>NC_056056.1:105303504-106642938 GCF_016772045.2 Ovis aries
GCATTGCAGGCGTCTGCAGTGCTGCGGCTGGGGGTATGGAGGGTAATCGGAGGATCCAGGAGAGTCACCCCCATGTCATTCCTCAATCCCCATGGTCCCCAGGGAGCACACTCCCGTTTCCCGCTCAGTCCTCTGTGCTTGTTTTACTTATTTTGTTAATTTCATTTGTGTGTTTCTTTCTGGCTGTGATGAGTCTTCACAGCTGCACAGGCCTTTTCTCTAGTTACGGCGAGCGGAGGCTGCTCTTGGTTGCAGTGTGTGGGTTGCTTGTTGCTTTGGCTTTGCTTATTGCAGAGAGCAGGCTCTAGGGTGAGAGGGCTTCGGTAGTTGCGACTGATGCCCAGGCTCTAGAGCACAGGCCCGCTAGTTGTGGCGCACGGGCTTAGTTGCTGCACCGCGTGTGGCCTCTTCCCAGACCAGGGGTCAAACTGATGTCCCCTGCATCGGCGGGTGGATTCTTTACTACTGAGCCTCCAGGGAAGACCCTCTGCTTGCCTGTTAAAATCCAGAGTTTTTAGTTGTGAGAAAGGAGGACCTCGGAGAACAGGGAGAGCCCGCCTTCGTGAAACTAGAAACCTTTATTTTCTTTTCACCAAGTGCTCACAACTGATGTTGACTGGCTCTGGTTTCAAAGTACTGGGTTGGCTAAAAAGTTCATTCAGGTTTTTCTGTAACATCTTAATGGAAAAACCCAAACTAATTTTTTGGCCAACCCAGTGCTACTACATTTGAGAAATCGTGTCTTTCGCCCTTATCTTTACTCTATATGGGATGATAGGCTTTTCGTGTCAGAAGAGATTGAACAGTAATCCTTGACATGTTTTTCAGATACTAACTGCAGTGTTCAGTCTTGTAATCCTCTGGTAGTGTACCCTCAGTGGGTACCCAGCAGGCCCCCCTCATATGCACTGCCTGAAAAGGTATGGGCAACTCAAGTTCGGCAGCGCGTGCTGCAGAGGAACTTCTCATTAAGGAAAATGGTAAGTCCTGTAGTTCTTGGAATGACTGGACTCTGCTGTAAAGCAGGAAGAAGATCGATCATCCATTGACTTGTCTTAGTTAATATTTAGGACTTTGGCGGTGTTAGGTTTCTAGATCTGCATACGCACATAATTGCCAGTTGAATGCCAGACCATCTGACACAGTGTTTCCTGACCTACTTTTCAGACCAGTGATTCAGAGCACTTGTCCGGTGCCCGAGTGTCCACACACTCCTGGTCTGTGGTTGCCCCCCTGTTCTGGTCAGGACTCCCCACGGACCCCCACTGCCCACACCAGAGTCCAGCGGTGTTTGCTTTTCCTTTGTTGGGTCGGCCTCAGCCTCGACATACTCCTCCCGAGACGGACTCCCAGCCGCTTTCAGCCTGCCGTCACTGTCCTCTGGTTGTTCACGTCAGTGGCCAGGACCTGGGCCAGGGCACGTGGCCTTAGGCTGCTTTCCTGGTCTGTGGAGTTCTTGTGGACACAAAGCAAACGTCTGTCCTTAGAGACCTGTGCTGTGCTGTGTCGGGCACTGGGCTGTGAGCCCTGCCTGCAGACCCTGCTCGGTGGGCACAGAAGAGGGCCTGACAATCCTTCCTTTCACAGGAAATGCTGGCGGAAGCGTATGTGCAGAGCGTTCATCACGGCGTTTTTTACACCAACCGGAAAACTGTTGGCAGGACTCATGGTATAGGAAAACCTCTACGTTACTACACATCCCTGGGCTGTGATTGTGAAGCTGTCTTCATAAAGATGTTAAAAAGAATAATCACATGGAAAATGCTCCTGGCATAATGTTAAGCTTTACAGAGTTACAGAGTTCTTGATGACACCCTAGTGTCACTGTCAGTTGGTGCTGCTGTAACTAAAACACCGTAGGTTGGGTGCCTTTGATGATAAGCATTTGTCTGAAGTTCTGGAAGCTGAAGTCTGAGATCCAGGTGTTGGCATGGTCAGGCTCCGATGACCCTCTTCCAGGCTCGTAGGTGGCTCCTGTGTCACGAGGTGGGAAGACAGGAAGCTAACTCCTTGACCCCTTCTTCTAAGGGCACTAACTGTACTCACGAAGACTCCACCCTCCTGACCTGATAACCCTGTATAGGCCCCACCTCCATGCACATCACACTGGAGGTGAATTTTATGGGCGACATGAACATGTACCCCATAGCACGTGGTTTTGTGTTCAAGCAGTTTACAAGCATAACAAAAAGATTAGAAGAAAAATACATCAAAATGTTAATAGTGAAACTTTTTGTATTCAACTCACAGGTGGTCTTAACCTTCTTACCTTATTTTTTTTTCTGTTTTTGGTATTTGGAGAATCATCATGAGTAGCATTTATAATTAATACATAATGTATATATTTAAAATTTGAGGGGGGATTTCCTTGGCAGCCCAGTAGTTAAGACTTTGCCTTCCAATGTGGGGGTGGGGGAAGGGTGGGGTGTGGGTTTGATAAGATCCTACATGCCTCATGGCAAAAAAAGCACAGCATAAAACAGAAGTAATATTATAACAGATTCATTCAAGGCTTTTAAAATGGCTCACATCAAAAAAAAATCTTAAAAAGATTTTTAATTTTAAATTAAAAAAGACTTAAAAAAAATTTTAACCTTCGCTTTTGGCATTTTGACCAGCAGCTTGTCACTGTGGCGTGTGTAATTCAGCGTTAACTTGTATGGCCTAGTATTAACAGCCACATCCGTTATGTTGTTAAACATTTCATCCAGGTGAGATGAAGCTTTTGGCTCATCACAAGAACTCCAGGTGGACGTTCGCCTCCTAATGTTCTCTTTGGAGGTCTCCCTTTTATTTTAGCAAAGTGAGTGTGTGCATGCCCTGTTGCTTCAATCGTGTCCAACTCCATGCGACCCCATGGACTCTAGCCCACCGGGCTCCTCTGTCCATGGGATTCTCCAGGCAAGAATACTTGACTCGATTGCCATGCCCTTCACCAGGGGAGCTTCCCAACCCAGGGGTCAAACCTAGGTCTCCTGCATTGGCAAGCGGATTCTTTACCTCTGGTGCCACCTGAGTCATGGTGTAAGAGCTCCGGCTGGCAGGGTGAGCGTTGATTGGGCACCTGTAGGACTGCCTTCCTGTCTCAGGGCTGCACATGGGTCTGGAGTGGGGTCTGGGTGGTGCCCAGCTGTTCTCAGCCCCACGAGTAACCTGGGCAGATCTGTTTGTCTCTTAGAGCTTCAATTTCCTCATCCATCAGATGGAGACAGAAGTGCTCACATCCCAAGAGTTGAGGGCTTTTGTATAAGCTCCTGGGCAGAGAGCAGCTGGCAGGGACTTGGTCACTGTTTTCCTTGCTCAGGGACTGTGGAAGCTTCTGGCAGGACCCTGAGCATGACAGAATGAAACATTCCTTCCTCCTTTCCATGGGAAGGAGCTGTCATTTTAGGACTTTAGGAAACCCACAAGGAAGTCATTTCATCTGGAAATGAGCTGTAATTCTAACCCTGCCAGGCCCCAGAGCAAACAAGCAAAAAAGGAAAGAAAATCTTTTCTAGGAAGTGGCCTGGGAGGGCAAGGGAGGTCCAAATCACCCTTGACCTGCCCATGAACCTGCACATCACCCTGAGAAGAACCTTGGCAGATATTTGGACCATGGAGAAACATCTGGAAACCCCTACTGCACCGGCTCTGTTGGAACCAGGTCTGTGTCAGGGACACCTGAGAAAAATGGCCTGTTGGCTTAGGCAGAAACTTGACTGTAGCTCAAGACATGTATTTGGAGAAAGAAAGATCTGGACACTTAAGACAGGCTTGAACTGCTTTTTCCTGCAGTTAGAAGTTATTGCAACTTTTTTCAAAATAAGAGGTATTTTGCTCACTGTTTTAACATTAGCAGTAGTCATTGGCTGAACAGAATTGTGGTGCTATTGATAGAGAACCTGCCTGCCAGCGCAGGAGATGTGAGACACTTGGGTTCCTTCCCAGGTTCAGGAAGCCTGTCTGTGAAAGTCATGACCTGCCAAGGGACAGAGAGCAGCAGGGCTAACACACGTGCGCCCAGGCAAACACACATGCACACGCATGATCGTTAGTGTGTTGTGGGCAGTTCATGGCAGTGGAGGAAATGAAATATGCTCACTGGAGAGAGAACCCAGCCACTGGCCTGCTCATCTCAGGAGAGATGAAGCCTGTGGTGGGTGCCCCCTGGTCTGTACCAGGGGCTCACCAGCTGGTCCCAGTGGTAAAGAATACATCTGCCAGTGCAGGAGACGTAAGAGACATGGGTTCAATCCCTGGATCAGGAATATCTCCTGGAGTAGGAAATGGCAACCCACTGTAGTGTTTTTGCCTAGAGAATCCCGTGGACAGAGGAGCCTGGTGGGCTACAGTCCATGGGGCCCCACAGAGTCAGACACAACTGAAGTGACTCAGTGCACACACATGAATAGAATTGAGAATTTTAAAACAGCTTTTTTTTCCTTTTCCCTGTGCAAATTCTGCTTCTTGGCCATTGTTAAATTTTGGTTTTTACTTCTGAGTGAATGAGTCATGAACCCTTGAGAACTTTTTTGTACGCTGTGAGCTGACCGGTTCCTGGGAGTACAGGTTGAAGCCCAGTGTGTAAGAGGCTAGGCCTTCGTGGTTTCAAGTATTTGCTTAGAGGGAGTCGGTATCCCCGGCGTCCTATGGTAACCCCACATTCACTTTGCATTTCCTCTGTTTGCAACCCTGGATCAGATCCCGGTGGTTCACAAGGGTTTAACCAGTGGTGAGCCGACCGGCTCCTGAGAAGGACTGCCTGGCCACGTGGGCCCGCAGGCTGATGGGGGAGGGCTGCCTGCGGCCCTGTCTTGTCCTGGACCCGGAGCCGTGAGCCTGGCGCTCTGCACAGGATGCAGCGCTCCCTTTAGTTTGAGCTTTGAGGCCTTTAGGCGTGAAAATGGTTTTGGAGCTAAAATTTCTTAAAAAAAAAAAAAAAAAGAAAGAAAGAAAGAAATGAACCATTTCAGTCCAAGAGGGTGTATGGTAAAAATATTGGTTCGACATGATGCTGCTTAGCTGAGTTGCTCTGGGGACTTTTTTCCCCAAAAATGAGTCCCGTTCCTAGACCAGAGCATGCGTCCCACTCCAGTTCCTAAAGCATTTGGATGTAAGCGATTTATCAGTTCAGTGAGTGACCTGCGACTTTTCACAGCAACTTGCTTGTGTGGTGGGGACCTGTTTCTTGCAGATGTGTGTCCTGGAGGGGCGGGGGCGGTGTGTGGGATGAGCCACACTTGGCAGCCTTAGTTTAGGTGAGTTTTCTGTGGAATAAGTGCTGGGGGAGAGACTAAAGGTTTCTTGTTTATTGTCTGGTTTTTCCTCCTTTGAGAAATTTCTTAATGCAGGGTAGTCTGGGGTTGAATTCTGGATCTATGCTATCTTAGTAAATGTTTGAATTTAGACCTCTGGGGGTGTGTAGTTGCTCATTTGTGTCTGACTCCTTGTTGACCCCGTGGACTGTAGTCCACCAAGCTCCTCTGTCCATGGGATTCTTCAGGCAAAAATGATAGAGTGGGTAGCCATGCCCTCCTCCAGGGGATCTTCCTGATCTAGGAATCGAACCTGCCACTTTGACATTGCAGGCAGATTCTTTACTGTTGAGCCACCAGGGAAGCCTGCAGTGAGTATAAATTCTGCTAAACTGGTCAAGACAACTTGCCAGCCTAAGGAACTGTGGTGATAAGGAGCACAAGCTCATATGCTTGTCAGTATAAAAAGAGTTTGCTGATATTTAAAGCGTGGATGAGTGTCTGAGATTCCCTGCCTCCTGTCACGTGGATTCTGTCCCTGGAAGCCTTGGAAGCTTAGAACTGGGTTCCTTCTCTAAGGGAAGCCTGACGCACACACCGACCGTGCTCCGTGCTCTCTCAGGTCCTTATTTCTAATAGTTGGTAGGAAGGAAGCGTTGGAGTGGACACTTCCGGCAAGTGACCCAGGCCAGTTGTGACCCTTCTCTGATGTTGTGCAGTCCCTGGGGCAGGTCTCTCCAGCTGGCTGGGGACCTGTGTCCTCCTGAAACGGGAGGGTGTCGCAGCCAGTCTGCAGTGGTCAGAGGGGCACTGTAGGGAGTTGGTTGGTGGAGGCTACACTGAACTGGAGTGACCCTGTTTAATCAGTGTTGCACATTGGGTTTCTAAGCTTGTGCTAAGTCACTTCAGTCTTATCCGACTCTTTGCAACCCCATGGACTGTAGCCCACCGGGCTCTGTCCATCAGATTCACCAGGCAAGAATACTGGAGTGGGTTGCCGTTTCCTCCTCCCGGGGATTTTCCTGACCCAGGGATCAAACCCGCGTCTCTCTGTCTTCTGCACTGAAAGGCAAATTCTTCACCACGAGTGCCACCTCGGATGCCCAGGGGCAGCCAGACTGCTGCGCCCAGGATCGGAGCCCACGGAGCAGTAGGGCAGTGACTGGCTTCCGTTCTTGTCCTGCATGGGGACGTGGCACAGCCGTTGACAGGACATTCTTGTGGTTTGCAGAGGAGGCCTTAGGATCACTGCATCCGCCCCAGGAATTGCCTTGTCATGTAGAGGTTAGGTGGTGCCTTCAGTGGGGTTGGTACAGTGATCCATGGATGAAGGAACTTGGGCTCCAACCATCTTTCTGATGGACTACTCACCACACCAATCAAATTCTCTGCTCACTTGAGCCTTTTGGTTTTCTTATTTTTTATGCAGGGTTCAATTCTTACAGTGTTTCTTTTTATCATGGGATTTTCTATAAAAAGGGCTTCTCTGGTGGCTCAGATGGTAAAGAATCTGCCTGCAATGCAGGAGACCTGGGTTTGATCCCTGGGTTGGAAAGATCCCCTGGAGAAGGGAATGGCAACCACTCCAGTACTCTTGCCTGGAGAATTCCATGGACAGAGGAGCCTGGCGGGCTACAGTCCATGGGGTCGCAGAGTCGGACAGGGCTGAGTGACTAACGCTTTTCTACAAAAGGCTTTGGGGCTGTGTTCGCCTGTGTCCCTTGGAGGGATTCCTCCCTGCCCCCGCCCCCGCGTTCAGCATCAATGTGTCTTCTAGACACAGGAGCTTTGTGAATTTTCTAGGGGAGAGGAATCAGACAGCCCAACTGAGACAGACATGTGTTTTGAGGCCAAATACTTAAACCATCAAATGTCCAAACACAATGATTCCGTCCTTGTGATTATGCAAAACAGTGTCTGGAATTGAGGTGTGATGTTTTCTCTCTCGATACGATGTGGGATAAGAAGAGGCAGCTGGCTCTTGTGAATTTGTTTTAAGTGGGAAGCTTTCATTATGCCTCATCCCTCGAGTGTGTTATCAGTCGCCATATATCTGCATTAACAGCTAAGCGCTTCACTTAGCACATGGCCTTGATAAACTTTAAGTGCATAAATAAAATTACAGGGTTTTACAGGTCTTAATTGGAAAGCTGTTTCGGATGCAGCTTTTCAGGATTCTGTTTTGGCCCCTTTGCCTGGGTCTCCACTGTTATTAAGACAAAACACTATGATGCTTAAGACCTTCATGTGAACTGAGGAGAAGAGATTTTCATCACCTGTTTCCTGCCGCCAGCATTAAATTTCATAGAGGAAGCCACATGCGCTCTCTGGTCAGAAATTTTTTATATTTGTAGCGTAAATTCTCGTTTCCTCCCCTAGATCTGATGATGGGCCAGGAACCCAGGTTACCAAAAGCTAGCAACCTCAGAGTTTTTAACACTTTATTTCTAAGGAATGGTCTTAAGTGAATTAACATGTAGAGTTGTATGTTTACTTGTCAAGGGTCTTCAAAAAGCATTTCTCTTTTCGTAGTTTTGCTGGAATAAGTGGTGAAATAAATTCTGTGGATAGGAAGTTGTCTCTGCTGCAGTGGAAGGAGCATAGCTTGGACTATATTTATCTGGGGGAGTTATTTTTGTTTTTCAAAAGAAGACTGCATAGTCAAGTCCTCCATGATCTTCTGGAAGGAATCTTCTCGTTCAGTTGCTAAGTAGTGTCTGACTCTGCGACCCCAAGGACTGCAGCACGCCAGGCTTCCGTGTCCTTCACTGTCTCCCAGAGTTTGCTCAAACTCAGGTCCATTGAGTCGATGATGCCATCTGAAGTATCTCATCCTCTGTCGTCCCCTTCTCCTCCTGCCTTCAGTCTTTCCCTGCATCAGGGTCTTTTCCGATGAGTCAGCTTTCTACATCAGGTGGCCAGAGTATTGGAGCTTCAGCATCAGTGCTTTCATTGAGGATTCAGGGTTGATTTCCTTTAGGACTGACTCGGAAGAATTGTAAGACTATAGGAATAAGAGACACAGCGGTCCTGGGGACAGTGGGGTAGGCGCATATGGGAAAAGCGAGGAACAGTCCTGTCGCCTGTCTTCCTGTGCCCATCCAGACCTAGTGAGACCATGGCCCCACACTGCTCAGAGCAGCGTGTGTTGGGGAACAGATGGAGCAGGACCAGATGGACCACCTTGCCACGAAAGGAACGTGGAAGGATCTGACTCAGGACCACATGTGGGGCACATGGTAGCAGTTTCATGATTAAAAGGCAGGGTGGTGACTGAGAGGGATTATCTTTGTAGCTCCAGGGGACAGAGTCTAGATTTGGGTTGGGGTTAGAAGGGAAAGCTCCGGTTCCCAGAAGGAAGAACTCTGTAGCCCCCAGTGCCCGTCAGCAGGACTGCGGCACCTTAGGAAAAGCGGTGCACCTGTCCCAGGCCAGGGTGCAGGCCTTGCGGTGCAGGAAGCTTCTGCCACGTCCCCACCTGCTGGCTCCTGCTGTGACTCAGAGTTAGCTGGTATGTCCTTGGACATAGACATAAAAACTCAAAATCTGGGTTTGCTTCTGGCATGTCACTGGCTTCTGGAAAAACATGGATTGTGCGGGACAGCTCGGGTGATATGGGGAGCTAGGTCATTAGAGGTTGCATAGTTAGTAAGAAGGCATAGCATTCATCCTAATGCTTTTAAATTCATAGTTTATTGTAAGAAACAGGTAACTGTCACAGGGAAAAGATACAAACACTGATTTCCAGCCTCATAGCCTTGGCTTTCTGGCAGTTTCCACACAGTCAGACTGGAAATTGATTGAAGTAGCTTGTTTTGATTTTCTTACTCACAGTCACGTAAAAGCAGTGGGCAGCACACACTGGCTGCAGCTCCTAAGTTTTCTTTTTGTTTTTTGATCCCAGCGGCTGTTTATAAAGCACCATCCTGAGTTCATGCAACTGCTCAGAGGTTCACCTAAATGTGTGCCAGGGAAAAACAGGTGTAAAAACTTGATGAGTAATGGTGCTGTGTGCCATCGCTTTATTTCAGTTCCCTTTCATTTTCATCCAGTGGCTCAGTGGAATTGATAGAGGAATCTCAATAAACAAGATGAGGCAGTTGGGAAATAATAGATCCAGAGAGAGGTGTGTGCCTGCAGATACTTGGGCTCTGGCTCATTTGCTTTGTGAGAACCGTCAGAGTGGAAGGTGACTTCTGAAAGCATTGCTGCAGCCGAGCCGTCACGGCAGCAGCCCTTCTGTCCTGGGGCTGGGGATCCAGAAGCGTCCGAGACCGCTCAGCCCCTCAGATGGCTTTCCAGTGGAAATGGTGGCCGGATGGCTAGTGACTTCCTCATCCTCCTCGTCAGCTGTGGACAAATCTTCGTTAATAAAGGTACTTCCGAAGATAGCCCCCTAAGTCAGGAGACTGTTGGGTTGGATAAACATCCCAGAATTTTTACTTCCCTAAATGAATAATCTTAAGGGGCCGCATGCAGAATCAGTGCTTCCTCAGAATTTTTGGAGCGTCTGTTTCAGAATTGGTTTAGCCCTGGTTTCAGAGCCTACAAAGTGGCTCTTCATGGCTTTTGGTTCAGCCCCTAAATGCCAGGAGGAGGGACTGTCCTTCCAGTCTTTCTTACTGCTCCGTAGTCCCTGGTAAATAGGAGGCACAGTGAGCTCTTACTTGCCTCAGTACATGCTGTGGTATGTTTAAAATAAAAACAGTCATTTCTTCAGTCACACATTCAGCATCTCTGCAAGGAAGAGAAATCCTTTCTCAGCTCTGAGTGGGAAATTGATTCAGAGCTCGGTTCACAGTGGTTAGCTGAAAATCTGATCTCGATTCTGCCCCAGTGCTGACAGTTCACTGAACGCCTGAGAACCGTGTAGAGTGCATGCTCCTGTGGGCTTTTGTCTGGTTTCCAGTTCTGCACCTGAAGCTCCAGTAGTGACATGCTGGGAACCCAGACAGTCCCTGGCCCAGGGATGTGAGAGCATCCTGTCCCCAAGGAGGACCAAAGCGGTGTGCGCGTAGGTGTACCCCGCGCTCCCCTAGCCCCGCCCCCGGATGCTCGCAGCCCCCTGGTTGGGTGTGGAAGGATGGCAGTGGACGTCAGGCTGGGACCTCGGTGCCTTTGAACACCTGCCGTTCGGAGCAGTGGGGTGAGGTGGCTGGGCATTCAGGAGAAATCAGGTTTGGCTTGACTGACGTCAAGCTCATTACGCAGTGGCAATCTCGTTTTCTTTTTTTTTTAATGTTCCCACTCTTGCTGGCAGCGCTACAGAAAGCCCTTTCCGAAAGCCTCAGCCTGATTTCACTATCAGCCACTTAACCACGATATTAATTTTTTTTCACTTGTTGAACTTTTAAGATTTGGAATTACCCTCTGGGCTGGAAACTAGTTCTGTAGCTGAACCACAACAGTCTGTTAATCAAACACTGCACATCTTTCAGTAACTCGAGAGTTCTTTGGTGTTGAAAAAGGTCCTGCTTTCTACCTGCCTCTACTCTGGTAGAGAAAAATAGATTAATCATACACCTTATGGGTTTGTTTTTTTTCCTGTAGGAAATCAGGTTACCAGTAAGTGCCAGATTTCATAAAATTGTCTGCAGGAGGGTCAATGAGCTGTACTGAGCGTGTCTCAGTTTGCTGGCTTGCCCGCCTCTGGTGCGGCTGCGCGCTGAGCCTTTGTGGGGTGCTGAACTGGGCCCTCGTCACGGTGTGCGGGCTTTCTCTGGTCGGGGTGCGCACAGGCTCGGCGCGGGGGCCTCTTCTGTAGAGCACAGGCTCTAGGGTGGGCAGGCCCAGCAGTGTGATGCTTGGGCATTGGTAGGTGAGCTGTGGCATGCGGGACCCTTGTTCCTGGACCAGGGGCTGGACCCGTGTCCCCTGCGCCGGCCGGTGGATTCTGTAACCACGGGACCACCAGGGAAGTCCTGCCTTACAAGTTTGGATGAGTGGCTTTGGTTAGAAATCTGGGCTCCCAGCAAGTTCCCGAGCTCAGGAAGACGCTGTGGGTCAGAGCTGGCCTTGTGTGGGCTTCTGGCTACAGCTTTTGGACAGTCATGGCTTTGCATTGGGCTTCCCTCGTGGCTCCGTGGGTAAAGAATCCACGTGCCAGGGCAGATACTGTGCCTGGGGTGGGAAGATCCCCTGGAGAAGGAAATGGCAACCCACTCCAGTGTTCTTGCCTGGAGAATCCTGTGGACAGAGGAGCCCGGCGGGCGACAGTCCCTGGGGTCGCCAGGAGTCGGACACGACTGAGCGGCAGAGCAGCAGTTTTGCGTTGAGAGCAGTTCCTGTTTGGCTGTGCCTTTTTGTCTTCCGTCCCCTCTCCTGGGTTAGTCCCCACCTTTATGAATGAAATGCCTTCTTAAATGCTGAAACTGCATTTTCTGTGGGTGAAAATACACCTCTTCACTATTATTTCCCCCTTGAAGAAGCTTTTATGTGTATGTAAAAATACTAACTTTAAAATGTGATCTTTTTACGTAGTAATAAGAGCTTTTGTTTCCAGTAGAAACACAAGTTAGTGAAAATGAACGTTGCTCAGCCGTGTCCGACTCTTTGCGACCCCGTGGACTATATATAGTCTGTGGAATTCTCCAGGTCAGAATACTGGAGTGGGTAGCCTTCCCTTCTCCAGGGGATTTTCCCAACCCAGGGACAGAACCCAGGTCTGCTGCATTGCAGGCGGATTCTTTACCAGCTGAGCCACAAGGGAAGCCCAGGTAACATTTATGGCTATTAAGCACATTGCAGACAGCATAATGATGTTTCTCTTTCTTACAGAGATATTAATTTATCTTTTTGGTAAGTGGAGTACATGCGGAGGGGAGCAGGCAGATAAAGTATCTAGAAAGGATTGTAGGATTGAGGGTAGTTGTTTTTTTTTTTTTTTTTTCCAAGTATCCCCTGCCCTTTAATGCCACCAGCTCCAGGCTCACCTTCAGAAGACAGAGCCGTGGATCCCTTCCTCACTGCAGTGGTCAATGCTCTGGTCATTGTGGAGAAGAATTCCACAAACTGATGGTAAAGGAAATAAAAACCTTTGTTCTGGCTCCAACCAGTGCTGGCCTGGGACTGATAAGCTGACTCTCAGGTCAGCCAGCCCCCCTCTCTGTCTTGCTAGGTTCTCAAGTGACATGAGGCCACATACGGCAGACAGACAGCCACTAAACTAGTGAGGAAGCTAGGAAAAGGCTCCCCCGTCCTCCACCGAAAAGGAGACTTTTGTCACTTAAGAAATAGTCTCTGAAACTTAGGTGGAAAAGTCCATCATATTACAGATTAACAGTACCTTTCTAAAATACAGGAATAGGATGCTTCTGAAAATAATTAAAATAGAATTTTTGCCTTACAGTTTTTCTTGAAAACCAATACTCTGTATACACATTGGCTAGTCTATTGCAGGATGCATGTTGGTTATTAAACACTTTAGGTTTATAAATTCAAGCAACGAGAAAAGTATTTACTCAAAAAACTGCCCCAAATGGTGATAAGAGTAGCCAAGACAGATCAGTCTCCTTTGTAAAAGTTAATTTATATTGTATGTCACTGTTCTATAGAAACTTGAAAAATACTCCTATGAACAGTGGCTGGACTTCCCTGCCGGCTCAGTGGTAAAGAATCCGCCCATCAATACAGGAGACATGGGTTTGATCCCTGGATTGGGAAGGTCCTGTGAGAGAAGGAAATGGCAACCAACTTCAGTATTCTTGCTCCTCCCGTGGAAAGAGGAGCCGGTGGGCTACAGTCCATGGGGTCACAAAGAGCTGGACACCACTGAGCAGCTAAAGAGCAACAAGAACAGTGGCTAGCTCTCTTACCGATCTGTTATTATCAGTTAGCAGGTGCTAAGCCTAGTCTAACCTGGCCATTATCTGAGGTTAAGAAGAATTTCCAGCTCCTGAGTGTTCTCTGCAGACGCAGGTCTGGGCCCCAGGACTGATCCCTGGCTTCTTCCCCCTCTGCTCAGTGTTTCTCAAGGTCTGGTCTGTGGACCGTCTGTTCCAGGAGCTTATGTAAGAATGTGGCTTCAGGGGCCACCTGCAGACACAACCCACCTGCATCTCCTGGCCAGACCTGGTAGATATGTTTCTGTGTGTTTATTGATGCTAACAGTTCATTACAGAACTCTTTTTTCTGTCGAAGAAGCATCTGCTTATTTCCTTACCCCGTAAATAGCAAGACGTTTATCTCTAAGATGAGTAAGTCGCATCTGGTCCCCAAAGTTCCAGGTGCTCGGTTGATGCAGTCACTGGGTGCTCGGTTTGATACTGAACAGGCTCCCGTGGTGCTTCCAGCCGCCAGACCTCACGTGAGTTAGATAGAACCTCCTTAACCACACACGTCATTGGGGGTTTTAAATATTGGTAGAATTGAATAACTTTCATCTACTGCGTAGGGGAAATTTACCAAGAGACCTTCCTCTGTTCTGTGTTGTTCAGTTGCTCAGTCGTTTCTGACTTTTTGTGACCCCACGCCAGGCTTCCCTGTCCTTCACCATCTTCTGGAGTTTGCTCAAACTCATGTCCATTGAGTCAGTGATGCCATCCAACCATCTCATCCTCTGTCATCCCCTTCTCCTGCCTTCAGTCTTCCCCAGCATGAGGTATTTTCCCAATGAGTTGGCTCTTCACATCAGGTGGCCAAAGTGTGGGAGCTTTAGGAACAGTCCTTCCAATGAATATTCAGGGTTGATATCCTTTAGTATTGAGTGGTTTGGTCTCCTTGCTGTCCAGGGGACACTCAAGAGTCTTCTTTAGCACCATAATTCAAAAGCATCGATTCTTCGGCGCTCAGCTACATCGATACGAGCTTTGATTATACAGACCTTTGTTGGCAAAGTGATGTCTCTGCTTTTTAATATGCTGTATAGTTTTGTCATAGTGTTTTTTCCAAGGAGCAAACATCTATTTTGTGTTACAGAAATACAAAGTAGGAGTATCGTTGTCCAGAAGTTGTTGAGCATTTAGTTGAAATTTAGGCTATAATCCACAGGAGTGTGAGCTCATGGGAGCAGGCCTGGGTCCTCTCTGGTTGCTGTATCCAGGCCACCTCCTGAGTAGTGTCTAGCTCATGGGCATTCATATTTGTTGGGTAAATTAGTGAGTGTCTGAATTTGCTAAACTTCGGGTAACTTGCCAGCAGTTCTTTTCACCAGTCTCTCATCTTTGGAAAACACGCAGTCTAGATTTCACAGACTCTTTGGATAATCGGCACTGTCTTCATTTCTGACTCTAGGGTTGGAGGCAGGCTTACTCTCTCAGAGAGAGCCCAGGATAGTGAGAAATGAGCGGGGCGCTGGGATCCCGGAGAGGCGGGTGCTGGTTGGCTCTGAGCAGCCACGTGGCATCCTGGGTGCTGGTTTGCTCAGGTGTATCAGTGCCTCCCTGAGATAGTCCCAGAGGTACAGATTCACAGTGGGCATTCACAGGAAAGAGGCTTTCCTTTCCCTCCAGGGTCGGTTAACTTGGTAACAGCAGCTTCTAAGTTCAGGGGCAAAGCTCATGATCACTGATAATGTAAAAAGACAGTCATGGTTTGGTCCCTCTGATAGACAAAATCCTTAAAGAGCTGCAAACCCAGGAGATCGGAGTGAACTGTGGCCTGCCATCTGGCATCACGTCTGAACTGAAACTGTTTTCTGCCAGTTTACCCATTTAAAATGTAATTTTAATAGGCTTATACAGAGTAACGATGGAACTGTTTGTGTGATAAAGGCAGGCAAGGCAGTTTTCTGTGTGATGGAGAGGTATTCAGGGGACGTGCCTGGCTTTTCCCAGAAGCTTCCCTGACATCAGTGTTCGTGTTCTTTATGCGGGGTGCTTGGGGAGTGTCCCCTCTGACTCGTTCCCAGCACGGATAATCCGGGAGAGGATCCACAAGTGTCCCTGAGCACATGGCGCGGGCACACACGCAGGGCGCCCTGCCTCTTTCAGCCTTTTCAGGGTCGTCTGTTTCCCTCGGGTGAGGGCTGGGGGACAGAGAAATTGGGGCAAGAAATTAAGAAGACATGGCAAAAACTCAAAAAATTTACTTTTAACTGATCTTACAGAGCTCAGAACCCACACCACCGTTGTTTGTAATGATAAATAGAACTCCAGATATGACATACAAGAAAAAAAATTTTTCTAACGAAAACACAGAACAGGAAGCTGTACTCATGTTATGGCAGAATCTGGTTATCATAGGTGCTTAAGTGTTTCCCTGTGGTCAAAGGGGAGCGTGTGCGCCTTAATTGCCGTGCAGCATGCCCTTTTAACAGGAAGTTAGCAGCCACATGCGAAGAGCAGCTGAGATCCAAGGATCTCCTCTCTCTGCCTGTTGCCCATGTCGCCTGCCTGTACTCCTCTGAGTGTGGCGAGTGCTTTTCCTCGCAATCCTTGGAGGACACCATCTCCCTGGTGCTCGTGGGATCTCTGGGCAAATCACTTTTTTGCGTGCTCCATATTTTGGCTTGGCAGCGGGCTCATTAGCCAGCAGCTGAATGTACTGGGTGTGTTTGGGAATGACAGCTTAATGAAAGGGCGGACCTCCCTCCTCTTTGTCCTTCCAGAAGGGCTTTCGCTCTTACCCCCAGAGCATTTCCTCTCTCCGTGTGATGTTTGCACACTTGAGGCCATCTTTGTTAACTGCATTAATATCAAGACAAAACATGCAATTACACTTTCATTTGGCCCTGCAGTGGTGCTGGTGTGGACTGGCTGTGTTTGGCCTCCTTCCATGGAAACCAACTCATTCATTTCTCAGGTTTTTTCTGAGAAAAAACTTTTGAGTAGGACAGCCATTTCATCTCATATTCCTCTGTGTCGTTTTGACATTTTCCTAGGAATTTCACCTTACCTTATGATCAAAATATAGTTATTGTCTGGACAGCCTAACTTACGTTCTTGTATGTTTCAAGGGTAAGTGGCTTCTCAGGTGGTAAAGAATCCATCTGCCAGTGCAGAGACATAGGTTCAGTCTCTGGGTCAGGAAGATTCCCCTGGGGAAGGACATGGCAGCCCACTCCAGTATTCTTGGCTGAGAAATCCCATGGACAGAGGAGCCTGGTGGACTACAGTCCACGGGGTCTCAAAGAGTCAGACATGGCTCAGTGATTAAACGGCAGCTGTAGCGTGTGTCAAGGCTCTTGGCAGTATTGATTGTAGCATTTCTGCCTGTCCTTGCCCTCATGAAATAGAGGTGTGTAATTCATCGGCTGCAGTATAAGTAAATTTGGCACTTCTGAGTCTCCAGTATCCCTTATTCATGAACCAGAGGTTACATAGCAGAGCCTGCCACTGTAATCTGGAATGTGTGATTGTAGTTCTTGACAATCTGGGAACATCCCATGTGTAAGATGGGCTGACTTCTGGAAACTGACCTCGGGACTTACTGAATGATCCATGGAAAACAATGTGATTTTTGTTCTGTCTGTTTTCATGCAGCTTCCATGAGGCAGTCTCAGGCTGTACCTGCAGATACACGCCCAGAGATATGGATTGCTCAAGAGCTACGGCGTATCGGAGACGAGTTTAATGCGTATTATCCAAGAAGGGTAAATGATGTTTTCTTTACCTCCTTTCTTGATTCTGTGCTTACTCTGGAAATGAGCAGTATTACCTAGGTGTGACCTCCTCTTCTTTCTCCATTCCCATTTTCCATTTCTTTTATAGCTGAACTTAAATGATAGCGATTAGACAAAATACAGTATGAGCCAAGGGGGGTTGTAGGAGCATAAACCTTTAACCCTCCATGCTAGAAGAAAAGGAAGTATTTGTATATTTGAAATACTTCCACAAAAATATTAACGTAGTCTTCAAGCCAGAGGGGCTCTTTCTGTCCTCCCTTGAAGCAGTTTGGGTCAGAGGTAAAGAAATTTTTAAATTTCCATCTTTATGCAGCCAAAGGGAATGATGCCAGCTTTAAAGTAAGAGTCTTGGACTTTCCTGATGGTTCTGTGGTTGAGTCTCTGTGCTTCCAATGAAGGGGGTGCAGGTTCGATCTCTGGTCAGGGAACTGAGATCCCGCTTGCTGTGGGATGCAGTCAAGAAGATGAGGGGGAAAAAAGGTAGCGGTCTCCCCTGCGGTTTGCCAGGCAGTGAGTCGGAGCAGAAGCGCCTTCTGCCCTTTCAGTCCTGACTGCTCTTCTCAGTGCTCCATTTATTGAAGTGCATTTAGAGGCCAATCCTTCAGCCTATAGTTCAGGGCGTAAATTTTTTTATACCTCAAATTGATAGCACTGGAATTTTTGAGGTGTGCTGTTGGTTTAAACGAAAAAAAATCAGCCTTAGATCTTGGGCTGCAGATACTGTATTTGTTTTGCTCAGTGGCCATGTATGTTGCCATTTTGGACACCTTATTCTCATGGAAGACGTGTTAAACTGTGTAGGCTTTAACTCAGGGAGTTAGGCTCCTAGAAGCATGTGTGACTGCTTCTTGTAGGGGTTCACCAACACACGCGTGACAGAATGTGGTTTCGGCTTGCTTACCTTTTTTCTGGGCTTCCTGGTGGCTCAGTGGTAATAAACCCGCCTGCCCATGCAGAAGACCCAGGTTTGATCCTTGGTTCCAGAAGATCCCCTGGAGTAGGAAATGGCAACCCACTCTAGTATTCTTGCCTGAAAATTCCGATGGACCAAGTAGCCTGGTGGGCTACAGTCCATGGGGTCACGAAGAGCAGGACACGATTTAGTGACTAAACAGTGACAGTATAACATTTTTTCTGTTTCCCGTGTGTGAAGGTATTTGTGTTGATTTATCCAAAAGGAAGCACTTAATTGTTTTCTACAAAATAAAATTTAATGTCATTCTTTCTGTGTTCTTTCTCATCTGACTCCTTTTTCCCCAGACATTATTGTTTCATATAAACTCCTTTTAAAGATTCTTTTTTGTTGTTTCTTCTGGGTGGAATTGATACTTTGGACACCCCAATGTTTTATCCTGTTTTAAATGTTAGGCTTTTTTGTAGCTAGCTTTTGCTGAGTAAATGAATGGTCCCTGTAAAATTGCTTTCAGCCTTTCTTATTTTCCTGTTATATACGATGCTTTCTAAGCTTTTGTAAACATACATGGAGATATTTTCCAGTTACAAGTTATTTATTTCTCCAGTATAGAATCTCCACCAAGGAGTTAAGGACTTTCAGAACACTCTTACTTGCTCCTCCTTCTCTTGGGTGTGTATATGTGTGTTTGATGGGAAACGTGCTACTGTGCGAGCCTGTCATTAGATGCAAGATGCCACAAGGATGAACGGGCTTCAGGGTTCCTTATGATGCTGTGTCTAGCTGGCAGAATGCCCCGCACCCTGATGGGAACCCGTTCACAGAACACAACCCCCTCTCAGCCTAGGTCTGCAGCGGCACTCCTCTTTGCAAGGTGCACTGTTGTGTAATGGGCCACAGAAGTTAGTGTTCCCCCAGTCCTCTGCCTCGGTTTCTCTGGTGGAAGTTTGGGGTTACTGTGTGTGTGTATGGACTTGGCTTTCCCGCTGGACTTGGAGAGTGATCAGAAGCAGGGCCCCAGGGTATCTGGGATGTTGGTCCTGGTGCTGAGGGGGGAAGGACACGTGTCCCTCCGAGGGGTAGGCCGAATGCATCCACCGTGATTCGGGCGTGTGTCACAGATCCAGCAGGGAGAGGTGACTTCAGTGGCTGTGGCAGCTGAACAGGGTGGGCAAGGCTGTGACTGAGCAGCACCCTGGCCTGGCCTCCCCCCATCTTTCGGGGCAGAGGAAAGCCTTGGGACTCAGGTCTAGCTTGGGTGGGGCTCCCCGGGAGAGATGAGGCTGTTGGGCCCTGGTGCCTTCAGAGTCCGGGAAGCTCAGGACACAGAGAACAGTCGTCAACTCCATCCTCTTGGGAGCTGACTGAGAGCCTTTGACCACAGAGCCAGGTGGGTTTAAGGAGATTTTGCCCAAGTTTCTCTTTAAGCGTCCATGGAGTCGGTTGCCATTCCCTCCTCCAGGGACCTTGGGCTTGAACCTGGGCCTCCTGCATTGCAGGTGGGTTCTTTACCCTCGGAGCCACCAGGGAAGCCCTTAGGAGATACCGGTGACTCTACAAAGGTCTCCCTGAGCCTTCCCAGATGGGCCTGGTCGATGCATCTCCATGGTGGCCCTCAGTGGTCAGTGGTGAGAAGGGCTAACGTGGTGGGGTCGGGGCACAGCCATCCGCACATGGAGGCGGTTGAGGTGGTGGCCAGTCCTGATCGTGTGCAAAGGAGACGCAGGCTGTCTGGCCGTGTTGTTACCTGCCTCTCCATTGAAGAAGGCAAAGCAGCCTCTAACTCTTATGCTTCCCGCTCTGTCTCCCCTGCCCATTGTTATTGCATGGTTTAATGTAGACGGTATTCATGTTTTGTTTTTTTTTCAAATGAGATTCTCAGTGTTTTGGGTAAAATAAGTAGAAGTCAGTTTGATTGCAATATCCTGCAATATTTTGTAATTATAAACGTTACTTGGCATCTCTTTTTTAAAAAAAGAACCAATGCAAAAATGCACTTGCTAATCATTTAAGAGACTAGGTTTCAATGAAGGCTGGAATATTGGGGGAAGAGTAAGGGACGAACTATAACTTAAAACGTGATTTTTCTAAAATGAAGCATATTCTCCAGATCTTATAAATAGCCGGTTCAAAGTGGCAGACTGAAACTCGGAGTGGTGACCCAGTGACCTCAGGCCTGCGGTCGCCTGTCTTGAAACTTGTCAGATTCTGAGTGGTCCATTGTCTGCAGACACGCTGATGGGCCATTGTTGAATTGCGGGGGGGTGGGGGGGGTGCAGCTGGGGGTGGACATCTTACCAGGAAATGGGAGGCGTTTTGCTTTCAAGTTAGGCACTGTCTGTCCCCGGGAGGTGTCACTTCTTGGCAGGCAGAGTCCATTGCCGCTTAGCCACTTTATGGTGGGTCATGGCCTTTTAAATATTTGGTGTCCTTAACTACTTAATGTGGCTACAGTACCTTTTGTGAAGTGTTGGTCTCTTGTTGCCACGAGCCTTGCAAAGCCTGACGGGCTGCGTTCCCCTCTCGCAGTTAGAGCGCTAGGGGAAATTGTCGTGTGGTCAGTGCCCTTGAGGAGGGCGGGGGGCGGCCTGTGGGCCGAAGCTGTGGAGGCTGAATCCCTGAAGCAGGAGGTGAGAGAGGCCCAGGTGAGCTCAAAGCCCAGGTGAATGTTCCCTTCTCTTCCAGGGACTCTATGTCATCTCCCCAAACCACCCTGCCCGGGCAGGGGGACCCGTCACCCTACCTGATGGGAGTTTTATTGCTCCATGCATGCTGTGTTTTAACTTTTGGTTTTGAAATAATTGCAGAGTTTTACACCAAAGTTGCAAAATGGTACAGAGACCCCGCTTGTATCTGCCACCCAAGCCCCTGCTGCTGACTCTGCCACATGTGGTTAACACCCTCCTCCCTTAAACCTCGGGCTCCCTGGTGGCTCCGATGGTGGAGGATCTGCCCGCAGTGCAGGAGATGCAGGTTCAGTCTCTGGATTGGAAGGATCCCCTGGAGGAGGGCATGGCCACCCACTCCAGTACTCCTGCCTGGAGAATCCCACCAACAGAGGAGCCTGGTGGGCTGCAGTCACAAAGGGGGTCACAGAGAGTCTGACACGACTGAGTGGCGTTCACTTTTCTCACACCTGCGTGTGTGCAGACTACTTGCTGAACTGTTGGAGAAGTTGCAGGCACGATACTCCTTTATTCTCTAATTCATCACCGTGTCCTTCCTATGAATAAGCGTATTCTCTTATGTAACCAGTAACCACAGTGTAGCGAGCACGGCTGGGAAATGAATAGCATCACAGAGCTGTGTCATCTGTGGGCTGCCTGCAGACCTTGCCAGTTGTCCCTGCAGTGTGACGTCGTGTTCTCCCGCGTGCGTTGTATCAGGAGGCACAGGGTGTCCATCCGTCTCATTCCGGAGCCCCTGGTCAGAGGTGGTGTCCTCTACTACAAATCAGTACCTTCCCATTCACGATGGAGGGAAAGTGTGGTTATTTCATGAGTGTATTTCCCGTGTGTACTTCATTTTTCAAAATAAGTTCCTGGGTCCCTGATCAGTTCACCGGGTTGTTACACATCTCTCTCAGGCTTCCCAGGTGGCTAAGTGGGTAAAGAATCTGCCTGCCAACGCAGGAGATGCAGGAGACTCGGGTTCCATCCCTGGGTGGAAGATCCCCTGGAGAAGGGCCGGGCAATCCGCTCCAGTATTCTTGCCTGGAGAATTCTCATAGAGGACCCTGGTGGGCTACAGTCCATGGGGTTGCAGAGATTTGGACATGGCTAAAGTGACTGAGCATGCTCACTCTAGTTTGATGCTCAATTGGCTAGTGGCAGATTTGGCTAGTGGCAGCCTCCGGCGTGTCTCCGTGCCGTAATTAGGCACTGAAGTGCCTCGGCACCCCAGTCACATGCAGACTTGTAGTGGGACAGAACCTAAGGGGCTGAAGAGGCGATGGAGCTCTGGGGTCCCTCTGGGATTTGCTGGTGGGTGACCTGCAGCCGCACAGTGTCCTGGCTGCACGGCTCCCTGTGTCCTCCTCTCTGGGACCCTGAGGAGGGAGGAGAGGGCTCTTCCGGAACTCTGGGCAGCCAGGGCTGTTGGTGGACCTGCAGGGAAGCCACATCTCTCTCTGGGGCTTTCTGAAGAGGCCGAGGAGCTGGCAGGAAGCCCGGGGGCAGCAGCACCTCTGTGTGCTTCAGTCGCCCTGCTCGCTGCTGCCTCTTCCCTGTGGGTGGGGGCCTCCACCCAGGCCGCCCGCTTTCCTGTTCTTAATTGCCTCTGGCTTCGTCCACAATTCAGAAATTGCTTGAGTGCAAGTCCAGGATCCTCTGCTGGGGGGAGTGTCAGCAAGCGTGGACTCTGGTCCCTTGCAGGCATGGGATGCTTTGTGCTCATGGCCAGTTCTCAAGGATGCCGTCCGCTTGGGTGGGATTCTCAGGCTTGTTTGGGGTTGTAGTTCAAGGCTGTGACGGGGGTACTCGACCCTTCGGAATGTAAAAACATGTGCTCTTGGGATGACTAGGCCCCCTCCCCCGTTCTCTAACCTGCGTGCCTGCCCTTCCCAGTACCCAGACTGGGACGTTCACCTTCTTTCCTAGGCATCAGGTGGCCCAGCCTAAGTCACTCTGCACTCACGTAGGCTGTGACCTGGGGATGTCCCGGTAAGGGCCTGCAGTGGACAGCGACCCCTGATGCCCATCGGATAGGCTGTCCAGATGGGCCAGAAGTGGATGAAAACCCTTGCGTTGTTTGATCTCAGGAAACAGTGTGTCTTTTGTTGGGGCTGTCAGCCTCCTACTTTTGGTCCTGGGCGTGTGCCGGCATGAACTGACCCAACCCTACAGCAGAAGTGTATCCCTGAAGTAGACGAAGTGGAGAAGAGAAGCGGGCTTAGAGGCTGGTTTTGAGGGGAGCAACAGGAAAACTGGTGTCAACACATTAGCATTTTCATGTTAGTTGACCCTTGAACATCGGAGGGGCTTGGGGCACGACCCTGCACGCAGACAGAAATGCATCACTACCATCTCTGCCTCAAGACAGAGAAACTAGTAAATGGCTCACCCAAGGGCAGGAGGCTGAGGCAGTGTGGATGGCATTGGGACTCAACCATTTCCGCATAGTATAGTCTCCAACTGAACACAAACTTTTCCCCACACTTAGCTAATTTAAAGATCAACAGAGTGAAAACTAGGTACCATATTGAAAAACATCCGTGTGTAAGTGGACCTGCACAGTTCAAAGCCATCTTGTTCAAGGATCATCTGTAAGATACATGAACCTGCTGTTTGACCCTTATTTTTAGAAGTGACATTCTCCTGTCTTCTGTAGATAGTGGGCAGGGAGAGGTCACAACTGCACCTTGTTTGGTAATAACGTGAACCACACGTACACTCAGAGATGCATGTTCTCAGACGGTCCTCTTTTGAGGCCTTCGTTAATTGAATGTTGGAGTCAAACAAAATACAATGCTCTTATATTACTGTCTGTGAAAAAGAATAATGAAAAATCTGCATCTTAAACATTGAAACTACACCCATGGTATCTCACGAGATGATGCTTCTCACTTGACTCACACGTTGATAGAGTGACAGTTTTTGTAGTAAAAACAGCTATGATTAGGATACGTAAATTGATGTCTACCGTTTCTGTGTGATACAGTCTTCAGGCTTGGTGAATGTCTTCCTTGGAGGTGAATGAGGCAGTTGTGGATTTTAGAGCCTCGCGCACATGCCTTCTCAGAGAGCATGGGGTTCAGATTACCTCCATCAAGACAGCAGCTGTGGATCGTGGGTGTTTTGGATAAGGGCTTTCTTATGGAGGGTGAAGTGTGATCTCACAGGAAGAAACAGCTCATGGACGAGTGCAGGGGCCTCGATCCCTGGCTCCGTCCCTTCACCTTCGGGAGCCCCGTATTCAGTCAGTCTCTTCGGGATGTGTGAAAGTGAAGTTGCTCAGTCGTGTCCGACTCTTTGCAACCCCATGGACTGTAGCCTGTCAGACCCCTCCGTCCATGGGATTTTCCAGGCAAGAGTGCTGGAGTGGATTGCCACTTCCTTCTCCAGGGGATCTTCCCGACCCAGGAATCAAACTCAGGTCCCCCGCACTGCAGGCAGACGCTTTAACCTCTGAGCCACCAGGGAAGGTCTTTCGGGATGTGTAGTGCCAATTAAATCTAAAGCGTGGAGAGATGGATCTAGAAGATGCTGTCTTCCAGGGCTGTTCTCTCTCACTCTGAACTGTAATTGACTTTTCTTCAGTGATCTTTACAGAAGGAGAGAGGCTAGTAACTTGGTTCACCTGTCTGATAAGTACCCAGTTTGTTAAAGGAAATTGGGGGGCTGGACCTGGGTGGGGGGGACCCCGGACGTGCTGTGTCTCTCTGGGTCACACAGCTGTGAGCCGGGGTTGAGGCGCTGATGTGTGGGTGCATGCCTGGGTGGGCACCAAGCTGGATATGGGCTCGCTCACATCACCCGTGAGGGCGCCGTCGTGCTGTGGCAGGTGGGCACGCCTGGCCCTTGGGGGACCGGAGGCCGTCAGCACAGAACCATTTGGAGATGCAGGTGCCTGGAGGGGGACTTCAGAGAGGGCTAACTGGGGTTTTTTTAATTTCTTGAGGAGGAAATGATGATACCCTGGAGGCTCAGCCCTCCTGCAGACGTACAGAAATAATCAGCCTATCACGTCGTCCTCCGCTCGACTTCTCCCGGCTGAGCCAAAGCAGAGGGGTTTGGGCTGTGGTTAAAGTGTGTTTGTCTCATTAGCATTTTTTGGAGCCTGGGCCTTTCCCAAGCACGTATGCTTGCTCTGAATCAAGTATTTCATCAAGTGGTGTCTTGTGCTGGAGTGTTCATTGCCATCTCTGGCTTCTCTGTGGTTGGCACAGTGATACCCCTCGAGGGTCATGGGCCAGGGTTCCTCATTTCAGCCAACATGGGGCCTGGAAACCAAGTTTTCTATTTCTAGGGGTGATACTGGGCTAAGAAAATCTGACGCATGACAGGTCAGTGAGGGAGTGGCTATTTGCCCTACCGAAAGCGTCACCTGTAGTAGATGCTTTGAAGTGATGCTGACACTCAGAAGGTGGGATTCGTGACGATACGGTCTTTCTGCGGCGTTTGGGCGTCCCTTGCCGCCCTGGTGGGCGCTGGGTGCCGTGCTGTGGGAAAGCTCACTCCTGGTGCTGGGAGGTTGTGGGGGGCACCACATCCGGCCAAGGGGATCCCCTGGCGCTCTTTCCACAGCTGTGTTGACAACAAAGCTTGTTCGGCACTAGCTATGCAAATGCCCTTGTTGCCTTGGCGACAGATAGAAAGTGAGTTTGGCCTTGGGGCAGCACCAGTCTGACACCTGAGAAGAGCAGTGCACATGGAGCTTGTGCTGGAATCCCAGCCGAGTCGCCCCTGGACTCTGGTCTTCAAGTGGAGAGGCCAAGTCGTCTTTCCGGGCTCCACGTCGAGTCGTTGTGCACGGGCCCTGTTCCTCTCTGACCTGTCGTCTCCCTGGCTGGTCGTTGAGAAGAACATTTAGACTGATGGGTTATGAGTGGGCAGAGGGGGTCTTCCATCTAACAGTGGGGCCGCTCTGCCCCTTGCCTCAGCCTGTCCCCTGTGATGGTGACAGTGTTCAGCCTTGTTTTGGAAGATGCAGAGCAAACACCGTACATCCGGGCAGACACTCTATCCTCCTTTGCCCAAACTGGAGCAGAGGTTCTCTCTGTAAGAGTCCTTCCTGGTCTCAGAGTCTAGAATTCAGTCTCCTGTAACAAATGACCACTTAGAGATAAATCTGTATTAAAAAAAAAAAAAGTTTGGGACGTCTTAGGCATTCATGTTGAAATCCTCTTAAGAAGCAAGCTTTTGAACAAGTTAAATCACTCGGAGTCTCAGCGTTCTGGTATACCTTGCTTTTTGGTTTGTCTCCAAGAGTTTGGTGTCGTGGTCTGTTTTGATAAGATGGGGAAGATAGTGTTGTGTTGCCATTGTTACCTTGACTGCCAGAAAACTCCTAACTAAACTGTGGTTCTGTGGCACCAAATCTCAGTCCTAGTTCCCTCGTTCCCTTTTTTTCCTTTTCCTTTTTCCTTTTTTTTTTTTTAGTCTCTTAATCATGTTTATGGTTTTACTCAACCTTTATTTCTACTGAGCTTTGTGCATCTGTGGTTTTGATGGTAAGCCCCCTTGAGTGATGATGCTGAGTGAACCTGTGGCTGGTACTTACTGAGTCATCAGGCCCAGTGAGGTCTGGCCCTGCCTGTGGAGCCCAGATTGTTGAGTGTGTCCTGCGCTGTGCTGGAGCTCGAGGCAAGCAGTCAAGGTCACCTCGTATTTCCTGATCTGGAGGCTCAGTCTGTGAGATGCAGGAGAGCCATGCTGGCTCAGAGGTCGTGGTTCCATTGAGCGGTGACAGTGGGCGATGCTATAGAGTGCCCAGGCTCAGGCACACGAAGTCAGAAGGCCTGGTGTGTCCTGTGGGCTTCGAAGGGTCCGGGCTCCTCTATGCCTGCAGGACAGGAAAGCGGAATCCGTTGCCCTCTGCAGGCGTGCGTTCTCCAGGGCAGGCTGGGAGAGTATTTTAAAAGACTTTTTCTTAAAAAAGTATTTATTTATTTTTTATCTGTGCTGTGTTTTGTTGCTGAGCAGACTTTCTCTAGCTGTGGTGAGGGGCATATTCTCCAGTTACGGTGCCTGGGCTTCTCATTGTAGTGGCTTCTCTTGTTGGGACACGGACTCTGGATGCACAGGCTTTAGTATTTGCAGCACGCAAGCATAGTAGTTGCAGCTCACAGACTCTAGAGCGCAGGCTTCGTGGTTGTGGCCCGCGGGATCAGGAGTCCACGGCACGTGGGATCTTCCCGGGTCAGGGATCAACCCCATGCACCCTGTGTTGGCAGGCAGATTCCTATTCATTCTACCGCTAGGGAAGTCCCCTCTTTTTTTTTTTTTTTTTTTTAATAAATTCCCTTAAAAAAATTATTTGTTTGTGCTGGGGTCTTGGTTGTGGCACGTGGGATCTTTGGTCTTCGTGGCAGCATGCAGGGTCTTTAGTTGAGGCGTGTGGGATCTAGCTCCCTGAACAGGGATCTATCCAGGGCCCCCTGCCTTGGGAGCACAGAGTCTTAGCCACTGGATGACCAGGGAGGTCTCTCCAGACCTATGTTGCATCCTGCACGCCTGCTTGCCAGGCAAGAGAGCATGTTTGGCCTGCGGATGGAATTAGAGTTCCCCGACCCGCGGTTGGTGGTCCCGGAGCTGAAGCCCTGGTGGTGGCCGGTGCTGTGCCCTGCCACAGCGACCAGTGCCGCAGCGCGTTGCCCCGTCCGCTCCTTGGACAGGAAGGACCGCCCGTATCTTGGCTCTGTTCTGCGCGGGCCTTGGTTTCACTGGCACGCATGGGTGCTTTTCAGTCTGCAGGGCGGGAGCTTGCACGTGCCTGTGCCTGGCTTCTGGGCTGGGGCCCAGGCCTTCTCTGCGGCTGTTCCCACTGATGGCAGTGCCGCAGGCGCCCTGTGCGGTGGGCTGTGACTCGGGAGTGCCCGCGAGACCTCCTGCACGCAGACAGGCTTTGAAGTCAGATGTCCTATGATGCGGGCCCGTGTGAGGGCGGCCAGAGAGGAGCGAGGACCGTGAGGGGGACCTGGATCCAGACCACGGAGACAGGCGTCCTGGTGGGATGGCGTGCTGTGCTTTGTGTGCGTGTGGGTGAGCAGAAGAGGAAACTGAGACAGAAGGGATTTGAACCTAGGAGCGTGTTTAGCTTTTTAATCTTTTCCCCTCCAAATGTACCATTGTCATGTATCTTTTTAAAGTGTTTTATGGTTTAGACTAAAGCAGCACTATGCAGTTCTTGAGCCAGGAAGCGCTGGTTTTCACCTAAGGGCAAAGGCTCAGGAGCGATGGTTGAGCATGCACGGGTGTATTAGTTTGCTAGGGTGGCTGGAGCGTAGGCAGGGGGCCTTAAACAGCGGAAGCAGCTTTCTTTCACAGTCCTGGAGGCCGGAAGCCAAGGCCTCGCGTTCGCCGCGCTGCAGACAGTGTGGTGGTGACTCCCCCTGGCGGGACGGTGTCTGTGCCCTCTGCAGGGTCGGGCAGCGTGTCCGCCCTGATGGGAGCTGCCCATCCTCCAGCCGTCCGAGGTGTGAGCTGTCCGCGCTGAGCCAGCAGCGGCCGTGGCTGGCTGGGCCAGCTGTCAGGGGCTTTCTGGGCTGGCACAGCTCTCGGAATCAGCGGTAATGTCTTCCTCTGTTGAAAGGCGTCCAGAATCGGTGGTTCGCTGGCTTGAAGGCGTGTACCGGGCTGTCCCGCATGCCATCGGGGGGGCCAGGTGTGCCCCGTCTTCGCTCACTCAGGCCGTGCAGCATCTCCTCGTTGGTCAGGGGCTGGGTGTCCCTTTCACCAAGTTTTCCCTGCGTTCCCCTGCGACCCCGGTACGTCTTCGTATCTCCACCGCGTGTTCTTCTCATGCGAGACGAAAGCAACACTGTTAATGAGAAATTTTTTTGCACCTGTTGTCCTCATAGTGTGCGTGGAAGGTTTTCTCCTCTTAGATAATTCCATTTCTGGAATATAAAATTGGCCAAGGGTCAGCAGGGTCCATCCCTACTGTGTGACCTGGTCCCCTCATGGGGTCATCTTGACTCCATTCTCTGGTCCACCTGAAGGCCACCAGGGACAGCCAGACAGCTTTAAGACGGCTTTCCCCATCTTGAAGCAGTGGCTTAGCCCAGCCCCATGTACACTTTCTTCATTTTAGTAAATCGTGGTTTTATTTTGAATAAGCCTCTTTCAACCTGTTAATATTAGTCTCAACTAAAATTAACCTTCCCCTAAGTTATTCTCACCCCAAAGAAGCAAAGTAATTTAGAAAGTTAAATCAAAACAAAGCAATCTTGTGTGTCGAGCAGATAAAAATCGCAGACTGTGGTTACGGAACGCCTCTACAGGAATCGCTTACATAAAAGCCGATTTCCTCCAGTCTGGTTCTGGAAGGAGCAAGGGAAGTGCTCAGGCCTTATCACAGTTCCATCCCGTCCAGCACGCCCCAGAGGGCTCTGTAAACAGTGGCCAGGAGGGAGCCCTACTTGCAGCTGGCATCTGCAGGCGGCAGTTAGGTCTGGGAGGGGACGCCCGTCCTCAGCCTGCCCCGTGGCCAGTGGTCCCACGATTCTGCATCGGAAGAGACCAGCCCCCCAGAGTGAGGAGAGGGGTTGATGGAGAGCTTCAGACAGAACAGGGAGCGGGCCCGGGGTGTTGCGTGCAGGCCTGAGCAGAGAAACAGCTCCTGGCTGGAAGTGGGTCGTCCGTTCCCAGCTCTGGCTGGTCTAGTGTGCACCCTGCTTGCTGCCGCTTGTTCGGTTGCTCAGTCGTGTCCAACTCTCTGGGACCCCAGGGACTGTAGCCCGCCAGGCTTCTCTGTCCATGGGATTTTCCAGGCCAGGATCCTGGAGTGGGTTGCCATTCCCTCCTCCAGGGGATTTTCCCGACCCAGTGATGGAACCTGCACCTCCTGCAGGCGGATTATTTACTGATGAGCCACCGATCGGGGAAGCCTTTACACCCTGCACTTACCTGCGAAATGGATTAGACCCGAAGGTGGGCGTGCTCTGGAAGACATGGGGACCTTGAGGCGTTCAGTAGCCTGCCAGTTTCCTTCTGAGCACCATCTCGGCTTGTCCTAAACCTGTGGGGGTCACCGGCAGATAGACCTGTTCTATCTTTCATCACACTCTGCCTGCCACTCGGGTGAAGGCTGGAGGGGCGAGGGTTGAGTCCACCTGTTTGCCGACCCTGGCCGCTGTGCTGGGCTGACAGCACGCGCTCAGGAGAGCTGCCGCACGCCAGAGGCAGGGTGGCGTGTCAGCACTTCACTTTGTTTAGCTTCTTGGGGCAGATCACCCCGAGACTCACGCTTAAGGGAGCCTGAAACCTATTTGAATGTCAGTAACTTAGTTAGTTACTTGCATCCACCGGGTTCCCGTTTGCTTTACCCATGCCTCTCTTCACGGGACCCCAACTTGGGGTGACATTTCTCAGCACCTGTGCGGAGGTGGTGGGTGTTATCGCTCTTCATCCTGTTCGTGACGCCAGTTGTCTTGCTGTCCACACTCTCCACGCTGTTCGCTGAACCCGGGGCAGGCAAGGCCTGAGCTCAGAGGCTGGAAGGAGACGCAAGGGGCCTCAGGAACTGCAGACACGTTTCTCCTCTCCTGGTTGGTTCAGCAGCCACAACGTAACCGTAACGTAGCCAAAACGTACCGTCATGTAACATCACGGTCCCACTGCAGTGTAGCCCTGGCGCAGCTGCAGCCAGGGCTTTCACAGTGAAGCTCACACAGGCGTGCAGTGCACAGCAACCCGTGACGCACATGCACAGCGCTGTGAATGGTCTGAGCTGTTACACAGCCATTATTTACAAAACATGGGCCGAGAGGGCCTGGCCACGCCGTCTTGGCTGATTTGCTCCCGCCCTGCGCTGGGTTGTCCTTTGCCAGTGGTTGCTGCCTTCCCTCGTCCAGGCCGCTCTGGTCAGCTGGGACGTCACCTGTGGAAAGAATGTGCAGTTTCTATTGTTGCTGTTTTGTTTTTGACCGCAGCAGGCGGAACCTTAGCTCCCTGATAGGGAATCAAACCTCTGCTCTTTGCCTTCGAAGCGCAGAGCCTTAGCTGCGGGACCACCAGGGAGGTATTCCAGAATTGCATGGTGTTTAGAGAGAGAAGCAGAGTCAGGGGTCCTCTTTGAGTCTCCGAACAGTCTTTCAGCCGTTTTATAAAGAGCATCCCTCAGTGCCGCTGCTCCGTAGGGGGTGACAGCTCTGGGAAGAACTGGCGCTTGGGTGGCCTGGCGCCCTTCTCAGTGGTCCCCGCAGGACGATGGCTCCCTTAGATGCGGGTGCCCTCCTCCTCCCCCACCCCCAGTCCCGCCTGAAGCGAGTCAGGGCTGGGCAGTAAGCAGCTCCTGTCTTCTCGTTGCAGGTCTTCGTGCGTCACCAGGCGATTGAGGGCCACCCACAAATGGTCCTCCTGCGCGTCTTGCGCTACCTGGTGCGTCTGGTGTGGAGGATGCAGTGACGGCGCGTGCAGACGTTCCGCTCGCCTCAGACCGACCAGCCCCTCGCCGCGGGGTCGCGGCGCTTCAGTGCCCTTGCTGTGCAGCAGTCCTTTGCTGGAAGGGTGGGCAGAGAGCCAGCCGGCATGTCCCCGGAGGACACCACGCTGCACGTGGACCTGACCTCTGTCTGTTCATCACCATGCGGCCGAATTCCCAATGGAAGCTTGATGTGAATGTAAATGAGGGAGGGATTCTCTTTTTTTAAAAAACAGTGTACAAATCATGGTTCTCTGGAACAAGATTTTATGCAAGAATGGTGTTTACATGCAGTGTGTGTGTGTTTTTTTTCCCACCTTTGATAAGAGCAGGTTTTTCAAAAAGGAAATGGAAACTTTTTAACCAACTCATGAGTGATTTTTGTAGTAAAATTTTAAGAACCTTTGCCTGCTGTCAGAGGAGTATATAAACTCTGCAGTGGAAACTGAGCCAGCTCATTTATAAAGCTGCCTTAGTTTATTTTTAGAGGTCACCGTACAGCATTTTTAAACGGGAGAGGTATGGCATGGCCCCTCCCTTCCCTGCCATTGCCTCTTGGACCTTTTTTTTTTAATCACTATTATTAATACCAAAAAAGTTTTTATGAAATGGAACTGGTAAAAGGGGCAGAGAGAGGTCCTTTGTCAGCCTGTATTGACATGCCACTCCCTTTGTGTAAATACCTACTTACCTCCTTAAAATTCAGTTGTATCTGTGGCAAAATTTTACTCTGTGTGTGTGTGTGTTTTGCTTACGTCCTTCGGTGATGCTCTCCCAGCCTATCAGGGCGCTGATGAACACATCTGGTCCGCTGACTGTTTTTGTGGTAAAAGGCAGTTGGGTCTGAGCCCGGGTCTGTATCAGACATGGCTCTGTCTGTCTCTTGGTAGCTCACCCATTGGGGAGTGCTCGCTGGCGGTTCTCGCTTGCTTTGGTGGACTTGTTGTTTAGACGTGTTCCGCAAAGGTTCAGGGCAGTCATAACACCAGATTTGCTGCGGCTTTCCTATAGCACAGGGTGGGCACTCGGCCTAAGGCCCCAGGTGACTAGCATGCCCGCCTGTGGCCAGGTTCAGCTGCAGGGGGCCACCGTCGAGCCCTCGTGGGAATTGGCAGAGGCTGTGGCAGGGCTTTAAGCAGCTGTTTTCTGGGCATCCTGGCTTTTCATCCAACTCAGAGTCCCTCTGGCCTTCAGTGGCTCTTGGCTAACTGCTCTTTGAAGTAAAGGCTTCATTCTGCTCTCAGCAGTTCTCATAAAGAGCACCATCAGACACAGGGGTGTCTCTGTCAGTCGCCCACCTCCTGGACCGCTGGGTTTTTGTCAGGCCCCCCTTCCTGCAGCCACTTTTGTTGGGGGTGCTCTTCCTTCACACCTGCCAGGAGGAAGGCAGAGAATGCAGGCTCAGGAGCTGCTCAGTCTTTTCAAAGGCAGATAAACTCCCGAGGAGACCCAGGACAGACAGACGAGGGAGCGTTGCGAGCAGGGAGGTGGGGGTCATTCTGTGAATCCCATCGCTCTTACAGTTTTTGAAACCTCAACTGATTAAACAGCTTTTTAAAAGACATACATGATGTTTCAAACAAGTCAACAGTGCCAACAACAACTGTCATGTTTGCTTTGGGCCCAACGAGGACCAGTGTTTTCTCCTGATCGGTTGGAACAGTGGACTCATTTTTGTATCTTTATAGTTTTATATATATATATATATATATGTTACATATATACTTTTTCCTTAGGTAGAGAGAGATTTGACTCCAAATATTCTTCCTTCTAAACATTTTCTTTTCCCCAAGTAGCTTTTTGGGGTCTTGAATTGTTTTAAAAGCTGTGTTGAGTCTCAGCCTGCGTGTCCTCTGACCCTTTGTCTTGAACCCGTCCGCTGGATCCTCAAGTCCATGCAAGCGGTTAAGGCGGTCCATGGAACTGCAGCTGTGGGCCTGCTGCACACACACACCAAAGACGTATTTGGTTCTGGGCCGCTCCCCCAGGATCCCCGTATTCACGGCCAGTCTCTTGGACTGGAGCACTTTATTCCTTCAGCACCGGTGCCCCGGGGGGCCGAGCGCTTGCTCACCCACCTGCAGGCTTACCTTGGGCTTGGGGGCCTCCAGGCCCCCTGGGCTGGCCGTGGAAGCAGCTGGTGAGGAAATGAGAGATTCTATGAACTGTAGAAGTATTAAAACGAGGATGTTGCCCCCGGGACTTGAGAGGTGACGAGACATCCCTGTACTGTACGTATCTGTTGATCATGATGCCTCCTTCTTGCAGAAGGTATGCCCATGGCTGGATGTACCTTTGATGTCTTACTTTTCCTTCCTTTGACTTTTTGTAGAAAGCAAAAATAATTCGGTCCCTTGTTGGAAACTTAATGCAGGTTTTGTGCCTTGATCACCCCGTCTCATGTGACGTTTATAGAAAGTGGCCTGTGACTTTTCACAGGAATGCAATAAACACGTGAAATTAACTTCATGAGTGAATTTGCAAATTACCTGGACCCCTCCCTAGACCTGAGTTGATGAAGATTTTTTTTTCTTGGTTTAAAAAAAAATGTACATAGTGAACTACAACTTTCACCTGTTTCTCCTTCTTAATATTGTATATATTTTGACTATTTATTAGATTAGGAAGTCGTATTTTACTTATCAACTGAGCCAAATGTCTGTGCAATTATTATGTGTCCTTTCTTGTAAAATTTTGTACAGTCTAAATGAGTAAAAGAAAAAAAAATCCGTTTTTACTCAACTTTTTCAGAATTGATTGTAAATATTGTAGATTCTTTTTCTATGTAATGTGTCCTACTGTTTCATAATGCTGTAACTTGTAGGAATGTTGTATATTTATTTCTGGCTTATTTAATGTCTTAAGTTCTGCAAAGTGTTGACCTCCCTTTCCCCTTTGCCCCCTGCTGTCCTGTTAATTGCTTTAACTCTTGAGGTGGTGACTGGTCAGCGCACGGCTGGCCGCGTGGGCTCCCCAGGGTGGCCCTGCCCAGCTTGGCTTCCTGGTATTTCTAGTCCAGTGGGTTTAAATTCTTCGGGTTTGCTGTCCTCATGATGAGAGACCAGAAATCTGATAGGCTATCAGATTTTCCTCTAGAACTTTCCAGTGACTCTTTAATTCCTGAACAGCTAGCTTCTCATAGAAACAAGTGCTGTGAACTTCAGGCCATATCTTACAAAACAAAATACTTATTGTTAGCAGTGGGAAAGACCTTTCCATTGAAGATTAATCCCTGACAGCTCAGTGTCTAGAGAGACTCACACGTCCACTTCTGCGGTGTTGCCATGAGACTGTTAAAGGCAGAGACCAGGCAGACTGAAGGCCGGGTTGACCAGTTGCCCTGCTTCCCAAGTGACTACTGGACCACCTTCACAGTACTGACCTTTGTTGGCAACTGGTGACTAGTTGAATTCCCCCGCCCCCAACCGTGCTCTGTGGCTTCCTATGCTTTGCGGTGCAGACTCTACTATGTATCTTCAGGAACTAACTGTACAGGCCCGCGCCCCCCACCCTAGCCCTGAACCGTTTGGTCCCAGCGTTCGATCCACCTGTGTCTTTAGGGTGGCGCCTTTCTTCTGCTTCTCCAAAGCCTTCAAGCGGGGGTCTGGACCCCACTGGCCTGGGTGCACAGAGGTGAAAGCTTGAAAGATTTTCTAGCGGTTCTGTGTGGATGGTTTCGTCCTCCCTGCTGGTTTAGCTTGGTGCCTGTGTGTGTCCAGTCTGCGCAGCCTGTGTGCAGTGACATGACCACACGTGTCGCTAAACCAGCTGGGGTAACACCTGCCCTGCTCCAGACGGCATCGTGCGTGAGAAGCACCCTCAAGCTCCCAGCTAAATAACTTGACTACTTTGATTTGGGAATTTCAGACCTTAGAAGCTCTCTTTGATTTGTGTGTCCAGGTTCTGTGACCACTAGTTACTGTATCATAACTCATCAGGTACTCATTTATAAATAGCACTGATCTGTCTGTAACTCTCTTCCTAGGACCCAGCGTATGTAGCATTGGTATTGCAGTTTCCCTGGCTTGTGTTTTGCACTGATGGATTTTGACAGGGTAATTGCCTCTTTACTTGTGCAATACTGCTGTAAATAATTGCAGATTTTTTTTTAAGAAACCCAATCTTTTATGTTCTTAATGAATTTTATATAAATAAAACTTTCAACTAGTTTTGGCGAGCTGTTTGATTTATTTCACAAAATGGTGGAGAAGCAGCTGAAATCGTGGATACGTACACACCCACACTCTGCCCTTATCATTCACTGAATGTATTACCAACATGCAGATTTTGTAAATTGTCGCTTGAAGTCAAATCTGTGTAGTATATACTTAAAAGCAAACCGCTCTTTAACGTTTTGAAGTGGCTGGTGAGAGCAACTGCAGAGTTTTCTGCCCACGTAGTCAGGTATGACTCAGCACCTGGGCTGGCTGTGGAGTATGAGGTCACAGGTCTAAACTATATTGATTAGTGATTATAGCAGATAGCCTGCCATCTCAGCCTGTCTTGGTAGTTTGAAGAACATTCAAAAAATGGAAGTCTTGTTTGACTCTTAAGCTTATCTATATAGCACCTGCTTGAAGCCAGAAATCAACAAATGCCCCGATCTGTGGTGAAGTCATCGCTGCTGTCTTCTAAAGGGGCCGTGGAGTTTGGGGAGCCCTGTGCTGCGTGGCAGGTGGGAGCTGGTGTAGGGGTGCCAGAGAGAAATTACGGTGTACTTTGGGGATACAGTTTATGAAATCTTATGAATTCCTATCAATCCTATAAACAAATTACATAATTTGCCACTTCTACTCTGAAAGAAGTGCTGGGAAAGTTAAAAGACTGGGTCAGCTTTGTTTTAAGCAGGTAATAGCTTCATGCTTTTCAATGACGTGAGCAGCACATGTGTCTACATTTTTAAAGTGTGTTTTTTATTGAGCTATAGTTGATGTGGTGGTATGCTGATTTCTGCTCTTTAGCAGTGACTTGGTCACACACATACGTACACTCTTTTTGATGTTCTTTTCCATTTAGTTTATCACGTGCATGCTGAAGTCACGTCCGTCACACAACTTCGCACAACTGACGTTTTGTGCGACTGAACACACACTTCACACAACTGAAGTCGCTTGAGTTGTGTGCCACGCTGCTACCCTGTGGACTGTAACCCACCGGGCTCCTCTGTCCATGGGATTCCCCAGGCAAGAATACTGGAGTGGGCTGCCGTTCCCTTCTCCAGGGACCTTCCCATCCCAGGGATCAAACCAGTGTCCTGTGTCTCCTGCACTGGCAGGCGGGTTCTTTACCCCTTGCACCACCTGGGAAGCCCAATAATTTATCATAGGCTGTTGACTATAACTCCCGGTGCTGTACAGGAGGAACTCTTGTTTATCCATTCTGTAGGTAACAGTTTGTATCTACACATTCACACACACACACAACCCCTAACTTCTAGTGCATTCCTCTCCCAAACCTGTGAAACAGATTCACAGATACATACATACATACACACACACATTTATCTCGAATCGAGTGGTGGTGCTGGCTCCTGTTTAATCTTGCTTCCTTGCCAAGACAGGAGTTGGTGTTTCTCCAGCCCTTTTTCTCCACAGCACACGCGCATGTGTGTGTGTGTACTTACTCAGCAGTTTTGCTTTTCTATAAATGCTGTACTGTCAGTATGTGGCTCTGACTTAGCAGAGGTCGTAGGTTTTTCCATGGTGACTCCAGTCTGATCACTGCGAACAGGAATAAGGTCTCTCTCCCTGGTGTCCCGCTGCGGCCTCTGCATCTTTGGTGCTGCTTGGTCCATACCTCGCCAGCCTGCGGGAGAGATGCTGGTGATGGGCTGAAACAGCCTCACGTGTGCTGCTGTATTGTCTGTCCGACTTCATACGACCACCTGCCGATGTTCCGCCAAGCCTTTGCAGGGTGATACCAGCCTGGAATGGGGTCGCACAGAGTTGGATACGACTGAAGCAACTTAGCAGCAGCAGCAACAGCCTGGAGTGGGGGTGTTGGCCGAATTCGAATTTTCCACTTCTGTGTAGGGTGAGACATAGTTGACGTCTGCTTTTTTCTCTCTGATGGCCTTTGCTTATTTTCTGTTGAATTTTTAATTTTTCCTATGAATAATTGCTCAGTGGCTACGTTGTGTGGACTCTTAGCAACCCCATGGACTGCAACATGCCAGGCTCCTCTGTCCTCCACCGTTTCACAGAGTTTACTCAAATTCATGTCCACTGATGCTATCTAACCATCTCATCCTCTGCCACCCTCTTCTTTGGCCTTCACTTTTTCCCAGCATCAGGGTCCTTTCTAATGAGTTGGCTCTTTGCATCAGGTGGCCAAAGTATTGGAGCTTCAGCTTCAGCATCAGTCCTTCCAGTGAATATTCAAGGTTGATTTCCTTTAGGATTAACCAGATTGAATCTCTTTGCAGTCCAACGGACTCTCAAGAGACTTCTCTAGCACCACAATTCAAAAGCATAATTAACTCTTCGTATTTTCTGGGTAAAAGTCTCTTATTTGTTGGAAATACATTTTCTCCAGTCTTTTCTCAATATTTTATTATGAAGATTTTCAGACATACAGAAAAGTTGAAAGAAATGTACAGAGAACACCCACCAACTAGATTCTGCCTTTCTCATTTTACTTCCTTGATTGTATATCTGTCCATCCATTCATTCATCTTACCTTGTGATACATTTCCAAGGAAATCAGTCATTGGCAACTTTATGCTTCCATATGCATATGATTTAGAGTTCATTAATTTTGTATCAGCCTTCTTTTGAGATAAGATTTGCATATAATACAACAACTCTCCAGTGTGCATTTGCTAAGTTTTGACCGAGGATGCAGCTGTCTCCCAAACCCGAATCAAGATAAAGAGCATGACTGTCACTCCGGAAAGTTCCTCCATGTTCCTTCTCATCCAGTCCACCCCCACCCACCCACCCCCACCGCCGGCCCCACTTCCAGGGGTGACTTCAGTTCCGATTTTTTTCCCAGCATAAATTAGTTCCTGAGTTTGAATGGGATGGGATCATACGGAATGTGGTCTTTTGTGTCTGATTCCGTTTTTTCTCAGCGTAATGTTACCGTCAACAGTAATCCTTTTTCTTGCCCAGTAGTGTTCTATTGTCTGAACAAACCACACCTTTCTCTGCTTATTAATTAGCACCTGAACTCTTACAGTTTGGGCTAGGCTGAATAAATCTACGAATATTCTTGAACACATCTTTTTGTGAGTGTAGGTTTTATTCCACTGCATGTCTTTGAACTGCTGTGGTGTATTTGACGCAGTTGTCACGATTTTGAAAGTCAGATTTACCCGTCTTACATAGATGTTTTCTTTTGTACTTTAAGAGCCCTTCCCTAGGCCAAAGTTTTAAATATATCTTCTGATACATTGTTCATATAGTGCTATGGTTTGTTTTCATCTTTAATCTATCCAGATTTTTTTAATGATACAATATGAATCTAACTTTACTTTTCCCCATTGACAGCCAGCACTTTCCTCTTATCTTCACCTAAAATGGCTCTTTTACATCCACCAGATTCTCACATTATGTGGTTCTGTTTCTCTACTCTTTCCTTTTCCGTTGATCTTTCATTTCTTCTGTGTTGTGCTAATTGCCATAGATTTCTGTTTTGAATTTCTTGTCCTTGTTTTTCAAGACTGTCCTGGCCATTCCACATTGTGTCTTTCACGTGCATTTTGGAATTAGAAAACTTCGGAACAGGTCTGGTTTGGAAGCACAGTGACCATATTCATTGAGGGAACATTGCCATTTTCCCAAGAGGGTTTCCAAGGCGGGTCGTGTTTTGCTCTATGAGGCTTGCTTTTGATGCTGTTAGTGCGTGACTTTTCTTCCCACGTATCCTGCACATTTCGTGTGAGCTTTTGTCTAGGGGGAGGAATGGGGAGTATCCGGCATCCAGTCTGCCCACTCCCCACTTTTAAAAAAATATGGGGGGGGAATATAGTTGTTTTACAGTGCGGTGTTAGTTTGTGCTGTACTCACAACAGAGTGAATCATCTGTGTGTATACGTGTGTGTCCTCTCTTTTTTTGGATTTCCTTCCCGTTTAGATCTCCACAGAGCACCAAGCAGAGTCCCCTGTGCTGCGCAGCAGGCTCTGATTAGTTATCTGTTTAATACGTGGCAGCGTGTGTGCGTGCCGTGTCACTTCACTTGTGGCTGACTCTGCACAACCCCACGGACTCTAGCGCACCAGGCTCCTCTGTTGATGGAATTCTCCTGGCAAGAATACTGGGGTGGGTTGCCGTTTCCTTCTCCAGGGGATCTTCCCGACCCAGGGATCGAGCTGGCTTCCCTTGTGTCTCCTGCTTTGGCAGATGGGCGCTCTCCCATGCCACCTGGGAAGCCCAGCAGTGTAAATATGTCAGTCCCAGTCTTCCAGTTCCTCCCGCCTTGCTTTCCTCCTTGGTGTCCATCATTCTCTATGTCCATGCCTCTATTCCTGCTTTGCCAACAAGGTCATCTGTACCATTTTTCTAGACTCCACGTATAATTGATACGTTGTTTTTCTCTTTCTGACTTCACTCTGCAGGACAGTCTCTGCGTCTCTCCACGTCTCTGCAAATTGCACAGTTGTGTTCCTCTTTTTGGCTGCGTAATATTCCATTGTATACACGTAGCACATCCTCTTAATCCGTTCCTCTGCTGATAGACACAGGTTGCTGCCGTGCCCTGGCGGTTGTAAATGGCGCTGCTGTGAACCCTGTGCGCCCCACCTCCTTACTTCCACCACAGTTGCTCTCTGCGTGCCTGCCTCTCGCTGCTCCCTTCCAGCCTCAAAACTTTCTCTCCCCCCACAACCCACCCCCCAGACAGCCGAGGGCAGCCATGGCCTGTATTGGGCCAATCCAACACTTTCCCAGCACCTTGAACCTGGAGCAAGCGAGCAGTAAGGGGCTGATGGGAGGGCAGCGTCCTCGTGGCTAGGGGGTGGGGAGTGGCACAGGGCACGTTGGCCGTGGCACCCACTGGCCGGGGTCCCCGCTGCCCTGTCGCTAGCACGCTCGTGCCTGGTCTCCCAGCTTCCTCTTTGTTCCTGGAGCTCAGGGTCTCTCCTGGAAGTTCTCTCTGTGCTAAGTCAGACGCCGTCGCTGGCAGCCATGAGCGCTGACTCATTCCTACCTGTCAGGAAGGGCTGAATCAAAGGATGATAAGGAGTCCTCCATAAGCAGTACACATCCAGAAGGTGTGCAGTGATAGGCTGGAGGTTAAAATTCCCCTTTGGGTGAGACCAGATGGCGTTCTGAGAAGACGGGAAATGACAAGGCCAAAGGACGCTGTCTCATCCTCTCTCACTTCTCCCACTGAGTCTCCTTTTCCTGAACGCACTTTCCTGAGCCAAGCCTACGCCCTTAGGAGAATCAGTCGCCAAGGAGAAGATACCGTGGAAGGTCGAAGGCCCTGCTTTTCAGCGTTCTGTCCTGCATTGTGTGCTCAGTCATGTCTGACTCTGTGACCCCATGGACTGTGGCCCACCAGGCTCCTCTGTCCATTCTGAGTCTCCAGGCAAGAATTCTGGAGTAGGTTTCCATTCCTTTCCCCAAAGCTGTATGTGACATGCATTTCCAAAAGGGATTCCAGAAGGCAAAACTATAATAGCTGCTCATCTTTGTCTCCTTAAAGCAGAACTGGGGACACTTAGCTCTAAGGGAACCCCTTCCCTGGGCTTCCCTGGTAGCTCAGGTGGTAAAGAATCCGCCTGCAACTCGGGAGACCTGGGTTGGATCCCTAGGTTGGGAAGATCCCCTGGAGGAGGGCATGGCAACCCACTGCAGTATTCTTGCCTGGAGGATCCCAAGCACAGAGGAGCCAGGCGGGCTACAGTCCATGGGACGGCAAAGAGTCATAAATGCCTCAGCATAACGCACAGCACAGCATAGCAACCCCTTCCCTACTGACTAAACAAGCTCAAATTTGGAGGACCATTCTTAAAATGCACCCCAGAGATGCCATGTTCCATTGTAGACTTTCTGGCTCAGAAGGACTTCTGAGAGCTTATACTACCTCATTACATTTTCAGTTGTCTAGGCCAGTGGTCCCCAACCTTTTTGGCACCATTTTTGCAGAAGACAATTTTTCTATGAACCAGGGGGCGGGGGAAGCCTTCAGGATGATTCAAGAGCATTACATTTACTGTGTCCTTTATTTCTATTATTATTATGTCAGCTCCATCTCAGATCATCAGGCATTAGGTCCCAAAGACTGCAGACCCATGCTCTAGGCGGTCATTTTCCTAAACAATTTATTTGACCCAAGTATGTTTATTAAGATCGTACCAGTCTCCTAGGTGCATATGAAAATACAAACGTGCTTAGGGGCTTGCCTAGTGGTCTGGTGATTGAGAATCCACCTTACCATGCAGGGGAGCCTGGAGAAGTGAGGGGGCTGCAGCTCCCCTGGGTGTCTCATCCCACCCCCACCTGGTCCCAGAATCCCTATGTCACCTATCGTGACAGTAAAGACGCTTGCTCCTTGGAAGGCAAGCTGTGACAAACCTAGGCAGCATATTAAAAAGGAGAGATATCACCTTGCCCACAAAGGTCTGTCTAGTCAAAGCTATGGTTTTTCTAATAGTCATGTATGGATGTGAGTATTGGACTATAAAGAAGGCTGAGCGCCAGAGAATTGATGTTTTTGAATTATGGTGTTGGACAAGACTCTTGGAGAGTCCCCTGGCAAGCAAGGAGATCAAACTAGTTAATCCTAAAGGAAATCAGTCCTGAATATTCATTGGAAGGACTGATGCTGAAGCTCCAACACTTTGGCCACCTGATGTGAAGAGCTGACTCATTTGAAAAGACCCTGATGCTGGGAAAGATTGAGGGCAGGAGGAGAAGGCGACAACAGAGGATGAGATGGTTGGATGGCATCACTGACTCAATGGACTTGAGTTTGAGCAAGCTCCAAGAGTTGGTGATGGACAGGGAAGCCTGGCATGCCGCAGTCCATGGGGTTGCAAAGAGTCGGATACGACTGACTGACTGAACTGACCTTGCATCAGGGGAAGGAATTCTTGCCCTCTGGATCCAGTTAGGGTCTGAGAACAGGAAGCCCCACCTAGAGATCAGAGACAGGGAGAAGAATAAGGTGGAATATCCCTGCCCCTTGCCTGCCTTCTTGTGAGATCACCTTGGGGTTTCCGTGCTCCTTGATGAAGGTCACGCCTCCTCTGAAGGTGTCACTGAATAGAGTTCTCTCCTCCAGGATCCAGTAGTCCCTCCCTGCTCTCTTCCCTCCCAACCTAGAGGCAGTAACAGCTGAACTTCACAGTAATACAGAAAGTGGGAAACAGATGTGGGTAGAGATAGAGCAAGACTGGCCACGAGTGGGTAACTATTAAAGCTGGATGACATGAACATGGAGGTGCTTTATACTATTGTCTCTACTTGTGTATAACTTTGGAATTTTTAAATATGGAAAGTTAAAAGAATAGTTCAAAAGTTACTTGCTGGAACTGATCTGCATCTAGAAGCAAGAGGCCTGGGGGCAGTTTGGGGCGGGGCCGCAGGGCCGAGCGGGTCACATCTGAGAGACCGGCTCCCTTTGTTTTTTTAATGTTATTTACTATTTATTTGGCTGCACTGAGTCGTAGCTGTGGCATGCAGGATCTTCAGTCTTCCTTGCAGTATGTGCAATCTAGTTCCCTGACCAGGGATCAAATCCAGGTCGCCCTGCGTTGGAAGCTTTGAGTCTTAGCCACTGGACCACCAGGGAATTCCTGGTTGGGCTCCCTTTAAATTCACAAGGCAGTTAAGGCATTTTGTTACAGAGCCAACATAACCTAATACGAATTATTTGAGAAAGACTCCTCAGAATTTCGGATTAAGGTATATTGAAGGGACATGATGGCTGACTGCTGGGTGATGAGGGATTTTCCTTTTGCCATAAAGGACATGATTGGAACAGATGGTAACATCTGTATCAGATACGTAGATTAAACAAGGGGTCTCCACCTCTGGTCACAGACCAGCAGCAGCTTTAAATTAGAAATAAAATGCACAGTAAATGTAATGCATTTGAATCATCCTGAGATCATCCACCCCTCATTCATGGAGAAACTGTCTTCCATGAAAGCAAAATGGCTGTCTGGGGAGGTCTTACAAATACCTGTGAAAAGAAGAGAGGCGAAAAGCAAAGGAGAAAAGGAAAGATATAAGCATCTGAATGCAGAGTTCCAAAGAATAGCAAGAAGAGATAAGAAAGCCTTCCTCAGCGATCAATGCAAAGAAATCGAGGAAAACAACAGGATGGGAAAGACTAGAGATCTCTTCAAGAAAATTAGAGACACCAAGGGAACATTTCATGCAAAGATGGGCTTGATAAAGGACAGAAATGGTATGGACCTAACAGAAGCAAAAGATATTAAGAAGAGGTGGCAAGAATACACGGAAGAACTGTACAGAAAAGATCTTCACGACCCAGATAATCATGGTGATGTGATCACTCACCTGGAGCCAGACATCCTGGAATGTGAAGTCAAGTGGGCCTTAGAAAGCATCACTACGAACAAAGCTAGTGGAGGTGATGGAATTCCAGTTGAGCTGTTTCAAATCCTGAAAGATGATGCTGTGAAAGTGCTGCACTCAATATGCCAGGAAACTTGGAAAACTGAGCAGTGGCCACAGGACTGGAAAAGGTCAGTTTTCATTCCAATTCCAAAGAAAGGCAATGCCAAAGAATGCTCAAACTACCACACAATTGCACTCATCTCACATGCTAGTAAAGTCATGCTCAAAATTCTCCAAGCCAGGCTTCAGCAATACATGAACTGTGAACTTCCAGATGTTCAAGCTGGTTTTAGAAAAGGCAGAGGAACCAGAGATCAAATTGCCAATATCCGCTGGATCATCGAAAAAGCAAGAGAGTTCCAGAAAAATATCTATCTCTGCTTTACTGACTATGCCAAAGCCTTTGACTGTGTGGATCACAAGAAACTGTGGAAAATTCTGAAAGAGATGGGAATACCAGACCACCTGCCTCTTGAGAAATCTGTATGCAGGTCAGGAAGCAACAGTTAGAACTGGACATGGAACAACAGACTGGTTCCAAATAGGAAAAGGAGTACGTCAAGGCTGTATATTGTCACCCTGCTTATTTAGCTTACATGCAGAGTACATCATGAGAAACGCTGGACTGGAAGAAACACAAGCTGGAATCAAGATTCCCGGGAGAAATATCAGTAACCTCAGATATGCAGATGACACCACCCTTATGGCAGAAAGTGAAGAGGAGCTAAAAGCCTCCTGATGAAAGTGAAAGAGGAGAGTGAAAAGTTGGCTTAAAGCTCAACTTTCAGAAAACAAAGATCATGGCATCCGGTCCCATCACTTCATGGGAAATAGATGGGGAAACAGTGGAAGCAGTGTCAGACTTTATTTTTGGGGGCTCCAAAATCACTGCAGATGGTGATTGCAGCCATGAAATTAAAAGACGCTCACTCCTTGGAAGAAAAGTTATGACCAACCTAGATAGTATATTCAAAAGCAGAGACATTACTTTGCCGACTAAGGTCCGACTAGTCAAGGCTATGGTTTTTCCTGTGGTCATGTATGGATGTGAGAGTTGGATTGTGAAGAAGGCTGAGCGCCGAAGAATTGATGCTTTTGAACTGTGGTGTTGGAGAAGACTCTTGAGAGTCCCTTGGACTGCAAGGAGATCCAACCAGTCCATTCTGAAGGAGATCAGCCCTGGGATTTCTTTGGAAGGACTGATGCTAAAGCTGAAGCTCCAGTACTTTGGCCACCTCATGCGAAGAGTTGACTCATTGGAAGAGACTCTGATGCTGGGAGGGATTGGGGGCAGGAGGAGAAGGGGACCACTGAGGCTGGATGGCTGGTTGGCATCATGGACTCGATGGACATGAGTCTGAGTGAACTCCGAGAGATGGTGATGGACAGGGAGGCCTGGCGGGCTGCGATTCATGGGGTCGCAAAGAGTCGGACATGACTGAGCGACTGAACTGAACTGAACTGATGAAACTCGTCCCTGGTGCCACAAAGTTGGGTACTGCTGGATTAGATAGTAGGATTGCATCAAGGTTAATATCCTGATTTTGACCGCTGAACCATGGTTGTTCGAGAGGATGTCCTTATTCTTGGGAGACACACACTGAAGTTGTCAGGGATGAGGGCCATTGCTGTCTGTGGTTTACTCTGACATTCAGAGAGACAGCCCATAGGCAAACACGTGGGTTGTATCTTGGGGGTACGGGAAAAGGATAGAGAAACGGGGCAAAATGTCAATATTTGGGGAATCTGGGTGGGGACCCTAAGGAAATTGTTTACACTATTTTGCAATCTGGATGTCAAAATGAAAAAGTGAAAAACGTAAGACCTTTCGGCTGTGCCTAAATGGTGGCAGCAAGCAGGAGCATGGGCACACGGAGGACAGTCAGGAGTTCTCCTGGGGGACCCGGGACCCAGGGAGAGATGCTGTGCAGTCAGGAGACCCGGCCTCCCCGTGAGGAGGGAGGCAGGACAGTCCTAACCGCGGACTTGGACCTGAGCGACTGGAAGGGTGGCCTTTCCTGGGTCCAGAAACGGGGGTGCGGGAGGAAGAGGCTGGGGAGGGGCGGGGGAGGGCAGGGAGGGCTCATGGAGAGTTCTGTTCTGTTGAGCTGCCAGCTCAGCTAGGGGCTGATCCAGAAACAGTGTTATCAGCTCGTTTTAAAGGGAAAATGTTGGGTTTTTGGAGAGCAGTCCCAGCCAGTTGGACTGTAAACTGTTGGCAGCTTGAAGAAAGGATACAGCGTAAATATTGAGGCATTTGCTTTAATGAAACACTTTTTGCAAAACACAACCTGGAGGAAACCGGGTCTTTAATCACGAGATGGAGGACCATCCATGCCTCCCTTAAGGCCTATATGGAGCATCTACTGGACACAGCCCGGATGCTGCATGGAGAGGGGGTTGGGCAGCCCTCAACCCTAGAGGACACTGGACTCCACCAGGGGCTTACACCGGAGAAGATGATGGCACCCCACTCCAGTACTCTTGCCTGGAAAATCCCATGGACAGAGGAGCCTGGTAGGGCTCCCATGGGGTCACGAAGAGTCGGACACGACTGAGCGACTTCCCTTTCACTTTTCACTTTCCTGCATTGGAGAAGGAAATGGCAACCCACTCCAGTGTTCTTGCTTGGAGAATCTCAGGGACAGGGGAGCCTGGTGTGCTGCCATCTATGGGGTCACACAGAGTCAGACATGACTGAAGTGACTTAGCAGGGGCTTATACAAAATACCCACATACAGAGCAACCACTCCAAAACTCCAGTGGGATTCCAGTGCAGTAATTTTTTAAAAGCTCCCTTTAGAAAAAAAAAAAAAAAAAGCTCTTTTTTAAAGCGCCCAGGCTTCCCTGGTGGCTGAGTGGTAAAATGTCTGCCTGCCAATGCGGGAGATGCAGATTCGGTCCCTGGATTGGGAAGGTCCCCTGGAGGAGGAAATGTCGACCTACTCCAGTATTCTTGCCTGGAAATCCCACGTACAGAGGAGCCTGGTGGGCTACAGACCATGGGGTCACAAAGAGTCGGACACAACTTAGCAACTCATCAACAATAGCAATACATGACCCAGTGTGACAATGTCTTGGGTGTACTGGGGGCTTACTTGGGTGTCTGCAGAAACCCTGGGCCCGCAGCAGCATCATATGGCGAGTGCGTCACCCTAGGGAGAAATCTCTGAAAGACAACACTCAACAAGGTGCTTTCTGTTTGTTTAGTTTTCTGTTATAGTTGCAAACCGTTCAGTCCTCCTTTCTGTTTCCCTTTGCCAGTTTGCCCTGGCACAGGCATCCGTGCGTCCTGCCAAATCCAGGATGAGTGGGAGGGCAGAGTGGGCTGGAGGGCCCAGGGCCAAGGCCACGGCGTGGTGTAGGTGAGGCCGCCCCAGGCTGTGTGCCCAGGGAGAGCCCCGTCCATCGTCCAGTAGGACAGAGCCTCCCACTGACAAGGCCAAAGGGCTCAGCAAGGTCAGAGGGGCAGGAAGGGGCCAAGGCTGGGCTCGGTAGGGGTAGAGGCGGGGTGGAATTGGCTTGCTGAGCAGGTCATGAAGGAAGGGGTAAACGGCGGTGTGCTTGACCCTCGCTTTCCAGAGCTTGGTGGGCGTGGCGCGTGAGAGCGTCTCAGAATCCGCGTGTTTCCTGGTCCCCTGAGAGGCCAGGGCGGGAGGACACACCGCCTGCCCTGAGAGCGCGCGCCTGGGGGTGAGATCTGAGGACTTAGAGGGGGAACATGGCCACCTGGGCTGGGAAAGAAATCACAGTCTATGTTACCCCTCAGCTGGAATAGGGACTTGGAGGAGGGCATGGCAGCCTACTCCATATTCTTGCCTGGAGAATCCCATGGACAGAGGACCTGATGGGCTACAGTCCACGGGGACATGAAGAGTAAGCCAGGACTGAAGGGGCCGAGCACACACACACACAAGGAGATGTCAGCTTGGACTTGCTCAGGGCCTTGCAAGGATGCTCTTTCAGCCTCCGGAAGCTGCCCTGGGGGAGCCTCCGCGGGCTCAGCCTCGGCGTTCCCCTGGGCGCCACTCCCGATCCCGAGCGTCTCTGGGCCTGACTCAGGCCCCCAGTCACCAAGCTCTGGGGCCGGCCTGCTGTCAGCCTGCAGGTAAATGCTCTCCCAGTGGCTCAACAGTAAAGAACCCACCTGTAACGCAGGAACCTTAGGAGGCACAGGTTTGATCCCTGGATTGGGAAGATCCCCTGGAGGAGGAAATGGTAACCCACTCCAGTATTCCCGCCTGGAAAATCCCGTGGATAGGGGAATCTGGTAGGCTATAGTCCGTTAGGATCGCAGAGTCAGACGTGACTGGAGCAGCTTAGCGCGCACGCATGCTCTTGTCCCCCCCCCCGGGGATTTTAATAGTGACGTGGCAATCGTGTCTCTCTGGGCTTTGAACTGTAAGGGTCGAGGCAGAACCTCTTATCCAGCGTGGTCCCTGGCACCAGGCACTCACTCAACAGGTGACCTTGGGACGGGTGGGTGCCAACTAAATGTCTGACTAGGATTCATGGCAAATCCTCTTTTCTGAAAGCCGGATTTTGTTCTGGGCTGCTGACCACAATTTGCGCTTTTCCCCACTTAAAAAATGAGCAGTGAGAACCTGGGCTGATTCACATCCCAGACATCTGTTTTAAGAGGTAAGTCCAGTCTTTGGCCAAATGGTTCTCCTTTTAGGGCCCCTCTTTTGCTTTGAGGCGGTCCCTTCCTCCTTCCACACTCCACCTACTCAGGTCCCCAGGCCACTAGGTTCCTCTAAACCCCTTCCTTTAATAGCTGCTGCTGGAGCGTGTTGCTGGCAGGGTTCTGGTGAATCAGTTTCCCTGGCGAATGAATGACCAATAATGGCTTGATGAAGGCAACATCTTGCAACTCTGATGACATGTGTATTTTGAAAACTTAAGTTTCTGTCTATACTTGGTGGCTAGTACAAAACAGAATGAGCTTCCCTGGTGGCTCAGTGGGTAAAGAATTTGCCTGTAAGGCAGGAGACACAGGAGACATGGGTTCGATCCCGGGGTAAAGATTTCCCCTGGAGTAGGGAATGGCTACTCACTCCAGTATTCTTGCCTGAGAAATCCCATGGACAGAGCAGCCTGGAGGGTCACAAAGAGTTGGACACGACTGAGCAACTAAGCACATGAAGCAGAAGTTCACACTGATTCTAAGAAAATGATGCTTTAATTGAACGCAAGCCCAACAGCCTAGGCTGTCTCCTGGATGACCCCAGGCTCACTCCCGCATCACAGGCTTGCTGCCCCTCTTCCTTAAATGCTCAGATGTGCACAGGGTTGGCTTTTTAATGTTTCTGTTCAAATAGCCCCTTCCTGACCTGGCCTTCCCCTCCACCCCGTCCAGTCCCACCTTCAGTTTCATCGTCTGGGCAGTAAGTCTTCGCACATGCTCCCAGAGCCCCAGCTTGAGTGTGTGTTGGAACCTGGGGAGCTTGGAGTGGCCGTGGGACAAGAGTGAGGGACCTGGGTCCTCTTCTCTGGGGGCCTGGTGATTGGAAAGGCCTGGGCTATATGTTCCACGAGAACTATGGGTGTAGGAGTCCCATTTCTTGCTTCTCCAGCATTGCACTTAGTAGGTGTGGGAAGACCTGGTTCTCACTTTAGCCAAAGAGCATGGCTACCTGAACACCCTGACAAGTTAAGAGAGCAATGGACTTCCTTGGCGGTCCAGTGGATGGGAATCTGCCTGCCAATGCAGGGAACACGGGTTTGATCCCTGGTCTGGGAAGAAGATGCCTTGAAGCCACATGCCGTGGAGCAACTAAGCCCCTGAGCCACAACTTGTGAGCCTGGGTGCTGCAACTGCTGAAGCCCGTCCACCCGAGAGCCTTTGCTCTGCAGCCAGGGAAGCCACTGTCGTGAGAAGCCACCGTCGTGAGAAGCTGGAGCTTCACGAAGAGGAGCCCCCACTCACTGCAGCTAGAGAAAGCCCGAGCGCAGCAACAAAAAACAGGTAAAGCAGAGACAGTGCTGAACTGGGTGGGAACAGGAGAGACTCATCTCCCTCCAGACACCTCAGAGGCTCCCTTCACGGGACCCAGTCGCCTGTGGTCTTTTACTGTGCACAGATCAGAGCATCAAGGCAGAAGTTTCTTTTTCTTCTTTTTTTAAATTTATTTATTTGGCTATGTCAGATCTTACTTGTGGCACGTGAGATCTTTGATCTTTGTTGCAGCATGCAGCCTCTTTAGTTTCAGCCTGTGGGATCTAGTTCCCTGACCAGAAATCAAACCAGGACCATCCAGGAAGTCCCATGGCAGAAGTTTCTTAAACTTCCCTTCCAGAAGAAATCAGGCTTAAAATACTTGCCCACCAGATGGCCAGGGGAGCTGGGGGATATTACATCTCTTATCTGATGGCTGTCTGTGAAGAGGCCACAGGGAACTGTCCTCAGAGCGTCCGAGAGACTGGGCTTTGAGCCATTCCCATGGGTCGTGACCCTGTTACCTCCACCTGGGTCCAAGCCCTGGGACTGACCTGCCTGGTGGGGCTCGGAATGTCTAGACAGACAGACAGACAGACGGGCTGAGATGAGAGAGCTTGCTCCTGTGGCTGAAACTCAGTTTGTGCCCAGTGTGGGTGATTCCACATGGGTCGGGGGAGCGGGTTGGGCGTGGAGGTGCCGAGGGCTGGACCCATAGGTCAAGTCTACATCTGGGGTCTGAAGCAGTGAGAAGGAGCCCTGTTTGGATTAACATACACATTCCTGGGCTGCAAATCCCCTTTTCTAAAAGCATAAACACCCAGGAAGGCAGACATAAATCTGAAGGACTTTGGCCTCGGTGAGTTGTGTATGTCAACTTGTATAAATAATACTGCACTGCCTTAAAAATAATCCAGAAGGCAAGAACCAAACACTTTCACTGTTATAAAACTGGACTAAGGTTGCATTCTTCCCCCTGAAATTACTTTTCAGAGTTCATAAATATTCCTACCTTATGAGGAGGAAGGAAACAGCATTCATAAGATAGAGGACAGCATTTTTTTTGGATTATTTATGGGGGTTTTTTTCAGTCTGATTCTGAACGCTTTGAAGACATGAAGGCCTATATAAAGCAAGTTAGATGGTTTCTTTCCAAGAAACATCAAATAAAACTCCAGTCTCAGAAAGACAGAATTCTTTACCTGTGTTCCCAAATGCCAAGAACCTTCTTTTTCATGTTTTCTGTGACTGAACGTTATTTGCCTTAAGCTGGCCATGAGCTTCACTGAAAATATCCACAGTGGAAGTGAACCTTGCGGGTAAGTGGAGGAGGACGCTTCATTGCCCCGTGACTGAGAAGGATCAAATGTTGGTCCAGAGAACAGCTGTGAGGACTGCCCAGCACAGGGTCAGCCTCTCAGGGGTCCAGCTTTGAAACTCGCAAGATCCTGACCTGTGTTGATCAGTGGACCAGGCTGGAGTCCCTGTACGTCCTCTTCCGGTCTGCCTTTTCCCTACCCCAGCTCCTCTCTGAGGACTGCCTGCTTACTCAGTCACTTTAGCTGTGTCCAATTCTTTGCAACCCCGTGGACTGTAGCCCGCCAGGCTCCTCTGTCCATGGGATTTTTCAGGCTAGAATACTAGAGCGGGTTGCCATGGCCTCCTCCAGGGGATCTTCACAACCTCGGGATCAAACCCACGCCTGCTGCACTGCAGCAGGATTCTTTACCATCTGAGCCACCAGGGAAGCCCCTCTCTGAGGGTTAGTTCTCGTGAAAGCTAGCAGATGACTCAGAGTTCCAAGGAGGGCCAGTCTCTGTTCCTGCACATCTGTGCCCCGGGTCTTCAGAACTCATAGACCCAGGCCCAGCCTCTGATCACCACCGGGAAGGGCACCTCCTCCATCATATTGCCCCCTGGGTGGACACAGTCTGAAGGCATCCCACCCTCCTCTCTGACATTACTGTGTCTGATATTGGGGGCTGCTCTGGACAACCTGGCATGTTTCATACGTAAGTGTGTGTTTGTGCCATCTGCACATATGTGGCCATTGGTAGCAGCATCTCTTACTGAGTACGAGTACTTTGGCCACCTCATGCGAAGAGTTGACTCATTGGAAAAGACTCTGATGCTGGGAGGGATTGGAGGCAGGAGGAAAAGGGGACGACAGAGGATGAGACGGCTGGATGGCGTCACCGACTCAATGGACATGAGTTTGAGTGAACTCCGGGAGCTGGTGATGGACAGGGAGGCCTGGCGTGCTGCAGTTCATGGGGTTGCCAAGAGTCGGACACGGCTGAGCGACTGAACTGAACTGAGCTGACACTGAGCAAAGGCTATGCTTCAGAAAATAACTTACGGTGCAAAGCAACATTTATCCCAGAAGAACGTGCCCGTGTGCATGCCTGAGCGTGTGTGTGTACACATTCCAGCGTGGTGGAGGCAGGGAGGGACACCCCGATATTTACTGATCGCCTTCATTCATCTAGGGGCTTCCTGGCAGCTCAGATGGTAAAGAATCTGCCTGCAATGCAGGAGACCTGGATCTGATCCCTGGGTTGGGAAGATCCCCTGGAGAAGGGAATGGCAACCCACTCCAGTATTCTTGCCTGGAGGGTCCCATGGACAAGGGAGCCTGGTGGGCTACAGCCCATGGGGTTGCAAAAAGTCAGATGTGACTGAGTGACTAAGCACACATGCACACAACCCTCAATTTCTCAGTCTTCATTCTTCAGTCTTTCCCAGCATCAGGGGCTTTTCCAATGAGTCGGCTCTTCGGATCGGGTGGTCAGAGTATTGGAGCTTCAGCTTTTGTGTCAGTCCTTCCAATGAGTATTCAGGGTTGATTTCCTTTAAGATTGACTGTTTAATCTCCTTGCAGTCCAAGGGACTCTCCAGATTCTTCTCCAGTAGCACAATTTGAAAGCATTAATTCTTCTGCACTCAGCCTTCTTTATGGTCCAAGTGTCACGTCTGTACATGACTACCGGGAAAACCATAGCTTTGACTATACTGACCTATGTTGGCAAAATGACGTCTCTGCTTTTTAACATGCTGTCTAGGTTTGTCATAGCTCCATATTTAACACTTATTGGCACTTAACTAGCCCCAGCACTGTTTGGTGCTTTATCTGAATTATCTCCTCTAGTCTTCATAATAGCTTGAGGAGACAAGTACAAATTATTGCCCTCATTTTTACAAGTAGAGGTACTCAAGCACCAAGAGGGGAAATAAGTCTCTGGGTCCTGCAGCTAGAAAGTGGCAGGGTCTGGGCAGGGGGCTGCAAAGCCTGCCGGGAATCCCAGCAGCACCCGGCCTGGCTCTCCGAGCTCAGGCACAGCAGACCAGCGACCGCACCTCCCTCCGGGTTGGGGCCTTCTGCCCTCATTCAGGGTGATGTCGCATCAGACGGGACATCTCACACCTGGACCGCCCTGTCCTCAAATCTGGGTTCCAGTACGTCCTCATCCTCCCACCCCTGCCACTCAAACCCCTACCACTGCCCTATTACTTCGGTTTTAGACCACTGAGCCCCTGCCCACTCATGCCACGCCTCTCTTCTCTTGCCATCCAGCCTCTTCAACATGAATTCCCCAGTAACTCAGCCTTTCTCTTGTAGGTTACAACCCTTTGGCAAAGTCCCAGTTCTGAGTGAACCCCACCCACCCACCGTCTTCTGGCCTGCGCTGGGCTGCTGAGTGTTTCTGGACATCGTCAGATGATACGATTGGCTTCTTGGCTCTGAATTCGTGATCTCAGTCTGTAAGCGGCCATCGGTGCCACCAGGAGACCCCACTGTTCCCTCTGGAGGTCTGCTCCCCCCAACCCCCGCCACAGGATGACGACAATGCTCACAACCTCCTGTTCCACCCGGAACTTTCCCTGTAGTTCCAAACGCTCATCTTCCCACCAGCAAGCTCACCAGTCCCACCCAGACTGGCACCTCTTCTGTTTCCTCCTTCCTAGATGGATGGAGAGAAGTCTCTCCCCCTGCGCTCTGGATTCATCCCTCCAGCTACTCAGGAACTTCGCTTCCAGGACTTGCCTGATGGTCGGTAAAACTTGGCCTGCCAATGCAGGGGGTGCGGGTTCGATCCCTGGTCAGGGAACTAAGATCCCACATGCCTTGTGGCCAAAAGACCACAACAGAAAACTGAAGAATATTGCAACAAATTCAATAAAGGTTTTAAAAATGGTCCACCAAAAAAAAAAAAAAAAAAGGACTGCACTCCCTTCTGCAGGGGTGCTCTCTGCAGGGAGCTCCCGCTCACTTTCATGGTCCTTTCTCCAGGCGACTTCCATCAGTGCACAGACATGCCCCTCTCCTCCTCCCAGAGCCCCTCCTTCCCTCAACAGCCACCTCCTGACTCCTCCATTCTCTTTCCATGCACACATGGCCCCCGCTCTCCCAGCCCCATGCACGCCCAGCCCCACTACAGCCTGGCTCTGCTCCCAACGCTCTTCTGATGCCTCTCAGTCAAGGCCACCCATGACCCCCTCTTGCCGTCCAGCCCCACCCACTCTGCAGCTTCATCTTAGTCCTTCATCACTGGTGGCCGCTCCCTCCCTCCCTCCAGAAGCACTCTGCTCTCTCAGTTCCTAAACTGAACACTTTCCCAATTTTTCTCTGACTTCACCGGTCAGCCCTTCATGGGGTCCTCCTTTTTCTGAGCCCTGAATGGTGGTCCTCCTTACGGCCCTTTGGGCTCTCTCTCTTCATTTTCCCTGCTCACTTCCCAAGAGATACTTTTCAGTGTTGTTAGTTGCTAAGTCGTGTCCGATTCTTTTGCAACCCCTGTGGACTACAGCCTGTCAGGCTCCCCTGTCCATGGGATTTTTCAGGCAAGATACTGGAGTGGGTTGCAGTTTCCTTCTCCAGGGGATCTTCCCAACCAAGGGATGGAACCTGTGTCTCCTGCACCTGTCTCCTGCATTGCAGGCAAATTCTTTACCGCTGAGCCACCTGGATTTAAACACCATTCTTGGGACTTCCCTGGTGGTTCAACGGCTAAGACTGAGCTCCCAATGCAGTAGGGCCAGGTTTGATCCCTGTTCCAGGAACTGCATCTCACATTCTGCTTCTTAGACCCAACACAACCAAATAAATATTAAAAAATAAATGAATACCATTCTTATGACAATCATCCCAAGTCTGAATTCTCAACTTGGACTCCTGGGAGCTTCCTTCAGAGTTGCAGCTCCTACCACCCACTGCCATCTCCGCTGGGTAATCTCAGACATTCTAAAACTAGCACATCCAGAGCGGATGCAAATCCCCCCGCCCCCGCAAGACCTGTCCCATCTCTCCCTAGACTTCCCCATCTCAGACAATGGCACCTGCTTTCCAGGTTATATAGTCTCTTTCATCTCTTATCTAATCCATTGGTAAGTCTTGTGGACTTGCTCTCTAATATATCTTGAATCCACACTTAACACTGCCGGGAAAGCACAGCTGTAGCCTCAGCTCAGGATAGTCTTCAGAGATACTGCTTTTATTTCTGTGTGGGTTTTTTTTGCTTTATTTATTTTTAATTGAAGGATACTTGCTTTACAGCATTGCGTTGGTTTCTGCCAAACATCAACATGAATCAGCCTTCAGTATACCTATGTCCCCTCCCTCTTGAACCCTTCTTTCCGTTTTTACTTTCCTTTCCCACGCTAGCTCTTTCCCACTGAAAGATCTCAGTGAAGAGGTTCCCATCATTAAATCCATTTTACAGATAAGGATATTAAGGAAGGTTCAGAGAGGTTTAAAAACTTACTGTAGGTATCCAGCTGGTAAGCAGGATCTCTGGGCTTCTCCCCACCTGCCTGACTCCCCACCCCACCTGCCTTGTGACTGGTTCATGGCTAGAGGGGTGAGGACTGCCAGAGGTCAGCCTTGGAGCATGTTGCCAGCTCCGTGGGGAACTAAGTGTTCTCTGTGGGGGCTGAAGAGCATAGATAATGCTGGACTTTAGCGTTCAAGTCAGCAGGGGTAAGTGTGACTTTTGTTTGATAAGCTTGGATTTTATGTCTTTAGGAGCAAACAAACCATAAAATAACTGTGTGTTTTAATGGGCATTTTGGAGCGCACCCCAGCTCGTGGGGCTCTGCCCAAGGACAAGGGTGAAGGAGGCAGGCACTGTGGGAGGGGGCTGCTCGGCTTCCATCCACCGCACGGGCTGTGAGCTGAGCCACGTGGACAAACTTCTTCACTGCTTAGAGCTTCCCTTTCCTTATCTGAAAAGTGGGACACAGCCAGCCTCATTTCCACTCTGTCAATCAGGAACTACCGTAATGACCCAAAGCCTCTCCACTCAGAAGGCTCTTTAATGATGAAAACACTAAAACACTAACAGTGATCATGATAACCAACTTACAGGCTAGATGCTAAGAGCTTTATTATCTTTTAAAGTTATCCCAGTTTGTATATGAGGAAAATGAAGCTCAGGCAAGTTCAAAACTATGCCCAAGCTCACAGCGTTTGTGAGTGGCAGTGCTAGGCTAGAGACCCAGCGAGGCCCCCCAGGCCTTGCTCTTAGCCACTAAGCCTCGCTGTGGAGGGCGATGATGATGATGTAAGGGATGGCAGCGATGAAGATGGCGATGATACTGAGAACGGTGGTGTTGGTCCTGATGGTGGTGATGATGATGATGGTGGCGCTGGTGGGGGTGGGGATCGCTCTGATGCCTCATGGCCCCAGGCTCTTTGTTAATTACTTCCCCCATTCTGAGCCTCTTCCAGAGGTCCAAGCCTGGCTTGGCCACCTTGCCTTAGGGGCTAAGCGGCTTTAACTGAAGGAGGAGGTGTAACTGAAGGACTGCTCAAGGGACTGTTAGGCAGCCCCACCCCCACTCAGTTCACGTTCCCCTCCAGGGAGCTCTGTGAAGCTCTCGCAGGTTTGCTAGGGGAAGCTCCCTCGAAGAACTCCATTGAGGCAAACTCTGCAGGGCACAGCTCCTTCTGGCCTGAGGCATCTCCCCATTGTGCTCCTCTGACCAGTTCAGTCAGCTCCCTTAATACACGGACCCATGAATATGCACCCAACTCCTCAACTCCAGAGTTTCTTGAATAGAGTGGCCTGGGCAGGAAAACTCAGTCTTGACCTCATCCTGGCTCATCCTGCAGCCAGAACAGCTATCCAGCTTGGATCCCCTCCCCTCCCCTGCCCCGCACAACCAGACGTCCCCTGCGGCTCTCTCAGTGCAGACAGACCCCCAGACAACACACACTGAGTCCTCAGTGAGTGCAGACTCTGACCGTCAAATCACATACCAAGAAAAATAGGCATGTGCAGGGAAGGGCAGGGGATCCTTTAGAAATGTTATTTTCTCCTCCTCTCTCATGGAAAGCATCGAACACTGAAAGTAAGGCATCCACACACTCTTGACTTCCCTGATGGCTCAGACGGTAAAGAAACTGCTTGCCATGCGGGAGACCCAGGTTCGATCCCTGGGTCAGGAAGAGTTCCCTGGAGAAGGACATGGCAACCCACTCCAGTATTCTTGCCTGGAGAGCTCCATGGACAGAGAAGCCTGGTGGGCTACAGCCTATGGGGTCGCAAAGAGTCAGACACAGCTGAGCAACTCACACTTGACTTCACACACACTCTGTTATCTTCCGACTGAGCTCCCGGCCTGTGCCCTCCTGCCTTGGGCCCCCAGGGCGGGCCCTGTCACCACTGTGGCCTGCATCGTTACTCTTCTGCTCAGAAGAGCACAGTGACCATGCTCCGCAGCCTGTGGTCTCAGCCTCTGGAGAGCATCTCACAGCGACGGCCACCTCCTTGTGTGTGTGTGTGAGTCGATCAGTCGTATCCGACAACTGGACTATAGCCCACCAGGGTCCTCTGTCCATGGCAAGAATACTGCAGTGGGTTGCCATTCCCTTCTCCAGGGGATCTTCCTGACCCAGGGATGGAACCCCGGTCTCCTGCATTGCAGGCAGATTCTTTACCGTCTGAGCCACCAGTACCACTTTGCAAAGGAGACAGGCAGGCGTTATTGTTACCGCATTGTACATCTGATGCAGGAGGAAACCCAGGCTAGACTGGGTCCCCAGTTGGGGTGTCTCTTGCCCTGCCAGCCACCTGGACCCTCTGCTTGGGTCCCCCCAAGCCATGTGTGTGGGCTTTATGCCCAGCCCAGGAGCCACCTCCTTGGCATGGTGGGCAGGGCCAGGCTGATTTGCCTGGCCTGCAGCAAAGGCTCAATACAAGTGTGCTGAATGGAAGCGCTAGGTCCTTCAAAGGCAGAGATGTCCAGCTGGGAGCCCTCTGGCTCTGTGTGCAGCCACCGGAGGGTTTCCTTCTAGAACCAGCTCCACAGAGGGACTAAGATACTAATTTTCAGGCTTTGCTTCTCAAGAAAAAAAAGGTACCTTGTAAAGTAGAGATAATGATGGGGGTGTGATCACAGTGTCACAATAATGAAGTGAGGTGTGATACCAGAACCTCAGCCTCCAAGGGTGGGGATGGGGGAGGGGCATGTCTTTGTTTCCAGCTGCCCTTTGTGGGTTCCTTAGGATCAGGAAGCCAGAGCCTTGGCCCCACCTGCCGATGGAGATGGAAGGAGCCTCTCTCAGATGCCCTGCCAAGACACATCCCTCCCCTGGGAGCCCACAGTTCAGTGCAGACAGCACAAGCCAGACAGACACACAGGAGGATTTTTTAAAAACACAAGTGAATGCAGAAGAGAGTTTCCATGGTTACAACACACGTACTTTTTTAAAAAAGATTAAAAAAAATAAACCTACAAGACAGAATTCAACACAACCTGGAGATTGCTTGCTGCAATAAATAGGCCGCAAGGAGGGAGAGGAGGCTGGCAGCCAAGGCGGGTTGGGCTGCCCTGGGCCATGGCCTCAGCCTAGAGCCACGTCTGTGGCTGAACCAGGAAGCCAGGAGCCGCATCAGTGAGTGGCAGCCGCATGTACGATGCCAGAGGCCAGACCCCTTCCCGGCCAGCCAGCCAGAGAGAGGTGGTTCTCCAGTTAATGTTAGTCACCTAGGAAACCTCAGCCCAGCTTCAGGGACAGGAGGAGTAATTAGCATCCATGTGACCGAGGGTTTCCTGAAGTGTGACGTGTCTGCCTCTGCTGAGTGACCAAAGGGATGAAGGTTCATCTTCCTCGAAAAGGCTCCCCAGGGAGGTGACTGTCAGGGGCCTGGGACGGCACTGCAGTGCTGGCTCAATCCACCAAGACTTTCAGGCCTTGGTTTATTTTTTTCCCCATGTCAGGCAGATTCAAGAACATTTATCTCATCACTGGGCTTCCCAGGTGGCTCAGTGGTCAAAAGTCCACCTGTCAACCAATGCAGGAGATGCAAGTTCAATCCTTGGGTCAGAAAGATTGCCTGGAGGAGGACATGGCAGCCCATTCCAGTATTCTTGACTGGTTAAATCCCGTGGATAGAGGAGCCTGGCGGGCTACAGTCCATGGGGTCACGAAAGAATCGGACATGACTTAGTTACTGAACACACACACATATCTCATCATTAAGACATATGCAGATTCAGGAATATTCTGAGGCCAGCCTCCTGGTCTCCTGGCAGTTTCCCTACATCTTATGGGGTCAGAAGCTCTCTCCTTGAGTGGGTGTCAGGAATCTTACCACCTTCTGCTTGTCTGCCTTCTGAAGGGAGATCTGAGTGCCAAAGAATTGATGCTTTCAAACTGTGGTGCTGGAAAAGACTCTTGAGAGTCCCTTGGACAGCAAGGAGATCTAACCAGTCCATCCTGAAGGAAATCAACCCTGAATATTCACTGGAAGGACTGATGCTGAAGCTGAAGTTCCAGTACTTTGGCTACCTGATGCAAAGAGCTGACTCACTGGAAAAGACCCTGATGCCGGGAAAGATTGAGGGCAGGTGGGAAAGGTTGCTTGGCATCACTGACTCAATGGACATGAGTTTGAGCAAACTCTGGGAGATGGTGAAGGACCACAGCCAGGCTTTTGGCTGCAGTCCATGGGGTTGTAAAGAGTCAGACACAACTGAGCTACTGAACAACTGAACAACAACGAAAGAGAGATCTGTCTGCTCTTAAACCGGTTAGGTGCTCTGCTGAGAGTGGGCTTTGATTCTTCTAAATGTACTTGAATTCACGTTGAAGGTGGAGATCTGGGAGAGTTTCACAGCAGTGAAACTGCCCTATTTCCATTTCCCCTATTTCCTATAAATTACACACCCACTAGTCTACTAGGTGTATGTCTCACTTAATACATAAGCCGGGGGTGTGTGGTTCTCCATCAAATCCATGGAGGCACAGTTCTGTGAGCTCACGGTAATGGTATTCTTTCCACATGCTCACATGATCTGGGGAAGAGCTATGCTCCTGTATCCCTCTGCATAGACGCATCCCATTCTGAACAACCGTGTAAAGCTGGCATGGTGACCAGCATCCCCTCTTCAGAGGGGGAAACAGAGACTCAGAGAGGGGGCGTAACTTGCCTGAGGTTGCAGAGCCAGTAAGATAGAGTCACACTTAGCGCCCATCCTGTCCGTGTCTGAGATCCTTGAGCTCCTGGGCCTCCCAGCCCTTTGCTCTGCTTCCTCTGGCTAGTAGCACACAGCAAACCTTTGCAAAAAGTGGCATGGATTCTTGCTCATCTTTGCACAGAGATTATGGCCTTTCAGAACATCTGAATGTTTCCAGAGAGCTCATCTGCTGATACCATAAGACAGTGGATCTCAACCCTGGATGCTTGTCTAAACAATCCTGGAGCTTTTAAAATTTCCAGTGCTCTGGACGGTTCACCAAACCAGTTCAATCGGAATTTCTGCAACAGGGAGCAAAGGGTCCATGTTTAAATTTCCCAGGTGGCTTCTGTTCACTTAAGAACTATCACCTAATGCTGAATCAGCACAAACCAGAGGCTTTCCATGGGCTGTGACCGCCTTCTTACATTTTTGTAACCTGTTAGCTCTTGTAGGTGATCTGGCCATAGCCCTCCCGCAGTAGGAAGGGAAGTGTGTCCCGATGTATGCATGGTTTTATCACCGAAAAGCAACTGTAGTGCTTATTCAACCACCATCAGAAAGCGCAACTCAATACCTGCTTTGCCAAAGCCCAAAGTGTTATTTCTAGCAAATGTTCTCCAATCTGTGATCAGATGGTGCTAAATACTGTTGTTCCCACAGCAGCACTTGGTTGTTACTCAGAGATGGGTGGACTCTGCCAAAAAGTCTCTGCTGCCTCTGGTGTCCAGTGGCTTGAACCCTGGAGGCTGAAGGCCCGCCCGAGCGGCGACGGCAGGTCGCTCGCTGGGGGGCTGTGAGCGCTGTGAGCTCACCAGGTGCCACGTGCACGTTTACTGGTGCGCAGTGTCTGTTGTCGTTATTCAGTCACCAGGTCGTGCCAGACTCTTGCCACCCCATGGACTGTAGCCCGCCGGGCTCCTCTGTCCATGAAATCTCCCAGGCAAGAATACTGGAGTGGGTTGCCACTTCCTTCTGCAGAGGATCTTCCCCGACCCAGGTATCGAACCTGTGTCTCCTGAATTAGCAAGCAGAGTCTTTACCACTGAGCCACCGGGGAGCCCATCGTGTCCTGTAGGAAGGTTTTATTTGGGTACGCTCTTTCTGGTTAAAAATATTTTGATGACAAAAATTGGAGGGGAAAAAAAAAAACCCATAAACTCTATCCTTCCAGGCTTTCCCCCAGAATACATTTTATGGTCACACTCAATGTACATGGACACTTTTGCATCCCTGCCTATTTGCTGCACTATTTCACGGGCCTCCATAACCACAAGCTATCTGATCATCCAGTGTCCTAGCCCCTCAGACTGCTCCCATCTCTTTACAGTTATGAATAACATTTCAAGGGATAGTTTATATAGGCAGCTCTGTCCTTTTTCTGATTTGTCTGTTTAACATAAATTTCTAGGACTGGAACTACTGAGTAGCCCCTTTTAAATAACTCTGTTACCAAGCTGCTTTCCAGAACATTTATATGAATACATATTGCCATTAATGGGCTTCCCCGGTGGCTCAGTGGTAAAGAATCTGTCTGCAGTGCAGGAGACAGGTTTGATCCCTGGGTCGGGAAGATCCCCTGGAGAAGGAAATTGCAACCCACTCCAGTGTTCTTCCCTGAAAACTCCCGTAGACAGAGGAGCCTGGCGGGCTACAGTCCTTGCAAAGAGTCAGACATGGCTTAGTGACTAAACAGCAACAAAAGTTGCCTTAAATAGTAGATACATGGCAGGTCCCATCGGATTTCACCAGGACTGAGTGTTTCCATTACACTATTTGGGGGCAGCTTAATATACAAAACAACACCACATTATTGTGGTCATGTGCATTCCTTTGATTACTAGCAAATTCCATTCATTCACACCCTCATGGGTGAGTTTATTCATCAGTGTGCGTTCTGTGCCAGGCACTGTTGTAGACACTGGGCAGACAGCAGTGAAGGAAACAGACCAGTATCACCAGTACCCCCGCCCGTGAGGAAGTTACCTTCTCGTGAGTGTTTTCCTGTTTTGTCTGGGCTCTGGCAACCATGTGACTCAGTCACCGTAGGGGCTGGGCATTCGGGCAGTTTCCACGCACATCTCGAGTCTGTGCAGCCCAGCAGAGCAGAAGCTTCTCCAGTACCCCTCTGTGCAGGTGATAGGTAAAGGCCTGCTTACCTTTACTTCGCTCTGTCCGCTTATGTCCCACCCAGCTCTCTGGACTTCAAGTCCCCGCCCGTTCTGGCACTGGCTGCCCGTCCTGGTAGATGGAAGGCAGGCCGAGCTGGGGGAAAAGCCAGTGCCCAAGGGCTAGGGTGCCCGGGGGCCCTCCCAATCATCCATTGTCCACTCTGGGAGGCCACCATCTATGCTGCCTCAGAAATAACAGATAAAAACTGGGTGGTGATGGGGAAAGTGTCCATTCATAGGGTCACCAAAGAACTATCCAGCCAGGGTGGACACACCCTGACCTACCTTGAGGCAGGTTGAAAGAGTCTTTATCTGCTAGCTTAAGCAGATGCCCACCTCAGTGTCTCATTCTTAATTGACCTGTTCTGTAGCTGTGCTTTCTCTCCAGAAAATGAACTGTGAAAGCATCAAGAATATTCTCAAGGGAGTTTGGAATGGACATGTACACACTGCTATATTTCAAATGGATAACCAATAAGGACCTACTCTATAGCACAGGGAACTCTGCTCAACGTTATGTGGCAGCCTGGATGGGAGAGGCGTTTAGGGGAGAAAAGTTACTTGTATATGTGTGGCCGAGTCCCTTCACTGTTTGCCTGAAACTATCACACTGTTAATCGGCTATTGTTCAGTCGCTAAGTTGTGTCCAACTCTTTGCGACCCCATGGACTGTAGCCCGCCATGCTCCTCTGTCCATGGGATTTCCCAGGCAAGGATACTGAAATGGGTTGCCATTTCCTTCCCCAGGGGATCTTTCCAACCCCGGGATTGAAACTGTCTCCTGTATTGCCAGGCAGGTTCTTTACCACTGAACCCTCCCATACAAAATAAAAAGTTAAAAAAAAGAAAGAATATTTTAAAAAAAGAAAGAACATTCTCAATAAGAGAGGTTGATCATTTGAGCCAGTAGGATGAGTCTTTGCTTGGGGTGACCAGGGGGTCAAGTGGCTGTCCTTGTGGGCTCCCTGCCTGAGAAACTGGGTCTTGAATAGACTCACAAGCAAATTTACTGCCCTGGGGTTCTTGGTTCCTTCACTGTTTTGTTTTTTTTTTTAATTTCCTATTGACACTAATTTTATTTTATTTTATTTTATTTTATTTTATTTTATTTTATTTATTGGCCGTGCCGCACAGCTTGCAGCATCTTAGTTCCCCAACCAGGAATTGAACCCAGGCAGTTAAAGTGCTGACTCTACACCCCTGGACTTCCAGAGAATTCCCCTGCTTTTTTTTTTTTTAATAAAATTCACATATTTCTTGATACAAATGGACTTACTTACAAAACAGAAAGAGACTCACAGACTTAGTGAATTTATTGTTGTCCGTACACAGTGCTATATTTAAAATGTATAATGAACAAGCGGATTTCTCAGGCGACTCAGTGGTAAAGAATCCACCTGCCAAGGCAGGAAACACAGAAGACGTGAGTTCGATCCCTGGGTCAGGAAGATCCCCTGGAGAAGGAAATGACGACCCAATCCAGTGTCCTTGCCTGGAAAAATCCCATGGACAGAAGCGCCTGGTGGGTGCCAGTCCGTGGGGTCGCAAAGGAGTTGGACATGACTTAGGGACCTAACAACAACAAAATCCAACAAGGATCTGCTGTGCAGCACAGAGCTCTGCTCATTGTCACGTGGCAGCCTGGATGCGGGGGGAGTCGGGGAGAATGGGAACATGTATATGTGTAGCTGAGTCCTTTCAGTCTTCACCTGAAACTGTCACAACATTGTTAACAAGCTATATCTCAATACAAAATAAAAAGTTCTTTAAAAAAAATTCATGTTTTCTTCTGCAAAAGCTTAAAAATAATTATATGCAAGAAGAAAAAAATGAAACACTATCAGAGATAGCCATTGTTGACATTTTGGTATATGTCCTTTAAAGATACGTGTGGATGTGTGTATGCATAGAGAGCAGTAAACAGAGAAATAAGCAAAATAGAATCATCACAGGGTATCCACTAGGAGATATACTTTTTTCCACTCAGCAGTCTATTGAGTGGAAATAATTTTCTGTGTCCCTCCATGTCATAGAGACTGAGGTTCAAAAGGAAGGAAGCAGAAGTCAGCAGCCCACTTAAGGTCTAGACTCAGAAGTCCCAGGACACACTTCTGCAGGAATCTTCTGGATAAGGCAATCACAGGACCAGCCCAGACTGGGGAGGGGAGTTGATCCTACATCTCAGTAGGTGCCTCGAGGAGGGAACGAACTGATGGTGGCCATGCTAGGAAACCATCAACCACACCAAGGATACTTCACCCACTGTTCCCTGAAAAAACAAAACACAAACATACTGTGTTAATTACGTCCATTTGGGAATACTACCTATGTCGTTTCTTTCTTTGACCCTGTGGCTCTTAAGCCTGGGTGCTCACCAGTCATCAGGAGAAATGGACGTGAGTCTGAGTGAACTCCAGGAGTTGGTGATGGACAGGGAGGCCTGGCATGCTGTGGTTCATGGGGTCGCAGAGAGTCGGACACAAGTGAGCAACTGAACTGAACTGAACCGAAAGATGTTTCTTTATCAGCAGTTTTTTTTCTGCCCACTTCCAAAGAGTAATTGCTTTTAGTGAATGTAATACAATAATTCTACTGTTGACATCAAAATAAAAGATTCTAAAAAGCCATGTAGAGATAGGAGAAAAGCATGCTATGGAAAAGCTTGACTAAAATTGTTACTGCAGTGGGGCCTCCATTCATTTAGTTCCCGTGTACCATTTGATTGAAGGGTCTAGGGCCCGCCTATAGGAAAACCTCAAGAAGTGGGAACTTATAAAACACAGCTGCGCAGCAGCGTAGAAACAGTCCCTTAAAGGCGGATCCATCAGATACAGAGCATTCTTCTCCCAGAACAGGAATCACATTACAGAATAAGAGCCCTGATAGAGGGAAGTCAAGCCAGTAGGAAGCAAAGCAATGTCTGGAACCCCCAGCAGACACTTTGAAGCCCAATCTTGGAACGTGGGCTGGTCCCAGACTTATAGAAAATTCTCCTGATGACTGGTGAGCACCCAGGCTTAAGAGCCACAGGGTCAAAGAAATAAATGACAGGTTTGTGCTGAATTCTCTGGTGTCCAGCTTCTGGTAGTAAGTGACTGAGATGATTGATAACTGAGCAAGATTGGTTCACATCCGGCAGTGACTCCAGGCTCTGCTGGAGCCCCCAGGGCTCTGGTTTACTGGCCAGCACATGTGGCACTCTGTCCAGACATGAAGGTAGGTGGAAGAGCTGCAGCGGAAATTCCAAAGAAGGTAATTAAAATGTGTTAACCAAAACAGGAAACATCGGTGAGGTGGATGAGAGTGTTTTACTTCAGAGGTGTGATTTTATCAATACTTTTAGTGTTCAAAAACTCATATTTAACTTTTAAAGGTATTTTTCCAAACAAACCCCAACTTTACTTTTCTCTCATTCTAAATTCTTGTGTTTTTTTTTCATGCCTGCATTTGGGGTGAGATTGAAAGAAAACCCAAAACACTTTGTTCATATTGGAGTGTCACATTCTTTTTTAAAGGCGCAAAGGGATTTTTACTGATCAAGAGATGCTGTTTCCTGAAGGAGAGAGGGCATCAGACCAAGGCACTGTTTCACTCAAAGAGATTTAGGAAGGAGTGAACGCCTTTTGTCTGTGGTGACAAAATGGTCTCTGACCACTAGCAAACTCACAACATCAGTACAGTGTGATGGCTTTCAAAGTCACCCACTTCTCCAGATCCAGGAGGGTTCTGTGCCCATACTTGGCGCTTCTTGGCAAATTCACTGAGTGTGAGAATTAGAATCTTCCAGAAGAACAAGTGTAGTAACCAGTAATCACCATCTTTTTCCTTTTTTTCCTTTTTGTTTTCGGTTCTAAGAAATTTGGGACAAAATTAAATAAAAGGATTTTGATTTAATTCACCCTGCCTTTTGTGTATAAAGCTGCCATGTATCTTTACCTTAAAAAGTTACTGCAGGACTCCTCTGTTGATACAGTGGATAGGGCTCCACCTGCCAATGCACGGGACACGGATTCAAACCTTGGTCGGGGAAGATTCCATATGCTGCAAAGTGGCTAAGCCTGTGTGCTGAGCCCGTGAGCCACAGCTAGACTGTGCGCCACAACAAGAGCACCCGTGTGCCACACCCGAGACCTGAGGCAGCCAGGTATAATGTTTTTTAAAAAACCAGTTGAGCAGTTGCCACTTTTGTGAGACTCTCTGAATCCTTCCTCCTTCCCATGAGCCCTGGCAGAATTAATCCCACTGCTGACAACCTAGAAGTCACAACCTGTGAGAAAGATCCTCGGGAAGTTTGGGGGCATACAACCCAAGAAGCTGTAGGACTCAGGCTCGAAGGAAAAGACATCTACACCCGGGGCTTGCTACTGATACCGACACCTAAAAGCAAGTGCGCAAACACAGGACGTTTATTTTCTGCCCCGATCCCCAAGACCACTGCACCTGGAGGGGGCTCCCTTTCAAACAGTGTCCCAAACACAGGGCAGATATGACCTCTAGTTAGTTACCCTGACTTCCCTCCTTACCCTCCACTCCTCCCAGGAGAGTGAAGACCAGCAGAGCCTGGGCAGCATACCCCCTGTGCTCCCTTCCCAGCCAGGGCCCCCCCTCCCCCCATCTATCTCCCTAACAGCAGGGCACTCCTTTCTGCTCCCTCCCTCCCCAGATGGAACATCTGTTGTTGTTGAGTCTCTCAGTTTTGTTCAACTCTTTTCGACCCCGTGGACTACAACATGTCACGCTTCCCTGTCCTTCACTGTCTTCCGGAGTTTGCTCAAATTCATGTCATAGCATCAGTGATACTATCTAACCATCTCATTCTCTATCACTTCCTTCTCCTCCTGCCCTCAGTCTTTTCCAGTGAGTCGGCTCTTCGCAACAGGTAGCCAAAGTATGGGAGCATCAGCGTCAGTCCTTCCAATGAAGGATTGATTTCCTTTAGGATTGACTGAATTCATCTCCTTGCAGTCCAAGGAAATCTCAAGAGTCTTCTCCAGCACCACAGTTCAAAAGCACCAATTCTTCAGCACTCAGCCTTCTTTATTGTCCAGTTCTCACATCCATACATGACTCCTGGAAAAATCGTAGCTTCACTATACAGAGATTAATCGACAAAGTGATATCTCTGGTTTTTAATGTGCTGTCTTGGTTTGTCATAGCTTTTCTTCCAAGAAGCAAGCGTCTTACCATCTGCAGTGATTTTGGAGCCCAAGAAAATAAAGTCTGTCACTGTTTCCATTTTCCCCCATCTATTTGCCATGAAGTGATGGAACTGGATGCCATGATCTTAGTTTTTTGAATGTTGAGTTTTTAAGTCAGCTTTTTCACTCTTCTCTCGCACCTTCACCAAAAGGCTCTTCAGTTGCTCATTGCTTTCTGCCATTAGGATGGTATCATCTGCGTATCTAAGGTTGTTGATATTTCTCCAGGTAGTCTCGATTCTGGCTTGTGAAACATCCAGCCTGGCATTTTGTATGATGCGTTGTTGTTCAGTTGCTCAGTCATGTCCGACTCTTTGTGACCCCATGGACTGCAGCACACCAGGCTTCCCTGTCCTCTGGAAGATGGTGAATGACAGGAAAGCCTGGCGTGCTGCAGCCCACGGGGTCGCAAAGAGTTGGACACAACTGAGCAACTGAACAACGACAACAGCAACTCTGCATAAAAGTTAATTTTCCCTTTCCCAATTTTGAACCTGTCCATTGTTCCACATCCGGTTTTAATTGTTGCTTCTTGACCTGCATGCAGGTTTCTAAGAAGGCATGTAAGGTGGTCTGGTATTTCCATCTCTTTAAGAATTTTCCACAGTTTGTTGTGATCCACACAGTCAAAGGCTTTAGCATATTCAATGAAGCAGATATTTTTCTGGAATTCTCTTGCTTTTTCTATGTTCCAGTGAATGTTGGCAATTTTATCTCTGATTCTTCTACCTTTTCTAAATCCAGCTTGTACATCTGGAAGTGCTGGATTCACATACTATTAGAGCCTGTCTTAAAGGATTTTGATATATAGGTTGTGTCTTATTTTTAACTATCACAAATTAAACTTGTAAACAGTTTGGGGAACATTTACAATCACTTCTCTTTGATAAACACCTAGGAGTGGAGTTGCTGGCTGATTTGGAAGGGAAGTGTTTTATTTTACGAGAAAATGTGAAGAAAGTGTTGGCGTTACTGTAGCATTTTGCATTCCTGCCAGCGGCGACCATTCTGCTTGCTCTGTATCTCTGCTGACTTTCAGTGTTGTCTGTCTCTTTGACTTTGTCCATTTGAGGGATGGTATGCTGATATTTCATTCATGCTTTTAATTTAGCGTTTCCTGATGAATAATGGTTTGAGAACATTTTCATGTGCTAATCGGCCATTTAGGCATCCTCTTTTGTCTAAATCTTTTGTCCATTAGAAATGGTTTTTGCCAAAATAAATTGGCATTGTGTATTACATTTCTACTGGCAGCAAGATGACAATTACTAGGAGCTGTAATTTTATCCCTTCCAGATTCTCTGCATTAAAACCATAATTCTTCAAATAACTGGTCCAAAGGATAAGGATCAAAATTCAGTATTAAATAAATCTTAAAGGCAATTTGGTATTAAAAATGAAGACGCAAATTTCTTCTATTATGATGAGAAGTAAGATATAGTTTACATAAGATTTTAAAAGATATTTATTTATTTATTGCAATGCAATGACTCTCTAGTTGTGGGATCTGGCCCCAGAGTGTGCAGGTCCAGAGCATGTGGGCTTGGTAGTGGCTGCCTGCAGGCTTGGTTGCTTTGCAACATTTGGGATCTTAGTTCCCCAACCAGGGATCAGACACGCATCCCCTGCTTTGCAAGGAGGAGTCTTAACCACAGGACCACCAGGGAAGTCCCTTAAGTAAGATTTGACTTCAGTAATTTTTTAAGTCTTTAGCTAGACAAAAGATCAAAAGTTAATTAGAATGATGTTCAGATAGAAAATACAATTTATATGTTTTCTAAATCCATTATAGTAGTTGTATTTCCAGCAAAATTAACAAGAACTCTGAGAGTTAATGTCAGATAATGAAATTTGGGCAAATAACTCCCAACCTCACTTTTATTTAATATATATTACCTGCGTATGTTGCTGATGGGGAAGGTTGTGTGTGTGCTCAGTCGCTTAGTCGTGTCTGACACTTCGCGACCCTTTGGACTATAGCCTGCCAGGCTTCTCTGTCCGTGGGGTTTTTCAGGCAAGAGTACTGGAATGGGTTGCCATTTCTTCCTCCATCCCGACCCAGGAGTTGAGCCCATGTGTCCTGCATCTCTTGCATTTACCTGCTGAGCCATCAGGGAAGCCCCTAAAGCTCTGCTCAGCGTATACCTTTCTCACCTCTTTCCTTTCTGGTTTTGTAATCTGTCTGTGGAATTTTCCAGGCAACAATACCGGAGTGAGTGGGTAACCATTCCCTTCTCCAGAGGATGGAGAAGGTTAGGGGTCCCAAGTGTGCACTGGGCCCCCAAGTTCCCTCTTCAATGGGTTTCTTTGATTTTCTTTGCTGTCTGTTTTTCTTTTGCCGTTTTTGCTGGTGTTCAGTTAAAACCTTTCATAATTGCGGATCATTACGGTCTTTTCTGATTCAAATATTCCTGCCCCTAAATTCCTACTTTGCAAGCAGTCACTGTGCTATTTCGTTTAGGCATTGTTTTCTACTCAGACACAATGACCATCCAGTTAAATCTAATTTTGTTTCCCTTAGAGTTTTCTATTTTGTTTTCTGAGAGCCTCACTAGGCTCTCCAGTTAAGAATCTGCCTGCAATGCAGGATATGCTGGTTCGATCCCAGCCCTTTGGGTCAGGAAGATCCCCTGGAGAAGGAAATGGCCACCCACTCCAGTATTCTTGCCTGGGAGATCCCATGGAAGGAGGAGCCTGGCGGGCTACACAGAGTTGGACAAACTTGGCGACTAAAACACCATCACCACCAATTAATTAATCTGACTGTTCTGGATCTCAGTTTGCAGCAGGCAGGATCTTCAGTCTTCGTTGCAGCATATGGGATCTGACTCAAACTTGGTCTCCCTGCATTGGAAGCACAGAGCCTTAGCCACTGGACCAGCAAGGAAGTCCCCAGGGCTCATTGCACACCCCTCTTTCTCCCGTGGTGATCTCATCCTCTCTCGCGGCTCTGTGTTTCCACTGATATTTTCATGACTCGTTCAGAGTCCATGTTCTTATACTCTGTGGTCTATTTCTATTTTAACAGATATTTACCATTCAGATTTGTCCCAAACACAGCACAAGATTTTCCCACTTCTGATTTTACCTCACTCTTTTTTTAAAATTAATTGATTTATTTTAGTTGAAGGCTAATTACTTTACCATATTGTGGTGTTTTTTGCCATACATTCACATGAATCCGCCACGGGTGTACATGTGTCCCCATCCTGAGCCCCCCTCCCACCTCCCTCCCCATCCCATCCCTCAGGGTCATCCCAGCGCACCAGCCCCGAGCGCCCTGTCTCATGCATCGAACCTGGACTCTTTCGTGTCTTGGTTTTTAAAGTTTCTCAAGACAGAATCCTCTGAGTCAGCCTTGGTTCTGCTCTTTACCCTTGCTCCCCACATCTAGTGCTTCTTCAACAAGTCTAATTTGACTCTCTCTCTGAAACAGTTTCTGAGTGTACCCACTTTCATTCTTACTATCACCACTCAAGTTCAAGCCATCATCCTCTCTAGCCTGGGCTACTGCAATGGGAACTGGGCTGATCTCTAAGCATTCTTTCTTTTTTTTTTTTCCATTATAGTTTATTACAGAATATGGAAGATAGTTCCCTCTGCTATAAAAGTGAAAGTGAAAGTGTTAGTTGCTCAGTCATGTCTAACTCTTTGCGTCCCCATGGACTGTAGCCTGCCAGGCTCCTCTGTCTATGGAGTTTTCCAGGCAAGAATACTGGAGTGGGTTGCCTTTCCCTTCTCCAGGGGATCTTCCCAACCCAAGGATCGAATCTGGATCTCCTGCCATCTGAGCCACCAGGGAAGCCCTATGCTATAAAAATAAGACCTTACTGTTTATCTGTCCTGTACATAAGTGTTTGTGTGTGCTGACCCCAGACTCCAGGCCCTCCCTCCCCGACGCCCCTCCCCCTTGGTGACCACAAGTCTGTACCCTGTTTTTGCGAGTCTGTTTCTGTTTCATAGAGAGGTTCGTTTGTGTAGATTTCACATCTAAGGATATCACGTGGTATTTGTCTTTACCTTCCTGGCCTTCTTCACTTAGTACGATAATCTCTAGGGCCGTCCTTGTAGCTGCAAACGGCTACACCTTTTACTCCAACTTTTAATGGCTGAGGAATATCCCATTGTATATGTACCATATCTTCTTTATCTGTTCATCTGTCAGTGGACATTTAGGTTGTTTCAATATCTTATAAGCATCTTTTCTTGAAAGATATGATCATATTACTCCTTCTGAGAAAAATCCTCTCTGAGGCTAAAATCCAAACTCTTTACCCAGCCTAAAAGATTCTGTGTGAAGGGCCGTTGCCTGCTTCCTTGACCTCATGGATGAATGGGTTTATCCACAGGGAAACCTGGGGGATAAGACCAGTGAAGGTTGGTGCCCTGGAAGAGACAGGGACTGACGGTCAGGTGGTCATGGAGAGTGGCGGTGGCCTGGCAGTCACGGTGAGGCAATGCGCTGAGCCGGGGAAGGACATGGGTCCCCCGTCCTGGGACCAAGCCCCTGCTCTGCTCCGTCCCACTGAGACCTGGGGCGTGGGAGCCCCCGAGGCTCTCTGGGCTTCATCTGGCGCGTGGAGTGATACTGACCTTGGATGTTTGCACATGTGATTATCTGACACAGCATCCTTTCCCGCACAGGGGCAGAGATGCAGTCAGTGGCCTTTTCCCCCTTCTCCCTCCAGCACAAAGTCCAGCGGTTCCCTGAGCACATTACAAAACAGAGATGAGTTGAACAAATGAGGGCTTCTGTAAAGCCAAGCTCAGAGGTGCGCAGCCCCTCCGCCACATCTCCCTGTGGTCTGGTTAATTCTAGAAAAGGCTTTGCTGAGGCTGGAGATTTTCTGGTAAGAAGTAAGACTGTTGCTCTAGACGGCTATACCCGGGTGGGGCCACCTTAGTGCTAAGACCTGGCATATTTAGGATGCCAAGAACAGTCCTTAAGTCTGGGCCCCTTCACAGCATTTGGGCTAGGAGGTCTGCTCAGAGAAGCACAGGAGAGCAGAGACTGAATGTGATCTTGAAATCATTCTCCAGCGAGATTAAGATCTCCCCTAGAGTGAAAATAGAAAAATCTGAAAGGTTAGGAAAACACAAGAACAAGAAAAAGAAGCATATTTTATAGATTATTTAAAAGCAATTAAAATGAAGACTATAGCATTGTTTTAAAACAAAGTTAGAAGACAAGCGTTAGTTTTGAGACTAATGCAGCGGTAGGGAACTCTAGTCTGTGGTCAGCCATAGGTACTTTCCACGCCCATGAACCACCACATGGTCCTAAACCCCAGCAGAGCTCAATTTCAGATTCTCTAAACTGAACAGAAAAGCCCCGACTTGGGCTAACTGACAGCCACATGCTACAGACAACCCGTATCTGAAAATAAACAAAAAAATGTGTGTGGAAACAAACATGTGCTGGTGGTTTCGAACGTCATTATTGTCTCTTTCTCACGGCTATTTGCATAATGTTACAGAGCTGTCGTCAGGCAGGCTCCAGCCAGAAGTATAGATTTTGTGTGCACCTGTTTGTAGACCAGATAGAGAACAGTCTTATTGAGAGTAAAGTCTTGACACCTTCCATGGACTCACTGTCATTTTTTCTGGAAGCAGTTCATTACAATATTGACATACAAAACACTGCGCACATTTTTTTTTAAACTTTTCATTTTGTATTGGGGTACAACTGATTCACAAACAATGTGATGGCTTCAGGCGAACAGCAAAGGGGCTCAGCCAATTGCATCTATCCACTCTCCCCCAAACTCCCCTCCCATCCAGGCTGCCACATAACATTGGACAGAGTTCTCTGTGCTGTACAGCAGGTTCTTGTTGGTCATCCACTTTAAATATAGCAGTGTGTATGTATCCATCCCAAACTCCCTAACTATCCCTTCCCCTCACCCTCTCACCTGGCAACCATAAGTGTATATAATATGTCTTTGCATATGTATACATCCGTGAAACCATCACAGTGATCTATAGAGAGAGCATCTCCATCACCCCCGGAAAGTTTCTCATGAACCTTTGTATTCTCTCCCAGGCCTCCCTTCTCTTTCCTCTCCATTCCTATTTGTTTGTTTCATGTCACTAAAGACTTTCATTTTCTAAAGTTTTGTATAATTGTAGTATACAGGGTGTAGTCTTTTTTTGGTCTGACTTCTAGTACTCAATATTAATGCTTTTTAAAGAATGTCTCTCTTTTTCATATTTATCTTTATTCATTCATTTGGCTGTGCTGGGTCTTAGCTGCAGCACGTAGGATCTTTGATATTTGAGGCGTGGCACGCAGGATTTTTAGTTGTGACTTGAGAACTCTTAGTTAAGGCATCTGGAATCTAGTTCGCTGACCAGGGGTTGAACCAGGGGCCCTTGCCTTGAGAACACAGAGTGACTGGACCACAAGGGAATCCCCTGACATTATTATTTTATTTATACTAATATTATTGTTGTTTTGATTGAAGTATAGTTTTTCAAATTTTTATTTATTTTTGGTTGCTCTGGGTGTTCATTGCTGAGCATGGACTTTCCCTGGGTGCAGAGAGCAGGGGCTGCTCTTCCTTGCCGTGCACAGCCTTCGTATTGAGGCGGCTTCTCTTGCTGCAGAGTGCGGGCTCTAGTCACGCAGGCTTCAGTAGGTGTGGCTCAGTATTAATAGTTGTGGCATGCGGGCTTCGTTGCTCCCCGGCATGTGGAATCTTCCCAAACCAGGGGTCGAACTGGTGTCTCCTGCATTGACAGGCAGATTCTTAACTACTGGACCACCAGGGGAATCTTTATTGAAGTACAGTTGATTTACAGTGTTGTTTTATGATTTCTGAACAGCAAAATAGTTCAGTTATACATACATACATATATGTAATGTATATATATTCTTTTAATAATATTTCAGTTATAATTTATCACAGGAGAACAAGTACAGTCCCCTGTGCTATACAGTAGGCCCTTGTTGTTTATCCGTTCTCTGTGTAAAAGCTCACCTCTGCTAACCCCAACCTCCCGCTGCTTACCTCCTCCAAGCCTGCCCCCTTTGGCAACCCCCAGTGTGTCTCTATGTCCAAGATTCTGTTTCTGTTTCACAGATAGGTTTTAGATTCCACATATAAGTGATACCGTATGGTATTTGTCTTTCTCTTTCTAACTTCATTTAGTACGATAATCTCTGCTTGCATCCATGTTGCTGCGAATGGCTTTATTTTGTTCTTTTTATGGCCAAGTAGTATTCCACTGTATGTATGCACCACCTCTTCATCCATTCGTCTCTCAAGGAACATTTTGGTTATTTCCATTTCTTGCCTGTTGTGAGCAGTGCTGCTATGAACATAGGGGTGCATGCATCTTTTTAAATTTTAGATTTGTCCAGATATATGCCCAGGAATGGGATTGCTGGGCCATGTGGAAACTCAGCTTTCAGTTTTCTGAGACAATTCCATATTGTTTTCCACAGTGGCTGCATCAACTTACAATCCCGCCAGTAGTACGGGAGGGTCCCCTCTTCTCCAGATCCTCTTCAGCATTTGGTATTAGTACCAACGTAATTATTTTTGAGATTTATCCATACTGTGTTATCAGTAAATCATTTCTTTTTTTTCTTTTCCCCCTTGAGAAGCAGTCCATTATATAGATAGACCGCAACTGTTTGTTCCATTCATCTGTGCAGGGACATTGGTTTGTTGCCAGTTTGGGGGTATTACAAATAAACCTGCTATGAACACTTGTGTCCAGGTCTTTGTGTGGCCATCTGCTTCCTTTTCTCTTGCAATTGAATGTCTGGGACACGTGGTTACATGTTTAAGTTTCTGAGAAGTTCTAAACTTCTGAAGTAGTTGTGTCATTTTACATTTCCACGGCAGCGTATCAGGATTCGGTTCCTTCAGATCCTCTCCAGCATTCAATGTGGTCAATCTTTTTAATTTCAGTCATCCTGTAATATATGTGAGGACCTCCCAGGCGGCACAGTGGCAAAGAACTGCCTGCCAACGCAGGAGACTTGAGTCCAATCCCTGGGTCAGGAAGACCCCTTGGAGAAGGAAATTGCTGCCCACTCCAGTATTCTTGCCTGGGACAAGACGGGAAGCCTGATGGACTGTAGTCCATGGGATTGCAAAAGAGTCAGACACAACTTAGCAACTAAACAGCAACAGCAATATAAAGTGTGTAATGGTATCACAGTCTGGTTTTGATTCGCATTTCCTCAAAAACTAATGCTATCTGCTCATTGCCATCCATTGGACTTATTCGGAAAAATGTTTGTTCAGATCTTTTGTCCACTGTATTTTTAATTGGACTTTCCGTTTTTTTGCTATTGAGTTTTGAGAGTTTATTATATAGTCTAGACATAAGTGCATTTTCAGATATATGCTTGGCAAAATTTTCTCCCAGTCTGTGGTTTGTCTGTTCTTTCTCTCAAAGAGCAGAAGTTTTACTTTTGATAAAGTTCAATGTATCAATTTATTTTTCCTAGATTGTGTACTTGGTGTTATATCTAAAAGCTTTTTGCCTACTTCAAGATCACAAAGATACTCTCCTTATGTTTTCCATCTAGAGATTTAGGTTTTAGATTTTACATTGAGCTGTATAGTCCATCTGGAATTATTTTTTTATGTAATGCAATTTATGGACTCAAGTTGATCTCTTTTGTACATGAGCATCCACTTGTTTCCCTGTCAATTGTTAAAAAGCCTGTTCTTTCTCCATTGAATTGTTTTTGCAACTTTGTCAGAAAACAGCCAAATGTGTGTGTGTGTTGGTTATATGGCTTATACAAATACGATTATATGCTATACTTTCCTGTTTTCAATATTTTATTTGTAGGTGCTTGACAATTTTAGCCACTATTTGTTTGAGCATTTTTCAGCTGCACACTTTTTCTACCCTTTCTAGAATGTTCATGATCCCAATGCTGGATCTGTTGTTTCTGTTGTTGTTCACTCACTAAGTTGTGTCCGACTCTCTGCGACCCCATGGACTGCAGCACACTGGGTTCCTCTGTCCTTTGCTATCTCCCGGAGTTTACTCAAATTCTTGTTCATTGAGTCGGTGATGCTATCATATATGACCGTCTCATCCCTGAGGCTGCCTTGTCCTTTTGCCTTCAATCTTTCCCAGCATCAGAGATCTTTTGTTACCATTCCGCAAATCTCTCAGACTCTGCTTTTTTTTTTTTTCCAGTTTATTTTCTTTTTATTGTGAAGACTGGGTCATTTCCAATTATCTGTGTTCAACTTCATTCATTCATTCTCTGTTATCTCCAGACTACTCTTGAGCTCATCCTTTGGGTTTTTATTTCAGTTATTGGATCTTTCAGTCTTATCATTTCCAATTTGTTATTTCTTTAATAATTTATACTCCTTTCCTTAGATTTTCTTTTTCTTCTGTTTCAAGAGTGTTTTAGCTTGCTCATTGTGCAATTTTTATAATTGCTGCTCTAAAAAATGCTCTTCAGAATATTCCAACAACTGAGTCATCTTGGTGTAAGCATTGATTGATTGTCTTTTCTCTTTCAAGTGTGATTTCCCTGGTTCTTGGTTTAACAAGATTTTTTATTGATGCGATTAAAAAAAAAAAATCATATCCTTGACATTTTGGCTACCATGTTGTGTGACTTTGGATTCTAGTTAATGTTCTTTGTTAGCAGGCAGTCACCCTGTTTAGGTAGAGTAACAGGTCAGGGCAGATGTTTGATTCCCCCTTTGGTCCAGCTAGCGCCTTCCTGATGAAGCTGGAGCGTCGACTCCCATCCTCCTGTTGGCACTGAGTACAGTGTAAGTTCAGCCCCCTCTCTGTGCTGGTGGCACAGTGTTCCTGGGACCACTTCGTTCTACCTCGCTGCTACCGTGTGGGGATGGACGCTCAGGCTCTCTCTGAGTCATGCTGACACCATCTGTAGAAAAGCAGGGTGCTAACCAGCCTCACTCCACTGCCTTGTCAGTCTTGTTGGTGCCCGGTGAGGGGATGAGGAGGTTCAGCTCCCTCCTGGACCCTGCTAGTGCAACCCCAGAGGGGCACTCGGAGTATCACCTGCCGCTGCCGTAAAGGGGGTGAACCACGGGCTCCCTGGAGGGATTCTTTGAGCAAGATCATGGGAGGGGGCACAGGAATTCTATTGGTGTTTGGCTGGAGTAGGGCAAGTGTGATCAAACTACAGTTTCTACAGTTACGCCACTCTTTATTGGGTCTTTGACTAGAGAAGCAGACTTTTCTGAAAGTTTTTGATCTGTGCTCATTGACAGTTTTGGTACTTCATCAGGATAGGTAGGAGACAAAACTAGCAAACAGAAGCTTGTTAAGAAAGCCGCCACTGCTGGGTTGCCTCTCAAGTCCTGCAGCCCTTAGGCAGTTCGCTATTCTTTCACACTCCTTTCAGAGTCATCTGTTTGCTGTGCTGTGCTCTATCCAGTGAATCTTCATTGTAAGAGGCTTGGACTTGGGCTGAATAGGGCTACTCCTTCTTAGAACTGGATATCCTTAAGGGTTTTTTTAAAGACAGTAAATGCTAAGATAAAATTCCTATGTATTTACTAACATGTTTACCATTTCTCTCTGTGTGTGTGTGTGTGTGTGTGTTAGTCACTCGGTTGTGTCTGATTCTTTGCAACCCCATGGACTGTTGCTGGCCAGGCTCCTCTGTCCATGGGATTCTCCAGACGAGAATACTGGAAGTGGGCTGTCATGCCCTCCTCCAGGGGATCTTCCTGACCCTGGGATTGAACGTGCGTCTCCTGGCCTGGCAGGCAGATTCTTTACCGAGTGAGCCACAGGAAAGCCCCACCGTTTTTAGTGCTCTGTATTGCTTTGTGCAGGTCCATCCTTCCATCTGATGTCATTTCCCTTCTGCCTGAAAGCCTTCTTTTAACCATTCTTACCGTGGGGCTTCCCTGCTGACTTCCCTGGTGGACTGAATGGCAACCCACTCCAGTATTCTTGCCTGGAGAATCCCGTAGACAGATAAAGTCCACAGGGTCACAAAGGGTTGGACACAGCTGAGTGGCTAACACACACACACACACACACACACACACACAGAGTATGAATCTGCTTCTGAAGAATTCTTTCAGCTTTTGTATGTCTACAAAAATCTTTATTTTGCCTCCATTTTGAATGATATTTTTGTTGGGGTATTAAATTCTAAGTTGATAGGTTTTTTTTTTCCTTTGAGAATATTATAGGAGAGATGCTTGTCTTGTGAAATTATTATGAAAAGTCATATGAAGTAAGTAATCACAAGTAAACAAAACAAGAAAAATATATACCTAGAAAGGTGGCTTAGACGGTAAAGCATCTGTCTACAATGAGGGAGACCTGGGTTCAATCACTGGGTTTGGAAGATCCACTGGAGAAGGAAATGTCAATCCACTCCAGTACTATTGCCTGGAAAATCCCACGGACAGAGGAGCCTGGAAGGCTACAGTCCATGGGGTCGCAAAGAGTCGGACACGACTGAGCCACTTCACTTACTTAAAAACTAAAAGAAAATAAAACTTTTAAATATTTTTCCTTTTGTGTGATGGGACTGTTCATTATTCCTTTCTGTCTGTTTTTGTAGTTTTTTTTTAACTCAATATTTTCTTTAACATGTACAGCTTTTATAACGAAAATAGTTTTATTATATTAAAAACCAATGAACAGAAGTTCTAGGACAGGCAACTAAATTAACTGTGGTGAAAAGTCAAGAAAGTGAGGAGGAGATTGACTATGAAGGGTACAGGAGCATATTTTTGGATGATGGGAAGTTTGTTTATATCTTGATGGGTGTGTGAGTTACACAGACATGTTTACTTTTCAGAATTTAAGTGTTCTGTTTTATTCATTTCACAGTATATAAATTATTACTTCAAAGCCAAAAAGAAATATATGCATACAAATTAATTTGTTTGAGATGGGGGTGGAAGATAGATGAAGACAAAAATAAACCCTGAACAGTAGAAAGTGGATAACTCTAGAAGTTGGTGATATAAACATGCGGGCTTATCAGGCTCTTCTGCTTCCTTTGTGTTATGTTTGAAATTTTCATAAGAAAAAGGAAAGAAATTCATAGATCCCTCTGATCTAGAGGATACTGGTCACTTTCTTCATTTCTAGGGAAAACAAAAGCAAGGAGGAAATGAGAATAAATTGTTCTAAGAGAGAAAGTATGTAGTTAACCTGGGACGATATTCCATCTCTAGGCAAACCTCCCATGCAACGGGAGTCTTAGTGTGTGACCATCTTTAACATTCGATCTTTATCAGTTTTAGTTACAACAGGAATATAAACTCAATGTAAAATAGTCACAAATCAGAAAAAAGCAAACTTTAGAAAATGAGTTTCCTCTGTCTTCTCAGCCCCGGAGATCACAGCTCTCGGTGGTTTAGTGAGGCATTCAGTATGGCTTTTTAGTAAGGCTTCTTCATGTATAAGCACATACGTATGTGTCTGTCCGTATGTGTGTGTGCGCTGACCAAACTGATGTTATGGTATACCTTTTTTCCCCTGCTGCTTCCTCTTTTTCACTTATGCATTCTGCTTGAAGATCTTTATAAAACAGAATAAATAGCTGTTTAGAAGCAGAAGATAAAGCCGGATGAAAAGGAAGTTTCTTTCTGTGTGGATTCCAAGAACGTGCCGTTGTAAAAATTTTAAGATTTGACATGGTCTTAACTATGGGTTTTTACCTAAAGACATAATTTTACATAAATAATATGCTTTTTATCTAAACACACACACACACAAACCAACAAAGTGACAGCAATGAAAACAACCTCAGTAGTGAGATCCTAGGGTTCCTGGTGGTTGCAGTCAGCTGGCCCCGGTGCCTCTGGTGAGCAGATGGCAGCTGGGCTGTGGCCGGGACAGAGCTCAGTGGAATGACTCAGCAAGGCAATGGCCTGAGAGCAGAGAGGAGGCCGACCAAGATTAACTGCTGTCAGGAGGAACGTTCTTCTCAGCTGGCTAATCGCCCTCTTACGATAATGAAAGTGATTTAGGTTCCTCTTTGTCCAGATGCAAATAAGCTGGTGAGTTAACATCACTCCCAGTGTAGCACATCTCGTGAAGATGAAATAGTTCCCCCTCATTTTGCATAGTTTCTTGTCTGCGCTTAAGTCTGAAAGGTATTTGCCTTCACCTGATTTACATTCCGATTTGGTTCTCACTTTGTAGATAGACACTTCTCCGTTACCCACAGATTATTTTTCTTAATATACCTCATCATGTATTAAGTATTTATTTATTCAATAATTTTGTCTGTTGATATTTATCTTTGGCTGGGCTGGGTCTTCGTTGCTTTGCATGGGCTTTCGTTAGTTGCAGCGAGCGGGGCCGTTCTGTCGTAGTGCGCAGGCTTCTCGTTGAAATAGCTTCTCTTTCTGCAGAGCGCAGGCTCTCGGCGCCCGCACTTAGGTAGCTGCAGTGTGTGAGCCTGGTGGTTGTAGCTCGTGGGCTCGATAGCTGCGGCACACAGGCTTTGCTGCTCGCGGCATGTGGGATCTTCCCAGACCAGGGATCAGACCCATGTCCCCTGCATTGGCAGGCAGACACTTACCCACAGTGACACCAGGGAAGTCAGTTCACAGATTACTGATTTCAAATAGGATGGCCCTGATTTTGTAGCACTGGCCCTAAAGAATTTCAGACAGGACCCAGCAATAAGAACATATGGGGGTAGGACAGTGATGAGGCACCCTTTGTAGGACAGAAGTCTGTCTTGGGCCCCTTTTGTATCCTGCAAGGCGTGGCTCTAAGGAACTCATAGTATCTCCATCCATGCTTCCTGGGTGATTGATACATTTTCTCCAGAGGGATTATTTAAGTACATGTTTTGATGTTTCTTAGAGCTAGCTGCTGTGACACATGGTGGGTTGAGCTCAGACAGTGTCAGATTCCGTTAAGACCATGTTATCACGTCCCAGTGCTTTACATAAGGCCTCAAACATTCACTCAACCATCCGTTTATTCAGCTGCCTCTTTCTATACAAAGTTCTGATACTAGGCTTTGGGCTACGTGTGTGCCCTAAGGACCTGGCCTAGCATCCTCTTCAACCGGAGCCTGGCTCTCTTTTTTTCAAATATTCTGATGTGTGGGACTTCTTTTTTTTAAATAGATCCATCATGTAAGAATCGCTTTTATTTTTTTCAAGCATTCGGTCAGTCAGTTTAATCGCTCAGTCATGTCAGACTCTTTGTGACCCCACGAATCGCAGCACGCCAGGCCTCCCTGTCTATCACCATCTCCTGGAGTTCATTCAGACTTGCGTCCATCGAGTCCGTGATGCCATCCAGCCATCTCATCCTCTGTCATCCCCTTCTCTTCCTGCCCCCAATCCCTCCCAGAATCAGAGTCTTTTCAAATGAGTCAACTCTTCACATAAAGTGGCCAAAGTATTGGAGTTTCAGCTTTAGCATCATTCCTTCCAAAGAAATCCCAGGGCTGATCTCCTTCAGAATGGACTGGTTGGATCTCCTTGCAGTCCAAGGGATTCTCAAGAGTCTTCTCCAACACCACAGTTCAAAAGCATCAATTCTTTGGTGCTCAGCTTTCTTCACAGTCCAACTCTCACTTCCATACGTGACCACTGGAAAAACCATAGCCTTGACTAGACGGACCTTTGTTGGCAAAGTAATGTCTCTGCTTTTCAATATGCTATCTAGGTTGGTCATAACTTTTCTTCCAAGGAGTAAGTGTCTTTTAATTTCATGGCTGCAGTCACCATCTGCAGTGATTTTGGAGCCCCAAAAAATAAAGTCTGACACTGTTAGTATACATTTTATTATTTTTTAAAACTTTGTATTTTGTATTGGAATAGGTGGCGCCAGTGGTAAAGAACCCCTCTGCCGGGAGGGGGGTTCATATTTGGGAACGCATGTAAGAATTAAAGATTTTAAAATTAAAAAAATAAAAAACTAAAAAAAAAAGAAATAAAAAGTTATTATTTCCCCCCCCCCCAAAAAAAAGAACCCCTCTGCCAATGCAGGAGGCATAAGAGATGAGGGTTCGATCCCTGGGTCAGGAAGATCTCCTGGAGGAGGGCATGGCAACCCACTCCAGTATTCTTGCCTGAAGAATCCCATGGACAGAAGAGCCTGGCGGGCTATATTCCACGGGGTCGCAAAGAGTCGGACACTATTAAAGCGACTCAGCACGCATGCATGGTTGATTAACAATGTTTTGATCATAAGGGATTCAGCCATACATATATGTCTCCATTTGCCCCCAAACTCCCCTCCCATCTAGGCTGCCACACAACACTGAGCAGAGTTCCCTGTGCTATACAGCAGGTCCTCTTTGGTTATCCATCCTGAATATAGCAGTGTGTACATGCCCATCCCGACTTCCCTAAATATCCCTTCCCCCAGCAACCATAAGTTCTTTGAGCCTGCTCTCTTAAGACACAATCATGAAGACTTCTCAAAGCCATGCTCCTCCCTCCTGCTATTGGAGGGCCAGGATGCCTCCTCCTGCTTCTCCAAGCCCAGGCACTGGGACTGTCACTGCCCTGGAGAGCATCAGAGCTTCCTACCTGCCACCCTGCACCCATCCCTTCTCCTCTGTCTTCTTCGTCACCAGTTCCTTGAAGCTTCTCCAGAGTTGATACCGTCACTTCCTGAGGCTTCCCTGGGGTCCTCATGGGCCCACGTCAGATATGTTGAGAGACTGCTCATCTTGGAGCCAGAAGGTTTCCCACACAGGCTGTGTGTGAGGTCTCCAAACTCTCCCAGTCAAGATCAGCTTGTCTCTTCCCTCGATGTCTTAAGATTCCAAGAGAAAGCAGTCAACAAAGGCCTGTCCTTGCTTTTATGGCAGCCTGCAGCCTGCCCTGTCCAAACCAAAGTGAAACCCAGCTCTGGGAGGTCGAGCACCCTGCCTTTCCTGAAAGGCTCCTTCCTGCCCACCAGATGAGGATTTTCAGTTGCCTTAAAAAAAAAAAAGATTATTTATTTGGCCACATCAGGTTAGTTGTGGCATGTGGGGATCTTCAGTTATAGCACATAGGATATAGTTCCCTGACCAGGGATTGAACCTGGGACCCTTGTATTAGGAGCAAGGACTCTTAGCCACTGGACCACCAGGAAGTCCCTCAGTTGCCTTTTTTTTATTTTTAAATTTATCTTTTGGCGCACCATGCAGCATTTGGGAATCTTAGTTCCTCAAATAGAGATGGAACTTAGGCCCCCCTGTAGTGGAAGTGTGTCTTAACCACTGGACCACCAGGGAAGTCCCTCATTTGCCTTTTTTATCTCTCCTTGGCAACCCTCACATCTCTAAAAAAGGTTTTTTGTGTTATATTGCATTATTCTAAATTTGAAAGAGAAAAAATAACTCCCCATCACTCCCACTCCCAGACACAACCACAGTGATCATTTTGGTGGACCAACCCAGATTCCACTTTCCTGTGAAGGCTGTTTCACTCACTTGTCATCCTTACACACACACACACACACACACACACACACACACACACATACGTGGAGTTGGGTCCTGTGGTTGCCACAGGCACTCTTCCATGTTGTCATGCTGTGCTCACCATCATCCTTTCGGTACTGAACACAATATTAAAACGTTTGTCATGCACTACAATTTGAGCACTTGAAACCTCTGTCAAAATGACAATTAACACTCTAATGAAACTTTCCTCCATATCTTGCTTTATTTTCTTTGGAGAGAGGGTCATGAACTCTTGCAGTTCTTGACAGATAATGATAAATTGCCCTCCATGGGAGGTTGTACAAATACATGCTGTTGAGAGCAGTGTGTGAAGACAGCAGTTATACCATACCCTTCTCAACACTGTGAATTGTCCTTAAAATGTTCATTTTTGTTAGTGTATTAGACCAAAGCGTACTGCTTTATGGGTCTTTCCATTTGATGTGAATGTGAATGGTGACTGATTTTCCATCAACTAGCTAAGCTGCCATGGCTCCAAGCCAGTGAAATACCTACAGTCTTTCCCTTTAGTCTCTCTACCTTGGAAAGTGATTTTTCACAGCATTTTGGCAAGCTCATTGCCTCTAACCATGGATGCCAGGCACGCCATGCATCGCAGAGCTTTGGCAGGGTTGTCACTTGTGAGCACTGAGGCCAAGAGCGCCATGCTTTATAGACTCAGCTTTATGCTTCCTTGGAAGTGACTCTCGCCCCGCTCAGGAAGGACTTGGCACGGGCTCTGTGCTGTCATAGTGAATTAGTCACCCGTCTCTTTTGGTTTGAGGAAACAGCCTGTTGGACTGGACTCAGGCGCTAGGTAGATGCTGCCTGCTTCTTGGCTGCCCTCTTGATGACACCTCGACCCGGGATGCCAGTGGCCACTGGGCTGGGAACGTATTTGATCTACCTGCACCGTTTGGTCCCAGGTCAGTGGCATCTAAGGAGCGGCCCCGCAGCAAAGCACCTCGAGGACTGGTGGCCTCACCAAAGAAGGCTCTAAAGCACGTGTGCGCTGACTGCCACCATGGCGCCATGCTGGCACCTCAGTGCTCAGAAGGCACTCCTCGAGGGGGCTGGAGTCCCTCTAAGTCAAGCATAACAGGGCAGAAGGGGAGGTCTGGGTGCTCAAAAATGCACACCTGTCTCGAGGTTAAGCCAAAAGCACTTCATGCATGCAGTCAGCAAATGCCTGTGGCGCCTTTACACTGCCCAAGCCGCCCTCACTGCCTTCGCAGCAGGACAGACCTTGCCAAGTGAACCACCTTCACTTTGCAGGGCAGAGCCCCAGGGAAACAGAATGATGGAAATTACATCTTCCCAGTTAGGAGGAAAGGCCTTCCCAGGTGGTTCTGTGGTAAAGAATCTGCCTGCCAATGCAGGAGACCTGGGTTCGATCCTGAGGCCGGGACGATCCCCTGGAGGAGGAAATGGTGACCCACTCCAGTATTCTTGCCTGGGAAATCCCATGGACAGAGAAGCCTGGTGGGCTACAGTCCATGGGGTCACAAAGAGTCAGATACGACTGAGCAAGCGTGCAATTAGGAGGAAAAGCTGCACTGCCTCCAATTGCCTTTGCCCTCAGAAGTCTCCCAGTCAAGCTGTGACTTGGAATTTTGGGTTTCCCCATAGGGATCCCTGTCTCTTCTTCCTGACCAATGTCAAAGTCTCTACTGAAACACCATGGGCCAAGAAGCCCAAGATTTTTCAGGTCTCTTTATCAAACACTTCTGAATGCCTGCATAAGCTAGATTCTGGAGAGGCAAAACTGAGTCAGACCAGGCCTGCTGTCTAGAAGCTCACAAACAATGAAGACCCTCTTCAGAGTAATGTGAGCTGAGTTCTGTTCTACAGGACACCTTGCAGGATGGGGTCAGGCAAGTTTTCTAGGAGCCTAAGCTGAATTTTGGAGCTGGAGAGAGAATGTTAAATTACACAAGGCCCCTTATCTTGAAGTGTTCTCTTGAAATCTCTGAGACTCGGGACCTCTCTGGCAGTCCAGTGGTTAAGACTTCTCCTTCCAAGGCAAGGGGTGTGGGTTCAATCCCTGGTCAGGGTGCTAAGTAAGATCTTACATAACTTGTGGCCAAAACTCCAAAACATAAAACAGAAACAATATTGTAATAAATTCAATAAAGACTTTAAAAATGATCCACATCTTAAAAAAAAAAAAAAAAACTTTTTAAAAAAATATGGGCTTTCCTGGTGGCTCAGTGGTAAAGCACCCACCTGCCAATGCAGAAGACACAGGTTCAATCCCTGGTCCGGGAAGATCCCACGTGCCATGGAGCCACTAAGTCCATGAGCCACAACTACTGAGCCTGCGCTCTAGAGCGGAGCCGCAACTACTGAGCCTGCGCACTGGAGCCCCGGAGCCGCAACTACCTAGCCTGCGCTCTGGAGCCCGGGAGCCCAACTACTGAGCCTGCGCTCTGGATCCCACATGCCACAACTACTGGAGCTTTCACACCCTTCGAACCTGTCTCCCACGATAAGAGAAGCCACCACAATGAGAGCCTGCACACTGCAACTAGAGAGTAGGCCAGGCAGCCAGCCTCGCCAAAATGAATAAATAAATAATAATAAAATTAAAAAAAGCTCCGAGCCTCATAGAGGCAAGCCAGGGGAGGGAGGGTATGGCTAACCTTGCATTAAGGAGATACCTTTGGCCACCATGTTGGGTGCAGATTAGAAGATCAGAAAGCCAAGGGAACTGGTCTTATCCCAAGAAGCAAGTAATGACTGCCTGTGCCGAGCCAGGAGCAATAGAATGAGGAGGCCAAAGTGGCTTTCAGAGACATTAAAGCAGAGGTGCTGCCCAACTTGGATTTGGTGATGGTGGGAGAGGAACTTCCTGGTTTGGGCAACGGACGCATATTTGAGGGAAAGAGAACAAGTGCACTTCATATGTGTTTCATTCTAGACCCCAAGGAGACATCCAAGTGTGGTCTTGAACTATTAAGATCATGGCCCAGGACAATGACCTGAGACCCCACAGCAGCACAGCAGAGGTGGTTAAGCCTGTGAGTGGGTGGGACTAGCCAGGATCTGCTTATAGAACAGGTGAGTCTTTTTTTTTTTTTCAGTTTATTTTATTATTATTTTTTTAAATTTTAAAATCTTTAATTCTTACATGCGTTCCCAAACATGAACCCCCCCTCCCACCTCCCTCCCCATAACATCTCTCTGGGTCATTCCTGTGCACCAGCCCCAAGCATGCTGTATCCTGCGTCAGACATAGACTGGTGATTCGATTCTTACATGATAGTATACACGTTAGAATGCCATTCTCCCAAATCATCCCACCCTCTCCCTCTCCCTCTGAGTCCAAAAGTCCATTATACACATCTGTGTCTTTTTTGCTGTCTTGTATACAGGGTCGTCATTGCCATCTTTCTAAATTCCATATATATGTGTTAGTATACTGTATTGGTGTTTTTCTTTCTGGCTTACTTCACTCTGTATAATCGGTTCCAGTTTCATCCATCTCATCAGAACTGATTCAAATGAATTCTTTTTAACGGCTGAGTAATACTCCATTGTGTATATGTACCACAGCTTTCTTATCCATTCATCTGCTGATGGACATCTAGGTTGTTTCCATGTTCTGGCTATTATAAACAGTGCTGCGATGAACATTGGGGTACATGTGTCTCTTTCAATTCTGGTTTCCTCGGTGTGTATGCCCAGCAGTGGGATTGCTGGGTCATAAGGTAGTTCTATTTGCAATTTTTTAAGGAATCTCCACACTGTAGAACAGGTGAGTCTTAAGGCCAAAGCTAGGCTCACTGACCTCTAAGATGATAGCAGGGGAAAGGGATGGTGCAAAAGAGACTGAGAAGCCCAGGCCAGAGACGATGCACAAAAGAGAGTGTCTGGAAGGAGGTATCTACTCGCCAAATGTTGCAAGGGTGTTAGGAAAGAAAAAGATCAGGAAGTGTCTATTGGTTGGGACAAAGGAGAAATGGTATCACTAGCTAGTCTAGGAAGCTAGGTTGTGAAAGGAAATTAGGATGAGGGTGGAGAGAGGATACAAGGTCATGAGAGAGGATGTGTCAGGGTGGGAGATGTCAGTGTATGGAGATGGCTAGAGGGTTTCTTTCCACTGCAATATATAGACATAACCTGTTCTCTCTTGTGAGGAAAGGGCCAGGTTTCTTTCCCAGCAGCTTCCTTTTTGGTTCTGGAAGGCGAATATCTCCCATCCGTGTGTGGAAGTAGTGAACAGGCTGGATGAGTGGTGTTCTACAAGAACACTCAGGAGGAGTGATTGGAGAAGGACCAGAGAGAGGGAGGAAGTGTGAACAGCAAAAAGGAGGGGCTGAGAAGGGGAGGAGCCCACAGCACGCCTGGAGGAAAACAGGTGGTATTGGTAGAGCTGGGTTGGCTAGCAATCCACGTGAAGTTACCTGCTTGGCCGGATGGCCTAAAACGGTCGGTCATACCCAAGTACGTTTTGAGAGTGGGGTTCTGGGGGCTTAATCAGGGCTGGGACTCTTAGATCAGTGTGGGGAGAAGAGAAGAAAACAGTCCTATGACTTAAGAGTGTGAATGAGGGGGCAAATCCAGCAGAAAAGAGTACAAAGTGAAAGTCACCCAGTCATGTCCAACTCTGCAACCCCGTGGACCAAAGCCAGCCAGTCTCCTCCGTCCATGGGATCTTCCAGGCAAGGATACTAGAGTGGGTTGTCATTTCCTTCTCCAGGGGATCTTCCCGACCCAGGGATTGAACCCAGGTATCCTGTATTGCAGGCGGATTCTTTACCATCTGAGCCACCAGGGAAGCCCAGAAGAGGGTACAAAATACTAGGTTAAAGGCTGATGTGGCCACATCCTATTCCAGCCTATTTTATTGACTGTAACAGGAAGCAGTTATGGGAGCCCCGGGTAACCTGATGGTGGCTTCCAGAGAAGAAGACCCAGGAAAGATGGAGAGGTTGAAAAAATAGGTCAGTTTGCCAAATAACCAATCACTGCTTCCCAAAGTCCAATGAACTGAAAACTGATTTCTTGAAAATCAATTTGCTGAAGAACCCATCTCCCTGATGAGTGATCCTTGGAGTTCCCCTCAAAATTGTTTTGGTCAATTACTTTTAAAAATATAAAAATTTGTGTGCTGTGGTTTATACAACATGGAAGATTTTTCTGTAAGTTTGGTTTGTTTTTTCATTTATGTTTAGTAGTTTAGCTTGGTTTGCAAGTTTTCAGGTCTATTTTTACCAGATATTTTCCTATGGATTTCTCAGTCCAGCTCTGATAAAGGTCAGTCTTCTGTGGGTTTTCATATTTCAGGAGCAGGGCACTTCTTTTTTTAATTTTTTTTTTACCACCCAAAAATAAATAAATGGGTCTCTATTGCTGTGTGCAGGCTAGTGGGGGCTACTCACTAGTTGTGGTGTGCACGTTCCATGGTGACTTCTGTTGCTCTGGAGCGTGGGCTCAGGAGCTATGGGCTTTAGTCGTTGTGGTGCTCTGCAGCATATGGGGTCTTCCCAGACCAGGGATGGAACCCATATATATGGAATCCATATATACATACATATATATATATATATATATATATATATATATATATATGCCAATGGGTGGATTTGTCCCTCAACTGCATTTACTGTCAACGCTAGTTTAAAGACTTGTGCCTATATTGAACTACAGCTCCCGCTCTGGGATTTTGCCACTGGGGAGGTTGTCATGGATATGTGAAAAATTAACATGCAGAATTAACATGCACTCATCTCACACGCTCGTAAAGTAATGCTCAAAATTGTACAAGCCAGGCTTCAACAGTACTTGAACCATGAACTTCCAGATGTTCAAACTGGATTTAGAAAAGGCAGAGGAACCAGAGATCAAATTGCCAACATCTGTTGGATCATCGAAAAAGCAAAAGAGTTCCAGAAAAACATCTACTTCTGCTTTATTGACTATGCCAAAGCCTTTGACTGTGTAGATCACAACAAACTGTGGAAAATTCTGAAAGAGATGGGAATACCAGACCACTTGACCTGCCTCCTGAGAAACCTGTATGCAGGTCAAGAAGCAACAGTTAGAACTGGACATGGAACAACAGACTGGTTCCAAATCAGGAACGGAGCACGGCAAGGCTGTATATTGTCACCCTGCTTATTTAACTTATATGCAGAGGACATCATGAGAAGCACTGGGCTGGATGAAGCACAAGATGGAATCAAGATTGCCGGGAGAAATATGCAGATAACACCACCCTTATGGCAGAAAGCAAAGAAGAGCTTAAGAGCCTCTTGATGAAAGTGAAAGAGGAGAATGAAAAAGTTGGCTTAAAAGTCAACATTCAGAAAACTCATGGCATCTGGTCCCATCACTTCATGGCAAATAGATGGGGAACAGTGGAAACAGTGTTTATTTTATTTTATTTTGGGGGGCTCCAAAATCACTGCAGATGGTGACTGCAGCCATGAAATTAAAAGATGCTTACTCCTTGGAAGAAAAGTTATGACCAACCCCGACAGCATATTAAAAAGCAGAGAGATTACTTTGCCAACAAAGGTCCCTCTAGTCAAAGCTATGGTTTTTCCAGTAGTCATGTATGGATGTGAGAGTTGGACTATGCAGAAAGCTGAGCACCAAAGAATTGATGCTTTTGAACTGTGGTGTTGGAGAAGACTCTTGAGAATCCCTTGGACTGCAAGGAGATCCAGCCAGTCCATCCTAAAGAAAATCAGTCCTGAATACTCATTGGAAGAACTGATGCTGAAGCTGAAACTCTAATACTCTGGCCGCCTGATGTGAAGAACTGACTCATTTGAAAAGACCCTGATGCTGGGAGAGATTGAAGGAGGGAGGAGAAGGGGACGACAGAGGATGAAATGGTTGGATGGCATCACCGACTCAATGAACATGAGTTTGAGTAAGCTCTGGGAGTGGGTGATGGACAAGGAGGCCTGGTGTGCTGCAGTCCATGGGGTCACAAAGAGCCGGACACGACTGAGCGACTGAACTGAACTGAACATGCAGAAGAAACTTTTATTTGGCTGACTGCCAAACCACTGAAAAAGAGAGAAAGAGAAGTTGCAAATTGGTGTAAAATTACACTTGAAGGGTCAAACTGTTTTCTCTGCAAACCAAAGGTTGAAATTTTTTTTAAAGGCTCATGTATTATGGAAACCTTTAGAAGTAACTTTTGAGAAGTAGTCAGCTTTAGAAATGTGAATCACAAATCCATAAATCCAATATAAAATGTGGTGGAGAAACCAAAAATAAAACTTCTAATCTAAAAATAATCCAAGAGCCAAAATGATGAAAAGCATCATCCAACATTTGAAACTTCCTATGGCGCTAGTGGTGAAGAACCTGCCTGTCAGTGCAGGAGACATAATAGATGTGGGTTCGATCCCTGGGTCAAGAAGATCCCCTGGAGGAGGGCATGGAAACCCACTCCAGTATTCTTGCCTAGAAGCCCATGGACAGAGGCGCCTGGTGGGCTACAGTCCATGGGGTCGAAAAGAGTAGGATGTAACTGAAGCGACTTAGCACGCACACATGCAACGCTTATGATGACACATTTTCTAAGCAATTAAGAGAAAAACGTTGGGGGGGGGGGTGGATGTTGGTAGTTGCGGAATTGGTCACTCGGCAAATTGATTTTAAATATGTCAGCTTTTTGGTCTCGGAGAGATTTGGTAAATGACTGTGTTTCTGCAGTCCAATGCCTTAACCCTGAGCTCTACGCCCACTAGCTGTTTCTCAAGTAGAGGTTGATACATGAACTCTAGAAGAACGCTACTGATGAACCTATTTGCAGGGCAGGCAAAGAATCACAGAAGTAGAGACCAGACTTGGGGACACAGTCGGGGAAGGGGTGGGTGGGACGAATTTAGAGAGGACCATTGTTCTATACACACTCTTGTTGTTGTTTAGTCGATAAGTGGGGTCTGACTCTTTGCGACCCCCCTGGACTGTAGCCCCCCAGGCTCCTCTGCCCATGGGATTTCCCAGGCAAGAATACTGGAGTGGGGTGCCACTTCCTCCTCCATAGGATCTTCTTGACCCCAGGGACTGAACCTGCATATCCTGCATTTTAGGTGGTTCTTTACCACTGAGCCACGAGGGAAGCATATATACCCTACCTTGTGTAAAATAACTAGCTGGCGGGAAGCTGCTGTATAGTGCGAGGAGCTCAGCTTGGTGCTCTGTGATGATCTAGATGGCTGGAGTGAGGGGGTGGAAGGAAGCCTCAAGAGGGAGCGGATACATGTATACACATAGCTGATTCAGCTCTTATACAGCAGAAACTAACACATTATAATTATACTCCAATTAAAAAAAAAAAGGGAGGTGGTGAGAGGGAGGCTGACGGGGAGAGTAGCTGGTTCTGAAAAGGGGGAGGGATGTGATCCCAGGGTTTAGATTCCGCTGGAAGAGAGAGGAAGGAGGGAAGTGAGGTTTTGTACAGGAATGGGCATGAGAAGAGTTCGTTCCAGAGGCGTGGAGGGCGGGGTTTTTTGCTGAAAGGGGTGAGGACACCTGAGAAGCTAGAGTCCCGGAGCGGGACTGCCGGGGCCCTTGGGGCACTGCGCACCGCGTATCCCTCCGGCGGGGATGAGCCATCAAGCTCCGCCGCTTATCACCCGGGTGGTTTCTGCCCCGGTGCTCCGCATCCTGGGCGTGGCCAGCTGGATCGCTCTTGAGGGTTGGCGCTTTCCTGGGCAGGTGGTATGGGAAAGTATGAGAGCGATAGATTCAGAGATGATGGGGCGAAGGACTAGAAATGAGAAGCCCCGAAAGCCAAAATGGTCATGAACACAGAATGGGCAGTACGCGGCGGGACCGGAAGCTGGAACTCCAAGCGGTGCAGGAGTTGGTCGGCTGGGAATGAGCCAGCTGGGGGAGAGGAAGGGGGGTGGGAAAATACCGGGGACGTAAAGGTGGAGCAGTGCTGGGGCCACTGGAGGGTGGGGGAGGTGGGCGAGAGGCCCAGAGCTCACCTGGGGAGGAGGCCATGGCATTGGCTGAGTCAGCCCCAGCCTCTGAAGTTGCCAGAGTTGAGGACTGAGACTGTTTAGTGCTGTGCTGTGCCTGCCTGCTAAGTTGCTTCAGTCGTGTCTGACTCCACGGACTGTGCGAGCCCACGGGACTGTAGCCCACCAGGCTCCTCTGGCCATGGAATCCTCCAGGCAAGAATACTGGAGTGGGTTGCCATTCCCTTCTGCAGGGAAAGGGATGGAGCCCGCGTCTCTCAGGTCTCCGGCCTTGGCAGGTGGGTTCTTTACCACTACCACCCCCCGGGAAGCCCACTTAGTGTTATTCTCCGGCTCAATTCCAAGGGCTCCCCCTCACTTCTACACATAACACACACACACACACACACACACACACGCCACCCGCACCACCACCGCTTCCACTCCTTCTCCCACGGCCAGCATTAATTTTTCTCCCACAGAGAAAAGAAGGGCTCTGAGGCACTCCCCCAGCCCCAGCCCCCCTACCCCCCCAACCAGCCCATGTCCTTCCTCCTTGTCCCTGCCTGGATGGCAATTAACGCAGTCACAGCGCTGGAACCTGCCTCTGTTTCTGGGCAGACATAGTCATTCATCCATGAGAGAATAAAATTAATCTACTTCTGTCTTCCTGATGCCCAGTCCGTCTTTCCTGCCGCTCCCCGGGGATGACAGGCACTCCCACCCTGCACACTCCTCAAGTTCCTTTCCAGCCTTCACTCTCCCTGTCTGCCCTGGAGGCAGCATCAACCCTGGGGAGCCTCTGACCCACTTCAACTCCCATCCTCTTCTCAGAGCTCAGAAGAGGCAGCCTGGGGTGCCTCAGCAACTCTGGGGGTTGTGGACTGGAAAGCCCTATTAAAATGCTAATAAGGCATCTGGAAGGTGTAAAACATTGAAACAGCCCTGAACTTCCATTCTGAGGCTTCCTGCTGCACTTCCTGCTCCACTTCAGGCCTGCTGAGTGACAGTTCCAACCCATCCTTCCCCTGCTCTCCTGCCTACGTGGGTACCCCTGTCCTCACACCAAAGGCCAAATACCACCCAGCTGCCCAGCCCCCCCAGGCCTCAGGGATCTGGCTGGTGCCACTGCCCAGTGTCAGGACCACAGTCCTGATGGTGCTAATCTCAGGTGGCCTCGACCTGCAGTGCCTTGGAGTGGGGCCTGGATTTCCAACCAGAGACTGGGCTGGGTGGCGGTGGCGAAAACAACAGATCCTAGCCACTAGACCAGTGGTCAGTGAAAAGGGCCCTGGCCCCTTGGCTTTGAGGAAAAGAATTTCCACAAAGACGGGAAGTAGTGAAGCAAGTAAAGTCTTGATTAGGAGGAAAAAGTGTACATGGGCAGACTCAGAGAGAAAAGCCCTGAGTTGCTGAGTTGGCCCTCGTGGCAGGGTGAATTACCTTTTTGGGGCATTTCTTCCGGGTTTGCTTTGGCCAGTCATTCTGATTGGCCTGGTGCACAGTCCGTACTTGGTATATCTCAGGATCTTGCATATGTGCACACACGGCTCTTCGCCAAGATGCAGCCTACTGAAAAGTGCCATAGACCATCCCTTGACATTGCTCCCTCTTTGGTCTCCAAGGATCCTTTTCTGCACCATGTGTGGCTGGGGAGGTCTCCTGACTTCAGTAACGAGAAATATGTGGTCTGTGCAGGGTCCAGCCTTTTCCCCTAATCACCCTGCTATTTTTGTCTTGGAGCTCTGGTCAACGGGGGATGAGTCTCCCGTTGCTTTACCTTGGGGGCCCCTCTGGCTGCTGCCTCAGTGCCAGCTTTAGGATTGTGGGAAGCTGAGTAGTTTCATTCCTCAAAGTCACATCCCCTGCCCAGCATGTCCCACCGCTACACCCCCACCAGTCCAGCTAATACTTTGCATACCTCAGGGCCCAGAGTCCAACCTGCAAACGAAACTTGTTGCTGTTGAGTCACTAAGTCGTGTCTGGCTCTTTGTGACTCCATGAACTGCAGCACACCAGGCTCCCCTGTCCTCCACTACCTCCCAGAGTTTGCTCAAACTCATGTCCATTGAGTTGGTGATGCTATCCAACCATCTCATCCTCTGTTGCCCTCAATATTTCCCAGCATCAGGGTCTTTTCCAATGAGTTGGCTCTTTGTATCAGGTGGCCAAAGTATTGGAGCTTCAGCTTCAGCATCAGTCCTTCCAATAAAGGGTTGATTTCCCTTCAGTTCAGTTCAGTTCAATCGCTCAGTCATGTCCGACTCTTTGCGACCCCATGAATCACAGCACGCCAGGCATCCCTGTCCATCACCATCTCCCGGAGTTCACTCAGACTCGCGTCCATCGAGTCAGTGATGCCATCTAGCCATCTCATCCTCTGTCGTCCCCTTCTCCTCCTGCCCCCAATCCCTCCCAGCATCAGAGTCTTTTCCAGTGAGTCAGCCCTTTGCATCAGGTGGCCAAAGTACTGGAGTTTCAGCTTCAGCATCATTCCTTCCAAAGAAATCCCAGGGCTGATCTCCTTCGGAATGGACTGGTTGGATCTCCTTGCAGTTCAAGGGTTAGGGACTCTCAAGAGTCTTCTCCAACACCACAGTTCAAAAGCATCAATTCTTTGGTGCTCAGCTTTCTTCACAGTCCAACTCTCACACCATCCATGACCACAGGAAAAACCATAGCCTTGGCTAGACGGAACTTTGTCAGCAAAGTAATGTCTCTGTTTTTGAATATGCTATCTAGGTTGGTCAAAACTTTTCTTCCAAGGAGTAAGTGTCTTTTAATTTCATGGCTGCAGTCACCATCTGCAGTGATTTTTGAGCCCCCAAAAATAAAGTCTGACACTGTTTCCACTGTTGTCCCATCTATTTCCCATGAAGTGATGAGACCAGATGCCATGATCTTCGTTTTCTGAATGTTGAGCTTTAAGCCAACTTTTTCACTCTCCTCTTTCACGTTCATCAAGAGGCTCTTTAGTTCCTCTTCACTTTCTGCCATAAGGGTGGTGTCATCTGCATATCTGAGGTGATTGATATTTCTCCCGGCAATCTTGATTCCAGCTTGTGCTTCTTCCAGCCCAGCGTTTCTCATGATGTACTCTGCATATAAGTTAAATAAGCAGGGTGACAATATACAGCCTTGATGTACTCCTTGATCTCCTTGCTATCCAAGGGACTCTTAAGAGTCTTCTCCAGCACCACATTTTGAAGACATCAATTCTTCAACACTCAACCTTTTTTATGGTCCAACTCTCACATCCATACATGACTGCTGGAAAGACCATAGCTTTGACTATATGGACCTTTTCCAGTAAAGTGATGTCTTTGCTTTTTAATACAGAATGAAGCATATGTGAAGCAAAACTAGTAGAACTGAAAAGAGAAATACAGTCACCATTGTAGTTGGATACTTCAGTACTTGTCTCTCTACAATTGATAGAAAAATCAGTGGAAAACCAGCAAGGATAGAGAAGAACTCAACAACACCATCAACTTCCCTGGTGGTCCAGTGGTTAAGAATCCACCTTCTAATGCAAGGGACATGGGTTTGATCCCTGGTTGGGGAACTGAAACCCCACATCCTATGGAGCAACTAAGCCTGTGCATGGCAACTACTGAGCCCACGTGCAACTAAGATTTGACATGGGCAAATAAATATTTTTAAAAATCCTACCATCGTCCAACAGGATCTAACTGGTATTGATAAAATAGCCCCAGACTAATAGAATAAACGTTTTTTTCTCATGTGCTCTCAGGTCATATACCAAGAAACATCATATCTTTAGCCATAAGACAAACCTCAGCAAAGATAAAATAGTTGAAATCTTGAAGTGTGTTCTCTGACTACAATGGACTCAAACTAGAAATCAATAACAGTCTTCTGCTGTATGCAGAAGACTCTGAAATATTTAGAAACTAAACAACTACTTCCAAATAATCCGTGGGTCAAAGAGGAAGTTTCAAGGGATTGACACTGAACTGAATGAAAATGAAAATATGTTGCATCAACGTTTGTGGAACTTTTAAAGCAATACTGAGAAGAAATTTTATACTGCTAATCCTTTCATTAGAAAAGAGGAACATTTTCTTTATTTTTATTTTTGCTGAGTTTCCCAACCAGGGATTGAACCCATACCCCCCATATTGGAAGCATGGAGTCTTAGCCACTGGTCAGTCCCAAGAGGAACATTTTCAAATCAATAATCTAGCCTATCACCTCAGGAAACCAAAAAAAGAAGAGCAATAATAATCCCAAAGCAAGCAAAAAGAAGAAAATAAAAATATATGAACAGAAAACAATGAAAATGAAAGCAAGCAAAAAACAAAGAGAGAAAAAGAATTCATGAAACAAGATAAAATTCATGAATCAAGCCTCTAGCAAGACTGAACAAAATAGGGAAAGAAGACACAAATTACTAATACCAGGAATGAAGCAGGAAAAATCACTACATGTCCTGTAGATATTAAAATGTTAATTAAAAAATAGTATAAATAACTGCATATATATATTTAGCAACTTACATGAAATGTAAGCTTAAAAAGCACAAACTACCATAACTCAACAACATGAAGTAGATAATATAAACAGCTTTATAACTGTTAAGGAAATTCAATTCATTATTTAGAAATTGCATAGGAGGAAATTTTCAAGCTCAAAGGGTTTCTCTGGACAATTCTATCAAACAATCAAAGAGGAAGTGACACTGATTTTACAGTGTTATCCTAATTAATTTTATGAGATCACGAGTACCCTGATACTAAAACCAGACAAAGAAAGTACAAATTAATATAGACAGAAAAATTATTAAGGAAATATTAGCAAATGGAACTCAGCAGCATGAAAAAAGAATAATGCTCCATGACCAAGTGAATTTTATCCCAAAGATACGAGACTGGTTCAGATTTCTAGATGTAATCCACTTCATTGCATGGTTAAAGAAGAAATATTACATGATCATCTCAACTGATGCAAGGAAGACACACACCATTCAATACCTATTCATAATAAAAACTCTCAAGAATAGAAATAAAGAGAAATCTCCTCGATAAAAACATCCGTAAAAAACTTACAGCTAACACCATATTTAACCATGAAAAGCTAAATGCTTTCCCCACCAAGACCATTAACAAGGGAAAGTTAATTAACATGTTACCAGAAGTTCTAGCTGGGAGAAGGCAATGGCACCCCACTCCAGCACTCTTGCCTGGAAAATCCTATGGACTGAGGAGCCTGGAAGGCTGCAGTCTATGGGGTTGCTGGTGATCGGACATGACTAAGCGACTTCACTTTCACTTTTCACTTTCATGCATTGGAGAAGGCAATGGCAACCAACTCCAGTGTTCTTGCCTGGAGAATCCCAGGGACAGGGGAGCCTTTTGGACTGCCGTCTATGGGGCCGCACAGAGTCAGACACGACTGAAGCGACTTAGCAGCAGCAGAAGTTCTAGCCAGTGCAATAAAGCAAGACAAGGAAATAACAGGCATGCAGATCAGAAAAGAAGAAATAAAACTGTCTATGTGCAGATTTATTAAAGGTATGTGTAGAAAATACTAAGGAATTTACCAAAAAACTCTTAGAACTAATAAATGATTTCAGCAAGGGCGCAGGATTAGCATAACAAAAATCAATTGTTTGTGTATATAATAGCAATGAACAATTTTTATGTCTATATTTATGAGGGATACTGGTGGTCCAGTGGTTAAGACTGCTCTCCCTCTCCACTGCAGGGGCATCGGTTCCATCCCTGCTCAGGGAACTGAGATCCCTCATGCTGCATGTGTTGCAAATAAATAAGTAAATAAAGCATTAAAAAGACAGTGATGTTTAAAAAATAAAATACATTATATTACAACTTATAATCACACACTCACACAAGAAAAGAGAAATAGGTGCAAATTTAGGAAAATATGTACAGGATTTGTATGCTGAAAGCTATACAAGAACTCAAAGTCATGATCTAAATAAATGGAGAGACATATCACATTTATGGATTAGAACATTCAACATAGTAGATATCAATTCTTCCTACATCGATATATATTACAGTTTTAACAAAATTCCTATAAAATTACCGGAAACATTTTCTGTAGCTACAGATACAATTATTCTCAAATTTATATGGAAAGTCAAAGGAACTAAAATAACTAAGGCAATTGTGAAAAAGAATAAGGCAAGAAGAAAGCTACCTACCGTTAAGGAGTCCTGTACAGTAACGATGACCGAGTCAGGGTGGTGTTGGCAGAAGAGATCAATGCTGGAAAATCCAGGCAGAGACCTGCATAACTGAGCCGACTGGTGTGTGAAAAGACACTTGTGTTGGGCTGCCCTGGGTCTTCGCTGCTGCACGTGGGCCTCCCCTGGCAGCACAGGTTTCTCGCTGCAGTGGCTTCTCTTGTTACAGAACACGGGCCCTGCGCGCTCGGGCTTCGGTAGTTGCTCCCTGTGGGCTCAGCGGTTTGCGGTTTGTGGGCTCTCGCGCACAGGCTCGGTAGTTGCGGGGCACAGGCTTGGTTGCTCCCCAGCATGTAGGATCTTCCTGGACCAGTGATCAAACAAGTGTCCCCTGCACTGCAAGGTGAATTTTTAACCACTGGACCACCAGGGAAGCCCTGGCCAACTGATTTTTGTCAAAAGGTTTGAAAGGGAATTCAGTGGATCAAAAGGAACCATTTCAGAAAACAGTGCTGGAGTAACTGGAGATACAGAGGCAAAAGAATTAAACCTAAATCTATACCGTTATTAAAAGATGCCTGCTCCTTGGAAGGAAAACTATGAAAACATAGACAGTGTGTTAAAAAGCAGAGACATCACTTTGCCAAAAAAGGTCCATCTAGTCAAAGCTAGATGTGACAGTTGGGCCATAAAGAAGGCTGACCGCTGAAGAATTAATGCTTTCAAACTGTGATGTTGGAGAAGGCTCTTGAGAGTCCCTTGGACTGCAAGGATATCAAATCAGTCAATCCTAAAGGAAATCAAGCTTGAATATTCATTGGAAGGACTGATGCTGAAGTTGAAGCTCCAGGACTTTAGCCACCTGATGCAAAGAGCCGACTCACTGGAAGACCCTGATGCTGGGAAAGATTGAAGGCAGGAGGTGAAGGGAACAACAGAGGATGAAATGGTTGGATGACATCACTGACTCAATGGACATGAGTTTCAGCCAACTGTGCGAGATGGTGGAAGACGGGAGCCTGGTGTGCTACAGTCCATGGGGTCGCAAAGAGCCAGACATGACTTAGCAACTGAATAACAAGTATTTCACTGTGGGACTATGCCGTGATTTATTGATCCATTCCACTCCTTATGAATATTTGGACTTTTTCCCTCCAGTTCAGTTCAGTGGCTCGGTTGTGTCCGACTCTTTGCGACCCCATGGACTGCAGCACACCAGGCCTCCTTGTCCAGCACCAACTCCCAGAGTTTACCCAAATTCAGCACCCTTCAGTATCTTGTCTTCAAGACACCTCACTTCTCTTTCAAGTGATTCAGAATAATAGGCGTTCAGCCTTCTATGGGGCCTGCTCTTTGCCGGGACTAGAGCCGCACCTGAATCCCTGTCTAACATCAAATTATATGAAGTCAGCTCCTCAGTGAAAACACACAAAGAGGGGAAGGGGAAGACAGTACGAAGCCAGTGTGGGATTAAGCGGTTGCAGACTGGGAGGCACAGGGGAGTTTCAGGGCCTGTCTCGGGGCCTGCCCTAAGTTTCTGCGGGCCGGGCCGAGTCCTGGGCCAGGGAGGGGGCGGGCCGCCGCAGTGCCGGTGCTCCTGGAGTTCAGCAAGTCTCCACGCTGGGGCTGGGCGCCCTGGTCCGCTGCCCGGTGCCGCGAGGCCACCAAAATGAGAGGCCGAGAGAGCCAGGAGCCACAAGGTTGTTTTTGTAAGAATTAAAGGGATTATGTCATCCATCTAGACCTCAGGTCTCCTCCCTCAGGATCCTCGCAGAGATCTTCCCAGGAGAGGAGTGGGGGAGAGAGGAGAAGGGGGAGCCGCCGGACATGCTGGGGGCAGCTGGGGATGGACCTGGGACAACAGCTGACGGGCAGCTGCAGAGGGGACCCCACCAGGCACTCCAGGTGGGTAACCTGAGTGATGCTTTCGAGTGCATAGGGCTGCAGAGCTGAATGTTTATGTGAGTATAACCAAAGGAAAGGGGAAAGATTTGGGAGAGAGACACCCGAGAAAACCCCAAGAAAGCCACAAGACCTAGAGGAGAGTTGACCATCTGATAATGACGGGGTGTACTGTGGGGCTAGTGTTTATTCCAGACAAAGTCAGTGCTTTCCTGAGATCTGGTGACAATTTGGGGCACATATATTTAGGGGGAAGGGCAAGCCCTGGGAAGAGGCTTTGAGTCAAGAGAGCTGCGTTGGGCCTCAGCCTAGTGGTCTCTGCTGTGTAGCCTTGGACAGCCTGCTGTCCCCTGGGCCCGCAGAGTCTCAGCCCATCTCTGTTGGCCCTTCCGGGCTCAAGAGGTCCAGCCCTCAGGTCCAGACTTGCTAAGGCATTGGTCACCTTCACAGTGAGCTTGTCAACACACTAAGCCACGCCCCAGTTGCTTTTGAGATATATTCAAATCTACAACCAGGTTTGCTTGGGTTTCTAAACTCACTGCAGAAGAGGAAGTCACTTTAGAGTGAAATTCTCCTAAAGCTTTTCACATTAGAGGACACCAACTTGCTTAATAATTTTGAACAGTTTAGTTTGAAGCACAGAGTCGTATCTGGGAAAGAACCGATGGCTCCAACATCCTCAGAGAAGGTTAGTTTTAGATGCTGACAGGGTCACTAAGGGGCTTCCCTGGTGGCTCAGACGGTGAAGAATCAGCGCTGTAAAGAATGGGAAGATAGAAAAAACATTTCCAAACTCATGTTTTATTTTAAATATGAACTTGTCACTCTCTCACCAGTTAAACAGATACTTGTAACTATTCTCTTGACAGTCTTAAAGGTTGATCAAAGCACTGCTTAGAAAACTGATTGAGAAAGTTATCTACACAGTTAATCTTAAAATCACCATAGGCTTCCTTGCTGGCTCAGTGGCAAAGAATCTGCCTGCCGATGTAGGAGACACGGTTCAGTCCCTGGGTCAGGCAGATCCCCTGGAGAAGGGAATGGCTACCCACTCCGGTATTCTTGCCTAGGAAATCGCATGGACAGAGGAGCCTGGTGGGCTACAGTCCATGGGGTTGCAAAAGAGTCAGATGCCACCTAGCCACTAAACAACAACAACGAAATCATCATATGCTGTCCCTCCAACCTAGAACATGAACAAGAGATCGAATTAGACCCAACCTGTAAATCCCTTGAATGAGCTGCTGTCCGGCAAGGAGGACACCACACACAAGGTCAGTGAAGCCCAGTCCAGCCCTTGCCTGAGCCTCACTGCCCCAGACTTCAGCGTGGATCCCCATCCTGTGGTCACCTGCCTTGAGGTGGTATCATATGTCCCTAGATTCCCTGTGCCCCTTGCTGTCTTATATATTCAGATGGCTTGGTGACCAGTTCAGCACTATCTGATGTAGATGGGCTTTCAGATTCCAAACAGGGACCACGGGGCCAGGGTGCAGAGTGAGTGTGAGTGTGTGTGTGTGTGTGTGTGTGTGTGTGTGTGTGTGTGGTTGGAGGCAGTAGAAGGCAGGCAGGCTGGTTCTCTCCACAGTTCGACAATAGGGACTGGCAAGTCCATGTTGTGTTTCTTTCCTTTCCTCTTCTCACTGCTTCCTCCCTGGCTTCGTCCATCCATCGGGAGCTTCGAGCTCCCGTGCACGGAGGGTGTTCAGTGGGTGAAGGCAGGGCTTGGTCTCTGCCCTGCGGAGTAGCTGCCTCCACCATTCAGACACTCATAGTGCATAGACGAGAGTCTATTCTCCAGCTGGTTTTCATCATCACCCAGATGTCCCTCAGATTTCACTAACGCTTCATATTTGGCAAAGAGGGGCCGATACTCTGGTTGGAAGGAAGAGGGGCGTGAGGAAGATTGTTCTCTGTTTTCAAAATAAAGAATTTTAGCCTCTTCATTCCCCAAATGAGACTTTCCCTGGAGGCATATTTTCTGGTTCAGTGGCTGCCCACAAAGCACAGGGAGGGTCATCTCTGATCACACCGCTCTCTTCTCCGAGCTCTGGCTTCCCAGACAGTAGGAATAGCCACTTGGGAAGGAGCCCATTGGAGAGGTGAAGTTCACAGGAACTCTACTGGTCCTTTGCTCTTCTGACTTTGGCTCCCATTAGCAATGAGTGGAAATACGCAGGTTGTCCGCGGGGCATGGCCCAGAATATAGCGTGTAGTGGAAGGTAGCCTGGCGTAGATGTTGATGAAGTGCAGAAATTAACCTAGGAATCCAACAAGGCAACGGGATCTGAGAGGATCTGAGGGTTTCACCTCCAAGTGCCCCCGGCCACGCTGGCGCTCCCTCTCACCTTGGGTGTTAATGTGCTCAGAGCTGAGAGAGTTCATCTCAAGACTTAGATTCTTGGTTCGTCAAACAGGCATGGCAATCCCAGCTGGAAGGCAGCGGGGAGAAAACTGCATGACAAGTCATGACTAGTAACACAGAAACAGCTCCCAGGTGCTTGCTTCTAAACAGAAATGCTCTTCACTCGGCCCAGGGCTCTGTTAAGGGCACCCCAAGCCTGGCCGGGATGGGCCCTTGGCACCTGTGTCTCTGCCCTCCGGCGTGAGGCACACCCCTTCTCACTGTCTGGAGTCTGTTGGCAGCAGCCCAGCGCATCGTTTCTGAGGCCAATGAAGCAACAACAGCAACGGCATAAAACCCCCTTTCTGAACCACAGCTCTGGCTTGGAGTGTGATTTTTGAGAACATACTTCTCTATTCCTTGAATGGTTACCTTTGTCTGTGTGGCCCTGCTATTTATGTGCTCTGAGAACTCTCTGGAAGTCCCTTTTCCAAGAAATGAGCAAGCTCTTCAGGGACATGTTTACCAAAGCTCCTGTCTCAGTCATATCTGAGGGGACTGCAGCTCAGATGTTTCCAGCACCATCAGGGTTTCTGACCAGCCTCTAGGACCCTGAAGGCGTCACTCCAGCCATGTAAACTAACTACCTTTCACATCTAAACCTCGAAGCTTAGCCCAGCTGGTTGTTCAGTCACTAAGCTGTGCTCAACTCTGTGACCCCATGCCAGGCTCTTCTGACCTTCACTGTCTCTTGAATTTGCTCAGATTCACATCCCTTGAGCTGGTGATGCCATCCAATTATCTCATCCTCTGCCACCCCCTTCTCCTTTTGCCTTCTATCTTCCCCTGTATCAGGGTCTTTTTCAATTAATCGGCTCTTTGCATCAGGTGGCCAAAGTATTGGAGCTGTAGCTTCAGCAACAGTCCTTCCAGTGAATATTCAGGGTTGATTTCTTTTAGGACTGACTGGTTTGATCTTGCTGTCCAAGAGACTTTCAAGTGTCTTCTCCAGCACCACGGTTCGAAAGCAGTTCTTTGGTGCTCAGCCTTCTTTATGGCCCAGCTCTCTCCCATCTGTGCATGACCACTGGAAAACCATAGCTGTGACTAGATGGAGCTTTGTGGGCAAGGTGATATCTTTGCTTTTTAACACACTGTCTCGGTTTGTCATAGCTTTCCTTCCAAGGAACAAGCATCTTTTGATTTCATGGCTGCGGTAACTGTTCACAGTGATTTTGGAGCCCAAGAAAATAAAATCTGTCACTGCTTCCACTTTTTCCCCCTTCTATTTGCCATAAAATGATGGGACCAGATGCCATGATCTTAGATTTTGAATGTTGAGTTTTGAGTCAGCTCTAGGGGCTTCCCAGCTGGCACTAGTGATAAAGAACCCACCTGCCAGTGCAGAAGATGTAAGAGACATGGGCTCCATCCCTGTGTCAGGAGGATCCCCTGGAGGAGGGCATAGCAACCCACTTCAGTGTTCTTGCCTGGAGAGTTCCATGGACAGAGGAGTCTGGGACTACAGTCCATGGGATCACAAAGAGTCAGACACGACTGAGTGACTTAGCATGCATGCAAGCCAGCTATTTCTCTTTCCAACTTACGCCCTGCCATTTTCTCCACTTTCCCCCAGGGCTATAGCTGGGGTCTCAGAGTGGAGTTTTCACCCAGCAGCTGAGATCTGGGGTTTAGAGAGAAAGGAGCTGGATCAAGTCCTCTGCCCAGGACACCTCCAGGTGGTAATCCACTCTCAGAGCTAAAACACAGGACCTCTGAGTCATGAGAGAAGTCCCTTGTGAGATGGAGAAATAAAGAAAAAAAACAATATCCTCAGGCCCATTGAAGGAAATGGCTGTCATCCTGCGGTTTTGGTCTGAGGTAACATCCCAGCCCAGGGGGCCAGTACTGTGGTACAGTGGAAAAAAGGTTGGTGGGGGGGGGGGGGCTCTAGGGCCACACTGACTGAATCCTGCCTCCATTAGTCATGAGCAGAGATCATATGCTCACTGAGTCTGCTGCTTCTTCTTTTTTCTGTAATTCGAGGATTTGGGGGCTTCCCTGGTGGCTCAGCGGTAACGACTCTGCCTGAAATGCAGGAGACACAGGTGCAGTCCCTGGTCCAGGAAGATTCGCTGGAGAAGGAAATGGCAACCCACTCCAGTATTCTTGCCTGGGAAACTCCATGGACAGAGGAGCCTGTTGGGCTACAGTCCATGGCGTTGCAAAGGAGTCAGACACAGCTTAGCGACAAACAACTGAAGCCGTTGCTTTACAATGTTGTGTTGGCTTCTTGCTGTAGAGCAAAGTGAGTCAGTCACATGTACGCATATGTGCCCTTTTTTTTGGATTTCCTTCCCATTTAGGTCTCCGGGAAGCACTGAGTATAGCTCCTTGTGCTATCAGGCGGGTTTTCATTAGTTATCCATCTTACGCACGGTGAGAGTGAAGGAAGTGAAAGTGGCATTGCTCAGTCATGTTCTACTCTTGCAGCCCCATGGATTATACCCTACAGGGCTTCTCTATCCATGGAATTCTCCAGGCAGGAATACTGGAGTGGGTAGTTATTCCCTTCTCCAGAGAATCTTCCTGACCCAGGGATCGAACCTGAGTCTCCTGAACTGCATGCAGATTCTGTACCATCTGAGCCACCCGGGAAGCTTAGACAGTGGTGAATATATGTCAATATTACTCTCTCAACTCAGTCCACCCCACTTCTCCCCTTGGTATCCATGTTTGTTCTCTGTCTCTATTTCTGCTTTGCAAATAAGTTCATCTATACCATTCTTCTAGATTCCACATGTATGCATTAATTTACGATATTAGTTTTTCTCTTTGGGACTTACTTCACTGATAAGTCTGTTTCTTCATCTGCAGAATGAGTTGTTGAGATGATGGAGAGAACCTGTGATCATGTACTGGGATCGTAGGTTGGAGCAGCTATTGGTGATGATGCTATTATGCTCACCATTGTTGTTATCATTGTCATCGTTGATGAGCCTTAAAGATCTTTGGAAAATAGCTCCTAGGCTAAAACTTTAATTTCCAACTAAAGTCTTTGCTGGGCCAGAGTTAAGTTAGGTCTAAATTTTTGAGAACCGGGACTGACTATAGAGTTTTAAATGCTGCACATCATTGTCAGCAAAGATAATAGATTCTTTCTGGTGTGTGAATTCATATATGTATGTAGACATGACTTCCTGTGGGCAACAGAACCAACCTTCTCTTGCAGTTCCTGCTACCTTCTTATCAGAAACACCAGAGTCCAGTGGCTAAGACTCCATGCTCCCATTGCAGGGGGCTAGGTTCAATCCCTGGTTGGGGAACTAGATCCCACACGACGCAACTAAGAGTTTGCACCCTGCAACTAAAGATCCCAAGTGCCGCAACTAAGACCCAGGGCAAATTTTTTTTTTTTTAAAGAAACAGCAGGGACCAGGAGACAGTGAAACAACATCCGTAAATTGCTGTGAGAAGTGAATTGTTGGCCCAGAGTTTCATACACAGTGAAAATATCCTTCAAGAATAAAAACGAATTACAAACAATTCAGATAACCAAGACAGTGCATCATCGGAGAACTGCACAGTAAGGAAAAAACAAAGAAAGTTCTTCTGGCTGAAAAGAAATGATACTGTTGGAAATGGTGAATTTCAGGATAAGTAAGAAAGACTTTTTTTTTTCTCTTTATTTAAAGCACATATGGTTATTTAAAGAAAAATTTATAATGCTGTCTTGTGAGATTTATAATTATGTAAATGTAGTACATATGAGATTTATAGTGTAAAGAATGATCGAGTGTAAATGGCTCTATATGATTGTCAGGTTCTACAGTTTATGTAAAGTGGCACAACCTTAACTCTCACAGATTGCAAAAGGAAAGGAAATGCATGGTAATCTATAGGCAAAAGGTTAAAAAATGCAAAAAAGTAAAGCTAAAAAGTCAATAGATACATTAAGAAGTAATTTTAAAATCTATTACATAATTTTAAAAGAAAATAGGAGTGGAAATTAAAGGCTGCAAACAGAAAATAAATAGTAAAATGGAAGACCTGTCTCCAAAAATATCAATAATTACATTGAATGCTGATGCACTGAAAAGTCCAATGAGAAGCAGAGATTGTCAGAATGGATAGAAACATTGTCTATAGGAGGCAGACTTTAAATAGAAAAAAACAAGTTCACTGAGAGAATTAATGGAAAAAGAAATACCATGGGAATAGTAAGCACAAGAATGCTGGAGTGGTGATATCAGTATCAGATTGAAGTTAACTTCAGGGTAAAGAGTGCTACCATCAAAGAATCTAAGCTACTCCATTTTGTAAGATTCCAGGAAAAGAGCCTTTGGAAATGCCCTGACCTCACCCCACCACCTGCGAATCAATCAGAACCCTTGGCCAGCCCGGGAAATTCGAGTCAAGCCCGGGAAAGGAGAACCAATCAGAACTCAACACCTAACCCTTCACCAGAAGGTGACCAATCAGACCCGGAGACTCCCGTTTTTCGAATTTTTCGCGCGATAATACCCTATATAAGCAATGTAACCCAGAGCTCAGGGCTGCTCCCTATAGCTGCTGCGTCGGTATCGGTGGGAGCCCCAGCGCGAGCTTGGTAATAAAAACTCTCTTGCTTTTGCATCGGATACCGGCTCCCTGGTGGTCATTGGGAGATTTCGCGACTTGGGCATAACTTTTGGGGCTCATCCGGGATCTGCCACCGGCTCCACGGGAAGACCAATCCGGAGAGTCATCTGCAGCCGGTAAGTCATCTGTCTTTCTTTTCACTCCTGGTAGGGCCTGGTATCTGAGACCGGTATACGACTCAGGCGGACGCGCCGGAGAGTCACCGGTGGGGGTCGTTGGGAGACGTCCCCGACCCCGGCGTGGGGGGACGGAGTGCCCCTGTTCTCTGCAGACAATAGCGGGTCGCTCCCGCTGAATGGCCGGAGGCCGTCGTCGTTCGGTTTTACCTCCGGACTCCCAGAGGTGTATTTCTCCTGTCTCTCTGTTTGTGTGGCTGTTCGTATTGTCTGTGTTAATTTACCAACATCTGACTGATCCAGGGACGATGGGGCAATGCCATTCTAGCCCCACACCTCTATCCTTGGTTACTGATAATTTTAAGGAGGTCAAGATGCACGCTCATGACCTCAGTGTAGAAATTAAAAGGAATAAATTAATCACTTTTTGCAGCGCAGAATGGCCGACCTTCCATGTAGGCTGGCCCTCAGAAGGCACCTCTGACTTGGGGACTGTACACTGAGTCCGAGATATCATCTTCTGACCGCGGATTGGACACCCTGACCAAGTTCCCTTTGTCAGCACATGTGTCTCCTCGGACAATTCATTTCTGAGTGTTAGACAAGAGCCCAGTTTCGGGCCCTGGAAGGGGTCCCTCTTCCTGCAGCAAATGGCGACTCTGGCAGGGACTCTTTTTCGCCGAGACTGACATCCTGACCACTCGGGGTACTCAGGGGCCAGCTTGCCTGCCAATGGACCAGACCCAGCAGCCGCAACTGGGACTCTTTTGTCCCTGGTCTCCTCCTGACACGGACAATTGGCCAGAGTGCCCCGACCGGTAAGGAACAAGAGACTTTATTGACCTCTCTCCCCTTCCCTCTCTGTCTCCTCTCCTTAACCCTTCCTATCCTTCCCTGTTTTTCTAGTCCCCCAGTCCTGGACACAGGAATCTGGTCGAAGGGCCCTCAGCCTGAGCTGAGGTTTGGAGACTGATCACCTCCTCTTGGCAGAGACTCGAATTCTGGTTCTGATTTCTGGTAGGGCCAAGTTCCAGCCCTCCCTTCTCTGGAGGCCCAGGGAAATGTCCCGTAACGCCTGGGTATCTGTAGGTGGCAGGAGACGTTTGTAAGGCCACCCCTTTTGCTCCCCCCCCCTTCCTGCCTCCTCTCCCTTCTTTTTCAACCTGGCTTCCTTTCCTTCCTTGAAATCTTTGATGTTGTACTTGGATCTGAAGTTCTGTGTCTCTATAGGAGGTTTTCTGAGAGACTGTATTTTTGTATTTAATGGCTTCTCTGGTGGAGCCGAGGTTAAAGCATCTGCCTGCAATATGGGACACCTGGGTTCGATCCCTGGGTTGAGAAGATCCCCTGGAAAAGGAAATTTTGCTTTGTCTGGCAACCATGTGGTTTAGACCTGCCGCCATTTTGTTAAAACTTGTTTTTCTTTCCCTGTGCCTTGAGACCAGGGCTCTCAGGAACACTTATCTAGACCATCTCTAATTCCTGACACTGAGGAAAAAGAAAAAAAAAAAAAAGACTTGAAGCTAGATCTTACACTGTGTCTGTCTAAATATGTCTTGGTAATATTTTTGTATATGAGCTCTATTTATTTGGCTTAAAAAAAGGTAAGCACTTACAAATCAAGTAATTCTAAATTAAACAATAAATTCCAGGTTTATGTGAACTGGGAAATATTCAGTGTTAAATACCTGATATTAATGTTTGTTTGTTGACCTATTTAATATAGACATGTCTTAGAGTACTTAACGTGAAGTAAAATATTTTCATTGTACCTAGGTTTAATGAGTTAAATATTATATCTGTTACAAGTTTGTCAACAAGAAAATTACCTCAAGTAAAAAAAAACTTCTAAAAAATGTAAATGCGATATGAGCTTTTATATAAACTCTATTAAGAATAATTATTCTTTAAAAATATCTGTCTAAAATAGTCTCTCCAGATTGGTGTAATTTAAAAATCTGACCAAATGTTCTAAACCCTTTTAATTGATCTCTTTGATAAAACTTCCTAAATAGAACTCTTTTGAAGTTCTTTTGATCTCTAGCTAACTTTGGGATGTTTCAGAGGGCCCCTGGAACATCCCAAAGAGAGATATTAAACTGTGCTTATTTGGTTGGTTAAATTACATGGAAAAGATTATCAGATGAGTAATAAATCCACTCAGGTTATAATGTATGGTAAAATTACTAATACAGATATCCTAAAAATTTTATGGAGTTTTAAACATTCTGATATGTCCTGGTATTTTAATGGCAAAAGGACTGAATGAACCAGTGAATGTGCTTATAACTTTTATGGTTTCTGTCTGAAAAATTATGGGGTTGAATCTTATGTTTTCAGGGACTAGGGAAAATCTTCGTCTCAAACTAATTATGACAATACTTTGGTAAAATTAAACGTTATAAACAAAACAATTATATTTTCTATCTGACTCCTCCAAAAATTGGAAGTTCTTAGGTTTCCAGTAAGTTTATCAAATGAGTTAGGAAGGTTATCTCACAGGTACAAAAATCTCAAGAAATTTTTGAGACCTTAAAAAGGGAAGAATTCACCTAGATTTGTTAGGCAAAATCTGTGATAAGCCTTTGGTGTGAGTTTCCTAGCCCTGTTTTATTTTAAAAGTTCAGTCTGAGACTCTATAAATGTTTCAGCAAAATAAAAGCCTATAATCAATTATGATTATAAAAATCATCAGACCAAAATCAGTGAGAACAGACCAGTTTTGCAAACAAACTAGCCTTAATTTGGTTATATTTAATAAAAATAAGGGTAACTTTAAGGAGAAAAAGATATTTCAAAATGTTAAATCCCAGTTTGTTAATGGAGGTCTGCATCTAGTAAGACTCATCTCTTAGATAGTTCTTTGCTGTTATGTGATGTTAATGTAAAATTTAATTGAATTCTTGAAGAACACCCTAAGTTTGTTTCTGAAGCTCATCTCAGTAATCTGATGAAGACCAGATGCCTCATGACCTGCAACCAGGACTGGAAAAGACATAATTTAAGGGACTGTCGTCTCCAACCTGGATGGAAGGACTTTTTTATCAGGAGAAACTACACTACACCAGGATGAGAAGACGACGACATCAGAGGTAGACAGCTTCCCCGAGATGCGGGACCCGATTCGTATGATCACTTATGTTTTCTTGACTTCTTAGACCTTTGCATATAAGTCAAATGCTTTTCTATCATAGGCCTGATCCTATGCTAGTTTCAAAATCAATCCAATTGTTGGGTTTGTGGCCAATAACCTGTGTCTAGTTCTGGGTTACCTTGGTAAATTTCTCTATTACCAGACTCTAACTGGTTGGCCCTGAGAAAATTTACTTAAAAAATTAAATCATACTAAAGATAATCAGTCTAGTGACACTAGAAAACTGGGCTATGTTCCTTATAGATGGTGCCAATATATAATTTCCCTGGAAGATAAAGATTCTACAGGACAGACTAAGTCAGATGACCTGAAGATATACTGGGCTACATCTAATGGAAGTTCTTAACATAAGTCTTACTTGTGACTTTACTAATACTGCTGGCTATGTTATTTGTATTTCACCTGTTTTACAAAATTGCTGTTTCTTACACTGTATGTGTGTCTGAGGCCTCTAATAGAATAATATATAGTCCCATATGAGATCGATGATGGTAACAGTGTAACTCTAGATATGGCAAGAAGCAACAAGAGGGAATATTTTCCTGGACCAAAAAGCTAGTAAGACAGGTGGTCCAGAGAATTTTAGATACTGTTTTATGGCCTAGTCCAGTAACAGCCCATTGAGTGGCCTGTTTACCTGACAATGGACACTCTCAGCACCACGAGATAAAATGGTCATGAAGTGCCCCCCTCATGATCATGGTCAAGTTTATGAGCAAAAGGGGCTCTGCCAACTGAAGACTGACACTCGCCATCTGCATCTACAAAGATCAAACCATAGCCACTGCAACTGCTGACTTTCAATGCCCCTGAAAAAGGAGTTCAGGGTGAAAATCAGGAATGAGGCACTCTGTGCTCTGGGAAAAACTGGCAGAACAGGCCTTCAGATAGTTAGATCTTTTCAGGAGAAGATTTTATGAGTCCCAATTCTTGCATCTTCTCATACCTAGAGAAACACTGACGTCATTAACGGTGAAATCTGCTTTGGCTATTAAGGAAAAGTTTACAATTAAAAGTCAAAATAGAGTAGCTATTGTTCAGGTATCCTGGGAAATAACTAGGTGATTCTATGGGTGTACTTTCAGATTAGACCTTGTATCGCTAAACACTTGAGTTTTCTGAGTCATGTCAGGCTTGGATGCCACCATTTTCAAAACAATGTCTGCTGGAAGCTAGTAACCTTACTTTTTATAAAATTAGGCAACTGGCTACATGGCTACAAGTCTCTGAAGTGCCAGGTCCAGACTGGGTTTCAGACCTATTCTTCTAGAAAGAAATGAGATTAGGATTTTAATCATACAAGACTCAGATCTAAAACTTGGAACTCAGAAATACTTCCAATTCAGTGTCTATACTCCAAGCTGGGGCAGTCCTATGCCCCATTTTGACAGGAAGTTATCACAGTCATTGTTGCCTAGTTCCCTAAAATTAAAACTGAGCGGGACTCTGTGGGGCTCTGGAGTGCAGATCTGTTCTGTGTTCTCCATTTCTTATCTGTAAGATATAGACTTTGTTCAGCCTCCTTGGCCTTCCCTGAATTCCAAAGCATGGATTCAAACAAGTGCTAATCAGGGAAGGGAGGGGATACAAAAACAGAAATAGTCAAAGGTTGGTATAGCCTCCAGACAGAGTCCTGGTTCCTACTCAAAGAAATATGCATAACAATGTCTTTGAGCCCCCACCCAGGTGGAAGATGGTAACTTCAGACTGAACACAAGATTCCTGGAGCACAGCTCTGTTGCCTCACCACCAACCCATCAGAAGGGGTCACAAAGCCTGCAATCCTCACCCCAAATGTTGCCTTCTGTTTCCGGGGACCAGAGATGACCATCCTGTTAGGTCTCCTGTTTGGCCTTTGTCTATTTCATCTCTGAGAGGGGCCAACTAAATTGCTGTTACTACAAGGATAGAAGCTGGTTTCAGATGTGGAAAACCCCAACTTAGATCAGGTAGAGAGAGACTTCTGCTCTATTAGGCAGGCCTACACCCATGCACAGCAGGAAGAAGTTACAGAAGAAAGAGACCTCTGCCCCAATTCCCAAAAAGTATCTTGAGTATGAAGTCTCTCAGAGGGCCTATGTGCTGTGTTAGCGGAAGAACGTTGTTTTTATGTGAATCACTCAGGGGTAGTCAAGGAGTCCCTGGCCAAGATAAGAAAAGGGCCGAGTCAAAAAAAAAAAAAAAGAGAAATGTCTCAAAATTGGTTTGAATCCTGGTTCAGCTCATCCCCCTGGTTCACAACTCTCATATCCTCCTTGGTGGGGCCCCTGATTATCTTGTTACTGCTACCCACCTTCAGGCCATGCTTACTAAACTAACTAGTGGCCTTCAATTAAAACTGCATCAACACGGTGCAGCTCATGGTACTCAGATCCCAATATGCGGCCCTACCAATGGTCCCCTTAGCAGGAGACAATATAGAGCTGACCCCAGACCCATGATTGGGTCTGTCCTGGATCCTAGAGAAGGAGGGAATGAAGAATCAAAGCTACTCCGTTTTGTAAGGTTCCGGGAAAAGAGCCTTTGGAAATCCCCTGACCTCACCCCACCACCTGCGAACCAATCAGAACCCTTGGCCAGCCCGGGAAATTCGAGTCAAGCCCGGGAAAGGAGAACCAATCAGAACTCAACACCTAACCCTTCACCAGAAGGTGACCAATCAGACCCGGAGACTCCTGTTTTTTGAATTTTTCGCACGATAATACCCTATATAAGCAATGTAACCCAGAGCTCAGGGCTCCTTCCTATAGCTGCTGCGTCGGTATCAGTGGGAGCCCCAGCGCGAGCTTGGTAATAAAAACTCTCTTGCTTTTGCATCGGATACCGGCTCCCTGGGGTCATTTCGCGACTTGGGCATAACACCATACATGGAGAGAGACATGTCCTAATGACAGGCATTGATTCTACAGGAAGATACCACAGTGCTAACAATATATGGGTCTAACAACAGAGCTTCACAACACCAGAGCAAAATGGCAGAGGTGAAAAGAGAAGTAGAAAATACCAGCACCATAGCTGGAAATGCTAACCTCTCCTCGGTCATTGATAGAAACACTAGGCCTAAAATCAGTGAAAATGTAGACGATCTGTTCAAAAGCGTCACCACCTTGACCCGTTAATAATTCTTGAACTCTACACCCAGCATCTGAAGAATGCACATTCTTTCCAGTTACATGCAGAACTTTTGTCAAGAGAAACCATACGTTAGGCCACAAAATAAGTCTTGATAAACAGAATAAGACTGAAATCCCACAGAGCATTTTCTCTGTCCACAATAGGATCAAATTAGAAATCAGTAATAAGAAATCTAGGATGGCTCTAGATATTTGGAAATCAGATGACGTACTTCTAAGTAACCCCAAAGAAAAATTAGGAAAACTTCTGAGCAAAATAATAATAAAAATGCAACATAGTAATATTCATGAACTGTAGTTAAAGCAAAATTTAGAGGGAAATTTATAGTCTTACGTGTGTGAGTATGTGTGTGCTCAGTGGCTTGGTAGTATACAACTCTTTGTGGCCCTTTGGACTGTAAGCCTCCAGGCTCTTCTGGTCATGGGATTTTCCAGGCAAGAATCCTGGAGTGGGGTGCCATTTCCTACTCCAGGGGATCTTCCCGACCCAGGGATTAAGCGCAGTCGCTTTGGTCTCCTGCATTGGCAGTCGGATTCTTTACCGCTAGCGCCACCTGGGAAGCCCATAGTTTTACATATGTGCATCAGAAAAGAACAAAGGTCAAAAACAATGACTTCATGTTCTGAGAGTCTAAAAAATGAGTTAGAAGAAGAAAATGTAAACCTAAAGTAAGCAGAAGTAAAGAGATACTAAGAACAGAAATAGATGACCTAAAAATCAAGAATAAAGAAAATTAAAAAGGCCAAAAGTTGGTTCACTGAAAAGATCAACTCTAGTTAGATCAACCAAAAAAGGAGAGAGAATGAAAATTATCAACATTAGAATAAAAGAGGGGTCAACACTGAAAATGCTCTGGATATTGAAAGAATGGTAAGAAAATCTTATTTAAAAACCTTTATGACAACCAACAAATTTGACAACTTAGATGAAATGGACAATTCTTTGAAAAATGCAACTTACCGTAACTCCAATATGATAAAATAGAAATCTAAATAACCCTGTATTTAGGGAAAAGAATTTATTTTAAAAATATTCCATAAAGAAAACTTTGCTTAAGATCATTTCATTAGTTCTAACATTTAAGAGAGAAATAACGCAAACCTTTCACAAACTTTCAGAGAACAGAGGAGGTAAAACTGATTTTATGAGGTCAGCATAATTCTAATATAAAACTTGACAAAGGCATTAGGAAAAAAAGGAAAAGAGACACACCTACAAAAAACCTAAATGAGATAGCAGCAACTTGAACTAGTCATGTGTTAAAAGTATGATACTTAGGAAAGCTTCATACCAGAAATGGAAAGTTGAGTTAATATTAGAAAAATCGATCAGTGTAATTAGCCAGTTCACAGAATGATGGAGAAAATTATATAAGTATTTCAATGGGTACAAAAAAGCATTCAGCAGTCATAATAAAAACTCATAGATAATAAGAAATAGAAGATAACTTCCACAATCTGATAAAAAGGCGTTCATGACTCAGGGATCGAACCCGAGTCTCTTACATCTCCTGCCTTGGCAGGCAGGTTCTTTAACACTATTGCTTAAAATCCCATCCATGGGTCCAGTAAGAATTTGAGGTTTTTTACAAAGAGGACAATTGGCTCTTTCCAAATGAAAAGACAAGACCAGGGTCAGAGATTTCACAGCCTCCTTGATAAAACAAAGTTAAAGATAATGTAATTTAAAATCATCTTACCAACATTATTGGATATAGTTCAGATTGTGGTCAGGGTACTGCTGAGAGAAAACAGCTACCAACGAGATTCTCTTCATGGGCCAGTGGGGCTGGGATGGGAAAGTATAATAAATCATACTAGAAGGTCACGTTTGACTTTACAGTCTCAGACTGGCAAGAGTATATGCAGTTTTGTGTTGTTTTTGGCTAAACCAAGTGCCTCTTTGGTAAAATTAATGTTGTGTGCATGCTTAGTCACTTGTCCTGTCCAACTGTTTGTGACGCTATGGACCGTAGCCAAAAAGGCTCCTCTGTCTGTGAAATTTCCCAGGCAAGAATCCTGGAGTGGGTTGCCATATCCTCCTCCAGGGGATCTTCCCCACCCAGGGATCGAACCTGTGTCTCTTGCATTGGCAGGCAGAATCTTTACCCATGAGCCACTTGGGAAGCCTGTATATTAATGGTGAGGGAATTATAAATAAACTTTAATACAAGGAGGTAAAAAGAAGAAAGGTCATATCCCAGGCATCTTAGACCATTTTCTGTATGTGGGACCTACAACTATATGGTGGTGGTATAGCCACTCAGTCGTGTCCGACTCTTTGCGACCCATGAACTGTAGCCCACCAGGCTCCTCTGTTCATGGGATTCTCCAGGCAAGAATACTGGAGTGGGTTGCCATTGCCTTCTCCAAGGGATCTTCCCAACCCAGAAATCAAACTCGGGTCTCCTGCATTGCAGGCAGATTCTTTACCGACTGAACTGAGGGAAGCCCTAGTCAGCACTTATAAATATTTGTTAGTTGGATTGAAGGAATTCTGCATTTCCAACATGGAAACAAGTGGATGATGCTCAGCACACAGTAGGCCTCAATAATGCTTCTCATCTGGGACCGTAAATCTGACAATCAGACCCCACCAGCACTTCTTATCCCTGGAACATCTTCCCTAAACTGCTTATGTTCTAGTTGATTCTTCAGGCATCAGGGTCAGCTTACCTTACATCATTAATGCACAAGGCCTAGTTCAGCCACTAGGGCTTAAAGAATGTGGCCCGTTTCCAAGACCACCACAAGAAAAAGAAGTGCAATCTATGCACGTGGTGCCTCCTGACGCAAGTCCAAGGTTGTCCACTCCTCACCCTGTTACTGAACCAAGCTTGGGTCTGCTCACCCACGCGCAGTAAAAGCAGTTTACTGACACCAGGTTGCAGCGAAAGGAAATGCAGCATTTGTTGCTGGGTACGAACCACAGCCAGCGCTCAACAAGCCCAAACTCCCTGATGGATTTCAGCAAAGCGATTTTGTAGTCTATTGTTTAAATAAATAATTTTTTAAAGTCTTTATTGAATTTGTTACAATTTTGCTTCTGTTTTATGTTTTGGCTTTGGTTTTTTGGCTGAGAGGCATGTGGTTTCTTAGCTCCCCCACCAGGGATCAAACCCGCATACCCACATTTCCTGTGTTTGAAGGTGAAGTCTTAACCACTGGACCGCCAAGGAAGTCCCCTCAGCAAAGCATGTTTAAAGGCCAGGTGAGGGAGGGGCATCTCAGGGTGTGAGATGGTTCCAGCACACCTCTGATTGGCTGATGGCGAGATAATAGGGCCCTGTCACGGGAGTGAGCATTATCAATCCTTAGGTGCCAGTAAGTCTGGAGGCTAGTGCTCACGAAGATCTGGTAGTTAATTTCTTCCCTTGGGTGATGGTGTTAGCATCATAAAACAACTCAGGAAATGTGCATCAGATAGTTTCTAGGTCCTTCAGAGAGGAGCTAAAGTGGAGGATATGGAGGGAGTGGCTGCTCTAGAAGGCCTCATAGGATCCTGCTCAGTTACAGCCCAAGACCAAGATTCTCAGACACAGTCACCTCCACGACAGGGGGAGGGGCTGTCTGTTTGCTGTTTGGCTCATGACCTCCATCCTGGTGTAACTTGGACCCCCATGTTCCTCTTCCTTCCTCTGAGGTTTAAACCATCTTTCTTCTTCCTGGATTCCTTTTGGGGATTTGTTCAAAGAACATACAGTCACTAGGTTTCTGCCCTCCCCCACCTCCCCAGCCATGCTCTTAGCCCACATCTGCATCTCCTGGCCCCAGCCACTGATCCGTCTTCTGGATTCGCCATGATCATAGCTATAACACTATACCCCAAGTGTCAGCAGTTCCCTAGCTCCCGGATCTTGTGTCCCTGGGTCAGCCTGGCTTATCACCTGCTTAACTGAACTCAGAACTCAACCTCTCTTCAAGGTAACCAAAGAGTCCACTTCTTCAAAACTTTTAGTGAGATGCATAGACTTGACAGATGGTGTTGAGGAGCTAACTCAAGGAAGGGGCAGACTTCAAAGCCCCCCAAATTCCCCAAAGTTCTCTGTCTTTTGAGACTTCATCCTTGATGCTCCTCCCCTTGGAATTCCCATCCTCAACCCAGGAAAACTGAGTCCCTCCTCTCTCAATTATGGCAGCTCCTCTGCTGCTCTAAGGCCTACATGCCAGCCCTTGCTTTTTACTTACATGAGCTCAAAACACCTGCCCAACAGATTGAGTCTGCCCTACAAGGAGTCTCATAAAATCTTCGGAGAAACATCACCTCCACCCCTACCACCATTTACCACATGCTCATTTTGTCATCAAGAAGCAAATGGCAACCCACTCCAATATTCTTGACTGGGAAATCCCATGGACAAAGGAGCCTGGTGGGTTACAACTCTCAAAAGAGTCAGACACGACTTAACACCTTAACAACAAGCAACATTTTGTGTCAGGCAAAGGACTCACCTTTACAAATATTATTGCAGTGATCTTATGAGTTAGGTAATATAATTATGCCCACTTAATGGGTAAGAACTCTAGAGCTCTGAAAGTTAGTTAGTTGCTCAGCCATGTCCAACTTTTTGTGGGCTCACAGACTGTAACCCACCAGGCTCCTCTGTCCATGGAGTTCTCCAGGCAAGAATACTGGAGTGGGTTGCCATTTCCTTCTCCAAGAGTTCTGAGAATCACTCGCCAATAAGCCATGTTCACACCACCATGATTCTCTATCCTCAAGTGGGCATTTCTTGCAGCTGCTGAGCTGCTGGTTTCTTCCCCGTGGATTCCTTGTCACAGCCCCAACAGTAGTTGCCCTGGGTCCTCATCAAACCCTTAATCCAAGGCCAGATGGCCTCTGTGGTTTCTGCAAAATAGTTTCTTCAGTGGACATCCTTTTTGGCAAATAGCTGTTTGACTCTACTCTTCACCTGCTAAGGCCAACATTTCTTGAGCAGTAACTGTTCTAAGCACGTTGGGTGCCTCATTGCAATGGATCCTCTCCACAAAGCTGGGGAGTAGGTTCTCTTGGTATTTGGTGCCTCCTTGATGGATTCAGCCCCTCCAGCTTTACAACCCCACAGCATCTTTAACCTGTCCCCTTCCATGCCTCTCGCCCAGGCCTGGAGGGAGCGCCTGCATTCCTCACCCGCGGGGCTTCATCAGCTCTAACAAGAGTGACCTGCACTCATGCTTACTACCGACACAGGTGGCATCAGGGCACAGAGACATCATCCCTGGGAAGTGACTGGGAACCGTGGTGAGAGAACCACTCAGGGCACATGTCCTACTAACTTCATAAAGAATGGGACATTCGGGGACTCTGTGTAGAAGCACCTTCAGGACCAACAGCAGCAAAACTGCAGAGGGGACAACTAATCCCACTCAAGCTCACTGTTTTTTGTTTTTTTTTTGGTTTTTTTTTTTTTTAGAGAGAAATTTCTACTCTACTAATGAACAAATGGACAAAACAGGCCACATGACCTCGATTTTTTTTTTTAATGTGGACCATTTTTTTTTTTTTTTTTTTTTAAGATCCCCTGGAGAAGGAAATGGCAACCCACTTCAGTATTCTTGCCTGGAGAATCTCATGGATGGAGGAGTCTGGTGAGCTATAGTCCACGGGATCACAAAGAGTCGGACACAACTGAGCGACTTAGCTTTAGCTTTAGTTTTATTGAATTTGTTACAACATTTTGGGTGTTTTTGGCCCCAAGGCCCCTGACTAGGGAGTGAACCTGTACCCCCTGCATTAGAAGGTGAAGCCTTAACCACTGGACCACCAGGGAAGTCCCCTCAATTCTTTTTAAAAAATTGATCCATTTATTTATTTATTTGTTTCTGGTTGTGCTAGGTCTTCATCGCTGCTCACAGACCTTCCTAGTTGCAGCAAGCAGGGCTATTCTCTAGTTGTGGTGCAGGGGCCTCTCATTGCTGTGGCTTCTCTTGTGTAGCATGGGCTCTAGGGTGAATGAGTTTCAGTCATTATAATGCTTGAGCTCAGTAGTTATGGTGAATTCAGTTGCCCCACAGCATGTGGGATCTTAGTCCCCCAGCCAGGAATCGAACCTGTGTCCTCTGTGTTAGCAGGCGAACTCTTTAAAACTGGACCACCAGGGAAGTCCAAGGCCTCAGTCCTTAAAAATGTTAAGGGACCCAGCACAATGTTAGCAATCTGATCCCTGGGAGAGTGAGTGGGGAACTTTGTGATGGTACCTGCAGTTCCAACTGTCCTAGCCTGAGAGGTCTGTGGGTATCTAGGCCAGGTAACTGTAAGTAGCCAGCTGAAGGTGGCTCTCAACTGCGTGTTTGGTCTTTGCTTACTATGGCCCAAGGCGGGTTGGTCTCTTGATTCATTTCACTGGATTTGGCAGTTCCCTCGTGAGCCTTCAGGAACAAAAATGTTCTGAAGAGTAAAGACTCATTTGACTGTGCACATTGTCACCAAAAATCATATAACCTCAAATTCTGCTGAAAACAAAATCCCAGGCAAGCCCCGGGGTGTCCTGGCCAAGACCCAGATTCAATCAGCCCAGATGAGACCAAATTTAATTCAAACTCCTTAATCTGGTCTGGGCTTGATAAAGACACTTACTGATGTTCGTGATACGATATAATTGTCACCATTATTATAGATGGCTATCTCATGTTAATCTGCAGGACATAGTCACCTGCAGCGGATTGTCCCAGTACGTCTAATATAAGGGAAGGAGAGAGCAGGGCAAATTGGGAGAGTTGGCATTGACATATATACACTGTGTGCTGTGCTGGTTTGCAAACCCAGGTCTCTGGCATTGCAGGCAGATTCTTTACCATCTGAGCCACCAGGGAGGCCCCATATATACACTACCATGTATTAAACGGGCTTCCCAGGTGGCACTAGTGGTAAAGAACCTGCCTGCCAATGCAATAGACATTAGAGATGCAGGTTCGATCCCTGGGTCAGGAATGTCCCCTGAATGACGGCATGGAAGCCCACTCCAGTATTCTCATCTGGAGAATTCCACGGACAGAGGACCCTAACAGGCTACAGTCCATAGGGTCTCACAGAGTCGGACATGACTGAAGCGACTTAGCACGCACATGTATTAAGCAGCTAGCCAGTGCGAGCTGTTGTATAGCCCAAGGAGCTCAGCTAGGTGCTCTCTGATGACCTAGAGGGGTAGGACTGGGGAGTAGGAGCGAGGCTCAGAGAGAGGGGATATATGTATCCCCAGCTGATTCATTCAGTTGCACAGCAGAAACTAACACAACATTGCAAAGCAATTATACTGCAAGAAAAAACTTAAAAAAAAAAAGGGACTAGTAGATCGTAACCAGGGAAAAAGCAAACTGGAAAGCAGTGAGTATAATAAAAAAAGCTGTGCATAAGACAACATCACAAACAATAGAAAACTGATTCCTTGATCAACATGGATCCGAAGGGTTGCAGGGGCAATAGGTAGCTGCTCCCAGAAGAAGAAGGGAGACTTGTCATTGCTGACTCTTTTGTGTCTTGAAATTTGAATCATTAGATCGCATTCCCTTTTTAGAAAATTGAGATATAGTTTACCTATCACGGGCTTCCCTGATAGCTCAGTTGGTAAAGAATTCACCTGCAGTGCAGCAGATGCCGGTTCATTTCTTAGGTTGGGAAGATCTGCTGCAGAAGAGATAGGCTACCCACTCCAGCATTCTTGGGCTTCCCTTGTGGCTCAGCTGCTAAAGTATCCAGCTGCAACGCGTGAGACCTGGGTTTGATCCCTGGGTTGGGAAGATCCCCTGGAGAAGGGAAAGGCTACCCACTCTAGTATTCTGGCCTGGAGAATTCCATGGACTGTATAGTCCATGAGGTTGCAAAGAGTTGGACACGACTGAGCGACTTTCACTTTTACTCTCCATATCATAAAATTAACCCCTTTAACATGTGCAGTTCAGTGACTTTTAGTATATTCACAAGGCTATGCAACCAGGGCTTCTCTGTGGCTCAGATGGTAAAGAATTTGCCCACAATGTGGGAGACCTGGGTTTGATACCTGGGTTGGGAAGATCCCCTGGAGGAAGGTATGATTACCCACGCTAGTATTCTTGCCTGGAGAATCCCATGGACGAAAGAACCTGACAAGCTACAGTCCTTGGGGTCGCAAAGAGTCAGACACCACTGAGCGACTGACACACACACACACACACACACACACACGCAACCATCACCACTATCTCATTCTGGAACATTTGCATAACTCCCCAGAGAAACCCAGTCCCGTTAGCAGCCATTCTCCATCTCTGTCTCCTGCAGCTCCTGACAACCATTTATCTGCTTTCTGTCTCTGGATTTGTCTATCTAGGCATATCGTATAAACGGAACCATAAGTTATATGGACTTTTGAAACCAGTTTCTCTCACTCAGCGATGTGCTTTCAAAGTTCTTCCATACTTTAGCATGCATTAATACTTAATCCCTTTCTATAGTTGAACGTTGAATCCCATTATTGTGTTTATTCGTGTACCAGTTGATGGACATTATCATAAAGAATATGCTATGAATATCCATGCACCAGAGTTCGCTGGATAAGTTTTCAGTTCTCTTATATATGCAAGTGGAACTGCTGGGACATATGGCAAATCCAGGGGCTTCTCCAGTGGTTCAGCGGTAAAGAATCTGCCTGCAATGTAAGAGAACTGCAGGAGACACCGTTTCAATCCCTGGATTTGGAAGATCCCCTGGAGTAGGAAATGGCAACCCACTCCAGTATTCTCACCTGGGAAATCTCATGGACAAAGAAGCCTGGAGGGCTACAGTCCATGGGGTTGCAAAGAGTCAGACATGACTCAGCGACTAAACAACATAAAATTGAAAACATAAATTATATCAACACATGTCAGATAACCTTAACAATATGCCTGGTCCATATAAGCAAACTTCTGTGGGTTTGAGTAGAGTCGAGACCAGTATACCTTTTCTGACCCGCTTTCTTCAGCTGCCGTCACAGACGCTGAGGCAGTAGTATGCCTCGGTCTCCACTCCCTACCCTGGATACCCATCAAACATCCCTTCTGGATGCTTCTCCTTAGTTACAAGTTCCCAAACCGTCAAAGATAGTAAAAGCCGCTGAGAATTTAACGTGGGAGCTCATCAGGCGGTCCAGAAGATTTCATGGACAGGCCCTTTTATTAGAGGAGCACTGTCCTACTTGTTAGCAGGCTTGGAATTTCCCCTCCACTCTGGGCCACAAGGCTGATCCTGCAGGAGCATGGGGTTGGGGTACTGATGCTTTTCCCAGAGAGAAGGTAGGAGTTAGGCACCCAGGAGCTAGGTACCGAGGAAGCCTTCACGCTTCTCTATCCATATTTCTCCATTATTTCACACCGCCACGTACATGCATTCTATCAATCTGTAAACTGCTATAAAAGGGTGGCCTCTCAGCAACCTCATCCCCTCTCATTGAAGATCCTCTCCCCAAAGAAGATTTTGTCTTCTTTGACAAAATCCAGCCTGCCTAAAGACCTGCCTTGATTAATTATTAATTGTTTCACATCAATTTTAACCAATTTATTTAGACCATGTCACCCCTACACATTTTTATTAAACTAAATAAAAGCTAATGAGGTTTCTGACTAAAGAAAGAAAGAAAGCCAAAGAAAGCTGTCCCGCATTCTTAGGGTAAAAGTCACATTTTCTAGTCAGCACTTTTTTGAATGTGATGTTGCAAACACGCGTGCAGATGAGCCCGTCCTCAGCCTGCGTCATTTGGTGGTCCATCTTCTATGACACCCTGTATCTCCCACCTACTTCACACGCCTTCCTATATTATCTCGAAACAAATTTCAGTGCTTAGATAACTTTGTTTGTAGCACATTCAATGTCTATCTCTAGAAGATAAGGGCTCTTTTTTTCCTTTTATTGGTGACAACTTTATCGACGTGTAATTGCCACTTAATAAACCTCATATAATTAAAGTGTACACTTGAATGGTTTGGCCATACTTATACGTCTCTGAAACTGTCATCACAATTAAGATGATGAACACACATACCTCACCCTCAAACATTCCCTTCTGGCACTTTGTAGTTCTTCCAGCTTTCCAACTCCCTCCACCCAAAATGCAACCGCCAATCTGCTTGCTCTTACTGAAGATTAGCTGCACTTTCTATGATTTTATACAACGAGAATCATAGTATCTACTTTTTATTGCCTTTTTTCGTACTTAGCATAATTATCTTGAGATTCAGCCATGCTTTTGTGTACATCAATTGTTCCTTTTCTTTATTGGTGAGTATCATTCTATCGCACGGATAGGTCAAAAGTTGTTAATCTGTTCATTCTTTGGGATTCTCCTGGACTGCTTTCCATTTTTGATCATTTCAAATAAAGCAATTGTGAACATTGTGAACATAGGCTCTCTTTTTTTTTTGTGGAGTGTAAATAAACAGAGGTGGAATGGCTGAGTCATATGGTAGATATATTTTTAACTTAAAAAAAAAAACCTGACAAAATGCTCTTCAAAGTGGTCATACAATTTTCCGTTCCCACCGGCAGTGAATGGCTGTTCCAACTGCTTCACACTCTCGCAAACATTTGGTATGGTCAGTCTTTTTCATTTTATCCACTCAAGTGGGTTGGTGGTATCTCATTGTGGTTGTGATTTGCATTTCCCTGGTGACTAATGATGTTGAGCCTCTTTTCATGTGTTTATTTTCCAGCTCTATACATTCTTTGGTGAAGTCTTTTTTTTGTTGTTCAGATCTTTTGACCATTTAAAAACATTACGTTGTCTTCTCATAAATAACTTATTTATAAATTTTAGTACAAGTCCTCTGTCATGTGTATGCTTTGCAAATATCTTCAGTCTGTGGCTTTCCTGTTCATTTTCTTAAGTGTCTTCTGAAGGGCAAAAGTTTATTTTTTTAATTTTGATAAAATCCAGTCAATAGATTATTTCTTTTATGATTTATACTTTATATGTAGAGTTTAACAAATTGGTGCCCAAACCAAGGTAACTAAGATATATCATATGCTTTCTTCTAGGAGTTCTGTAGCCTTAGCGCTTACATTGATTTCTATCTATAATCTGTTTTGAGTTGATTCTTTATATAATGTCCAGTAATGATTATTATTATTCTTTTTTTTTTTTTTTTTTTTGCTTACGGCTACCCATTTTTTCTAGCACCACCTGTTGAAGAACATACTTTCTACACTGAATTTCCTTGGTGCCTTTGCCAGAAAAAAATCAGTCATGTAAGTGTGGCTCTATTTCTGTATTCCTAACTCTGTCCCATTGGTCTATATGCCTGTCTGGACACCAACCCCACTACAGCAATAACCAACATCAATCATAAAGTAAATTAAGAAGTTTTATAATTTACTTTATGAAAGAATGCAGGGCGTGTGAGGTTTCTGGGCTCTGCCTGTCCCCATATCTTGGAGGGCCGTGTGTCCCTTTAGGCAGTGAGGCTGGAGGGAGGGGAAGCCTTTTGGGCCGCTCCTGCCCGGGCACAGATAAGAAAGAAAGAGGGCGACCCTGACTCAGGAGTCCAAGAGTGTGGCCTGGACAACCCAGCTTGACCAATTATGCTAATTTTTCAGAGGGAGAGGATAGACGAGATGAAAAGTGACTCAAGAAAATCACCACAGAAGTAGGTGTCATTGCCTCCACAAGGAAGATGAGGAAGACAGTTATACAGCAGCTTATGAAAAAACCAGTCACCTGTAGGTTCAGCCAAGGGTGTGCCTATAAAATTTAAGAACTCAAATGTCCCCCTTTTCATCCCTATCTCTTTACTGAAAAAAACAACAACAAAAAAAAACAATCCCCTATCATGGTTTTGGATGTTCAAAGAAGGGACACATTTGAATTATATTGAGGGAAAACTTCAGCTTCTCATGGGGCTCAGATGAAAGGCCATGCCTGGCTTGTGAGGCAGGTCAACAGTGGGGAAAGATGGGTACCGTGTCTGGAGACCACACTGAGCATCAGGAAGGCGCTAGCAGAGAATCAAAGCCCATCATCACAGGATCAGCAGAGACACGCCCAGAAATCAGAGGCATGGACCCTTATAGGGCCAGCTGAGGTCATGGTTCACAAAGAAAAGATGGTCCTGAGAAGACACCAGAACAGTGGACAGACCAGCAGATGGCCGCTGCTTCTCCAGCACTTGGGACATTCTGGCCTGCTTGGCTGATAAAGCCCAGGACACCCAGGATCTCGCCACTACCCGTGTTGGGACAGAGCTGGGACTGATGTGCCTCCAAGTCTCCATGCAGTGACCTCTGGGAACCTGGAGTCCCAGTCAAGCTGAGACAACTCTGCCCTTTGCCATGTCTCCAGCTGTGCCCGAACCATTTCGGAAGCAAAAGCATGAGGACAATCTTGTGGAGTTGGCCACTGGCAGCCGCGAGAAGGGACGCAGGGGGTCCAACTTCCTCAACCCTCTCCATCAAACAACAGAAATTGTGTAATTTTTCAAGGAGATAGATTTTAGCCTCCTTTTCCCTTAAAAACAATTATTTATTTATTTTCGGCCGTGCTGGGTCTTTGTTGCTGCTCGGGCTTTCTCCAGCCGCAGCTGGCAGGGGCTACTCTCTAAGTCAGGTGTGAGGACTTCTCCTTGTGGGGTCTTCTGTTGCTCTGGAGCACAGTCTCTAGCTGTGTGGGCCTCAGGAGCTGTGGGGCCTAGGCTCCAGATCAAGGGTTCAGTGGTTGTGGTGCGGGGGCTTCGGTGCTCCTCCGCGCGATCTTCCTAGACCAGGGAATGATCCCATGTCTCCTGCATTGGCAGGCGGATTCTTTACCACTCAGCAACCAGGGGAGCCCTTCCCTTTTTTTAAAGATTTTTTTTGGGGGGGGTGGGGACCATTTTTATAGTCTTTATTGAATTTGTTACAATATTGCTTGTGTTTTATGTGTGTGTGTGTGTTGTTTTTTTTTTTTTTTTGCCATGATGAGGCATGTGGGACCTTTGTTCCTCAACCGGGGTTTGAACCCACACTTCCTGCAGTAGAAGGCGAAGTCTTAACCACTGGACTGCCAGGGAAGTCACTTCGTTTCCCTTTTTGTTTTAGCCAAAATTACCCTTGACAAAGTTCCATGTAAAAGGGCAAAGAGGTAAGGATTTTCTACTTTGAGAAAAGCTTGTAAAAATAATACCCTAAAGATGTTCCCCAAACTCACATTGTTGCACACAGTCAGCTTTGGAGCAGTACATTCTAGTTCTGCACTGAAAGCTCACATTCCAGGAGCTGCCCTGTGCAAGGATGAACCGTGGTCCCATGCGTTAGGAATGACTGCCTACTGTCCTCTTTGGAAGATTCAAATGCAATCTATATATCAGAGATTCCAAAACCCAGGAAAAGACGCTCCACATCATTAGTTCTTTGTTGTTGTTCAGTTGTTCAGTCGTGTCCTACTCTTTGCGAGCCCGTGGACTACAGCACACCCGGCTTCCTTGTCTGTTACTCTCTCCTGGAGCTTGCTCAAACTCATGTCCATTGAGTTGGTGATGGCATCCAACCATCTCATCTTCTGACACCCTCTTCCTTCAATCTTTCCCAGCATCAGAGTCTTTTGCAATGAGTTGGCTCTTCACATCAGATTGCCAAAGTATTGGAGCTTCAGCTTCAGAATCAGTCCTTCCAATGAATATTCAGGATCGATTTCCTTTAGGATTGACTGGTTTAATCTCCTTGCTGTCCAAGGGACTCTCTCAAGAGTCTTCTCCAGCACCACAGTTCAAAAGTATCAATTCTTCGGCACTCAACCTTCTTAGTGGTCCAACTCTCACATCCATACACGACTACTGGAAAAACCATAGCTTTGACAATACGGACCTTTGTCAGAAAAATGATGTCTCTGCTTTTTAATATGCTGTTTGTCATTAGTTCTTAGGGAAATGCAAACCGAAACCCACTTCACACCTGCTAGGACTGCTAGAATTAAAAAGATGGACAATAAAGGGTATTGGTAAAGATGTGGGGGGGATTGGAGCTCTCATGCACTGTTGGTGGGGATGTAGAATGCTGTAGATACTTTGGAAAACAGTGGGTGTGTCCTTGAAACAGAGTTACCAAGTGACCCAGTAATTCCACTGTGAGGTATATATCCAAGAGGCTTGAACACCTTTTCACACAAAATGTGCCCATGAGATGTCTACCAAGTGATGAAGGGATAAACAGAATGTAGTATCTCCAGACAACCGAATATCATTAACTTGGATGAACTTTGAAGACATTGTGTCATGGAAGCCAGTCACAAAAGGCCACATAGTGTATGATTCCATCTATATGAAATGACAAGTGTAGGCAAGCCTGTAGAGACAGAAGGTAGATTCACGGTTGCCTAGGTGGGAGTCACTGCAAATGGTCACAAGGTTTCACTTTGGGGTGATGATGAGCGCACAACTGTAAAAATACTCAAAGTTCTTCCAGATGCAAAGTATTATACACAGGATGGATAAATAGCAAGGTCCTGCTGTACAGGACAGGGAATTATATTCAATATCCTGTGATAAACCATTTTGGAAAAGTGTGAAAAAATGCATATATATATATATATATATATATATATATATATATAAAATAATCACTTTGCTGTAAGCAGAAATTAACATATTGTACATTTAACATTGTAAATCAACTATGCTTCAATAAAATAATTTTTTTAAAAACCTACTGAATGCTTAAAATAGTTAAATTTTGTTACTGCAAAACCAGGGGCCCACAGCTTGAGCAACCAGCAGGAAGAACAGCACAGACAGACAGACAGAGGGATGCCCTAATGGACCCTCCCCTCCACATCCACTTCCAGGTGTAATGAGGACACACAGAGTATCGCCACTGTCCAAATAACTTTTTATTTATTTAGAAAAATGTGTTGAATTTATTAGGTGATGGTGTGAGCCTGCAGTATGCCTCTTGTGTCCTGGAAGCTGGGCCCGACCTACAAACACTGGGCTTTGAAGGAAAAAAGAGGCCCCAGAGACCAAAAGGACAATTGGTCCACAGCCAGCAAAACCCAAGGTCAGGAGACATCAACCTGGGGTCTCCCAAGACACCTAGTGAATTCCTGAGAAAGGTATCCCCAGGAATACCACCAAGGGGAGGAATTTGGATGTGATCCAAGGACCCACAGTCAGCCTTTCCCATTTAGAAGCAGCAGGAAGTCTGGGGAGAGCTGACAAGTTAAGGTTACTCTAACTCTAAGTTCCACTTAGAGTTCCCGGGAAACTGGTCTTCTTCTGTGGGGTCAGAGGGCAGCTTTCCTAGCAGGCTGCCTGACTCTCCAGGAGTCCTAGGCACTTGAGGCAGGAAGTTTCAGCAGTCTGTACTCCCAGCTCACCCCCTGGGCGATGTACCTTTCCATCCTCCCAATGCATCTGAACACAGAAGAAAGGCCAGCCTCAGCCAGGCGCTGGCAGCCTGGCAGCCAAACACACGCGGGGGCTTGATGAGCACCTGGCCTCTCCCTGGCTGAGATGCTAGAAGCTACTGAATTTACATGTAATTAAAGACCGAGTTTCCAAACGCAGTCTGGCTTGGACATAGGAGGCCTCCCCCATCAGATGGTTTTGTTTTGCTTTCTCTCTGCATATGGGCCTTCAGATTTGCCAAGAAAGGTTACAGGGGCCAGGATTGTTTAGTTTGGAGATGAGAAAGCTCAAGAATGACTTAACTACTGTCTTCAAACACACAGAAGCATTTATTACAAGGAGGGACCAGCTGGCTCTTTCCTTCTGAAACTGGAAGAACAGAAAGCAGCTGGAATTGTAAAGGAAGGCATGCACACTGGGCCCTCCCTGAGGGCACCTCCTCCATGGCGCGTGGTTGTCTGTAAAGGGTTAACATCAACGGAGACATCCAGGTGGCAGCTGGACACCCGCTAGGAAAGCCCAGACATCTAAGTCAGGTCTCCAGCAGCCAAATGAAGTGCACTGATTCTGTTGGTCCCAACTAGAGTGGAGAGCTGCTCTGCAACCAGCAGAGTACCTGGCATGCAGTTAAGTAACAGATCTATGAGGATGAAAAGTGAGAACCAGACCTCTCTGATGGGGGAGGGTTGGATGGGAGAAAGATTGATGAAGGAGCAGGTGGGCTGTTTGGGAGGCCAAGGTGAGAGAATGACTCGGCAGAACCCCAGCTGAACACCAGAAGGAAGTTCTAGATGGAAGTGAGCCTTCTGTATTCCCTATCTGCTCTGGGACAAGGGCTAAGTCCTCTGGCACTGTGACATTGTGATATGACAAGAAATAGATATTTGATTGTCGTCCCCTGTTCTGGGCACAGGATCTCCAAAAACCCATGGAATTTCCTAAATGGTAGGGATGAGAAGAGCATCTTAGTGATTCATGTGGCTAAGTCTCTTCATATCCAACTCTTTGCGACACGATGGACTACAGCCCACCAGACTCCTCTGTCCCTGGAACTCTCCAGGCAAGAATACTGGAGTGGGCTGCCATGCCCTCCTCCAGGGGATCTTCCCAAACCAGGGGTCAAACCCACATCTCCTGCGGCTCCTGCACTGGCAGTGGGTTCCTTACCACTAGCACCACGTGGGAAGCCCAGAGTCTGACCAAGGTCACAGTTAGTGAGTGGTGGGGCTGAGATTCCAACTCTGGCTGTCTGGCTCCAAGACCGTGTTTTTAACCACTATACTAACCGAGAGTAATTCATAATGAGCCCTTTCACCAGATCTGAATTTATGCTAAGGAGATGAGTTCTTGATAACGCTATCTCAGGACTGGTGCTGGTTGCCAGAGAAACTTATCATGTGATTAGAGGGTTGGAACTTTCAATCCATGCCCAGCCTCCATGAGGGGAGGGATACTGGGGGCTGAATTAATCACCAAAGGCCAAGGATTTAATCAAAGCTGCCTACATAATGGAACCTCCACAAAAACCCTGAACGAATAGGTTTGGAGAGCTTCTGGGTTAGGGAATGCCTATGTATGCTGGGAAGGTAGTGCCCCCCAAAGTTCATGGGGGGGACAGGAGCTCCTACATTTAGGATCTTCTGCCTAGGTCCTCTTTATCCAGTCATTCATTTGTATTCTTTGCAATATCTTTTACAATAAACCAGAAATAATAAGTAAAATTATTTCCCTGGGTTCTATGTACTGTTAAAGCAAATTGTTAAGCCTGAGGAAGAGGTCAGGGGAACCTCTAATTGGTAGCCAAACCAGACAGAAATGTGGGTAACCTGGGGGCCCACTACTTGTGACTGGTGTCTAATACCCAGAGAGCTGTATGGAACTGAGCCCTTAACCAGTGGGGTCTGTTGGGCAGTTAGAATCTAACTGAAGTATAGGACATCAGTTGATACCTGCAGAGAATTAAAGAATTTCTTGCTGTGGAAAACCCACATGTCTGCAGTGAGAAGTATTGTGAGTAGAGGAAGCGTTTCCCTGTCACCATCCTTCTCATTTGTGGTTCAGCGCTTGGATGAACCATGTCTCCAACTCATCTGCTCCTAAATTCCAACCACACTGCGACCTAGTATTCCATGCTCACAACTTCCCACCCATTTCTCTCTGTTCCTTGGGGCTTAGTTAGGTCTTTGGGGGCCCTCCCCCAACTTAGCTCACATCTCCTGCCTCTAAGCAGGTTCTATTCCTCCCTCAGATCCAACTCAAGTGCCTCCTTGCCTCCTTTCCCCACCCGTACCCAAGCTACATTTCTGCAGCCATGCACCTCATTCAGCTCCTCTGCAGGTGGAATTACACTTTGGGGGCTGACGGCTCTACTCATTGGTCTTGTCTTCCCAAGTGGAGGTCCCTTTAACAGAGGAGTCCCCAACCTCCGGCTTACACAATGGTACCTCCTTTCAGATCAGCAGTGACATTAGATTAGAAAATGAAGTGCGCAATGAATGTAATGCACTTGAATCATCCCCAAACCGTCCCCCTGCTTCCTGGTCCATGGACAAATCGTCTTCTCCCAAACCGGTCCCTGGTGTCAAAAAGGTTGGGGACCACCGCCTCAAGAGAAGTCTCCCTGGGACTCCTGTTGTGGCTGGGCTCCCAGTCTATCATTGCATCCCTGACTGCTTCTCAGATTCTCAACCCACGTTTAAACTGCCCATGGAGGATCTTCATAGAAACGTCTTGTCTCTCAATTTTCTGCTCCTCCCCAAGTTTTCTGCTTGGAAAACCCTCATGCCCTCAGTCAAATCTTCAGCTCCCTCCTCCCTTGCTGCGTCATGGCACATTCTCAGCCTCTTCCTCAGCATCACCCCTACTCCCCACCACCCACCCATCCCTACTGGCCCACGCTCAGCACTCCAGAGAGGCTTTCCTTCCTCCCCCAACACTTGGGAGACTCAAGAGTTCTTCTCCTGTCAAAAACTCAAGTCCTACAGTGCTGTCCCACAGCCTCCCTGAGTATGGCAGTCTGGCTGAAGGTCTGGGCATGCTTGCTCCTGGCCAGTGAACATAGCCAGGTCCTGCTCCAGGTCCCCAATTTTTCTTCTGGTTGCTGGACACAAGGCAGGCTGACAAAGACTGTGCTTGATCCAGCTTCCATGGGAAATAATGCTGTGATTGATTAGTGATGTCTGCCCTGGAAAGCACAGTGTGAAGCTGCCGTGCATCCATCCTAGCTGAGCACTCGGCTGCAGTCCTGGCCTCCTGGGCTCCCGGACCCCCCTTTCACTACTGTGGTTAAAGCTGGCATTGCGCTTACCAGGTACAGAGCGGGAGCTCTGTCCTATGTATCATGGCTGACACCAGAGTCTGGCTTACATGGGCATTCAGGAATGAGAGTGAACTGTGGGTGGAGAGCTCTGAAAGCTGGAGAAGCTTCTGGCACCCCACTCCAGTGCTGTTGCCTGGAAAATCCCATGGACAGAGGAGCCTGGTGGGCTGCAGTCCATGGGGTCCCAAAAGAGTTGGACACAACTTAGGGTAAACAACAACAATGGACTTAACACACGACATTTGTTTCGGGTTGTATTTGTGATATCTGTGTCATGCTCTTGGTTTGGACTCAGTGTTTGAATTCAGGCTGGATTATTTGGGGCAAATCATTTTAATGTCACTTCACCATCCCCAGGCCTCAACTTCCTCATTCATGACAGGTGCCTTCTGGCTCCAAAAGCTCCCTGACCCCGTGTTGGTTCTCAGTCTCCATGGAGACATCTTCGCTCCCGAGACCTCCCCGACCACCCATTCCCCAGAAAGATGAGTTGGTGGCAGCTGCTCTCTCGTGGCTATTTGTTTGTTTGTTTTAACTTTTAATTGGAGGGTAATTGGTTTACAATCTAGTGTTGGTTTCTGCCATACAACAGCGTGAATCAGCTATAAGTATACACACGTCCCCTCCCACTTGAACCTCCCTCCTGCCCCTCTTGCGGCTGTTTTAATGAGAGATCATTTGCACCTGAAAATTTCAGCAAAACCTCAGACATCTCACTTCCTTCCCTTCCTCCAGGATCTGCACACTCTTTCTTCAAACACACTTTGCCCACTTGGACCTGGAGCTCTTGTCCAGTCCACCCTCTCTCTCTCACTCCCCCCGCATATCTGTCCTGTTCTGTTACCTTTTTTCCAGCTGCTTGCTCCCTTCCTTTCTTCAGCTCTCAGGGAAGGGAACACCACTGCCTTTCTATTCCTTACAGCTGAGCCTTCCAGAGCCCCTCCCATCCCTGGTCCAGGTCCCTAGTCTCACCCCCCTCCCCTCCCCCAACTCTGGTGCTCTGACCTGGTTCCTCATCCTGGCATTTCCCCCTCTGCCGGGGGGATGGGCACCTGGACACTGTCTGCTTAGGGAAAAACAGCCCAGGCCGACAGCTCCAACTACTGTAACTGCTTTCAAGTGTTTGAATGCATGATGGATGGGAGCTGGGCCTTGGGCAGGGGCCAGGAGCCTCACACATTCACAGGATGTACTTGGACAAGAAATCTAAGACTGCAAAGGCCTCTGGCTGCCGCAGCTCCGCCCTCACCCCAGCTCTTCTGACCTGATGCTACTCGGAGCTGCTTGAGCATGACAGAGTGGAGCGGAGTTGTTTTTTTGCCTCTCTCTTTTTCAAAAATTTTTATGGGAGTATTCTTGAATACTCATTGGAAGGACTAATGGTGAAGTTGAAGCTCCAATACTTTGGCCACCTGATGCAAAGAGCCGACTCATTAGAAAAGACCCTGATGCTGGGAAAGATTGAGGGCAAGGGGAGAAGGGGACAATAGAGAATGAGATGGTTGGATGGCATCACCAACTCAATGTGCATGAGTTTGAGCAAACTCCAAGAGATAGTGAAGGACAGGGAAGCCTGGTGTGCTGCAGTCCATCGGGTCACAAAGAATCAGACATGACTGAGTGACTGAACAACAATGAATAGTTGAGTTACAGTACTGTGTTAGTTTCAGGTATACAGCAAAGTGAATCATTTTATACATATACGTATATCCACTCTTTTTCAGATTCTTTTCCCATATAGATCATTACAGAATATTCAGTAGAGTTCCTCTTTCTTCTCTTTTAAGCAGATTTTAATATATTCAAGGATGCTGGAGCATGATTCAACAGCTGGGGAACCAATAGTCCTCTCCACAGGGGGTTCCCATTGGGGTAGAGCTAAGCCTCTACACCTGCAGGGCCTTGCAGGTAAAAGGCAGCTGGGAGGTGGGCATGTGGCTCCTATTCTCCCCGAGTCCTGAGCAGGAGGATTTTGTCATAAACCCAGCAGCAACCATGGGCTTCCCTGGTGGCTCAGATGGTAAAGCATCTGCCTGCAGTGTAGGAGACCCAGGTTCCATCCTTGGGATGGGAAGATCCCCTGGAGGAGGGCATGGCAACACACTCCAATATTCTTGCCTGGAGAATCTAATGGACAGAGGAGCTGGCGGAATGCAGTTGCAAAGAGTCAGATATGACTGAGCAACTAACACACAGCAGCAACTCCAGGGACAGAGCAAAAATAACTGACTGGTCTGGGACCTAGAAGCTTCTGGAAGAGCATAATGGCTCAATGCCTGCCACTGTTAGGAGGCTGGTCATGTGCTGCCTGCTGCCTGGGACCATCCTGGAACATGGGCCAGGTGTCTAAGTTGGGGAGGGATGGGAGGTTGTAGGTCCCGGGGCAGACCTTTTTGCAGGTGGCTGGACCCCCTTCTCAAGGGCGGTGCTCCTCTGCAGGAAGTGGTCGGGAGCCCCCGCCTCAACTCTGCAGGGGGTGTGGCTGCGTGTGACAAGATGAAGAGGCTGCCCCTCCACCCTGTCCCTGGAGCTGGCTTATGCTCCTGGGTCCACTGCTGGCCTTGCTCTGAAATGGCTCAAAACTCACCAGCCTCACTGGTGGACAATGCTCAACCCTCTGCCTGTGATGAGAAACACACTCCTTCGCATCTGCATCCTCAGTGGGATAGCCGTGCGCCAGAGCTGAACCCCACCAACATGGGACCCCTCCGGACCTCACAGCCCAGGGCTCAGGAGCTGCAGTATTCATATCCCAGGAGAGACAGGGGGGACCTTAGGAGGTAAGGGACTGGCTGCGGTCATACAGCCAGAGTTGCAAAGCAGGGCTAGAACTCAGGTTTCACTGACTCAGGCCCGAGCTTAACCAGCATTGCACATAGGTGGAGTGACTCAGGCCCGAGCTTAACGAGCATTGCACATAGGTGGAGTGACTCAGGCCCGAGCTTAACCAGCATTGCACATAGGTGGACTGACTCAGGCCCGAGCTTAACCAGCATTGCACATGGGTGGTCTGTCTCATAGGAAAGGCACAGATTCCCAGTTATTAGAAACATCGTGGTTAATGCTCAGATTTTAGGGTTTGCTAACCATGTAATGATGCTAAAGCTGAAACTCCAGTACTTTGGCCACCTCATGTGAAGAGTTGACTCATTAGAAAAGACTCTGATGCTGGGAGGGATTGGGGGCAGGAGGAGAAGGGGACGACCGAGGATGAGATGGCTGGATGGCATCACCGACTCGATGGACGTGAGTCTGAGTGAACTCCGGGAGTTGGTGATGGACAGGGAGGCCTGGCGTGCTGCGATTCATGGGGTCGCAAAGAGTCGGACACAACTGAGCGACTGAACTGAAATGAACTGAACCGAACCATGTAATGTGTAACCTGCATGAACAGTTTCAGCTCGGGATACCAGGAGGCTATGGCTAACTCACCTCACTGGGCAACAGAAACTAAATGCAGCGTTGTAAAGCACAGAAAGAGATTCTCTCAGTCGCATCCGACTCTTTGAGACCCTACAGACTGTAACCTGCCAGGCTCCTCTGTCCATGGGATTTCCCAGGCAAGAATACTGGAGTGGGTAGCCATCCCCTTTTCCAAGGGATCTTCCCGACCCAGGGATTAAACCCAGGTCTCCTGCTTTGCAGGCATATTCTTTACCCTCTGAGCCAGCAGGAAAGTCTTGATTGAAGACTGAGGTTTTAATCCCATGTTTGTGCTTCAAAATTAGCTCTGAGGCATGGGCTTGTTAGTGGAGGTGGCCTAGAACTCACACAGACCCTTCCAGGCCTCAGCCTCCCTGTCGAGATGGGAGGAGTAGCATCGGCTGTGTCATGGGGAATGTGAAGTGCTCAGCTCAGCCCCCATGGGCAGTGACTGTTGACGCTACTATTAGCCTGATGGGCAGTGGCCTGGGGCCGATCACTCAACCTCTGTGAGCTTCCATTTCCTCATTAACAAAACAGAGAAATAAAAATAACCATGATATATGAAGCCGGAAGTCAGAATCAAAATCCTTGTAGGCAGTCAATGATCACTAATTACTGTAGTAGCAACAGTGCCAATGTCCTCCAAGCTCTGTTAGATGCTTCCAGACTGTTCCTCAAAGCTGAGTGTTATTGAGCATCGGTATCCTGATCTCTGCACATTTTTAAAGGTGTCGACTAAAAGGGTACATAACGTGAGAGTTGAAGTTAAGATTTATGTGGGGCAAAACGAGGACTGCAGCCCAGGATAGAGCACCTCAGACAGCTTGGAGAGACTGCTCCCAGGAGGCGGTGGAGGAAGGTCAGGATACAAGGCTTTGGTGGAGGGGAGCTCAGTGCAATCAAGCGCTTACTTTATAACAGGTTTTCTGCTAGTCATGAGGAGCTGATGTCACCACGAAGGAAGGGATGCAGTGCTTTTCTAGATGTGAAGCGGTGCAAGGACTGGGGTCATGAGATCAGTTCCTGGAAATATCGAACTATCCAAAGACCTGTCCCACCAGATTCCCTGGAGCCCAGAGCGCCTCACTCTCCACCCTGAGCCCCCTCAGGAATGCTGAAGGTCAGTAGCTGCCGCAGCACAGAGTTCAGTCTCCGCAGAGGCAGCTGGCAAACATTCTTGGCAAGTGCCAATTTGTAGTTGACCAAGATCTCTGAAAACTCGTCCCTCCTGAGTCCCAGTGCCCTGCCCCGCCCACCCCACCATGCCTTATCCTCCTTATCGCGGCCATCTGACCCGCTGTGTCCAATGGGAACTCAGGATTAGGTGGGAGAATTTGGGGTCAGGGCCAGGTCTAATCTCTATGTCTTTGTGTGACTAGGCACCTCTTCTCTAGGGGCGAGGGGTGGACTTGCTAGGGTTGGGAGACCTGGGTGTCAGCTGGATTTCACCCCCAGCTCCATGCTGTGAACGGCAGCCTCCTGTGCCCTGACCTGCATCCAGGTTGTGAATCCATGCGTCAGGAACCCAGTAGGGCCAAGAAGGGACAGGCGAGAAGCTGGCCGAGTGAGAGATGGTAGCAGAGGGGGGATGTGGAAGCTGGATGGCCAAGTCCCAGGTGCTGTGTGACCAGCTCTGGCCAGCACTCTAGGATGGAGCCATGATCCAGGGCTCTCAAGGGAAGCCAGAAATCTAGATACTTCCATGAGGTTTTCCTAGCTCTTTAATAACCACGATGCAGCTCAGAAAAACACAGCTGCAGTGGAATCCTGGGTGGGGGCCACAACACCCCCCTCACCCTCACCCACCCCACCATCCTTCTCTCCTCAGCCTCAGTCATAACCCTGATCTTGGCACCAGGGCATGGGGATATATCTCCACCCCATCTCCCCTACTTCTCCTGGGGCTTCTGGCCCAAGCCCCAGGCCTGATACTGAACTATTTCCCACTTCAACTCTCTTGGCTTAGGGGCTCCCGCTTCTATGAACATGCCTGTCCACTAAAAAATGGCCACTGCACCAAACCCCTTGGCTTGCATCTCTCCTTGCCCTAGAGGTCCTCAACTCCAACCCAGCACTCAGTGGCTCCCTCCTGACTGCCATCTTTGGGAAGCTAAGAGACCCTGCCCCTGGTGGCACGTGATACTCAAGAGATTTCTTTATGAACAAATCCAAACTCCTGACTGGTGTCTGCACCTTCCCACCTGGTGTCCCGGGGTGCCAAGTACCTGCTCACCACTCGAAGAGCAAATTCTGATTGTTCTGCCTCTCTGTCTTTGCTTCGGCTGTGTTTGCAGCCCAACTCCCCAGGATCCACCCTTCAAAACTTAGCACAAGTAATGGTTTTTCCAGTAGCCACATATGGATGTAAGAGTTAGACGATAAAGATGGCTGAGCACCAAGCAGTTCATTTTTCCCAACTTGGTGCTAGAGAAGACTCTTGAGAGTCCCTTGGACAGTGAGGAGATCAAGCCAGTCAGTCCTAAAGGAAATAAACGCTGAATATTTATTGGAAGGACTGATGGTGAAGCTGAAGCTCCAATACTTTGGCCACCTGATGCAAAGTGCCGACTCACTGGAAAAGACCCTGATTCTGGGAATGATTGAGGACAGGAAGAGAAGAGGGCAACAGAGGATGAGATGATTGGATGGCATCACCGAGTCAATGGACAGGAGTTTGAACAAACTCTGGGAGATAGTGGAGGACAGGGAAGCCTGGCATGCTGCAGTCCAAAGGGTTGCAAAGAGTCACAAAGAGTCAGACGTGACTTAGTGAGTGAACAGCAAAGCTTCCAGTGAATCTTCTGCAAAAACCTAGCTGCCCTTCCCTGATCACAGCTGTCTTTGGGAGGGTTTAACATCAGCCATTTCCTACCCTTGCTCTCGTGACCTCTCCAGGGCTGCAGCCTCTTCCTGGGCACCAGGGACCCGTTGCAGGCCTAAACTATCAACACATTGGAGTTCTGTTTATCCTGCACCCAGGAGGTAGTCACCAAGGACTTATAGAAAAGCTAGGAAGCTCAGGCCTTGCTTATCAACCAGTGTTGTGTGTGTGTGACTCCATGAACTATAGCCCGCCAGACTCCTCTGTCCAGGGGACTCTCCAGGCAAGAATACTGGAGTGGGTTGCCATTTCCTCCTCCAGGGCATCTTCCCAACCCAAGGACTGAACTCGCATCTCCTGTATCTCTTGCACTGCAGGCGGACTCATCACCACTGAGCCGCTGGGGGAAGGCCGTCAACCAGTGTCACCTACCATCAGTCCTTTCAGCTCTCCAGAGGCCTGCAAGCAGCGTCTGGCATGGCGCGTGCGTGCTCAGTGTCGTCTGATTCTTTGTGGCCCCGTAGACTATAACCTGCCAGGCTTCTCTGTCTGTGGGATTTTCTGGGCAAGAAATACAGGAATGCTTTGCCATTCTCTTCTCCAGGGGATCTTCCCCACCCAGGGATTGAACTCACATCTCTTGTGTCTCCTACATTGACAGGAGGATTCTTTACTACTTGCGCCACCTGGGAAGCGCCCGGCAATAGGTGTGTTTCCCAATTCAGAGAGCAACAGTCCTCTCTGTTTGGCTCTGAATCCCGTGCCCTGCAGTGCTCTCATTCTACAAGGTCTGTCCTGGGTTTGCACAAGGAACCAGAGAACTAACTTCGAGGTGAGCGTGGCCTTGTGTCTTGCTGCTCTTTCTGTGTGTGCCAGTTCCTGTTCCAGAAAAAATCCTTCCAAAAGTGACTCCGCCCATGTGCCAAGACCATGTTTAGCCCTCCTCCCTGGCTCTCATACCTGTCAGACCAGTGCTGGCAGCGTCCTGCCCTGGGGCCACCTGTGACAGCCAAAGCCGACTTCCTGGAGGAGACCAGCGGGCAAGTGGGGTCACGCACCAGCATCCCAGAAAGGGTCTCTTCTGGGGTCTTGCCCATCACTTCTCTACTCCCGCTTTCTCCTTCCCATGATCAGCTGGAGAGTGACGAAAGTATTCTCAGTCCTCAGTGGCTCGGCTAAGACAGAACTGTTGCCCAGCAGCTGCTCTGAAGCCAATTTGTATCTTCAGATTTTATAAGATGAGACTTGAATAAAAGTGTTCTGTGATCAAAGACATTGGGAGAACATTCAACAGAGGTTCATCATTGTTTTTTTCTTTTTAAATGCAGCTCTTCTTTAAAAATAATTTTATTGGTCAATTGAGTTTTCCATTGCTGTGCTCGGGCTTTCTCTAGTTGCAACGAGCAGGGGCTCCTCTGTGTTGCGGTGTGCAAGCTTCTCCCTGAGGCGGCCTCTCTGGCTGCAGAGTGCGGCCTTCGGTAGCTGAGCTTCCTGGACTCTGGTGCACAGGCTCACGGCTGTGGCGCATGGGCTTAGTTGCTTTGAGGTATGTGGCATCTTCCCAGACCGGGGATGGAACCCGCACTGGAGGCAGATTCTTTACCACTGAGCTGCCAGGGAAGCCCCGTTTCTCGTGTTTCTCTATCGCAGGGCTTCTCAGGACCCTTAACGTGTGTGGTTCTCCAGAGGGTGATGGTTCCTGCAGCATTTCTAAAGCTTTTTGAGACCGTGGGGTATCTTTGCTCAAGAAGACTGCTGAGGGGGTGCACAGTGAGAAATGTGGTCCAGGAGCTGCGGTTGCGCGAGCCAGCACCCGACCCGGGCCTCTCTCCACGCGGGCCCCTCGTGCACCCGGGCCCTCTTCCCCACCAGACCTGGGCCTGCTCTCCATGCGGGTCCCTCGTGCACCCGGGCCCTCTTCCCCACCAGACCCGGGCCTCTCTCCACGCGGGCCCCTCGTGCACCCGGGCCCTCTTCCTCGCTCCAGCCAGGCTGACTTCCCTGTAATTGTATTCCCATATGTGTTCTGTCTGGCTCCATAGACTCTAGCCACCCACTTCCGGAATTCCAAGGCCCAAGAAAAGCCTGTGTGTCCCGATATTACCTCTTGGCCCTGGCAGCCATCTCCAGGAATTCCGGAATGAAAAATACAAAACCCAGTGGCCAGGCTGGCATGGCTGACCACACGTGGGCAGGATCCAGGCTACACTCTTCTTCATCTGCCTCGTGATCCTGGCATGGCCAGGGGACCCTGGGGCCCTAGGAATCTGGTTGCCCTGCATTCACACCGGAAACATTTACAGCAGAACAAAACAGTTTTCACGATGGCTCCTAGAAGTCTCACACGGGCGGAACTTCAGCTGCCGCCCCATGATTTCCACTCCTATTTTCTTTGATTCTAAGATGCCATCAATTGTAAGACATGGCATTGTTTTGGGAACAGACTTTTTTTTTGTCTGTGGGAGGAATTTAAAAAAGAAAAAGAAACACCCCATGCAATGTACCGACTAATTGTAAGACATATCCTGAACCCAGAATAATTAAAATCTGGACAACTGTGTGCCTTGGAATTAAGGAAATAGACTCTTTCTGTGGGTCAGAGTTGGCTTCCTTTTCCATCACTGCTGAGGACGCTGGGACGCTGGCTCCGAGGGAGAAAGCAGGAGGCTGAGTGCTGGGCAGGTGTTTGATCTCAATACATGATTGCTGGCCCTCCATGCTGCCACGCTCTGTGCTCAGTGAGACGAGGGTGGGCAGGCCCGCCCTGTATGTATCCCGCAGGAGACGGCCACTGGATCCTGTCCAGAGACAACACATCTCCTACAGCTTCCAGCAGGAAAGGCAGAGGTGTGTGACCCCTAGAGACACAGCAAGACAGTCGAAGAATGTGTGAAGCCAGTTCCAGACTGTGCGACGGAGATCACCCTTTTGTTCTGCAATGACGCGAAAATCACTAATAATAAAGATAAAATTAAAACAAATTTACTAGGAGGATTTTGGAGTAACTCTGAGCTGACAATGGTCCTCTGGTGGTTCCACATCACAGGCAGACACCTCTGCTGCATCTCTAGGGTGATCACTTCTCACAAACACTCTCTCATACTCCCGATGGGGACAGGTACTCGGGTACTTCCCAGGGGCCCTGCTCAGTAGGATCACAATGGAGGGATGTGCAAGGGCAGGAGCAGGCCTGGGTGGAGTGACCAGTTGCCTAGGTGAACACCAGAGGGTGAGAGTCTTCAGAGGTGGTGATGTTTGAAGTGGTTCTTTAAAAATAGGCACGGGCTGGGGCTGGGGGTTGTAACCAAAACAGCCGAGGCTGGAGGCAAGCTGGGGACCAGTGAGAATTCTGCTGCTTAGACCAGCAGGCTGGAAGGATATGTGGTGGGAGATGCAGGGGGTTGGGCTGGTCTGTGGAGGGAGTTTGGACTTGGAATTCGTCCTGTTGATATGCATCACCTTCTTGCTGACTGATCTCTATATCTTGCACTTAGTCGATCAGTTGTGTCCAACTCTTCTGTCCATGGGGATTCTCTAGGCAAGAATACTAGAGTAGGTTGCCATGCCCACCTCCAGGGGATTTTCCCAACCCAGGGATCGAATCGAGGTCTCCTGCATTGCAGGTCGATTCTTTACCATCTGAGCCACCAGAAAAGCCCTTTCTAGATCTTATTTTCAACAAATCAGCTGAAGACACCCAGGTGGTTCAGACGGTAGAGTCTGACGGTAGAGACTGAAGTCTCTGGGTCGGGAGGATCTCCTGGAGAAGGGCCTGGCAAACCATTCCAGTATTCTTGCCTGGGAAATCCCAAGAATGAAGGATCCGGGTGGGCTCCAGTTGTCCATGGAGTCACAGAGTCAGACGTGACTGAGCGACTAACACTTTCCTTCTTTCAGCCACACTGTGTGGGACCTTAGCTCCCGAACCAGGGATGAAACCTGTGTCCCCAGCATTGGAAGCATGAAGTCTTAACCCCCGGACCAGCAGGGAAACCCCAGCTGGAGACGCCCTGAATGCTGCCACGGCTGCTGCGAGCGTCTGCGTTGCCCCAGATGCTTTGTTGTTTCCGTGGATCACTGACCTGGAGGCAGATTTCCAAGTGGGCCACTGTTACCAGCACACACACTTTCCTTCTGGGGCACCTGGCTGCTCCTCCTTCTAGAATGTTCTTCTCGCAGGTAGGGACATGGCTCTGCACTCTTCTCGTGCAGGTCTAGGCTTCCTTCCTGAATCTCTTAGCCCCTCCTTTCTCCTCCAGCTCGCGCGGTCATTTTGCAGGGTGCTCTGCGTGTGTGTGTTTGTTTCGCATCTGTGTCTCCTCTAGACCAAGAGCTCCGTCTTGGCTTCATGCTCAGAACACAGCCTGACACTTACCAGATGTTCTCTGTGTTTATTGTTGTTGAATTAGGTTGTTTTCAGAGTTCCTCTGTGTTTATTATTTTGTCAGATTCTTAATACTTTTTCTGCTTTATAAATGGGGAAAACATCTAAAAGAAGCTAAAGGAATTATCCAAGATAGTATGGGGGCTGGGAAGGGGGCGGGGCGCAGAGCCCCCTGCTTTCCCCACGTGACGTTGACCTTCAGAAGGACACACTCTTGACGCCCACTCTGCCCTGGCCTGGGAGCCCCATATTCTTGGAACCTCATGGTCTCCTCTAGACAGGCGACCTGAAGGCTCCTCTGATGGGCCTTAGGTTGACACCCGCCGTGGGATTCCAGCCCTTGGTGAACAAGACGTGAATGTGAAGTCTGCGGCTCAGGATGTGGGCGTGGGGATGGAGCACAGAGAGCCAAAGAGACTTCCTGTGGCAGAGGCTAACTCCGGACCCACCTAGAATTCACAACTTCTTAAAAGGTCTCTCCAGCCAGGAGCAAGGGGCCAGGTGACTCACCCCTGGGCAGGGTTACAGGAAGCAAGAGTCAAGCGTAAGGAAAGGACGAGGATTGAAAACCACCTTCTCCAACTGGGCTGCTCCCTTTTCCTAGGTCTTAGGGGAACTGGCCAAGAGAGCCCCCAGGCCCTGAATCCCGCCCACCCTGGCCCATCTGCCACCTGTACCTGAATAGGGACCAGGACCATCAGGCCCTGAAGTGACCCCTCTGAGAGCCTCCCATGGTGTGGGGATATGGATTTGCTCAACCCCCCACTGAGACCCACTGAGTGCAGTCTCAGGCTGGCCAGGATGAGAAGTGGTTCTGCAGGGTAATCTCTACCACTGTGTCAGGGGTACCCACGTCTCCCAGAGACCTAGGTGGAGCACCCTGACTCCAGTGTGCCTCTGAGGCATTACAGACACAATCTCTCAGTTAAGATGATTTGGAAATTGAGGCTCCTGAAGGTCGAGTATTAGTTGCTTCTGACTCTCTGTGACCCCATATACTGTAGCCTGCCAGGCTCCCCTGTCCCTGAAATCCTCCAGGCAAGAATACTGGAGTGAGTAGCCATTCCCTTCTCCAGGGGATCTTCCTGACCCAGGGATTAAACCCAGGTCTCCTGCAGTGTGAGCAGATTCTTTACCATCTGAGCCCCCAGGGAAGCCCAAATGACTAGGGGGTCAGAGTAGCTCCCCCGAAATCCTTCATCCTGTAATAGCACAGGGGCGGTGGCATTCTGAGCAGGGGACTCTCTGCTCCTCTCTCATGCATCACACTGCTTCCTCTATGGAGCCTGACACTCTAGCCGCAGACTAGTGTGGAGCCTGGTATCCAGTAGGCACTCAAACTGCTTTTCATGGAAGCCCTTTCATTGTCTGTGTTTAAGCACATGGATTCAGACAGAGGCCCCTGGAAGAGAGCGTTCCCTCTGCCCCACAACAGCGCTGTAGACGCCGCTAGGAGTGGTAGGAGGGACTGAGAGTTTCTTGAAAGTAATCCCTTTCTTTGCGATTATTTGGCAACCTCGCAGCGAAATGGGAGTGGGCTTTGAAACCATGAAAGTAGACACGGGGCCCAGACCTGGATTCAGAGGGAAGCAGAAATGTACAATAGCGGGCCTTTCTCTTTCTTCTCCTTTTGTTTTCAGAGAAACAATTAGGGGTCCTGTGGTTGGCAAGCTGTAAGACGGTCCCAGTGATCCAACGTCCATGTATCTATGCCTTTGAGTGTGGGGTGGACTAAATGACTTGCTTCCAATTCTAATGAGTAGAAGAGGGCACAGATGATTTTATCTCACTCTTTCTATTAGTATCTACCTATTTATTAACACTTGGCTGCTCTGGGTCTTAGTCACAGCGTGTAGGATCCTCGATCTGCGTTGTAGTGTGCAGGATCTTTAGCTATGGCTTGCAAACTCTTAGTTGCGGCCTGTGGGATCTAGTTCCCTGACCAGGGATCAGTCCTGGGCCCCTGCCTTGGGAGCTTGGAGTCTTAGCCACTGGACCACCAGGAAGGTGCCATTATGCCACTTCTGATATCGGGCTATGAAAAGACTGTGGCTTTTACCTTTGGCACTCTCTCATCCTCTCTGGGGTCACACAGCCTAGGGTCGCCAGCCACAGTGTCCTGAGGCTGCCTGCGGAGACGCCCAGGTGGTGAGCGTCGGAGGCCCAGCAACAACCACGGAAGTGAGATTGCAAACACTCCCACACCCGCTCTGTATGGAATGCTTCCTTGGACCAGGCACTGGCCTGGAGCTCCACCGCCCTTGTGTGCCTGGAAGGCTCCATTCTCCTTTATTACCAGCCACCTTCTTTCTCTCCAGACTCAAAGCAGTTTATTGAGATCATCAGCTTTATCCTCCAGATATTCCTGTGATTTCTGCTGAGCCATGCCTCTGGGTTCCTGGTGCTGGAGCAAAGTCCCAGAACTGGTGTCGAGAGTGGCAAGAGCAGAATGAAGAACCTTGCGGTTCAGGCGCTGGCGGGGCTGGTCCTCTGGGGCTTATTTCATGTCCACCTTTTAATCAGGCTTCCCCAGGGGCGCAGAGGTAAAGCATCCTCTGGCAGTGCAGGAGATGCAAGAGATACTAGTTTGATCTCTGGGCCTGAGAGATCCCCTTGAGGAGGAAATGGCAACCTACGCCAGTATTCTTGCTGGGAAAATCCCATGGATGGAGGAGCCTGGTGGGCTATAGTCCATAGGGTCGCAAAGAGTCGGACTCGACTGAGCAACTAAACACACACACACACACACACACACACACACACACACACACAAGTCTCACACACACACACACACGTCTCACACACACACACACAAGTCTCACACACACACACACAAGTCTCACACACACCTTTTAATCAATATCAACAACGCCATGATGACAGAGGACAGGGACCAAGAGACTGGGCTTCACTGAAGGTGCCTGTTCCCTTTATGGTCCATCATGTCCTCCTTCCCAGGTCTGACCTGAATGTGGCTCCATCTTTATCCAGGAGACCTGCTGCTCACAAAGCAGATAGAATTCACTGCATTTATGTGTCTTACAAGGAAAAATATTAACAAGCGGCCAGTTGATAAACTCACTTTGAGTCAGATATTTTTCTAGCCCATCCTAGCCCTGATGGAGAAACAGCTGGCTCTGGCTGGCTTCATATCACCACCGAGAGAAAACAACGTCCTTAAAGAAAATGCCTCTGATTATGCTAAGAGGTCTCCTCCTCTACATGCAGAGGGTGGGGAGGAACACAGCACTGATTTTGTTCCAAGTGACTCACCTGCATGAAACCCTCTGGGGTGCCATCTGCCAGAACCCTTGGGTCCTAAGAATAGTCCCTGGGACCTGTAACCCCAGTGGAAAATCTCAGTCTTATTTCCTGCTGCCCCCAGGGTCCTTTTCTCATTTCTCAGCCCCGTTTAAGAAACAGGTTGAAAACCTGAGGGTTTTCAGTGCTGAGGTCATAAGGGTCAACCCACATGAGTGACTCAATTCTTTTCCTGTCAATAGGGCTCTTGGAGAGGAACTTAACCCACTGGAACGGTCGTGGGCCAGGCCCCTCTCTGGAGAAAAGCACCACCAAGCTGTATAGCAATTAATTTCCACAGCCCCCAAGGCCTCGGGCATGGCCCCCTGCGCTGGCCCTGCTGCCCTGAACAGACCCCTCCTTTGCCCTCTTATCTACGTGGGGTCACATAGATATGGTATTTTGTCTCCATCAAAATGGAGTAAACAAAATATTGACTAAAAGAAAGCCCTGGATTCACTTGTCTGACTCACCCATGATTTTCCCAGTGGTCTTGAGATCCACAACCCAAGGTTCTCATTTATGGACTGTGAAGGGTCTTGAATGCCAAGTTCTGGTGTCTCTATAGTAGGAACTTTAGACAGACACAAGCATATCTTTTATTTTATTTATTTGGTTTAATTTTTGGCTGTGCTGGGTCTTCGTTGCTGTGTGTGGGCTTTCTCTAGCTGCAGCACGAAGGCTTCTCATTGCGGTTGTCTCTCTTGCTGCAGAGCGTGGGCTCTAGCTGCGTGGGCTTTGGTAGTTGCACCATGCAGGCCTCAGCAGTTGTGGCGTGAGGGCCCAGTCACCCTGCAGCATGTGGAATCTGCCCGGACCAGGGAGCGAACACGTGGCCCCTGCATCGGCAGGCGGAGTCCCATCCCCTGTACCACCAGGGAAATCCCAACCATGTCTTTTAGAAAAACAACTCTGGCTTTCTTTTGTCTGAGGCCTGATGTGGGCTGAAAAATTGAGTCTCCGGCAAAGGTGAGGTCACGGGGAGGCCTTCCGAGGTGTTGTGCTCACAGAGGGATTCAACACAGGGCGGAATGAGGCAGGACTCAAGAATTGCTAGATGGGTTCTAGCAAAGCTTCCTGGTTAAACAAGAAGAAAGGACAGGAGGAAGTGGCCTGTCTGCTTTGGGGAAGCTGAGTTTGAAATCAGGTCAGGACAGCTGGGTACACTGGAATAACAAATGGCTTAGATGGTAAAGAATCTGCCTGCAATTCATGAGACATGGGTTCAATATCTAGATGGGGAAGATCCCCTGGAGAAGGGAATGGCTACCCACTCCAGTCTTCTTGCTTGGAGAATTCCATGGACAGAGGATCCTGGAATAACCAAGGCCAGGACTTGGAGGACTCCTGTCCCCGTCTCCCCCCTCATCCCCAGCCTCCCTCACCCCAGGCTTTCCCCAGGGGTACCCCCATCAGCCTTCTCAAGGCTGCCTCTGTTTAGAGCTGCCCTCCAGGGTCTGAGCTGAGTAGGAAACAGCCCGCTCCAGGCAGCCAGTTTTACTTCTTGTTAGCAGTCTGAAAAGGAGGCCATTATTTCACAGCAGAGATAAAAGTTAATCACAGATTAGAATTGCCCCGAAAATATCGATGACATCATTCACCTGAGTCCTGGCCCCAGGGGGAAGTATTCACTTCTGCTGAGTGGCCAGACCAGTTCGGCCAGTTCTCCACTCTTCAGAACGCTCTTCACCCTTAAACAAAAGCCTGGATTCCTGAATAGAGGGCATTCATGGGCAGTCAGGAGTCACTCTGTAGACCTACTGAGTGCCCTGCTGTCTAGACTTTGGATTGGAGAAGGTCCGTTTGCTCTCTGCCCGGCCTTTTCACTGTCCCCCTCCCCCTCTCTCATTATGACTTTATCTGGAGGCACCATCACCCTGGGGAGACTCCCAAACAGAACCCCAGGCACAGAGGAGCAGAGACAGGAGTTACAAAATAAAAGTTCCCGTTCCAAGGCAGGGTGAGTTCTCAATTCTGAACCTCCGGTGTGGGACTAGGGGACTTTATCCCTTCGGGCCTCCTGAGAACAGGATAAAATTCAAGCTGTGTATATATGTCAATGAAATTCTCCCCCCACCCCCGACCCCGTGACCACAAGTCCATTCTCTGCTTCTTCCCCTCTACTCCTGCCCTAGCAATTAGGCTCATCAGTACCATTTTTCTATATTCCATATACGTGCATTACACTACAAGGTTGTTTTCCTCTTTCTGACTTCACTCTCTATGACAGGCTCTAGGTTCACCCACATCATTTCAGCTAGCAGGAAGCTGCTGTATAGCGCAGTGAGCTCAGCTGGGTGCTCTGTGATGACATAGAGTGGGGGAGGGAGGCTCAAGAGACAGGGGATCTGGGTATGCGTACAGCTGATGTATACAATCACACGGTCTTGCACGCAGAAACTAACACAGCACTGTAAAGCAATTATACTGCGATTGAAAAATAAAAAAAATCAAGATGTGTTTGAAATAAAATGTTGTTATTATTGTTTGTTCTGAAGTGTTCAGCTGATCTATAAGTGCTTCCTTGGCAGCCAACCACAGAGGGGAAGGCAGGATACTCTCATGATCCTGGATACCCCGCCTGCTAGGCTCTGGCACCATGAACCACGATCTCTTGAGCCAGAAGAGTCTGACCGTGTGTGCAAGCCCTGAGTTCGGTTGGCCGCAATGCACAGGGTGGAGACATTCCCCAATCCCACTCCAGCTTTGGTTGAAACAAGACTGGAAGGCCTGGTGTCAGGCTGGGCTCCCCTGAGTACTGGTGGGGCTGAGAAACTAAGCTCTCACAGACAGGCCAGAGGGTAATCAAGGCCAGGGGAATGGAGGTGGGTGGCACAGACACTTCAAGGCTTCCCAGGTGGCTCAGTGGTAAAGAATCCACCTGAAAATGCAGGAGACAGGAGATGTGGGTTCAATCCCTAGCTTGGGAAGATCTGCTGGGGGAGGAAATGGCACCCCACTCCAATATTTTTGCCTGGAGAATCCCGTGGACAGAGGAGCCTGGAGGACTACAGTCCATGGGGTCACAGAGTCAGACACGCCTTAGTGACCAAACGACATCTGTAATGGAACATTAATGGTAGAATCGTGATCAGTTCAGTTCCGTTCAGTTGCTCAGTCGTGTCCGACTCTTTGCGACCCCATGAACTGCAGCATGCCAGGCCTCCCTCTCCAACACCAACTCCCGGAGTTCACTCAAACTCATGTCCGTCGAGTCGGTGATGCCATCCAGCCATCTCATCCTCTGTCGTCCTCTTCTCCTGCCCCCAATCCCTCCCAGCATCAGAGTCTTTTCCAATGAGTCAACTCTTTGCATGAGGTGGCCAAAGTACTGGAGTTTCAGCTTCAGCATCAGTCCTTCCATTGAACACCTAGGACTGATCTCCTTTAGGATGGACTGGTTGGATCTCCTTGCAGTCCAAGGGACTCTCGAGAGTCTTCTCCAGCACCACAGTTCAAAAGCATCAATTCTTCAGCACTCAGCTTTCTTCACAGTCCAACTCTCACATCCATACATGACCACTGGAAAAACCAAAGCCTTGGCTAGATGGATCTTTGTTGGCAAAGTAATGTCTCTGCTTTTGAATATACTATCTAGGTTGGTCATAACTTTCCTTCCAAGGAGGAAGCGTCTTTTAATTTCATGGCTGCAATCACCATCTGCAGTGATTTTGGAGCCCCCCAAAATAAAGTCTGACACTGTTTCCACTGTTTCCCCATCTATTTCCCATGAAGTGATGGGACCAGATGCCATGATCTTCGTTTCCTGAATGTTGAGCTTTAAGCCAGCTTTTTCACTCTCCTCTTTCACTTTCATCAAGAGGCTTTTAGCTCCTCTTCACTTTCTGCCATCAGGGTGGTGTCATCTGCATACGTGAAGTTATTGATATTTCTCCCAGCAATCTTGATTCCAGCTTGTGCTTCTTCCAGCCCAGCATTTCTCATGATGTACTCCGCATGGAAGTTAAATAAGCAGGGTGACAATATACAGCCTTGACATACCCCTTTTCCTATTTGGAACCAGTCTGTTCTTCCATGTCCAGTTCTAACTGTTGCCTCCTGACCTACATATAGGTTTCTCAAGAGGCAGGTCAGGTGGCCTGGTAGTCCCATCTCCTTCAGAATTTTCCACAGTTTGTTGTGATCCACACAGTCAAAGGCTTTGGCATAGTCAATAAAGCAGAAATAGATGTTTTTCTGGAACTCTCTTGCTTTTTCCATGATCCAGCAGATGTTGGCAATTTGATCTCTGGTTCCTCTGCCTTTTCTAAAACCAGCTTGAACATCAGGAAGTTCACGGTTCACATATTGCTGAAGCCTGGCTTGGAGAATTTTGAGCATTACTTTACTAACACGTGAGATGAGTGCCATTGGGTGGTAGTTTGAGCATTCTTTGGCATTGCCTTTCTTTGGGATTGGAATGAAAACTGACCTTTTCCAGTCCTGTGGCCACGGCTGAGTTTTCCAAATTTGCTGGCATATTGAGTGAAGCACTTTCACAGCATCATCTTTTAGGATTTGAAGTAGCCCAACTGGAATTCCATCACCTCCACTAGCTTTGTTTTAGTGATGCTTTCTAAGGCCCACTTGACTTCACATTCCAGGATGTCTGGCTCTAGGTGAGTGATCACACCATTGTGATTATCTTGGTCATGAAGATCTTTTTCGTACAGTTCTTCTGTGTATTCTTGCCACCTCTTCTTAATATCTTCTGCTTCTGTTAGGTCTGTACCATTTCTGTCCTTTATCGAGCCCATCTTTGCATAAAATATTCCCTTGGTATCTCTAATTTTCTTGAAGAGATCTCTAGTCTTTACCATTCTGTTGTTTTCCTCTATTTCTTTGCATTGATTGCTGAGGAAGGCTTTCTTATCTCTTCTTGCTATTCTTTGGAACTCTGCATTCAGATGCTTATATCTTTCCTTTTCTCCTTTGCTTTTCACTTCTCTTCTTTTCACAGCTATTTGTAAGAACTCCTCAGACAGCCATTTTGCTTTTGGATTTCTTTTCCATGGGGATGGTCTTGATCCCTGTCTCCTGTACAATGTCACAAAGAATGGTGATAAGAGGGTCTTAAATTTGGAGTCCATCCTTCTCAGCAGCCTGGCACAGCCAAGACCCCTGCGGGCTGCCAGGCACAGAGCTGAGAGTGGCTGGGCCTCCCTCTTAGCGTCCTGTTTGGGTCCAGCTCTGGTCTTTGCTGCCCTGTAGTTGCCAAGGAGCTCATACTCTAGAGATTAAGTGCTCCCTACATGCTGGCAAGCTAATACATCTCATGGCTTGGGTTTCATCTTTGGATGATTTTCTTCTTTATTTTCTTTATAAACTTCGTATAAGAATAAACCCTCACTGGAAGTATTAAAAATTTGCACTGTAGAGATAAAACAAAGGTCTCTCTGGACCCTCCCATCTTATGAACTGGCTGCTCATCTTTTTATCTATTTTTCCATTGGGTTGTTGGTCTTGGTCTTTTTTCCTGCAGGTTGATGGTAGTTTTTAACGAAGTCTGGATAATAATCCAGCTTTTAAGTGTATGTGTGTCCGTTTCTGCATATACATAAATGTATCTGCATATGTGTACACACATATGCATAAATACATGTGCACACACAGCTTACGGGCTTCCCTGGTGGCTCAGTGGGAAAGAATCCACCTGCTATACAGCAGACACAGGAGACGTATATTTGATCTCTGAGCTGGAAAGATCTGGAGGAGGCAATGGCAGCCCACTCCAGTATTCTTGCCTGGAGAATCCCGTGGACAGAGGAGCCGGGCAGGCCACAGTCCCGGAGGTATCAGAGAGTCAGACGTGACTGAAGCAACTGAACTCACATGCACACACATCTCTGCAAAACACCTTCTCCAACTCTGTTGCTTGTCTTTTATCTCAGCTTCTAGTGATTTCTGATTCTGAATCAGAAGTTCCGCATTTTGATAAAGGCTGACATCACTCTTTCTGTTTGCCTTTGGGATTTGTGTTTGCTTGAGGCCGTGCCCACTCCAGCTCCAAGGTCATAACCATGTTGTCCTAACTTTTCTCCTTCTACTGTGGTCTTTCTTCAGTGGATAGCCAGTTCACCCAGCACATCTCCCGGGGCTGAGAAAAGCCCCCTTGGCCCCAGATCCCGCATGTCTCTCTTCAAGGTTGTTTTTGCTGTGGGGAGTCAGGAGCTTCTTCCCAAATTCCTGGAAGAGTATACTCTTTGCTGCTTCCTTTGGGACCTGCCCTTCCCTGCCAAGGTGGAGAGTGGAGAGCAACCTGAATCATTTCAGAGGTTGACCTTTGAACCAAGTTTTACTTTATCTCCAGTCACTATTTGCTAATTCATTTGAGAGTTTTTGCCAAAGATTAACATCTGAAGTACCCCTTTCTGGTTTACACAGTCTGCTCCTTGGAAAATGAGGAGGGCATTTGCCCGCTCTGTTTATCCAGCATTTCTGGGAGTGACTGTTTTCCACATGACGTTTTATTTCCCCAAGGGAAATATCCACCAGCAGAAAAAGTGACATCTCTTTTTGCAGTGGAGACAGGCCACAGAAAACAAACTCAGCCTCAATAGTGACTTGAAAACATGGTCCCTAGACCAAGTTCACAAGCCATGTTATTTCTCCTCTTGTAAGTTTCATATATGTGGGACTCACAGTTATTTTAGGAGGGGACACGGATCCTGCTTCCCAGGTGGTACTGGTGGTAAAGAATCCACTAGTACACTAAGGGGGGTGGGGGGAGGGAGAGAAGGAGGAGGTGGGGGAGATGCATGGAGAGAGTAACGTGGAAACTTACCATTCCATATGTAAAATAGATAACCAAATGGGCATTTGCTGTATGATTCAGGAAAGTCAAACAGGGGCTCCGTAACAACTTAGAGGAGTGGGGTGGGGAGGGAGATGGGAGGAAAGTTCAAGAGGGAGGGGACATATGTATACCTATGGCTGATTCTTCTTGATTTTGACAGAAAGCAACAAAATTCTGTAAAGCAATTATCCTTCAATTAAAAAAGTAAATTAATTAAACAACAACAAAAAAGAATCTACTTACCAGTGTAGGAGCACAGGAGGTGTGGGTTTGATCCCTGGGTTGGGGAGATCCCCTGGAGAGGCAAATAGCAACCCACTCCAGCACTCTTGCCTGGAGAATCCCATGGACAGAGGAGCCTGGCTGATTACAGTCCATGGGGTCGCAGTCGGACACAACTGAGCATCTGAGCATTCCCAGCATGGATCCTGCATCCAACTCTCTTGGTTGGGGGTGAAACCAAGCAGGACTCTCTGCTGCTCCTAGGTATGAATGCTTTCCGTGTCCCCCATTTCTTGTTTGTGGGGAATAGACTCCAGCCTCCAAGAGCTTCCCTGAGTTCCAAAGGGCAGGTTCAAACAGTTGCTTGTCAGGGAGGGTAGGGAAAGCAGAGATAAGGGAGGAGCTGCCAATAAGCAACAGTATAGTCTTGGCGCAGGATCCTGGCTCTGCCTCAAGGAGTACACATAACAGTGTCTTTGGTCCCTGTAGTTAAAGCTGTGGTTTTTCCAGTAGTCATATATGTATGTGAGTGTTGGACCGTAAAGAAGGCTGAGTGCCAAAGAATAGATGCTTTCCAACTGTGGTGCTGGAGAAGACTCTTGAGAGTCCCTTGGACAGCAAGGAGATTAAACCAGTCAATCCTAAAGAAAATCAACCCTGAATATTCTTCGGAAGGACTGATGCTGAAGCTGAAGCTCTAGTTTGGCCACCTGAGGCAAAGAGCCCACTCACTGGAAAGAAAATAAAAACCAAAAACCTCATGCTGGGAAAGATTGCAGGGAGGAGGAGAAGGGGACAGCAGAGGGCAAGATGGATAGTGAAGGGCAAGGGGAGCCTGGCTTACTGCAGCCCATGGGGTCAAAGAGTCAGACATGACTGAGCGACTGAACAACAGCAGCAGAACTAAAAACCCCAAGAAATGCAAGTTGTTAACTACGTGATGAAGCATTCTTCACTCAGCTCATCAGGAGACCTCCTGAGGCCAGACTAAAGGAATGCAGGGCCTGCACACACCCTGCTCCTTATCAGCACCCTACCCTTGAACCACTGCAATTGAACTCCTCACCAAATCCCAGCCGGGGTTGGGACAAACAGTTTTTCAGGACACGAGTCCACTGTATCTCCCTTTGCCTGGCAAAGCAATAAAGCTTTTCTGCGTGTGTGTGCTAAGTCACTTCAGTGGTATCTGACACTTTGTGACGCTATGGACTGTAGCCTGCCAGGCTCCTCTGACCATGGGATTCTGCAGGCAGGAATACTGGAGCAGGTTGTCATGCCCTTCTCCAGGGGGATCTTCCCAATCCAGGGATCGAACCCGAGTCTCTCATGCCTCTGGCATTGGGAGACAGGTTCTTTACTGTTAGGGACCAAACGACAGGCTCTAGGACCTGAGCCATGTTTACCAGAAAGAGACAGGACATGCGCTCATCCTGCCTGGCCAATCATGTAACGCCAGCTACTCCTGTAACTGAGACAAAGAACTGCCTGTATATAAGCCGCCATACTCCTTTGTTCGGGGCTCTTGTCGGATTCCACTGTGCTGGAAGAGACTTGGGCCCTAGCGCGCTAGAAATAAACTCCCTTCTTGCCTTTGCATTACTGTGGTGGACTTGCTCTCTCGGTTGGTTCGGAGATATGGGCTCGGTGCATAACATTTACCACTAGTGCCACCTGGGAAGCCTGCTGCTGCTGCTGCTGCTGCTGCTGCTGCTGCTGCTGCTACGTCGCTTCAGTCGTGTCCGACTCTTTGCGACCCCATGAACTGCAGCCCACCAGGCTCCTCTGTCCATGGGATTTTCCAGGCAAGAAGAGTACTGGAGTGGGGTGCCATCGCCTTCTCCCTGGGAAGCCTACTCCCCCTGAAGTTGCCAAGATTCAGTTTGGCACCGGTGCACTGAGGCTGAGTTTCTGACATCAGGGGGTACTTGCGCTGTGCTCGGATGGCCAGTGGTGCATCTTTCTCCCAATCTTGATCATTTTATGACTAACTTTCCTTCTCCTCCTGGTTTTACCACAAAAAGCAAAGAGCCCCAGCTGTTTCAGAAAAATACACAAAATGGAAAATCCACTCACTGATCATGATGAGTTAATTATAGGTCTGCAATGCGAAGTGGAAATGTTAAGATGTCACACAGATCTTGATATGGAAGTGGAAGAAAAACTGCCCTTCTCCAGGGGATCTTCCCGACTCAGGGATTAAACCCGGATCTCCTGAACTGCAGGCATATTCTTTACCATCTGAGCCAATTACATTGTTTCTTCATGTAAAATTCCAGGATCAGGCCTCCTGGTCTCCTAAGGAGTAATGTGGTGAAGTGAACAACAGTAGGTGGGATCAGAGGCCAGGGATGAGAACCCCCTACTCTGCCTCTCATTCTTGAACAAACCTTGTTCCTCTTTGGACTACAGTTTTCCAGTCTGCATAGTGGAGAGGACTCCATCTAGAAACTTCCGTCATCATGGGGAAAGCACTGCCAACCGAAACAGAGGTAGCTGTTGGTGCGCTTCCACGTTCGGCACCTCAGGGCCTTTGCTCCCTGGTACACGCAGACGCGCATCTGGCTCCCTCATGACCTTCTGGTCTCGAGGAGATTCCTCATATACCGTAATACTGACCAAATCTACCAAGTTTTGTTTTTTTTTAAGTTTCTGCTTCAGGGGGTGGGGGCAGGGCATGTGGACCATTTTTGAATTGAATTCACTTGAATTTTTAAATGAATGAATTTCTAAATCATTGAATTTGTTGCACTATTGCTTGTGGATTACTATATGCTCTGGTTTTCAGCCAAGAAGTACGCAGGGTCTTAGCTCCCCAACCAGGACTTGAGCCGTCATCCCCTGCCCTGAAAGGCCAAGTCTTAACCACCAGACAAGCCCCAAATTTTGCTTTCTTAAAAACACAAGTCTAGGGATTTAAAATTGTAAAACTTTTATAAATTGGATGAAGGTGGTTAATAGGTATGAACTTCCAGTTCTAAGAACAAATCTGAGGGATGTCAGGTACAATATAATGAACACTGCTGTTGGCTATATAAGAACAACTTATATTTATATATAAGTTGTTAAGAGGGTAAATCCTAGGTTCTTCTCATAAGAAAAAAATATTTTCTTTTACTTGGTAGTATGAGATGATGGATGCTCACTAGAGTTAAGATGGTCATCGTTTCACAAAGTATGTAAGTTAAATCATGATGCTGGGACTTCCGTGGTGGTACAGTGTGTAAGAATCCACCTGCTGATTCAGGCATCACGGGTTCAATCCCTGGTCCAAGAAGATCCCGCATGCCGTGGAGCAACTAAGCCCGTGTGCCACAACCACCCAGCCTGAGAGCTGCAACCGCTAAGCCCGAGCACCTGGAGCCTGCGCTCTGCCGTGAGAGACGCCACCGCGGTGAGAAGCGCGTGCGGCGCAGCAAAGAGCAGCCCCTGCTCCCTGCAGCTGGAGCAAGCCTGAGCAGCAGCGCAGATCCCGCGGGGCCCACAGTCACACACGGCAATTCATGACGCTTGCAAAGCTCATGGTGCTGGACACCATCAACATTCACAGTGCTACGTGTCAGTTACGCCTCAACACTGGCAGGAAAAAAGGTGGGGGGAGAAGTTTGATAAACTTTACGAGATTAAACCTGACTTTCAGATAGAGTTGTCTATCAAGGTTTCCGGTTTTCTAAAGCGGTGTGCGGGGAACGTTGTACCTCGCACGTGGGCCCAGAGGGTGCACAGGCAGGGCTGAGGGAGGTCAGAGCCGGGAGCCAGCTGCGTGCACTGCCTGACACCCCACCTCACACAGGGAAGGCCTGGCCTGCAGGGGCGCTGCCTGCGGTCTGGGCTCTCTATCTAGGGCAGGTCTCCTTACCTCAGGAAACCTAGCCTGGTGTGCAGTCTAGCAAAACTGTCAGAACTGCCAGAGCTGAGCCTGCCACTTTTTTTGTGGAGTTGTGGTGAGCAGAACTCCTGATTGTGTGGAGCCTTGGGTTTTCCTTTATGTTTTTAATTTTTATACAGTTTTAAAGGTTACTCTCCATTTACAGATGTTAAAAATTGTCTGTGGTCCCCGTGTCGAGCAATGCGTCCTCAGCCTTCTCGCACCCAGGGGTCTGGGCCTCCCTTTCCCCGCTTCTCTCTTGCCCCTCCTCCTCCCCCTTCGCTTCTCCTCACTGGTAACCGCTAGTTTATTCTCCGCATCCGTGAATCTGCTTCTTTTTTGTCACATTCACTAGTTCATTGTACTTTTAGATTCCACATATAAGTAATGTCATACAGCACTCGTCTTTCTCTGTCTGACTTTTTTCACTTAGCATAATGCCCTCCTAGTCTAGAGCCTTATTTTTAAAGGCATTTCTGAGGTGACCTGGAAAACCAGTGCAGGAAACGGGAAAGAAGTAACTCCTAGAACTCGGTGTGACTGCGGGGTTCACGCACAGCTTCTAGAGCCAAGAGGGGCACCAGAGGAGCTGAGGAGAGGAGAGTCTTGAGCGTACAGACAGGAGAGCCTCTACAGAGAGCAGGGTTGGGGAGGGTAGAGGGGGAAGGGCTCTGCACCCAGCTCTCTGGAGGAGGCTTCTGGAACCCCGAGGCTGTTGCAGTTTCTCTTGCTGAGCCGGCGTTAAGGGTGGTTTTGGTCCTGACGGAGGCCCCCACCAGCTCTCTGCTCCCCTGCCCCAGCCCAGCTCTTCCCCGCCCTCGGTGCCTCGGTAGGGGCTTCCTTCTTCTTCCATCCCAGCTTCCTCTTGCTCGGTCTCCCGTCTGGCATTGCCATTTCCCCTCTCCCATGCAACACATCCTTTTCCTCCCTCCTCCACCCCTACCTAATCTAAGCGATGTCTCCAGAATGGGGGGTCAAACCGCAGTGGCAGCTTCAGAGGACCCGGGCCCCGGTGAAGAATCCTGCCCCATTCGGCCAGGCCAGGAGGCTCATGTCTCTTAGTTCCCCCACATGCAAGGGTTAATAATGCCCCTTCTCAGGCGATGGTGATCACTAGGAAAGAAGAAACGAACTCACAGACTTAAAGAAAGAACTTATGAACTGGAGGGGAAGGGTCGGGGGAGGGTTTAGGACTGACATGTACACACTGCTGTATTCAAGAAAGAAGACTCAGGTTTGAAATAATCCCGACAGTGCTCTCCAGATGAATCTATGGGATTGTGAATGAAATGTTAAAATAACCCTTTCCCCCTGGCCCTGTCACTGTCTGTAATGGCACATTTTAAGTCAAGGTGTTTCTACGAGGCCAAGTTCCAGGGAAGTCAAGCATCAAGGGAGGGCTTAAAATGCTTAAATAATGCATGTTATTCTTCTAGCATTTTTTGTGACTACGTATTTCTGGTCTTCAGAAACAGTGCCCAAGGATCAGAGGTTAAGTGTTTCCTTTAGGACCCAGGTCCAATTGAGAGAGTGTCATACTGAATGAAGTAAGCCACACAGAGAAGGAAAAATATCATATGGCATCCCTTATATGTGGAATCTAAAAAAGCATGATGCAAATGAACTTACTTACAAACAGAAAGAGACACACAGACTTAGAGAATGGTCTTGTGGCTGCCAGGGGAAGCATGGGAGCGGGGAGTGCGCACGTGCGCGCTGCCGTACTGGGAATGGGTCGCCAGCAAGGACCACCGTGCAGCGCACGGAGCTCTGCTCAGCGTCACGCGGCAGCCTGGGGAGGGGGTCTGGGGGAGAATGGATGCCTGTGTCTGTGTGGCTGAGTTGCTCTGCTCTGCACCTGAAACCATCACAACATTGTGAATTGTCTGTGATCTTTAGCCACTAAGTCCTGTCCGGCTCTTTTGTGACCCCATGGACTGTAGCCTGTCAGGCTTCTCTGTCCATGGGATTTTCCAGGTAAGAATACTGGAGTGGGTTGCCATTTCCTCCTCCAGGGCATGTTCCCGACCCAAGTATCAAATCCACTTCTCCTGTATTGCAGGCAGATTCTCTACCACTAAGCCTATGCTCCAGTATAAAATACAAAGCTTGAAAAAAAAAATAAAATAAAATCAGTAATTCAACAGAAAAAAAAAAGAAAGAGGCTGGTCAATGATGCACTTCTAGCCTAGCTGATGTGGAGTATTATGCAAACAAGCCCTACCCAATGTGACCCCTGCAAGCCCTGCCCACTGAGCCTGAGTCCTTCACAAGGGCATTTGAAGCTGTCAGAATTCTATTTGCATTTTAAATCCTTTTCATTCTTTGCCCTGTTTGCCTCTTGCTGCCAGCTGGCATTTTTTGCCTCTACCCTCTGCCTTGGTGGCTAAGACCTGGATCCTTAGCTCTGAGCACAGATTGGCTGGAGAGGAAGGCTCTGGTTGTGTTTGTATAAAACGCCTCCCACGTTGTGGCTGGGTGTATCCTCCAGACTGAGTTTATAATAGTCATTTTCGATTTCCTTCAGAAACTGTGCTACCAGCATGACCAGTTTATTGGAAGGATCCAATAAAGCAAGCAGTGGGTGGTCTTTCAGATTTGGGCTACACTATAATCATATTATAAGAGGAGGCAATGCAGTTGCCAGTGGTGCAAAGCTTGCTCTGCATGGTTCGCCTCTCAGCTTTGCTATTGTGAGCTCCGTGTGGCTTTGGCCATTTTAAATGACTTTATATGAGGAAGAGGGGGCAGAGTGGAGGATGGAACAGAGCCACGTGTCTTAGCTGAGTGCTGTCCAGCCCTCACATCAGGGCCTCACACAGATTAGGGGGTTTGTGACGACCTCAGCTTCTATCGGGGGAAGTGGGAAGTGGGGTGGTGCCCCCCTGAGAAGAAGGGGGCTTGGGGAGGCGTGGCGCCTTTGTCCTACCACGTATGCAGCCCTAAGTGGGGCTGTTTTGGAGGTGCTGCAGTGTTTGAGGGAGTTTCATAACATTCAGGCCACTCCGAGCTAAGAATAATCCTTATCTGTAAAACGGAAATCATAATAGTAGCTATCTGATAGGTTATTGCAGAGATTAAATGAAGCAAAGCCCAGAAAGTGCTGCGAAGAGGGTATGGGACAGGATGAGGGCTCAGCATCACCACAGGGGCTCTTTGCCAGCGGGAAGAGCAGTTCCAAAATTATTTTCTCATTCCTTCTTTAATACAGTAATTCATTAATGTATTTATTTTTGGTTGTGCAAGACCTTGGTCGCTGCACACGGACTCTCTCTCATCGAGGCGAGCGGGGGCTGCCCTCCAGTTGCGATGCTCCGGCTTCTCATTGCAGCAGCTTCTTGTTGCCGAGCTTGGGCTGTGAGTGTAGGCCTCAGTAGTTGTGGTATACGGGCTGAGTTGTCCCATGGTACATGAACTATTCCCAGACCAGGGATTCAACCTGTGTCCCCTCTGTTGGCAGGTGGGTTCTTAACCACTAGACCACCAGGGAAGTCCCTCATTTTTTTTTATCAAAGGCACAGTGCCTTGGGATTAAGGTCTCTGGGCTCTGTGTTTATAGCACAGTCTTCTTGGCTGCCTCTTCCTGGTCTTCTTTAGAGAGGCCTCAGGATGAGGCTGAAAGACGGATATCAGAGAGGCCTTTCATATCCATGGACACTCATCAGTCTCGGGGCAGTGAGGAAATAGCACTCTCTGCTCCCTGCTGGGGAGCAGACCAAGGTTATACTTCCCCAGAGTTCACGGTCACCCCCCAAGAACCTATACACCATCCCCCAAAGAGGCCTTTACACCACACCCCAAAGAGACAAACTCTCATCAGACCTCGGGAGAAGTATTCAGTAGCATTCCCTGTATAATAACAGTCTCAAGTCAATATGAGTATTACCTATAATTTATGGGGAAACCTGGTGGCTTAGATGATAAAGAATCTGCCTACCATGCAGGAGACCTGGGTTCAGTCCCTGGGTTGGGAAGATCCTCTGGTGAACGGAATGGCTACCCACTCCGGTATTCTTGCCTGGAGAATTCCATGGACAGAGAAGCCTGTTAGGCTAGAGTCCATGGGGTCGCAAAGAGTCAGACACAACTGGCCGACTAACACTTTTACTTTTTTCACTGAATTGAATCGGCGCTGCCTCCTCCGCTGGACAGGGCCCTGTTGATGGGGTCGGCATCAAGCTAGCGCACTGAATATGCCCACATGCCGGTCCCACTGAAACCCCAAGAGAAGCCTTGACTTGGTATGAAGACCTCGTCTTACGCACCGAAGCTCAGGAGGCATCTGTCGTTAGGTTCTCTTTTTTTGACATGAGTCCTTATTACTTTGATCTTCGGCCTAAAATTTGAGGAGGGAAGCAGATCTCTGTCTCTCAGTGCAAACCTGTTCAGAAGCTCTCTTTGGAAGTGAACAGTCAGGAAGATCCCCTGGAGAAGGACATGGTAGCGCACTCCAGTATTCTTGCCTGGAGAGTCGCGTGGACAGAGGAGCCTGCGGGGCTACAGTCCCTAGGATCACAGAGGGTCAGACTTGACTGAAGCAACTTAGCACACACACACAAGCATTCCACTGGGCGTGTGTACACATCTCCGTTACCCATTCCTCCGCTGATGGACGTTTAGGTGGCTTTCATGTCTTGGCTACTGTAAATAGTGCTACAGTGAACACTGTCTTTTCAAATTCTATATCGTTTCTTCCCAGATATATGTCCAGGAGTGGGTTTGGACTGCTGTACTCTCATTGTATCTTCACAGAGAAGAAAGAGGATGAGAGACCCTCTAGTGTTGTCTCTCTAATCCTATTCATGAGAGTTCTGACATCAAGACCAAACTGCTTCTAAGGCGCCCCATCTCCTTATATTGGGAGTTAGGGTTTCAACATGAATTTGGCCAGATGGGAGGAATGGGTCTCACATGCACACACACACACACACACACACACACACACACACACACCTAGTTCACAAACAGGGAAAATCGGTAGGCCAAACGGGGACTGTGGTGGAGAAGAAAACAGGATCCTTGGAGGCGCCAAGGTGCCAAGCGTCCTTGGATAGAGCAATGACCCAGCATTGCCGGATCATCCCATTTTCTAAAAGAAGTTGGAAAACACAGCTTCTTTTCATGTGCAAGGCAAGCTCCTGATTTTTAAATCTTGACAAGTAATCTAAAAGCTTTTACACACATGGGCCAAGCAAAATACATCTCCAGACTGAACATGTTCCCCAAGCCTCCAGTCTGCGACCTCTGGAAAGGCTGAGAATCATTTTGCTGCTTGAAGGCATGTTACTGGGGACAGAAACTCCTTGTCTAAACAAGGAGTGCTTCTGGAAACACTGCCACCCGCCTGACAGATGGGCGCAGTTGGCTGCTGTCTGCACCACGGCAGCTCAGAACCCACCAAGTGTTGCCAGGGATGTGGCAGTCCAGAACCAGGGACGGAGTTCTTGTCTTTGGGCTTTGTCTCCTGGTTAAAAATAGAGGCGCCTTCTCAATAATTCCTCCCTTGGTGAAAGGCAGTAAGTCTGAAGATAAGGTACTGAAGTTGGACGTGTGGTGGTTTGGCGGTAAGCCGGTTCCCTGGGGTGGGACAGAGTGGGGAGGAAGGACAAAGAGCGTGTGTGTGCTCGGGTGTGTCCAACTCTGCCACCACATGGACTGTGGTTCACCAGGCTCCTCCGTCCATGGGCTTTTCTAGCAAGAATACTGGAGTGGATAGCCATTTCCACCTCCAGGGGAATCTTTCGGACTCAGGGATTGAACTCACGTCTGCTGCGCCTCTTGCATTGCCAGTGAGGTTCTTTACCAATGCTCCACCTGGGAGCCCCGAAGAGAGAGGTAGGTGTGTCTGGAGGCTATCTTGATCTATTTCATGGTTTCCATTCTGGTCCAAGGTAGGACCCAAAGTTGGCCTCTAACATAGATCCTCCGTCCCCAACAATGCCTGAGAAAGGCCACTGACCATGAGGCAGCCTTCACCTGTGCCAAGCGGTTGCTGTAGACTCTCTTGAACTCAGTTATCTCAGAAGCATCCTGAATTTCCACCTCCTACTATTTGCAAAAAGATGGCTTTTCTTCTGCCACCCTTGACCTGTTCAACTTCTGAAGAGTTTCAAGCAGGTTCTAGAAGAAGACAGTCTTGTATATACTCTGAGACTGAACATACACATGGATAATGGCCGGACCATAGGTAAGATAGAACTCGGACCCACCATCTGCAGCAAGTTAACCATAGCCAGTGGCCCCAAATGTCAGGGCTTGATAATAACTGACAGTTTCCCTAACTGTTGTCCCTGCTTCCGACTTAAGATCTTTAAGAGAAGCCCCTAATCTATCCCATAAGGATGTCTCTCCTACAGTTAGCTGCCACCTCCAGCTTCCCCCCAAAACAGCCTCCAAGGAGGGCACACATGGAGCCCTCCCTCTTTTCCTCCATGAAGCTCCTTCCCAGCCCTGCCTGCCTCAGTGATGCCAAACACAAGTGGCGGTGTCTGACCCACTTGCTAGGACGCGCTCCCTTTAAACAGCCTTTGGGGCTTCCCAGGTGGTGCAGTGAGTCCGCCTGCCAGTGCAGGAGACGCGTGTTCAATCCCTGAGTCGGGCAGATCCCCTGGAGGAGGAAGTGGCAGCCCACTCCAGTATTCCTGCCTGGAGAATCCCATGGACAGAGGAGTCTGGTGGGCTACAGCCTATGGGGTCGCAAAGAGTCAGGTATGACTGAGTGGCTGAGCATGCAACCATGCAAACAGCCTTTGCCTGTTCTCATTTAGGAGGTTTTTGTTCATTTCCATGGCTCAGGCACCCTCACACACAGTTTCATTTCCAGCTGGGGTTGCCCCCCTGCCCCCAGGCTCACAGTGACTGCGGAACCCACTCAGAGGAGGCAGTTTGGACAATTGATGGACCAGTCTGTCCCAGAAGAATGGTAAAGGGGCCCAAGGGATGTTTGAAATCATTGTGTTGTGACCAGAAACTTTATTAACCTGGAGACAATGGGGCAATTGTCCCAGGGCAGACAGAGCAAAATGCTGGAGTCTGGGACAAGCGAAGCTGCCTGAGTGGCCTGGGCACAGACTCCCGCGTGTCGAGGCTGGCAATGGAAGGGGCAGCCATTGACCGCAAACAGGCTGGGCTACCAGCCGTCCGGTCACTTCCTCACTGGAAGAAGCCACAGAGCTTCTGAGCAGCCAAAAGGCATCTCACTCCTTGAGCCTATGAAAATTAACCTCTTTCCACTTTCATCAAGTCACCATTCCTACATTAAAGAGATACCTCTTGGGAAGGAGACAGCATTTTTTTATATGAGAACAAAATGTCATCACAGACGGAGAGCTTTCAATACATCATATCTGTATTTTTCAGAGAGAAAAAGTGGGAAATTAAAGAAGTAGAAATGTATCGTCTTAAATCAAAAGAGCTATTGGGATCCTTCAGAGGCATATTCCTGACTCTCTCGCTCACAATTTCTGATATCTTAAAAGCCTCAAGAGAAGAATTAAAGTTTTCCTCCGGACAGGGTGCCGCAAAGAACCGCGCTTAGAGCGCTGCTTGGTATTTGGGAGACGATCAGGACAAAGGATGGGGGGTGCCAGGTTGCAGCTCCGCCCCTGCAACCCCACCCACCCCGATCTAGGCACATGAATGGGAAGAGAAGACGCTGGGACATCTTCATTCTTCTTTAAGGACAGCTGCCGATGATCTAAACTGAGGTCTCTGTTCCGCACTTTTAGTTAGGCTGACCTCGGGGGATCTGCCTGCAGGGCCGTCTCCATGCTGCTGTGGTGTCATGCGACACAGCAGTTACCATGGAGATTATCAGCTGTGCGTGGGCTGTCCATAAGCTGGACCTGCATCTGACAAGTCAAATTTGTCAGTTTGGGGAAAGAGTTCTGAGGGTTCCTTTTTTTCTTTCCTCTTGAAGAAATTTCCCTGGCTCCTGCCCCTTGCTCCCCTCCCCCTTTCCAACTGGGAGAGACTTTTCCACATTGCGGTCTTGAGTCGGAGAAAGGTTGTTTTATTTTCTCTGGTGATCTGTGGAGTCTGCAAGAAAGCTCGGGGACTTGCGCCGGTGGCCCTCCAGGATGATTTAGGGGTAAAGTAAAACGATCTTACGATTCATCTACAGACTGTGCGTGTGTGCTTGCGATGTCTCTTTAGTCGTGTCCGACTCTTTGTGGCCGCATGGAACGGACTGTAGCCCGCCAGGCTCCTCTGTCCCTGGGATTTCCAGGCAAGAGCGCTGCAGTGGGTTGCCATTTCCTACTCCAGGAGATCTTCCCAGCCCAGGGATTGACCCCACATCTCCTATGTCTCCTGCATTGGCAGGTGTACGCTTTACTACTGGGCCCCCCGGGAAGCCCCCGCTGCAGACCCCAGGGCACCCACCATGGGCTTCCTCTCTTGTATGGCGGCGATGGTCGGCTGGGTTTTCTCTCCAAAGAGTGCATCTCATTTCCTCCGTTGCCATGAACTGCCCCCAGCATACGAGTGATCACGTGTGTGCACGTGTGTACACGCCTCGGCGCACGTCTCTTTGTCCTGCTGCCCTCTGCCCCTCCCTCGGCAGGTAACGACTTTTATGGACTGACTTTATGAGATTGAAGGTGAAACAGCCATTGAATAAAAGGTACCCTGCCAACCTGACAGACTGCGGGAGGCAGGGATGGATCCAGGCCAGCAAGGGAGGGACAGGCTCTGTGTCTGCCCTGCTGCTGAAGAGCATCAGACGACTGTAGGGACAGGGGTGGGAAGGAGGCTCCTGGCCCCAAACACCTTGGTTTTACCTTGCTTTCCCTTTGGCTCATCTCCTAAGATTACAGGAGCCCTTAGCCAGTCTCTCATCCATCACGCCCGCGATCTCACCGCACCAGCTTCAGGGGCCTCGCACGGCAGCTAGTGGGCCCTCTGGACAGCCGCTCCAGAGCCTGCAGCAGGCAGGGGTGAGCAGCGGCCGCCCCAAGCTGGGGGCTCAGGAAGCAACCACTCACAACGAGTGCCACGCCAGGCCGGGTCAGCGGGCGAGCGGATCCAACACTGCAGTTCCCCCCGTGGCGACAGGGCCCGCCGCACACGGAGGGATGCGTGTGGCTGCAGGGCAAGAGGCCTGATGCCGTGAAGCCCAGCCGGACAGCGCCCCACGACTGTGCTCTCCCTTGAGCCTTCCCGGAAGCGCCCCACGTGGGCCCTCAGCTGCTCGAAGGCGACCCTGGGGCACACCTCTTGGCATCTGAGGGGAACAGGAGGGCGTGATGGCAGAGGTCTGAGTTTTTAAAAGTAAGGCCAACGCTGTGTGTCAGCCTGTTGATGGTGTGCGTGAGCGTCTATGTGCATGTGTGTGCACTCGAGTGAACGTGTCTGTGTGTGCCCATGCATATATGTATGTGTCTGAGTGTTTGTATGTGTAGATATGTTTGCGTGTGAACGGTGTGTCTGTGTGTACATGTGTACGCATGAGTGAGTTTGAGTTTCTGTATGTGTGTGTGCGTGAATTTGCACGTCTGTTTATGTGCCTCTGTGTGTGAATGTGTGAAAGTCAATCTGTGCATGTCTGCGTGCAGTTGTGTCTATGTGTACATGGGTGAATATGTGTGTGAATGAGTGTGTCTCTGTATGGCTCAGATGGTAAAGAATCCACCTGCAGTGCAGGAGACCTGGGTTCGATCCCTGGGTCGATGGGGAAGATCCCCTGGTGGAGGCATGGCAACCCCACTCCAGCACTCTTGCCTGGAGAATCCCACGGACAGAGGAGCCTGGCGGGCTGCAGTCCATGGGGTACAGAGAGTCGGACACGACTGAGCGACTACCAGCTTCACTTTCACTGTGTGTGTGCATCTGCATGTGAGCATGTGTGGATGTCTATGTGAACGGGTGTGTCTGTGCACACGTCTGTGTGAACACGGGTGTCAGTGTGTTTCTGTGCATGGATGGATTTGTCTGTGTGTGTGTGAATGAGTGTCACACACTCATCTGTGTCGGCACACACGTTTGTGTGTGGCAGTGCTGGGAGGTGGGTGGTACTGGGCCCCTCTCTTGGGGTCAGTTCCGGAAACCTCAGGCTGCGCTGGCTGGGGCGTCCACACCCCTAGCTGGAGCCCAGCTTGCTTCTCTGCTGACATCACAGAAGGCCGGGCTGCTCTGGATTCCGGGGCGCTGTTGAGTTGGTTGGACGACGACCGTGTTTCCGACTCGAAATTCAGTCTAGCGGGCGAGCATACGTCACAAGTACAGCCGATGTAGCTTCTTTCCTGAGAGAGCTGTGCACTTCCCACAGCCCCCGTCTGTGCAGAGTCCCACTGTAGATGCTCATCCCTCATCTCCCAACCATTCCGCCAGGATTTGCACGATTAGCCGGTCCTTTATATATATATCAGTGTAGTTCAGTCGCTCGGTCGTGTCCGACTGCTTGCGACCCCATGGACTGCAGCACGCCAGGCTTCCCTGTCCATCACCGACTCCTGGAGCTTACCCAAACCCATGTCCATTGAGTCGGTGATGCCATCCAACCATCTCATCCTCTGTCGTCCCCTTCTCCTCCAGCCTTCAATCTTTCCCAGCATCAGGGTCTTTTCCAATGAGTCAGCTCTTGGAGTTTATCTAACTCTGTTATATAAAGAACATATATTCTTACTGGAGTGTAACTGATTTACAATGTTGCGTTAGGTTCGGGTGCACAGCAAAATGAATCAGTTATACACATGCATATATCCACTCACTTTTAGAATCTTCTCCAATATATAACAGAGTTTTGAGTCAAGTTCCCTGTGCTGTATAGTAGGCCCTTATTAGTTATCTATTTATACATGGTAGTGTGTATGTGTTAATCCCAATCTCCCAGTATCTACCCCACGACCACCCTGGTAACCATAAGATTATTTTCTATATCTGTGAGTCTATGTTTTTAAAACGAGTTTATTTGTACCATATTTTTTAGAGTCCACATATAAGAGATATCCTATGATATTTGTCTTTCTGTGCGTGACTTACTTCAAAGAGTAGGACAATCTCTAGGTCTATCCATGTTGCTGCAAATGGCATTGTTTTCATTCTTTTTTATGGCTGAGTAATATTCCACTGTGTGCCTATGTACCACATCAGTTACTCTGTTAACGGACATTGAGGTTGCTTCCATGTCCTGGCTATTGTAAACAGTAGACCAGCCCTTTCTTTAGATCTAGAAGTGAGGACCCAGAGGCATGAAGCAAAGTTTCCCACCATGCACAGCTCCACTGTGATCTGAGCTAGGCTTGGAACAAACAGGGCCTTTGCTCACCCCATACTTACCTGCGCCAGTCTGCAAACATCCAGTGGATATGTGATGCTTCCAGAAAGGCTTCCAGCGTCGGGGCAGGGGTCTTTCATCCTCTGTAAGCTGGGAGCATTAAGCCCCGTCTGCCTCCTCATGGCAGTGAAGCACAGCCAGCCCCCGACATGGCTGACCAGGCTAGGGTCTTCAGGCCCTTCTCTCTCTGCGAGTGGGGCCTGGAGCTGGGCAGAGCAGAGAAGGGCCCCTCCCAGACCCATCTTCACGCCCATCTCCTGCTTCTCAGCCATGTAGCCAGAAGAGGAAGCTTCAAGGCCAAGGGCTTTGCTGGATATAAGCTAGTGAAGGCCTGGGTACCAGGGAAGAAAAGGCAGATACTTTGCTCCTCCATAGAGTATCTTGCTATGTGTTGAAGGGAGCAAAGAAAAACATCTCCTGCATATGGGACTCTTAGAAGGTCCCATTAAAATAGAAGGTTTCTGTAAAGGCCCTAGGAAACCCCCTAAACGGTTACAGCATTGTGTCCAGGGAGAGAGGCAGGCGGCACACAGGACGGTGCCCTGTGTCAGCTGCTCCTGCAGCAGAAGCGAGCTGCGAGCATGAGGGCCTGGCTCCCGGCTGTGTTTTATTTTCCTGACTGCTCCCAGGTGCATGTTTCTAGAAGCCCAGAGCTCCAGTGCTGTCGGCGGATGGAGACGCAGGCCAGGAGCCAGAACCAGAAAATAAATACACGGAGCCAGAAACCTCATGTTCCGATGCAGCTGAAAGGTAACAGACACGGGCCCTGCGGAGCAGCAGGCTCTCCAGACACCAGCCAGGAACCTCTCCCCACCCCCGCCCGAGAGGCCCTTCTCACAGGCTGCCCGCAGCTCACAGAGATGCTGCGCTGGCCTGGCGGTGCTCAGCACGGGGGCTGCTGTAGGCAAGCCAGTCTGCCGCACCCAGCCAGGCCCTGCTCCCTGCTTCCTCTTCACTCCAGGGTCTGCGGGAGGATGGAGAATTGTCTTGAAGGACCTGGGGACTCTTGGCAATGTCTCTCCACCACTGCCTTGCCCAGGCTACCCACAGATCCACTTTCTCCAAAGGTTTAGCTGGTTTTTGATTTATGTGAGGGCCCCATCCCTGGTGGCTCAGACAGTAAAGAATCTGGCAGTGCAGGAGACCCGGGTTGGATCTCTGAGTCAGGAAGAGCCCCTGGAGAAGGAAGTGGCTACCCACTCTAGTATTCTAGCCTGGAGAATCCCATGGACAGAGGAGCCTGGCGGGCTGCCATCTGTAGGGTCACAAAGAGTTGGACATGACTGAGGGACTAATACTTTCATCTCTGGGGAGGCACCTTGAAGCCTCACACCCATGGCTGTCCTCCCAGAGCACTTGGCATACAGATGCCCATGGCCTGGTGCCTCTGGGTACCTGGAGCATCTCCCTCTCTGCCCTGGCTCAGCTCTAAGCCAGACATGGTTTGCTTCATGCTTCCCATTAGGTGAGAGGGACCAAGTCCCATACATGGCCCAGTGTGGGCAGTCTCTTGGCCTCTCTGTTTGCAGGGGGTGCCATGGCAGGGTCTCAAGATAGAGACCATCAATGTGCTCTTCTCAGCCCATGACGAAGGAGGTCTGGGCGAGCTGACAGCAACAGCCCCCGGCCAGTCTGGGCTAGATTCCCAGCTCCCAACCCTCCACGTGATCCTGGGCAGCTCAACTCACTGGGCCAGTTTCCTCTTCTGTAAAATAGGATGAAAATGAGGCCCACCTCACAGAGTTGACCTAAGGATTAAATGAGGTTTTAAGTGTATACACAGATGTATCTATATACATACTCATGTGTATATATGAAATTATATATACAAATATAAATGAATTATATAAGAGTGTATATACATATAATTGTATATATATTTATACATAAATTATATTTTAGATATAAATATCTATGACATTATAAATACATATACTATTTAAAGTACTTAACAGAGACTTCCTGATGATCCAGGGGTTAAGAATCTGACTTGCAATGCGGGGGTCACAGGTTTGATCCCTGGTCAGGGAACTAAGATCTGACATGCTGTGGAGCAAGCGAGCCCACACCACAACTAGAGTCCACACGACGCAAGGGGAGACCCCATGTGCTGTGACTGAGGCCCTAGGCAGCCACATAAATAAATAAATGAAGACAAAAATTGTTCACGTACTTAGAACCGTGCCTGGCGCACAGTGAAGGCTCCATAAATATTAAGTGGTTTTCTTTTTGTCCTTCCTCTGGTTCTCATTGTCGTCGTGATAAGCACAGCTTTGAGATCAGGCAGCCTGGGTTTCAATCTCCATCTAGCCCTTTAACAGCCCTTGAGCAGAGGTGAACTTCCTCCACCTATCCAAGCCTTGCTAAATGTCCGCAGATTAAGGTTCATTACAAATCATAGGTCTGGGACCACCCTGGTGGTCCCGTGGTTAGGATTTTGCCTTCCAATGCAGGGGGTGCCTGTTCAATCCCTAGTCGGAGGAGATAACATCCCCCAGGCTTTGTGGCCAAAAAACCAAAACATAAAAAACAGAAGCAACATTGTAACAAATTCAATAAAGACTTTTAAAAAATGGTTTACTATTAAAAGAAATAGTTGGCCTTAAACTGTACACTTAAAACTGGTTAAAATAGTAATTTTATGTTACGTAGATTTACCACAATAAGAAAAAATCCACCATAAACGAATATCAGATATTTGTCACACAAGTATCAGGAATCCATCAAACGAAGCCCATATTTTAATGAGAATATTATTTGAAGGAGTGATTCTCAGGTCGTGTGTCTGGGGCGTGGTGATTGCGTTTGGAAGAGACTGGAAGCGGGGCCATGCTGGGCCTGGGGACCTGGGAGGTGTCCAGACTAGATGCCAGTGAGGCCAGGCGTGCCTGCGGCTCTGGGATACAGTCTATGTGGCTGCACCAGGGACATGCTGGGAACCCTGAGGACAAGGCACTCAGGTCTCTCGACAAGCCCTTCCTTGCAGACAGAGTCTGGAGGAGGATCTTTCCCACGTCTAGCAAGAGGCCTGTGTGTTAGTCGCTCAGCTGTGTGTGGCTCTTTGCCACCCCATGGACCCTGCCGGGGTCCTCTGTCCATAGGACTCCCCAGGCAAGAATACTGGAGCGTGTTGCCATTTCCTCTTTCAGGGGATTTTCCTGACCCAGGGATAGAACCTGGGTCTCCTGCACTGCAGGTGGATTCTTTACCACTGAGCCACCAGGAAAGCAAGAGGCCTCCTTGCCTTCTTTCCAGACTTTTCCAGAGAGCATGCTCCAGTCCAATCTCATAGCACAACAGGTATCTCTGCCCTGCTCAGCCCCAGAGTGACACAGCATGCCTTTATTCCAAAGTTCCAACAGTGAAAGCGTGGTCACAGCGTGATGGCTCCAGGTGTGAACCGTGACCCAGGAGTTAGGGACTAAGGAGAGCTGTCATTCATCACCAGGTGCTCACAAGCCAGCCTCTAGTTGCCTAGGCAACCTGGAAGGGCCTCTGCCTTCCCTCCAGGACGAGCCTGCTGCTTCCCATGATGCAGACAGTTCTGGCGAGGAAGGATGGAAGTGGTGTGGACCATAGGAAGGGGCCCTGCAGGAGGCCTCACAAGAGGGCTCCCAGCAGAGCCTGTGAAGGTCACCTCATTTGCTGAGCATCCCATGCGCCAGGCAGCATGCCAGGGTTCCCTTTGAGTTAGAAGGGTTCTCTTTTCTCCTCACCCTCTCTAGCCTTTGTTGTCTACAGACTTTTTGATGATGGCCATTCTGACTGACGTGAGGTGGTACCTCACTGTAGTTTTGATTTGCATTTCTCTAATAATTAGCAATATTGAGCATCCTTTCGTGTGCATGTCAGCCATCTGTATGTCTTCTTTGGAGAAATGTCTATTTAGGTCTTCTGCCCATTTTTTGATTGGGTGGTGTTTTTTGTTTTGGTATTGAGAAGTATAAGCTGTTAGTGTATTTTGGGTATATACGACCGTCAAAATAAAATCACGCATATACCACCTGCCACTTTAGGAAGTCCTTATCTTCCCAGGTGGTGCTTGTGGTAAAAAACCCACCTGCCAATGCAGGTTAGACCTGAGACATGCAGGTTTGTTCCCAGGGTCGAGAAGATCCTCTGGGGGAGGGCACAGTAACCCACTCCAGTATTCTTGCCTGGAGAATCCCACGGACAGAGGAGCTTGGTATGTAACAGTCCATTGGGTCACAAAGAGTCAGACACAACTGAAGCGACTTAGCATGCATGCATCTTAAGTAATCATATCTGCAAAGACCCTATTGCTAAATATGTTAGGTCACATTCTGCGGCTCTGGGTGGACATGGATTTAGGGGGACACTGTTCACCCCGCATGGACAGCGTGAGCACGTGCATGCAGATGTGACTCACGGCTGTGCTGGGAGGTGAGGGGGCATGAGAGGTGCCTGTTACTGAGAGGCAGCTCCGTGAGGGTACCCTGGAGAGGACATAGGGGACACAGAGTGTCTCTGGTCCCCTCATTGCTGGGTTCTTCTGGAACTTTTCACCTGCATCAAGAGAGGAGATCAGAGATCACCAAAAGGTCCTCAGGCTTCAGAGTCTTGTGTCTATGCAGCTCTGGTGTCCAAGGACATGCAGGACCATCAGAACAGAGACGGGAAGGCGTGACCCAGTGCCACCGGGATCCACGCCACAGCTGAAGTCACCAAGTTATTCATGGAGGAGGACACACGCTGATGGAGAAGGAGGAAGAAGCACAAGGGAAAGGGCCGGAGGGGACGCGTGCCAGGCCCGGGGACTCAGGCTGGGGCGCAGCCCACTGCCACTGCCCGTGGAGCAGCAGGCAGGGCAAGAGGTGGTGTCCTCTTGTTTCCTGCTGACACCTCCTCCCACTGGGCTCTGAACAAAGATTTCTGGAAGGAAAGGAGTGATCCAGGGGTAGCACAAGGCAAGCAGCGGCCCTCCGGGGCACGCCCATGGCCGACGGTGGCTGCCTGGGGTTTGGCTGGAGTCATTCCTCTGCAAGTAAGTCTTAGGTGAAAGAGAATCACAGCCCTCGAGAGGCCCCTTCAGTTTCTACCAGTCTTGAAATCATTTGAAAATAGCAACAGCAAGTCCCGATGCTGGGCTTGGAGGATGGCTGCCCTGGTGTCACACGGTCTGGTTGGGCAGCACCTCCTGACCCTGCACTATGTGCCTGGGGGACAGGGGACACCTCGAAGCTTTAACTTAGAGTGAGGACAGAGGGCATGGCCTTTCTGCCTGTCCTGAGGGAGAGAAGTATCTGGGGTGCAGGCCCTTTCTGTCACCACAGGTCAGGGGACTTGGGGTCCTCTGGCCCTGTGTGTTGACAGCCACCTCAGACCCCATTAACTGAAAAGCCATGCTTGAGCCTTGTTCAGCCTTGGACTAAGCCTTGACCTACAAAGGCTTCAGCACTGCTCCAGAGCCGAACCACTGACCTTGCGGAGCACAGAGATTGGATACACACACACATAAGGTTACATGTTGCTAAGAGTCAGACAGGACTGAGCGACGTCACTCTCACTTTTCACTTGCATGCATTGGAGAAGGAAATGGCAACCCACTCCAGTGTTCTTGCCTGGAGAATCCCAGGGACGGGGGAGCCTGGTGGGATGCCGTCTATGGGGTCGCACAGAGTCGGACACGACTGAAGCGACTTAGCAGCAGCAAGGTTACATGGATACCCAGGCAACATGCTCCTGGAACACAGAGGAGGGCTCTGGTGTGAAATGGCCACATAGGCCTCTTTGGGTGTTGGCTCAGCCCAGACGTCCTCTGGTCGGAGAACTGCCTCCCCATCACAGAGGTGAGTCTTAACAGCACATGCTCCACGGGCTCTTTCTTTTGTCTGGTTCTCCAGAAAAACAGAGTCCATGGGTCACACACACAGAGTGGTTTATTATAAGGACTCAGCTCGCATGACTACAGAAGTCGACAAGTTCCAGTAACTGCATTCAGTAAATCAGAGACAAAGGGGCTGCAAATGTGCTCCTGGTCAAGTGCCAAAACCTGAGAAGCAGAGCTTCAGCAGTGTGAGCGCCACTGTGAAAGCCAGCATGGGCAAGACCCAGGAAGAGCTGGGCTTCCTCTTGAGTTTAAAGGCAGGAAAAGATCAAAGTCCCCGCTCAGAGGCAGCGGAGCCGGAGGAGTGCCCTCTGTGTGAGAGGGTCGGCCTTTGTGGTCTAGTCCGACCTTCCGCTGATGAGATGAGGCCCACCTACCGTAGGAAGAGCAACCTGCTTTACTCCGCCTATTAATCTTAAACACTGAACTCATTCAGAGAAGCCCTCTCAGAAACACCTGACTCAGAATAATGTTTGATCGAACATCTGGGCACTCCGTGGCCCAGTCCATTGTCAATCAAATTCCCTCTCTAAGTGAATTTCCCACTGAGAGTGGGGAGACCACCTGGTCTCTGTCTGGGCAGGATCTGGGTCCCAGCAGATTGGAGATTTTCTTTCCAGATGCCCTCGCACTCTCCTTCCCAGCCCTTGAGTCCCTCAAGACACCATCCTTCTCAGCCCCTGTACTATGATCATGGGCACCCCTTTTCCCTTAAATGAGCTTGGGGTGTGTTTCTTTACTTGCACCACCCCCACAGCCCCTGTGAACACTGGCTTCTTTCCATCAGGCCCTTCCTCCACATGGGGTCTTCATGGACCTTCCCCCATCCCGAGCTGTTACCACTGGGCTGGGTCACCCCCAGCAAACTGGCCTGCCACAGAGTCTTCCACCTTCCATTTTGTGACAACTATCAGGGTGAAAACTGGAAACTGGGTTTTTACTTGTGTGTATGTATATATATATATATATATATATATATGTATTTTTTATCATCAGACACTTGCTTCCAGAGACATAGTTCCACTGAGGTGATCACTAACCTGCACAGAAATGGTACCTCTCAGAGCCCCCTTCAGGGCAAGTTTGAAAGATTTTAACGATTATACTTACAAGTCCTGCAAACTGGAGCTTCCAGAAATGCCAGTAAAGTCAGATATCTGGTTTTCATAACAATTCTAGTTACGGAGGCTTCTCCTCCATTCTTGGCTTGGTACGTGCAGTATGGTTAAAACTGAAATGTCAAAGAGGAATGATTAAGAGCCAGGAAGTGGGCATTAAGAAACCTGCCTCATTGCGCTTTTTTTTATTTGTGGAGGAGAAAAAGGCAGAGAGACAGGAGGGCAACTGACCCTGTGTGAACATGACCACATCTTTGTAGGGTTATTGGAAATCTGTGGATTGATTTTAGCTTCACACTGGCTGGACCATCACTGTGGTTTCAGGCTGAAGAGAGGAGGACCGAGTTCTCACAACCGCACTTTAGGAAGAGCCTCGGAGATGACCTGAACTAGCCTCCTACCTGTCAGGTGGGGACAGGGGGATCCTGAGATGTTCAGCGTCACACAGCCAAGCAGTGGGAAGCTGGCTTTCACAGTCAGACCCAAATCCCAGAGGGACTAAAACTGAATGTAAAAATGAAACTTTCCAACCATAAGAGAAATATATTCATGACATCGTGGTAGGGAAGAAAGAAGGCATGTGCTGTGCTAAGTTGCTTCAGTCGTGTCCAACTCTTTGCAGCCCCATGGACTGTAGCCTGCCAGGCTCCTCTGTCCATGGGATTCCCCAGGCAAGAATACTGGAGTGGGTTTCCACGCCTCCTCCAGGGGAAGATCCAGGGGATCTTCCCAACCCAGGGATCAAACCCAGGTTTCCTGTAGTGCGGGCAGATCTTTTACCATCTGAGCCAGCAAGACACAAAAAGCACAAACCACATTAAGATAAAGAGCTTCTCTCCATCTTAAAACAAAGAGGGAAACCAGTGTCTAAAGTCTGAGTTTCCTGGGTCCTGAATAATTCCTATTGAAAGCTAGGGGGAGGGACTTACCTGGTGGTCCAGTGGCTAAGACTCTGCGCTGCCAACGCAAAGATTCCAGGGTCAATCTCTGGTCAGGGAACTAGATCCCACAAACCACGACCAAGATCCAGAGCAACCAAGTTAATTAATTTTTTTTTTTTTTTTAAAGCCAGAGGAAGGGTCTGGTGGGAAAGAATGGAAGAGTCCCTGGGCTTCCCAGGTGGCGCTAGTGGTAAAGAACCCACCTGCCAACACAGGAGACCCAAGAGGCATGGACTGGATCCCTGGGTCAGGAAGATCCCCTGGAGCAGACAGTGGCGACCCACTCAGTATTCTTGCCTGGAGAATCCCATGGACAGAGGAGGCTGGTAGGCTGCAGTCTGTAGGGTTGCAAAGAGTCAGACACAACTGAAGTGACGGCACGCAGCACTGGTACTGGGCAGGGCGCTAGGCCCCTGCCAACATGCAGCGCCCTAGAGCGGTCCCATGAGCCGTGACCGTCCCTGTCACATGGACGAAACGGAAGCTGAGAGACCCTGTTGCTTGTCAAGATCACATATCTGGTGAGTGACAGGGACCATCCATCACCAGCTTGTGCAAACATCTCCTATGGAGCCATCAGCTTCCCTCTCTTTCCCTCCAATCAGCACAGTAGCGGGTTGCCCTTTATAAAATCCAAGTTGGACCATCACTGGGCCTTTGGGGGTGTCCCGATACATGCCAAGGAAAACCCAAACTCCTGCCCATCCTGAGGCCCTTGATGACATGGCCCCTAACTTCTCTGCCTTGCGTCTTCCCACTGCTCTTTTCCGCCAGTTCCCAGAATGCAGGCAGGCTTCCCCAGGGCCTTTGCACAAGCTATTCTCTCGCCAGAGACCCTCCTCTCACTTCCCCACACGGCCAGCACTGCTGCCTCTTAAACCTCACTGCCTGAGAGAACTCTCTCCAGACCTGGCACCCACTGTATTAGCACTGACTGTACACAATTTATTTATTTGTTAGTTTAAACTTTGTTGTCATAATAGGCTCTGTGCCCTGTAAATACAAAATACAGACAGCTTTATTCTTTTCTTAAAAAAAAAAAAAACTTTTTATTTTGTGTTGGGATAAGCCAGTTAACAATGTTTTGATAGTTTCAGGTGGACAGCAAAGGGACTCAAGCATACATATACATGCATCCATTCTCCCCCAGACTCCCCTCCGTTGCCACATAACATTGAGCAGAATCCCCTGCACTGTACAGCAGGTCCTTGCTGGTTATCCATTTTAAACACAGCAGTGTATACATGTCTATCCCAAACTCTCCAACTATGCCTCCCCCTCCTCCTTGGCCTGGGCAGCTGTGAGTTCACTCTCTAAGTCTGTGAGTCTGCCTCTGCTTCATGAGTCCATTTGCATCATTTCTTTTTAGATCCCGCATATAAGGGATGTCAGATGGTATTTCTCCTTCTCCAGACAGGATTTCTCTTTCTCCAGACAGTCTTATTCTGGGCTGGACCTTCAACTCAAACACAGTGCCTGGTACTTTGTACAGCTCGATAAAAATATGCTGGCTGCATGCCAGATCCATCCTGAAATGCTTCAAGCATGGTCCCTAACCAGCTGTGTGATATTAGTGACCCACCGTCGCTTTCTTAGCCTCATGAAGTCCAAGCAAAGCTCCCGTGCCTTCTAGCTTTGACATGCCCCATCCCTCTGCCACTCAAAGAGAAACAGCCCTACTGTGCGCCAGGCACTGTGGCAGGTGCCAAATACCAGAAACACTGTGCAGCCTGGACTCAGGCAGCGTCCAGGATGAGTCTAAGCTCACCTGATGTTCTTGGCCTCCAACTTTTCAGGTGATGGCTGACCTCCAGATGATGACTTGCCTGGCCAGGGGGCTTCTCTGGTTGGGGAGGTCATGATGGGGACAAGCTCCAGAGTCCAGGAAGCATGAACAAGCTTCCAAAGGCTAAGGTAGCAAACGAGCAGCAGCTGATGGCCAGTCTGAGGATGGAACCTTCAGGGCATCCACTCATCCCCACTAAGGACAGATGGGCTACGGCCCTGCTGCCCAGCCCCGAGCTGAACTCTTAGTTGGGGATGTTATTCCCACATCAGTCCCGGCTGTCGACTTGAAGACTATTTGACTTGACTGCTCCTAAGCTTTGTACAAAACTGTGACTGAATAATGGAATCTGTGAGACTTTCTCAGTAGGAAGGAAACCCGAGGGCGCAGAGGCCCACATCTCATCTGTGCACAGCCCAGGCGGGCAGTGAGCCTGGCGGTCAGCAGAACAGACCCCTGCCATCATTTCGCTGGCATCTTTTATCACCAATGGGCTTCCCTGGTGGCACAGATGGAAAGAACCTGCCTGCAATGCAGAAAACCCTGGTTTGATCCCTGGGTCAGGGAGGTCCCCTGGAGAAAGGAATGACACCCCACTCTAGTGTTCTTGCCTGCAGAGTCCCCTGGACAGAGGAGCCTGGCGGGCTGCTGTCCATGGGGTCATGAAGAGTCAGACACGACTGAGTGACTAACACTTCCACTTGGCCATCACAGGCTCTGTCCACAGTCTGCTCTTCACAGTGTGCCACTTTAGTTTTCAAGTACAGCTCTAAAATTTACCTGGCTTCACTTAGAGGATCCCCAGGAAGCTGTTCATCACTATCATAGGGAAATAACTATCCAAGGGAAATGACCAAAAACCAACTCGAAGGATATTTAGGAGGGCACAGGGCAGTGTGACCAAAAGGTCGCGTTAGGTGGGCTGTGATGCCGATGAACTGGGCAGCCCTGGGCAGAGGTGCTGTCCTCCCTGGGCAGAGGTGCTGGCCTCCCTGGGCAGAGGTGCTGGCCTCCCTGGGCAGAGGTGCTGGCCTCCCTGGGCAGAGGTGCTGGCAGCCCTGGGCAGATGTGCTGGCCTCCCTGGTCTCTTTCTTTTGTTGTTCAGTCGCTCAGTCGTGTCCTACTCTTGGCGACCCCATGGACTGCAGCACGCCAGGTTTCCCTGTCCTTCACCAGCTCCCAGAGCTTGCTCAAACTCATGCCCATTGAGTCAGTGATGCCATCCAACCATCTCATCCTCTCTCATCCCCTTCTCCTCTTGCCTTCAATCTTTCCCAGGATCAGGGTCTTTCCCAATGAGTCAGCTCTTTCACATCAGATGGCCAAAGTATTGGAGCTTCAGCTTCAGCATGAGTCCTTTCAATGAATATTCAGGGTTGATTTCTTTTAGAACTGACTGATTTGATCTCCTTGGAATCCAAGGAACTCTCCAGAGTCTTCTCCAGCAACACAGTTTGAAAGCATCAATTCTTTGGTGCTCAGCCTTTTTTCTTGTCCAGCTCTTATATCCATAAGTGACTACTGGAAAAGCCATAGGTTTAACTACATGGACCTTTGTCGGCAAAGTAATATCTCTGCTTTTTAATACTTTGTCCCGGTTTGTCACTGCTTTTTTCCAAGGAGCAAGTGTCTTTTAACTTCATGGCTGCAGCCACTGTCCACAGTGATTTTGGAGTCCCAGTCTGTCACTGTTTCCATTGTTTGCCCATCTATTTGCCGTGAAGTGATGGGACCAGATGCCATGATCTTTGTTTTCTCTCTTCTCTTTCACCTTCATCACTTTCTGCCGTAAGGGTGGTGTCATCTGCAACATCTGAGGTTATTGAAGCTTCTCCCTGCTATCTTGATTCCAGCTTGTGCTTGGTCCAGCACATCATCACTATGAACAAAGCTGCTCCTGCTAGGTCACTTTAGCCGTGTCCGACTCTGTGCGACCCCACAGACGGCAGCCCACCAGGCTCCCCCGTCCCTGGGATTCTCCAGGCAAGAACACTGCAGTGGGTTGCCATTTCCTTCTCCAATGCATGAAAGTGAAAAGTGAAAGCGAAGTCGCTCAGTCGTGCCTGACTCTGTGCGACCCCATGGACTGCAGCCCACCAGGCTCCTCTGTCCTTGGGATTTTCCAGGCAAGAGTACTGGAGTGGGGTGCCATTGCCTTCTCCTATGAACAAAGCTAGTGGAGGTCTATTTCTGCCTCCACAGAATTTAGGTTCAGGCTCAGTGGCTCCTGGCTCTCAACTGCTGCGGTTTCAGACCTCAGTCGGGGCTCTTTGCATCAGGCCAGGGTGCTGGGTAAAGTATTTGCCTGGGGTCAGGCTTCCAAGGACGGGGTAGTCCCCTGACTGAGGCCACAAGTGAGAAAGCAGAATGGGTTCTGGGCCTGGGACTACCTAGTTCCTGGGATCATCAGAGACACAGGCCAATCCTGGGTGTCCTGGTAGCTTCACGTTCTTTTGGCTTCCAGGTGGTCCAGTGGTAAAGAATCCCCCTGCCAATGCAGGAGACATGAGTTCAATCCCAGGATTGGAAAGATCCCCTGCAGGAGGAAATGGCAACCTCCTCTAATATTCTTTTTTTTTTTTAATTTTAAAATCTTTAATTCTTACATGCGTTCCCAAACATGAACCCCCCTCCCACCTCCCTCCCCACAACATCTCTCTGGGTCATCCCCATGCACCAGCCCCAAGCATGCTGCACCCTGCGTCAGACATAGACTGGCGATTCAATTCTTACATGATAGTATACATGTTAGAATGCCATTCTCCCAAATCATCCCACCCTCTCCCTCTCCCTCTGAGTCCAAAAAGTCCGTTATACACATCTGTGTCCTTTTTCCTGTCTTGCATACAGGGTCGTCATTGTCATCTTCCTAAATTCCATATATATGTGTTAGTATACTGTATTGGTGTTTTTCTTTCTGGCTTACTTCACTCTGTATAATTGGCTCCAGTTTCATCCATCTCATCAGAACTGATTCAAATGAATTCTTTTTAACGGCTGAGTAATAGTCCATTGTGTATATGTACCACAGCTTTCTTATCCATTCATCTGCTGATGGACATCTAGGTTGTTTCCATGTCCTGGTTATTATAAACAGTGCTGCGATGAACATTGGGGTACATGTGTCTCTTTCAATTTTGGTTTCCTCGGTGTGTATGCCCAGCAGTGGGATTGCTGGGTCATAAGGTGCAATGAGGGCCTTGAAGGCCCTCCAGTTTTCAGGATATGTGTACAGGGTCCCAGCCGCCATGGTGATTCCGCAGAGAAAGGGTCTAATATTCTTGTCTGGAAAAATCCCATGGACAGAGGAGCCTGGTGGGCAACTGCCCATGGGGTCGGAAGGAGTCGGACACGACTGAGCAGCTGAGCAGACAGGCATGCACACAGTCTCCTTTACACAGGCGAATGCCCCCTGGAGCGCAGAGCAAAGACAGACAGAGGGCGGCAGGAGGAAGCTGACACAGCCTGAGGACCAGCGAAGCGCTGAACTGGTGGATGACCTCACTGATCCCCTGTAAGCCCCGTCAACCTTGTGAAACGGAGATTGTTACCCCCACACAACACGTGATGAAATGAAGGCTCGGTCAGGCTACTCAACTTGCGTAAGAGCACACAGCTATTGGCAGGGGTAGGGTGTACACATAGGCTCATCTAAGGCATCCACACCAGGCTGTATCCCATGGATGGGAGAGCAAGTCCAAGCTGATGGCCCCATGCCCTTGCTAGCTGAGCTGGGATACTCATTAAGGATCTGCAGACACACAGGACAGATATTCTAGTTAGAAGGTCCTGATAACTTGAAATGTTAACTTTTTAATGTGATCTCAATTAGATCACAATTTTCTGTGGACCACTTTCTCATATCTTCATTACTTTTATCACTTGTCAACATGTCACCATTTATTTGGAACTGTGGAACAGAAACTAGAGAGAACATAATTCACTTAATAAACTCTTACTGAATGCTAAAGTAAAAAAAAAAAAAAGTTTGCCAAACTAAGCATTGGCTGCAGCCAACTAATATTCAAATGCCCCCTCCCTCTCATCCATAAGTTAGCTTTGGTTCAATATATCCACCTTGTAGACACTTCAAAGGGAAAGTGTATGTCTGGTCAGTGGGATCAATGACCCAGCTTCAGGGTCCAAAAGGCCATGAAGGGCTCTTGAGGCCAGACCAGTGATCAACTGTGTAAACTTGGAGGTGGTCGTTTAAATATTCATTCGCCCAGACTTTCCTTGGCGTTGATCATTTTGCAGAAAGACTCCACAGCTGTCAAGGGATGTTCACCAAGTTCACAGTCAGGGCCAAGGTGAGGCCAGGGGAGCCCTGAGCCGGGAGCAGGGTGGAGTAGGTAGTCAGGGGACGGCACATTGAATGGAGGTGGAGGGATGACCTGGCAGGTCAAGCGCAAGAGAGCAAAGGTGTCGCTCAGTCCTGGAAGAGACACCCGAGGAGAGCGGAGGAAGAATCCGGTGTGCCACCCACTAGGGGCAGAGCTGAGGGGCCAGCTCAGGCTGCCTGACTCCCGACCTCAGGCACTTTCTGGGTGGTCATTTGGCCCCATGTACGTTCTAGAAAGTCACCATGCCTTCCTAAACAGACTCACCAGACTGGGCAGAAACTTGGGATGACGGGAGATTCCAATTTTGGAAGCAGAGTTCTCTGCAATACATTCTTGTTTATAGTTTCCAAATCAAGACCCTGATGCTGGGAAAGATTGAAGGCAAAAGGAGAAGGGGGCAGCAGAGGATGAGATGGCTGGATGGCATCACTGACTCAATGGACATGAGTTTGAGCAAGCTCTGGGAGAAAGTGAAGGACAGGGGAGCCTGGCGTGCTGCAGGCCGTGGAGTCGCAGACAGTCAGACAGACATGACTTGGTGACTGAACAGCAGCAACAGTGTTGTGCTCCACGACTGGGCAAGGGGGAAGACAGTGGGGTATCCGGAAAGTTGCTCTGCGCCCGAGGTCAGGACTCGATGTGGCTCCGGTCAGTGTGAAGGCAGGGAAGGCGGCAGCAGTGGCACAGGGTGCCCTCCTCAGACCGCAGGCCTGCCTGGCCTGGCAGAAACGGCGAGGAGGTAGTCACGGCGAGAATGCGCCTTATAAACGGCTTTCACTGTGAAACACATCATGCAGATACGCTATAAAATGTATTATGTGTTAAAAAACGGACCTGAGCACTTTAAAGAATCATATTATTAAAATGAACACCTGGGCATCCATACCCAAGGTTGGAAAAAAAAAGCATTTTCACCCCGATGTTCATTGCACCACTATTTACAATAGTCAAAATACAAAAGCAATCTAAATGTCCATCAATGGACTAATGGTTAAAGAGGTGGTGCATATATACAATGGACTATTACTCAGCCATAAAAAGAATGAAATAATGCCATTTGCAGCAACGTGGGTGGACCACAGATGATCATACTCAGAGAAGTAAGTCGAAGGGGAAAGATAAAAAACCCCGTTATATCACTTACACGGGGAATCTAAAAAATGATACAAATGAATTTATTCACCAGACAGACTCACAGACTTAGAAAACAAACTCATGGTTACCAAAGGGGGAAGGTGGAGAGGGACAAATTGGGAATTTGGGGTTAACAGACACACATTACTATTTATGGGGCTTCCAGGGTGGCGTTAGTGGTAAAGAACCGGCCTGCCAATGCGGGAGCTGTGAGAGATGAGGTTTCCAATCCCTGGATCAGGAAGATCCCCTGGAGGGGGCATGACAACATACCCCAGTATTCCTGCCTGGAGAATCCCATGCACAGAGGAGCCTGGTGGCTCCATAGGGCCCGGAATGAGGGTCCCTGCTCTCACCAGGATGGCTTGTTTTGGGAAACTGAAGCAGGTCACGAGGAGGCAATGGAGGAAAACCCCTCAGCAAGGGCAGAAAATGAAATCACCCAGTTCACCCGAGGATCATAACAAATAAAAACGCAAACTGAAGATACACAGGCAATGAATGTCACGTGCCAAGAGAGACGTCTGCTTTTCCTGAGTCCAAACTGTGTTATAGTAAGAGGACTAATGCTTGCGTCTCCCTAAAAACCTGCAGAATCTACCAAACAGCCTTGACAATTCACTTCCAGATGAATAAATGTCACATGGCTGCCTGATAAAATCTGAAGAAGCTGGAAACAAGTGTATGAGTTCGGGATCATCCTGTGAAAATGGATAGGGGCAACTGATGAGAGCGGAGAGGTCCCTGTGGGCAAGAAGGGCTCTCAGAGCAGGTGTAGCTTCTTGCAGGACCCACATCACCCCCAGGACTTGGGGAGCCCGGTCAGAGAGAGCATCAGATTGTTAATTATATTAATAACTCCATCACTTGGTGAAATTATGTAGGTAATCAGCAAAAAAAAAAAAAAAAAATTACAGCCCTAATTTCTTCTTCAAATTCTGATTTTGGACCCTGGACTCAAAAAAAAAAAAAAAAAAAAAAAAAGGAGGTACTTATGACAGTTGGAGATTAGCCACCGAGGGAGTGAACATGTCCTGGGGTGGAGGGGGGTAAAAGAAACAGATGAAAAACTGCACTAGAAAGTGAAATTGGATTTTTTAAAAATCAATGAAGTAACCAGGCTATTAAAATGGAAAATAAATCTGATGTCATTCTGCAAAATAAAAGGCTTGAGTCACCTGCAGAGCCACTTAATTAAGCACAGGAAGTAAAGAGAGAACTTGAGTGATTTTCCCCATGAATGTCAGCATTTCAAAATGAGCGAGGCTTAGGCAGAGAGTGTTCCTTCTAATCAGAGAGCTGAATCAGTTCTTTTGCCCCCAGGACATCTTGATCCATTTGAAGCTGATGAAGAGCAAAAGGAAGGTATTAAGTATGAGCCAAGCTCCGGATGAACTGAGAGGGTAGCGCTGACATATATACGCCATCATCTGTGAAATAGATAACTAGGGGGAAGCTGCTGTCTAGCACAGGAGCTCAGCTTGGTGCTGTGTGATGACACAGAGGGGTGGGGGAGGTGAGGGGGGAGGGAGGCTCAAAAAGGAGGGGAGAGATGTATACATACAGCTGATTCAAAGTCAAAGTCAAATCCCTTATGAGTATACAGTGGAGGTGACGAATAGACAGAGTGCCTGAAGAACTATAGATGGAGGTTTGTATCATTGTACAGGAGTCAGTGATCAAAACCATCCCAAAGAAAGGCAATGCCAACGAATGTTCAAACTGCTGTGCAGTGATTAGGCTCATCTCACACACTAGCAAGATTATGCTCAAAATTCTCCAAGCCAGACTTCAATAGTATGTGAACCATGAACTCCCAGATGTTCAAGCTGGATTTAGAAAAGGCAGAGGAACCAGAGATCAAATTGCCAGCATACGCTGGATCATGGAGAAAGTGAGAGAATTCCAGAAAAACATCTACTTCTGCTTCACTGACTGTGCTAAAGCCTTTGACTGTGTGGATCACAACAAACTGGAAAATTCTTGGAATACCAGACCACCTTACCTGTCTCCTGAGAAACCTGTATGCAGGTCGAGAAGCAACAGCTAGAACCAAACATGAACAATGGACTGGTTCAAAATTGGGAAAGGAGTATGACAAAGCTGTATATTGTCACCCTGGTTATGTAACTTATATGCCGAGTACTTTATGCACAGTGCCAGGCTGGATGACTCACAAGCTGGAATCAAGACTGCTGGAAGAAATATCAACAACCTCAGATAAGCAGATGATGCCGCTCTAATGGTAGAAAGCAAAGAGGAGCTAAAGAGCCTCTTGATAAGAGTGAAAGAGGAGAGTGAGAAAGTCGGCTTAAAACTCAGCATTCAAAAAACTAAGGTTATGACATCTGGCCCCATCACTTCATGGCAAATGAAAGCAGATAAAGTGGAAACAGTAACAGATTTTATTTCCTTGAGCTCCAAAATCACTGCGGACAGTGACTGCAGGCATGAAATTAAAACACACTTGTTCCTTGGAAGGAAAGCTATGACAAACCTCGACAGGGTATTCAAAAGCAGAGACATCAGTTTGCCAACAAATGGTTTTTCCAATAGTTGTGGTATAGATGTGAGAGTTGGACCATAAAGAAGGCTGAGTGTTGAAGAATTGATGCTTTTTAATTGTGGTACTAGAGAAGACTCTTGAGAGTCCCTTGGACAGAAAGGAGATCAAACCAGTCAATCCTAAATGAAATCAACCCTGAATATTCATTGAAAGGACTGATGCTAAAGTTCCAATATTTTGGCCACCTGAGCCAACTTATTGGAAAAGATCCTGATGCTGGGAAAGGTTGAAGAAAAAGGAGAAGCAGGTGGCAGAGATGATTGGATGGCATCACCGACTCAGTGAACATAAATTTGAGCAAACTCCAGGAAATAATGAAGAACAGAGGAGCCTGGCATGCTGCAGTCCTTGGGGTCACTAAAAGTCATACATGGCTTAGCAACTGAACAATAAGATAGCTGACTCACCTTGTTGCACAACATTAACTAATAGAACATTGTAAAGCAATTACCCTCCAATAAAAAATTTAAGTAAATAAATATATAAGAATGATCTGAAAGGCACCCAAACAGGGGGAAAAGTAAGCTTTCCGCTTGAGGTCCCCGAGACTATGAGATGAAGGCCACGGGGTAGGCACGGGGACCCTCTGGGACAGGGAGGCCCTCTGGGTAGGGGTGGGGGAGGCTTCACTCACATTTATGAGGTCAGAGGAAGATACTTGAAGGTCTTTCCAGGGTCCTTGGGACTATAGGTTTTCACTTCTGCCTATAGCAGCTGAGAGGGAGAGCAACCAGGTTTGGGGTTTAATAGGGGTGAGGTAGGACCCGCAGGAACTCTGAAGACACCTTCCGGGGGCCCTCTGAACCTGTGTGGGCGGGGTCTGGCGCCTCCCCTGCTTCCGCCCAGCCGCTGTCAGCCCCTGCTGGGGGGCAGCTCTGGGGGCACCCCCAGAGGGCAGTGGCGTTGGAACGAACGCCCAGCCCCATCCCAGGGAAGCTCCCAATGTTCACGGGGGCGTTGATTCTGGGTCCTCTGGGCCCCGCGTGGCAGAACTCCTAGGATCCTCCGGTCACGAACTGTTGAGCTGGCTGAAAAGTTCATTTGGGGTTTTCCATACCATCTTATGGAAAAACCCTGATGAACTTTGTGGTCAATCCAATCCAATAGACTCGACGAGAACCAGGATCTGTCTCTGAGACCTGGTACTCACTGCATTACAGGCCCCCACCACACACACACACACACACACACACACACACACACACACACTGTCCCTACATCCCTGTCAATCCCTGTTCGTATTTTACTTGCCTTTCTGTCTGACCAAGAGGGACTGGGATTTGAACCTTGTCTCTGACGCTCACTGGCCAAGTGCCCTGCCCTGGGAAAGCAGGATGCCTTGCCCACTTTCTCATCTGCCCATCAGGGACTGTCTGAGAGTTGGCCCATTTCCTCGGGTAACAGGCCTGGCACAGGCCTCCTGATTGCCCACCTGGCCCGACCCCTCTCTGGGATTCCTCCCCCTGTAACTTATCAGCCCCTGCTGCTGCAGCCCTATTGTGGGTGAACAAGCTCTCACACCCCACCTGCCACCCATGGGTGTGGATTGCCCCTCTCTGCCAACTGGGCCCTGACTCTTCTCCTGGCTTCCTGCCCCGCCTCTGACCTGGCAGCTGCACAGAAGTGCAGATTGCCGCAACCAGGAGCAAGTAACACTTGTCACTCTCTCCAGTTAAGTCATTTCTGTGTCCCAGGGGTCAGTTGCCTCCAGAAAAGGGGGTGATATCACCAGACTGCCACAGTCTCTGCCCTGGGGAAGCACCACCCCACCACTGACATGCCAGGAGCAGTCTGCTGGGCCTTGGCCTTGGCGGGGAGGAGTTGGGGCTCCTGCTAACAAGACTTGAAGAATAAGGCAGCCGGGGCATCATCTTTTGTGGGAAAGCAGAGGGAGCATCTGCCAAAGTCAGAAACCCACGAATTTTCCATCAGGTACCAGCTTCTGCAGATGCACAAATATACCCTGGGACTCCGAGAGAGGAAATATCTTTAAAGCCTCATGTGGGTCCTGACCCTTAATTCTCAGTCCAGTGGGGACTAGAATGTTTTTCCAGGAAGGCGATGATTTACTATACGTATTGGGTTTCTGAGGGCTTTCCTGGTGGCTCAGATGGTGGAGAATATTGCAGGTGTCACCATCCACCACAGAAGTCGGGGAAGCAGAACTCTTCTCTCTCTGCTCTTGGGCACTCACAGAGGGGTGTGTGACACAACCAGGTCCTCACCCGGAATGTGACATCAGCATCAGGGATGCAGGGACCAATGGGCAGAGGGTCCAGCTGGGACTTGGGACAGACAGCCTCTTCTATGAGGAAAAGGCTGTGCTTGTTGCTTTCCCGGCCCTCTGGAGCAGCCTGGGTTTGTAAAATTACACCTAAAACCAGGTTTTCAAGCACGTGTGCTCAGTCTCTAAGTCGTGACCGATTCTCTGCAACTGCACGGACTTTAGCCCGCCAGGCCCCTCTGTCCATGGGATTTTCCAGGCAAGAATGCTGGAGTGGGCTGCCATTTCCTCCTCCAGGGAATCTTCCTGATCCAGGTATGGAACCTGCGTCTCCTGTGTTTCCTGCCTTGGCAGGTGGGTTCCTTACCACTGAGCCAGCTGGGAAGCCCCACTAATAGAGAGTAGTCATTGCTAATATCTGTAATTGATAACTATCTTTGGGGAGAGTCTGCATATGTGTGGGTGTGTGTTGGTGTGTGTTTCTTTCTTTCCAGCAAATTAATAAAATGTCGCTCCCTTTGTTGCTGTTATTCCCCTAAAGGATTTCATGCCAGGAGGACCTTCCCTAGCTGCGAAACATCTAATACTTCAAAACATTCCACTGGCCAGCAGCTCTGGACTTTCCAGAAATGCACAAAGCCATTTCATGTTGCCTGAGGGATGCCAGCAATCACCGTATCTGTGGACCTCCCAGGACAGGTCCCTGCAGAACTGAAAGCTCACCCTCAAGCTAGTCCTGTGGATCCCAGGGGTACCTCCGCAGCTGAGACCAGAGCTTATCACTGGTGAGGAATGAAGCTCTGGGGAAAAGGCCACTGCCAAGGCCGGTGGTTCGTCCCTCCATGCTCTTGATGACCTATGATGTGATATATATTTCTCTAAACATGTCTTTTTTGAAAAGTGTTTGCCTCATGGCATTAAGGACACTCACAGTGTGATGCAATCACCACCGTATCTGTTTGCAAAAATTTTTCATCAACTCAAACACAAACTCTGTGCATTTAACCCGTAAGCCCTCAGTCCCTCTTCTCCCAGATCCTGTTAATCACTATTCTATTTTCTCTATGAATTTTCCTGCTCTTGGTACCTCTTGTAAGTGGAATCATGTACTATGTGTCCTTTTGAGTCTGACTCACTTTAATTAGCACAGTGGTTTTAAGGCTCATTCACGTTGCAGTATGGATCAGCCCTTCGTTCTTTTTTAAGACTGAATAATATTCCGCAGTAAGTGTACACCATATATAACTTATCTAGTTATTTGCTGATGGACATTTGGATTGTTTCCATATTGCTTTGGGTAGTGCCGACATCTCAACCATATTAAGCCCCTCCATTCATGAATGCAGGGTGCCTTTCCATTTACCTAGGTCTTCTTTAACTTCTTGTAGCAATTGCCCAATCTTTCTTGAGCCTGTTTATGTCTATAACTTATGTAGTCTCTCAGGATACTGACGGCCATGTTTCCCTCCCCACTACACAAGTTAGTGTTAAAGCCAATAGAAGATGCTGTTTGTATCCCTTTTTTACAGACCACCTTAATTTCAGCACTTTCAATTATGGTGAGCAAATCCCAGTATGCATTATTGTAAGCTTTCATCATTTCCGTTGTATTACATACATGCCCTTTCAGTCGTCATCTTCCTAGATGAAAAATTCTGTCTTTTTGGTGTCCCCTCATACCAAGTCTATCCACCGTCGTTCTCCTAATTTGGATACATTTCTGACGCAATAAACAAACTTAAATCCAGCCATTTAGGTGGGAGAGATCCAAATGCTCAATGCACTAAAGAAGAAAACCATAACCCCTCATTCCCTGAACCTCATTCGAAAACAGAATGGATGAAAAAATGAAATGTTGACCATACTAGGTGCCACGGCAAGAGGTACTGGAAACCCATAGCATTTACCCCTGGGGGGTCAAGGGGTGAAGAGCCACAGAATGAGTGCGGAAACCCGAGGAAGGAGAGAGGATTTCCAGCTGGGGATTCAGAGGAGATCCCACGGAGGAGGAAACATCCTAAATGGGGCATCAGGGGAGGGGATGCTTAGACTCAGAATTGATTGAATATCATTAGAAAACAAGAGTTAAATTCTCATGAATGGGCCACAGGAGAAGTATGAGATTTCTGAAAAGGAAAGCTAAAATTTAGATATATTTGGATATATGCATTTTATGGGAGAAAAAAATTCCAAGGCTTTCAGTAGGTTCTCAAAAACATATGTCAGGCTCAAGAAAGATCCGTCGTGCTGAGGGCTCATCTCCTACTTGCTACTAGAAAGCTCAGCATGCATGTGTGTGTGTGCGTGCTCTCCCACTAGGTCACTTCAGCTGTGTCCAACTCTTTACGACCCTGTGGACTGTAGCCCGCCAGGCTCCTCCTTCCATAGGATTCTCCAGCCAAGAATACTGGAGTGGATAGCCCTGCCCTCTTCCAGGGGATATTCTTGAACCAGAGATCAAACCCACATCTCTTCTTAGTCTCTTGAATTGGCAGGTGGGTTCCACTTGGGAAGCCCTATATATATGGATCAGAGGTTAATGCATCCAGGGGTAGCTAACCTAGATTCAGGGTGCCTTCAATGTCCTAAAATTGTGTCTTTGGTTTATGTTATTTTTTAATGCTTTAAAAAAAAGACTTTATTAAATTTGTTGCAGCTCTGCTTCTGTTGTATGCTTTGGTTTTTTGGCCTGTGGGATCTTAGAGCCCCAACCAGGGATCGAACCCAAACTGCCCACATTAGAAGGAGAAGTCAGAAGCACCGGGGCACCAGGGAAGTCGCTTTGTTTCGTGTTTTGATTTGTGTGCACTGTTGGGAAATGATCAGAATGATCAGACCCTAAGAATTCAATACTGGGGCTCCTAGGAAGAAGGTTCTCCCAGCAAGGAGGCACGAGAGATGTGGCTACAGAATGAAGGGCAGAGATGGGATTAAAGGGCAGGCCTGCGCAGGACCAGGGGCAGGAGGCTGTGGGTGTCAGAGACTCACGCTGAAGCCCTGGCCTGTGGAGGGACAAGGTGGAGAAACCCAGAATCTGAAAGAAGGACAGAAGAAAAAGAATTCAAATCGGGGAGCTTTGGATTCAACTTTGAAAGCTCAGAGCAAAAGCTGCCTACTGATGGGCCTGGGCTGAAGCCCAGCCCGAGTGATGACCCTTAGCCCCGAAGCCTCCTCCAGGGTCTCCTGACAGCCCAGCCTCTCCCCTCCTGGGCTCCCCCTGTCCATCCCCACCCCAGAGCAGCTTTGGGCCCAGAGAGGCCAGATGGCTCTGACACATAACAGATGCTCTGAGTGGCTGGACCTGGCTCCCTAGCTAGGACCAAGGACCCTCTGATTCTCAGAGGGTGATCCTCCAGAGGACTGGCTGTCCATCACATGGACTATTGCCGTTGCCCTCCTCTGTGTGTGTATTCGAAAGCTAAGCTGTGCCAAACGTCCTCCCCTAACTTTGACCATGACGACAAAATGGGCAGACGTCTCTGGAGCTGGGTACACCCTTGACCTTCCAAACACCAAAGCTCAAACTCTCACCTCTCTCAGCTCTGAGTTGCAATGGGCCTGAGAGGATGGGGCCCTGCTCCCTGACCCTGTGAGCCATTTCCAAAAGCAAGTGACGGGACTGTCTGCAGAGCAGGGTCGCAGGGTCAGGGTCATTGTGCCCCTGACAGGGGGCACAAAACACTCGGTTGGTTTCCTGCCTGAGACTTCCCTTTTTTGCAGTCACAAGGGGCCCTGTGAACGTGGCAGGAGGAACTGCAGGGATGGGAGCCGACCCAAGCCCATGGAGGGCAGAGGAGTCCCCCAGACGGCGCCAGGGCCCAGCCCAGGGCTCAAGGGCACACAGAAACCTCTGCCTGCCCAAAGAAACAGCTGTTCCCATTTTGAACTGCTTGGTGGAAGAACATGACAATTCACTCCTGATCAGCAGCGTTTCCCGCAAATCATAAAACACATTTGCCATTGTATTTTCTCGGGGACCAGCCACTCTCTCTTTTTTTTCTTCCTGACCCTCCATGGCGGCCTCTGTAGGTTGCTGACTCACCCTGCAGGTGACATGCCCCCCACCCCACGTGCATGAGCTCCTCAACCGTTTGCGGCCTGTGCTTCCCCCATGAGTCAGGGAGGCTTGCGACATTCCTGAGCAGATGTGACTGAGGTGACGCAGTGATCACAGGGCGGCTGCCAAGGACGACTCCCGAATCTTCAGAGAGAATTCACACTCAAGTTTTTTTCGAGCCAGCTGAGTCACAGCTGCTTCAAGGGCATGGCTCAGCTGTTGACACCAACGGTAAACCTCGAAGCTGAGGCCATCTGTCTGGGAAAAATCTGGACATTTCTAGAAAATGTGATTTCTAGTAGAACTTGATCTTTTTTTTTGATGAAAATTTGTAATTTTCTGTAAGAATTTCAAAATATTTAACGCAGAAAAAATTATTTTTCACTCATGGTAAAGTAACAAATGGTGCTTCATATATTTAAACATCTGAAGTGTGTGTGTGCTCCGTTGCTGAGTTGTGTCTGACTCTTTATAACCCCATGTACTATAGTCTGCCAGGCTCCTCTGTCCATGAGATTTTCCAGGCAAGAATCCTGGAGTGGGTTTACATTTTCTCCTCCAGGGATCTTCCCGACCTCGGGATCAAACCCACAGCTCCTGTGTTGCCTGCACTGGCAGGTGGGATCTTTACCACTAAATCTACTTCCAAAGTACAGTTTGCTCTAAATTTGGTAGGAAGGAAGGAGTGGATAAAACTTAACAGGGAGTATGCAGGGTGAGAGATTTCACAGCTCACACAAAATGTGATTGAGGTATTTTTCTGTGCAGTTTGGTAGATGGGTTGTTTAGTTTGGGAACAGACCCTCTTCCTGAAATCTCCAAGGAGTCAAACTGAGCATCTCTTGAGACACTTTTCTGTTTCCTGAAGTATCTCTGCTTTTTCTAGGGTGGACAGGGCTGACAGTACTCTCAGCCATGCTGAGTCCTCTGGAGCCTTGGGTGGCTGGATTATGCTGTCAGGGTGACATCAAGGATCTGTGGGGGCAGCTGGAGTGTCTTTCTTTAGCTCTCTGCCCTGGTGCAGGGGGCTCCGGCGGTGTGAACTGGGGTGGATGCTGGGTCTACTTCATTCACTCTGTGCAGGCCAAATCCCTGCACACCCCTCCAACGCCCAGGCAGGAGAGGACAAAGACCCCAGAGCCAGCTCCTCTTGGGGTGCCCTGGGGGAGCCTGAGCCACACCAGTGGGTGGAGAAGCCAGGAGGCAGAGAAGCAGGCGGACCGTTTCTGTTTCTCTCTGCCTGCAGGCCTGCCAGCCAGGTGGGAGCCTCAGGTGAGACCTCAGCCACGGCTGCGCCTCTCAGACTCTGCAGACTGGATATTCTCACCCCTCTGTCTCCCAGGCACTTATTAACCCTTTGATCGACAGATATTTCTCTTCCCTCCTTCCCCCAACCTGGTGTGACTTTCATCACCTCTGAGTGTGTCGTGATGTTTAGGGGATGAGGGGAACCTGAGCCAGAATCACCCATGGCTTCTGCAAAGCCCCCTTCCACCCAGGTCGACATCTGCAGGAAACCCTGCCCAGATCCCTTTATGCACAATAATTCCCCTGAAGGCCCTGACCGCTCCTCCCTTGGCCAACAGGAACCCTCCCTAGAAGCCCCCTCCCAAGGCCCCTCACGTGGACAGCTTCTGACACCCCCACCTGCCCGTGGCACTGAGCTTTTATTCCCCTGGGCCAACACTGAAAGCGAGACGGCCTTGTCACAGCCTCCTGCCCTGAGCCGCATCTCTGCTCTGCGCTGTGTTCTCCCAGCTTCCTGTTTCTGCCTGCCTCTCCTGCTCCCTTCCCTGCCCTTCCCCTTCCATCTCTCCTCCAAGTGTCCCTTGCTCAGCCTTGACCCGCCCGAGGACCCTGAGCTGGACGAGCCCGGGGAGCTGCAGGCCTTACACCTCATAGGCTCCACAGGCTCCTTTCTTTCTCCCAGACACCCAGAGCTGCTTTCCTGGCTTTGGGGAATTACTGACCACTTACCTGAGCTGTGTGGTTCACCTGCTCCAGCCAGCCCAGGCCAGGGAACGAGGTCCTGCCTTCCTGGCTCCAGCACAGACTCTCTCCCCAAGCGTTGATCTCACAGAGGCCCTGGGACTTTGTCCTGTCCTGTGTTCTCCACCTTTAGTCCCTGGGGCTGTCAGGCCAGCCCCTTCCCTCATCCCAAGGGCACACCCTCTGAGCACCTCCACCCCCAGCACCTCCTTCCCTGGAGCCCGCTGGGCCGTCACGGTGGCCCGTCCTGGTCCACCTCTCACGTGCACAGCTGGAATTTCCACAGCCTCTCAGACTAGGTGGCCTCCTTAACAACCCAAGGATTTTCCCCTGGGGTGCTCTGTCACATAAATTCTTCCAAGAATTTGTTGCCAGGGAAAGAAAAAGAGTTCCCCACAGAACTGGTGTGTTTCCTTTTGCTGGACAATGAGGGCTGCAGACCGTTCTGTTTGTCCTTTGCTCTCCCCTTTCCTCGCCAGGAAGCTCGGAGCTGCACCCGAGCTGGTTCCTGACACAGTCGTCGCCCCTTGGCAGCTTCCTTCCTGCTGCTGCCTCTGAGTCTATTCTTGGGCCTGTGTCCCGCGTGCTTACTGGGAGTCAAAGGGAAGCCGGGGACTGCGGGAAGGTTGCGCAGGCTGCCCTCATGGTCTTGACACCTGTCCTGCCCTCGCCCCTGCCTGGTCCTGGAGGCTTTCCGGCCATTCACAGCCACTGCCAAGTTCCCTCCTCCTATTGAACTTGGGGTCCTACACCCCCAGACTCTGGCCTTGGGGTCACAGTGCCATCCAGAACCACCCTTGGCCCTCCATGCCCACAGAATGGGAGCTTTCCAAAGAAAGAGAAGGCATGGGACTTCCCTGGGGATCTAGTGGCTAAGATGGGGTGATCCCAGGGTCATAGGCCCGGGTTTCCATCCCTGGCCAGGGAACTAGATCCCACAGACCACAACTAAGGATCCAGTGTCTTGCATTCCACAACAAAGACCTGCCACAGCCAAAAAAAATTCTTTAAAGAAAGAAAGAGAAAACATGGTGACTGGATGGTGAAGCTCCAAAGCCTGCAGAGACTTCCAGCCAGAGGACCGAGCTTCTCTCCATCTTCTCAGTCAGCTCCCACTTTGCCCCCCACCCCCACCCCATCTGGGCCAACATGAGGGATATTTGGTCTCATAGGTGGAGGGAGAGGATCCTGGCAGGAAAGAGACTGGTGACTGTCTGATCAACACCAGTGAGCACAGCCGCCCCGGGGGCATCTCTCAGTCCACCCTTGGGAAAGTTTTCATCCCAGTGGGTCCAAGCGGGGTTTGCAGTGAATGCTGACAGATTCCTCTCATTAGACCCCAGAGGCAATGGTTTGCAGGTATTTCTACGACTCCCTCCTGTCTTCCCAGACTTCTAAATAGAGGAATAAATAGGACAGAAACTTGCAGTCAGCAGGGAGAGAGGTCTCTGGACAGGAGGAGGTGGGAGGGTGGCAGTTGGGAAGCAGGGGATGGCGGAGGGGCCTCAGTCTTTCCCCGAGCCCCACGGCAAACCAAGGGTTCTTCTTCCCTTGGGGAGGAAGGCTGCTTTCGTGTCAACTTTGATTATTTTCTTCAGCAGGACTTCAAGCAGTTACACAGTGGAAGCTTCACCCCAAATGAACACTGGTGTCTGGACATGAAAACCACCCTTTGTTGTGGATGGTCAGTTGCACAGTTGTGTCCGACTCTTTGCGACCCCATGGACGACCGCACACCACGATTCCCTGCCTTTCCTTACCTCCCAGAGCTTGCCAAACTCCTGCATATTGAGTCAATGATACCATCCAACCTTCATCTCATCCCCAGTCACCCTCTTCTCCTTTTGCCTTCAATCTTTCCCAGCATCATGGTCTTTTCTAATGAGTCAGCTCTTCCCATTAGGTGGCCAAAGTATCAGAGCTTCAGCTTCAGTATCAGTCCTTCCAATGAATATTCAGGGTTGATGTCTTTCAGGATTTTACTGGTTTGATCTTCTTTCTGGCCAAGGGACTCTTAAGAGTCTTCTGCAACACCACAGTTCAAAAGCATCAATTCTTCAGTGCTCAGCCTTCTTTAGGGTCCAATTCTTACACCCATACATGACTACTGGAAAAATCATAGCTTTGACGAGACGGACTTTTGTCTACAAAGTGATGCCTCTGCTTCTTAATACATCTAGATTTGTCATAGCTTTTCTTCCAAGGAGCAAGTATCTTTCCATTGCATGGCTGCAGGCACCATCCGTAGTGATCTTGGGGCCTAAGAAAATAAAATCCGTCACTGTTTCCATTGTTTACACATCTATTTGCCATGAAGTGATGAGACTGGATGCCATGATCTTAGGTTTTTTGTTTTTGTTTTTTTTTTTTTTTTTTTAGCAAACTACCCTATCTTGGCTAATTCATCTGCATACGCCAAGGAAAACAGAGATGTAAACATCATTTTAAAGTAGGTGGAAGTATGGCTTTGGAGCAGCTACCTGAACCAAAAGAGGGCTTCAAATAAAGTGAAAAGTTGACATCCTAAGCCTGCGGCCTCCATCAAATCTGAGATGGACAGACATCTGTGAGGTTTCCTGGTTGGTTGGATAAGAGGGTGAGTTGAGTAAAGAGTCGTCCTTTAATTTCAGACTTGGCTTCAAACCCCCTCATGGGATTAAAGCTGCCACTGTCTGCAGCCCTGAACCTCGACCACAGCACCTGCCCATCGGCCTGCTCTCAGCTACACAGGAGGATGGGCCCAGCGTCTGGCCACCAAATGGACCAGAGTCTAACACAGCCTGATTAATTAACACAGGATGTGGCTCGTGTGCACACGTTTGCTGAGCACGGGGTCTCTCCGCCAGGAGGTAACAGAGCATCCTCAACCTCCCCAGCTCCCCTACCCTCAGCAGTGGCTGGAAATACTGGGAAGGTGCAAAAGGCAAGCAAGCAGGAGGGTCCTGTGTGCCATTGCCCCACCCAAGAGACAGCTCCAGGCCCAGGGATGGGTGGAGAACTGATTTACACTCTGCCTTTGCTTCTCTGTCTTTCCAGGGACAGTTCAGTTCAGTCACTGAGCTGTGTTCTACTCTTTGCAACCCCCTGGACTGCAGCACACTAGGCTTCCCTGTCCATCACCAACTCCCAGAGCTTGCTCAAACTCATGTCCATTGAGTCGGTGATGTCATCCAACCGTCTCATCCTCTGTCACCCCTTCTCCTCCTGCCCTGCCACCCTTATGGCTTTGACCCTTGCCCTGAATTTCTTTCAGATCTTGCAGAGGCCAGGCTCTGGCCCTTGCTCAAGGTGGGACTCATTTCCTCTCTCCCAGCCTGTGAATTAGTCAGGGGGCTCCAGAGAAACAGAATCATTAAGACATACAGCGATATATACAAGAGGAGATTTATTGCAGGGATTGGCTCATGTAGATACAGAGGTTGAAATGAACTGTTGTTCACCAGCTGAAGGACCAGGCAAGGCATTGGTGTGATTCACCTGAGTCCAGAGGCCTGAGAATTGAGGGGATAGATGGACTAAGTCCTGATCTGAGCTTGAAAAGCCCAGAACCAGGAGCAATGTCCAAGGGTAGGAGAAGGCAGATGTCTCAGTTCAAGCAGAGAGAAAGTGAACCCACCCCTCCTCTGCTCTTTTGTTCCATTCGGGTGCCCTGGGGTCGGGGGTGATGCTCTCCCATGCTGGGGAGGACCTCTGCTTCTCTCAGTCTAATGATGGAAAGGCTGGTCTTTTCAAAAAAAAAAAAAAAAACCCTGACAGACACCCCCAAACATGTTTCCCCTGCTATCTGGGCACCCATTGGTGGCTTAGTCAATAAGTTGTGTCCAACTCTTACAACCCCATGGACTATAGCCTGCCAGGCTCCTCTGTCCATGAGATTTTCCAGGCAAAGAATACTGGAGTGGGTTGCCATTTTCTTCTCCAGGGATATTCCAGACCCAGGGATCGAACCTAAGTCTCCTGCATTGGAAGGCAGTCTCCTGCATTGTAGGTGTTTTTTTTTTTCAAACTGACTTTGCCGCCAGGGAGGCCCCTCTGTGCATCTGTTAGCCCAATCAAGCTGATACAAAAAATTAACACTGCAGCCTGTCTCCTCCTTCCTCTCATCCCAGCCTGCGGGGCTTCTCTTGCACCCCCAAGGTTAGGTTAGGAGCCCCCTGGGCTCCCACGGCCCCTGTCCTCCCCCACTTCCATTACGCCATAGGGTTCTCCTCTTGTGGGAGAGGTCCAAGTCGGTCTGAGTTACTAATTCATCCTCGGTGTCCCCTACAGGGCTGGAAATAGTGGACTCTCAAAAGTAAAGCATGAGGGCTTCCCTGGTGGCTCAGTGGTAAAGAATCCGCCTGTCAATGCAGGAGACACGGGATCGATCCCTGACCCAGGAAGATGCCCCTTACCATGGAGCATCTGAGCCCATGTGCCACAGACCAAACTGGAGCTCTAGAGCCTGGGCGGGGCAACTACGGAAGCCCAAGTGTGCCCTAGAGCGCATGCTCCGCCACAAGTGGAGCCGCCGAAGCGAGAAGCCTGCTCACTACAACCAGAGAGTAGCCCATGCTCACCGCAGCTAGGAAAGCCCGCACAGCCACGAAGACCCAGCGCAGCCAAAAGTAGATAAGCAAAGGGTGAGAAGCCCTCCGTTTACTGAATATGGACCTCCGGCTGGACGGAGTCAGTCGTTCTCTCGGAGTAGCTGGCAGGTGGAGTCTAGCGCCCCCGGCAGGGTGGGTCCTCCACGCCCGGAGAGCAGGTGGGTCCTAACAGTTTTGACACTTGGGGTGGAGGGGCGTCTGTTTCCATGGAGCAGCTTGGATTTCAGGAAAACTAGAAACAGGGGGACAGGATGTGATGGGCTCATTCATTTTCTAGGTTGGAGTTGCCAAGGCAACCAGATGGCTATTCTGCCACCTACACAAAGGCATCCTGACCCTGCAGTCTCTCTAGACCTCTAGGACTTGCCCCCCGCTGTTCCCCAGCACCCAGCACAGCGCCTGACCTAGGCGAGCTGCTCATCCATGATTGGCTGATTGAGGCACAGAAGAAGAGTCTGGGCTTATGGACAAAGAAATTTTTTTCTTGGGAAACTGATGGAGTAGCCCCAGCTGTGTATCTGAAGGCCTTTCTGTTTAAACTGGTTGGGAAAAAAAAAAAAAAAACCCTCTTCTTAAATATATTTAAAGATAAATGCCTACTTCCATTGTTTACTCTCCCACCTGAGCACATGGAAACACTGACCAGGATCCTCACTTAAATGCCCATCAGGATGAGAAGGGGTGAGAATGAGCCATGTCCAGGGGTAGCAATAAAAGTAGAATTCAGCAACATGGAAACAAGAAAGCGTATTGCAGAATTCCTCCATTTATATTATTGTGTGCTGCTACTGCTAAGTCGCTTCAGTCGTGTCCAACTCTGTGCGACCCCATAGATGGCAGCCCACCAGGCTCCCCCGTCCCTGGGATTCTCCAGGCAAGAACACTGGAGTGGGTTGCCATTTCCTTCTCCAATGCATGAAAGTGAAAAGTGAAAGGGAAGTCGCTCAGTCGTGTCCAACCCTTAGCATGGACTGCAGCCCACCAGGCTCCTCCATCCATGGGATGGAGTACAGGAGTGGGGTGCCATTAAACCTAGTAAACAGTGGGGGTATTGGTGGTGGTGGGGGGGTCCAACTACATGCTCTTTAGAAAGATCTGGAGCCAATATAATAAAATATTATCATCTACCATATGCTAAATGTTGTCACTGTTCAAATACTGCTTGATTCCACTTACACAGGGTACCTAGAATAGTTAAATTCATAGAGTTAGAAAGTACATTGGTAGATGCCAAGGGCTGGAGGTAGAGGGCCGGGAGGAGGAATGGGGACTTCATGTTTAATAGGGGCAGAATTTCAGCTTAGGAAGGTGAAGCTTCAAGAGATGGATGTGAGAGGTGCGCAGCAGTGTGATGCTCTTCAGGCCACTGAACTGTACAGTGAAATGTGGTAAAATTGTTGAGATACATAGGCACTGGAAGCAATGGTTTTTCAAATTTCAAGATGTATCAGAATAACATGAGTTCAGTTCAGTTCAGTCAGTAAGTCATGTCCGACTCTTTGAGACCCCGTGGACTGTAGCACACCAGCTTTCCCTGTCCTTCACAAACTTCCAGAGCTTGCTCAAACTCACATCCATTGAGGTGCTGATGCCATTCAACCATTTCATCATCTGTCTTCTCCTTCTCCTCCTGCCTTCAGTCTTTCCAAGCATCATGGTCTTTTCAAGTGAGTCAGTTCTTCGAATCAGGTGGCCAAAGTATTGGAGCTTCAGCTTCAGCATCAGTCCTTCCAACGAATACTCAGGACTGATTTCCTTTAGGATGGACTGGCTGGATCTCCTTGCAGTCCAAGGGACTCTCAAGAGTCTTCTCCAATACCACAGTTCAAAAGCCTCAATTCTTCAGCACTCAACTTTCTTTATGGTCCAACACTCACATGACAACGGAAAAAACCATAGATTTGACTATGCAGCTAAATGATATCTCTGCTTTTTAATATGCTATCTAAGGTGAAGGTAAGGTAAGGTGAAGTCGCTCAGTCATGTCCGACTCTTTGCAACCCCGTGGACTGTAACCTACTAGGTTTCTCCGTCCATGGGATTCTCCAGGCAAGAATACTGGAATGAATTGCGATTTCCTTCTCCAGGGGATCTTCCCGACCCAGGGATCAAACCCGGGTCTCTGGTACTGGAGGCAGACACTTTAACCTCTGAGCCACCAGGGAAGACATATGCTGTCTAGGTTTGTCAAAGCTTTTCTTACAAAGAGCAAGTGTCTTTTAATTTCTTTCCTGCAGTCACCATCTGCAGTGATTTTGGAGCCCAAGAAAATAAAGTCTGTCACTGTTTCCATTGTTTTCCCATCTATTTGCCATAAAGTGATGGGCCAGATGCCATGACCTTCATTTTTTGAATGTTGAGTATTAAGCCAGCTTTTTCACTGTCCTCTTTTACTTTCATCAAGAGGCTCTTTAGTTCCTCTTTGCTTTCTGCCTTAAGGGCGGTGTTATCTGCATATCTAAGGTGATTGATATTTATCTGGGAAATCTTGATTCCAGCTAGTGCTTTATCCAGCCTGGGATTTCACATGATGTACTCTGCATATACATCATGTGAAAAGATACCCCACATCCAAGGTAAGAGAAACCCCAGTAAGATGGTAGGCGCTGAGAGGGCATCAGAGAGGAGACAGACTGAAACCACAATCACAGAAAACTAACCAGTCTAATCACATGGACCACAGCCTTGTCTCACTCAATGAAACTAAGTAAGCCATGCCATGTAGGGCCACCCAAGATGGACGGGTCATGATGGAGAGGTCTGACAAAATGTGGTCCACTGGAGAAGGGAATGGCAAACCACTTCAGTATTCTTGCCTTGAGAACTCCATGAACAGTATGAAAAGGCAAAATGATAGGATACTGAAAGAGGAACTCCCCAGGTCGGTAGGTACTCAGTGTGCTACTAGAGATCAGTGGAGAAATAACTCCAGAAAGAAGGAAGAGATGGAGCCAAAGCAAAAACAACACCCAGTTGTGGATGTGACTGGTGACAGAAGCAAGGTCCGATGCCATAAAGAGCAATATTGCAGAGGAACCTGGAATGTCAGGTCCATGAATCAAGGCAAATTGGAAGTGGTCAAACAGGAGATGGCAAGAGTGAACATCAACATTCTAGGAATCAGCGAACTAAAATGCACTGGAATGGGTGAATTTAACTCAGATGACCATTATAACTACTACTGTGGGCAGGAATCCCTTAGAAGAAATGGAGTAGCCATCATGGTCAACAAAAGAGTCTGAAATGCAGTACTTGGATGCAATCTCAAAAGCGACAGAATGATCTCTGTTAGTTTCCAAGACAAACCATTCAATATCACAGTAATCCAAGTCTATACCCCTACCAGTAACGCTGAAGAAGCTGAAGTTGAATGGTTCTATGAAGACCTACAAGACCTTTTAGAACTAACACCCAAAAAAGATGTCTTTTTCATTATAGGGGACTGGAATGCAAAAGCAGGAAGTCAAGAAACACCTGGCGTAACAGGCAAATTTGGCCTTGGAATGCAGAATGAAGCAGGACAAAGACTAATAGAGTTTTGCCAAGAAAATGCACTGGTCATAGCAAACACCCTCTTCCAACAACACAAGAGAAGACTCTACACACGGACATCACCAGATGGTAAACACCGAAATCAGACTGATTATATTCTTTGAAGCTAAAGATGGAGAAGCTCTATACAGTCAGCAAAAACAGGACCGGGAGCGGACTGTGGCTCAGATTATGAACTCCTTATTGCCAAATTCAGATTTAAATTGAAGAAAGTAGGGAAAACCACCGGACCATTCAGGTATGACCTAAATCAAATCCCTTATGATTATACAGTAGAAGTGAGAAATAGATTTAAGGGCCTAGATCTGATAGACAGAGTGCCTGATGAACTATGGATGGAGGTTTGTGACATTGTACAGGAGGCAGGGATCAAGACCATCCCCAAGGAAAAGAAATGCAAAACAGCAAAATGGCTGTCTGAGGAGGCCTTACAAATAGCTGTGAAAAGAAGAGAAGTGAAAAGCAAGGGAGAAAAGGAAAGACATACCCATTTGAATGTGGAGTTCCAAAAAAATAGCAAGGAAAGATAAGAAAGCCTTCTTCAGCAATCAATGCAAAGAAATAGAGGAAAACAACAGAATGGGAAAGACTAGAGATCTCTTCAAGAAAACTAGAGATACCAAGGGAATATTTCATGCAAAGGTGGGCTCGATAAAGGACAGAAATGGTATGGACCTAACAGAAGCAGAGGATATTAAGAAGAGGTGGCAAGAATACACAGAAGAACTGTACAAAAAAGATCTTCATGACCCAGATAACCACAGGTTTGACCACTCACCTAGAGCCAGACATCCTGGAATGTGAAGTCAAGAGGGCCTTAGGAAGCATCACTGCAAACAAAGCGAGTAGAGATGATGGAATTCCAGTTGAGCTGTTTCAAACCCTGAAAGATGATGCTGTGAAAGTGCTGCACTCAATATGCCAGCAAATTTGGAAAACTTAGCAGTGGCCACAGGACTGAAAAAAGGTCAGTTTTCATTCCAATACCAAAGAAAGGCAATGCAAAAGAATGCTCAAACTACTGCACAATTGCACTCATCTCACATGTTAGTAAAGTCATGCTCAAAATTCTCCAAGCCAGACTTCAATAGTACATGAACCATGAATTTCCAGATGTTCAAGCTGGTTTTAGAAAAGGCAGAGGAACCAGAGATCAAATTGCCAACATCTGCTGGATTATCGAAAAAGCAAAAGAGTTTCAGAAAAACATCTACTTCTGCTTTATTGACTATGCCAAAGTCTTTGCCTGTGTGGATCACCACAAACTGTGGAAAATTCTGAAGGAGATAGGAATGCCAGACCACCTGACCTGCCTCTTGAGAAATCTGTATGCAGGTCAGGAAGCAACAGTTAGAACTGGACATGGAACAACAGACTGGTTCCAAATAGGAAAAGGAGTATGTTAAGGCTGTATATTTGTCACCCTGCTTATTTAGCTTATATGCAGAGAACATGATGAGAAGTGCTGGGCTGGAGGAAGCACAAGCTGGAATCAAGATTGCAGGGAGAAATATCACTCACCTCAGATATGCAGATGACACCACCCTTAAGGCAGAAAGCAAAGAGGAACTAAAGAGCCTCTTGATGAAAGTGAAAGAGGACAGTGAAAAAGCTGGTTTAATACTCAATATTCAAAAAATGAAGGTCATGGCATCCAGTCCCGTCACTTTATGGCAAATAGATGGGGAAACAATGGAAACAGTGGCTGACTTTATTTTTGGGGTCTCCAAAATCACTGCAGATGGTGACTGCAGCCATGAAATTAAAAGACGCTTCCTCCTTGGAAGAAAAGTTATGACCAACCTAGACAGCATATTCAAAAGCAGAGACATTACTTTGCCAACAAAGGTCCATCTAGTCAAAGCTATGGTTTTTCCAGTAGTCATGTATGGATGTGAGAGTTGGACTATAAAAAGGGCTGAGCACTGAAGAACTGTTGCTTTTGAACTGTGTTGTTGGAGAAGACTCTTGAGAGTCCCTTGGACTGCAAGGAGATCCAACCAGTCCATCCTAAAGGAAATCAGTCCTGAATACTCATTGGAAGGACTGATGCTGAAGCTGAAGCTCCAATACTTTGGCCATCTGATTCAAAGAACTTATTTGAAAAGACCCTGATGCTGGGAAAGATTGAAGGTGGGAGGAGAAGGGGATGTCAGAGGATGAGACAGTTGGATGGCACTACCGACACTATGGACATGGGTTTGAGTAAGCTCCAGGAGTTGGTGATGGACAGGGAGGCCTGGTGTGCTGCAGTCCATGGGGTCGCAAAGAGTCGGATATGACTGAGCGACTGAACTGAACTGAGTCTGGACCAAGCCAACACAGGCAGAACACTCAAAATTAAGTAAAGATTAGAGTGTGAAACATGAAGAGAAGGATGGGAAAGGAGATGAAAAGCCCAAAGAAACAATAAGAAAAGGAAGGAGAAAACAACAAGGCTGGAGAGAGCATCAGGAAAGAGAAGAAACATAATGTACTGGAAAGGTGGTGTTTTCTGATGCCCTATTTCTCGGCCAGCAGAGAAAGGGCAGGGGGCCATTTCTCATTCCTGTGTGGAAATAGTCACATCTAACAACAACAAGAGATTGTCTGCATCAGAAGGATCCTTTATGACAGTCAGGGGCCCCTCCTTTTCAAAACTCTTAAGAACTGTTGTCACTGTCTTTTGGGAAGACTTCCAGAGTCCTGAGGACCTGCCCACACTGCCCTGGAGGCCCACAGCTTCTGAGTCATCCCCATAGCGATCTGGACACCTCTCCTGCAGGAACCTATGTCTACACACCCACGGAAGTAGGCGGAGAAAGTGAGTTGACATGTTCCTGAGGTGGTGGTGGTGGTGGTTCAGTTGCTCAGTCGTGTCCGACTCTTGTGACCCCATGGACTGTAGCCCGCCAGGCTTCTCTGTCCATAGGATTTCCCAAGCAAGAATACTGGAGTGGATATTCTTGGGTATGAGCCATTTCCTTCTCCAGGGGATCTTCCCAACCTTCAGATGGACCCTAGGTCTCCTGAAATGGCAGGCAGATTCTTTACCACTCACCAGAGAAGCCCTCCACTCTCAGGGACATGGGGCTTGAACACATCCATCCCTGAGTCTGGAAAAGAATCCCCAACAAGCAGAACTAGGTGGGCATAGAGGAAGTGGGAGGGGGGTGCTTGGCCTCTACTGAGGTCAGTGCGGGGAGAGGAGGGAGGAGCCATCCATTCCAGAATTCCTCTCTGTCCCCAGCACATAGGAGCCCCTGGTTCCACTCCACCAGATTCTCAAGGGCAACTGGCCCACCCTTGTATTTGTGGACCCTCGAATCTGGAGGGCAGACTGTACTGCGCCATTTAACGTAAGAGATTTGAGCATCCGTGGATTCTTATATCCATGGGGGCAGGTGTGGTCCTGAGAACAACCCCCCAAGGATACTGAAGGACGGCTGTGATTGGTCTCGAGTCTGATTGACAGTAATGTCCCCAGATGACCCTTTTAAAAGGCAGACTGATGTCTTGTGGTTCTAGAATCAAGTCTAGCCCATCACCCCCCTCCTGCAGGAGAGGTTGGGTCTCAGAGAGGCTAAGTGGCTTACTTACATAACAAGTTAGGGGCAGAAGGGTGAGAACTCCTTTGTCCTGATGACTGCCTGCAAGTTGGGAGAAAATAAATCTTCGACACGCTGGAGGTTAGAGCTGGTGGTAGGCCACCCTCCCTCGAGTCAGAGTACATGGGGAGGATTGACCCCAGCAGTCACCTAGGGAGGAAACCTCAGGGCTAGAGAGGAAATCTCAGAGAAACCCACTCCAGTATTCTTGCCTGGAGAATCCCACGGACAGAGGAGCCTGGCGGGCTACAGCACATGGGTTCCAAAGAATCGGATATGACTGAACAACTTTCACTTTCAGAGAGAACAGAATCCAGCTGCCCTGTGTGCTTTTCCCTGTGGGGCCCTGTCCGCACACTGCTGAAAGGAGCCCGAAATGTTTCTCTTCTGCCAGGTAGAGTTCTAGGGAGCCTGATGCATTCAGGCTTCTGGCCCTTGAGTCCTCTGCTGCTGCTGCTGCTGCTAAGTCGCTTCAGTCGTGTCTGACTCTGTGCGACCCCATAGACGGCAGCCCACCAGGCTCCCCCGTCCCTGGGATTCTCCAGGCAAGAACACTGGAGTGGGTTGCCATTTCCTTCTCCAATGCATGAAAGTGAAAAGTGAAAGTGAAGTCGTTCAGTCATGTCCGACTCTTCGCGACCCCGTGGACTGCAGCCCACCAGGCTCCTCCGCCCATGGGATTTTCCAGGCAAGAGTACTGGAGTGGGGTGCCGTCGCCTTCTCCATGAATCCTCTGCAGGGAGGCACAACTGTGTTTGGCTTTGCCTGGGACACAGGATTCCTTCCTCTTCTATCTTTTTTTGCTTTTGGTTGCACCATGCGGCTTGCGGGATCTTAGTTCCTTGACTGGGGATTGAACCCACACCCTCGGCAGTGAAAGCGCAGAGTCCTAACCACTGGACCATCAGGGAATTCCCACCTCATTGTATTTTCCCTCCTCGGAGGGAGCATGTCACTTTCGATGGTGGCACAGCAAGTGACATAAGCAAGACTAGGAAGTAAATCAGGAACAGAAAAGTAGTTCAGGGCAGCTATGCTTTACTGAGTGCCCTTCTTGTCAGGCACTGTGCCTTTAGCCCAGGACCCAGGACAGCTCGTGAAAACCCTCTGGCAGGCAGCTTACTGAACAGATGTGGCAACGAGCTGCTGGGGAGGGGCCATTCCAAGGTAGGGATATGGGAGCTAGAAAGCCAGGCCTTATTTGCACTTGATTTGCTGAGCACACTGAACCAGAGCTGGGCCAAAGCACGCTGGGAAACTCCCAAGATGCCAGAGAATACAATAGGTTTTCCAAGAGTGGGAGGCACCATTGCCCCCATTTTGCAGGCCCTGGTGGCTCAGACTGTAAAGAACTTGCCTGCAGTGCGAGAGACCCGGGTTCAATCCCTGGGTCAGAAAGACCCCGTGGAGAAGGGAATGACTACTCACTCCAATATTCTTGCCTGGAGAATCCCATGGACAGAGAAGCCTGGTGGGCTACAGTCCATGGGGTTGCAAGAGTCAGACATGGTTTAGCGACTGAGTCCAGCACGGCTAAAACTGGGGCAGCACAGAAAACCGGCTGGTCTCTATGAATTGCTTTGTCATGGTTCTTTCCTTTCAGATAGGAGGCATCCCTAAAGCTTTCTCCCTTACTTTCTTTAAAACCTATGGCATGCAACTGACAGAGTTAGGAATCAAGGTGAACTTGTCTTCTCCTCTGCCAGTGAGGGTTCTGCTTTTAAAAGAAAATCAAATATTAAGCCAAAGAAATAGTTCTCTAACAGTGGACATTGCAATCATCAACTGACAGTTCCCAGGAGGGAATTATTTTCCTGGGGGAAAGACACCGCCAACTTTTTGAGCACCTTAGGCTGTCCCTGGTCACTCCGCAGAGAGACTCCCCACTGGCCTCCCGTCCACCCCCAGCTGCCAGCATCCTCCAGGCTGGGTGCTGATTAGAAATATCCCTTAGAGCTGACCAGTTGAAGAGGTGACCTCGGTTTTTCCTTTGGCGCCATTGCCAGCCCCGACTAGTGATCCACTCATCAGACTCTTCCTTTTCCAACTCTGGAGCCACATCACGTGGTCACTGGATACCTAGGTGGTCCTACTGGGAGGTCAGGGTTCCACTAAGGCCAGGTGGTACAGTGGTTAGCTTGGGCAATAGACAGGCTCTATCTTCCTGTGTGTGTGTGTTCAGTCATGTCTGACTCTTTGTGACCCCATGGACTGTAGCCTCGCAGGCTCCTCTGTCCATGGGATTTCCCAGGCAGGAGTACTAGAGTGGGCTGCCATTTCCTTCTCCAGGGATCTTCCCGACCCAGGGATCTCCTGCACTGGCAGGCAGGTTCTTTACCGCTGTGCCACCTGGGAAGCAAGTACCAAACGCTGGGTCTGCCTCTTTGTCTTGCCTTGTTAGTTAGAAGAATGTACCCTTGCCTTTGCTGGTGGTCATCTGCCCTCATTTTAGCGTCACTCGTGGTGTTCTAAGTGCTTCACATGCTATTCATCACTCCCAGCAACCCAACAAAGTGGATTCCACCACCGTCCCTACCTCACAGGTAGGGAGACAGGGGCCCAGAGGACAGGAGGCGGGGTGGGGTTCCAACCCATGAGGCGCACCTGCAGAAGCTGAGACCCTCACTCTCACGCAGCCCCTGCAAGGCGGCTCGGGATGCACGTTTCTTGCCCGTTTGTCCACACGGCTTCCTCTCTCCTCCAGCCCATCTCAGCTGAGGCTGCCTGAGCCCATTTGCTCCTAGTAGGAGGCACAGCCAGCTCCCTGGTCCCTCCTAGGGAGGCTTCTGGAACCTGACTTTGATGGTAGGAAGAAAACAAATCAAGGAGAGGAGGTGACAGCTCCTTCTGGAACAATGAGACTTGCTCTGTCCTGGGATCCCTGATCAGGTGTCCCCAAAGACCTGTCTTCTACTGCTCCACTTTTCCTCCCGGGTCCTTCTCTGCAAGCCAGGAGGCAATGCTGGGGGTTCTCGAAGGCCCGCTTGCTTTACTATAACTTCAGCAACCTACTGGGAAGGGATGATGATGGGCCACACAAAGATGGCTTGTAAAAAAGGTCCAGTTTGTTATACCAACACCTCTCACCCTGTGAGTTGATAAGAGCATGGGATTAATTGGAAGGCCCTAAGATTTCATGATGAAATAAAGCAGCCCTGTAGGGCCCATTCCTTCAGCAGATGTAGCCTCCAAATTAGAGTCCCTCTTCTCATTTAAAAAAAAAAAAAAAAAAGCCTGGGACTTCCCTGGTGGTCCAGTGGTTAAGATTCCACCGGCCAATGTGAGGGACACAGGTTCGATCCTTGGTCTGAGGAGACTCCACATGCCGCAGGGCAGCTAAGCCCGTACACCACAGCTACTGAGTTCACGCTCGGGAGCCCGCTCACTAGAGAAAGCCCGTGCACAGCAATGAAGAGCCAGTGTTCGCCAACAAAGAGCGCAGCCACCACCACCGCCCCCCCCCAAAAAAAAAACACATGGCTGATTTTCACCAAGTATCTCAGGAAAGACACCTTAGTATCCTGAGTATCTCAGCAAAAGCTCTCTAGAGGTTTCTGGAGAGAGGAAATCCCCAAAAATTCTATCCCCAATTCTACAAGTCAGGGGCACCAGCATGGAATGAAAAGAATGGGTCACCAGTGAGCTGTATGGTGACAAAAGAGGGCTGACTGTGGCCCAGTCTCCCCTGTCACTGGCCATGGTGTCTGGTGAGCAGGTGGACGGACCAGCACAGGGGTGAGAGGGCTGGAGTTGGGGGTAACCACCTTCCATGGACTCGGTGAAGCAGATGGGCTGAGAGGGGAACAGGCTACTTTGCTGAAAGGAAGGCTGGCTTGCCTGTGGGTGGGAGATATTAGGACACTGGGTGTAAGCTGTCTACAAGTAAGTGACTTGTGAACCCGCTTGCATGTGTGCTAAGTCACTTCAGCTGTGTCCAGCTCTTTTCAACCCTGTGGACTGCTGTCCACCAGGCTCCTCTGTCCTTGGGATTCTCCAGGCGAGGATACTGGAGTGGGATCCCATCCCCTCTTTCAGGGGATCTTCCCAATCCAGGGATCGAACCCAAGTCCCTTACATCTCCAGCATTGCAAGCAAGTTCTCCAGCACTAGCGCCACCTGGGAAGCCCGTGAACCCACTTACTTTACTATTAATTTGTTTGCTTATTGGTTCAGAGTGGGAGACCAGCATCTTGGCTTCTCGTGTCTTTGAATGGCAAAAAAAAAAAACCCAAAAGCCTCTTTTCAAGGCAATGAAGATGTTGTAGCTGTTTTCAACTTGGCAAACTGAAGTACACTCTTTTAAGTAAACTGTTTATTGAAGTGAAACCTACATAGAGAAAAACGGATGAATGATAAGCATAAGAATTTGACAAATATTCAGTGCCCAAACCTATGGAGTCACTGCCCAGATCTAGAAACAGGACATTTGCTGCACCTCAAAAGCACCCCACCTTTTGCCTCCTTCCCGTCACACCCTCCAAATAACTACCATCTAGGTGCCAGTCCTCATTGACTGACTCTGTCTTTCTTGAACCTGGAGTACGTAGAACCCCGCATGGTAACCCCTTCTTTGTCTTCTTTCATCGAGCATGATTTCAGTTCTGTGTTACGGTGTGTTGCATCCAACTGTTCAATTTCATTGTGAAGGACACCACAATAGAATTACCCATTCCACTGCTGGTGGATGTTTGGGGTGTTTTCAGTCTTTTGTTATTGTAACTGGATGGTTATGAGCAGTTTTGTATACGTCTTGAGTGCACACGAGTATGTACTTCAGTTGGGTGTATTAAGAGGGGTAGAATTGCTGAGCCATGGGATATACAATGCTTAGCACTCAGTGCTGTCAAACAGTTTTCCAAAGTGATGGTAAGTGCCAGTTTACACCCCTACTAGCCAGTGGATGGCAGGTGTATTTGCCTTACATCCTCTCCAGCACTTTGTATTATTTAGTTTGTTTATCCTCAGCCACTTTGGTGGATATATAGACGTGTATCCTTGGGATTTCACATTGCGCTCTGCTGCTCATATTTCTTGGCAAACTGTGTAACTTCTTTGGTGATGTGCCTGTCCAAATCTTTGACTCATTTGGATGTGTGGAAATTTTTAATTATTCTGGATACAAGCCTCTTCTCAGTTTTCGGATTTGCAAATATCTTCTCCCACTGCGGCTTGCCTTTTCCTTCTTAATGGTGGCTTGAATTTTTTCCAGAGTTTATCATTATCCCAAGGTGGGAGAAGAGAAGAGAAGAACCATTTTATGCTATTCTATCTGGAGCAGAAGTCCTTTCAATAACTTCTGAATGAAAGAATTCATTTCATGAATGAAAGAAATCACTGATGAGTCCATCTTCAATACAATTCATTGACCTAAATATAGCCAGACTATAAAAAGGAAACAAGTCCCAGACTCAGAATTGTTAGGATCTTAGGCTCTGGCCCACCCTCCTTCGCAAAGGAGGTTTTTCCATAGAGCACCCACCCACACATAGGGACCTCAGTACATCATGGGATGGTGGGATTTATTCAACTAGTGGCCTCTTTGTTTCACTCTGGGCAAAGATATTCAAGAAAAACTTCTTGTACCCAATGCATAGAGCTAAGGAGAAAGAAGCAAAGTAGCCTGTTTTAACCTGTTTTAATTTCTGTACCTAGTATATTTCAGGACAATGCATGAACAACCACTCAAGGTGAATGTGGGTTATGGATGAAAAGGGCACATGTGGAGAAGGAGAAAGAAAAGCAAGTGAACTTTTAAACGGACATTTTCACCCCTTCTCAACTCAAAAACAAAGGCAGAAACCTGCTGTCCAAAGCAGGAAATATCAGGAAATACCAGCTGAGAAACTGCCCACTTGGCACCCGTGAGCCCCAGCTGGCCCTCTGACCCCACTCCTATTTTAAGTCCATGACGTACAAACAAGCTTTCCTTTTCTGCACCTGAAAGGATGACTTCAGTCCCAACTGAGTACTTATTAGAAGTCATGGAGTTATTTTTAAACCTGGGCACGTAGTCAGCCTCGGTCTAATCACTGGATCCTTCAAGGAGATGGAGGCACTCTCAGAGTAACATCCTGCACTACAGTGTCCTACCAGAGAGAACCGTATTTCTCAGACAGGTGGTTAGTTCGGAGCCAGTTGCCCCTGCCAAGGGTGACTCTTGGCCCCCCTACGGCCTGTCACACACTGCGCCTGAGGCCCCCTCACTGGATTAAACTCACCTTGCTAGTGGGAGTGAGCCCGCATGCCACGCTGCTCTCTCCCTCCCCGGCTTACTTCCTCTGAAGCAGGAGCACAGCCAGACCCTAGGTGGTTGCTGCTGTTGCGTTTGGTCCATAAGCTGTGTCTGACTCTGTGTGACCCCGTGGACTGTAGCCCACAAGGCTCCTCTGCTCTGCCCGTTGGATTTCCTAGGCAGGAAGACTGGAGGAGGTTTCCATTTCCTTCTCCAGGGGATCTTCCCAACCCAGGGACTGAACCTGGGTCTTCCGTGTTGGCTGGCATATTCTTTACTGCTGAGGCACCTGGGAAGCCCAGATCTGGGGTGAGGGGTCCAAGTCTGGATTCTGTTGCTTACAGGCTGTGTCTTTGAGCAGATTACTTCTTGGGGGCCTTAGTTTCCCAATCTATATAAATGAGACTAATGACTCACGGTTATAAGGATTAAGTAAAAAATTGTAAGTGAAAAGCAAACCATGGCACTGGTGCTAGGAAGTATTCAATAAATTCTATCTGCCATTATTATATTATTATTACAAACATTATTATATATTATTATAATATTATTATAAAGTGCTCAGAGAACTTTAAAAATGTGTTGTTTCATCTGGTTTTAATGAGAATCTTATGAGAAAGGGGTTATCCTCCCCATGTTATAAATAAAAGCACTGAGGCCCAGAATGGTTGAGTGGACTGAGAAGTCACAGGACCACTGAGCAAGAGAATGAGGCTTCTTGCTCCAGTGGCAGTCCTGAGGGCGGCACAGCGGATGATACAGGATCACACGCAACAGCGGCAGCACCTGCAGCAGGTACACCACCGTCTCGTGTGCTCTGCTCTCACTCAGTACTCACAATGACAGGCCCCTGCGTCTATCATGACCTCCACTTCAGACGAGGGGACCAGAGTCCAGGGAGGTCAAGGGAAGCGCCCGGGGTGCGCAGCTGGGAATGGGGGTGCTGGGGTCCTCCTGGTCTGCCGCGCCCAAGCTGTGCTCTCAGGCCCTATGCCAGTCTGCTGAACAAGAGGGAACACTTTCCCGGCCAATGCAGCCAATGACAGGAGGACAGCTTATCTTTATATGTGGGAAATCACGTTGCCTGCAACGAAAGATAGTTTTATTTCCTCTTTTCCAATTTGTATGACTTGTCTTTCTTTGTCCTGCCTCACCGCAGTGGCTAGAACCTCCAATACTGAGCTGAGTGAGAATGGTGAGAGCAAACATCCCTGCTTTGTTCCGGAAACTAGAGTGAATGCATGCAGCCTTTCACTATTAAATACAAAGTCTGATACAGGGTGTATGAGGTTGAAGAAGTTCCTCTCTATTCCTAGTGTACTGAGAGGATGTCTTTTTGTCATTAATGGGTATTTAACTTTGTCAAATGATTTCTCTGAATCAATGAATATGATCAAATGCTTTTTCTTCTTTGATCTATTTATCTAGAGGACTATATTGATTGATTCTGAAATATTGACTCTGTCTTGCATACCTGTCATTAACGCATCTTGGTCATGGTGCCTTATTCTTTTATAAATTGCTGTATTTGGATAGTTAAATTTGGTTGATAACTTTTGCATCTAAGTGCTTGAGAAATATTGGTCTTTAGCTCTTTTTTTTTTTTTTAACTGCCTCTGCTGGTTTTGATGTCAGAAATGATAATCATATTTTAAAAAATCTGTTTTCTGGAAGAGATTGTGTACAAATGTCATTAATTGTTCTTTTTAAAAAATATTTATTTACCTGGCTGTTCTGGGTCTTAGTTGTGGCATGTGGGATCTAGTTCCCTGACCAGAGGTCAAACCCAGGACACCCCACATTTGGACCATCAGGGAAGTCCTAGTTGTTCTTTAAATGTTTGGTAAAATTTTCCAGGGAAAATATCTGAGACTGAAGATTATTTGGGGATATTATTTTAACTACAACTCAATTTCTTTAACAGTTATAGGACTGAATAATTTATCTATTTGATCTTGGCTGCGTTTTGCTAGTGTGTGGTTTTTGAGGAACTGGCCCATTTCTTTTAAATTGTTGAATCTGTAAGCATAGAGTTGTTTGTAGTACTTTCCTATTATATTTTTAAAGGTTCCAGAATTTGTTGTAGTATCTCATTTCATTCCTGATACTGGTTATTTGTGTTTTCTTCCGTTTTTATTTTTGCCTATCTTCCTAGAGGTTGTTAACTTTATTGATTTTTTTTTCTTGAAGACTATTTTTTTATTCCAGCTATTTTTTCTATTATATTCCAGCTTTCTTGCTCCTTATTCCCTTCCTTTTGTTTGCTTTGAGTTTATTTTGTTTTGTTCTTTTTTGATTTTCCCAAGTAAGAACTTAGTTACTTGAGATAACTCTTTTCCAATGTAAGCATTTAGTGCAGTAGATTTCCCTTCCAGCTTTGCTTTAGCTGCAGCTCACAATATATTTATTTTCACTTTCTTTAGTTCTATGTATTGTTAAAATTTCCTTTGACATCACCTGTTTGACCCATGACTTATTTAGAAGTTTATTATTGAGTTTTCAGTGGTCTGGAGATTTTCTTGGTTTTGACTTCTAGTTTAATTTCACTACGGCCAGGCTCCATATGATTTCAGTTCTTTCAAATTTGTTAAAGTTTGGATATGGTTTATCTTGGCAAATGTTCCATGGGCCCTTTAAAAGAATGTATATTCTGCTGCTGAAGTACAGAGCATTCTATAAATGTCAGTTAGATCCTTTCAGCTGATGGTATTGTTGAGTCCTGTATTTTTTCTTTTCTATGTTTTCACTGATTTTCTCTTTAGTAATTCTAGAAGTCCAGAGTGGGACGTGAATGGAAATTTAAGCTCCCAACCACGAGAGTGGCTTTATGGTTTTCTTTTCAGTTGTCTTACTTCTTGCTTCACATATTGTGAAATATGTTGTTCGGCTCACAGGATGGCTATGTCTTCTCTCTGGATTGTGCTGTGCTTAGTCGCTCAGGCGTGTCCGACTCTTTGCTACTCCATGGACTATGTAGCCCGCCAGGCTCCTCTGTCCATGATTCTCCAGGCAAGAATACTGGAGTGGGTTGCCGTGCCTTCCCCCATGGGATCCTCCCAACCCAGGGATCGAGCCCAGGTCTCCCGCATTGCGGGGAGATCCTTTACCATCTGAGCCACCAGGGAAGCCCAAGAATACTGGAGTGGGAAGCCTATCCCTTCTCCAGGGGATCTTCCCAACCCAGGAATCGAACTGGGGCGTCCTGCATAGCAGGCAGATTCTTTACCAGCTGAACTACTAGGGAAACCCCGGAATAACCCTACATGTCATCATATAATTTCCCTCTTTGCCCATGGTAAATTTCTTTGCTCTAAAGTCTACTTTGATATTAACATAGCCACTTCCTTTTGATTAATGTTTGCATGGTATATGTTTGTCCTTTCCTTTGCTTTCAGTCTACCTATGTCATTGAACTGGAAGTGAGTTGCTTGTAAATAACACAGTCAGGTTATCTTTTTTAAATCCACTGTGCCAGTCTCTACCTTTAATTGGTGTACTTATACCATTTACATTGAAGGTAACTACTGACTTTAAATGGGGCTTCCCAGGTGGCACTAGTGGTAAAGAATCCACCTGCCAGTGCAGGAGACATGAGAAATAGGTTTGATCCCTGGGTTGGGAAGATCCCCTGGAGGAGGGCATGGCAACCCACTCCAGTATTCTTGCCTGGAGAATCCCATGGACAGAAGAGCCTGGTGGGCTAGTCCATGGGGTCGCAAAGAGTTGGACACGACTTACCACACTCGCAAGTGCTGGCCTATGGGGACCAAGTCTGATACTTTATTTGTTTTCTGTTTGTTCTTTCTGTTCATCAGTCTTCTTTTTTTTAACTGACTTTCTCTGGGTGACCTGAACAATTTTAGAGTTCCTTTTGGATATAACTGTATTTTCAGTGTATCCCTTCATATTGTTTTCTTGGTTATTGTTTTGTTTGGAGACTATGCTGCTGGGAAACCTTTGGGAATGAGGAAGAGGCTGGTGGGTCCGGGTTTCCATATGCCACTGCACAGAGGCCAAGGAGACTGAGGGCTTCACTGCAGTGGCAGCTGTGGATGGCTCTAACCACCTGATGGTATCTCAGTTTGAACCAGGAGCCAGGAGTGTCCAGGGCTTTGCTGCAGCCGGTTGATTGGACTGTCTGCAAGAACCCTGGGTTGTAAAGAGGAGGCTGGAACTTCTTATTGGTCTCTGTTGTGTTTTCGTTTTCCTGGACTTTGGCCAGAGATAGCAGGATACTCTTGGGGTTTTTCGTTTGTTTGTTTTGTCTGAGCCTATTGGTGATCCTCCATGGCGTGCCTCTTTGGTGCTCTGTTCAGGGTATATGGAAGATAAAAAAGCTCAGGGAACTCAAAAAGTTGTTTTCTCAACTCTTGAGGATTCCTGCCGGTCTACCTTCTACTTTTCCAACTTTCAGAATCCTTTTATCATTGCCTATTAAGTAGCTTCCTGGGTAGTTCAAACTGTAAAGGAGACCTGGGTTCAGTCCTTGGGTTCAGAAGATCCCCTGGAGAAGGAAATGGCAACCCATTCCAGTACTCTTGCCTGGAGAATCCCATGGATACAGGAGCCTGGTGGGCTACAGTCCATGGGGTTGCAGAGTTAGAGGTGACTGAGCAACCCCCCCCCCCCCCACACACACACACATTGAATAGCTTCCAGGGTTTTTAGTTGTGCTTAGAGAAACAGAGGAAGGAAAGTGAATCTACACCATCTCATTGCAGAACCAGATGCCAAGACAGCCTATTTTTAAAGTGTTTCAGACATTATTTTCTTTCCCAGTTGATTTTCCAGGAAAAAAAAAAATACTATCAATGGTGCTTCCTATGACCACAACGCCATCCTCTGCTTTCTTGGAAGAGATCAATTGCGTTATTCAAGGTTTCTCTGAGAACCTGCTCTGTACTTAACCCCAGGATATTGAATTGCTTTCGAAAACCCAAACAGGTTATCACTTCTTTCCTGGATCAAAAGTTGGTTCGTAATGTGAATACTTGTCTGTAACACAGAAAATGGCTTTTCTTTGAGCTCTTCCCATTCCTCATTCAGTGTCTTGAAGTGTTAGGGGAAGCACACCGGCTGGAACCGCCCACCCTGGCCAGGCACCATAGTGACCATTTGCCTGAGTTGTTTTAGGACAGGAGGTCCTGGTAAGGGACACGGAACTAATAAGCCCCCACCAACCGGAAGAGTTCAGGAAAGGTCAAAAGAAGACAGCACATGTCAGACTGTTGAAGGAAGAAGGACCCCTTCCAGGGCCCGAAACTGGGCTCTTGTCTAACACTCAGAAATGAATTGTCCGAGGAGACACATGTGCTGACAAACCAAGAGATTTTATTGGGAAAGGGTACCTGGTGGAGAGCAGTAGGGTAAGGGAACCCAGGAGAACTGCTCTGCTGCGTGGCTCGCAGTCTCGGGTTTTATGGTGATGGGATTAGTTTCCGGGTGGTCTTTGGCCAGTCATTCTAATTCACAGTGTTTCCTGGTGGCGCATGCATGGCTCAGCCAAGATGGATGCTAGCGAGAGGGATTCTGGGAAGTGGACGGACGCGCGGTGTCTCCTTTAGACCTTTCCCGAACTCTTCCGGTTGGTGGTGGCTTACTAGTTCCGTATTCCTTACCAGGATCTCCTGTCAGAAAACAACTCATGCAAATGGTTACTGTGGTGCCTGGCCAGGGTGGGCGGTTTCAATCAGTGTGCTTCCCCTAACAACTCCCCCCTGAGAGGCTTCATACTCAAGATACTTCTTGGGAATTGGGGCGGAAGTCTCTTTCTTCTGTAACTTCTTACTGCTGTGCATGGGCGTAGGCCTGCCTAGCAGAACAGAAGTCTCTACCTGATTTAAGTTGGGATGTTCCACATCTGAAACCAGCTTCCACCCTTGTAGTAACAGCAATTTAGTTTGAAACTGTCGGCCCCTCTCAGAGATGAAATAGACAAGGGCCAAACAGGATGATCATCTCTGGTCCCCGGAAACAGAAGGCAACTTTTGGGGTGAGGGTTGCAGGGTTTGTGACCCTTTTTGATTGGTTGGTGGTAAGGCAACAGAGCTGTGCTCCAGGAATCTTGTGTTCAGTCTGAAGTTCCCATCCTCCACCTGGGTGGGAGCTCAAAGACATTGCTATGCATATTTCTTTGAGTAGGAACCAGGACTCTGTCTGGAGGCTGTACCAATCTTTGATTGTTTTTCCTGTTTCTGTATCCCCTCCCTTCCCTGATTTTCAATTGTTTAAATCCACCCTTTGGAGCTCAGGGAAGGTCAAGGAGGCTGAATGAAGCCCATATCCTACAGACAAGCAATGGAGAACACAGAACAGATCTCTAATCCAGAGTCCCACAGAGTTCCACTCAGTTTCAATTTAGGGAACTAGGCAACTATGACTGTGATAACTTCCTGTCAAAATGGAGCATAGGACTGCCTCAGCTTAGAGAATAAACACTGAATTGGAAGCATTTCTGAGTTCCAAGTTCTAGATCTGAGTCTTGTATGATTAAAATCTCAATCCCTTGGTCTGCCATTTTGGTGTAACAGACCCAGTTAGAAATAGTTGGAGGAGTGATAACTGGAATTTACTAGACAAAATAAATCTCACTTCTTTTTAGAAGAATAGGCCTGAAACCCTGTCTGGACCTGGCACTTCAGGGAGACTTGTAGCCAGGTAGCCAGTTGCCTAGTTTTATAAAAAGTAAGGTTAGTAGCTTCCAGCAGACATTGTTTTGAGAATGGTGGCATCCAAGCCTGACACGACTCAGAAAACTCAAGTGTTTAGCGATACAAGGTCTAATCTGAAAGTACACCCATAGCATCACCTAGTTATTTCCCAGGATATCTGAACCATAGCTACACTATTTTGACTTTTAATTGTAAACTTTTCCTTAATAACCAAAGCAGATTTCACCGTTAATGATGTCAGTGTTTCTCTTGGGACTCATAAAATCTTCTTGTGAAAAGATCTAACTATCTGAAGGCCTGTTCTGCCAGTTTTTCCCAGAGCACAGAGTGCCTCATTCCTGATTTTCACCCTGAACTCCTTTCAGGGGCGTTGAAAGTCGGCAGTTGCAGCGGCCATGATTTAATCTTTGTAGATGCAGATGGCGAGTGTCAGTCTTCAGTTGGCAGAGCCCCTTTTGCTCATAAACTTGACCATGATTTTGAGGGGGGCACTTCATGACCATTTTATCCTATGGTGCTGAGAATGTCCATTCTCAGGTTTGACAAAGATTTTGTTGACAGGCCACTCAATGTGCTGTTACTGGACTAGGCCATAAAATAGTATCCAAAATTCTCTGGACCACTAGCCTCTTGGTCCAGGAAAATATTCCCTCTTGTTGCTTCTTCCCATACCTAGAGTTACACTGTTATCATCATCGATCTCATATGGGACTATATATTATTCTATTAGAGGCCTCAGACACACATTTGACAGTGTAAGAAATAGCAGTTTTGTAAATCAAATGAAATACAAATAACATAGTCAGCGGTATTAGTAAAGTTACAAGTAAGACTTAAGTTAAGAGCTTACATTAGATGTAGCCCAGAATATCTCAGGTCATCTGACTTAGTCTGCTCTGTAGAATCTTTATCTTCCAGGGAAATTATATACTGGCACTGTCTATAAGGCACATAGCCCAGTTTTTTAGTGTTACTAGACTGATTATCTTTAGTATGATTTAATTGTTTCCAACACAGAGGAGACTTTAAACCTAAATTACTATAGCCTGGTGTTATCTATATAAATCCATCCCATAATTGTGGGAGATTTTTCCCTCCTTTGCGTAAACTTTTGTTGTTCTGATTGAGCTTGGGTAATAGAAAAAAGCTCAAATTTATGGCCAGAGTCAGAGCAGGCATTATTAATTGGCCCAGTAAGGGGATCCTATCTAGTAATATCACAGTGACCTAAATATGACTATAATTTTTTTTTAAAGTAAATTTTCTCAGGGCCAACCAGTTAGAGTCTGGTAGTAGAGAAATTTACCAAGGTAACCCAGAACTAGACACAGGTAATTGGCCACAAACACAACAATTGGATTGATTTTTAAAACTAGTATAGGATCAGGCCTATGGTTGAAAAGCATTTGACTTATATGCAAAGGTCTAAGAAGTCAAGAAAACATAAATGATCATACGAATCAGGTCCAGCATCTCGGGGAAGCTATCTACCTCTGATGTCGTCGTCTTCTCAGACTTTTTATCTCCTGATAAAAAAGTCCTTCCATCCAGGCTGGAGACAGCCCCTTAAATTATGTCTTTTTCTAGTCCTGGTTGCAGGTCATGAGGCATCTGATCTTCATCAGATTACTGAGATGAGCTTCAGAAACAAACTTAGGGTGTTCTTTAAGAATTCAATTAAATTTTACATGAATATCACATAACAGCAAAGAACTATCTAAGAGATGAGTCTTACTAGATGCAGACCTCCATTAACAAACTGGGATTTAACATTTTTTGAAATATCTTTTTCTCCCTAAAGTCGCCCTCATTTTCATCAAATATAACCAAATTAAGGCTAGTTTGTTTGCAAAATAGGTCTGTTCTCACTAATTTTGGTCTGATGATTTATATAACCATAATTGATTATAGAATTTTTATTTTGCTGAAACATTTATAGTGTCTCAGACTGAACTTTTAAAATGAAACAGGGCTGGGAAACTCACACCAAAGGCTTAGCACAGATTTTGCCAACAAATCTAGGTGAATTCTTCCCTTTTTAAAGTCTCAAAAATTTCTTGAGATTTTTGTTCCTGTGAGATAACCTTCCTAACTCATTTGATAAACTTACTGGAAACCTAAGAATTTCCAATTTTTGGAGGAGTCAGATGGGGAGAAAATATAATTTTTTTGTTTATAATGTTTAATTTTACCAAAGTATTCTCATAATTAGTCTGAGAGGAAGGTTTTTCCTACTCCCTGAAAACATAAGTTTCAAACCCGTAATTTTTCAGATAGAAACCATAAAAGTTATAAGCATATTCGCTGGTTCATTCCGTCCTTCCACTAACTTTTGTGAAGTCATCAGGTTTTCCATTAGAATACCAGGACATATCAGAATGTTAAGAACTCCATATAATTTCTAGGATATCTGTATTAGTAATTTTACCATACATTTAACATGAGCGGATTTATTACTCATTTCATAATCTTTTTCATGTAATTTAACCAACCAAATAAGCACAGTTTCATATCTCTCTTTGGGATGTTTCAGGGGCCCTCTGAAGCACCCCAAAGTTAACTAGAGGTCAAAAGAACTTCAAAAGAATTTGATTTAGGAAGTTTTATCGAAAAGATCAATCAAAAGGGTTTAGAACTTTGGTCAGATTGAGCTGATGGGTGTATCATTTAGCTTGTTGATATGTCACAATGGGCGTAAATACCAAGGCTCAAGGTCTAGTCACAGTCAGCTCCGCCATCGTGGACCTAATTGGCTCTAACGAGTTTTCTTATGGCTGTGTCATTCCCAACAAAATCCATTTATCTAACTAATTGTAATCCAATTTTAGAAAATCCTGACCATGCATAACTCTTTTTAGTATTTTTTCATACCGTTTTCTTTCTTTTTTTTTTACTGAAAACACTTTTTACTTTTCTTTAGCAACCAAGAACTAACTTTCATATTAGCATTTTATAGATGGGTGAACATAAATACCAGTGATAATTTCTAAAACCCTTGGTTTCTGAGAACATTTTAGGATGGCACCAAACATTATTTATTTATAGTCTCAAATTTCTTTAGTTTTTCTGTAAAAGAAAATTAGTGTTTAGTAGTTCAGTTCAGTTCAGTTCAGTTCAGTCGCTCAGTCATGTCCGACTCTTTGCGACCCCATGAATCGCAGCACGCCAGGCCTCCCTGTCCATCACCATCTCCCGGAGTTCACTCAGACTCACATCCATCAAGTCTGTGATGCCATCCAGCCATCTCATCCTCGGTCGTCCCCTTCTCCTCCTGCCCCCAATCCCTCCCAGCATCACAGTCTTTTTCAATGAGTCAACTCTTCACATGAGGTGGCCAAAGTACTGGAGCTTCAGCTTTAGCATCATTCCTTCCAAAGAAATCCCCGGGCTGATCTCCTTCAGAATGGACTGGTTGGATCTCCTTGCAGTCCAAGGGACTCTCAGGAGTCTTCTCCAACACCACAGTTCAAAAGCATCAATTCTTCGGCACTCAGCCTTCTTCACAGTCCAACTCTCATATGCATCCATGACCACAGGAAAAACCATAGCCTTGACTAGATGGACCTTAGTTGGCAAAGTAATGTCTCTGCTTTTGAATATGCTATCTAGGTTGGTCATAACTTTTCTTCCAAGGAGTAGGCGTCTTTTAATTTCATGGCTGCAGTCACCATCTGCAGTGATTTTGGAGCCCCAAAAAACAAAGTCTGACACTGTTTCCACTGTGTCTCCATCTATTTCCCATGAAGTGATGGGACCAGATGCCATGATCTTCGTTTTCTGAATGTTGAGCTTTAAGCCAACTTTTTCACTGTCCTCTTTCACTTTCATCAAGAGGCTTTTTAGCTCCTCTTCACTTTCTGCCATAAGGGTGGTGTCATCTGCATATCTGAGGTGATTGATATTTCTCCCGGCAATCCTGATTCCAGCTTGTGCTTCTTCCAGTCCAGCGTTTCTCATGATGTACTCTGCATAGAAGTTAAATAAGCAGGGTGACAATATACAGCCTTGACGTATTCCTTTTCCTATTTGGAATCAGTCTGTTCTTCCATGTCCAGTTCTAACTGTTGCTTCCTGACCTGCATACAGATTTCTCAAGAGGCAGGTTAGGTGGTCTGGTATTCCCATCTCTGTCAGAATTTTCCACAGTTTATTGTGATCCACACAGTCAAAGGCTTTGGCATAGTCAATAAAGCAGAAATAGATGTTTTACTGGAAATCTCTTGCTTTTTCGTTGATCCAGCAGATGTTGGCAATTTGATCTCTGGTTCCTCTGCCTTTTCTAAAACCAGCTTGAACATCTGGAAGTTCACAGTTCATGTATTGCTGAAGCCTGGCTTGGAGAATTTTGAGCATGACTTTACTAGCATGTGAGATGAGTGCAATTGTGCGGTAGTTTGAGCCTTCTTTGGCATTGCCTTTCTTTGGAATTGGAATGAAAACTGACCTTTTCAGTCCTGTGGCCCATGCTTAGTTTTCCAAGTTTGCTGGCATATTGAGTGCAGCACTTTCACAGCATCATCTTTCAGGATTTGAAACAGCTCAGCTGGAATGCCATCACTTCCACTAGCTTTGTTCGTAGTGATGCTTTCTAAGGCCCACTTGACTTCACATTCCAAGATGTCTGGCTCTAGATTAGTGATCACATCATCATGATTATCTGGGTCGTGAAGATCTTTTTTGTACAGTTCTTCTGTGTATTCTTGCCACCTCTTCTTAATATCTTCTGCTTCTGTTAGGTCCAGACCATTTCTGTCCTTTATCGAGCCCATCTTTGCATGAAATATTCCCTTGGTATCTCTAATTTTCTTGAAGAGATCTCTAGTCTTTCCCATTCTGTTGTTTCCCTCTATTTCTTTGCATTGATCGGTGAGGAAGGCTTTCTTATCTCTTCTTAAAATCGTATCTTATTTGGAAATGACCTAACTATGCAATAGACTTCCAACACTTAGCACACTTGGCACAACCCTTAGAAATTTAAGTTACGCCAATCTGGACAGACTATTTTAGACAGATGTTTTTAAAGAATAATTATTCTTAATAGAGTTTATATAAAAGCTCATATCTCATTTACGTTTTTTAGAAGTTTCTTCACTTGAGGTAATTTCCTTGTTGACAAACTTGTAACAGATATAATATTTAACTTATACAATGAAAATATTCTACTTAATGTTAATTACTTTAAGACATGTCTATATTAGACAGGTCAACAAACAAATATTAATATTAGGTATTTAATGCTGAATATTTCCCAGTTCACATGAACCTGGAATTTATTGTTTAATTTAGAATTATTTGATTTGTAAGCGCTTACCTTTTTTCAAGCCAATTAAATAGAGCTCATTTACAAATTAACCTCAAAAATATTACCCAGAGACAAAGACATACCAAGACATATTTAGACAGACACAGTGCAAGACCTAGCTTCATTTTCTAAGTTTAGTCATGAATTAGAGATTACAAGATAAAATTTACTAGTTTATAAAAAATGTCAAAATAAATAAAACTTTTAAAGTCTCTTTTCCCTTTTTCCTCAGTGTCAGAAGTTAGAGATGGTCTAGGTAAGTGTTCCTGAGAGCCCTCGTCTCAAGGCACAGGGAAAGAAAATCAAGTTCTAACAAAATGGCGGCAGGTCTAAACCAAATGGTGGCCAAAGCAAAATGGCCATCAAAGATCACAGCACAGCACACAGAGTTAAAACACACACACATAAACCTGGCAGTCCTCATCAGACACTCCCGTAAACACAAGAATACAGTCTCTCAGAAACCTCCTATAGAGACACAGAACTTCTGATCAAGTAAAATATCTCAAGTCTTCAAAAATTTCAAGGGGAGGAAAGGAAGCCAGGTTGAAAGAAGAAGGGGGAGGAGCCAGGAGAGGGAGGCGAAAGGGGTGGCCTTACAGACGTCTCCTGCCACCTACAGATGCCCAGGCGTTATGGGACTTTCCCCTGGGCCTTCAGAGAAGGGAGGACTGGAACTCAGCCCTACCAGAAATCAGGCCAGACCAGAAGCAGAATTCGAGTTCTCTGCCAAGAGGTGATCAGTCTCCAATCCTCAGCTCAGGCCGAGGGCCCTTCGACCAGATTTCTGCATCCAGGACTGGGGACTAGAAAAACAGGGAAGGATAGGAAGGGTTAAGGAGAGGAAAGAGAGAGGGAAGGGAGAGAGGTCAACGAAGTCTCTTGTTCCTTACCGGTCGGGGCACTCTGGCCAGTTGTCCTTGTCAGGAGGAGACCAGGGACAAAAGGGTCCCAGTTGCGGCCACTGAGTCTGGTCCATTGGCAGGCAAGCTGGCCCCTGAGTACCCCGAGTGGTCAGGATGTCAGTCTCAGCAAAGAAGAGTCCCCGCCAGAGCCGCCATTTGTTGCAGGAAGAGGGACCCCTTGCAGGACCCGAAACTGGGCTCTTGTCTAACACCCGGAAATGAATTGTCCGAGGAGACACATGTGCTGACAAACCAAGAGATTTTATTGGGAAAGGGCACCCGGGTGGAGAGCAGTAGGGTAAGGGAACCCAGGAGAACTGCTCTGCCGCGTGGCTCGCAGTCTCGGGTTTTATGGTGATGGGATTAGTTTCCGGGTGGTCTTTGGCCAGTCATTCTAATTCAGAGTGTTTCCTGGTGGCGCATGCACGTCTCAGCCAAGATGGATGCTAGCAAGAGGGATTCTGGGAAGTGGACGGACGCGCGGTGTCTCCTTTAGACCTTTCCCGAACTCTTCCGGTTGGTGGTGGCTTACTAGTTCCGTATTCCTTACCAGGATCTCCTGTCAGAAAACAACTCATGCAAATGGTTACTGTGGTGCCTGGCCAGGGTGGGCGGTTTCAATCAGTGTGCTTCCCCTAACAAGACCACCTCCCAGAATCCTTCTCTCTGGCATCCATCTTGGCTGAACAAGGTGTGCACCACCAGGAAGGACTCTGAGGCAGATGTCTGGCTAAAGACAACCCAGAAACTAATCCCATAAAACTGCTAGCCACGTGGCAGAGCTATTCTCCTGAATAGCTATTCTTCTATTCTCTTACCCTACTGCTCTCCACCCGGGCGCCCTTTCCCAATAAAATCTCTTGCTTTGTCAGCACATGTGTCTCCTCTGACAATTCATTTCCGAATGTTAGGCAAGAGCCCAGTTTCAGGTCCTGGAAGGGGTCCCCCTTCTTGCAACAGAAGGAAGGGTTCTTTTTTTTCCCCTGGGAGCCGAAGGTTACGAATACATTTATCTAGAGAGAGATTACCGTGGAACTACTGGAGTTTTCTTAATTACAAATGTTTAGCTGCAGGAGGAAAGACCTTGCATCTGTGTTTTACTTGTTTCTCATCTTGGGCCTTTGCCCGACAATATTGGATGGGCTTTCGGCCCAGTGACCTGCAGGAAAGTGCACTATTAAAGCTTGGAGTTAATGTTTGGATTTTACCACAACGACACAGTAGCCAGTACACTGTGAGCTGATCAAGCCTTTACCCCTCTCCAAAAAAAAAAAAAAAAAAATTTCCATGTTCTATACCTTTTCCCTCACCATAGAGATAATCTCATTTCTCTTAAGTAACCAGAGAGTATGGGGGCAAGAATCCAATCTATTGACTTTCTTACATCTTGAACGCACAATTTAGGAAAAACTACACCAGATTTAACATGATATATATCACTCTTTTTTGTGTGCCATATATTATCTCTTCCCAAGATTTTGAAAACAACTCTAAATTGCATGCATACAATATTAAAATATGTAGCAAAACCTGTGAGTTTACATGACTTCGGGCTTACATCAGTACAGTGATTCATAAATAATGTGGTAAATGAAAGAAACTTTAAAAATGGCATATGTTTATCCATAAGTTGAAATTCAGTGTTCACAGGTGAAGTAACACATTTTCAAGTGCATTTTATAGTTCTTTTTTCTGAATTACTCTTAATGCCACTATCTTTAGAAATATTAAAACACATGTACCATTTTCTGGCACTACATGAAGTTTAGTGCTTGAATGCAGGGTTAAAAAGCAGCTAGTAAATTAACATACTCTTTATTGCTATGGTCACTATCCACTCCAAATTTTCCAAAGAGCCAGCAAAATCAGGTACACACAACTAACCAGCATATTGAAACTGCTTTTATAACTTTCTTGAAATTATTTTAAAAATCTGTGTTGAAGCACATTTCTTTTAATTTGTAAAAGTGACACCATCTGAGCGATTTTAATTTACAACCTGAAGGGAGATTCCAGTCATCCATAACCTCAGCTGAAAATCCGAATATAAAAGTTTACACAAAACCTGTTTCCCACAGACATGTATGAAATGAGTATTTCATAGACATCTCTTCAAATATTATTTGCCCTCTACACTGATAAGGCAAAAAAAAGAGGAAAGCAAAATAAAAATATGGGGAAAAAAATGACAGTCCTTGCCTACCTTCAACAAATCGAATGCTAGAGAATAAAATAATAATAAACAAATCGGCTCACAGAGAAAACAGCTTTTCCTCTGGATCTTTTTGAAGTGCGTCTCCTTTTATTTTTTATTTTTGGAAACCTGCAAATGAGGGCTTCCTTGGAAATGGAGGAATTCTGTAGAGTTTCCAGACTCCGAAGATACACAAAGCAGTCGGTTTCCCTCCCCTCCCCACCCCCACCCTGTAAATAGCCTCAGGCCACGTCTGGGCCTCCGTCCGCTCAGGGTGTCTACCGGGGGGCTGGGGGCTGGGGGCGGGGAAGGCCAGGGAGGCAAGGGTGGGGCTCTGGGGGAGGGGAGAGGAAGGAGGAGTGGGAGAGGGGCAGGAGGGGGAGGGGAGGTGGACTCCAACTGCAGCCGGCTTGAAGATTCGCGTGCGTCCCGCGCAGACAAAATGTGCGCGGTGGAACACGAGAGAGAACCGCTTGAAAAAAGAGAGAAAGAAAAAGTACTGCTTCATCAACTGAAAAATAGTACTGTTCTTTCCTGGTTTGATGTCAACTCAAAGGACTGACTTGGAATTGCCCGCAGCAATATTGGGCCGCTGCCCACACAGCAGACAGTTTTCCTGGCCAGCAACAGGCTTTTAATAAAACAGGATGCTGTCCCATTACTAAGGCCGCTGACGACTGTCCCGAGAATGGGCCCCAGTCCAGAACTGCCTCCCCCCACAGAGCATCAGTCTTGTGATTCTTATCGCTGGGGGCTGCTGGCCCAGGAGGAAAGCCAGTCTCCCAGGGGCTTGCTGAGCTAATGTTTGCAGGCGGCCACTCCAGATCCTGGAGCTGAGTGCTTCTGCAGGGTCTTCACCATCCTTGAGCGCGCCCCCTCCTGCTAATTCTAGCAGTGCATTTTGCCTGTTAGGACATTTAAACAGAATGGTGGTGGTGGTTTAGTCGCTAAGTCATGTCTGATTCTTGCGACCCCATGGACTGTAGCCCACCAAGCTCCTCTGTCCGTGGGATTCTTGAGGCAAGAATATTGGGGGAGGTTGTCATTGCCTTTTCCAGGGGATCTTCCCCATCGAGGAATCAAACCCAGGTCTCTTAAACAGAATGAGTGCTTGTAAATAAGGTACTAGGAATTGCCCTGGTGGTCCAGTGGTTAAGACTCCACGCTTCCAATGCAGGGGGTGATTTCGATCCCTGGTCTTCAGGCAGGAGGCAGATGGGCACCCCCCAGGGTAAAGTAATTGGAGATTCTCTCTTGACTGAAACTCCAAGATGAGAACAGCTGGACAGTTAAGGGAGGACACTGAACCCTGCCCAGGCCACATATTTCTCATCTGGAAGTCAGGAGACCTCCCGACCACACATGCATAGAAAAGGCTCCTTGGAGGTCAAAGGGAAGTCATGTCAAAGGATACTCTACCCCTATGCCTCTTCCGTAAGACCCCCTTTGGCTAAGAGATGTGTACACAGGCATGGAGAGATTCTGAGGTGTACCAATATGGACTGTGAACCAGGCAAATTAGAATGACTGGCCAAAGGAAACCCAGAAGAAATGCCCCATAAAAGCAATTCAACCTGCCATGAGGGTGCGACTTAGCAATTCAGGGACTGTCCCTCTGAGTCTGCCCGTGTGTCTATCCATACCTACTGTACTCTTTTTCCTTTTAATAAACATTTTACTTGCTTCACTACTTTCCATCTTTGTGGAAATTCTTTCCTGCAAAATCGAAGGACCACGGTGCTTGTCACTGACCACTGGTCCAGTGGCTGGGATCTGGTGCTTTCACTGCTGAAACCCAGGCCAGTCTCTGGCTGGGAACCCACGCCCCGCTCCAAGACGTTGCTGGCCGAAGCCATGTGAGATCTGTCTGGGAACTGAGATCCCATATGCCTTGTAGTTCAGCCAAAAGAAAAAAAGAATTTAAATGTAAAATTAAGGAGCTGGTGTTCCCAGGAAGGTTGAAGACCTTCTGTCTCCCCTTTTCCATAGCAAGCTCCCAGAGTCATGCCAGGTCTAGATTTGGACCCAGTTTCACGTCTCAAGTGTGATGAGCTTTAAGCATTTGGGCCAGGGTCTCCTGGCTGTTTGTTTTCTGCCCACTTGAAGTGAACTCGAGTATGTTTCATTTGGGACAGCAGTTTCTGAAGTTTTCCAGTTGCTGTTTGATAAAAGGTCCCCTCTTAATGGGTGAGCTCTCAGGCCCGGCACCCCCTCGACTGCCTGAGGGCATCAGATGGTGAAAGTCTTCTATGACTTGCCCCATAGGCACCCACAAGATCCTGCTGGAATGTGCAGGAGTGGCTGAGCATAGAATCCACAGCATGTAAACCCGCAAGCCGACTTTGACAAAGTCACAGGAGACTGGACTCCAACCAGAAGAGAAATCACTGTCATTGATAGGAAAGGTCTGACAACCTAAACTCTATCTTCAAATCTGCCCTGGCTTCCTATAATGTCCTGGCTTTAGACAACTTAGTACACTATGTGCGTGACTCAGTTTCCTCGTTTGTAAAACGCAGAGAAGGTACCTGGAAGAGAGAGAGTCATTTAATCATCAGATTGTAGGCTGGTACTTTCATTACCACACCCAGACAGGCATCATCAATTCCTCACAGCACCTTTCAGAGTCCAGATGGGCAGTTAGGCACAACCAATCCATTGAAGATGGCACTTGAGTAAAGACTGTGGTGGTTTCTAAGTTTTCTTTCAAGTGGGATGGTCTGTGAGCCCATGAGTCTAAATCCAATCTATTTCTATTTACTTTGAAGTTCTGGGGAGGAAATTGAAGGAACTGGTGTTACAGGTGGTGTTTTCTTTCCTTCTTTCACTGGAAGTTCGTGACTTTGGCAGTGAAAGGAGGAGAGAGGAAGTATATGGAAGGAACATCTGGGCATGTAGATGGTGTCAGAGTGGAGAATTGTGTCTCCTGGACTGCAGCCCAGATCCACCCCAGAACAGCGGGGTCCTGGCAGCAAGCAAGATGTATGAACCAAATCCGAGAACACGCTGCAGGAGACTTGCCAGTGTGACCAGAAAGAGTTTGAACAGAAGCTTTGGAGGGAGGCATTTTTAAAAAGCCCCGATAAATCGACAAAACCAGAAAAGATGAAGCACGGCCCTAGAATATCAGCTAGGGTCCTTGAAAGCAAATGAAACTGCTCTTGCTGATTCAAGCAAAAAAGGGAAAATGTTATTAGAAGCTACAGAGACGCTCGCAGTGGCAACAGGAAAGCTGGATTCTGAGCTCAGAGCCTGTGCAGCCCAGGACAGAAACATTCCCGCTGTCGGGTGTCTCCATGGGAAATGAATGGGTTGTTGCTGCTCACTCCGAGGCTGCTGAACTCAGCTGGGCTTGGGGCTGCTCCAGGGCAGAGGAGGGGGCCCTGCAGACAGACTGTGACCACCTTTCTACTCCGCTGCAAGGGACACAGCACCTGGACTCTCTGGTCCACTGACACGGCACACGGGTCAAGGTCAGGTCACAAAGGGTCAAGGAGTTGCACAAAGGAAGGGATTCCAGGCTATTAAAAAACAATGTCCATATAGTCAAGACTATGGTCTTTCCAGTAATCATGTACGGATGTGAGAGCTGGACCATAAAGAAGGATAAACACTGAAGAATTCATCCTTACGACCTGTGATGCTAGAGAAGACACTTGAGAGTCCTTTGGACTGCAAGGAGATCAAACCAGTCAATCCTAAAGGAAATCAACCCTGAATACTCATTGGAAGGACTGATTCTCAAGCTGAAGCTCCAACACTTTGGCCACCTAATTCGAGAACTGACTCATTTGAAAAGACCCTGATGCTGGGAAAGACTGAGGGCAAGAGGAGAAAGGGGTGGCAGAGAATGAGATGGTTAGTTGGCATCACTGATTCAATGGACATGAGCTTGGGCAAACTCCAGGACATGGTGAGGGACAGGGAAGCCTTGCAGGCTGCAGTCCACGGGGTCATGAATAGTCAGACACGACTTGGCAGCTGAACAACAACAAAACAATGATGCCCGGCATCGTAGGTGACAGGCGTCACACTATAGGCACATCGAGTAACCAGACTGGTACCAGGACAGCCCAAGAGTGCACCGCGAAGAAGCAAACAAATACAAGACTGGGTCCAGCAAGCCCACTGGGCAGAGCTGAGGGTGACTCGAAGGTCAGATACCAGGTGTGCAAAAGCCATCTGGAAGGCACGGATGGGGTTAAAGGACAAAGAATAAGTCAATTAATTACCAGCCATCAGGGCCAAGCAGAGGGGAGGACAGGAAGGAGTCTAGCAGGTGTCAGAGATGAACGTCAAGGCCAGGGATGGGGTGAAGGAGGGAGTAAAACCTGAGACCTGTACACAAGGCTCAGGGTCATCTTTCTCCACTCTGATGGGGTCTGTCTTGCTGGAAAAGAGCCGCATTTGCAGAGTGGAGGAGGTGCCTTCCCAGGAGTGTCCGTGAAATCACTCACATTCAGGGAGTCTCCTGAACTCTGCTTTCTGGGAAGTACAGCTCCCAAATTCAGAGCCTGGCTCCCCCTTTTCTGGGCATGGTGCCAGTTCCTAGGGCAAGGAGCCAAGCTCTACTGTCTGATGTTACATGGCTCTGCTGGGTTGGGCGCCAGGGTCTCACAGGGTAAGGGGAGCAGATAGGAGGTGACTGTGCCACTATCTCACTCCCAAAGTAGGCAGCAGCAGAGAAAGATGGAGAGATCTGAGTCCTGGGGACACGGACAGGTTCTGATCCAGCTGTGCCTGAAAGTGGCTGACCTTCAGACTTGGCTTGAGGGAAAAATCCCCTGAGCCAGTAGACTCTCTTTTTGGGTTTCTATCACTTGTAACCGCAAAGGATTTCAAGGCTTCCTTGGTGGCTCAGGGGTAAGGAATGCTCCTGCCAAGAAGGAGACGTGGGTTCAATCCCTGGGTTGGGAAAGTTCCCTGGAGAAGGGAATGGCAACCCACTCCAGAATCCTTGCCTGGGAAATCCCATGAACTGAAGAGCCTGGCGGGCTACAGTCCACGGGGTCACAAATAAACCAGCATGATTTAGTGACTAAACACCACCTAGTGCTGGTCACCCCAGTGCCCGACCGGGGAGGCACAGGACCTGGATCCCCACCTTGGCTCCAAGTCACATACTCATGTGACTTTGGTCCAGTCACTCCACCACTCCGAGCCCCGGTTTCCTCGTCTACAGACACGGCTTTCAAAGCTTTGAACAAAGACATCAAAGGCACTAATGTCAAATATGTGGGCAACCAGAAGCTGAGAAAGACAATATATATCATAAATAACCAAATCACCAATGACACAAACTCATTTCAGCTGGATGGAATAAGAGGCCAACTAACAAGACGAGTAAAAATCGAGTCAGACTATATGTCAATAAAAACAGTGAGTATTAAAAATGCAACACAGAACATGCAGGGGAGGGCCTGGTTATTTCCTCAGCTCTCTGTGTGACAGTATCTAAGGAATAACCCCGCACTCCAACATGTGGAAGAGCTAAGGAGCAGAAGTGACTTGGGATGTTGTGCACAGTTCTGAAGAATATACTGACCTGGATATATTAATGGAAATTATGTTACAAGATAAGAAATCAAAGATCAAATACTATCTACTGGATGGATATAGTTACGGAGAAGTGTTACATGCCAATTTATAGCAATCGGCGGAAATGCTTCTCTAAAAGTTATACCCTCACCCTCTTAGCAGAAAAGAAAGTCTGGCAGCCTGTGTTGCCGTGAAGTTACTGTCAGTGAGTCCTGGATGGGAGTGCTAAAAGCCAGTGTAGCTTTAGTTGTATCCACAGAAGTATAATGTCTCTATAATGTGCTGCCCTCAGGGGCCAGTGCAGGTACCCAGGTGTGGCAATCTGCTAAGAGCTCATCTTTTAGGTAACAGGCATGATGGAACAGGTCATAGGCGTGGTTATCCCACACAAACTTTGACTCACATACTGCTGGACTCGCCTTGTGAGGAGACAATTAACAATACCTTCCAGACAGATGGAGACATGAAATGTGAAGTGACCTGCCTGTACCACTAAGAAAATAAGAACAAATATTTATCTGCATCTGAGAGGTGTGAAAACACCCTAAAGATAAAACTCCTGGGAATGATCATAAAGGAACATATCGGTAGACATAAAAATTTTACAACTTCAGGGTCTTAAATCACATAATAAAATTAAAAGACAAGAGAATAACTGGGAACATATGTATCAGAGAGTGGGTAGTTGTGTGCGTGTTTATACGGACACACACGCATGTGCGAGGGCTCACCGCTAAGTGTTGTCCCGCTCTGTGCATCGCCTTGGACTATCGCCCGCCAGGCCCCTCTGTCTGTGAGGTTTCCCAGGCAAGAATACTGGAGTGGGTTGCCACTTCCTTCTCCAGGGATCGAACCCATGTCTCCTGCATCTCTTGCAGTGGCAGGCAGATTCTTTACCACTGAGCCCCCTGAGAAGCCCATGTGTGTGCCAAGGATAAGACTAACAGAAAAACAGACTAAAAAATACAAGCAAAGATTTTAAAGGAAAGTTAATGCCAATGATCTATGAGAATTTAAAAGACACTCAGATTTGCCAACAACCAAATAAATGCAAATAAAAACAGTAAGGTAACATTTCTCTTTCAAGATGGCAAAAATAAATGACGGTATATACAAGGGTAGACTTTTCTGGTGGTTCAGTGGTGAAGAGTCCCTGGGCAGTGCAGGAGACTCAGATTTGATCCCTGGGTAGGGATGATCTCCTGGGGGAGGAAAGGGCAACCTACTCCAGTTCTTGCTTGGGAAATCAATGGGCAGAGGAGCCTGGAGGGTTACTGTCCATGGGGTCAGAAGAGTGGGAAACGACTTAGCAACTAAATCAGCACCATCATATACAAGGATCCAGTGACAAGGCAACGGTATCAGCAGGGGTGCTAATTAGATTCTCCCCTCAGCACTCACTGGCTGAGTATCTTTGAGCAATTTACTTAACCTTCCAAGCTATAAACTGAAATAATCATAATTCTTATCTGACAGGGTTGTCAAGAGGATTGACTGAAATTACTCTCACCCAGCGGTGAGACTTCAAGGAATTTTTTTCTAATTTAGCAGCAAGCCAGCAGGGTATGGCAACCCACTCCAGTACTCTTGCCTGGAAAATCCCATGGGCAGAGGAGCCTGGTAGGCTGCCGTCTATGGGGTCGCTAAGAGTTGGACACGACTGAGCGACTTCACTTTCACTTTTCACTTTCATGCATTGGAGAAGGAAATGGCAACCCACTCCAGTGTTCTTGCCTGGAGAATCCCAGGGACAAGGGAGCCTGGTGGGCTGCCATCTATGGGGTCACACAGAGTTGGACATGACTGAAGCGACTTAGCAGCAGCAGCAGCAGGGTATGGCTAAATAAATCATGATATATTTGTAAGGTGAGCTATTGCACAGACATTAAGCATATTATACAAGACTATTTCCTAATGTAAACTGCTGGAGATATTATGATCCTAATATTGTAAAGTAAAATACATATATACTTTTTATATACAGAAAAAATAGTTAACATTTTGTTTCTTCTTTCTTATAGTCATCTCTAGGTAATGAGCTTTATAGGTGACTTTTTTTAAAGTAAAGACAAAAGCTATAGGGACAAAGATGGTATTGAAACCAAACGAAGTTAAAATGAAACAAAATGTCGTACATTGTGCCCTGACAATGTCAACTGGTGAGTTTAGATTGCTGGAAACCTTGAATGACGTGAAACAGCTGGAGACGATGTGCAGTCTGCAAGACAGAAGGTCATGTGGGGCTGTAACATCTGCCCACACAAGTAGAGGGATGCCACACCGGGGTGCGCCCTGCTTTTCTTTGCTTCTGTTACATTTATCCATTTCTGGCTGCACTGGGCTGTCTTTCCTCTCTCCTGCGCAGGCTTCCTACCGCGGTTGAGAGCTGGGGCTTCTCTCTAGTTGTGGTGCTCGGGCTTCCCATTGCACTGGCCTCTCTCGTTGCAGAGCGGGGCCTCTAGGTGCTCGGGCTTCCGTAGCTGCGGTTCCCCAGCTCTAGAGCATGGGCTGAGCTGCTCCGCGGCATGTGGGATCTTCCCAGACCAGGGAGGGTCTCCTGCATTGGCACGCAGATTCTTTACCACTGAGCCACCAGGGAAGCCCTGTGCCCCAATTTTGCCCTCTGGAACAGCATGTCACTTGCCTCTCAATGACTGGCCGTCCTGGGGAGAGTAGGACGGTGAGTCCTAAGGGGCTTGAAGCCATACTTGGGCCCTTGAGAAAGAGTCCCATCTTGGTCCAAGAGAGCAGGTATGGACCACCTTTTCTGGGGATTTGGATTTGATAATTTTTTTTTTTCTCTTTAAGATGGAAACCCATGAAAGTATTAATTATGGAACAAAGAGGATGGTCAGTGTAATTATCTACAGACTAACAGTATGCCAGAGGGAATGACTAACATCATTCTCAGGAATCGTCTATTTCATATAGGAATGAAGGCTGGATTCACTTCTTCCACCCTGCTGCTCTGTGACATCTCGTAGCAGAGACAAAACTAGACCAGAAGTCACTTGGTTGAGTAAAATTCAAACATTTCCTTAGTAGATTAGATCTGTAAAAACTGGGTTAAAAAGAAGGTAATCCAATGATACAGATCAGACCTAACCCCAGGAGTAGAGGCTGCGTCAGAGGTTTCCAAGTGGGAGTCGATTAATCATCAACAAGGAACGTACATCACTGACCACAACGGCCATGGTAAGTATTGGAGGCAAGCAGTTATGGCACCCAGAATCCACTCTCCATCCAAGGTTTCTCCAAAGAAAACACACTGATGGCCAAAAGACACAAGACAACATGTTCAACATCACTAATTATTACAGAAACGCAAATCTAACCTACAGTTACGAACCGCTTCACACGGGTCAGAATGGCCGTCATTAAAAAGGTCACAAATAGTAGATGTTGGCGAGGTTGTGGAGGAAAGGGAACCCTCCTCCACTGTTGTTGGAAGTGTAAATTGGTGGCCACTATGGAAAACAGTATGTTGGTTTACTTGCTAAGTTGTGTCCAACTCTTACAAGTCCACGGACTGCAGCCCGCCAGGCTCCTCTGTCCATGGGATTTTCCCAGGCAAGAATACTGGAGTGGGTTGCCATTTCCTTCTCCCAAGCCAGAGATCAAACACAGGTCTCTTGCATTGTAGGTGGATTCTTTACCGACTAAGCCACCAGGGAAGCCTCTGGAGGTTCCTTAGAAAACTAAAAATAGAGTTACCATGTATTACAACCCAGCAATCCCATTCCTGGACATATATCTGGAGAAAACTCTAATTCAAAAAGATACATGTCCTTCAGTGTATGTAGCAGTACTATTTACAGTAGCCAAGACATGGAAGCAACCTAAACGTCCATCAGTGGGCGAATGGATACAGAGATGTGGCACACGCATACCATGGAATGCGAATCAGCCACAAAAAAGAACGACATTTTGCCCATTGCGGCAGCATAGATGGATCTAGAGATTGTCGTACTAAGTGAAGCAGGTCAAAGACAAATATCATTTCATGTCATTCATATGCACAAACTAAAAAATAATACAAATGAACTTACTTACAAAACAGAAATAAACTTACAGACATAGAAAATAAATTTATGGTTACCAAAGGGGAAGGGAGGAGGGATAAATCAGGAACTTGGGATTAACAGATACACACTGCTATATGTAAAACAGATAAGCAATCAGTTCAGTTCAGTTCAGTTGCTCAGTCGTGTCCGACTCTTTGTGACCCCATGAATTGCAGCACGCCACTCCCGGAGTTCACTCAGACTCACGTCCATTGAGTTGGTGATGCCATCCAGCCATCTTATCCTCTGTCGTCCCCTTTTCCTCCTGCCCCTAATCCCTCCCAGCATCAGAGTCTTTTCCAGTGAGTCAACTCTTCACATGAGGTGGCCAAAGTACTGGAGTTTCAGCTTGAGCATCATTCCGTTCAAAGAACACCCAGGGCTGATCTCCTTCAGAATGGACTGGTTGGATCTCCTTGCAGTCCAGGTAAGCAATAACGGCCTACTATTTAGGACAGGGAACTATATTCAATACCTTGTAGTAACCTGCAATGGGAAAGCATAGCTGGATCACTTCGCTGTACATCTGAATCATTGTAAATCAACTATACCTCAATTTAAAATAAATAAATAAAAATGTCCGGGCTCCTAATGAGATACACCCATAGAAGGGCTTGTTTCTTCCTGCCCTTCTGCTCCACCACCATAGCACCGGCTTCTGTCCTCCAGGCCACAAGACAGTTGCAGGGGCTCCTGTTTTCACACTCATGTGCCACAGGAGGAGGAAGGGGAGCTCTCAACTGGGTCAGCTATTTTTAACTTACTTTCCCCAAAGTCCCACATTATTCAGACGGGTTGCCTGATTCAAAATGTGGACATGTGACCTGGAACCAACACCAGTACATTCCAAGATCCAGTCCCAGTGATCAGCCCAGGGTGGGCAGCGGGCTCAGTCACCGACATTCCTCAACATCTGCGACCTGGGCTGCTAAGCCCACATCAGGCGGTGGGCTGGACTGCTGGCAGCCAATTCATGGGACCTCTGGGGGCAGGGAGGCTAAGAGTGAGACAAAGCAGAGAGATGGAGTGACCAAGACCCATTCCTGCTGACGTCACGGAGTCTAGCCAGTCCTGAACCTTTCACACAGGGCCAGCGGCATGAGTGCTCACCCTCAAACCACGGCGGTGGGCCTGTAGGGTGAGGGCAGCGCAAGGGAGGAAGGCTTAAAATGTGACAGGATAGGCAGGTAAACAAACAGAAAAGGTTGTATCTTCTAAAGCAAGGAGCAGTTTCTTTGTATTTTAAGCCATAGATTAAAAGGGATGGCCTCTGAGGGTGTGTCCTGCTCTGGGCTTCTGAGCCTGTGTGTTACCTGTTGCTCACTTACAAGCAAGCATCTCTGCTCCTCAGGGTGGGAAGTCCAGAGAGAGCCAGAGGCAAGCAAAGCCAGTGGGGAAAGTGGGCGATTCAGGAATAGTGCTGGGACTACAGAGCAGCCATCTGGAGAAAAGGCAGTAAGAGGGAAGAACACATATGACTCATTTAATCTGTGTCTTTTACTTCAACCTTTGTGCTCTGTAGCCTTTGCTTTGAGTTAAGAATGTTGCCTACAGCCTGAAATATACAGGATAGCCCTTTCTTAAAGCTCTGACCTTTAAGGGTATACCACTTTTCCATTCACATAGAGATAAAAAGTTGCAGAATAGAGAATAACATTTGAGTTGTTGAGGTTTATAGGAACATCATGACCTGACCTACAAGGACAGCTGCAAGAACAAAGGATTCCTATACCAAGAAGTTTGCAACAACCCACCATGCCCTGCCCTCATCTGGCCTTTAAAAGTTCTTTGCTGAAACCCTTCAGGGAGTTTGGGTTTTTTGGACATGAGCCAGCCGTTTTCTTTGCCTGGCCCTGCTATGAAGCCTTCTGTGCTCGAAACTGACATTTTGGCTTGACCTCGCTGTGTGTTGGGCACATGGTCTAGCGTTCAGTACAAGGTGAATCCATACAATAATTACATACCCAACTAAAAGGTACAGAGATCAGATTCTGTTGTTTAGTCGCTAAGTAGGTCTGACTTTTTTGGGAACCTCATGAACTTTAACCTGCCAGGCTTCTCTGTTCATGGGATTTCCCAAACAAGAATGCTGGTGTGGATTGCCTTTTCCTTTTCCAGGAGATCTTCTCAACCCAAGGATCAAACCTGCATCTCCTTCCTCGGCAGGTGGATTCCTTACCACTGAGCTACCTGGGAAGCCCATCTAGATCAAATGCTGCTGCTGCTGCTAAGTCGCTTCAGTCGTGTCCGACTCTGTGTGACCCCAGAGATGGCAGCCCACCAGGCTCCCCCGTCCCTGGGATTCTCCAGGCAAGAACACTGGAGTGGGTTGCCATTTCCTTCTCCAATAGTTACATGTAAAAATATGAAACCATAAAAGTACTGAAAGAAAATAATTTTTCACTTCAGAAGGAAGAATACTTCTATGAACATAAACACCAATTACAAAACCAAAAAGAGAAAATTTGATGAAAATAACTACATAAAAATCAAGTTTTCTCTGCATGGCCAAACCTACCACAGACATACTCAAAATGCAAATGTCAAACTGATAAACATTATTGAAAAAGTGCAAATATCCCTAATATATAAATACTCTTCTAAATCAATAAATGACCAACAGTCAAACAGAGAAGGGCTTCCCTGGTGGCTCAGTGGTAAAAAATCTGCCAGGCAATGTGGAAGATATAAGAGATGGGAGTTCAGTCCCTGGCTTGGGAAGATCCCCTGGATCTTCCCCTGGCAACCCACTCTGGTATTCTTGCCTGGAAAATTCCATGGACAGAGAAGCCTGGTGGGCTATAATATGGGGTCAAAATAGAGAAAAAAGGGGCAAAGGAGGTGAACTGACAAGACACAGGAATGGGAATACCATTCATGGAAAGAGAAATGCAATTCACATTTACACCAAGATATCATTTTCACCTTTCAGATGGTCTAACTTTAATCCCATGCTATATTAAAACAGATGTTTGAAAACAGGCACTTTTATTCATTCTAGTAATTTGCAGAATAGTACAGCTTTGGTGGACAGTAATTTTGCAACATATATCAAAACTGTAAGTGCATTTATCCCCTTTACCTGGGAACTTGGCATCTGAGAATTCATCTACAGAAATTCTTACACACGTATAAGCCATGTGCACCTATATGGACATTTAGGTAACATCGTCTGCATTTGCCAAAGATGGTCTGCATTTGCCAAAGATGGGACACAACCCAAACGTCTAATATTCTGCAATTAGTTACATAAAAAGTAGTACAGTATTCTCCCTGGAGCAGTTCCCTGGTGGCTCAGATGGTAAAGCGTCTGTCCACAATGCGGGAGAGCCAGGTTCGATCCCTGGGTCGGGAAGATCCCCTGGAGAAGGAAATGGCAACCCACTCCAGTACTCTTGCCTAGAAAATTCCATGGGTGGAGGAGCCTGGTGTGCTACCAGGGGGTCACGAAGAATCAGACATGACTGAGAGACTTCACGACTTGACGATTCTCCCTAGAGGAGGATATGGCCACCCACTCCAGTATTCTTGTCTGGGAAGACCCATGGACAGAGGAGCCTGGTGTGCTACAGTCCATGGGGTCACAAAGAGTCAGACATGCCTTAGCACCTAAACCACTACCACAGTATGCTATCCTTTATATAACAAAATAAAGCTGTGGTTCATGTAAAAAATAGGATCCCTAGGAATCTGATGAAGATGGTTGCCTCTAGGAGGGTTCTGGGGGTCAGGGTGAGATGGAGTCTTCTCTACATGAAGGGATCTGAAGATGATGGTTGCCTCTAGGGAGGCTTGGGGGTCAGGCTGAGAGGAAGTCTTCTCTACATGTTGGTTTGAATCTTTGACATTTTGGACCACGTGCAATGGTTATTGATTTAAAATTCTTTTTAAAATTTACAAAAGGCAAGATATCTCTGTTCTTCTTTCTCTCCAGTAAGAGTCAGCAGGTGAGTGGCTGGGTGCCTAGGTGGATGCCACCCCCCGTCTCCTGGCTGGATCACCACTGCTTGGCCGGGTGTCCCAGCTGTCAGGACGGCAGTGTGGAAGGTGAGTGTGGGGCCTCAACTGTGTGCTATGTGGAGACGTGTTCCACACTCACTTGTGGCCATCACCTCATGCGTGGGGCCTGCTGGAACTCTGCTCACAAGTTTTCATCTAATTATGAATTAATTCATACACATTAGTGGTGAATTCTGTAGCCTTTCAAATTATTTTGGAGGCAGGCAGAGGAGAACATATTTTAAATCTGAAATAATTAAAATGTCACATTTGCTTGTGCCTCTTAGGTACTGGGGCTTTCGTGGTGGCTGAGACGGTAAAGAATCTGCCTGCAATGCAGGAGACCCAGGGTTTGATTCCTGGGTCAGGAAGATCCCCTGGAGCAGGGCATGGCAAGCCACTCCAGTGTTCTTGCCTGGAGAATCGCATGGACAGAGGAGCCTGGCAGGTTACAGGCCATGGGGTTGCAAAGAGTCAACTGAGCAACTAACACTTAGGTACTGGGGGCCCACAGACGGGGAACAAGTTCAGGACCAAAGGCATCATTCGTAGCTCCATATGTGACCTCTCCCCAGGGCAGGTTTCCAATGAAGTCCTTCAATCTGCTCTTCTCACTGCGCCCCAGGTAGAAGCAAACTCTCACTGATGCTGCACCCCGAGGCGGGGTGAGCCCACGGAGGGCCCTGCAGCTTCTTCAGGGACAGGGCTGTGCTGTAGCTCTGGACTTTGTCGCCGTGTCACCACACTCGTCTCTCTGGCTCAGCTTCTGTCTTCCGAATCCCTGCAGCTGTGGGTGGCGGCTTGCTGCCGAGTCCTCAGCAGGCCCGGCTTGGCAGTCGGCTCCCTGACTCCTGGGACGGGGACCCAGAGTCCACCCACCGAGGGGCTGGCAGGAGCGGCCATGCCGCAAAGGACGGGTGTCCTCCAGGCCTGGCAGACTGCCCACGGATGCGCACAGATGCTGGAGGCTGTCTGGACCCTTCTGGAAGCACTGGCCTCGGTTTAGGGCTTCCCTCAGGCCCCACTCAAGGCCGGCTTTCAGGTGGCTCCAGCAGAGAATCTGGGAGAGACTGGTTAGTTCTTAAAACATACAAATAGCCTGAGAGACTGTTGTTTGTTATTCATTCATTCATCTATTTTCAGCAGGAAAAGATTTTTTGATTATATCTTTTTTTAGATTATAGTTTTTATAGATTATATGGCCTTTCAGATTATATATTATATAATTAGATTATATAGATTATATATTTATATTATATTACATATCATATGTAGATTATATTATATAATCAGATTACATAGATTATATATCATATATTAAATATGTATTATATATTTAGATTATATTATAATTAGATTATATGCTATATTATAGTTTTTATAGATTATATGGCTTTTTTTAGATTTACAATGTTGTGTTAGCTTCAGGTGTACAGCCCAGTGATTCAGTTACACACACACACACACACCCCCTTCTTCAGGTTTTTTTCACGTATAGGTTATTACAAAATATTCAGTGTTGTTCCCTGCGCTCTGCAGTAGGTCCTTGCTGGTTATCTATTTTATGTATGGTAGGTAGCGTGTATCTGTTAATACAGTCTCCCATTGTATCCCACCCCCTGCCCTTCTGCTTTGGTAACCGTAAGCTTGTTTTCTATATGTCTGTGGGTCTACTTCTGTTTCTTAAGTTCATTTGTGTCTTTTTTTGTTTAGATTCCACATATAAGCGGTCTCACGTATATTTGTCTTTCTGTTTTTAGATGAGCTAAGGAAGTGCTGAGTAAGAGGCGTGAAGCCACCCCTCTGTGGATGAGCCTAGTGTATGTGTGGGTGCGTGTGCATCTGTGAGCATGTGCGTGTGTGTGAATCCTTGCACACGGGCTGAGTGTGCACATGTGTGCACCGTGTCCCCGCAGGCGCCAGGCAGTCGTACATGTCTGCCCCATGGTCTGAAGAACTAGAATCAGCTTCTGGTTCATCAGCCGTTTTACACGAGGAAAGGCCCAGAGAGACTGGCCACCTGCCGTGCAAGACCGAAACACCCAGGTGCCCGGTGTGGCCAGCAGGGCTGTTTCCTCAGGCAGAGGCACTGCCTGGCGAGACATCAGCCGACATGTCAGTAGACAGGGAAACAGACTTCTTTCCTGAGGCTTTGAAGTGGGGCCTCTCGGAGGCCCAGCCTGGGCACCCGTTCTGTGCCCACTTTTCTGGCTCAGGAGGAATGTAGGGCCATGCTGAGCAGGAAGCGCAGCTGCTGGCATTGCTGGTTAAGGACAAGGTAAGGGAGGAAGAAAGGAAGGAGAGGGAGACAGAGAGAGGAGGGAGAGAGGGTAGGGAGGGGAAGAGGAAGGGCTGCAGACCTGGAGGGAGGGGAGGGGGCCCCAGGGGCGTGGAGAGGGCGGCAGGGAGCTTGGTGCAAACCCACACTCCATTTCTCTCTTAAAATCACTTGCGTGCGGGCTGATGAGAAGGAGCAAGGGGCCCCACTGCCCAGGGCTCCCTGCAGCATGCCTGGCTGGCTAGGTCTCAGATCCCCAGCAGTTAATTGTGATCGGCTCTGGGCTCTGGACTGCGGCCTCAAGGAGACAGTCGTGGTGGCTGAAAGGGTCTCCTCACAATAGTGTCATGGTTTATGGGGGGACCTGCTGGAGAACCCTTGAGGCGAATGGCTGGGGACTTTGGACAAATGATCTCCGTTCCCTGGCCCCACCTTCTCCTTGTAAAAGGCACTAATCAGCAAAGTGGACCATTCAGGCATTTAACTGAGGCAGCAGAAGAGCTTGGAAGCAGAAGTCAGTGAGTTTGTTCAATATGAACATGTACAGTTTTCAGGACTTTTCCTCAAAAAAACCCCCAAAATATTAGCAGGTCCCAGATCCCCAGATACACATGTGGTGGCAGAACACCTCAGCAGCAGATGGGGGCCGGTGGCCCACGATTGCATGTCTATATGAAGGGCAGCGTGTGTGTGCGTGTGTGTTGGAGTAGGGACTCCAAGGAGCCCTGAGTGGCGTATGGAAAGTAAAAGTACCCAACACTCGGCTCAAGCAATTGTTTTTCTCCCAGAGGCTAAAACTCAGGGGCAGCTTGCCAACAGCCACATTAGGATAAGAAATGTAATATGTTTATAATAAGTTTGCAAAACACATCTTGGTGCAGTGAGCGCGCAGCGCGTCCTAGCCGGCTGTGACGCTGCTTTGGCCGGGTGTCTGTGCGCCAGCGCAGAGCTCACAGGCCAGGGCTCGGAAAGCCTGGTGCTCCCTTCTTACTCCTCCACTTCCCTCTGGGCTGGATAAACACGTTCCCAGAGACCCCAGCTGGTGTCTGGGAGCCAACAGAAGCTGTTGCACCCTCCCTTGCTGGAGCTGCCGCCGCTACGGTAGAAAGACTTGAAAGGACAGGACGTCTCCAAGTTGGACAGGACTTCCCTGGTGGCTCAGGGGAAAGAATCCGCCTGCCAAGGAAGGAGACACAGGTTTGATCCCTGGCTCGTCAAGATCCCCTGGAGGAGGAAATAGCAACCCCCACTCCAGTATTGTTGCCTGGAGAATCCCATGGACAGAGGAGCCTGGTGGTTACAGTCCGTGGGGTTGCAAAGAATTAATTGGACATGATTGAGCACTAAGCAACAACTTCAAGCTGGAAAACAACCCAGAGCACACTCATTCCCCCGATGCAGGAAGCCCAGGCTCCTGCAGGCATCCTCTTGCGAGCGTCTGGGTGCTGCTAGCTTTCCCCACTCCCAGGTAAGATGCAAGCCCTGCTTTCACGGCACTGCTTCCCAGCATCTAACATTTCCGCGTCTGTGGTGCTGCCACTTTTTAGACAACAAGCCAGCCAGCATTTATTGGGCATTTACTGTAAGCCTGGCACCTTCTGAGCAGTTTACACGCGTCACCCCATCGGACCCATCCAGCAACGTTCGAGAGAGAGAAATACCATTATCCATTTTACAGATGTGGAAGGGGAAGTTGGAGGACTTACAGGGTTTGCCCCAAATCCCACCATCCGTGGCATTAGTGTGGAGTCGGGCTGGAATTCAGGCTTTTCCAACTCTGAATTCCAGCTCCTTCCTATCGAACTCCCCATTCTTCCCCACCTTCCCCATGGACATCCACACAAGGCTTCTTCTCTCAGACCCACGCAGGTCCACCCCGCCCCAACCCTCCCCTGGAAACATCCTTTAGCTTTTTTCCAGATCCTTCCCTCTGACCTCTGCAAACTCATATCCCCAAAGGGCACAGGTTCCCTCTGTTCAGAACTGAGTTAACAATAAAGCGCAGTAGCTCAAAGCATTCTGGTTAAGATCAGACACACTCAGCTTAGCATTCTGCTTTGGCTTCAGCAAATGCCCCACTCCCGTTTCCCATGGGTAACAATGGAGCAACTACCCACGGGGTGGGTGTGCGAGTTAAATGAAATAAAACAGAAAGTGCTCCCGACTCGTGTGCACAGGAGCTGCAGCGCTGCGGCAAGGGTATTTTGCGACAAAGGTGATAAGGGGAGGAGGACATGGGAGGGGGGTGTCCCACCACCGACGTGACTTGAACCTCCCAGCAAGAGGAGAGGGTTTGCTCAAGGACACACAAACCAGAGAGCCCCAGACCTCAGCCTGCCGGTGTCTTTCTCACTCCACGCTAGCACTTCCTGGGGAAGCACCTGCAGGAGTGGGGAGGGGGTGGGCAGAGAGGCTGGGGAGACTGAAAGCTCCCCTTCAGGAAGCTAAGAAGAAGCTCAGCTCATCAACACCCAGGCAGTGGGCAAGCACCTATAATCTGGCTGATTCAGAGTCCCTGAGACATAATTGGCCCACTGCCCCCTCAGGGCCTTGGATCTCCTCACCCTTTAATGGTGACAGGGAAATCTTTTCTGAAGCGCATGAATTCCAAGGCATGACATGCTTAAAAGACACAGACTTTTTAAAAAAGTCTTGGACTTTCCTGGCGGTCCAGAGGTTAACGCTCTGTACTTCCACTGCAGGGGGGGGATAGGTTCCATCCCTGGTAGGGGAACTAAGATCCTGCATGCCACGCAGTATGGCTAAAGATTTAAGGAATGATTTAAATAAAATAAATTTTCAAAAAAGTCCTGTGTCTTCAAACCTCACCTTCTCCAGCTATCCTCCCTGCCCCCCTCTAAGATCCTCCCTTGACCCCCAGAGCTAAAAATAAGACCCACCTACCCCTGGGCCACCCGTCTGCCTCCTCCACCCATGGACCTGGCTTTCTTTTTCCTTCAGAGCACGCATTGCTAATGGATGTTATATCTCTATTTCTTGTTTGGCTTACTGTGCCTCCCCTCTGCCCTCACTAGAATACCAGCTCACCAGGCAGAGGCCTGAGTCTGTCCTCCTCTGCACTAATCCCAGGGCCTACTGTCATTTCTGGCACGAGAACAGGCTCACTAAATAGTGGTTCAACAAACGAATGAAGGAATGATTCTTTATACAATTTCAGAAAAATATAAAAATTGGTATGTCAGAGCTGTAGGTGACATTTTCAAATATGACCCTGCGTTCAGATGAAGGTTGATTCAGACCATTAAAACATATGCTCCAGGACTCCCTCGGTGGTCCAGTGGTTAGGAATCCACCTGTAATGCAGTGTTCGATCCCTGGTCTGGGAAGATTCCATATGCCAGGGGGCAACTAGAGAGTAGCCCCCACTTGCCACAACTAGAGAAGCCAAAATTAAATAAATTAAAATTTTAAATTAAAAAAAATTTTAAAATATGCTTCAAGTTAAAAGCATTATCCTTTGCTTGATTATAAGAGCCAAAACCTAGAAACAACTCAGGTGTCCATCAACAGGAGGATGGATCAGCAAGCTGTGGTATATTCTTGCGATGGAGTACAGCTCAGCAGTAAAACAGAATGAAGGACGAAACATAGATAAATCTCAAAATATCATGTTAAAAGAAGAAAGCCAGACACATAAGAGTGTCTGATGCATGGTTCTATCCATGTGACATTCTAGAACAAATAACACTAATCTAGGATGTTAAAAGAAGCACAGCAATGTTTGCCTCTGGGGGGTGACTGACAGCAAGGATTGACTGAGAAGGAGCACGAGGGAATTTCTCAGGTAATGGATCCACTCTGTATCTTAATGGAGGGTGGGCTATGGTCATCAAATGGTCCACTTAAGATTTGTACTTTTTCATGTATGTACAATGCTTAACTTAGAAAGATGTAAGCAAATGTGCATGCATGCATGCTAAGTCACTTCAGTTGTGCCTGACTCTTTGTGACCCTATAGACTGTAGCCCACCAGGCTCCTCTGTCCATGGGATTCTCCAGGCAAGAACACTGGAGTGGGTTGCCACGCCCTCTTCCAGCGGATCTTTCCAACCCAGGGATCGAACCCGTGTCTCTTAGGAATACTGAACTGTAGTTAATAATACATAGGCTGAGGTATTTAAGAGTGAATCATTGCAACTTACTTGTAAATGCATCCCAAAAGTGAGATGAGAACTTTCTCTTCCAGGAAGTTGGAACAGACATATTTATCCGTTTCTCCTGCTCTCAACGACTAAATACCCTGAATATCATATACAAAACAAATAGTAAGAGGATTCTAGAAAGTAGAGAAAAGACAGTCTAATAGGAACCTTGGGACCAGTGGAACAGAGAGGTGAGATCTCTGGTTTCCTTTTGTCTTGTGTATCCTAGACATCTCACTGAAGAAGCTGGGAACTCAGATTCTGAAAGAGAGCAGACACAGGAGAAGTCCCCACAAGATACTGCTCTCTCTAGCCAAAGAGCCTGGAAAAGGGCAGCCCACTAAGAAATAAAAGTTTTAGGCAATAACTGTTCCAGTTTTGCCAAGCATCAAAGAAACTACATCATCAGGCTTCTCTGGTGGCTCAGACTGTAAAGAATCTGCCTGCAATGCAGGAGAACCAAGTTCAGTCAGCAAAGGCCATGGGGAGCGCAGTTGTCCATCCAGTCTCAGACCAGGCTGAAACCAGGTGCCCCAAACCACCCTACCTGCCGCCCATCCCAGGGTGGTATCTGAGAAGGCTGAGCAGGGAGCCAGAACTTTCATCCCTACCCAGTGGAAGCAAGCTCCTCCCCAGGGTCAGTGGAGACCTCATCTCGAGCCTAGACTTTCATCCCCACACACAGCAACAAGGAGCTCCTTCCTGCCCAGTGAGGGTGGTATCTGGGAGGCCCACTGGTGAGTCAGGACCCTTTTACCTCTCAGGGGCAGCAAGGCCATGTGGAGAATAGCAATGAAGCACTCTGACACCTCCCCATGGGGGCGCTATCAGTGGAGGCCGAGCACGAGGCAGGGCGCTGAGCTTCACTCCCACGCAGCGGTAAGGAGACCCCTTCCTCTGGTGTCAACAGAGGCCAAGTGAGAGGCCTGGACCTCCACCGCCACCGGCAGTAATGCAGCAGCTCACTGCCACCCCCACCCTCCTGCACCTTCGCCTGCAGCGTCAGAGGGAGCCAGTGAAAACAGATGGAAATAAGATACAGACTCTCTAAAGGGAACACCCCAAATGTCAAGTTTGCAGTAGAAAATTGCTCATCATACCAAGAACCAGGGTCATCTCAAACTGAATGAAGAAAGCAACTGATAAATGCTCACAGACGGTAAAGAATCTGCCTGTAATGCAGAAGACCCAGGGTCAGGAAGATCCCCTGGGTCAGGAAGATCCCCTGGAGAAGGGAATGGTAACCCACTCCAGTATCCTTGCCTGGAGAATTCCCAGGGACAGAGGAGCCTGGCGGGCTACAGTCCGTGGCATCGTAAAGAGTTAGACACGACTGAGTGACTAAGCACAACACACACACACACACACACACACACACACACACACACACACATATATAAAGCACATATATATAAAGTGAAAGTGAAAGTGAAGTCGCTCAGTCATGTCCGACTCTTAGCGACCCCATGGACTGTGGCCCACCAGGCTCCTCTGTCCATGGGATTCTCCAGGCAAGAGTGCTGGAGTGGGGTGCCATTGCCTTCTCTGATATATATAAAGCATATATACATATATAACATATACATACATATAAAACAGAGAGGTGACATTACCTACAGCAGAAAAGATTTGGATGACAGCACATTTTCATTAGAAACCAGTGAGGCCAGAGTGCTTTCCAGTGCTGAAAGAAAAGAACTGCTCCAATGTATGTAGAAAAGAACTGTTAGCATAAACTCCTGTATCCAGTTGAAAGGTCTTTTCCAGTGAAGGATCCTTCACTGGAAGGAAATGAAAGGGAAATTAAGACATTTCCAAAAAATGAAGAATACTTGTCACTAGCAGATATACCACGTAAGAGTAGCTAAAAGAAGTTTCCTGGACAAAAAAAGAAACAATAGAAGAAAGACTTCTGGAACACCAATAAGGAAGAAATAACACAATAAGCAAAAATACTGGTAATACTGGTAAATACAATGGACTTTCTTTCTTCATTTTTCTAAATTATGTTGACAGTTGAGGCAAAAAATGTAGCACTGCTAATGTGAATCACAATATATGTAGAAGAAATATTTAAGGCAGTTATAAACAGGAAGGGAAAAGAGATATATTAAGAGGTTAATCTTCTAGACTTGACTCAAAGTTGCTAAATGATGACACTAGAAATTTATGGTCTCAATATATGCAAGAAGTCACTTGATATAATCCAGTTAATATTCCTGATAAAAACTCTCAGCAGATTAAGAATAGATGGGAACTTTCTCTATCTGATAAGGGGCATCTACTAAAAACTAATAGCTAATCACATCATTATTAATGGTGAAAGATGGAATATTTTCCTCCTAAGATGAGAAACTTTCACAGATTCTATTTCACATTGTACTAAAGATTTGATCCAGTGCAATAGGGCAAGAAATAAAAATAAAAAAGTTCTAGATTGGAACTAGAGAAGTAAAGCCATCCTCATTTGCAGATGACATACTGAAACTCCAATACTTTGGCCACCTGATGCGAAGAGCTGACTCATTTGAAAAGACCCTGATGCTGGGAAAGATTGAGGGCAGGAAGAGAAGGAAACAACAGAGGATGAGATGGTTGGATGGCATCACCAGCTCAATGGACATGGGTTTGGGTGGACTCCTGGAGTTGGTGATGGACAGGGAGGCCTGGTGTGTGCGGTTCATGGGGTCGCAAAGAGTCGGACATGACTGAGCGACTGAACTGAACTAAACTGAACTGAGAATCTATGTAAAAAATCCTATAGAAACAAAAAGTTACTAGAATGTAAAAGGTGACTTTAGTGAAGATATGGGGTAAGAGATTAATGAATAAAAAATGTATACTTTCAGTGAACAACTGAAAATTGAGATTTTAAAAATAGCTGTTACAATAGTATCAAAAAGCATAAAATACTTTGGGCAAATCTGACAAAAGATGGACAATAGCTATACATTGAAAATTATAAAACACTGCTGAGAGAAATTAAAAAGAACCTAAATAAATAGATACTGTGCTCATAGGTTGGAGAAAGCAGTGGCAACCCACTCCAGTACTCTTGCCATGGACGGAGGAGCCTGGTAGGCTACAGTCCATGGGGTCACTAAGGGTCGGACACAACTGAGCGACTTCACTTTCACTTTCATTCATTGGAGAAGGAAATGGCAACCCACTCCAGAGTTCTTGCCTGGAGAATCCCAGGGACGGGGGAGCCTGGTGGGCTGCCGTCTATGGGGTGGCACAGAGTCGGATACGACTGACGCGACTTAGCAGCAGCAGCAGTGCTCATAGGTTAGAAAATTCAGTATTTTAAATGAGTATTTTTTTTTAATTGAATGAAAGTCTTTAAATTCTATGTGTGTATGTGCTCAGTCACTTGGTCATGTCCAGCTCTTTGTAACCCCACTGACTGCAGCCCATCAGGCGCCTCTGTCTGTGGAATTTTCCAGGCAAGAAGACTGGAGTGGGCTACTGTTATCTACTTCAGGGAGTCTAAAATCACAAAGAAATCTCACTATTCATGCATTAGGATGATGAGAGCAAAAAACCTGACCATAGTAAACATTAATGAGGACATGGAGCAACCGGAATTCTCACCCTTGGCTGATGAGTTTTACAAACGATGAGGCAATTGTTAACCAAATCTTTTGAAAGCGTGTTCAAGGAATCCATTCAAGTAACTGTCTTAATTTCTTCCCTGCCTCTTCTCAGGGCCATGATAGAGCCAGTTTCCCAGGGTCACACAAGGCCACCTCCAGCAGCAGAAAACTTCCCACCTTAAAGCAATCTGGAGTGGATCTAGAAACAGTCTTTCCAAAGATCTGTGTTTTCTTGGAGGCACCAGACTAAGAAGTTAGCATGTTGCTGTTGTCTAGTTGCTCAGTGGTGTTCGACTCTGTGACCCCATGGGCTGTAGCCCACCAGGCTCCTCTATCCATGGAATTTTCCGGGCAAGCATACTTGCATGGGTTGCCATTCCTTTTCCGGGGACTCCTTCCCACCCAGGGACTGACCTTCGTCTTCTGGGTGGGCAGGCTGTTCTTCACCGCTGAGCCACCAGGGAAGTCTATGAAGTTAGTATGGTGTCTTCAACTGCCCTGCCCTCTTTAGTTTTGCTTGTCATTGGACTGAGGTGACTTTGAAGGCGGCTCAGTGCCCAGCTCAACTGAAGGGAGGAAGGCAGACTACATCATGACTCAGCAAAGTCTTCTGAATGCTTTTTTGAGGATTGAACACAACTCTGCGACTATGTCAGGGCCTGAGCTGTGCCTTCCGTCTGTGTCTCTGCCTATGGTGAGAGGAAGCGATCAGGCTGAGGCCAGGAAGGGCCTGCTGTAGCTGATAAAGCCCATGCCCCTTGTCAGGAACCTGTGGTTTTTGTCTTTGAAGCAACAAGACTAGGAGGAGGTACTTTTCTTCCCAAACAGTGCTTTGTATATCGCTGCAGGGACAACTCATTTGCACACACCAGGACGCTGAAACCCTGAGCACCAGGCCTGTGTGCTTCATTTCAGACCAATTGGACGTGGCTTTCTCCCTTACACGATGGGACTGGAAAGTTACTTGCCCTCCTCTTGCTCCGTGGATGCGCGGAAGAGCTAGCCTCCAGGCTGGGGTGGAGAGGGGCTGGCTGCAGCCCCGCCACCAGCCTCTCATCCTGTCCAAGTGTGCCAGACCCCGCGGAGATGCCAGTGCCGCCTAACCGTGACCTTGATTGTGGGGAGGGAGGCTGGGCGTCTTGTCCTGCACGCTGGAGCCCGAGCCTCTGATGAAGCCTGACTTCTAGCTTCATTTTGCTGTCTTTTACTTTTCCTAAAATAATTCCAGGGAGTTTCTATCCCTTTGAAAGGACCAGTGAAAACTCTCCGGAGCTAAAATCAATCAAGGTGAAAAGGCAGTGTTTTTTTCCTTTTTGAACTTGGGTTGGTGCCTAAGGGAGCTATCAATCAAGAAGCCCCCTGGGCCCCAGGTGAATCTGCAGAGCCAGGTATTTTTAGAGAGCAGGCTTTCTGAGATTCCAGCTGGTGGACCCCAAGCCGGCTCCTGTCGCCCTCAGAACGCAGGTGGCTTAGCACAATATGATGCAACCTAGCACAGGCTCCACTGATGCCACTCCGGAACTGTAGCCTGAGAAGCTAGGAACTCACAGAAAGCCAGCTCTCATTCCTCATCAGTTTCACTTTTTTTTTTAATTGATGGATTCAGATGCTCTTTGGTGGGGGTAGGATTTTATCAAAGATTTATAAATGGAGCAATCTACTAGTAAAAATAAAAAGCATCACATCATCTCACTGGATGGCAGGATATTGTGTTTTTCTTCGGTAATGATCCATAATTTGAGCCATTGGCTCAGATATGCCTTAGGAAGTACACAGTTTTTCTATGGGGCATCTCCGGAAGCATTTGCTGGGTTGCGCCTGGATCAGAAGCCTGGGGAAGCTGGCCCTGGCTGCAGGGAACCTTTCCCCTCCAGGCAGGCACTCTCTGCGCCCTCATCATGGGGGTCCCACTTGCTGTGGGCTTTGCGTTCTGTTTTGTCCTCCTAGTCCAGCACAGGGCTCAGAACATGGAGGACAGCACCTGCACGCACTGGGGGCTCCAAGCTCTTCATCTTTAAAGTCAGACGAGAATGCTTGTCTTACCAGCTCCAGAGTCTCCCTGTAGGATCCAGTCCGTCCAGGAGCAAGATGCTGGAGGCTGTACGGCTCAGTCACATCCTATCCCCTCGTGCTTCACCTCACTTTGCCCATCTGTGAAATAAGGGGAACACTTTATGAGCAATGTTAGAGTCATCCTTACAAAATACTAACCTTTGCAAATTCTGGAATGTGGGTACTTAGGCCTTTGTTTTATTATTCTCTGCATTTTTCAGTCTTTTGCCCCAGTAAAAGAAAAGGAAAGAAAAAGATTGTAAAGACTTATAGAAACTCCGGTCTCCTGCAGGTAGACTTTCTCTGGCTCAGGATGCAGTGAGTGTTAGCTGCTCCGTCGTGTCTGACTCTTTGTCACCCCGTGGATTGTATTCCGCCAGACTCCTCTGTCAATGGGTCATGACAGAGGTCACTGTCCCAAGCAGCAGTGCTGCAGTGGATAACCATGCCTTTCTCCAGGGGAATCTTTCTGACCCAGGGACTGAACGCAGGTCTCCTGCATTGCAGGCAGATTCTTTACCGTCTGGACCTCTAGGGAGACACAGGACAATGCCCAGCAAATCCAGCGCCAGGAGGGATGAACAATTATGAGCGACCATGCATCTTGTTTCTGCTCCTTCCACTGCTCCTGACCCAGCGGTAGGTTCCATCCCTGTTCCTGTCCTCATCTGTTTAAGGCAGCTGCGTGCTCACCAGGCTCTTTGATCTAGGATAGACGTTTTCTCGCTGAAGGCAGGTGAATCCAGGATGATGTCATTCATGGCGTTCTGATTGAATATCATCCAAACCTACCCACCTCAACAAAATCGACTTGTACTAAGCTAAAGCACACACATGCACGAAGGACAGCTTCTCTCTGTAGCTATTAAAAATGTGCCTTGTCTAACACAATCCCAGACTTTCTTGGGCTTCACAAACACACACAGCTCAAGAAAACCCGTATGGACATTTCTACTCCCGTAACTTAAAAAACAGCCAAGCTAAATTAAGTAACAACAACAACACAAAGCTGTTTCCCACACAGTTTGCCGTGCTCTCACCACCAAGTTTTCAGCCTGAAACAATTTCATGCTTGAGTTATTAACTTATGAAAATAGGCACAAAACGGGGAAAATGTGAACAGATCCTCAACTATATTATTAGTCATTGCTACAGATGACTGCGTTCCGGCACAAAGGCGTAGCTCAGCTTCGAACAAAATGTAGCTCACTCATGGGTTATGCCTCGTGTACGTTTTTGTAATCATTATGTGACCATTCTCTGTAATTTACCCTGGTCTCCATTAGAACTATGCGCATGGAGCAGGCCTGCACTCAAGCACACGTGCACACACACTTTTAAGCCCCCTTTCATTTGTGGCTGAAAGCAAAGGCCACGGAGCTGTCATTCATTTTAGGGAAACACCACTGTATTGATAAAGATAATATTTGGAAACGGGAGTGATGGATGAATGTGTGTGGATTCTGAAAATCCTGGTGGATGAGGGGGTAGCAACGTGAATAACGGAAAGGAATCTGGAAGCAGGCTGGAGAAGACGGAGGCAGAGCGGGACAGTGCCCAGGCCCATCTTGGGGTCTCTATTCCAGAGGGAAGAGATGGGCATCTTTCTCACTTGGCTAAGTGTGCTCAGGTCTCCTGGTTGAGTGGTGAGATTCCAGGCAAGAGCCCCACTTTGGGGACGTTCGTTTCTGGCAGTGGCTCGGGGTGTTGCCCTGAACACGTTTGAGTCAAATGAGTAACGAAGCCGAGTTTTGAGCCTGTTGATTCTCGCTCCTGTAAAGTCCAGAACTGGTCCTAGAAATCAAAGCTTGTGAATACTAACTTCTGAAAACAACAGCAAAAACAGCCAGCAAGAGAATCTGCATGGGAAGGAAATACAGAAGGGATATGAGAAACTTGGAGAAGATCAAGCTTTCCAAAGACAAGTGTGAATTCCCAGAACCGTCTCCTAAATGGATCAGAGGCTGGGACCCTGGTAGCAGAGAGACGCCCCACAATTCTCCGCCGGCAAGAGAAGCCCTTGGCATCCCCTCATCATAGAACTGACCAGGAGAGGAACCCAAGTGGGAACCCAAGTGGCTCTTTTAACCTCTTTGAAATGTTAACGAACGGTTTGATTTTGTTCTTTCCTTCTCTTTAAGACAAATGTGGTGTTACTTTGCCAGGAATGTAAAGTCACATCCCAAGTCAACTGCTCATCTTTCTGCTCAGCTGAGTCCAAGCCCTGCCAGAGGGTCTCCTCCAGTCAGATGAGAGAAATGCCAGTCTTGCCAATGACCACCCTTCCATGGCTCTGCCAGGGGCCTCCAAGCCTCACGCTGCTCTTAGAGCCCAGAACATACCACCCCCAGCTCCTGTGAAAAAACAGACATGCTCCCAGTGTCCTGCTAGGGACCGAGCAAACTCAGGCACGTCCAGTGTGTTGGATGCTGTGCCCTGCGGAAGGGAGCAGGCTGGAGAGAAATCAGGAGGAAAAGCCCCCTGAAAGATCTGGAATCTTTAGTGGATGAAGCCCCACTATGCCCCACCCTTTGTGCCTGCGACACAACGGGGCTCAATGGTTCCACAAGCAGCAGAACTGGGGCTGCAAGCAGGTGGCACGGAGCCCCGAGGCTCACCTGTTATCATGCCACCCGCTCAGGCCCTCCTTCCCCTCCTCCCAATGCAGGGCAAATTCAGTGGCAGGAGCGCCTGCAGACAGGAGGCGCTGGGGGCTCTGCGGCTTGTTCAGAGGCCACTAGAAGGAGCCCGGCAGTGTCTCACAGCCAGTGCCAGCCGCAAGGAAACTGGCCGGAGGGGCAGAACTCTGCGCCCCAGAGGCATGGGCTGAGAGGCCCACAGTGGCCCACAGGGACACTCCTCGAGGGGGCTCAGCCTATGACAGGGACCTGGGAGGCTGGATGAACTCTGTCCCATGAGCAGTAGGAAGTGGGAGAGGAACCTTCTGGAAAACAGAAATTCAAAACCAGGGAAACAATCCACTTTATCTCATTTCACCTTAGTTATCATCTCCACGGCCCACAAGACAAAGCCCTGCTTTTTGCTATTGTTGAGTTGTTCACTCATGTCTGACTCTGGGAGCTCATGGACGCAAAGGCTTCCCTGTCCTTCACCATCTCCCATAGTTTGCTCAAACTCATGTCCATTGAGTCAGTGATGCCATCCAACCTTCTCCTGCCCTCAATCTTTCCCAGCATCAGGGTCTTTTCCAATGAGTCAGCTCTTCACATCAGGTGGCCAAAGTATTGGAGCTTCAGCTTCAACATCAGTTTTTCCAATGAATACTCAGCATTGATTTCCTTTACGATTGATTGGTTTGATCTCTTTGCTGTCCAAGGGACTCTCAAGAATCTTCTCCAGCACCACAGTTCAAAAGTATCAATTCTTCGGCACTCAGCTTTCTTTATGGTCCAACTCTCACATCTGTACATGACTACTGGAAAAACCATAGCTTTGACTAGACGGACCTTTGTCTGCAAAGTAATATCTCTGCTTTTTAATATGCTGTTTAGTTTTGTCACAGCTTTTTTTTTTTTTTTTACAGTATGAAAAGGCAAATTCCTGCTAAGTGTGCCTTATCTCACAGAATCTTCTCGCCATCCCTAAGATGAGTATCGTGATTAGATCCTCCTTCCCCCAGCTTTATTTTTAACATCTTAATCATTTTCAGTGTACATTCAAAGGTAAATACATAAATATTGTTATGCGACAGGTCTGCGGAAATTTTTCATCTCACAAAACTGAAACTCTGTGCCTATTAAACAGTCATTTCCCCCTCCCACCTCCCAGCCCATGGCAGCCACCACTCCCTTTTCTGTTTCTGTGAATTTGCCTACTCTAAGTGGGATCATACAGGATTTGTCTTCTCTGTGACTGGCTTAGTTCACTTCGCGTGATGTCCTCGAGGTCCATCTATGTTGTGGTATGCGTCTGAGTTCCCTTTCAAGGGCTGAATGATTGTCCATTCATCTGTCGATGGATGCTTGGGGCGCTTTCACCTTTTGGCTGTTGTGAAGACGGCTGCTGTGAACATGAGCGTGAAACAGTCTCTTTGCGATCTTGCTTCCAATGCATGCGGGCTCAGTCGTGTCCGACTCTCTGCAACCCCATGGACTGTAGCCTGCCAGACTCTTCCGTCCACGGGACTTTCAGGCAAGAATACTGGACTGGTCCAATAAAAAATAAATTAATTAAAAAAAAAAAAAGAATACTGGACTGGGCTGCTATTCCTCCTCCAGGGGTTCTTGCCCACCTAACGATCACACTCACGTCTCCTGCGTCTCCTACATTGGCGGGTGGATTCTTTACCACTGAGCCACCTGGGAAGCTCTTGCTTTCAATGTTTTTGTCCATATACCCAGAAGAGGAATTGCTAGATCACACAGTTGTCCTATTTTTAATTTGGGGGGGACCCTCCATACCATTTTCTACAAGCAGCTGTACCATCTTACATTTCCACCAGCAGTGTTTAGGGGTTCAATTTCTCCACATCGTTGCCAATACTTCTTTTCTTTTCTTTTTTTTTTTAATTTTAATACTAAGCCTCCTTTGGGTATGAGGTGATATCCCCCTTATAGTTTTGATTTGCATTTCCCTAATTCTCAGTGGGGCTTCCCTGGTGGCTCAGTGGTAAAGAAGCCGCCTGCCACACAGGAGATTCGAGTTCAGTCCCTAGGTCTGGAAGATGCCCAGGAAAAGGAAATGGCAATCCAGCCCTGTTTTCTTCCCTGGGAAATCCCATGGACAGAGAAGCCTGGTGAGCTGCAGTCTGTGGGGTCACAAAGAGTCAAAGATATGACTTAGCAACTGTGTATGAGCACGAATTCTCAGCGATACTATCTTTTCATGTTGCCCATTTGCTTGTCTTCTTTGGAGAAATAGCTATTCAAGTCCTTTGCCCAATTAAAAATCAGATGATTTGTTTTTGGTTGCTATTGAGTTAGAGGAGTTTTTTACATTCCCCTCTCCCTCTTCTTTTTTTTTCCCCCCCTGCTTAAAAAAATTAAAGGGTCAAAGAAGCAGATAACTTACTCCAGCCTTTGGACAGAGGCTACTTGATTCCGCAGCAGCTGGGAAAGACTGGCCCACCTTCACATGGGCGGCATCCAGAAGAGCTAAGAGCCCATCCTGCCAGCCACAGAGGCTCGGGGCAGACACCGCCCATCACATCAATGCACACCCAGTACTCACAGCCCCATGTGCCAAAGAGCTGTTGGAAAACCGATAGCAAAGCACTGGTTGCTGAGACTTAGAAGCATGTAATATACATCTTAATAAAGGTCCCACTTTCCTAAGTTTTTCTCTCTCAAGGAAGGGCTGAAGGAAAAACACTGCTCGTGGAAAAATACATTTAAATGGATCAGTGCTGAGCAACCTTCTGCACATCTGTTCTTAACCGGTTTCAGATGAAACTACTGAAAATATACACAGATCTGTTTATGTGGAACCAGTTAAATACGATAAGATTTCAACTGAGAGGGTAACTATGGATTCAGTGGTGGGAAAACAAAAAGCACCTCCCCACCCCCCAACACTTGGTCTCCACACGTGTTCCTGCTATTTTACCGCAGATGTTGTTGAAGGAATAGGATTTGCTGTGAATTAAAAAGATCTAAATTATTTGAGATTAGTTACAAACAAACTCAAGATGGTCCCAGCAGCCTCTCTGCAGCATGTAATTCTTGCCTCACCACCAATCTGGGCTGAGGGAGTCCTTTGTCATCACAGAGGAGCCTACAGCTGGGAAATCACTTGTTTCTGAATAATTCTGTCTTCACTCCTCCAACAAGACATTCAAGAGGAAGCCAGCAGGGAGGCTGCTGGCACACAGAGTACCCAATTGTCTTCCCTCCCTAAAAATACACTGGTGGCCCCTAAAGACATGCAGCAGAGGGGAGGGAGCTTTAACTGACACCCTATGAGGGCCTGGGCTTCCCAGGTGGCACAAGTGGTAAAGAATCCACCTGCCAAGGCAGCAGACGCAAGAGATGTGGGTTTGATCCCTGGGTCGGGAAGATGGCCTGGAGGAGGAAATGGCAGCCCACTCCAGTATTCTTGCCTGGAAAATTCCATGGACACGAGAGCGTGGCAGGCTACAGTCCATGGAGTTACAAAGAGTCAAACATGACTGAGCGAGTGAACACATACCACATAGCTATGAGGTCCCACTGTCATCCCATTATAGAGATGGGAAGACTGAGGATGATTTGCCCAGGACCACCCTAGCTGGAGGGAGTGAGGTGTTCCAAAGAAGAAAGGTTGTTCCTCCTGTCTAAATATTCCTTGGGGTGAGGCCACAATTCAGAGAACTATAGGGCTCAGCAGCTAAGAGGTGAGGGGCCCTGGGCGGCTAATAAGTGACTTAAGTGGACGGATACAGACATTGTGAGCCCAGATCGTAGGGTTTTTGTTTGTTTGATCTTTTGGCTGTGATGTGCAACATGTAGGATCTTAGTTCGCTGACCGGGATTGAACCCACATCCCTTGCATGGACACACGGACTCTTAACCGCTGGATCACCAGGGAAGCCCCCAGATCCTTTGGTTTTTGGAAAGAACCAGAAGTCATTAGGGCTTCCCAGGTGGCGCTAGTGGTAAAGAACCCACCTGCCAGTGTGGGAGACTTAGGAGATGGGAGCTATATCCCTGGGTGGGGAAGATCCCTGAAAGTAGGAAATGGCAGCCCACTCCAGCATTGGTGTCTGGAGAGTCCCATGGACAGAGGAGCCTGGTGGGCTACGGGTCATAGAGTCACAGAGCTGGACACGACTGAAGTGCTTCGAATGCAGAAGTCACTAGATTTCTTCATGTTGGCTCAGGAACTGAAAACAAACCCCCAAAACCAGGCCCGGCTGTGATCTGCAACCCTCGCTGTGGGTCTTTGGGGCTTTCGGCAGAGGCTGCCTTGGCTTGGCTTGCTCACCAGGGGGGACTCCAGGGGTCTGTCTCTGGTGCAGAAGGCCCTGGTCATGGGCAATGTGCCCCAGCCCAGCCCCCTGGTCCCCGACTCTCTTCTAAAGCCTTTTCCTGCTTCTTCACTGGAGTTCTCATCTCGATTCCAGCACACTGAATGTATGTTCATTTATCAACATTCATCTAATAATTTCTCTCTTAAAAAGTGACATCAGTCTATAAAATGCACCACAGGGAACCCAAGAAGAGCAGTCACATGTATTCAGAAACACTCAGTCCAAATTGACATCTGACAACATCCCCCACCCCCGGCATCTCCCAGGGGCTTGGTAAGCTTCTCATTCCTGCTGGACCGCATGCTGCGAAAAGGCACCTCTTTCTGTTCCTTGAAAATCTTCTTCTTTTTTTTTTTAATAAGCAGGTCATTGGAAAACAATTGTGAATGGCAGCTTCATTACATGAGGATTTTTAGAACAAAGAGAATATTGCTCACACTCTATGACCTGCTTGATGATACTGAATTTTAATTTTAAAAAATGTTCACGTGTTAAATTGACAAGGAAGGTTTGACACTAGGGCTATAAAATAAATCAGGGACGTAAAATATAAGATGGCTTCGACGAACTAGTCAATGTTACTTCATGTTTGTCTTCTGTCTCTTTTTTCATTTGAAATTTTTGGTTTTGAGCTAGAAGGCACAGAGATGGGGAAGCTGGTAAAACCAGCAGAGGGTAAGAGAAAGGGAACCTTATTTGCCCTGTTTGCAGGCATGCATGCTTAGTCGTGCCCAACTCTTTGTGACCCTATGGACTCTAGCCCGTCAAGCTCCTCTGTTCATGGGATTCTCCAGGCAAGAATACTGGGGTGGGTTGCCATTTCCTCCTCCAGGAGATCTTCCCGACCCAGGGATTCAACCTGTGTTTCCCGTGTCTCCTGCATTGCTGGAGGATTCTTTTACCCGCTGAGCCACTGGGGAAGCCTCTATGAGGGCCTCAAATACCACCTTGTGCAAAGGATCAGCTGTTGTCTCAGAGAGTCTCCTCCAGGTGGCCACTGTCCCAGGCCACCCTAGAGGAGCCCTTTGAAAGGGCCAGTTTTTCTGAGCAACAAATATGGGACTGCTTCCAGGTGACTGGTGGGTCTCAGGAGCCTGATAACTGGGAATGAATTATTTTGAAGCAATAGCATCAGGAAGATCACCTGGAGAAGTAAATGGCAATCCACTCTAGAATTCTTGCCCAGCAAATCCCACGTGCAGAGGAGCCTGGCAGGGCTATGGTCCATGGGGTCACAAAAAATTGGACACAACTTAGCAACTAAACAAAAACAATAGATCAAATGGTGTGTGGGCAGGAGCAGGATGGTCAAGCCAGCCCAAGCTTCACTCGTTATAAGAGAGTTGTCTTCTGAGATGATGCAATATTTGAATAGGAAAATCCAAGTGCAGAAAGCACGTCAGTGTGCTGGGTTTAAGAAAGGCCATCGAATGCAGGTGGAGGTGGTCCGCTTCCCCTCTGGATAGACCTTGAGGACATAACGTGTCAGTTCATGTCCTAAAGCTCCATGAACGAGGAGCTATATCACCCTAATTGCAGAGCCTCAGTTCTGGCCAAGGGGCCAAGGTGGAAGAATCACGCCCATCACAACCTGTGCAAGAAGGAAGCAAGTGACTTGATTCTTGGGAGCCTGTCTCACCCTGGGACAAAGGCGCAGACTACAGGCTTCTGGGGAAGGCCTGCGTCTTGGGGATGGAGGTGCCAGCCTCACAGTGTGGGAGCCTGAATGCCTGCTTCCTGCCTGAGAGAACAGATGTGCAAGAGGGGGTTTTAGAGTTAACCACAACTAGAACAGGGCCTCAGCCCTTGCTGGAAAGAGACAGGAATGGACTGAGTCCAGGGTCCACACCAGGGACACAGACGGCAGGTGCAAAGGCCCTGAGGCTGGACTGGCCTGAGTAGAGGGGGTGAGCCACAGCCAAGACCTAGGGGAGCTGCTGGCCATGCACAGGGAGGAGTCAGAATCCCGCTCTCAGGGCAACAGGAGGCCACTATTGGGTTCTAAGAAGGAGAAGGGCACAGCTCAGAGTCTTTCCCAAAGATCAAGCTGGTTTGTGTGGAGAATGAGTCCAGTGGGGCGAGAGGCTGGACTGGGGGCCAAGTGGGTGATGTCACAGGAGAACAAGGGCTGCATGTCACAGGGAGAACCAGCAAGACCATGGCGGGGAGCTGGGCAAGGAGGGTGGGGGAATGGTCCATGACAAGGCGTCTAACCCCCTGGCTTCCTCCATGGGAAAATGGACGCAATAATTCCCACCTCTCAGAGGGGCTGTGGAGATCAGAAATGGAGGTGGCGCCCCAGCCCAGAACATGTGCCCAAGAGCTGAGAGTGTCACCGTGTCCCCAACGCCTCCTTGTCCCCGTGGGCACGGGCAGCAAATGCTGCCTTCAGTGGTGCCCCTTCTGACCCCTTGTTCCCAGTAAAGTGGAAATTCGTGGCTGGGTCAGCATCGGAGACAGGACGGGTCTGGGCCGCTCCTTCTGAGAAATCACGCGCAGCTCCGAAAGCAAAACAGTGACGCAATGAACTTCCAGGTTCTTAAAAACATTCTGATGGTTACGAAAAGTTGACAGGGCGCTGACGGGGACTGGCCCAACAATCACCATCATGAAGCTCTCCGTGCCTGTTGCTGTTGTTCAGTCGCTAAGTCTTGTTCCCCTCCTTGCAACCCCATGAACAGCAGCACGCCAGGCTTCCCTCTCTTTCATCATCTCCCAGAGTTTGCTCAAACTCATGCCCATTGAGTCAGTGATGCTATCTAACCATCTCACCCTCTGTTATCTCCATCTCTTCTGGCCCTCAGTCCTTCTCAGCATCAGGGTCTTCTCTAAATGAGTTGGCTCCTTGCATCAGGTAGCCTAAGTATTGGAGCTTCAGCTTCAGCACCAGTCCTGCCAACAGGGTCGATTTCCTTTAGCGTTGACTGGTTTGACCTCCATGATGTCCAAGGGACTCTCAGCAGTCTCAGGGTGGCAATACTGCCCAGAGCACAACTGAGGGGCTGGACCCAGGTTGGTCCACTCCCTGCCACGATGTCCCCAGCCTTCACACCTGGAGAAGCAGAAGTGGGCATTGGGGAAAGCCGAGGAATTCTCACAATCAGGTCAAACACCCCCTTCTGAGCTCTGAGTTCTCAGCCAGCCTTGCACACAGCCCTCCACAATATCCTCATGGTCCTCATGAGAGGGAGATGCTTGTGAAGTTTATTGACAAGAGAAACTGGGCCTTTCCCTGCAGGGTCTCCTGACAAGCTGGGAGGGCTCCCTGGAGGAGGAAGTAGGTGGCAGGGCTGTGGGAAGGATGGGAAGGGCGGGTGATGGGGCAGGGTTCCCAGCTCAGCATGAATCCTGGAGAAGGGCGCATGATCGGTTTTCTCTGAGCCAGCACATTTTCCATTCTAAATATAGCCCAGGATGACCCAAGACATCTTCTCCTCGCAAGGAGACCTGCGGTTCTGTATTTTGCAGCACTTCTGCGAGGGCTGAAGAAATAAACAGAGAGACAGGCTCTTCATTCCTGTGCCCTGGTCCTACAGGGCTTTGGGGCCTTAGGAATGACGTCTGCCCCCCTCGGGTGCGGCGCTGGGTGAGGTGCTATCTCTGCCCACCACCCTTCAGGCAGTGCCAAACAGTCTGCCAGCCTGGTATCTCCCTCCAGCAAAGCAAAGCAAAGCAAGGCTCCTATGCACCCAGAAAAGGCCATCCATCCATCATCCCAGGCTGCGATGCGCGGCCCTTTCTACCACCCTCAGGCCGGTGCACCTTGGGCATCTCACACGTGAGGCCCAGCCTGATGGGTTTTCACCAGACAGCAGATTCCCACCTTTCCTCAGAATCCTGCTAGAGCATCCGGCTTCTCCATCACAGTTCTGGAAGGTGCGGGCTTTTCTGCAAAGGGGGTAACCGCCACAGGCCTGGGGCACACAGTGGTGACTCTTGGCTCCAATACCCTTGGCTGCTTGTTTATTTTTAATCGAGGGGACTTTTTTCTGTATCTGAGTGGGGCTCTGCTAATTGCTGCACAAGCACTTCTGGGGAAGTTCAAGTTTCCAGAGGCCTGCTGTTAACCCTGACAGCGCCAGGGCGTCCCAGACAGGGCACCCTGAAGGCGTCTGTAAAGCCGCTCTATAGGAGGCACAAAGCACAGTGGTCTCTGAAGGGTTAGGGGCTGAGACACGAAAATTGTCGTGGCAGGCTATATACAGCAAAGAGTGAGCAGTGCAGGCAAGGGAAAAGGAAGATGGATAGGGAAAAACCAAGGACACAGGGGCACGCTCCCCTCTCCCTCTGATAACCCTCCCCCTGATAACCCTCCCCCTGCAACAACCCGACAGACAGACACAGATGCGGGAGACTTAAATCTGGCACACCGTGTCCACAGCAACGTAAGAAAACATATCGAGTTACTTGCAGCCCCACTCAGATCGGGGCCTGGGTCTCCCGTGCACAAAGCTCTGTGGAGGAGAACAGGCCTCCTCCGCGAGCTGTCAGACCCACACCCCTGAGCTGTGCTCGCCTCACCCTGATGGAGTTTGCCGGCCCGGCCCCCCGCCAGCAGGTTAATCCCCTGCCCGGCAGGTGGAGACAGGTAAAACAAAGCAAAACGGTATTGCAGGCCGCAGGAACCCTTTCTTTAAAACCTGATCCACCTCCAGGGAGAAAACACGCAAGAACTTGATTCTGGACGGTCCTCTGTTTTCTTAGGGCTGCTGGGAGAGGCCTGGTGGCCAGGGTAAATAAGGCAACGGGCTTCAGGCAAAGACCACTTCCTATCCTCTGTTCCCAGCCCAGAGTCAGCTGTCAGTCTTGCAGGATGGAGGCGATTTGAGGGGAAAAGGCTGGTGGAGAGAGAGGGGGACCCCAAGGGAGAAACCTTAGCCACAGGTGGCTCACCTGGGCAGAGCGCAGCCCCAGAGTCTGTGCTGCTCAGAGCTCAGTGCCTGGGGAGAGCAGGCTGGGGCTCCTGAAATGCAACCCAGGGGGGTTTCAGCCTCTGCTTTGAGCAGCTGGACAGGCAGGCAGGCTGCCAATGGGGACTGGCTGAGCCTCTGCTGTGTGTGAAGCAGGGCCAGGGAAGGCCAGGTATGTCTTAGTCATCAGTCAGTGTCCCTGCCAGCCGGCACAGGGTATGCCCCGAGGAGATGAGACAGCCAGCTGGCACAGAGCATCCACAGTCAGTATGCTCCCTGGGTCGCCGGGTGTGGGGTCTTCTCAAAGCCGGTCCATCTAGTTTTCCTATTTGGGCTTGGCCTGACCCTAGGGCTTCCCTGCTGGCTCAGACAGTAAAAAATCTGCCTGCAATGTGGGAGACCTGGGTTCAAACCCTGGGTTGGGAAGATCCCCTGGAGAAGGAAATGGCAACCCGCTCTAGTATTCTTGCCTCAGAAATCCCATGAACAGAGGAGCCTGGCAGGCTGTACAGTCCATGGGGTCTCAAAGAGTCAAGACACGACTGTGCGATCAACACTTTGAGCCTAGGCGGGCAAGGCAGGGTGTAGCATCACCCCCATTTCACAGGGGAAGTTGAGGCACAGCGGGGCTGTGTGAGCCAGCATCACAAAGCCTGCTCTGCCTGCTCTCCTCTGGGTGGGCCTGAGAGCCCTGCCCCGGTCCCGGCCCCCAGCAGGAGCGCTGATGTCAGCTTACAACAGACTCTGCCGGGGACCTGAGCTCAGCTTACGTCTGTGATGCAGCAATGACGGGGCCCAGGGGAAGGCGGAAGCAGAGAGCACCCAGAACTGCTTCAAACACCGAGGGACCCGCCCACCACATCCCTTTCCCTGCCTGTGACTTGATGCCCTCCAACCTGGTTCCCTGTGCAGAAAGGATGCTGTGATGGGTTGATTTGTTGTTCAGTCACATGTTTGACTGTTTGCAACACTATGGGCTGTAACCCACCAGGCTCTTCTGTCCATGGGATTTCCCAGGCGAGAGTATTGGAGTGGGTTGCCATTTCCTCCTCCAGTGACTGAACTCTTCTCAACCCAGGGTCTGAACTCACATCTCCAGCGCTGGCAGATGGATTCTTTACCATCGAGCCACCAGGGAAACTTTATGTCCCCCTAAATTCACATTTTAAAGGCCTAACCCCCAGAAACTCAGAATGTGATCTTATTTGGAAAGAGGGTCATGGCCAATGTCATTAGTTAAGGTGGGGTCCTACTGAATTAGGTTGGGTTCCTAAGCCAACGTAACTGATGTCCTTATAAAAATTAAAAGGGGAAATCTGGGCACAGAGATGTGTGCACAAGGAGAACATCATGGACCTTCCCTGGTGGTCCAGTGGCGTACACACCACACTCCCAGTGCAGGGGGCCCAGGAACGAGATCCCATAGTTCAGTTCAGTTCAGTCGCTCAGTCGTGACCCCATGAACTGCAGCAAGGCAAGCATAGCTCAGGAGTTCTCAGCTCAGACTTCCTTCTTGGAATCCTTACGCTGCCTTGTTCTCAACAGAAATTATATTGTTTATTTCTCCCATAAGGTTTCCAAAGCAATGAAAGCATCCGCTTCCCCTTCTGGGCACAGGTGGGACTCTCTGGAAACCATGGTGTAGAACAATCCCTCTTGTTTAAACAACTTACAGACCTGGCCTCTTGCGAGTTTTCCAGTTATCCCAATTTGTTTCCAGGAGGAGACCTGAAAACGCCTTCACACGATGGACGTTATGAAGGATGCTTCTACCGTTAACATACCCAGGTGAGGAATTAGGTCCCAGTGAGTATCAATAAGGCTTCCCCGGGGGCTCAGTGGTAAAGAATGCACCTGCCAAGCAGGAGACTCGGGTTTGATTCCTGGGTCAGGAAGATCCCTTGGAGGAGGAAATGGCAACTCAGCCAGTTTTCCTGCCTGGAAAATTCCATGGGCAGAGAAGCATGGCAGGGCTATAGTCCACTGGGCCATGAAGAGCTGGACTCCGCTGAGCACACGTGCATGAATGCAGTTTGGATCACACAGAGAGGAGGATGAAGTGTAGCCAATTTTCCATTTGTTCAGAAACAAACGACCCTGTAGGCTTCTGAGAACGGGAAGATGCTTTAGAAAATACTCAGTCCATTTCTTTGATAAGAGGTCATGGGACTCATCCAGGATGGCACAGCTGGTTCTGCGGCAGAAGGGAGCTTGGAAGCCTGGTGTCCTGGTTTGAAGGCAGACTGCCTATCACATGGAGAAGGATGTCATCTTTGAACTGGTGTGGGTGAGGGGGGTCATGCATACCCTGTTCTGGAAGGTTCCCTCTATGGGCTCCTGGACATTTCAGTTTAACCTTTACATGCCTCCAAGAAAGGCCAGGCACCTTCATTCCATCTTCTCCAAAGCTGTGAGAACCCCACCCCAGTACAGCCAGCCACACAGTCTCTGTCCCCAGCTGCAGAGAGGCCTGTCCCTGCTCCCTGTCGCAACTCCATAGACACGGTAGAGGGTGGGGGGTGGATCACGCATTTGCGGCATCCTGCAGATCCTCACGGAAGGTCTGTTTCCAACCACTGAGGAAGAAAAAGCAAAACAGACCTGTCGGCTCAGCCACATGCCTTATTGTTGTCAGTCTGAGCACGTGTTTTACATCAAGAGAAGGGCTGTGGTCAGGGTAGAGGGCGCCGAAGGGAGATTCAAAGGTTCTTCAGCTCTCAAAGATCTCAACCTCTTCAAAGTTTCAACCCTCAGAGCACGTGCAGGGTTTCATTCCACTCAGCAGACGCGTTTCTGCCCACACGTTCAGGTGCCACGGGCATGTGTGGAGAATCGGCTGCGGTCCAGAAGGACAGCTGGAGGAAACCGGATGGCCGCCTCTCTGCAGATACCTTCCCAAGAGGATGGAACTTCTCTGGGATTTCATAAACTCCTTGAGGGCTTCCCAGATGGTGCAGCGGTAAAGAATCTGCCTGCAGGGCAGGAGATGTGGGTTTGATCCCTGGGTTGGGAAGATCCCCTGGAGGAGGAAATGGCCGCCCACTCCAGTATTCTTGCCTGGAGAATCCCATGGACAGAGGAGCCTGACAGGCTCTATGGGGTCACAAAGAGTTGGACATGACCGAGTGCCTAACACTTTATTCAGATTTCCTTGGTTTTGTCTCCATCTTCTCCTCTCGGATTCCATCCAGGACATCATATTGCATGAAGTGGTCCTGTCTTCCTAACCCCCTCTTCGCTGAGACATTGTCTCAGACTGTCCTAGCGTTTGGCCTGGACATTTTTCAGGAGCCCTGCTCAGGTATTTTGCAGAGTGCTCTCAATCGGGATTCGCCTGGCATTCTCTCATGATTAGGCTGGGATTATGGATTTCTGGGAGGAAAACCCAGAAGTCAAGTGCCATTCTCATCACATTACAGCAAGGGTACATGCATTCAAGACGCCTTAGTACTCTTGATGTTGACCTGGATCTTCTGGCCAAGGTAGTGTGTGTTGAGTTTCTCTGAAGCTTATCTTATTTCCTTGGCTCCTCTGGGCCTTCGTTGTGGCATGCAGGATCTTTGTTGGAGCTCATGGGCCCTCTAGCTATGGCGTGTGGGCTCAGTAGGTGCGGAGCATGGGCTTTGTTGCTCTGTGCATGTGGAATCTTAGTTCCCCGACCAGGGATGGAACCTGCGTCCCCTGCATTGCAAGGTGGATTCTTTACCGCTGGGCCACCTGAGAAGTCCTTCAGGTTCTTTTCCTCCCTTTCCACACTGTACTCTTGAAAGGAAGTTTCTGTGTACAGGAATTCTGCTCACCTCCTTGGGGCTAGAGTATCTACGTTAACTATCTGATATTCCACTGTGTGGGAGATTTGCCTGTTCTCCATCTGTTTATTCATATTATCAGTATGAACTTTTCCATATTTATTTTATATTGGATTATTTATAATCCAAGACTATTTTATTGCTCACATTGTTTCCGCTTTGGCCAATGGGAGCTCTTTCTCACAGTGGCTGTGCTCCTTGGATGCACTTCCATCATTGCCTCTTGCTGTCTGCTTTGCTGAGCCCTTACTCTCTGACCCCAGAAGATGCTTCAGGCTCATCCTGCCCATCCTAGAAACAGCCATTTCTCTAAGAAGTCCTAGTCCCTTTTACTGGAGAATTGTCGTAAAGCCTAAGTCTTGGGCACGAGGTATGCTCACTTGCTACAGGGATGGCATTTCTTTCAGGACTTCTTAGCAGACAGAGCAAGTAAATCTGCAAATTGGGACTTGTCTGGTGGCTCAGGGGCTAAGACTCCATGATCCCAATGCAGGGGGCCCAAGTTCAATCCCAGGTCAGGGAACGAGACTCCACATGCCACAACTAAAGATTCCGCATGCCGCAACTAAGACTCAGCACAGTAAAATACATAAAAATAAAAGATTCAGAAAATGTAAACCTGGGTATTTATACTAACCCATATCTATAAGTGGCTCAGACGGTAAAGAATCTGCCTGCAATGCAGGAGATGAGGGTTCAATCCCTGGGTCGGGAAGATCCCCTGGAGAAGGGAATGGCTACCCACTCCGGTATTCTTGCCTGGAGAATCCCACCGACAGAGGAGCAGGCTATAGTCCAGAGGATCACAAAGAGTCGGACATGACTGAGCAACTAACAATTTCATTTTATATCTATAAATATGTTGTATGCGTCCATCTGTATCAATATTAAGCTAAACATGCGTCCCTGTGGAGGTCTACATTGCTAATCCACCTCTCCATGGATCATTTCAGCCTCTCCCCTGGCCTGTCTGTACCCTCCCACTCCAGTGATGAGAAACTTGGCTCCCAGGATCTGCCATCCGTGTGTCTAACCCTTCAGCTTCAGATTTCACGACTCAGGGCTTCATTTCCCATACTCCGACAGGTAACAACTGTCTTATTATCTCAGGATTCCATTACAGGGACACATCACTGTTCATCTGTTTACTTGTCGCTCTATTTGGGGATTGCTTCTAGTCTTGAGTTATTAAAAGCAAAGCTGCTAGGGCTTCCCTGGCAGTCCAGTCAAGTTTAGGACTTGGCCTTCCAATGCAGGGGGTGCAGGTTCACCCCCTGGATGGGGAGCTCAGATCCCACAAGCTTCTGGGCCCAAGAACCAAAACATAAAACAAACAACATTGACTCTACAGAAACGGAAACAATGGAGACTTTAAAAATGGTCCACATCAAAAATTAGATATTTTTAAAAAGTAAAGCCGTGTAGACATGTGCTTTCATTTGTCTTGGGCAAATACTAAGAGTAGAGTGGCTGGGTCACAGGGCAACTGTATGCTTATTTTTCTAGGAAACTGCCCATCTGATTTCCACAGTGGATGTGCTATGCTGCGTGCCCACTGGCAGTGTGTAAGGCACCAGCTCCTGCACATTTCCATCAGTATTTTCAATTTCAGACATTCTAATGGGTGTGCAGTGTTGTCTTGTATTGTAGCCTACACTTTATTTCCTAATTCCCAACGATATTGTGCTTATTTGGCCTTCATACATCTTCTTTGATGAAGTGTGTGTTCAATTCTTTCTCGCATTTATAAAATTAGGTTGTTCTCTTATTACTGATTTTGAATTCGTCTTTAAATATTCTGGATGCAAATCTGTTGTTAGATACGTGACTTGCAACTATGGTCTAGTGTGTGGCTTATCTCTTCGTCTTCTTAACGATGTCTCTCACAGAGTAGAAGTCCTTAAATTGTATGAGGTCCAATGAGTCCAACTTTTCATATGTCATCCTTTTGTCCGATATCTAAAATCTTTTTGCCTAACCCAGAATTTCAGTTTCAGTTTCAGAGGCTCTCTTTCTCTTCTGCCTAGAATTTTCTTCTGTGCTTTCTTGTAGAAGTTATACAGTTGTAGGGTTGTTGTTTTTTTAAAATTTATTTTCAGTGGAGGATAATTACGTTACTATATTGGATGGTTTTTGCCATACGTCAGCATGGATTGGCCATGCGTATACATGTGGCGTCCCATCCTGAAGCCCTGTCCCACCTCCCTCCCCACCCTGTCCCTCTGGGTTGTGCCGGAGCCTCGGCTTTGGGTGCCCTGCTTCATGCATCGAACTTGCACTGGTCGTCTATTTTACACAGGGTGATGCACAGGTTTCAGTGCTATTCTCTCAAATCATCCCACCCAGCTGTAGGTTTTAAAAGTCGACCTATGATTCATTTTGAGGTAACTTTTGTATACGGTGCGAGATATTCATCAAAGTTCAACCTTTCATGCATGTGGATATTCGATTGTTCCAGCTTCACTTGTTTAAAGAGTATCTTTTTTCTGCTGAACTGCCTTTGCATCCTAGTTGAAAATCAATTGATCTACTTCTAAAGCACAGATTCTGTTCTGTTGATTCATCTGCATGTCAATACCACATTGTTTCATTCTTATAACTTTACAATAAGATCTAAAATCAGATAGTGTTACTCCTCCAAATTTGTTCTTCTTTTCCAAAAATCCTTTAGCTATCCCAGGTCTATTATGTTTTCTTTTAAATTTTAGGATCAGTTTATCAGTTTCTAAACACACACACACACACACACACACACACACACACACAGAGTCTTTGAGGATTTTTGACCGAGATTGCATTGAATTGATATATCAACTTAGAGAAAAATCATCTTAAAAATATTGAGTGTTCTGACCCAGAACATGTATATCTTTCTATGTATTTAGGTTTTATTTCATTCTTCTCAGCAATACTTTGTAGTTTTCAGCATGTGCTGTGCTTAGTTGCTCAGTCAAGTCCAACTCTTTGCAACCGTGGACTGTAGCCCGCCAGGCTCCTCTGTCCATGGGAATTCTCTAGGCAAGAATACTGGCGTGTGTTGCCATTCTTTTCTCCAGGGGATCTTCCCAATCCAGGGATTGAGCCCAGGTCTCCTGCATATCAGGCGGATTCTTTATCGTCTGAGCCACCAGGGAAGCCCAAGAACACTGGAGTGGGTAGCCTATGCCTTCTCCAGGGGAACTTCCCGACCCAGGAATCAAACTGGGATCTCCTGCATTGCAGGCAGATTCTTTACCAGCTGAGCTACCAGGGAAGCCCAGTTTCCAGCATACTTTCAAATCTGTTGCCAGATTTATTCCTGAATACTTCATATTTTTTAGATTACTATCAGTGGTATTTTTTCATTTCAATGTCTGATTGTCCATTCCTGGCACATAAAAATGCAAGTGATTTTCTTGTATTGGTCTTAGATCCTGCCCTTTTTTGGACTCAGTTCTAGTAAGTTGTTGCAGATTCGTATAATTTTGCCATATTTGTTTGTTTCGTACAAGAGGATAAATCTGGTCCCTGTTACCCCATTTCACTGTGATTAGAAGTATGGAGGCTCTGCTTTTGGAAAAGTGTGTCTGCTACAGTGAGTCAGGGCATGGGGAGAGAGGTTGTTGGAAGTCAGGGTACAGTGTCAGCAAGACCCAGCACACATCGGAAATCATGAGTCTAGTCTGCTCTGGCTGAGGCCCACGGATGCGGAGGGTATTTCTCAGAAACCTCTGCCCTGGTAAGTAAGAGTAAGATATGTGAGGTCTCGGTTTGAGAGTGCCCTCTGCAAATGAATGTGTTAAACTCAGAGATGATTTAGTGTCCATCATTAAAGACACTCACTGAAGTATGGGGCATCCATGTAATAGAATACTCTGCAGCCAGCCACCAAAACATGTCAAATAAGCTCACTGGCATGGAAAACACTTGTGCTGTATGACAGGATTGGTTTTTAATGCTGTATAAATCACTGCAGATGGTGACTGCAGCCATGAAATTAAAAGACGCTTACTCCTTGGAAGAAAAGTTATGACCAACCTAGATAGCATATTGAAAAGCAGACATATTACTTTGCCAATAAAGGTCCATCTACTTAAGGCTATGGTTTTTCCAGTAGTCATGTATGGATGTGAGAGCTGGACTGTGAAGAAGGCTGAGTGCCGAAGAATTGATGCTTTTGAACTGTGGTGTTGGAGAAGACTCTTGAGAGTCCCTTGGACTGCACGAAGGAGATCCAACCTAGTCCATCCTAAAGGAGATCAGTCCTGGGTGTTCAATGGAAGGACTGATGCTGAAGCTGAAACTCCAATACTTTGGCCACCTCATGTGAAGAGTTGGCTCATTGGAAAAGACCCTGATGGGACTGGGGGCAGGAGGAGAAGGGGACAACAGAGGATGAGATGGCTGGATGGCATTATCGACTCGATGGATATGAGTTTGAGTGAACTCCAGGAGTTAGTGATGGACAGAGAGGCCTGGCGTGCTGCAGTTCATGGGGTCGCAAAGAGTCGGACACGACCGAGCAACTGAACTGAACTGAGCCATTTATCACAAACCTGAGCAGTGTAACTGCTGCTGCTGCTGCTGCTGCTGCTGCTGCTGCTGCTGCTGCTGAGTCGCGTCAGTCGTGTCCGACTGTGCGACCCCACAGACGGCAGCCCACCAGGCTCCCCCGTCCCTGGGATTCTCCAGGCAAGCACACTGGAGTGGGTTGCCATTTCCTTCTCCAATGCATGAAAGTGAAAAGCTAAAGTGAAGTCGCTCAGTCGTGCCCGACTCTTAGCGACGCCATGGACTGCAGCCTACCAGGCTCCTCTGTCCATGGGATTTTCCAGGCAAGAGTACTGGAGTGGAGTGCCATTGCCTTTTCTGTGGGCAGTGTAAAGCAACACCCATTTATTATCTCACAGTTCTGTAGGTGTACAGTCCAGGTAGGCTCACTGGGGTGTCTGCTTGGGGTCCCACAAGCTGAAATCAGGGTATCAGCTAGCCTATGCACTTATCCTGAGGTTAAAGTTGGCAGAATTCAGTTCTCTGTGACTCTGGAGCTGAGATCTCCATCTCCCTGCTGACTGCCAGCTAGAATTTTTCTCAGCTCCCAGATGCCTCCCCTGTTTCCTTAGCTTGTGGCCTCATCTTCAAAGACACCAATGGACATTAAATCCCTCCTATGATTTGAGTCTCTCTGACTTCTCCTTTTGCCTTTAAGGGTACATGGGATTCCTCCTGGAATCTTCTAGACAATCCAGGATCACCTGCTTATATTAAACTCAACTAACTAATAACCTTAAATTAAACCTACCAAGTTCTTTTATGTCAAATAAGGTAATCTTTTCATGGGCATGGTAGCTCATGATATTCATAGGTTCTGGTGTTTAGGCATAGAATTTTGGGGGACCAATTTTACAATTCTGCATTATATAGTTACCAACTAAGGCCAGATATGATATATAGTATGTGCAATATGATAATCTTTTTGTAAGAGAAAAATGCAATTAAAAAAACATGGGTTATATTTATTTTCTTCTTTATCCTTGATGATTTTTTTTTTTTACAATAAACACATATTGCTGGATAATATGAAGAGTTTACACAACACTCAAACCCATAAAAATTCACTGGCAAGATGGAGCTCAAGGTACATTTTCCCACAGACAAAAACGTTTTGGGGTGACCAGAGTCCTGTGACATTCCACAAAAGACGTAATTCTAAAACTCCATGCTCCATGCATTATTTCTCAGTTCAGTTCAGTTCATTCACTCAGTCGTGTCCGACTCTTTGCGACCTCATGAATCGCAGCACGCCAGGCCTCCCTGTCCATCACCAACTCCCGGAGTTCACTCAGACTCACGCCCACTCAGGCTCACTCAGTGATGCCATCCAGCCATCTCATCCTCGGTCATCCCCTTCTCCTCCTGCCCCCAATCCCTCCCAGCATCAGAGTCTTTTCCAATGAGTCAACTCTTCGCATGAGGTGGCCAAAGTACTGGAGCTTCAGCTTTAGCATCATTCCTTCCAAAGAAATCCCAGGGTTGATCTCCTTCAGAATGGACTGGTTGGATCTCCTTGCAGTCCAAGGGGCTCTCAAGAGTCTTCTCCAAGACTGCAGTTCAAAAGCATCAATTCTTCGGTGCTCCACCTTCTTCACAGTCCAACTCTCACATCCATACATGACCACAGGAAAAACCATAGCCTTGACTAGACAGACCTTAGTTGGCAAAGTAATGTCTCTGCTTTTGAATATACTATCTAGGTTGGTCATAATTTTCTTCCAAGGAGTAGGCGTCTTTTAATCTCATGGCTGCAATCACCATCTGCAGTGGTTTTGGAGCCCCCAAAAATAAAGTCTGACACTGTTTCCACTGTTTCCCCATCTATTTCCCATAAAGTGATGGGACCAGATGCCATGATCTTCATTTTCTGAATGTTGAGCTTTAGGCCAACTTTTTCACTCTCCTCTTTCACTTTCATCAAGAGGCTTTTTAGCTCCTCTTCACTTTCTGCCATAAGGGTGGTGTCATCTGCATATCTGAGGTTATTGATATTTCTCCCAGCAATCTTGATTCCAGCTTGCGTTTCTTCCAGTCCAGCATTTCTCATGATGTACTCTGCATAGAAGTTAAATAAGCAGGGTGACAATATACAGCCTTGACGTACTCCTTTTCCTATTTGGAACCAGTCTGTTCTTCCATGTCCAGTTCTAACTGTTGCCTCCTGACCTGCATACAGATTTCTCAAGAGGCAGGTCAGGTGGTCTGATATTCCCATCTCTTTCAGAATTTTCCACAGTTTATTGTGATTCACACAGTCAACGGCTTTGGCATAGTCAATAAAGCAGAAATAGATATTTTTCTGGAACTCTCTTGCTTTTTCGATGATCCAGTGGATGTTGGCAATTTGATCTCTGGTTCCTCTGCCTTTTCTAAAACCAGCTTGAACATCAGGGAGTTCACGGTTCATGTATTGCTGAAGCTTGGCTTGGAGAATTTTGAGCATTGCTTTACTAGCATGTGAGATGAGTGCAATTGTGTGGTAGTTTGAGCATTCTTTGGCATTGCCTTTCTTTGGGATTGGAATGAAAACTGACCTTTTCCAGTCCTGTGGCCACTGCTGAGTTTTCCAAATGTGCTGGCATATTGAGTGCAGCACTTTCACAGCATCATCTTTCAGGATTTGAAACTAGCAGGCACTAAATTCCAAGTTCTAATCAGGATACCAAGAATAAATGACTCTTACTCCCTCATCCCCCAACCCCCAAGAGGCATCAGCGGGCAAGGGGGCTGGTGAACAGAAGCTATTAATATATGAAGAAACCTTGCTCTGATGTCTGCAAGAACATCTGCCTCAAGAAAGGAGGGGGTGGAGCCCCTCCCAGCATGGCGGCACTGGGGCCAGCCTCGTTGTTGTTCAGCTGCTCAGCCATGTCCCCACCCTGCAGCTCCATGGACTGCAGCCCGCAAGGCTCCTCTGTCCATGGGACTTTCCAGGCAAGAACACTGGAGTGGGTTGCCATTTCTACCTCCAGAGGGTCTTCCTGACCCAGGGATCGAACCCGAGCCTCCTGTGTCTCTTGCACTGGCAGGTGGATTCTTGGCCGCTGAGCAACCCGGAAGTCCAGGAAAGCCCTGGACTTGTGTGCATGTGTGCAGAAGCCTGTGCACGTTAGCAAATGAGGGAGTGTGTGCACGCAGGGCTGGGAGCTGCAGGGGATCCGCACTGGCTTGGGCTGCCTCTTCCCAAGAGGAGAAACATCTGCTATGCAAATTCTTGTATGAGAATATGGGTTTTACTGAAAATAAGGCATCTGCAGGGGCATGAGAATTTATTTTACGACTGTCCACTCTGTAATTCTCTCTTCACCCCGGATGGGCCCTCCTGGAGCAGCCACTTCCACCTCCCTCCAACCAACCACCCCCCCAACCCGCCCCATCCTCACTCACTGCACGGGCTTGCTTGTTCTTTCTCCAGCTCATTTGGTTGGTTGGTTGGTTGGTTGGTTTGGTGGGGACTCTTTTCTCCATCCTCTCTTGGACCATTTTCTCCCTGATCTCCCTACCCCCAAACGAGAAACAGCCTTCGATGTCCTTTGGTGATGGGTGGTTAAACACTGCAAATCATGGTACATCTATCATGGAATAGCCCTCAGCAATCCAGAGGGAGGTTGGGTATCCACACACCCAACAACATGGATGAATTTCCAGAGAGTTACGCTGAGCGAAAAACACATAGGGACCATGACCCCATTTATAAAATATTCTTGAAATGGTAAAATTATAAAAAGGGACTGGTTGCCAGGGTTGAGGGAGAGGAGAGAGTGGGTAGGAGGGAGCATGGGTTATAAAAGGGCAGACTTAGAGATCCTTCTGGTGAAGGAAATAAAACATACCTTGACTGTCGTGATGGACACACAAACGCACTCATGGGATATAACTGAAGAGAACTAACTGCGGGCGTGTGCACGTGTGTGTGTGCACACACGCCAATGGATATACATGAAAGTGCAGCAACGTCCGTATTCTGCTTGTGATATCTACTATGGGCCTGCAAGATGGTACTTTTGGGGAAGTGGCATTAAGGGTACACAGGATTTCTCTGATTTATTTCCTACAACACGTATGAATTTCCAATTACCTCACAATGAAACTTTAATTGGGAAAAAAAAGTGAAGGATAAAGGAAGATTTCTCTCAGGAAACAAAAACAGAGGGCGTTCATTCCCAAGAGATGCACCCTGCAGGGGATGCTAAAAGGGGTTTTTGAGGCAGAAGGAAAGTGATGGAGGTCAGACACTTGGAGCTGCAAAAGGCAGAGATGAGTGTAGAAGGAAGAAATGGAGCTAAAAGAACATCTTTCAGTTTTCTTATTCTCTATTGATCTAAATTCCTAGCTGTGAGTTTGCAGCTTTCTTCTTAGACTTTGAAGCTGATTCTCTGGGCCAGTGTCAAGCATGTTTCTTGAAAGCGTGCAGACTTCAGGCAGGCTCTGTGACCTTAGGCCCATGGCAGGAAGACACAAGGGTCTCCCGAGGGTTCCCCAGCTTCTCCCAGGCATGATCCTCATTCTCCCTGAGGAACCATAACAGTGTTTATGGGAGGGGCACACCAAGCCCCCAGCACGTGGATGCTCTCCAAGGCCACTCACAGCCTCAGTTCTGCCTTTTGGTGCTGTGTGACCGTCGGCAAGTTGCGTAAGCTCTCTGGTTCCAGGTTCCATAGTTTTCGTGGTTGTTGTGGTGGGCCTTCACTGCTTTGCAGGGGCTTTCTCCAGCTGCGGTGAGGGAGAGCTACTCTCCACTGGCTGTGCGCAGGCTTCTCCCTGTGGTGACTGCTCATTGCAGAGCACAAGCTCTAGGGCGCGTGGGCTCAGCAGTTGTGTGCAAGCTTAGTTGCTCTGTTGCAGGTGGAATCTTCCCAGACCAGGGACCAAATTTGTGTCGCCTGTACTGGAAGGTGGGTTCTTATCCACTCTACCACCAAGGAAGTCCCAGATCTCATATTTAACAGTACTTTTCCGGGCAGTGGTGGCAGTTATAAGATATGGGACAGAGCCTGCCACAGAGGTGCTGAAACATGTTGCTCCCTTACTAAGATGTATATGACCTTTCCTCCTACTGGGTAGACAGCTAGCACTCACGGAGGAGATCCCATTCTTTGACAAAATTCCCATGTGAGGCTACAGTGCTTTGTCCTCTTCTGAAAGCCTGTTATTGGCAGAGAGGCAAACATAACTATCAGTTATCCCCTACATAACTTCTCAGTTGTCCTCAAAACTCAGGCTGTGGACAAGCTTCATAGGAGGCCCTGAAGTTTAAGGAAGCAGTTCTAGACCCAAACCACCTAAAGAGACAGCCACCCTGCCACCTCCCTCCTCCCCAAACCCCTTGAGTAGAAGCCTTGTGCTGCCTTCTCAAAGCTCCAAAACCTTGGCAGCTTGGTTTTAATACAATTCTACAGTCCATTCTAGAGACCCAGCAGTCAGAATAGCATCTCTAAAATGAAAATCATTTTTCTAGGTTCCATATATATATGTAGGTATGTTTATATGGGTTAATATATGATATTTGTCTTTCTCTTTCTGACTTACTTCACTCTGTATGACAGGCTCTAGGTTCATCCAAGCGTGTTCTGTCGCTAAGTCATGTCCGATCCACATCCCTACAAATGACCCCCTTTTGTTCCTTTTTATGGCTAGAAAAATGGCACTGATGAACTTATTTGCAGAGCAGGAATACAGATGCAGACATAGAGAAAAGACGTGTGGACACAGAGAGGGAAGGTGAAGGTGGGATGAATTGGGAGAGCGATGTTGACATATATACATCCCTGATAGCTCAGCTGGTAAAGAATCCGCCTGCAGTGCGGGAGACCTGGGTTCGATCCCTGGGTTGGGAAGATCCCCTGGAGAAGGGAAAGGCTACCCACTCCAGTATTCTGGCCTGGAGAATCCCATGGACTGTATAGTCTACAGGGTCGCAGAGAGTCGGAGACGACTGAGTGACTCTCACTCACACTTCACTCAAGTGTAAAATGGAGAAGGAAATGGCAACCCACTCCAGTATTCTTGCCTGGAGAACCGCATGGACAGGGGAGCCTGGCAGGCTACAGTCCACGGGTTGCACAGAGTCAGCTATGACTGAGTGACTAACACTGTTTAACACTGTGTGTGTAAAATAGATAGCTAGCGGGAAGCTGCTATGTACCACAAGGAGTTCAGCTTGGGGCTCTGTGATGACCTAGCGGAAGAGGGGTGGGTGGGGTGGAAGGCTCAAGAAGGAGAGAATATGTGTGTATTTATAGTGGATTCACTTCACTGTACATCAGAAACGATCACAACATTATAAAGTGATTATGCTGTTGTTCAATCACCAAGTTGTATCCGACTCTTCACGATCCCACGGATTGTGAAGTATGCAATCCCGGATTGCAGTATGCCAGGCTTCCCTGTACCTCGCCATCTCCCAGAGTTTGCCCAAGAAAGCAATTATACTCCAATTAAAAAAAAAAAAAACGAAAATCAGGTTGTGTCAGGCTTCCACTCCCTAAATCCACACAGTGGCTTATGCTGTACTTGAAACAAGAGGTGTTCATCAGGAAGGCTTGCTCGCAAAGCCCCAGGCCTGACCCAGCCTCCTCTCCCTCTGCTCGTCTGGGGGCTCACACCATTCCAGCCACCCTCACTTTCTCTCTGGCTTTCAAATCCACGAGTGCCTCAGGGCCTTTGGACTTGCTGACTCTCTGCTTGAACTGCTCTTTCCTTGACCTGAGCTCATCTCCAGTGTCAGCAGGCAGGCTTCCCTGACCGTTGGCTAAAACAGATGCCCTTCCTCCCCCGCAGCAGCCTTCTCTCCCTTCTGTTTGTCCCACGCACTCCCCACAATCTGACAATGTCACATCATTTACATATTTACTTGATTTGGGGGGGAGGCAGGGGGGAGCGGCCTTCTAATTTTTGCCTGTTTCCTCCTTCAAGAACATCAGCTCCATGGGACGAGAGACCGTGACCTTTCGGACCTGGTGCCCAGATGTGGGCCAGGCATGCGGTGTGGGTGGTGTCTAATACTGATTTGTAAGTGGAGAGCTGTTCCTCCCCTCCTGGCACAAGTAACTCAGGCCTGCATAGGCTCCTGATCCCAGGAGAACCATCAGTGGGTCCCAAGCCATTCCCAGACCACACTCTGGGAAGCTTGCCCAAGGGAAACGAGCCCACGACCCCAGACAGTCATGTCTGGCGTTAGGACCCGAAGACAAAAACTTTCCAGGCCAGGCTGGGGGCCCAAGGCAAGAGACGCTGAGCAAGGGGTCACCGGACATGTCACCCCGCGTGTGTCCCACGTGCAGCCAGGCAACCAGGTTGTTCGGGATTAGGGAGCAGTGCCAGTTCAGCTGACACTAAGGCAAAGGGATTGTACCTGGGAAAGATTTATTTTTCCTGCTCCATATCTCATGTCACCCTCACGTCCCCTCCCCCTCTCCCGCTGGCTGAGCTGCACACCCCTCCCTCCGTAGTCGTGATACTTCAGCCAAGACCAGAGCGACTCCCCACGGCTCCCTGCTCCCCACCAATATGTACAGATGTCTGGGTATCCAAGGAGGAACATTTGTCAGGAGGCTCCAGAAGACAGATGACTATTCCATAAAGATTTCATTTTTGTTGGAGTCTGTCCACGTCTCTATATTGTCATAAAAAGTCAATAGGAAACTTCCATTTAGAAAAAAAAAAAAAAAAGAGGCACAATTAAAAAGAAATAGGGACAGCTCCAAGAGAGGTTGAAGATTAAAGACCGAGAGGCCCAGGGCAGGCAGGGGAATTTTATGAGCTACCAAAGAAAGAAAAACACACCACACAGAAAATGTGCCCAGCAGAAACTTGTCTTGGCAGCCTTAGCTGAGTTGAGCCGGCCAGTCTGGAGTGCTGATCTCTGCAGACCCTAGCGTGGGGGCAGGAGCTTGGGGTCTGCTCAGGGTGCGGCTGTGTGCCTGGCCTCTAGCTGGAGAAGGGGCTCAGACCCCCAAGAAACACAGCAGCTGCCGCTGTTGGGAGCCACTGAGGCATTAGACTTCTGAAACGGTAGAAATACGCCCACCTGGGAGCCACAGAGGTCAGCAGCCTGAAGCAGATTAAACTATTGTAGGTTCAGAATCTAGGACTCTTCTGAGATGCTCTTGAATTAGCCCTTATGGAATTTTCCAGATTCCAAGAATATAGAGTTGGACTTCCTCAGGTTTGAGAGACTGAATATACAAATGGACAATGACCAGGCCTAATATAAAAACAGAACTCTGGGATTTCCAGTGGTTAGAGCTCTGCTTCCACTGCAGGGGACACAGGTTCAATCCCTGATCGGGGAACTAAGATCCTGCATGCTGTGGGCATAAACAAAATTTCTTTTTAATTAAATAAAAGCAGAATTCTGCCCCATAACCTATAGCAACCTGCCCAGGAAACCAAATCCTTATCCATAGCCAACAGCCCATGAAACCAGCCTGCTCTAAGTCAGACTCACAGGAACCCAGATTGCTGTTTTGCTTGACAATCCAGGAAGATAAACAGTCATTTCTGTAACCATCAGCCAAAATGTCCAGGAGTTGATGAATCACTGACAGCTTCTCTAATTTTTGTCCCCACACCCAACTTAGGACCAACACGAGAAAGCCAGATATAAGCCCTAATCAATTACACAGGATGTCCAGTCCTATGTAGCCTGCCTCCAGATCCAGTATGCCAACAGCCTCCAGATCCAGTATGCCAACAGCCTCCAGATCCCCTGTGCCAACAGCCTCCACATCCCCTGTGCCAATAGCCTCCAGATCCCCTGTGCCAACAGCCTCCAGATCCTCTGTGCCAATAGCCTCCAGATCCCCTATGCCAATAGCCTCCAGATCCCCTGTGCCAACAGCCTCCAGATCCCCGGTGCCAACAGCCTCCAGATCCCCGGTGCCAACAGCCTCCAGATCCTCTGTGCCAACAGCTTCCAGATCCACTGTCAGCTGACAGCCTCTGATCCCTTCTCACCCCTCCCTTACTATAAAGCTTCCCCATCCCCTTGCCTTTCAGTCTCTGCTACATGCAAGTGATGGTGGCTGGCCCCCTTTCTCTAGCAAGCTCTGATCTTCGGCTGATCTTGGAGTCTTCCCACAGGTTAAACGCCCCTCTCCCACCTGTTAGCAGAGCCGACTTATCAGATCACTTCCAGACTCTGAGCCTCTGTCCGAGCATCTCAGTCATGAGTCAGTGGCAGTGGGGTTGCCACAAAGGATTCATGAGGTCATTCATGCATGGCTCCTGGCAGAATACCTGGCGTACAGTTACTGCTCGGCGAATACTGACCACCGTTTTTATTATGGCGTCATTGCTAATCACCCTTCAAGAACCTTAGAGGTGACCTCCTTCTGGAACTGTTCTGGTGACCAGTCTGGGAGGGATGAAAACTAAGTCAACTGAGGCTCATTGGTTTCAAGCCTTAAGTCAAAGTGGAAGCTTGGGGCTTGGTGAGCAGCCAGGGAGCAGCCAGGGCTCTTTGGAGAGGAAGCGGATGGGACCTGGAAATTCTATATCTCCACTGAGGTGGGTGGAAGGAAGCCAAAGGGATTTCTATCTACAGGGCAGGGCTTAATAGGAGGCTCTTAACCAACTCTGTGGATTATGCAGGGATTATCAGGCCCATTTTACAGATAAAGAAACTGAGGGTCATAAGAGGTTAAGTGAATCTCTCAGTCACATGGGTAGGTCTTGAATCCTAAGGTGCTTGGGATTAGAATCAGCCAGGGAGAGGGAGTCTTCCCATAAAGTGCGGAGACCACAGAATCAGAGGCAGTGCAGGACAGGGACAGCGTCAGCAGGTTCCAGCAAGGGTCCTGGCAGAGAGAGCCCAGTGACCCAGACAGACCAGGGGGACCAGACATGAGGAATGGGCTGCGGCTGCAATGGGTCAGCCTTGGTCTCTTCTGTAGGCTTCTGGGCAGGACTGGAGGGGACAGGGTGAGCTCCTGAGCAAGCTCTCAGGTCAAAGAGCCAAGCTCAAGGGAAGAGGCTGGAGGGGTTCAAGAACCAGACCAAAGGCAGAGGGTGGATTTTAGGACTTGGCTGCAAGACCAGCCAATGACCTAGATGACATGCAGCTTACTAAACTGGGTCTTGAACTCACCTGGACTAAGACAGGCCCTGCCCCGAGGTCCATAACCTTGATGACCTGCAGGCGCAAATAGATGGCCTTAGCTGTGGGGAACTGGGCAGGTGAGCCCAGAGGTCAATCTCACTCTAGTCTGTACACCCACACGCATTTACAGGCCTGCACCAATGGTGTTGATCAGTAAGCAGGGAAGATAACAAAGGAATGCTGTCCTAGAACCAGCCTGGAAGGATATGTAGGAAACTGGTAACAGGAGAAGAAAATCAACCTTTGGATCAGAGTTAGGGGGCTTTTTGTGCTTGAGGAGTTTTACAATGTGTATATATTAATTTTCAAGAAATAATTATGACAAAAGACTACCCTCGTTAATGAGGATGAAAAAAATTACAGAGTTGAAAAGACAGTTGAAAGACCAAGAAAAGAAGTTGAAAGACTGTACAGGGACCCAAACCACAGTCTAGGAGGGACATCTGCTCTGTGTCTCAACACCCCTACCTGGGCATGGGGACAAGAACTGTGTGTCTTTGGCTCCAGCAAAAAAAGCCTGGATGAAGAGCAGGCACAGGCCAGGGCCAAGGGGGCAGGGGGTGGCTAGGCTTTCCTTTCGTCTTAATAAATGGAAAATTGGGATCTCTTTTAGCAATTAGAAATGTATAATAAACACAGAGAAAGGAAGCAAAATAATAACTGTAAAAATGATGATGGCTCACATTTATATAGTACTTTCTATATCAATTGTAAATGTGTGTATGTGCTCAGTCGCTCGGTCATGCCTGACTCTTTGTAACCCCTCAGGCTGTAGCCCAGCAGATTCCTCTATCCATGGGATTTTCCTAGAAACAATACTGGAGTGGGTTGCCATTTCCTTCAACATGGCAGGTCCTGTTGAAGAATTTCTTGCATAACAGCTGCCACTCCCCGGATGGTCCAGCGGCGAAGACTTTGCACTTCTGCTGCAGAGGGCATGGGTGTGGTCCCCAGTCAAGGAACTAAGATCCCGTATGCCAGGGGTGGCGGGGGTGGGAGGGGGGAGAATCTGTCATACATACTAGCTAATACGATCCTAATGATGATGAGATAGGCACTACTATTGTCATATTTTACAGATGAGGAAACTGAGGACCAGACAGCCTAAGCAATTACCCAAGATCACACAGCCAGTATGTGTTGCGGCTAGGATTAAGCCAAGTATTCCGGCTTCAGGGCCCACACATATTTTTATATGTGCCCTGATAAAAGACATTTTCACATATTGAGGTATGGGGAGGTCATTCTGCCTTATACCATGAGTTAACCTGAATTTCATGCTGACTATCATAGCCTGTTTGTGGTAGATATACACTGTATATCTACTTTAATTATAAAAGAAAAAGGTTCATTGGTCAGAAGTAAAGCATGTCTATGTTAAAAATAAAGATCAAACCCCTCTTCCTGCGATGCCCATGCGGGTCCTCCTTTGATGATATGACTGTCCCCCCAGGTGCCAAGGCCATATTGACTCACTTTATACATGCTGATCTTTTTTTTAAAAACCTTGAAGGACTGTATCCATGACTCATTTAATGTTCTTTGTTCTGACAACATATTAAACTGCTGAAAACCATGCTTCTCCCAAGCAGATCCTCTGAGAGGTTTTCTTCTGGGCTATACAGTCCTCAGTTTGGCTCAAATAAAACTCTTTTTGATTCTGATTATAGATTGTTTATCAATTATTTCTGTTGACAGTCCAAAGCATTCAGCTTCTCAAATCCTTTTATTTGAAGAGCCCAGATGAAAGTAGGGGGGAAAACACACAATTCACAGACCCAAATGGACTGGCCTGAAGTCTAAGAGGTGCCCTGGCCCTGTTTTTACCCCACATATAATTCCTTAAGAAACGGTTCGAGTGGATCTGAAGCCCCAGCGGGAATCGTCTACCTGGCTCAGAGGACTGCAGGGCCTGGATGGGGAACAGACCCCTTTCCCATCTTACCTGTGAATGCCCCACCCTCAGGCCTGGCATCCCACAACTGGAGAGGCCACCAGCCTGGTCTGCCTCCAGCCTTGTTCTCTAGATAGACAAGCCAGGTCCCAGACTGAAAAGGGAAGATTTGACTGAGTTCACCAGGTTCAGGGTGGAGAGGACACAGGCTCCCAGGCCTCCTTTTGCTGGTGTCCTGGACCTTTCATCAAAGAGGACTGAACTCCAGCTTCCCTTGTGGTCCAGTGGTTACAAATCTGCCTTGCAACGCAAGGGACACCGGCTTTTCGATCTCTGGTGCAGGAAGATGCCACAGAGCAGCTACGGCTATGCGCCACAACTATTGGGGCTGTGCTTAGAGCCTGGGAGCCGCAGCTACTGAAGCTGCAGGCCCTCGAGCCTGCGCGCCACAACTAGAGAAGCCGCCGCAGCGGGAAACCGACACAGGCAAGCAGAGAGCAGCCCTCACTCCCGTAGCTAGAGAGAAGACCCACCCAGCGCGGCCAAAACCAAGCTAAACAAACAAATGAAAATTGTAAAAAGAGCAAACTAAACTTTTTTTTTTAAGTTGATCCAAGTCCTTTTAAATCCATAAGACTTTGACAAAGTCTCCGCGGCTTCATGATTGCTGCCTCCAATAGGGACACCGATTTTCCTGGAAAAAAGCAAGTGCTGAAATAGACCTAAGTTTAGCTACAGAAAATACACACCGAGGAATATCTGCCAGTTGCCTGGATGTTGGAGGAGTGATAAAAGGAAAAACAAGCTATGTGTTTACATGACTCCAGTCATTTCCGGTGATTACGAAAGATGGGAAGTGTCTGCCCTTAGAAATTTAGGAAACAAGACTGCAGTGAATCCACACGCACAAAACCGAATCCAGTGTCAAAACATAAGAAATGAACATTGCAGCGAAAAAAAGAAAACCTAGTAAGATACAACGGGTCTGCGAAAATCTGTTCACCTCGGACTCCAGAGACATTTTCTTGCTTCTGGAAGTTAGTGACAAGGGAATCATGGGGACTTCAAAGAACAGGCTGCCCATCCTACCATGAAAAGGCTCCCAGGACAAGCTCTTCTCCCAGTTCACTGCTTTCTGTTTTCCTTTCTGAACCACGGTAGATGGAACAATCACTCCTTCACAGTTAAGATGTATGTCAGTGATAAGAACAAAGTCTGACGGTGGGTTTTGATCTCTGCACCCACAGTGGGAGTAATTCTGTGGAACTCCAGGCAAATTCTTTGATCTCTTCGTGTTGTCGTTGTTTAGTCCCTAAGTCGTGTCCAACGCTTTGTGACCCCATGAAATGCAGCCCACCAGACTCCTCCACCCATGGGATTTCGCAGGCAAGCGTCCTGGAATGGGTTGCCATTCCCTTCTCCAGGGGATTTTCCTGACCCAAGGATCGAACCTGCGTCTCTTGCACTGCAAGCAGATTCTTTACTGCTGAGCTACCATGGAAGCCCTTGATCTCTTTGGGCCTAAGTAAAGAAGGATACTTAAGCCATAGCCAACAAAGTTATCCAGATAAAGAGACACTCAAAGATGAAGTCTAAATTCATCGGCAGGTAGTGCCCATCACTGCTCAAAGGGTCCAGGGCCACCAGCAATTCTTTTGATTTGCTTTCTCCTCAAGGTTCCTATTTCATAAAAGCCACACTTCACTTATCAGTAATAACGCATTTTGCCTGTTTGAGTTGGCCCCAAACATAACTAAACTATCAAGCAGAAGTCCTGGTTGATTACTTCTGCAGAAAGTTATCAAAAGAAATCAATGTTTCCATGAAAAATAGGATGTCATTTTAACCAAAAGTGTTAGTTGCTCAGTTGTGTCCTAGTCTGAGATCCCATGGACTATAGCCTGCCAGGCTCCTCTGTCCATGGGATTTCCCAGGCAAGAATACTGGGTAGCCATTCCCTTCTCTAAGGGGATCTTCCTGACCCAGGGACCAAACCTGGGTCTCCTGCATTGCAGGCAGACTCTTTGCTGTCTGAGCCACCAGGTAAAAGTTAACCAAAAGTAATGTCACTCAAAATGGGTTAACTATGTATTTCATATTTGGAAACAGTGTTTATAACTTACAAAAATTGTCCTTCAACTGTACACTATCTTCTGGAATCCTTTTGAAATCCAGAGACCTTGAACTTGGAATTACTGTATCTGGTGGTCTCAAAGATTCTAACATTCCATGATATTTAGCTTCAGATATTCTGGATGCCAAGGGGGAGGATGGATATTAAGAATTCTCATCCACCACCAGTAAGAATACAATTTGGTACAATATTTGTCAAGGCCAATTTTGCAATACATTTTAAAATCCTTAAATGGGTATAGAAGTTCTAGTGCTAATAATGGTGGATGGAGTAGTTCCTTCCTACCAGACCAAACCTCCTGAAGATAACAAGTAACAACTCAAAACAAAATATTTTAGAAAGGAAAGCTATGAAAGCACTGGAGAGCAACCAGAAGCAGGCAGAAACCAAAGGGGACTTTGACCTTTCAAAAAAGGAACCACACAGGATGAGACCTATGTTTAGACAGTTTTCTGATGAGGGCACTCCTCAGCCTGCCAGACAGAAAGCTGCACTCTTAACTGTTTGAAGTGTCAGAGGACAGAGTTCAGGGCTGTCAGAGTGGCTGAAAATCAGAGAGCTAGATCCTGAAAGAAGCTAAAAATTGAAAAAACTGAATAGAGATTTCAAATGCTGAGAGAGACAAGAATGTAGAGTTTGAATCTTGCCAACTTTTCCAGGAGAGACTTCATAAACACCTTTAACATTTTATTGATATCAGAGAAGAAGGAGGGGAGACAATAAAAGATTATGACCCAAGATGGAAGATATTTCCCTCATATTAAGCAAACTATCCAAAACAGACCCATTTTAAAGAGTAAAAATCAACCAACACAATACTGTAAAGCAATTATCCTTCTATTAAAAAAATCAAAATCAAGCTTCCATAACTTCAAGTTGATATGCCATAATTACCTGCCTGCTATCGTTAAAGACAGACAAAAGATACAGAATCTCTAAACCCGCTGTTCAAAAAAATATATAATAAAAAATTTCTAGATATGCAAAGAAAAAGAAAAATGTGGCACATACCCAAGAAAAAAAAATCAAGCAATAGAAACAGAACTCGAAGGTAACCTAGATGCTGGAATCAGCAGATAAAAAATTTATAGTAGCTATTCTAAATATATTTGAGGAATTAAAGGAAAACACTGCCGTGATGGGCTTCCCACGTGACTCAGTGGTTAAAAAAAAAAACACAAAACCTGTCAATGCAGGAGACTCAGGTTCAATCCCTGGGTTGGGAAGATCCCCTGAAGAAGGAAATGACAACCCACTTCAGTAGTCTTGTCTGGGAAATCCCACAGGGGAGCCTGGCAGGCTACAGTCAGTGCAGTCACAGAGTCAGACATAACTTAGTGGCTAAACAACAACATTGCCATAAAACAGGGAGAGAACCTCAGCAGAGCAATGGAAACAATTCTTTAAAAAGAATCAAATGGAAGTTCCAGAACTGACAAGACTCAGAACTGAAAGATTCAGTGGATACCCCAAAAAGAAAAATGGGTGAGTAAACTAGAAGACAGGCCAATACAAACAAGCCAATCTTTTTTTAAGCTGCCTTCAAAAAGATCGTGCCATTCAGTGAATAAATAAAGGCATAGGAGCCGAGCAATGTGATCTATGAGAAATCTAAAGCAAAAAGAGCTCTTTTAGAAAGAAACTGAGAACTCCCCTGGCAGTCCCGTGTTTAAGCCACTGAACTCCTAAGATAGGGGTCATTGGTTCAATCCCTGGTTGGGGAACTAAGATCCCACATGCTGTATGGCGTGGCTATGAAATAGAAGCGTGTGGTCACAAAGCATTCTCTCTTGGTTTAATTGATATCTTTACTCAAATAAGCCAGTCTTAAAAACACAAAACAAAACAAATTTTTTAAAATGAAAGAGCTTCAGTGACATTTGGTACAATATCAAGCATTCTAATATAAGTGTAATCGGAATCTCAGAGAGGAAGAAAGGGAAAATGAGCAGGAAAAGCATTTGAAAAATATGGCTGAAAATGTCCTAAACCTGATGGAAAACACTAACTTCTAAACTCAAGAATCTTAATAAACTCCAGAGAAGATAAACATACCCATTCACCACAGAAAGGTATGTCATAGTCAAACTGCTGAAAAATAAGAAGCCTTAACCCGCCAGAGAAGAAAATGACACAGATACGAAAGACCAATGACAGGAGTCACATCTGAGTTTTTATCAGAAGCAAAGAAGCAAGAGATCATGTGATGATAAGATCATGAAATGATTAGCGCTAAAGTTCTACATCCAGTAAGATACATTCTTCAAAAAATTCAGGAAACAGACATTTTTAGCTAGCTGAAGCTGAGCGACTTCTTCATCAGGAAATGTGAAAGGAAGTTATTCAGATTGATGAGAAATGACACCAGGAGGAAACCTGGGTCTTCAACATGGGGAAAAGTTACCAAAAATGGTAAATATGTGAGCAAAATAAAAGACTACTTTTCTGCCCTTCTGCAGTTTATTTTAGAGACAGCCAGGAATTGTTTTTGCCATGATATCATACCGCATGAATCTCTGACCAATTGGAGCTAGACCTTATCAACGAGTATCTAGAAAAGTCTTCAAACAAAAATTAAGCAACACATATTTAGGCTTACCATTTACAACTTAAAAGTAAAATCCTGAAGCTATGAAACCCATGGAAGATCTCTGCAGTCTTGGGGCAGACAAAGATTTCTGAATGTGACAGGGCACACAGGTCCACTCTGGCACCCGGGCTGTGTCTTGGAAAAGGAAAAGTGGGAAAGAAACCTTGGGCAATATCAAGACCTTAGATCTCACCGTCTAAGTTTTACAGTTAGTTTTACTAACTGAGGACTCTTCAGGTAGTAAAATGAAATATTTGGTTGCTACCAGTAGGAAAAGGGCTTGGAGTTCAAGATGAACTTAGATATTTTAGAAAATGAAAGTCAATTTTTTTTTTTTTTTTGCTCTTCTGACATGCAATTGAGTTATTTGTGCATTTCTAGAAGATTAAAATGTGAGGAGTGGCCCATGGAGAAGCAGCCTTAGAGGAGAAAGAAGAGGAAACAGTGTCTGGAGACCTCAAGGACTCCAAATCTAGATTCCAGGGGCCCTTTACACTACGATGTAGTCCTGGTGATAAGATGTACCACACTAAGCTTCATCGAGCCGTACTGGCTCAAAGCAAGCTGTTCTCCCTTTGAAATTCAAATAGAACCCCTGTGCAGTTTTACCTCCAGAGAAAGGATATTTTCTTATATATATGGCTTTCCTACTGGCTCAGACAGTAAACAATCTGCCTGCAATTCAGAAGACCTGGGTTCAATCCCTGGGTTGGGAAGATCCCTTGGAGGAAGGCAAGGCAACCCACTCCAGTATTCTTGCCTGGAGAATCCCCATGGACAGAGGAGCCTAGGGGGCCACAGTCCATGGGGTCGTAGAGAGTCAGACACAACTGAGCGGCTAAGCACAGCACACACACACACACACACACACACACACACACACATATATATATTTTTTATATTTAACTTTGAAAGTGAAAGTCGCTCACTCGTGTTCAACTCTTTCTGACTCCATGGACTGTATAGTCCCTGGAATTCTCCAGGCCAGAATATTGGAGTGGGTAGCCTTTACCTTCTCCAGAGGATCTTCCCAACCCAGGAGTTGAATCTGGGTCTCCTGCATTGCAGGTAGATTCTTTACCAACTGAGCTATCAGGGAAACCTCATATTTAAGTTTATATATATTTAATATATAAATTTATGTATGTATGTCCATGCTAAGTTGCTTCAATATATATAGAATGTCAATGTCATTATATATATAGCATAAATTTATACAATAAATTATATGTATTATATATTTACTATATAATTTTATTTATTATATTAATATGTAAATTCTATATTACTTATAAATATGTATTTAACATAGGAATTATTTATAAATGCATGTTTAATATATAAACTATATATATATTTAACTTGGTGGCTCAGACGGTTAAGCATCTGTCTACAATGCGGGAGACCTGGGTTCAATCCCTGGGTCAGGAAGATCCCCTGGAGAAGGAAATGGCAATCCACTCCAGTACTATTGCCTGGAAAATCCCATGGACAGAGGAGCCGGGTAGGTTACATGTAGTCCATGGGGTCACAAAGAGTCGGACACGACTGAGCAACTTCACTTCACTTCACATCGTTGATTTACAGTGTATATCAATCTCTCCTGTACAGTCAAATGACACCGTTAAATACATAGATACTTTCTCATTTTCTTTTCCATTATGGTTTATCACAGGCTGTTGAATATACTGTAGGACCTTGTTGTTTATCCATCCTATGTGTAACAGTTTATATCTGCTAATCCCATGATCCCAGTCCTTCCCCAAGAAAGGATATTTTCTACACTGACTCAGTACCAACTCTGAGAAACTTGTCTGAATTTTTTTGAATATTAAAATTAATTGTCATTAATAAATGAAACTCTTAACAGTCCCATGGGATCCTAAAGGTTTTGAAGCATTCACCATCCACAGAGTCCAAAAGCCTGGAAAAGCTCTGGCTTCTGCTCCAGGAGGGGATGGTAGGGTCGTCCCCGTCCCTATTCTCACCACCCACCCTGAGCATAACCAGCGGGTGGCAGAGACATCCCGGTGGCCCCAGGGGACCGAGGCTCTTTCATCACTAGAGAATTCTAGAGACCGTTTGGAACCTGAGTGACCAGCCCTCCTGGCTGCCCTGTGACTGTCCCTGCTTCAGCTTTCAGAGGCCATATCCCTGGCGGTTTCTCAGTCACCCTGCTAGCAGGTCAAGAGCGGTCGGTAGGAGGCTGTGCCCTCTCCCCAGGGCAGCTGCTTCCTGTCTGAGAGCCTCTGTTCAAAAGGCTTCTAGGTATGGATGCCCCCGCCACCCCTGCCTGCTTCGGCCTTTTCTCCTGGCTTTGATTTCTGTTCGATGTCATCCACCATCCCATGCCTCCTTGGATCTCAGCTACAGTCACCCTGTCTGGGCCCTTCTGGGTACCTCCAGCCCGAGAACACAAGGCTAGGTTCCCAGAAGACCCATAATTTAAGAGTTACTAACAACTGTAAGTTACATGTAAATTTCACAGCTAACCGTTCTGATGACAAAGAACATTTACTTGTTGTTGTTGTTGTCTTTAGATCTATGTCATTCAAAACGCTTTAAACCTGTACAGCACCAGCATTCACTGCCCGCTTCAGGGCCTCTTACCTTCGAGTAAACGCCTGAGCCGGGGATTCGCGTTTCTGCTTTGTTTCCGGTCCACGGGAGTCCTAAAGTGGTAAAAGAGAGAGACAAAACAAAAAGGACATGAGCAATGTTCGCTGATCTCCGGCTGAGTTTGCGGGCTCACTGCTGAAGCTGTACCTGCAGCTTTAAATGGCACGGCAGTCCACTGGCAAGAAGGCTGGTTTGGACTGCAACAGCCTTCATTTACTCATTCATTCAACAAATAAGCATTGCATGTCAAAGTGCTTTAGAGATGGAACTAAACAAAAACACTGCCAGCATTCATTAAGGTCCTGGCCTGTTGTGACTAACCCTTGTGCTCACTTCTGTACCTTCTGTGTCCTTCACACAGCAGGCTATGTGGGAGTCCAGTGAGCAAATCCAAGGCTGAAGGAGAAGCAAAAGTCTTTCTTTGACCATCATGGGGGACCCTGCCTGGGTCTGAAAATTAAACTGACAAAGATTTAACAGGAGAAAAGCATACACGTTTATTAAGTTTGCACATTTTACATGATCTAGAAGCCATCAGAAGGAAATGAAGACCCAAAGCAAAAGTTAGACCTGAGTGTTTTGTGCTGGGTTTGAGGAGGATGCCCAGGTGTGCAGCATATGACAGGTGAAGGGACAGATGCGAGTGTAATAAACTGGGGGAAACTGAGCAAGGCCTGTTTGTTAGGATTCTTCTCTTTATCTTCAGAGAGAAGGATGATCTTCCAGGTAAAGGGAGGGTGCCTCTCACAGAAGGATTTTACGATGTGTCTCAGGGAAGAAGTGCACGTAGAGGTAGAAAAGGGCAGCTGCTATTTTCTCAAGTCCCTTCAGTTTAGAATACTCAATACGCCCAGCTACCATATATTTTTGGGTAGTATATTCTGAACCTCATCACGGCTCTGGCAATAATGATGTCATCTTATATAATCAAAGAGCCTATTGTTGGACAATAGGGTACTAGGAGCAAAAATGAGTCAAACCCATGCCATCCTTCATCACCACCCCTCCCCCAATGCACTCCCAGCACGCGCTTCACTGACCAGCAGCCAGAGCCTTGGAGCCGGGACCAGGTTTCCCAGATACATCAAGACATCTGTAAGATGGCACCAAAATGAATCTTCAAGTCCTTCACTTATTCAACACAGTTGACAATCCTTGTGGGCCTCCCTGGAGGCTCAGTGGTAAAGAATCCACTTGTCAATGCAGGAGACATGGGTTTGATCCCTGGATCAAGAAGATTCCCTGGAGAAGGAAATGGCAACCCACTCCTGTATTCTTGCCTGGGAAATCCCATGGACAGAGGAGCCTGGCGGGCTTCAGTCCATGGGGTGGCAAAGAATCAGACATGACTTAGCAACAAAGACAGGCCTTGTCTCACAGGTTTGGGGCACCAGTCACAGAATCTGCATCTGTGAACTCCATCACAAAGGGCCTGTATGCTAAGAGATTGGAGTTTCCATAAATCATGGGGAAAGCTGAGTCGCTGGGTTTGGGAATGGGCACGGGAGAGAACAGGAATGGCAAAAATAGGCCTGAGGCAGGAGTAATGTGGGCACTGCTGAGTTGAATAAGGTAAGCCCCAAAGTCTCAGACAACAGCATCCCAACGACAGAGCTTGGTGGCATATCCCCCACCCACACCCCCCAGCAAATCCCCAGGCTATACAGAGAGAGGAGGCGTTCGGAGTCACTCCCTCCCCAAGATGCCACACAATGGAAGGAAGGGGCATGGCCCCAGAGGAAACTGGGTGGAGCAGACACAGGTAGCCCTGATACGCTGCAGCTCTCTTGACAAGGCTTCGTTGCCTCTGTAACCGGGCTTCTGCAAGTACCGCTCAGGGGTACAGGCAGCCTCTAGAACAGTCGAGGAAGAGGAATCTGTGTGTGTGTGTGTGTGTGTGTGTGTGTGTGTGTGTGTGAGCGCGCACTCAGTTGTGTCTGACTCTTTGTGACCCTATGGACTGTAGCCCTTCAGGCTGCTCTGTCCATGGGATTTTCCAGGCATGAATACCGGAGCAAGCTGCCATTTCCTTCTCCAGGGGATCTTCCTGACCCAGAGATTGAACTCGTGTCTCTTGCATCTCCTGCACTGACAGGCAGGTTCTTTACCAACTGAGCCATCTGGGAAGCCCTGTATCTCTAGAGCCTCCAAAAAAGAATGAGGGTTTGCCTTGAGCCCAGTGAGATGGATTTGGGGTGCCTGGCCTCCAACACTGTCCGAGAATAGATTTGTGTTGTTTTAAGTCACCCAGGGTGTTCACACCAGCCAGAGGAAATGAAAACATCTTACACAACAAGCAGGAAGATAGAGAGGGACCCAGGGGCTCACTTGTCACATCCTAGGAATCCAGATCTTGCCTTCTACTGGGTAGCATCCTCCTGGAGTCCCAACTCAGGACAAGTCCCTAAGAGTCCCAGGGTGCCCTGGGGCTCAGCAGAGCCCTGGGAAAAGCAGTGGTCCTTCATCAGCTCCAAGAGGGCTGCTCACCAACCCTCAGCCTTCAGCATACGGGGCATTTTACGACTGTTCTGTATTCACTAATGCACCTGCCGGGGCACCAAATGGAAACAGTCCAAGAGCTCTCCGGGCTGATCTGGGTGTCTCCACGGTCTCCATGAGTCTGAACCGGCACATCCATTGTATGAACAAGTGCATACTGGAAACATCCAGGTCAGAGTAGGAGTCGCTGCAGCCTCAGAAGGCAGAGGATGGGGAGGGCCCTCAGAGCAGCTGCTGTTACTCAAGGCATTTTGATCACCAAGCATCAGGCATGCTGGCTTTCATCAATATCCTCTGAAAGATGCACACACACGTGCAGGTGGGAACAAAACGTTTTCTGCTGCTCATTTCATCCCAGCCTCAGCCCAAACGTATTTATATCTCAAAATTTCTCAGCACAATGAGGTGTGAAGCAGGGGGAGGGAGATGCTCTAGCCACACTGTGGGGGAGGGTAATTTGGTCCAAGCTCCTGTTTACGGGAATGGTTTTCTACTAACACAGAAAAAGCAAAACTTCTGAAATAAAGGAGGACTGCAATTGTTTGTTTCCTTTTGCTTTTTTGGTTACAACAGTAAAAACTGTCCTTCAAAATAGTCCCCAAAGACATCAGAGCTGGACAATGATGAATGGGGAACAGATGTTTCTGGGCTGTCAGAATGGCAGCTTCCTCCTCGACACGTGGGCTCTGGGATGCAGGGAAGGGGTCACTGTCCGGTCTTGGAGGCCAGACAGACCAGGCCTGGCAGGCCAGGGCTCAGGTTCCAAGGGTGAGCGGGACGGCGGGCCAGCCTTCCCTTGTCAAGTTGGGCAACTCGGGGCTTTTAACTGCCTTGGGGATGAGGGTGTGCGCCTTGAATGAGGAACTAGGACTGGCCCTGACTTCCCAGTAGGCGTACAGCTCAGTTTACAAAGATCTGGTTCCCCAAGGCCTGGGAGGCAGGGGCCAGGGGAGGATCTGCTTTTCTCAGGACCTGGGAGCTAGCGCTGCAATTCTGTGCCACCCACTTTCCCACATCACTTCACTTGCCCACTTCCCTCTCCCCAGAAACCCCACACGGCCAGCGCCTGGGGAAGGTAGGTGGGAGTGGACCCGGGCAGATGGCCAGCCAGCCTGTTGCTCTCAGAGGCCCCCCAGCCCATCCAGCCTCTGGTCTCCAGTGGCAGCGGCCTCCCAGCAGGTCACCCCACGGGTTTCCTCCAATGACCTCAGCACTTGCTCCGTGGGCCCCTGCGGTCAGTGTCCACAGAGTGTTCAAAGACCCTGAGGGGCTGGAGGGTCCGAAAGAACGCAGTGGAGTGGCCGGAACCACGCCAACTCCCAGGGCATCTGGTACTGGACACACGGGAGCCCTGTGACATGCCCTAAGGCTCCCCCACACTCAGAGCTCCTCCCCCGCCCAGCAGGAAGCAGAAGCCGGGGTTGAGGTCACCCCACATCCTTCTTTCCCACCACACTCACAACATCACGTGCATTGCACGGCATGGCTGAACCCCCACTCCTATTAGGAACCTCCCGTGTGGCAGGTTTTAGATGCCAGGGGTTAGGTGGGAAGCAGCATCTGGAGTCCAGCTCCTCGGGTTCAAACCCCAGGTCCAGACTCATCATTCTCCATGGGCCTGCGCATTTCATACCCTCTGGGTGCCTCAGTTTCCCCATCCTTAAATGGTGAGTTTAATACTTCCCAAGGGAGCTGCTTGTGACTATTAAATGTCAAGTGCAGATGGTGACTGCAGCCATGAAATTAAAAGACTCCTTGGAAGAAAAGTTATGACCAACCTAGACAGCATATTCAAAAGCAGAGACATTACTTTGCCGACTAAGGTCCGTCTAGTCAAGGCTATGGTTTTTCCTGTGGTCGTGTATGGATGTGAGAGTTGGACTGTGAAGAAGGCTGAGCGCCGAAGAATTGATGCTTCTGAACTGCAGTGTTGGAGAAGACTCTTGAGAGTCCCTTGGACTGCAAGGAGATCCAACCAGTCTATTCTAAAGGAGATCAGCCCTGGGTGTTCTTTGGAGAAATGATGCTAAAGCTGAAACTCCAGTACTTTGGCCACCTCATGAGAAGAGTTAACTCATTGGAAAAGGCTCTGATGCTGGGAGGGATTGCGGGCAGGAGAAGGGGACGACCCAGGATGAGATGGCTGGATGGCATCACTGACTCGATGGACGTGGGTCTGAGTGAACTCCGGGAGTTGGTGATGAACAGGGAGGCCTCGTGTGCTGCGATTCATGGGGTCACAAAGAGTCGGACACGACTGAGCGACTAAACTGAACTGAACTGAAAGGCGCTGGCCTGATACGCCGGCGCACTACTTATAAGAGGCCCAGAGAATGAGCACCTGGCCTCATGAAAGACCCCATGTGGCGTGCCTAGCCATGGACCATCCCTATCAGCTTTCAGTGAGTTCTCAGGGCGCAGGCGCGGGTCCTGCGGGCCATGCTCTTCGCAGGCGCACCGGCTGAAGCCGGGAGCGCGCTGGGAACAGCAAGGCACGGAGGATGCGGAGCAGAGGACAGGGGGACGAGGGGGCAGCTGGAGCCCAGTTCGCTCTCGCAAAGCACTTCCTGAACTGCACATTCAGTTACCACAAAATGAGTCAAGGTCCCTTTCAAGTGGCTTATTGAGCTTCCCTCTGATCTGGTACAGCCTCCCCAGGATGGACGGGCCACAGGCTTTCCTGGTGAGCTATCAGGCCCGGGTTGAAAACCCCTCAACTGGGCACCAGTGCCAGGCTCTGCACAGGCACTGCTTCACTTCTTCCCTACATCAAACCCACAGTCTGGCCTGGTTCCCATTTTACAGATGAGGAAACTGAGGCTCAGAGAATTTGGGTGAGTGGCCTGGGCTCACACAGCTGGTCAGGGTCAGGGCTGGGATTTGATCTTGTGCCTGTCTGGCTCTTACCTGCTAGCTCTTTCGCCTGGCTCAGTGCAGTGGGCCAAGGCCATGCTCACCTTACCTGCCTGGGTCAGATAGAGGTCCGGAAACTCTCACTGGTAACATGGAGACACTGGGGAGGTGAGGCTGTGGAAATGGAAGGCTTAAACCCCTTTTCTCTCTTCCCAGGAGGAAACTGGGGACTGTACTTTCTAGGCAGGAAATACTAGGGCCCCACTGACGGGGTGGTATCTCCTGTGGACAGATCTCTCATAAGAAGGGAGTCAATTTGGCTATAAAATATCTGGGGGAATGCCCTATGGGTCAAGTAGTTAGCACTCTGAACCTCCACTGCAGGGGGCCTGGGTTTGATTCCTGGCCGAAGAACTAAGATCCCACAAGCTGCCTGGTGTGACAAAAAAAAGTCTCCCCTGAAACACCAAGATTCCATGGTTGAGGGAGACAGCCACAGAAGCTTTCTCTGAAAGCTGTCTTCAGGACCAGGCACCTGCCCGGGGGGAGGGGAAGCCTCAGCGGTGAAAGCCCTTCATCCTGGGGTGGGGAGTGCTGAGGGAACGAGGGCGGGCCCCAAGGCCAGGGTAGGTCCCGCCCCAGGGAGCGGTCCTTTTGGGTCTCTGGGAAAGAGGGAGGGCTTCTCAGAGGTACCCAGGGAAATAAGAGAGAAAAAAGGAAGCAGGTGCATTTGAAACACAAAGCCAGCCTGTGGAAAACCCACGCCAGCCAAGAGGGTCTGGATTGCGCTGGGGCTGGTTTGGTTGTTTGTTTTCGCTTTTGTCCTTGTTTTGATTGAGTTTAGGAGTTTTCTTAGTAATCACCACTAGGAAAGTCAGGTGGCCACCCAAATGAAAAAAAGAAGAGAGAGAAGCAAAACTGGGTGATAACAGCAGACAACAAATCTAAGGACATTTTCATGGACCTCGCCCATCTTTTTGAGATGGAAGTGAGTCTGAGCCTAAAGTCACATTTTTCCTCCTGATTCCCTTTGTCTTTTTTTAAAAAGCAGCTCTCACTTACAGAAATACTTCACAGTACCCTTGTAACGTGTACACACTATAAATGAGGCTCAGGAACCCCTTGACCACTGCCCTGCAGACAGGACCTCCCAGCTGCCCACTGCACCCCGAGGGCTGGAGGGCTCTGTGGGCTGGGTGAGGCCTTGGAGTCCTCCCATAGTTACTGCTTCCTTTTTAGGAGTAGGCTCAATGCTGGTGACTAAAGCACATGCCTAAAGAAGCATGGTTTTGTGGGAATGCAAACTAGTACAGCCACTATGGAGAACAGTGTGGAGATTCCTTAAAAAATTGCAAAAAGAACTGCCTTATGACCCAGCAATCCCACTGCTGGGCATACACACGGAGAAAACCAGAATTGAAAGAGAAATGTGAACCCCAGTGTTCATCACAGCACTGTTTATAATAGCCAGGACATGGAAACAACCTAGATGTCCATCAGCAGATGAATGGATAAGAAGGCTGTGGTACATATACACAATGGAGTATCACTCAGCCATCAAAAAGAATACATTTGAATCAGTTCTAATGAGGTGGATGAAACTGGAGCCTATTATACAGAGTGAAGTAAGCCAGAAAAAAAAAACACCAATACTGTATACTGCTGCTGCTAAGTCGCTTCAGTCGTGTCCGACCCTGTGCGACCCCAGAGACAGCAGCCCACCAGGCTCTCCCGTCCCTGGGATTCTCCAGGCAAGAACACTGGAGTGGGTTGCCGTTTCCTTCTCCAATGCATGAAAGTGAAAAGTGAAAGTGAAGTCGTTCAGTCGTGTCCGACTCTTAGCGACCCCGTGGACTGCAGCCCACCAGGCTCCTCCGTCCGTGGGATTTTCCAGGCAAGAGAACTGGAGTGGGGTGCCATTGCCTTCTCCGCCAATACAGTATACTAACACATATATATGGAATTTAGAAAGATGGTAAGGATAACCCTGTATGCGAGACAGCAAAAGAGACACAGATGTATAGAACGGACTTTTAGACTCTGTGGGAGAGGGAGGGGGTGGGATGATTTGGGAGAATGGCATTGAAACATGTATACTATCATGTAAGAAACGAATCGCCAGTCTATGTTCGATACAGGATACAGGATGCTTGGAGCTGGTGCACGGGGATGACCCAGAGAGATGGTATGGGGTGGGGGGTGGGAGGGGGGTTCAGAATTGGGAACTCACGTACACCCGTGGCTGATTCATGTTAATGTATGGCAAAACCAATACAGTATTGTAAAGCAAAATAAAGTAAAAATAACAACTTTAAAAATATATTTAAAAAAAGAAGCATGGTTTTCTCTCTGCTTTGGAGATATTTGTATTTATAAAGCATGTTTTAAAAATATTGTCATTCATTAAGGACTCTTAAACTGACCACTATATTTCACATCTGGCGATTAACATGCATCAAGGATTGAAATGGGAGCAAACATCAAATAAATTAGTTAAACATGAAAAAAAAGCATGTTCTGTAAGTCAAATTGCAAAGTCTGCCACGATGCCTCACTCCTCAGAAGGACCTAGAAAGGTCTGAATTGCCCCTAAACTCTTCCTCCAAATAGTACCTAAGCCTTCTTTTTGAAGCTGTTACACATACCCCACCCCCACCTCCCATGCTCCAAGCCTGGACTGGCCACCTTTCTCATCTATTTCAGAGATCCCTGGGTCAATAAGATCCTCTGGAGGAGGAAATGGTGACGCACTCTAGTATTCATGCTTGGAGCATCTCATGGACAGAGGAGCCTGGCAGGCTACAATTGATGGGGTCACAAAGAGTTGGACACGACCGAAGCAACTGAGCATGCGTCCACACGCCCAAATCATCTCAGAGCTAAGAGTCTTGCCCCAGACTACCCTCTCTTGTTGGTTTCTCCAGAATAGCAGCAACTCCTGACCTCAACTCCTATCTTCTCACTGAGATTTCAGGAAGTGATAACCTCCTGGGCATGAATGTCCCATATGCAGACTCCCATCAGAGGCCCTGGGTTTCCTGACTAAAGCCAGCTGCTCCTGTATCAGGCTTCATGAAGCTCTGAGCCTGTGTTCTTATGGAGATTTTCCATCTAGTCTCTCAATGCAGGAGCACAGGAGACTTGTAAGGCTCTGGAACATTCTAGAAGATCATAAACACCAGACCTTCAAGCAGCTGGTTGTAGAAATGGAGGAAAGAGATGCACCAACTCTCACCCCTGTCCTCACATCCTCCAAGCTGAGCTCATCCACACTGGGTCATGGGGAGACAGCATCCAGAGTTCCTGGTTGGACTCCATTGTTGCTCTGACGATAGAGTGGATATATTGTGTGAGTGGTAGCCCCTGAGGTGGGTACACAGACTTCCCAGAGGATACTGTGTAGACATGCTGTATGCATGGAGGGCCGTCCACAAGGGTCAGGACAGAATGCCAGACTTTAGGAACTGCTTTCCCTTCCATGATTTTTAGCACATTGAAGACCTCGAGAAGTCTTGCAATAGTGGAAATAGTTCAATTCTGTAACTCAAGGTTTCCCAAACTTACTAACTCAGAGAACTCATTTCTGGCAAAACACCTGTTGCTGTCTCCCAGCAGAACACATGCTGAGACCTGCTGGTCCAGCCATCTGGGGAGAGTAATGATGTTGGTCACAGTGCTTCTTAAACAGTTGATAATTTGTGCTGCTGTACTCCAAGGGCCTTGACACCCAGCCTTTTTTCTGATAGTTTAGATGGACCCAGTGTCTGAAACTCTAAGGTATTTTAATGATGGCTTGAGTTTAAAAGAATGGGATCTCAAACTGTGGCCCCTGTGATCCCTGGTCCAGGAAGATGCCACAGAGCATCTAAGCTCATGCACCACAACTACCGAGCCCAAGCTCTAGCACCCGCAAGCTGCAGCTGCTGAGTCCTCGAGCCTAGAGTCCACGCTCCACAACAAGAGAAGCCACTGCAATGCAAAGCCCATGCGCTGCAACTATAGAAAGCCTGTGGGCAGCAAAGAAGACCAAAATAAATTTTAAAAGATCACATGTGTGTAGACCCTCTGCCACCTCACAGAAAACTCAGCATTTCTTGTTAAGTGTGCCCAGTGTGTATTAAGAGCTTACAACTATGGTTTCCACCCAGGAATCCTTCAGGGGAACTTATTATACGTGCGGTGTTGGCATTATCTGGGCAAGACAAAAGCCCCATTCTTCCCTGGTCAGGTGTTAGGTGCTAATAATTCGGGTCACCTCCTAAGGATGATCCTTAGCCTGGTTCTCAAGTGTGGGCATCAATCATGTCACAGGTAAACAGGGCTCATGAGCTACTCCATGTATAAACCAAAAGACCGCCTGGGAAGTAGCTCGTCCTAGAAGTGGAACTGAAGATGAGCAGTGGGCAAAAGCACAAGCTGATCAGCTTTGATGCTGGCATTCTTGACGGATCGTCTCCGATTCTGGAGGGCAAATGAGCAGAGCTGCTCTGTGTCACCCAGCGAGGTCTGCCTGGAGACACGTTGGTGTTTACCTGCCACATCCTTTCAGTTTTATTGCACTCAATGGCCTTGTATATTTAATGCGGAAATTTGCTGAAGTGGTTACCAAGCCACGGGGAATAGGAAGGCATGAGGGAGCCACTTTCTGACCCTGAGGCTGGCAAAGTTGCCTCCTTAACCAGACCTGTGCTGGGTTACGATGTTATTTGCATTTAGAGCATTAAGTCTTGAAGCTAAAATTGTAGCAGGAGCTAACTGGAGTACAGGCAGCCTGCTCTGCCATGGATTTAGGATGTTTACTCAATGATGGATGAGAACTTTCAGGGAAAGAAGGATTTTCCCCTCCGTCTTTCCACAATACAATGTCAGTCCACAGTGATCAAGGTCCTGATTTGGGGGTGAGTGTGCAGAGCCTTTTTAAAAGCCTTCAGATCCTGTATCTGACCTTCATAGTTTTGCTCTCAAATAGGTGGGGAAAAAAAGTAGAAATAGTGACAGATTTTATTTTCTTGGGCTTCAAAATCACTGTGGACAGTGACCGCAGCCATGAAAATAAAAGACGCTTGCTTCTTGGAAGGAAAGCTGTGACAAACCTAGACAGGATATTCAAAAGCAGAGACATCACTTTGCCAACAAAGGTCCATATAGCCAAAGCTATGGTTTTCCCAGTAGTCATGTATGGATCTGAGAGTTGGACCGTAAAAAAGGCTGAGCACCAAAGAACTGATGCTTTTGAATTGTGCTGGAGAAGACACTTAAGAGTCCCTTGGACTGCAAGATCAAATCGTTCAATCTGAAAGGAAATCAACTCTGAATATTCATTGCAAGGACTGATGCTGAAGCTCCAATACTTTGGCCACCTGATGTGAAGAGCCAACTCGCTAGAAAAGACCTTGATGCTGGGAAAGGCTGAGAACCGGAGGAGAAGGGGACAACAGAGGATGAGATGGTTGGATGGCATCAGTGACTCAGTGGACATGAGTTTGAGCACACTCTGGGAGATGGTGAAGGACAGGGAAGCCTGACCCTGTCTTTGTGCTACAGACCCTGGGTTCGCAAAGAGTCAACACAACTGAGTGACTGAAGAGCAACAAGAACTAAGAAGCAATCGGATGAGATGTCAGCGGGGCTAGGGTTTACAGTGGGGCTGAAGGACCACATTGCTTTGCCCGAGTTTGGACAAAGCTGTATTAAGTGCCATTCACACATGTAGGAGATGTGGGTCGGGAAGATCTCCTCGAAAAGGAAATGCAAACCCACTCCTATATTCTTGCCTGGGAAATCTCGTGGACAGAGGAGCCTGGTGGGCTACAGTCCATGGGGTCACAAAAGAGTCAGAGCTGACTGAGCAACTGAAACAACATCACGGGCCTGACGTTGAATCAGGAGCATCTGGCCGCTGTGCCACTGCACGAGGGACTCAGAGAATCCCCAGCCGAGGCCCCCACGCCCCTGCCAAGGGTTTGTCTTCAGGTTCTTGGAACTGATTCCTGATGACTCCAGAAAAGGGAGGCCTCCCATTTCCGAAGTTCCCACTCCTCCCTCCTGTGATAAGACATAGAAAGAAGAGCCACAGGTTTCTGTCAGTCCAGGCAGAACAAAACTTCTGATCCCACAGAGTAAGGGAAAGACATTGGCCCTCAGAGAGGAGCCTCTTTCCAGAAGGGGATTCCTTGCAATGCGGCTCTCGCAGCATCCATCCTACACTGGGACCCAGGGGCAAGGACATGCAAACCCTGAAGTGCTCAGAAGCATTCATTGCCCGTGCCCTGGTCCTGCTGTGTGTGCACATGTGAATGTTAAGTCGCTTCAGGTGTGTCTGACGCATTGCAAACTCATGGGCCGTAGCCCACCAGGCTCCTCTGTCCATGGGGTTCTCCAGGCAAGAATACTGGAGTGGGTTGCCACGCCCTCCTCCAGGAGACCCTCCCAAACAGGGATGCAACCTGGTCTCTTCCATCTCCTGCATTGGCAGGTGGGTTCTTTACCACGAGCGCCACCTGGGAAGCCCCCTGGTCCTGCTGGTCTTTAGTTACATGACTTTGCTTTGGGCCTGATGGTGGGTGAAAAGTTGGGGATAATAATACCAACCACATAAGGTTGTTTCATAAATGAAGTTCATGTTTTTAAGCAGTTTGGTTAGAAAAACCCACTCTGAGTATCAGCTTTGCTGCTTCCTAACTCGGTCATTGGGGACAAAGTCATTTGCCCACTCTGAGTCTTCATTTCCCTATCTTAAAATGGGGAGAAATGGGCTATGAAAGAGCGGAGGGATGTGCTTTTCATAACAGGTATGTTTCATGATTTTCAATAACTGTTAGAGTCATGTCTCAATTTGATGGAAAGATGTATTTCTCCTTGAATTTAGGGAGGGATCAGAGGAGATTGTGTTTTATGCTGAAGTTAAAAACACTGGCCTAACTCCAGCTAAAAGTCCTTCTGTTTTTACAAGCACTGGAGGGGAATCCAAATGACACCCCAAAATGTGCCTCTTACAGGATTTGAAGCTTTTGCCTCATTTGAACCCTGTCATTTCACAACCTTTCCTTTGAGAGAGGCCTGACCTCCCAGTACTCATGTTTGTTTGTTTTGTCATCTAAACCAGCGTGGCACAACAGATATAAAGTAGAACTGCTTTTTTTCCCCGAGTAAGCTCTAGAATTTTAATGTTTGAACTCAATATAAAAAGAGGTAGACTCAAAGTAACAGCCCCCCCCAATTTGCCACATCCGGGAACCCCTCTTTCCTTGCAGAGGTTTAGGACAGGAGAATCAGATGTGAGCAGCAGTTGTAATGCTGAATTGTTGGGGAAGATTTATTACCAGGGGAAGGGATAGTTTTGAATCTACTTTTCTTGGCGCACGCAACAAGTATGTATGTAATTTTGCAAAGCAGTTTTGAGATAGAAACACACATGTGCACACACACAGGAACTATATTTAGTAACACTACCCATGCAGTCTTGGCCTTAAAAACTCCTGTTTCATCATCTGGCTGGAGAGCCAGCAGCCTGAGCTTTACTAGGAGCCCAGGGACGAAAAGCCTTATAAATACTAGAATCAGCCAGCTAGAGTGTGGACAGCAACACCATCGCAGCTAAATTACTGTTTCGAGGTGATACTTCTTAAAGCAGCACACAATTCTTTCCAATTTCAGTAGTTTGAAATGAAAGCAATGCAAATCAACTAATTTACAAAACCAAAACCAATTCACAAACATGGACAACACACTTACGGTTACCAAGGGGGAAAGGGGAGGGGAAAGGATAAGTTAAGAGTATGGGATGAATAGATACATTAATACAGTCCGGTATGTATAAATGACCGGGCTTCCCCAGTGGTTCAGTGGTAAAGAATCCGCCTCCCAGTTGCAGGAGACAGGGATTCGATCCCTGGGTCGGGAGAATTCCCTGGAGAAGGAAATGGCAACCCCCTACAGTGTTCTTGACTGGAAAATCCCATGGACAGAGGAGCCCGGCAGACTGCAGTCCATGGGGCTGTAAAAAAGTCGGACATGACTTAGTGACTTAAACAACAAAAATGAATCAAACAGATAAACCACAAAGACTTACTAAATAGCACACGGAATTATATTCAATATCATGTAAGAACCTATGATGGAAAAGAATCCGACGCTGTCCATCTGAAACTAACACAGTATTAGAAATCAACTATAGCTTAATAAATTTAAAAAAAATTTTAAGAAAATAAGCAAATAAATAAATAGTTTGAAATGAATCAAGGAAAGGGGAAGACAGTATTGACCACAGCAACTGAATTTCTGAAAAAATATTTTATTTACAAATAAAGTCTTACATATGAATCTTCAGATTTACCAGTCCCAACAAACATTGTACTGACTGATACCTGTGTTAACTAGAAAGATCAGAAAGGGAAGGAGAAGGTTCCATTCTGTAGTATCTACAAGTATATGCCTTTGTTTGATTTGAGACATTGGTGATTCACAGAGCTATGGCAGTGTGTGAAACAGTCTGCTGGTGATGCCAGCTCAGATCTTCCAGAACTAAACCTATGATGAATTCCAGGAGACCAAAACCTCTTTATGATTTCTACAGAGCAGACTCATATCTGTGTGTGTTCATGACATTTACAGAAGTGAGGTGCCTGGGGAACAGGAAGGGGTGCTTTATAAGGACAGATAAGCTCTGATGTATGAGCTCATTCATCAGATAAAAATATAACACCTGGGCTTTAGCCCATTCTTGATTCCGAAGGAAAGAAGTTGAGAATGAAGGGAACCCAGAGCCTTAAGTATTGATTTTTCACAGGCTGCCTCTCTTAACACATTTTGTGGTTGGTTTCAACCCCATCTTTTAAACTGGTGGGAACGTAGATTGGTGCAGCCGCTGTGGAAAACAGCATGCAGGTTTCTTAAAACAAACAATAAAACTAGAACTACCATATGACTCAGCAATTCGACTCCTCGGTATACACCAACAGAAACCCAAACACTAATTCAGAAAGGTACAAGGATCCCAACATTCACAGCAGCACTATTTCAATAACCAAGATATGGAAACAATCTAAGTGCCCATCAACAGACGAATAGATAAAGAAAAATGGTCCTTGTGTACAGTGAAATACTACTCATTCTCTTTTTCTAAAAAAAGAATGAAATTCTTCCAATTGCAATAACATGCATGGACCTAGAGGGCATTATGTTTAGTGAAATAAGTCAGGCAGAGAAAGACACTGTGATATCACTTATATGTAGAATCTAAAAATACAGATATGTCATCAAATATGCAGATGATACCACTCTAGTGGCAGAAAGTGAAGAGGGACTAAAGAGCCTCTAGATGAGGGTAAAAGAGGAGTGAAAAAATTGGCTTAAAATTCAGTATTCAAAAAACTAAGATCATGACATCCAGTCCCTTCATTTCATGGGAAACAGAAAGGGGAAAAGTGGAAGCAGTGACAGATTTTATTTTCCTGAAATCACTGTGGCCAGTGACTCTAGCCATGAAATTAAAAGACACTTGCTCCTTGAAAGAAAAGCTATGACAAACCTAGACAGCATGTTAAAAAGCAGAGAAAACACTTTCCCCACAAACGTCTGTATAGTCAAAGCCATGGCGTGCTGCAGTCCATGGGGTTGGAAAGAGTCAGACATGACTGGGCGACTGAAATAAACTGAACTGAACTGATGGTTTTTCCAGTAGTTGTGTACAAGCGTGAGAGTTGGACCATAAAAAAGGCTGAGTGCCGAAGAATTGATGCCTTTGAACTGTGGTGTTGGAGAAGACTTGAGAGTCCCCTGGATCAAACCAGTCCATCCTAAAGGAAATCAACCCTGAAGGCTCATTGGAAGGACTGATGCTGAAGCTGAAGCTCCCATAATTTGGCCACCTGATGGGAAGAGCCAGCTTCTTGGAAAAGACCCTGATGCTGGAAAAATCTGAAGGCTAAAGGAGGGCAGCAGAGGATGAGGTGGTTAGAGAGTATCACTGACTCAGTGGACATGCATTTGAGCAAACTTTGGAAGATAGTGAAGGACAGGGAAGCCTGGTGTGCTACAGTCCACGGGGTCCCAAAGAGTCAGACATGACTTAGTGACTAAACAACAACAGACTATAACGAATAAGAAACCAATTCACAGGTATAGAGACTAAACTAGTGGCTAGCAATGAGCAGAGGGCGGGAAAGGGGGCAGGATAGGGGTAGGGGGTTAAGTACAAATTACGATGCATAAAATAAATGAGCTACAGGGATATGTTGTGCCACACGGGGAATATAGCCAGTATTTTACAATAGCTATACGTGGAATATAATCTTTAAAAATTGTGAATCACTATGCTGTACACCTGAAATTTATATAATATTGTACACCAACTATGTGTCAATAAAAATAAACAAGTATTTTTAAAGCTTTGGCAATTTGTTTCATCGTCTCTGCCTCCTTCTCCTCTGTTTCTTCCTTCTTTTCTAAGGGAGCAGAAAGAACCTTTCTTAGAGGTCCTCTTAGTAAAGTGAAGTCGCTCAGTCCTGTCTGACTCTTTGCGACCCCATGGACTATAGCCCACCAGGCTCCTCCCTCCATGGGATTCTCCAGGCAAGAGTACTGGAGTGGGGTGCCATTTCCTTCTCCAGGGGATCTTCCCGACCCAGGGGTCAAACCCAGGTCTCCTGCATTCCAGGCAGAAGCTTTAACCTCTGAGCCACCGGGAAGCCCCAGAGGTCCTCTTAACCCTGTTCTATATCTTAGGGGACTTGAATATTCTCAGCGTCCTCAGTTTCTCTTCCAGTGGGAGCATGGTTTGAAAGATGGACTCCACTAGCCTTCAGCTGAAGAGACACAGTACAGCCTGATACAGAGAGGGCTCCTCTTTTCCTCTGTTTCAAAGCAGCTTCCAGATCTGGTGTTTTGAACACATCTCCCCAGGGCTTGAAAGCCCAGAGGTCCTATCTTCACGTAACAGTTAAGGAAATTATAGGGTAGAGGTTAAATGACAGTTTCAAGTGAAAAGCTCATGCTACAACCCAGGTCTTCCTTGTTCTGGCTAGTTCCTTGTCCTGGTTCTCCTTTATCACAAAATGCTCTTGCACAATCCACCCTCTGGGACAGTGTTAGTAAACAAAGACGGCTGTCAGCCACCTGCCTGCAGAAATAAAGGCGATTACATTTGTATCTTAAGGCTCAGTCTAAGCTGCCAAGACTTGAGACACCCTCTTGACTTCCACTAACTTCTCAGATGCTCCAACCCTTTGGGCACCTTGATGCAAAGAGCTGACTCATTGGAAAAGGTCCTCATGCTGGGAAAGACTGAAGGCAGGAGGAGAAGGAAGTGGCAGAGGATGAGGTGGTTGGATGGCATCACTGACTCAATGGAAATGAATTTCAGCAAACTCTGTGAGACGGTGAAGGACAGGGAAGCCTGGTGTGCTATAGCCCATAGGTCACAAAGAGTCAGACAAGACTGAGAGCCTGAACAACCACAAGGTCTTAGAAGTTACAAGGGCTGGAAATGGACTGGGATGGTCACCAGCGCCTGAATCCACAGGGAAATGAAGGTCAGGGAGTTTCTAATTATAAACAACAAACCAGAGTTTGGACTGGCTGTTTTTGTCGTCTCAGAAAACCTTCCACAGAATGACTTGTCTCCCTTCATTGTGTGAGGTTTGCGCTTTTTTGAACTGCTCTGTTTAGACAGTTTGAAAGTGTTTTTTCATTAATGTTTGCTGGCCAAGCGTCTCCCGAAGCTGAGTTAAGAAGCAGAATAATGAGGCTTTCAATCATACACGAGACTGACAATCAGCTAATAAAAAAATTCCTTTTTTTTTTCTTCCTATTTCCTCAAAAGGCAGTTCTCAGAAAAACAATTCATTTACTGTATGTACCCTGTTTACCAGCAAGGTTAAAAGTTCAGGAAAAAGAAAGACATCAAAATATTTACATTAAAGCCAATCAGAGTCCGCCTCCCGCGTCTGGCGCTGTAGGTTCGGATCGGCTGCTTGTCATGCCCCTGCAGCAGGGAAAGCCGTGCTCTGGCTGGCCAGCCCCACACTGCTCCAGCTCACTCTGTCTACAACTGGTTGTTTTTTTTTTTCTTTTCCTGTATTGCCGTCTTTGCTTCTCTCACCTTCTAGATCTTTTCTTCCTTTGGATATGATTTTGTGGCTGGGGTCATTAAGACCCCATCCCAGTAATTTTGCTGACGGCCTATTTCTACCACTGCCTTTATAACTGTGACTTTTAAAAAATTCTCCACATTCATGTATTGAAATAATTAAGATGATGGTCCCGTTTATTGATTCTGTACTCTGTGCCTCATGTTGGGCCAAATGCTTTCATAAGAGGGCTTCCCAGATGGCTCAGCAGGCCAAGAATCTGCTCGCACTGGAGGACACACAGGAGATGCAGGCTCCTTCCATGCCTGAGTCTGGAAGTGCTTTCATACATTGCGGCAAATACCCTCGTGTGCCAACCTAGGAAGCATTTCTCTCCATAGTTGATGATTTTGGAAATTGAGACTCAAAGAGATCAAACTTGCAGACCAAGACCAGGCAGACCAGACTTGGGACCCAACAGGTCAAGGGCTGGAATTCAGGGCTTCATTTCTCTACTTTAGAGGAAGAGCCCCAGGACTGACCAGCTTTTCAGAAGTACTTTCCTGGGTTCTTCTTGCCTCGGGAAGGAGCGGGTCAAGGAAAGTCAGGTGTCCCTCTGCTAACGCGAGCAATGACCTTCCAGAGGGTGTGGTGGGTAAGGGCCGGGCAGGGGAACATGCCAGCCGTGGGTCAGGCCAGCTATCCTCACCTGTGGTCAGCACCTCGCTGCTGTGCTGATCATGGTGGAAACCTGGCCTTAACGAGAGAAGGGCCCCACCAGGCTGGGCTGTGTGGCCTCTGCAAGTCTGTCCAGGAGGAGGCAGTCCTGGGGTGCCAGCCAGGGACACAGAGCTGGAGCGGGCAGCTCAGCTCTCCTCCGACACAGGCAGCAGGCGTGAACCCTGGAGCCAGGAACACTCCTCCAGGCACCTGTGCAGGGCAGAGAGAAGGGGCTTCCAGAGTGAATCTGCTGTGGGCACATCCTTCTTATGGCCCTACTATGTGCCAGTCACCAGCTGGGCATGAACAGTGGGGCCGGGGATGGCCCCCAGGCTCCTGGATGAAGATGGCTCAGGGCCTGTGCTCACCAGGCCCAGAAGGCGTCCCTGTGCCTCCAATCCGTGTCGGCTCTCGGAGTGGCTTCCTTGAAGTGCCCCAAGGGGAGAGGAGAGGGAGAGGTCTCCCCCTCTGTGGCATCCTGTGAGCCTGAAGCGGGGCTGCCGATAACCCCTGAGGGGTCAAGAAGCACACCCATTCCACACACACCATGGACATGCACACACACTCCACAGACATCCCCCGCAACACACACAACCCACACACTCATGTACGCACACATCACAGACACTAGAAGGCACACACACACCACAGAGTCCGCCACACACACCCACACCCCCTTTGCACATGTAGTGTGCAGACAGCCACACACACATACAGGTGCTCATGTGCCACAGATACCCACGATCAGCTGTACACAAAGCACATGCGCCACCCACCAGCACACTGAACACACACACGAGCCGCAGACACCTATGCCCACACCACATGCGTGCCATCCGCACGAAGCTCACATGGCCACACCGCATGTGTGCGAGCTCACAGACACACACCAGAGCACATGCACACGCGCATCCTCCCTCGTCGCTGACTCTCCGGTTCTGGGGCACCAGGAATAGGGGGTGAGCTGCCAAACCGCCTTCCTCCTGGAAGAGAGGATGGGTGTGTGAAGGAGTTCAGTGTTTGTAAAGCAACTTCCTAGGCTTTCCAGGGGGTGCTAGCAGTAAAGAAGCTATTTGCCAGTGCAGGAGACATAAGAGATGCGAGTCTGATCCCTGGGTTGGGAAGGTCCCCTGGAGGAGGGCATGGCACCCCACTCCAGTATTCTTGCCTGGAGAATCCCATGGACAGAGGAGCCTGGCTGGCTCCATGGGGTCGCAGAGTCGGACACGACTGAAGCAAGTTGGCACACATGCAAAGCAACTTCTTGGGAAAACGAAAAAGCAGCCCTAATGTGACCTAAAGAAAGAGTAACCACTATTTTACTGTCCAAACCAGGACATGCCTGAGAGTGAAAGGCAGAGTGGAAAGCATTACCAGGCTCTAACTGATGTCTGACAGGCATGGATGGGGGTGTCCCGGGCAGACCCAAGTCTTCCTCCCCTAAAGGGACCAGGAACAGTCATTCCACAGTTGTGCTCTGCTGCCTCTAGAGGCTTCAGAGATTTTTAAAAAATAATAAAATTAATGGAATAAGAATCAGTAAGAGCTGGAGACACAACGGTATTTGTTTTAACATTTTATTTTATTTTAATTAATTTATTTTAATTGGAGGCTAATTACTTTACAATATTGTGGCGGTTTTGCCATTATTGACATGAATCATGTCAATGTATGGCAAAACTTTTTATTTTCTACTGGAGCATAGCCAATTAGCAATATTGTGATAGTTTCAGGTGGACAGCAAAGGGACTCAGCCATGTATGTATGGCTATGTATGTATCCATATATGTCTGTATCCATACATATTCTCTCCTCAACTCCCTTCCCATCCAGGCTGCCGTATAACATTAAGCAGAGTCCCCTATTCTATACAGTAGGTCCCTACTGGTCATCCATCCTAAATACAGCAGTGTGTACATGTCCATCTCAAACTCCCCTTCCCCCCCATCCTTCCCCTTCTGGCAACCACAAATTCAGAACACTAATAGTTTGGGATGCTGTATTTCCATCATTTTTGCTTGTCTTCTTAAAGGGCAGGGAGGACCACTTCTACTGGTGGAACTGTTTTCACGGTTCCTTAGCCCATCTCAGTGGTTCTCTAAGTGTGCTGCCACGAGCTGAGGGCTGGAGGTCTGCCTGGGGCCCCAGGAGCTTCTGTCTAACTGATTTCCCCACTCCGCCCACCCCACAAGCTCCTCAGAAGAATAAAGACCAAATTCTCTTTACCAGAACTTCTGTAGCACCTACGTCAGGCAGGCATATGTTGGGCTTTGGAGGTGAAAGGTGTGACCACAGAGCTCTGACCTCAAGGGGCCCAGAAAGCAGAGCAAACAGCTGTGCTCCCTGGTCTCCTGGGATCCTGTTGAACAGCAGACTCTGGTGCCAAGGGGCCCAGGTGGGGCCTCTGCCTTTTTGACTAACCCTCCCACCATGCTTTGAGAATTAGGCACTTTGCAGAGAGCAGACCTGTCCACATCCTGGCCCTTTAGTGATTGAGCATCCCCAGCTGCATCTGCCAGGAGGCAGGACCAACATCACTGAGTTACCCCGGGGTCACTGAGTTACCCCGGGAAATGTCTGGGTGGGATGCTGCTGCACCCACAAGGGAACCAGGATCTCTCAGGGGTCATCTGACTTCCGATCGCCCCATTTTCAGGGATGCCCTGTTGCTGTTGTTTAGTTGCTAAGTTGTGTCCGAGTCTTTTGCGACCCTTTGGACTGTAGCCTGCCAAGCCCCTCTGTCCACGGATTTTCCAGGCAAGAATACTGATGTGGGTTGCCATTTTCTCCTTCAGAGGGTCTTCCCGACCCAGGGATCAAACCCAACTCTTCCTCACTGGCAGGCGGGTTCTTTATTGAGGAGCCACCAGGGACGCCCTCAGTGGCACTCTCGTATCTTCCAGCAGGTGCTTAGGGTTCACAGCCCTGCGCAAGGAAAGAAGCGGCGCCTGCCGGCACGTGTTCATAAAACTCAGAGACAGAAGAGCGGAGGACAGGTGAGGCCAGACCGCTCTGGACGTCAGTTAGGATGTGCATCACACTCCTAACTTTGTGCTTTGGAGCAAAATGAGACTCAGTTTTCTTAACTGAAAAAAAGGATAATAATTCCACCTCTGTGGCCGGCTATGAGAACTGGAAATAATGTTGTGAATCACCAAAGAGTGGGATTATTCTCAAGGTGCCCCTTTATTAATCTGTCTATTTGGACCGTCGTCACTGGGAGCGCAGTACCTGGAGACCTGGGCAGAGTGGGACAGGGACCCCTGACTGAAGGAGGGGCCGTGCAGCGGCTGTGCCCCGTCCCAGCCACGGGGACTCAGAAGGCTTCGAGATCCAGTTAAGTCCTGGGGAAAGAGAAAGAGTCCCGGGATTGCAGTAGTGAGAGGGTCACACACAGGCAGACCTTCCTGAAGGGATCCAAGTGCCACATCTGGAGACGTCAGTGCGCCCCACGCACCGGGGAGTCAAGTCTAGACCTCCCCCGATGTAGATTCCCTTCCACGGGATCAAAGGAAACAAACGTGATTGGAAAGTACTTCAGTCTTAGCAAAAAGACATTTAAATCTAGAAATTTCAAGTAGCGCTGTTTATCAGAAAGCCTCAGTCTCCATACACCGGTGGCAGAGCGCCTAAAACTATGAAACGCTCACGGCTTTTGATAAACAGAGTCAGAACCCGATGTGGGGATTCCCGTGTGTGAAGCCGAGCCTTTCAATCACGGTGCCTTTCTGAGCCAGGTGCTCATGTGGGGAGCAGGGGAGGAACATCGATTCCCGACACCAAGTTTTCATCTCCGCTGGATTCATCCTCTCTTACTGGCATCTCTGACGGAAAGGGAACCCCTGGGCCAGCCAGCAGGAGGAGAGAGTCACCTGAAGCCCAGGATCCCAAGGGTGACCACATCCATCCTGGTCAAGGACCCGGAGCTCTTCGCTCAGTCATGTTTGTGCTAGGGTTGTGTTTGTGCAGGTGTAACTGCAGGGCAACTTGCAAACATCTTACAGACCCTGGAGTGAAAAGGACAGGGTCTGGAAATCGGGGACAAGCAAATATCACCACCACTTCCTAAAAGAATGGTTTCTAGAACTTGCCAGAGGGAAAGATGGAGTGAAGGGATAGTTAAGGAGCTTGGGATGGACATGTACACACGGAGATATTTAATACAGACAACCAACAAGGACCTGCTGTATAGCACAGGACCTCTGCTCAGTGTTATGTGGCAGCCTGGATGGGAGGGGGATTGGAGGGAGAATGGATACACGTATATGTGTGGCTGAGTTCCTTTGCTGTTCACCTGAAACTATCACAGTGCTGTTGATCGGCTATATCCCAATACAAAAAGAAAAAAGAAAAAAAAGAACCGGTTCTAAAAACTCCAGAAGAGCAGACTTGCTCCAATTTCCAGGCAAACCCAGGAAAGGCGTGAGGCATTTGGAAGAAAGTGGTGGTCTCTAGAGGAGCAGGGCGAGTTCTCTAAGAGAAAGTCATTCCATGCTAACCTCGTTTCCTGTTTTGACGAGCTTCACCAGAACAGTCAATTAGGGGAATGCCCCAGAAAGTGTGTCTTGCTTTCAGTAAAGCATCTGAAAACCTCTCATCGGATCCTATGCACGTAAGACACAAAAAATGGCCCAAAGGATGGCGTGACCGGGAGAGCCCACGCGTGATGGCAGGAGCGCCCCGAAGGAGTCCACACACAGCTCCATGTCAGCCCCGCTGCCTCCTGTCCCGCCGCGGCTGCCGGAGATGGCCAGGACGGCCGCCCCGGAGGTCTTAGCTGGACTCTTCAGAGTTCTCTCCCTTGTGGCAAGTGTGGTTTGAAATGGTTCTCTGCAGCTCTATACCTAGAGGAGGCTAAAAACACCAAGGGGACAGTGCTGGTCTCTGGCTGGTTTTGCACCAGTTCTAGCTACTGGAGGGAGCAGAAATGCTCCCATGGAGGCCCAGAGGGCTCTGTGCAGTCACCATTCAACTTAAGAGAAGGCCCTACTGTAAAGCACAGCGAATGATATTCAACTTCCTTGACAAACCATAAAGCACAAAGAAATACATGTGTGAGTGTGTGTGTGTGTGTATAAGTGAATCACTTTGCTGTGCAACAGAAATTAACACACCGTTGTACATCAACCATGGTGGTGGGGGTTTAGTTGCTTGGTCACATCTGACTCCTGAGGCCCCATGGACTGTAGTCCACCAGGCTCCTCTATGGGATTTCCCAGGCAAGAACACTGCAGCAAGCGGCCATCTCCTTTTCCAACACCACGTACGCTTCAATTAAAACTGATTAATTAAAATGTAGCTTGGAGGGAGACACTGAGAGCATATTTGTTGAATTTGCAGACCACAAGACCTCTGAGGAAAAAATGGCTCACTCACATGAGCTGGAAAACTGGGATGAAACAAGACAGAACCCACGTGAAGCCCTACATTTCCTTTCAAATCGCAATCCACTGGAGGAGCACAAAATCAGGGCACATTTGATTCTAGCCGCGCTACTACGTACTTGAGTGCGGCCAGAAATGACAAAATGACACCTCAAAGGCTTCATCTTTACTTGTAAATTCTTTCCATAATATTAAAGCTCTTCAGTGTGTGAGACAAGTCCTAAAAATCCCTTCCCTACTTACGGGGTGACCTTGTTGTAAGGACAAAATAAGTCAGAGGTGGTAAAGTGCTTTGAAAAAGGGAAAGCTCTGAAATTCAAAATAGTGTTATTATTTGTTGTAAGGTGCTTTCCCTCCAAAAAAAGAAAGAAAAAAATCTGACAGACTGCAAGTGATAAGCAGAAAGTGATTCAGCGCTGAGTTCTGTTTCTCCAGCTCTAACCCCAAATTGGTAGAGCTTGCAAGCTGCCCCGCTGTTGCTGTTCAGTCGCTTAGTCCGACTCTTTGTGACCCCACGGACTGCAGGATGCCAGGCCTCCCTGTCTCTTACCATTTCCCGGAGTTCTCCCAAGTTCACACCCATTGAATTGCCATCCAACCATCTCACCCCCTGTTGCCCCCTTCTCTTGCCCTCAATCTCTCCCAGCATCAGAGTCTTTTCCAACAAGTCAGCTCTTCGAATCAGGGGGCCAAAGTATCAGAGCCTCAGCTTCAGCATTAGCTGAGCCCAGCTTCAAAAGCCTAAATGCCTCTCGGACTCCAAACCTCTCTTCTGCCCAGCTGCTTTTCCAAAAGTTCTTTCTGGAAGATCAGCTTTCCACTGATTAAATAATCCTTCAGAAAGCTCCCTTTCCAGAGCCGGGTCTTTAAAGATGTAACCAGGTAAATGGCCAGAGTGGATGCCAAATGACTTCAGCTGGGGCCTTAGACTTTTGCAACGATTTTAAATTTTTTTCGGTCTCACCACTCCTGCTGCTATACAAGCCCCGGTTCACAAGTTAGGTGAAAAATACATTGTTTTTAGTTGCTAAATGCAAGACAGGAGAGCAGGTCTTAGTCAAGGTCACAGACAGGGATAATGACCTTAAACTTCTTTCAAGAGGGTCAGTATAATTTTATTTGGTAGTTATAGGCCTCAGAGTGGCCCTAGACTGAGCTGCCTGGTAGAACTTCCTATGACAATATGAAGGTTCTATTGTTATGTCCAATATAGCAGCCATAAGTCACAGGTGGCTATCTATATTTAAATTAATTAAGATAAAAATAAATTAAAATTTTAGCTCCTCAGTCACACTAGTCACATTTTAAGTTTTCAATGGATTCTCATGGTCAGTGGCTGCCATTTTTGTCCATATGGTCCTAGACCAATCATTCTGAACCTTGGCTACACTATGGACTTACCTGGGGAGTTTTAAAAATACTGATATCAGTCCCCCCACCCCAAATTCTAGTGTGATTAGTCCTGGTGGAGCCTGGGCATTGGAGTTTTTTTTTTTTTTTTTTTAAACTCCTAGGCAATTCTAATGTCTGGCCTGGGTTCAGAACCATTACTCCAAACATCTACCCACAGGGCACAGCCACAAACCCATGAATGGTCCTGGGTTGCTGGCACTCTCAGGGGCTTTGTCCCTGCTGCTCCATACTTTTCTGCAGAGTCTCTCCCTCTTCTAGAACCCAGGGAAACGTAATGAGGGAGGTGGAAAAAAAGAACTTCAGGGTAGAGTGGGGCCTCAGGAATCTTTTCACCCATTCTTCCTAGTGTTCTGTTAAGGAAACTGGCGTCCCGAGTTCGAGGACTTGCCCAAGGCAAAGGCTGGCAGAACAAGGATGGGAGCTGTGTCCTCCAGACACCCCGCACATCCCTTCACTGGGATGTGGAGGTCACTGTCACTTTCTGGAATGTGAGTGAACACAATGTAACTTTAGGATATTCATAAGCAATGGAGGAGGAGAAGGGGATGACAGAGGATGAGATGGTTGGATGGCATCACTGACTCAATGGACATGAGTCTGAGCAAGCTCCAGGAGATGGTGAAGGACAGAGAAGCCCGGTGTGCTGTAGTCCATGGGGTCACAAAGTGCTGGACATGACTTAGCGACTGAAAAACAACACAAGAAATGCAAAGATTGGTTTCAGATGAGGGTCTGAGTATCCAGAGGGCACGTGGTTCATGATCAACCTTTCCTGCTGGGCAGAGTGACCTGGCAGGAAGATTGGGTCCTCTCTGGGAGTACCCTGTTTATCTCCTTAGCTCATCAGAATACAGGGATTGGCAGTTTCCTCATCCAGCAGACAGTGGTTAGAATACAAGGTGCTCAGCCTCACAGGGCCACTCTGAGAAGCAGCGTCATGACGGATCCAGTCAATACCTTGTCCCTGAGCAGAGTGTCAGGTGCTGGGGACAACCTGAGGGGTAAGACAGATCAGAGGCTGCCTTTAGAGAACTGGAATCCAGAGGGGCAGCTGAGAGTGATAGCTAACTAACAAGTGAACAAGCAGCGTAGAGGGAATGGGGTCTCTCAGGACAGCTGGTCAGAGAGGCCCCCCTGACTTGGGGACATTTGGCTGAGACCTAGATACACATCTTGTATATACTGTTCAAGGCAGTAGGGGGGAGTTTGATATGATCATCATGGTCTACTGATAAATTAATTCTGAAATGTGTGAAACAGTAGGACAAGTCATTTTAAATTATTCTTATGCGTCTGCTAAGCTTAAACACAAAGACAGACGGGAATTTCTGGAAGGCAACTCCTAATGGCCTCTTTGGCCAGGTCCCCAAGAGCATGGAAACGTCCTACCAAGAGCTGGGGAAGAGAGTGCGAACCAGCAGAATGGACGTGCTGATGTTTACTCATTTTAAGGAATATTTAGCTGCCAATTCCAGGGGCTCCAATGTGAAGGATGGGTTTAAACAATCTGGGCATCTATGGTCTGTAATGAACTGTCCAGCACCCACTACACTTGGTGAGTGAAGCCTAGAGAGGCTCACACAGAAGTAGACGAGAGGTGTTGGGAAGGCCAAGCAGACTGACCCCATCCTCACCCTTGTCTTCAGAACCTGGCACAGAGAAGCCCAAAAAACCCTTGTGGCATGAAACAGTGAGCAGGTGACTGATGTGCAGAGGCAGGCAGGGGGCAGCTGAGAAGACAGAAGTCTGCAGAAGCAAGCTCAAGGCTGGTGATGATTCGGGCCACCGTCTGTAGGCCATGATCAGAGAGGGTGTGGGAAGAGACTTCCAAATATCTCCCAGTATTTTTCTCAAGTGTCAGCTTGCCAGTACTGATTCAAGAGAGGGCTTCCAGAGAGAGAAGAAAAGGCAGAGCAGACCAGTCTGAGTAATAAGTGATTCAAGTTCAACACACTTCTTCTAGAAGCTGTCATAATGAGCTGTGCGGTTATGACATGGTTTCCCTGTGGTCCTAGAGAAATGACTCTCAAACGTTATTTGGTCTCCTTCACATTGAGATTTAAACAGAGCTATTGAGATCGTGGAGGACAGAGGAGCCTGGAGTGCTACAGTCTATGGCGTCTCAAAGGGTCAGACACAACTTAGAGGATGAACAGCAACATTAAGCAAACAATCCATTTTTCGTCAGTTATGCTTTTAATGAAGGAAAAGGGGCAAAGATACACCAAGAGTGGCCAGCTACATAGGAAACCGACCAGACTAGACCGTGACCGCAATATGGCAGACACATCGCACTGGACGGCGAGTCCACGGCGGCTGGAATCAGGTCCCAGGGCCAGCCCTTCCCCCGCACTCGGCTGTGGGCAGCAGGTAGAGGTGTTGCAGAGGGGCTGAGTCCTGTGTCATTTTCAAGCAAGTGTGTCATAAAGTTTCCTGTTTCATCTCCCAGTTATTCTGAAACAAAAACATGCACGAAAAACACAGGTCACTGCCAACCGCATTGAGACACAGTCACTCCAGTACATGGAAACCGAAAAGGGAAAGACAGATCGTAAATGCCACAGTAAGATGGGGAATCAAATTTATCAGCATCTATTCAAATGGTGATAATCAACAAAAACTGCGGTGGGGATGGGGGTGGGCGGGGCATCTGTTCAAAAATAATTCAGAAAGAGGCTGTAAAGGCAGATGTTCCCAGAAGCCCACTGCCTGTTTACTGAAAAGGTGAAGTCAATTCTGCCTCCTCTGGGTCCAGGTCTAAGTCTGGGGCACACCATGGCCCTTCCCCTATGTGCCCTTGTTGGTCTAGCTGAAGTCAGACAGGACTCCCTGGACAACCCTGGTGTTGGCCCAGGTGATACTGAGAGCCTCTCCTCAGGGGTCCAAAGAGACTTAAAAGAAATCACCATGGAACTGTAGTTGGATGCAGGTAGATGCGGACAATAGTGTCTGAACTTCTGGTCCCCTCTCCTCTTCCCATTCAAGACAGCTGGTCTCCCAGGGACCTCACAGCATTATGAGCACACAAGCTTGTACCGAGCAGCCTCAGCGAGGTAGGGGAAAGGAGAGGTGGTAAGAGGAGGGATCTTGTCCAAGCAAAGACCCTGAAGGACAGCACAGGGCTGAAGACAACTCCAGAGACTATGATTCTATTGAAAACTACTCTGTCCACTTGAGGCTGGTGGTATGGTTTGGCTCCCAAACAGTACATTGTGGAAACTCACCCTTAATTCTCCCAAACAAGTGAAGGGACAGGTTCAGAGACAGACAGAGGGATGGCTTGATTCATGATTACAAACAGTCCAACCTCTCCCAAAAAATGGGCTTTGCACTTCAATCTACTGCTCAGACCTTGGAGGAGGAAGAGAGAACTGGAGACAGCACTCTCTTGGAAGCAAAGTCAAACCCACACCTGCCCAATCCTCCCCATCGCATTCTCTGACCAGCCACCCCTGATGGTCAGAGAGGGGATGCACTCTGCCCAGGACTGCTCAGAACTTCCTTGCATATCCCGTCATCCCTTCCATATGCCATCTTTCCTGGATGCGACCCTGAGTTCACTCAGAAAGCTGGCTGCCCGGGCCCCTCTCCCTTTCCTGACTTTTGTTAATGGCACAAAACTTTCTGCAAAAAAGGTTGGGAGCAGGGGGCGCTGCATAATTTTGGAAAAGCTCCATCCTTCTGGAAGAGATTCATTCACAATGACGGTAACATGGAGAAGACCCTGAGAAGTTAGGAAATAAAGAAAGCCATTTAAATTAATTTCTTGTGTGCCTCTCAAACATAGCTGGAGTGGAACCCCTCTTACACTGGAACCTCTGCTGACAGGGTTCCACTGGGCAACAGAGAGCAGAGCTTTACTTAGACCGAGTCCTTGCTATCCTGACATCACAGGGCAATTGTGACAGTCTATTTCTTGGAACTCTGTATTGCTTTTCCTCAATATTTTCCCTCTAAGGTCCCCCACATACAAGTTCACTGAATCACACAAACTCCTGCAGCCTCTTTTTTTATCTCTCTCTCATAAGCCTCCTTTGCTAGTGACCTTTCTGAGTGATGATGAACCTGGCTGTGTGCTTGCTAATATCCTGGGGAGAACACTGCCCACCTGAGCCTGTTAGGAATACCAGTTTGCTACTGTGTGTTCAATGAGCTAGCATTTTCTAATGTGACTTAATATCTGAATCTGGGCCCAAAATTTTATACGCAGTGCCTTCCTGGGTGGGCAAAGAGAAACAGGAACTATGACACGCATCAGTGGCTGACATGGGTGGAAGGGGCGACCTGGTTCCTCTAGTTTGAAATAGAGAGGCAGCTAAGGAACCTATGCTCCTCTCCAGTTCTGAGTGGGAAGGAAAAACCAAAGTGCAAGAGCCCAGGCAGGATTTGGTATGCATCACTTGACCATGTGGACTTGGACCAAAATAACAATGGGGAGAGGTGTCATCTGGTCAACCTACATTTTACAGATACACAGAGTGAGGAAGTTGGCAGTCTTCTCAGGGTCACTCTGGAAAACACGTTGCTGGGAATGAGACCTGGGTCTCTCCTACCTTCATCCCTAGATTCTGAATTCTAGCTTTCCACTGTAAAACCTGATCTAGCTGGTGTGGGAGTTTTTGCATGCGTAAGTCAAATCCTGAGCAACTCCACATTGAACGGGCTGTCCAGTTATCACTGAAGAAACTAAAGATTTTACATCCAGGGACTCTAAAAGGTTTGCCCCTAATTCAGGGCTGACCACACAGATGGCTTCCCATATGCCAGCATACACTGGGATGGGGCAGAGACCACCAGCAATTCTTTTGCACTGGGATGTTCTAGAGAAACTCCTGGTCACACGCTACTCCTTTATTCTCACTCCCAGCTCGACTGAGCTGTGTTCTCCCTGCAGTCTCCAGCATTCAGGGGACCCCCATGTGCTCGCCCCCCTGTGGGTACCCAGCTCCACGTTTCCTCAAATCTGTACATCACATTGTGAATATGAGTTCTCATCAGGGACCTGAGATGCAGCCCAGGCGATTCCCTGGATGCTCTCCAAGCCAGGTCCCAGATTACACCCTTTTGGCTCCTTATTGCAGAGGAGAGTCCTCAGCCTGGGAAACTGAGAAGTGGAAATAGAGCTCAGACATCCATCCCCTGACTGGATGGGTCACAGGTCAGGGCATTTCCCCTCGATTCCGTCCAAGCTTCTACTTCCCAGGTGGTAGGAATAGAGCAGGAATACTGGACTGGGTTGCCATTTTCTCCCTCAGGGGATCTTCTCAACCTAGGGATCAAACCCGCATCTCCTGAGTCTCATTCATTGGCAAGCCGATTCATTACCGCTGAGCCAGCAGAGAGAGCGGGACAGGACTTAGCAGCTAAACAACAAATACCTGGGCAGGGAAATGGGGAAGCAAAGAGCACACACTTCAACTTGCTGTAACATCCTCGACACTGCCGAAACCCCAGTGCCAAAACACCAGACCAGAGCCCCCAGCCACCCAGGTGCAAAACACATACTTGAGCCGTCGAGGGCTCTGTCAGCTCCTGGGAAAACGATGGGCCAGGCGCTCACATCCTGCTCGTGTTGATTCATATCGGATTCGGATGGGGTTGGAAGCCAACTTTTTGAGCTTTTGAAACTGTTGCCAGGAGGGTGTGGCAAGCTTGGCAATGCCAAGGTGCACGCTCTCAGAAAACGAAAAGCTAGAGGACACGCTCAGCAGACATCATTGTTTCTTGCAGACTAATTTTAAGGATAAGTAATATGGATCCCCTGTGTCAATGATTCAGCTTTTGTGCTACGAGAGATTTCAGGGCAGGGGAAAGAGGAGCCACCCTTGAGAGGCCCCCTCCCCTTGTTTCTGGGGAGGGCCCCGTTTTTAGAACAAAAGCCACATAACCCCGAGCAGACATAAAAACTTTTCTGAGGGGACCTCCCCGAGAAGCAGTTTTTGCGAAGTGTTCCATGCATCATTACAGACCTACCCATGGTTCAGGAAGTCTCAGCCTTTAACCAAGCCATCAGCAGAGTGCGAGCCTGTCCCAGGGCTGCCCCAAACACAAGCAGCATCCCTTGTGTTGAGCTCATCCCATCCCATCCCAGATACTAGTTTGGATGTGTGCTTTTCTGCGAGCATCTGCCCTCTCAGATTGCTGCTGCAGGAGCATCTTTCTCACCTGGGAGGCAGGGGAAGTTCAGCCACCAGCTGGTACCTGATAGCACTCAGCCTCCAGTCCAGCATCCTGATCGTGATGTTCCGCCACATTCTAGGGTGAACAGGAGTTTCATGGGTGATTCACCCTGAGCCCCAAGGATCTCGGAAATTTGTCCACCTTTTGGCACCAAAAGGGACCCACAAAATACCTCCCTCTGTTAATACTAAAGGTTTCCACAAATGAAGACAAGGGTGGGCAGCCCAAGGACTGGGCCTCACTCAATTATTTCCTGGTCTAGTCAATACCACCCCCCTCCCCTTGGTCACCTTCTCTATCCATAAAAAAAAATCCTCTTTTCAAAGAATTAAACCCCAAAAACATTTTAGCAGATCTATAGTATGGTTGACATTGTAAAATGTCTAAGTTACAGGTAACCTTGCTAAAGCTGGTTTTACCTCTAAAGTCGGACTAAAACACATGGAGGGAATCTCAGCGTTAAAGGGGAAAAGAGAGATAATCTTTAGGCCTTTAGGTTTTCCAATCACCCTTGGCCCATGGCCCTAACTAATGGTCCTCAATATGGACCTCTGGACCAAAAGTATCATCTGAGAATTTTCATAAATGCAGATTTTCAGGGTGTGCCCTAGCCCTTCTAAATCGGAAACTCTGGCAATGGGACCCAGGGATGTCTCTTTTCACAAGTGCCCGAGTGATTGTGACACACACCCGAGTATCACCAGTGGCACGTGATACCCGGGCCGTGGGCTCCTGACCACGGCAGGTCAGCTGTCTACTGATGCTCTTTGCTTGGTCAGCTGGCCCCAAGCTCCTCACGGGATGGCTCTGCCCTGAGACGCCGCAGTGGGAGGAGAGAACCGGCAGCCCCGAAGCCAGACCGGCAGCACGGTCTGGGCTGACCTGGGAAGAAAGGCTGGCACAGCTCATTCCGTAATCCTCTTTCCCAGACGCTGCGCCTCTGCAGAGCGTGGGACTGACACCGTGGGATTCTACACCTGTACCCGGGAATCCCCCACCACATCACATCTCTTTCCTGGCCAAGCCCTCTCCTCCCACACATTGCCTTCCTCTCCCCCACGCTCTCTGCCTGGGGAGAATCCTTGAGCCATGATGTCTATCGGTATTGCTCTCAAATAGGAGACTAGAGAACGCCTTTACCTGACTGCCACTCTGAGGAGAGGGGAGCACAGACCCCCTCTGCTTTGGAACCCCGCTCACGCCCGGTGGTGCACAGGTAGGGGGCTGACGGCTGAAGGCTCACAGCCGGATAGGTAGCTGGCAACACATGACCAGGTCAAAAAAAAAGGTTTAAAAAAATAGTTTGTTTATCATTTTAAAAAAACTAACCTCATACAGGAAGTATGAGAAGAAGAAGAAGAAAAACACAGCCCCAGGCTACAACGCCGAAAGGGGCAGCCTTGGATACAAACCAAGGGAAGGCCCTGCAGCCCCCATTCCCACTTTGCAGGGGTGGTGGGAACAGGTAGGGAAGGGCACTGGGCCAAGGTGGGGACTTACAAAGAGGGGGGCTGCAGGAGAGAAAGGGACCGTGAGGCCCGAGGCACAGCCTTGCCACACACAGAGGGAGGATGGCGCCCCATCCAGGGCCCTCCAGGCGGGGCTGGCGGTCCCAGCCAGACGTGGAGAAGAAGACGCCTAAAACGGAAACTGCTCTCCGAGAGCATCCCCCGTGTCCACCCCTGCTGTCCCACATTCTGCCCTTCTTGTGTTTCAGGTCAAGACCAGATCATGCTCACCGTACCCCACGTGCCTTCCAAAGCTAATAGCAGTCAGCTAGGCAGACCCCACCATCCCAGGCCTTCCACCCAAGCCGGTGGCTGGGCACCCCTTCAGGACCACAAACCCAAACTGGCCAGCCTTGTTTTGGTTTGAAGGGCATGGACATGAGGCCACCCAAGGCAGACAGGAGTCGTGTAGGACCCCTAAACCCGGGCCATCTGCCCTCCCTGAATATGGCTCAAATGGATTTTTTTTTTTCAAATGGGGGCCAGGAACTCACAATATCCACCCAAGAATTCAAATGAGGAAAAACAATGAGACTCAAGAACATTTCCTCTTTCATAGCACAAAATAGTAAGAGGATAGGAAACAGGAATCTTCCCTCCTCATCATAAAAAAAAAAAAAAATACAAACGCTCTCAATGTGCCCACACTGGAAATACACCAACGAAATGACTCCAAGTCATGACTATCGCTGTCAAAGAAAGCCATTTAAAAAAGAAAGAAAGAAAGAAAGAAAAAGAAAAAGAAAAAAAAAAACTCTGCACACCCCAAAATCTCAAAATAGAACCAAAACCTGCAAATCATACTCAGGCGTCTATTGTGAACCATGTTTTAGCATGCTCTTGAAAAGGTTAATAATTTTCCTACCGAAACTGAATGTGGGTTGTGAAAGAACATTAAAATGAAGAAAATTTCCCCGTGGCTGCTATTTTATTATCACCAAAGCCATCAAGTTTCAGTTTGAGTTATTTGTATTTATTTGTGAAAACAAAGATTAGATAAGTAGAAACATAAACCTCATCCTAATTATTGCCCTGGAGTATCTGATTTTTCAGACAAAAAAAAAGAAAGAAAAAAGAAACAGCATCAGACACACACTCAAGTCATGAGAATTCAAAACAACAGAGAGGAGAGAGACGGTCCTGTTATCTCATCCTATCACTTGAAAAAATGTATTGTCTCATGTCAAACATTAATATTTGTTTACAGTCTGTAACAGCCACACGAGAGGCAATGGGTACTTTGAGTCGTTAAAACTTTGGTCCACTGTAGGCTCAGGTACAGAACTATTTTTTTAAAGCTGCAAACTTTCATGATTTTGTTTTACACTTGCAGAAATGCAGTCCCAGCCATATATTTCCATATTGAAGTCTTGAAAAAAGGGGAATTGAAGAGTTTCTTGAAAACATCCAATTCTGAGCCTTGAGATACTTTCCAAGCAGTTGAGCTGGGATGAAACCTGGGGTTGAGATGCAAAGCTGGATTTTAACTCAAATGGGTCTCAGATGCCAGGTAAGCAGCTTGTTTTCTGAAGTTTTCAAAGAAATCCTCTGGATGAAATGGTTAATCAAAATCATGGGTGAGCAAAAATCTCTCTCCACGTTCTGCCGGCACAACATAAACAGCAGAATGAAAAAAATAACATGCAAAAAGTCCTGCAGTGGTCTCACATCACCGAACAAACTGTTTTTCTACCTATTTTGTGTTGCTGGCTTTTGTTATCAGCCCAATCGGCAAATTGTGGCCAATTTTGTCATGGTTGAAGCAGACATTTTGTTCCCAAACTGCTTTCAACATTTTAGCTACCAAATAGTTTATGAGAAATTGAAGAAGCCACAATACAAACAGAAAGGTACCTAATCTGGCTACATTAACCCCTTTTTAAGGTTAAAGTGACACACACATAAAAGATTAAAAACAAGAATTCTAGCAAATTCAAATTCTGAAATAAACTAAGCAGAATTTCCTGGAAAAAAGAATAATTAATGATTAACCTACTGATTGGATTTTGAAACCGACTACACAACATTCCCCGATTCTGACCACAGGACACCATGAAAAGAGCTTTTAATGACACAAGAGGTAATTTTTATTTTACATCCACACACATCAAATACTGTTTGAACCTGCACAGCCAAATTCTAAAGGAGTCAATTAAATTCTGCTAAAGGCAAAGAATCGGTTAAGCACTTATTTACTACTGAAAATAAATGACACCCACGTAGTTCATCTTATATATTAATATTGAAACCAAACAGCAGTCTTCTACCACAAATCATTTCATTAAAAAAAAATAATGAACTAGTTAAAATGAAAACACAGGGTTTTACTTGAAACATTCAGTATTCAGACCAAAATGAGAGAAAGCTAACCTGGCTTTTCAAAATTTGTTTTTGCTTAATTCCAACAACAAATTGAAGATGGAACAAGGATGAAAGACTCTTGCTAAAAATCCAAGAAGTATTAGTTGGAAGAAAAGCAGAATTTCTGACAGAAGACTTAAGAAAACTCTTCTCTGTTTGCAATCCTATCTCATATTTGAAGGCACAGCATTATGTACATTTTTAGCCTTTTAAAATATCAGCATGCCCACACACTATCTCAGATTAAACCAAGGAGAAAATGACACATTCTGAAACCATTTTCTAAAGCTCCTTTTCCTGATAACACTCAGGCACTCACAATCAATTTAATGAGTTTCTAAAAAGCCCAAACAACTCTCCATAAAGAGACAGAATTGTTCACAATAGCCTGCAGATATTTCTAGATTTTGCAAGCAATACTAAGAGTCCTTGCTATTTACATTTAGAAAAGCTAATATGTTTTCAACATCTATAGCAGAAAGAAATACTACTCAGGGCTTTGGCTAATTAAATTGAGGAACAATTTGAAAAACCCCAAAAGATCCAGTCCAGCAGCCCCCTGATTTCAAACAATTTAAAACTTAGTTCATTCTCCCCTCACCAAGTTCTTTGCACAAATATATATTCTCCTAGTCTATTCCTACATGAAAATTCTTAAGATAATAAAGAAAGTAAACACCCACAGACAGTAAGAAGTCATTTCTTCCTAAAACATAGGGCAGCAAGATAAACAGTGAAAGAACTAAAAACAAATAGCACAACTCAGGAAGGACACAGACTGATGGACAGAAAACTTAACAGGAGGAATTTTCAGTCCTTAAGGATGAACTCATTTGTGGTGAGTTTCAGGCATTCTCAGGGAGTGATCAGCATAGCTCTGGGGAAACTTGAAGCGAACACAGTATCAATGTAATAACATTTTCTGGTTAGGCTTTTTGACATCAGACCTAAAACATGTGATTCAGAATTTACACACTTTATGATTTTATGATCCAGCTCTTTCAATATTATGGGACTGTTCTGATACTTGAGAGCAAGCAGCCTGACTTGCGTAAGGCAGCAGCATTTTAGAACAAACCAAAAAACCTTGAATGAACCCTACGATGAAAGATGACAGGGAATAAGAAGGCTATGGTAATCACCTGAATTTGTTACTTTGAGACATTTTCTGTATGAGTCTTTTACCCTAGAATATCTGCCCTCACCCTTAACCAGCATAATCGAATATTCACATTCAGAAAAACCCTGACCTTAGGCAATACTTGCCACTCTTAAACCACATATCTCCCCTTCCCCCGACATAAGACTTGGGAAATGAGGGTGATTTTAGTCATCTGGAAAGAGTGAAACATGACATTGGTCTTTAAGCACTTTCTTCAGAACCGTTGTCATTTAAACTCTTTCACCACAAGTAAAAAAGGCCGTGCTCACGGAACAAATTCAAGTTCACCCTCAGTTGTATCTGTAACCTGGGAATTTCTCATGAGCAGGGTGGCACAGGACAAAAGCTTTCATGGAAGAAAGATTCAAAGCACTTGAAAAAAAAAAAAACTCCCACTTTTTTGACAAGTGTCAAAATCAAAAAGGTAGACTCTACCATATGAAAATTTCATGTTCTCAGCACAATTACTTCACCTACAACTAGCTAACTTCTTCTTCTTCTTCTTCTTCTTCTTTTTTTTTTTTACAAAATGCATGTGTTAACACCAAGGTTTTGAAATACCATTGTTATATTTGGAGGCATTCCTAGGTGTAAGTAAGGGTTTTCTCCCCCATTTTTTAGATACACATTTTTACTGGGAGTCAATCTGTTGTGTATGAAATGACAACAATTTTGTTACAGCAATCTGGCTTTAAAAGTTAGGACAGGTTCTACTGTAAAATTAAAATTAGAAACCAAACCATTTTTTTTCTTGAAAGCAAGAAATAATTTTCCAGAATCCAGAAATAACTGCCTCTGGAAAAAAGAAAATAAAAATACCAGACAGACAAGGGTGAAAAAAAAGTTCAGAATCTTTGCCCTGAAAACAAAGGTCTCTTACATTGCATTTTCTATTTTTCACAAGGAAAAAACCAAATAGCTCTCTAGTCCCCAATGAAATATGTAACAAGTACTGGAAATATGCAATATGTTAAATATTAATAAATCTAAAGGAACACAGGCATTACAAGTTTTTTTTTCTTGTTAGTATGAATTCAACCTGAATGTTGGTGAATTGACAGAGATCAGACCCTGTGTCTATAGCATCAGAAATAGGATGATGTGTGTTGCAAACTCAGGTTTGAACTAAATGATTCTCCCTCTGACGGGGTCTGTTAGCATCATTAAAAGCATCGTGAATAACCCTGGATCATGAATAGCATAGTATATTTTTGAGTTTAAAAATCCTTCATTGATGTTGGCTTGAAAGCTGTTTAATTAGCTGTAAGATGCCAACCAATCTCTTTATCAAAGCCAACTGAAAACAAAACTGAGAGAAATAGCTTGTGGTTTCACAAAAAATGTATTTACATGAAGTATATTTTAAAGGGAGTTCGATCATTAGGTACAATGTCATCTATGCCGTGCGGTGGATTTGACATTTAAAGATGTCAGAGGTTGTCAGATTTATCTCCAGCCTATACTTAGTTTAGAGGTAACCACTTCTGTGAGCAGATCTTGTTTTGTTGATTTCCAGCCTAGAAATCTGCAAAGACTTAACTCTTATTTACTGAACACAGATCCTTTCCGTGTCCTCTCACTTCCTTACTTAAGACTGACTAAAAAGAAAGTGGGGCCAAGGGTGACAAAGTGGAGTTGAAGCCCACTTTCACACTGGGTTACAGGGATTGTGGCAGAGCCAGCACACCACGGTGAACTGAGCTCAGAGGAGCATGATGCTTCCTGAAATAGACAGGGGTCCAAACCCTAACCCACTGCTGCACGCAGCATGTCTTGGAAACAACATTCTGATAAGAAGAACTGTTCTTCGCTTAACACTTGACAGTGTCCACTTCAAGGAAAACCCACAGTGAGACCAGAAGTTTTACCACGATGAAAACTGTCTCAGCAAAAGCCCCCGCGAAGGAGCAGTAAAATATCCCAGAAAAACATCAGCCTTTAAACATCTTCACATCAGGAACGTGGCCTGATAGCTGTGTGTCTGTTTGGTGACCATGTACTCATGCTTTACATTTTATGGAGATGGTTTAGTGATTCACCACCATTGCACCAGCACAAGAAATGAGTTTAAAGAATGTGTTAGTCACTCATTCACTCTTTCCCAAAGATCACTTTTCATCTTGTCTAATTTGTTGAAAATGAAAATTAAGCTCAAAGACAAATTCAGCTTGAGAGAAGCCGTAGCAGACCCAAGTGAAATTTGCAGCCAACAGCACGCTTGAACCACACAACCTCATGCCGGGGACCACACACATCTTTCAAAATGAAAGGGAAATGGTCGTTGATGTTACAGGACCAAAATGTACATTCTAAGTAAGGACTCTGTTTCTCAGGAGCTTTCTACCTGAATTCACATTGTAGAAGTCAAAGGGTACCAGCGTCAGGATATTAATTCAGGAATTTACATGCAGTTAGAAACAGAATTTGTAAAGGGGTACAGAAAAAATGCTCTCACAGACTGCCACTACTCATCAATTACTTTTCATAGTTTGTTTTACAAAGGGCTTCTCCCCAAACCCAAGTCTTTCGTTGTTAATCATTTTTTTTTTTTAAGATGTAGCATAAAATCTGTCCATATAGGTTGTCGTTCAACCCCAGGAGAGCCAGCCCAGAGGAAATCCCCACCAGGGTCTGATGCAGCAGCTAGAAAAGGAAGCATAACAGGGCCCTGAGGAACAAGCAGAGGACAAGAATGTGTCCTGTCTTCTGCTCTGTGTCTAATGAGAAGCAGCCATTTGATTCATTTCTAAACTCAAAAACAACTGGGCTTCATTTATTAAGAGTTCTCTTCTTGCCCGGGGGGTGGCTTTCCTTTGGGAAATTACCAAAACCAGTGCCTGAGCACCAGGAAAGCTGGAACCTGGGGAGGGGTGGGAGAGAGGGGCTTCCCTGTTCCCCAAACCCAGGGGCCTCTGCTTCTGGATTCTGAGAGATCTCGGCCTGCCTGTTCCTTTGACCTCCAGACAGAAGTTCCAAGCTAGCGTACAAGGGTCCCAGGGACAGCTAATCAGCCAATTTCCTTTACAGACTGGTTTTGAGAAGGACAGATCAAGAAAAGAGGAGTTACGAAACAGCACTAAAGCACTTTTGATGGCACGATTCCAGAATGGGCAGGCGAGCCTGCAAAATCCGACGTGAAATCTTCAAACATTTCAGCACATCAGAGGGATTCCCACATTGGCAGGACCCTTCCCAGCGGCCTGTGGCCTTTGTCACAGACCAAAAGGCCAGGAGGTGACAGGCCCTGCCGCGCGTGCCTCCCTCCTGGGCTACCTTTGTCCTTGCCGCCGTTCCCACTGTGTTGATTATGTGACACTCCCGCCAGGCTTGCTTTCTGCCGTCGGTCGCCTGCTTCTAGGCAAGGAGCCCTAATCACTTCGAAGGAACAAGAGCAGCCGCCGTCCACACTTGGCAGTGAACAAGCACAAACGTCTCCATTCGGTGACAAGGCAGAAGCAATCCTTCAAAACACCCTCACTGGCATTTTCCCTCCGCAGGCTGGCAGTACTCCCCCCGATGAGATGCGTCTTCTTCTCCTTCGCACTGGGGTTGGTGCCTTTGTGACAGATCTCGTGTCTGCACCAACTGTCCTCATCCCGCACCGCCCTGCCCCCAGGTGACGGCGGACAGTCAGCAGAGCTCAGCTATAGATCTCACTCCGCTGTCAGCCTTTATTCACTATTTTTTTTCTTTTTGTTCTTGGAGAGAAGCAAACCACATCGTCAAAGCATTTAAAAACACAAACCAAAGGAAGCTGGGTTTCCAGGCTTTAAGTAGATGCTATTCACCCACAGTTTATTTCCAGGAGTCGCTTGGAAACCATTGTGATTTTTCACTCGGATTCAGTGAGAAGCCTAGCGTTTGGAGCGGTACCAGTGATCTATATTTGCCTCTTGCCAAGGGGAAGCAAAGCCCAGTCTCTGTCCTCAAACCCAGACTCACCTCGGTGCCCTGGACGCGGCTTCCCTAGCCCTCTTGCGTGCCTTCTGTGCGGGGAGCCAGCGTTCGGGCCCTGCTGGTGCCCGTGGCCCTGCAAACTGGTGGAGATGGAGTGAGCCTTTCTCTCTTTAGATGCTACCACCCCTCATTTGAATGGAAGTTCAAATGTCATTTTGCGGTTTGAGAGTCACCTCCTGTCACCGATCCCTGGGACATGTTGTCACCTCGACACGTAGGCCTCCGAGAAGTGGGGTGACCAGTGTCGAGACAGGCTCGGTCCGGCTTGATTGTGTCTCATCCTCTCACAGCATGGTGGTTGGTCCAAGTTGGCACAGGGTGAAAATCTGATAGATGGGCCCACAAGTGTGCAGCTTTTCAGGTAGCAGGAGCTTGGGCCTCACCACAGTTCCAGGGGAGGCACGGATGGGTACCACGAAGTGACAAAGACCGACAGCTACCATTCGCTGAGGTCCCATTCTAGGTGCTTTGTGTACGATATTGACTTGCCTCAAACTTCTGAGGCTGCTTCTCTTGTTACCTTCACCGAGGGAGAAGGAAGCCATGGGGTGGAGAGCGGGAGGTGGTTAACTGGCTGTAGATGACAGCAAGTGAAGAGTCGGGAAGGATGGCTGACCTCTGTTGCTCCAACCCACATCGCTGCCTTCCTACACCGCCGCCTTCATCACTGTTTAAATCAGCAGCCCCCACCCACAGCCCACGCAGCGCCTTCCACGGAGGTTGTTGGTCCACAGATCCATGTGTGTCTGGCCTGACTGTAAGCTCTCCAGGACACCTGCCTTCCCAGCCCTGAACGCCCTGTCCGGAGCATCATGGACACCTCATCTGTGTTCAAGAAGTGAGTTGCCATCTCCTGCCCATGGAGCCTTTCAAAGCCAAGAGGGCACTGTCTTCAGTATTGGATGTTTGGGCTCACACTAAGAGGAAGAAATTTGAACCACAGGTTCATCACTCCCACCTGGAGAAGGCGCCTCTCTCCCAGCATGCACTTTGGGGAGCCTGGGTCTCCCTCCTTTAGCTTTCCTTTGTCCCTGAGGGTCCCCCAGGGAATCCCTCCAGGCCTGTTGCAAGTCCTAACACCTGCACTGCATTTCCAGTCTTCCGAGCCCCAACTCTTGACCCTTCTCCGGAGAGACTGGGGAGGTGGCCTGTGGGCATCAGGACCCTGGGTTCAGCCTCCCAGACCAGCAGTGAACACACCTGGAGGAGGCTTATGTGTTCATAAAACTCTCAGAGCAGGATTTCAGGCCTCTTTTCAGAGCAAACTGGGGGAGTTGGGAGTAGGGAAGGTGGGGTTTTGAGACAAGCCTGTCCCTGCAGCAGGCAGCTTATAAAATTTCTTCCAGGGGAGCCCGAGGACCCTTTCTCCTTAACCAGTCTTCCCCTGCTTGGCCCACAGTCTTGCTCTGGGAAGCAGACAGTCATGGACCACCCAGGGCACCGTGGCTTTTCTGTTCCTCCCCTTCATCTGAGCTCTGACCCATCTCTTTCCCTGGGACCACCTAACCGTAGACCACACATGGCCCGCTTGGTGGGAGGGACATCCTCTCTGAGTCACTCCATCATTGGAAAAAATAATAAAATAATTGTGTTTCTGTTATTTGCTGCTTCCCTTGGTCTTCTCTTCTTGTAGATGAATATATCCAGGGTGGTTTCACTGTTGAATTTGTGTCTTTCTTTTTTTAAGCAAAAACACAAAAATATTTTTCTTATATTTTTTAAGTAAAAAAAGAAAAAAGTTCAGAGAAGAGAGAAGCTGAGGACTCAGGAGAAAAAGCAAGAGGACAAAGAGGAAGGGGAAGGGGAGATATCTGGGAAGAAAAGTAGGAAGGGGGGAAGGAGGGACAGAGGAAAAATCCACCCAGACACTGAGGCTCCTGCCTAGAGAATCTGAAGGAAGCCAGGGCCTCCTCTCTGATTCAGATATTTATTCCATGCCGTTCTTAAAAAGCAATTGTAGGTGGTTCTCTGGTGGTCCTGTGGTTAAGAATCTGCCTGCCAGTGCAGGGGATACAGGTTCGATCCCTTGTCCAGGAAGATCTCACCTGCTGTAGGGCAGCTGAGCCCGCGTGCCACAGCTACTGAGCCCACGGTCTAGGACCCGAGAGCCACAACCAGAGAAAGCCCACACGAAGACCCAGCATAGTCAAAACTAAGAGTGATTCACAGGATCCTTTCAAGTCGGGAAAAGGTGATCTTCCCTTGTGATAGAAACATGACTTTGCCTACCTCGCATTGTGACAGGACTGTTTTAAAAGCCAGTCAGTACACGAAGCCAGGGAGAATGGTCTCAAGACTGTCAGCATGACACCGGAAACCCCTGCTGTGGGAATAAATCTCCTTGCCTGCTGGGGAGAAAAAACAAATCCAGCCAGAAGATACCAGGAGCCAGCAGGGGCATTTCCGGGTACTTTTAATGAACTACTGTTATCACGGAAAATATATAGATATTAATGACAATTCTGCAACTTATTTGAAAAGTCTAAAGGTGTAATAACAGAAAAAGTGCACCAGTATGACCATTCATGTCACTCCTGGTTGTGACCTCCATAACACGATTAACAGTCATAAGGAGGATTTCGGAGGAGCATCGGTGGTCAAGCTTGGGACGACGGGTGTTAAGGTGACAAAAAGCTCAGCTTTAGAAACAGCTCTGGATTCACAGACAGAGGTGCAGTGCAAACCTGACTTCCCCAATATCTTTCGGCTTGGAGGGGTGTCTGCAAGAGAGCCATATAGTTTCTCGGGCCCGCACCTGGCCCAACGCTCTACCAACACACACTTTATTTGCTAGCTCATCCTGTTCATCAACTTTTCCTTCTAACCTTCTGGGCAATGTCAGAAGAACCCATCTCTAGTCCTTTTTCTGATAAGTCCATTTCACACTCTGACAAGACACATCCCTGTTGGAAAGTTAATTTCTAATATGAAATTCCAGGACGTCCTTTTTTGGTTTCACCCCATTACCCTGATCACCCTTCCTACCACACTAAATACTTTTTTTTCCTCCTAGGCATCAGTCACTTTCATGTAGATGAGTTCTATTCCTTTTCCTGCCCAAGCTCCATTCAGACAAGATCAACACATCCAATTCTCAGGAACCTTGGACCACCAGGCTGTCCTCTGTGACGTTCCCCCAGCCACTCAGCAACTTTGCCTTCCTCCTCCTCTATGAGTTTTTCCTTTTTTTCCCCACCCTACTCCTCAGATTAAGAGAAATGTGCTTTCGCCTACGATTCCCAGTGGGGCTTTCCTGGTGGCTGACCAGTAAAGAAACTGCCTGTCATTGCAGGAGACACAGGTTTGATCCCTAGTCCAGGAACATCCCCTGGAGGAGGAAATGGCAACCTGCCCCAATATTCTCGCCTGGAAAATCCCATGGACAGAGGAGCCTGGCGGGCTACAGTCCCTGGAGTCACAACGAGTCAGATATTACTGAGGGACTAAACAGCAACAAGCGTCCCAGTGAGCTGAATTACCAGACTAACCACAGAAGCAGCTTGGAGCAGTCTTGATGTCGCAGGTGATATTTCTGGCTCCACACTGGGGCGGTGTGGGAGGGCCACTTATAAGTCCATCAGAGGCGCTGCCGCTCGTGCTAGACTTTCCCGAATGGCATCTCCGCGGGTGAAGGATGCGACGAAGCAATCGCTGTCTCCAGCAAGATACATTTTAGAAAGCGAAAGGCAAGCTGGCTTTTTAGTTGTAGCGCTGCCTCATTTGGAAAGAAAAAGTATGTCATGCACTTGTTTCACTGAGATGCCTGTCTCACACATTAGGCATTTGTGGTCCCTAGCTCAGGCAATTTCTTCATTTCATTGCGGCCTCTACCCAGAATTATTAATGCTGACACTGGGCACAAATGTGTTACAATTAAACCTTGCCTGGGTGCGGCATTTACTCTCAGGAAGTAGGTAAACTGCCTACAAGTGGGGCTACAGCTCGTGTGAAATTAAATGTAATGTGTTAGTTCCAACGAAGCGGACTTTTAAAAAAATCAAACGTGGCTGAAGAACTTGTTTGATGGTGGGGGATATACATGATAGTAAAAAAATAAAACAATATCATAGAAAAAGAGATTCTGTGATATAATGATACGGTAGGATTGTGCAATTCCATGGCCATAGAATGTTTATCGAAATTCACTTTATGAGGGTTTACCTCCCAAGCTGACTTAAACCACTTACAAACATCACGTGACTAATTCTCACATACATAGTTCCCTCAGTAAGATGGTATGTACACTTGACTCAGTAGATGTGAACTAAAAATGAATGAAGGTTCAAAAGCATGGACAGATCCCATCAAATGCAAAACTCACAGCAAGGGACACTGTCTGCGCCCTGGGAGAGCCAGGGGGCTGCAAACTGCCACCAGGAACCACTTCAGCTTCAAACACAATTTTCCCGCGACATGGAAGCCCGTCACAGGGCTGGGAAATCGGCCCCAGGTCCAGGGGCCTCCCCTTAGTGAGGTATCCATCTGACTCACGGACTGTCTGGATTCGAGACCACAGGATGAAAATGTCCTAGCAACATGGCTTTAGCACAAAGCTAATCTAACCAATGGCATGCTACGATGAACAAGAAGGAAAGGTTGTTCTGAGGAGAGGCAGCCACATGTCATCTCAGAGCTCTGGACTAGGCTTCCCGATCCCTAGGGGTGAGACACGCTCCCTCCCAGCCTCAGCTCTCAGATCTGTGCAACCGGAGGTCTGGACTCAATGGTGGCTCTTGAGATACTCTCCCACACTCCATAATTTCTATAAGTCCTTGCAAATTACATCTAGCGTCTAACTTTATTATACACAGTGATTCAGATGCCTTATTTCCATGCATTTTTTTTTACTGTGGCTAAATATACATAACATAAAATTCACTATTTTAACTAGATTTAAGCTTACAATTTGGTAGCATGAAGCACATTCATTGTATTGTATGACTATCACCACTATCCATCTCCCAAAATTAGCATCATCCAAACAGAAATCATTTTAAACAACAATTCTCAGTTCCTCTTTGTCCCCAGCCCCTGGTAACCCTTCCTATACTTTCTTTCTCTCTGGATTTGACAGCCCTAGGTATTTTATATAAGTACAATCATACCATATTTTTATATTCACAAATATTCTCAGCATGGTAAGGATTAAATAGGATTATGGTTTATCTGGTACACTGTTCTTTTTCTGTCCTGCAACACGTAAGATATATTAAAGTGGCCTTCTTTAGGGTCACTGGTGTGAGAAATTTTTCACAGATTTGAAAAATGGAAGTGAAGTCCAGACCTCTAATTGCATAGAAAGCCTGTATACAGGGAGAGGATTCAGTGGTAAATATTGCTTTTTTGGTTTGGTGAAAGATACACCTTAAAAACTGCTCTTTTAGAAGTCATTTCAGAGGTAAAATTTGTCAGGCTGCTATCTCGTATCCATCACGAGTCCTCTGCATGCAAGCTCGCTCTCACCACTGAGTAAACTTTTGTGAAACAACAGGAAATTCATCATGAATCCCAACAGAAAATACAGTGAGTAATTCCCCTGAAGAAGGGACAGCTGAGGTGGATGATTTAGTGGTTAAAAAAAAAAAAAAAAAGAGCCAACAAAAAAAAAAAAAAGGAGGGAGAAGAGAAAAAGAAAAAGGTTTTCTTATGGCTAGAGGAAGCAAGTTGTATTTTTCAAATTCATTTGTTATCATCAAAAAGTGTAGAGAGGGCCAGCATGTGGCATTCATTTTGTACAGGGAACCACACGCATGCATGGTTTTTTTTTTACTGTTTTCTTGACTTGTGTACTAAAAGGATGAGCTGTAGTATCACAGAAAACTTAATTGCATGGGCAAGCAAATATGAAATATGAATTTCATAGGCAAGTTTATATAAAATACTAATTTAATAAATAAGCAACTGTGAAATATTGATGCCATGCAATATGGGTGAATATGAAGATAAGAATCACTGAATTCTTATCTTCATATATGAATAGTTCATATGTGAATTATTGATTAAAGACCACTGTTTACTATTTTATAGCAACAGTAAAAGACTCTAACGCTAGGAGGGATTGGGGGCAGGAGGAGAAGGGGATGACAGAGAATGAGATGGCTGGATGGCATCACTGACTCGATGGACGTGAGTCTGAGTGAACTCTGGGAGTTGGTGATGGACAGGGAGGCCTGGCATGCTCCGATTCATGGGGTCGCAAAGAGTCAGACACGACTGAGCGAGTGCACTGAACTGAGCTGAAAATATGTGAGTGACCATATGACAGTTCTAACTTGAAATATAATTCTAAACCATATTTTACCTTAGATCTGAAAAGGCCTGATCATACGTAAAAGGCTTAATAGAGGGGGATAAAAAAGGAAAGCTAAAGTTTCCATTTTGATGCAGAACTCAGCAAATATCAACTTGTTTCAATTTTTGAACTCTCTCCTGTTGGGATTGTTATAACAATGTCCTTTTTGATATTGACAAAAAATGGAGGGGAATCAACTATTATTTTTCTCTTTTAAAAGGATTCAGCTCATTGGTATACATACATGAACTACATAAAATACACAATATTTAAATATAGATGAAATATTATTTATACAATAACCAAGCAGACATATGAATAGGTTTCCTAGGAAAACAGGAAATTTTTCTAGAAAAGCAAATTTCTGATTTGGCCCAATTAACTGAAGGCTCTCTGAATTATCTGAAGGGAGAGATTACAGAGTCTATATATTTACATATATTTATAGAAGAGAATGGATCTTTCAGACCAACAATCAAACACCAAAATCTAGAATTACACCATCAAAGTCCTCCACTGTTTCCTTTTTTGGACAAAATCTAATTGCTGGTGGTACACTGCTCGGCGCAAAGTCCGGACAATCGATAAGCCAAGTGAGCCACCTGGCCCCACCAGACCCTAAGACCAAGCTTTATCACACCGTAGGTTTTTGAAATCATCAAGTCACCAGACCACACACTTCACGAAAAGAAAATACCAACATTTAAAACGAAAGCTTTATCGACTTTGGTCTAAAGCTGGTAAGATGACCTTCAGGAGATGTCAAAGTGAAACTGATCAAATTCATTTTCAATCCCTCCTAAAATACAAAATGTCAAAAATATAAATAGGCTGATCAGACTCAGGGTGCCGATGTTCGAAAATGACTCAAACAGCATCGTCAGGGAAAGTCCTGCAATTTCATAACAGGGCCCTTACAAACTGGTTGTTCCACCAGGTTGCATTTGAGGGGTGATCGTGCCCAAACTTGCATGTCTGGATGCCAGAATCTGGAGGGGGCGCTGACCCTCACAGGACTCTGGGGTGGATATTTCACGCCACACACCTCCCTCCACTACCAAATATCGTGACAGAGAGGGAACGAGTGCTTGAAAAATACCTCTGGCTCACAAATGACGGCCAGTCAACTCACATTTGACTGTGAAAGCCACAGTGGGGAGAAGAGGTCTAAACTGGCTAGTGGGGAGGCAGAGGGGTTCTGCTCTAGAACCCTTGGCATCTGTGGGTGAGTAGATTATTTTCTAGTGAGTAAGACTGAGATCAGTGAAAATGCTCAGCGCTGCAGATACGGATTACTTATCTGCTCTCTAACCTCCAAGCCATCTAAGAAAAGACTCAATAAATCAGGAGCCCAAAGAAGCAAAAGCACCCTGATAGGTCCTGCAGAGTATTTTCACCTGACTGCTTTTGAACTGAATTCTAACTGTTTCTGTTCACAGACACTGTAGGGGTCTGGCCTCCTAAGCATTTAGACACTGTTGCTGGGACATTCTCTCTGCTGACAGGGGCTAACTTAGGTGGATACAGTTCTTGACTCTGAACAGAAAATAAAATGTTAAAAATAGCATGAAACCTACTGTACAGCAGGGGAACTCTGCTCAATGTTATTTGGCAATCTGGACAGGAGGGCAGTTTGGGGGAGAATGGAGGCATGGATATGACTTCCTTTGCTGTTCACCTGAATCTATCACAACGTTGTTAATTGGCTATACCCCAATATAAAATTAAAAGTTTAAAAAAAATAACCATAAGAGAGCTGAATACCTATGTACTCAATATAAAATGTGCAATGTCTTAGGGAAAACCACTAACCACCGTATCCAGGAACAGTGATCACTGCCCTCCAAGAAACTGGTTAATCCTGTCAAAATCAGGTTTCTTTGCCCTAAAATGTCCTTCAAACACCAAACTCCACAAGGAGACATTTGTCCCTCTAGAATCTTTCTCCAGAACCAAAGAGAATGTCACACACACACACACACACACATACACACACACACACACACGCACACTCTAGTTCTCCCAAGAGGGCTAAGCCCAGAAAAGACCTCATGGGATTACTAACTGGTGAGATCCTACCAGGTTCAGGGTGAAAGATGGGGTTTATTTCCTCTCTCCCATTTTTTAAATTAAATTTATTTTTTAATTGGAGGAAAATTGCTCTAAAATGTTGTACTGGTTTCTGCCATACAACAACACGAATCAACCACAGTTATACATGTATCACCTCCCTTTCCAGCCTCTCTCCCCTTCCTCCTCATCCCACCCCTCTAGGTCATCACAGAGTGCCAGGCTGGGTCCCCTGCGCTATACAGCAACTTCTTACCAGCTATCTATTTAGCAGATGATGGTACATATATGTCAATGCCACTTTCTCCGTTTGTCCCACCCTCTCCTTCCCCTGCTGTATCTACAAGCCCATTCTCTACATCTGCGTCTCTAGTCCACTTTCCTAGATTCCACATTTATGCGTTGATACACAACATTTGTTTTTCTCTTTCTGCCTTACTTCACTCTGTATAACAGGCTCTACATTCACCCGCTTCACTGCCTCTGACTCACTACCACTCCTCCTCCCATTTTCTGGCATTCACAGCAGCAAGCACTTATTCAAATGGCCTGGGAGCTCCAGCTGCTGGGATCCCTGGGGCGGGGTCTGGGCACTTGGCACTTCCCCCTCTTACCTTGCCCGGGCGCAGGTTCCTGTGAAGGCATACCTATCTTTTCCTTCTAGTTTTTAGCACTGAGTCTCACTTAATGAGTGCAGAAACAGACAAGACAGAGGGGCAGGTCTAGGACACGCAGCGGTCTGCGTGGTGCAGCACCAGCCGTGGTCCAAGCCTGATGATGAGAGCAGGCGCCGGGGAGTTTAGAACGAGCCCCGGGCAGCGGAAGATAACAGCCCGAGCGATGGTGGGGCTCCTCTGTGGGAGGGCTCCCCCGGGCAGGGGCTGGGGCCCTGAGCATGCTCGGGACAGCCTGGCCTGCCTCCCGCTAGCACCCCGATTCTCTCGGCGCCCCTCCCGCAGCTCTGCATCTCTGTGTCTTGCTGGCACCCCCAGCTACAGTGACACCACGGTGGGGGCAAATCCAAAGGCTAGAGGGTCTAAAACTCCAGGCTCTGCAAACCCTCACACAGTATGGGGAAGCCCCGAGAGGCAGAGAAACAAGTACAGGGTTAGAAGAAGCAAGGTGACATTACACTGTGGCTGATGACTGTCCCCCCAAAACCAGAACATCTCAACACCTCCCCTGTCTAGCTTCTGCTTGCCCCAGGGGAGGGTCCCAGACCCCAGTTCACACAGTGCCAGCAATTGCTAAGGGCAGAGGACCTAGGGAGGTGAGGGTTACATTCAGGAGAATTCACTGTTGCCCTTCATCTTATCACAGATCCCGAAACTAACTATTGCCGTGATTATTCAAGTCCCCTTTTGAGAAAAGGAGAACAAGATTCAGGTTTTCTTAACAACTTGTTTCAGTGGCAACAGACCAAGGAGCTGTCTTAAAGACAAACAAAGTTTGCACATTCCTATTAAATTGTTTGCTCTTGGTTCTTTAAAACACACACACATACGCACACACACACCCCACACTCTGTCTCTCTCAGGGACACACACAAACGAATATTCAGGGGAAATGAAGAACCCTCATGTACTCAGGATAAGGAGCAAAGAAAAAAAATTTTTTTTCCATAGGAATGGCCTTACTTTCACATCCTTAAAATTCTACAACCAGGTTCAGAGCAAATAAAGAGGAAACCGCTGAAAAGTCTGAGAGGGCCCCACAGATCTTGAAGGCTGAGGCCTCACTGGGAGGCAGGCAGATGCAGAGCCGGTTCCAGCAGCCCAACAGATTCATTTCTTTTTTAACACCACCACCTACAGGGGCTGCTTTGAATAGGATGGTGCAGTATGGTCCCTAAAGCCTTACAAGAAAAACAACATTCAGAACAATTGCACCACATTTTTTTGAGCTTCCTGTTTATTAGTATTTTATCTAAGAGCAGAACAAAAGTCTGTATAAATGGGGGAAAAGAAAACAAAAGCACTCAGTCTAACATCTTACAATGCACGCACACACACACACAGTATCTTTTCCAAGGCTGTTTCGTGTGGATTTTTTTCCTGGGACCCATTTCAGGTCTTCAAATGCCTTTGGTGGCAGAGGTTAAGAGGAAATGTACCATCTTATAAAAGTTATAAAAGTTACATGTTATTAAACAGTTTTAAGTGGGCTTGTTTTCTGTACCTCTGGATGATGGCATTCATTTCTACACCGGAAGAATTCACGTGTTATCAGCAAGATTTTTGTATTTTGGCAGACATACCCACGAACACAGTGAAAACACAAATGCCACCCACGACATTTATTGCAAAGGTGGGTTGTGTAAGAGTAGGCTGAGGGCGTGGGATCGAGGCGAAGGGTGTCCTGGTTCCCAGGCTCAGAGGTGGACCAAAGGCTGAGATGCCTGTCTCTCCTCAAAGGAACAGGGGGCCCTGAGAAGGTCATTTCAGCTAAGCCATGAGGTCATTACTGAACTATCACTGACTTCTGTGAAGTCTTTCTTCCTTAATTTGGCTACCATGTCGTTCTTTGGGCTCCTACCCTGCCCACATTTTGAACAAGATTCAGGGCCAGTAAAATTGAGGGAATAGAGAACAAACGTCCACAGAGCTAAAAACGTAGGTCTGGTTGGCCACATTTTCTCTTCAAAACATCCTGAGCGAACTTCCCTGGTGGTACAGCGGGCAGGAATCTGCCTGCATATGCAGGGGACATGGGTTCCATCCCTGGTCTGGGAAGATTCCAGGTGCTGCAGGGAAACTAAGTCTGCGCACCACAACCGCTGAGACTGTGTGCTGCAGCTACCGAGCTTAGAGCCAGTGCTATGCAACCAAAGAAGCCTCCGCAAAGAGAAGCATGGCACCACAGCTGGAGGAGGCCGCGAGGAGTGAAGAAGACCCAGCACCGCCAAAGGTAAGTAAGTAATTAAGTAATTTAAGGGTACAGTCTATCTTTGTGGACATGCATTCATCAAAAACCTTGGCCCAGTTCCATGGAACCCTTTTTGAACAGTTCTAATATCTTGTCTTCTCTTTTCAAGGATACCTAAGCTTGGAATTATCAGCTCAAGAAATTACTAAAGTTTTCTTCTATGCTCCAGTAATCTGGAATTTTATATAGTATCTCCATGTCTTATTCTCTTATAATATTAGCCTACTTAGCTTTGCTTAGATAGTTCTCATACCAAATTACTTTGTTCACATGAAAATGAGAAGGAATAAATGAGAGATCTTCTGTTGTATGGGGTAGCAAGCAACATATCCCAGCAGATAGGGAAGACATAAAATTAAAGCTGAAATGCGACCTTAGCCCTGGTCAAGACCATTTTAACTAATCAGAAACAGACTGTGAATGCTCAAACAGAACAAATATGTGTCTTTCTAAATGAATGAAAATGAAGTGAGTGTTTAAAAGTGAACTGGACAACCACAGTAAACAATGAAGTTCACGATTTATACAGCAGCCATCCTTTGCTCGCTGGTTGTAATCATTGAGAATTCACTAGATAGGCCTTAAACCTGGAAGACAAAGAAATGTGTGGTTGGGATATATGTATATGTATGGGCGAGTCCCTTCGCTGTCCACCTGAAACTATCACAGTATTGCTTGTTAATCAGCTAGATCGTTACGGACTAAAAGGCTTTAAAAGAAAAAAAAAAAGATGTGAATTTTTTTTTTTTTTTTTGGCTAAGTGGCCTTGATCACCCTGCCAGTGGTCAAAACTGAGAAAGGGATACTCTTATTAGAGACAGTATCCCTGTGGCATTTGACTGGCAAAATAGATGAACCTTTAGGAGGTACTTTCTGCTAAGGAAAGACTTGCTCCTTGGGCATAAGAGATGACAAAACATTTTATCAGAATCAGAGAACATTTCGGAAGCAAATCACTGGTTCTAGCTAAATGACATAGAGAAACTCAGAGAGACAAAGCTCCTGGGTTTGCTTCACAGAAAGAAAATGTGGATGCATGAAATGAGAAAATCCTTCTCAAACACAAAAGACAATGCCATGGGCCGATAAGGAAGGAGTCAGACACTTGGCACCAGGAGCTGGGGTTGCTGCGAGGGAGGTGGAAGAAATGACCGACAATCTGTGAATAGGGATTGTTCTGCCACCAACTGCACACCGGGCTTAAGAATAATGGACACAATGCTCAATTTGTAAGGGGCTACCTTGCAAGCTGGGCTTCCCTGGTAGCTTAGTGGTAAAGAACCCTCCTGCCAATGCAGGAGACATGGGTTTGATCCCTGGGTTGGGAAGATCCCCTGTGGAAAGAAATGGCAACCGACTCCAGTATTCTTGCCTGGAGAATCCCATGGACAGAGGAATCTGGTGGGCTACAGTCCACGGAGTCACAGAGTAGGACACGACCTAGCGAATCAACAACAAGAACAACCTTGTAAGCTACTGAGGTCCCTCTTCCAGCTAGCCGAACAAAAGACATAGGAAGTGTGACAAGTACGTGACAGGTGGCTACCTGGAAGTCAAGAAATGGCTCCTCTGCACACCAGTAAGCATACATTTAGCGAGTCACCTGTGTCACTGAGTAAAATGTAGTGGCTATCAATGATTTGCTGCCCTAGTTATCCATTCTCAATCTTCATAACTCCATCCCCCTCCCTCCCCGCCAGGAGAGGAGTGAAGATAGATCAGGTAAGTCAATGAGTAGGTCACAGTCCTCCACCCACTGTGACTGGTTCAGCGATAGGTACATGACCTCAGCTGGTCCAATCAGAGTGAATTTCAGCACTTCTGCAAGGAATGCTGGGACAAAAGCTCTTTGCTGCTGGATTTGGACCCAGAAGGACAAATGGCGGCCACTTGAGGGCATAAAAGTTGAGTCTGTTTGAGAAAGCAGTAGAAACTGAGCCAAGAGGAGAAAAACGTTGAAAAGTCTTAATTTCATCTGAGAGGTATCTGTGAAAATCCTATGCTGAGACTGTTTACTGACATGAGATGGTAAGTTCTAGAATTTGTTTAAGCCAGTTTGAGTTGGATTTTCTGTCATCCTTAACCTGGAAAGATTCTTAATTAAATGTGAAGCTCATCTGCAAATATATACTATCCATTCCTACAGGAAAGGGTCTACAAGTGTAGATGCCTTGTTTTTCTCTAAAATAGTCAACGTTACTCAATAGTCCATCCCATTTAATTGCAAACATGGGAATATATATCAAAAGATAAAATTAAACAGAAAACAGTTCTCTCAGTCCCTTCAAGTCTTAGCATGATGAGGAATCCTAGAGACCTTACTCCAGGTTTCCCAGGTGGGTCCCTCTGAGACTCCTTTAGAATTGCACAATTATAAAGGAAGTTAAAAATAATTTAAGCTAAAACATACATAAAATAACAGAAAGACAGACAAAACTGTTGAAACAGAGAAGACTAAGTCACGTGCTATGATCATTAGCTTCCTTCTATTTTCAACATTATTTCTCATCCAGTCATTTTGTAAAATCCCAATTCCCCTCTACCCCAGGAATTTTATTTTCTTTGGGAATCAACAGTATGCTCTAGAGGAGAAGGCGATGGCACCCCACTCCAGTACGCTTGCCTGGAAAATCCCATGGATGGAGGAACCTGGTGGGCTGCAGTCCCTGGGATTGTGAAGAGCCAGACACAACTGAGCAACTTCAATTTCACTTTTCACTTTCATGCATTGGAGAAGGAAATGGCAACCCACTCCAGTGTTTTTGCCTGGAGAATCCCAGAGACGGGGGAGGCTGGTGGGCTGCCGTCTATGGAGTCACACAGAGTCAGATATGACTGAAGCGATTTACCAGCAGCAGCCTCAGTATGCTCTAGAATCTGACCAAATAGGATAGAATAATTATTAAAGAGTTTAAAATATAAAGATTTTTCATTTTCATTCAGTTTATGATTAAAAAAATGCTCACAGGCTTCTTGGCATTATTGGTTTCAGAATAGCTCCATATAATAAGGGATTTTAAAAGGTGTTCACACATTCAAACTTCAAAATAATAAGAAACATGGATCCAACTTTGGTCAAAGTTCCCTTTCAAAAATAATCTTGATATCATAACTTCTGGTTTGCTTCGTAGAAACAACTCTAATCATAAGGTCACCTGCTGAGATTTGACATTTGCTCTGCCCTGATCTTTCATTTATTCACCACTGTGCAGCCCTGAGTACAAATAAAAGCACCAGGATATTGAACTTGAGCTTCATGTGTAACCAAGATGCTCCCCAGCAAGGAGCAGAGAAGGCATCCCAGCTAGCCTCCCACTGGCAGTGGCTGAGATGCTGAAGAAAGGAAGCGGGGGCACCGAAGTGCTAGTGGCCAAGTCGGCCCTGGAGCCCATCAGACTGTCACGGACCTCACCTTTCACGACCGCTTCCGTCCTCCTGATGCACCATCACTCTCGCGCCTAAACTGGCCCATGCACTGCCCTCAAAGGATCTGACGCAAGGCTGGGCATGGTAGCACCAAACAAGTATTTAGTTTTCTAACTAAATGCCACCAAAGGGCAGGAGAGGCATCTTGCTTCTCCATGGCCCAGCTTGGCATCTTCAGGCGCACGCCACCTTCATTTGTTGGCGTTGTTATTTAGTGGTTCAGTCGTGTCTGACTCTGTGTGATCCCATGGACTGTAGCCCACCAGGCTCCTCTGTCCATGACATTTCCCATGCAAGAATACTGGAGTGGGTTGCCATTTCCTCCACCAGGAGATCTTCCCAACCCAGGGATTGAACTTGCATCTCCTGCCTTGCAGGCAGATTTTTTTTTTACCACTGGGCCACCAAGAAAGCCATCACCTACATCAGAACATTTCAAAATCTATTTTTCTCATCACTTACTGGGAGGCTTTCTAGTACCAATAAGTGAAATCCCCAGGCAGCATATCTTGATGAAATGTTCTCTTTAGCGTTACATTTTTTACTCACTTTATGCCCTGAATGACGTGTATAAGAAGTGGCATCTTGCTTTGGGGGATAGGAATGCCATCCTCACCAACATTAACCATGTAGCCCTGACCTGAGATCTACCAGGATGAGAAGTAACCAGGGTCCTATAAAATGTGATGCATCTAAGTGTGAACAAATGGCCTTGTGACGCTTTTCTTCCACTATCATTAGCAGGAGAAGCCTCCTCACGTATTTGCCCAGCACGGGTGCCCCTACCCTTCCTGCTGAGCTAAACACCAACTTTTCTTTGAACACATTCTGGACGCCCACAGACAGATGTCTGTGGAGTTCTTCTCGGAGTGCTTCTCTGGGCTCCCAGAGGGCTTCACTGTGGCTCAGATGGTAAAGCGTCTTGCTTACAATGCGGGAGACTTGGGTTCGATCCCTGGGTCGGGAAGATCCTCTGGAGAAGGAAATGGCAACTCACTCCAGTACTCTTGCCTGGAGAATCCCATGGACAGAGGAGCATGGTAGGCTACAGTCCACGGGGTCGCAAAGAGTCAGACGTGACTGAGCGGCTTTACTTCTTCACTTTAGTGCCGTGGCAGTTGAGAATAGCACTCTGGGATCCAACTGTTGGCTTCAAATCCAGGCCCTGAGACTCACCTGCTGTGGACCCTGCACAGGTTACTTAGCCTCTCTGCCTCAACAGCCTCATCTGTAAAACAGAGGTCATAATAGGGTCTGTGGACTCTTGGACTGGGTGAAGAAGAAATGAGATCGTCCATAGGATGAGCCTGGTCCAGAGTCTGGCATGCATTTGGCCCTTGGGAAAGAGTATTGATACCACATTACCTTTCCCAACTGTCTGCCCTTCTATGCTATGAACATCCCGAGGACAAAGCACTATTCCTTAGGGTAGCTTGGTGCCTAGGACATAATATCATTTATGGAATATGTGTGAAAATAAACACATGTGATAAGCCAATCCTGGTTTTAAAACTGTTTTTTTTTTTTTCCTCCTTCTTCCAAAATGAAACAAGAAAAGTAACACAGGTCAGTTAAAATGTCCAGGTTAATTAAATAAAGCCCCCTGCTCCTGTCTTTTAGCCTCAGTCACAGATTTTCAGTGCAAACACCCTACAAAGGCCTAATAAAATCACACACGTATAAATTACCTTCTTTTCAATGTTCCATAAAATAAACACTTTTAAATAAGAAGTTGATGGTGAGAAGCTATACCTACTATGGAAGGATGAAAAATAGTTCCATGATGTTCATCTTAGGAATAAATGAACAGTGACCAAAGTTTATAAGTGAAAATTCCTGGAGAACACAGTTCCCAGTCCTGTACTGCCATCTCCTTGGAGTCCTGCCTAGCACCAAACCTTGTGTCAGGACTGGGATGCTCGTCTCCTGAGCCCCAGTCCCTACCCCTCACACATATTACGGTACTAGTTATACAGTGGTTCAGCAGTAAAGAGTCCACCTGCCAATGCAGGAGACATGGGTTCAATCCCTTGTCTAGGAAGATCCCCTGGAGAAGGGAATGGCAACTCACTCCAATATCCTTGCCTGAGAAATCCCATGGACAGAGGAGCCTGGCGGGCTATACGGTCCATGGGGTTGCAAAGTCAGACACAACTTAGCAACTGGACATCAACAATTCTTTTTTAATGATATGATTTTAACTAGGCATATAAGAGAATTTGTATAATATATCAATACATTTTAAAAAAAGCCTCAGTGTCATAGAACACATAAGTGCCAGAGCCATTAGTTATTTACAATGGCTGACATGCAAGTGGATTTCAGAGGCCCTGAGAACATCCTGGGAGACACGAGGCCTCCAGGGTGGGACCACTCCTCCAGGAAAACGTCTCCCACCATCGACCAGCAAGGGTGCAAGCCAACTGCTGGCTGAAGACAGAGCAGAAAGAAACATCGCTACAAAAGGCTCTTATTTTCACAACTCCTATAAGAAGTATATCTTTTACAGCAGAAAGCCTAGTACTGAGCGCAAATCTGAGCTGTATGAAAAAACATTCTGGTGTTATTTCCCCCCAACCCCCTCCCAAACTTACCCCACTGCTTGGAGACATTAGCTAGCCAAACACAACAGAAAATACAAGGTCATATAGTTTTCAAACTACTACGAGCCCAAACTGCTTTTCAGTACTTCGGGGTACACACCAAGTGGGTGAGAGATGCTGGGTTAACGTAGGGAGCTATGTTTATAGCACCCTAAGGGTTGAACTGTTCTCTAGGAAATAGCAGGCCCCGGTCAACCCTGACCTTTGTTACTGGACTCTGAAAAACTCAAGTCAACTCAGACACTGGCTCTCAGGGCAGGGAAAAAAAGAAGGAGAAGGAAAAGGAGGAAGAGAAGCAGCAGAAGAAATCCTTTTAAAAAATGACTTATCCCTGTTTTTAAAGACTTGCCCTATCACACAGGATGAGCCCCCACTTGAAAGAGGGTCACACAAGCATCAGGAGAAAAAGATGATGTATGTTTCTTCAGGAGTGAGACCGAGAAGCCCAAAGCCCGCCCAGCTCCAGGTGTTGATTCTGGTTTCACACTTTGTGGTCCCCCCTCCCCCCGTGTCCCACGCCCCACCACCCCTCTGCCAGGGGGCTGCCACGGGGCATCATGTGTCGGTGGGGGCGGTCGTGGGCGACGGCGCTGACGTAAGGAAACAGGGCCCCACCCACACAGCCGGGGTTTCAGTTTCACCCCGCCGCAAACACCATTATGCAAATGACCTCCCCGCCCACCGCACCCCACCCCCGTTCAGTCTTACATATTCATTATTCACTCTGAAGTTCTCCTACGTACAAGGCCAGCTAAGTATTTGCATCCTATTTACTTTAAAATGCCCAGATGCAATTTGGAGACAGGATTCTCCTTTCCGAAGGGCAATCTCGACTATAAAGTAATGAATTAGGTGCAGCGGCAGGAAAAAAGCCCCGGGGCTAAGAGCAAACTTCTAACAGAAATGAACCCGTTGAAAGGCACCTGCCAGGAACGACACTGAATCCCAGGCAGGAGACAACTGCGTGTGTGTTCTGACTCCTTCTAGAGCCCTGAGTCTCCTGGGGTTTATGAAGGCGAACGTCCAGTTCACATTCAAGTCACTCGAAATTGGGAAGTGCAGTCATTTTGTTTGCGTAATGTGCGGTTTTATTTGTAGTTAAACTCAGGTAGTTTAAGGTGTCATCCATGCTCACCAAAAAAATTACCAAGCAGAAACAGTGTTGGTAAAATGGGGGGTGGGGCGGGATATGCAGGAAGGCAGAAAGGCATGCCTTCCAGCACTTTTACAGCTAAATAAATCATTTAAGGATATTTTAATACAAGCTTTAGACCAGAATGATTCTTTTTTAAGTTGTAATCCTTATTGTTTCATGTACGAGATTCACATAAATCTTGGTGAATGATTTAGAATTTTTTTTTTTTTCTTAAAAATGTCAAGGGTTTCTATCAGCAGATACACAGGAGCAAGCATTTGCTGGACAGTCATTTCTGCTTCCCTCAAAGGCATGCTTCCTGGCTCCCACTTACATGCAGTTTCACTTTCAAGGGTGCGTTTGCAGGGTTGGTGTGAAGCTCCCAGCTGCACTGAAGTGACTGATGACTCTGTAAATTATCCTGAGTGCAAAGGAAATCTAGTTCATTTATAAAAAGCTCTGAAGTAATTATAAACTCCACTGCAGGTGGGAAACTTTTATAAGACAAAAACTACCCAAGCACAGACACTTCTCGGAAAGCCCCAAGTAGTAAAGAAGTCCTCTAGTGACTGGTGACTCAGTTTAAAGCTGATCCACGTTGAGAGCGATGCCTTTCAGCCCTCACGGTGAGACCCAGCGAATGTCAGGCACAACCAAGCCCACCGGGCCTTGCAAGGGATTCTGAGCAAACTTAGCGGCTGTTTCTGCTTCCACGGCAGGTGCTGGGCACAAGGCCAGGTTGAGGAGAGCTGTAATTGCACAGGTGGAATCCTCCCAGGCTGTCCATGAATCCCTACCAGTCACTGAGTTGAGCGTGATCCCTGCCTTAGATGGGAACCATGTGATGAGCGCTGTCTCTATTAGAGGTGGTAAAAATAAGACTTAGAAGAAATTAACTGCCCAAGATTCTGGAAAAGCTAGAAATCAAAGCATTTTTCAAATATATATATATATTGTATATTTTATTTTTGTTTATTTATGTGGCTGCAGTGGATATTCTTGCCTGGAGAGTCCTGTGAACAGAGAAGCCTGGCGGGCTGCAGTCCATAGAGTCACAAAGAATTGGACACAACTGAAGCGACGTAGCACACACTCACTGGGTCTAAGTTTTGACATGTGGAATCTTTTGTTGCAGCATGTGGGATCTAGTTTCCTAACCAGGCATGGCTTCCTATATTGGGAGCTTGTAGTCTTAGCCACTGGACCACGAGGGGAGCCCCAAGGCGTTTTTTTTTTTAATCACCACACACTATTCCTCTAAGGGGAAACAAAACAACCAGATGTACGAATTCTGTTCAACTTCTGGACACCATTTACTCAAGAATGGCCTTCCTTTCCCTGGTCGGTGTGGACACATCTGATTAATTCTGGATGTGACATCAAGGATCTCATTGTTTCCACGTAAGAAAACCATGTTCATCACCAGCTCTGTCAGTGAAAATAGCTGGTATCTGGGAGGGAAAGTTGATCTTGGCTCAGGACACCCCCCAGTGTCCTAGCATGCAGGGATCCATGTCCCTTCTTTCCCCCTGGATGGAATCTGAGAATGCGAGTTCCTTTTGCCCTCTGCAGTAGACATTTGTCATCTTCCTTCCCTGCCTTCTTCCCTGAGGAGCTCTGAGTTTGCCACTCTACAGCTGTAGTCTGATGCGGGGAAGAGATGAGGGGCCCTGCATCCCGCAGGGACCATAGATGGGTCTTGACGTAAACTTGTAAGGCATGTAGGGACTTCCCTGGTGGTTCATTGCTTAAGACTCTGAGCTTCAATGCAAGGCTCCCGGTTTGATCCGCAGTCGGAACTAAGATCCCACATGCTTCCGAGCATGGCCAAAAAAATAAAGGAACATAGCATCCTGGTGTTCAGTTAGGGGACTGTCAGATGCCCCCTGAATATTCCTTGAAAAGACGGATGCTGAAGCTGAAATTCTAATACTTCGGCCACCTGATATGAAGGGCCAACTCATTGGAAAAGACCCTGATGCTGGGAAAGATTGAAGCCAGGAGGAGAAGGGGATGCCAGAGGATGAGACAGTTGGATGGCATCACCAACTCAAGGGACATGAGTTTGAGCAAACTCCAGCAGATGATGAAAGACAGGGAAGGCTGGCGTGCTGCAGTCCATGGGATCGCAGAGAGTCAGAGATGACTTAGCAACTGAATAACAGATGCTCTATTCTGAGTCCCCCCAGGGAGGATAAACAAGCTCCTGGATTCCCAGCGAGCCTCCCTGGGACCTGCCTTCCTAGAATAAGTGTGTCTGAGGTCCAAACTGTAACAGTCCATCCTGGATCCGGCCAATAACCTGTACCCTAGGTGGGAAACACCTTTTCAGGGACTCACGCGAACTCATTTGGTCAGGGTAATCTGGGGCCAAAGTTTGAAACCACCAAATAGCTCAGATATAGCTGGGAGATCACTCAGATCCTTTGGGACATTGTTGCTATTGATCCTACAGAGGAAGATTGAACCCCATCACATACATGGGACTTCATTCTTTGAGACAGGAAAGATGTTTCAGAATCTAACATCAATGATTTCCTGAAAGAACTTTATCATTGAAGACATCAAATTTTCAGTTAGGTTCTATAAAATCTGCATCATCGTCCCTTCCAAGGAAGATGACTTCTGGTGGTATGGACAGTGAGCACTGATAGGTTTAAAGGTTTCAAGGGTGAAGAAGAGATAAAAATTGGAGCAAACCAAAGATGCCACTACCAGCTGACTAAGGAAGAGGATCGAGGCCCAGAGATGGGGTGAAGGGGAAAGAGGACTTGGAGGGTGAATCAAAGAGGAACAGAGGAGAGATGAGCTGGGAGAGGTAGGAAGAGGGCTGGTTGCTTCAGGGGACGAGGTGCAGGAGAAGAGAAGTGCATCCACCCGTCTTCAGTTGGGTCTTGCATTGTCTTGAAGGGCCATGAGAGAGCCCAGCGAACAGGCAGGCTGCAGTGCTCTGTGCAAGGGGCTGGAATGGATCAGAAGTTGCCAGACTTTCCAGTGAACAGCCTGGCTTAATGAAGACCCCACTTTACTAGCCATTAGAAGATGGCCTTGGCATCTGTTCATGGGAGGAGGTGTTACAGAGTAGAGAGGTATAGATGGGGTGATATGAGATGGTCACTGGGTCCTCTTGAAGCTTGAGATGAGTCTAGGGAATGAATAATAACTTGGTGAGATGTCACAGCAAAGTGAGAGTAAATATTACAATGTAGCTGACATTCTCCAAGTACCTACTCAGTATCGAACTCTGTGTTAAGAGATTTACATTGAACACTGACAGCAGCCTCAGAAATAGGTATTACAGTGCTATATTTAAAATGGATAACCACCAAGGACCTACGTGATAACCAAGAGTTCCATGTATAGCACATAGAACTCTGCTCAATATTATATGGCAACCTGGATGGGAGGGGCATATGGAGGAGAACGGACACATGTCTTAATATATGTATGGTTGAATCCTTTCCCTGTTCACCTGAAACTATCACAACATTGTCGATTGGCTGTGCCCCCAATAGAAAATAAAAAGTTTAAAAAATTTAAAACAGAAATAAGTCATTTACCTCCATCTTATGGATGAGCATGTTGGGAGTTGGGAATACAAATTGAGTTAACCTAACTTACTAACATACTAACTAGTATGTGGTGGGCTCAAAATTCAAGCCTTTGTCTGTGGGAATCCAGTGATAAAAGACCCAAAGCTGCCAAAAGAAGGTCAAGTGGATTGTATTTTTTTTTCCTATTTTCTGGCCACACTCTGCAGCTCCCAAGATCTTAGTTCCCTAACAAAGTATCAAGCCTGTGCCCCCTGCAGTGGAGGCACAGAGTCTTAGCCTCTAGACCGCCAGGGAAGTCCCGCATGAATTGCACGTGAGAGTATGCTGTGCTGTGCTCAGCCATGTCTGGCTCTGTGACCCCGTGGACTGTAGCCCGCCCAGCTCCTCTGTCCATGGGATTTCCCAGGCAAGAACACTGGAGTGGGTTGCCATTTCCTCCTCCAGGGAATCTTCCCAACCCGGGGATCGAACCCGCATCTCTTACGTCTCCTGCACTGGCAGGCGGATTCTTCACCACTAGTGCCACCATTAAACAGATTCAAAGTCTGAGAGAGAGACCTAAGTTACTCACTCAGGCATTCCTCGACTCCATCTGGTCATCACCTTAGTGACTTCCTAGGTGACTAGAACATGTGGGAGAAATTAATATCAAAAATTGCCAAGTAAAAGAAAGAAAACCCAAAAATCTAGGGCAGAAAATCACCAAAGATAGCTAACCTCCTCCAACCTCCAACCTCCTGCTTCGGAGGAGGAGTCTATACAATTTGAACTTGAAACATGCATGGAGAAGAATAGTGGAAGGCAGACCAGGTGGAAGCCTCTCTGTGAAGGGAGAAACTTGCCTGGGGCAGGAGGTTCAAGTCTGAGAGGGGGAGTCAGCAGGTCTCAGGGGGTAGAGCTGATCTGGTCATCGGTCTGCCTGACCCCTAGAGTTGTTCTCTGCCAGGGGGACCAACTAGGTCAAGCCATTTGGCAGGTGGTGTGACCCCTTAGCACAGGAATAAAGGGTCCTGTCCTAAAGATCAGGAGCCTCTGTGCTCCTATGAGCATGAAAATCACATCCTACCTATTTGCAGTTGTCCATGGATCAAAATATAGCTTACCTGGTGGCTCAGCGGTAAAGAATCCACCTGCAACAGAGGATATGCAAGAGACCTGGGTTTGATCGCTGGGTCCCTGGAGAAAGGAATGGCAACCCACTCCAGTATTCTTGCTTGGAAAATCCCATGGACAGAGGAGCCTGGCGGGCTGCAGTCTATGGGGTTGCAAGATAGGCTCAACCTAGTAACTGAACTGCAACAACAACATGGCTCAGAATATGTCGAGATAAAAGTATACTGTTTGCTCAAAGATTTGACACTCTAGCTAGCAAAATTCTGAATTTAAAGCATGGAAGCCAGAATGAAGAATGCAAAGGTGAACGTACTTTGTCTTTGTAATTAAGAGAAATTATGTCAACTAGCCAAACATTTCATCCAGCCACTGGCTGCACAATTCATCCATTGGCATGGATTTGAGTCTTTTAAATGCTTCATCCAAAAATGGGCTGAATTATATTTCCCTAAAATCTACATGGGGATTGAGTGGGGATTCTAACCCCCACTCAATCCCACAGAATAAGAGTGCATTTGGAGGTAGGGTCTTTAAAGAGTTGAATTAAGCAAAATGAGGTCATATGGGTGAGCCCTAACCCAAGATGACTGTCATAGGAAGAAGGGGGATCTCCTTGGTGGCACAGTAGATCAGAATCGGCCTGCCAATGCAGGAGACACGGGTTCAATCCCTGCTCCTGGAAGGTTCCACATGCCTAGGGGCAACTAGGCCCGTATGCCACAACTTCTGAGCCCACACTCTAGAGTCTGCGAGCCGCAACTATAAAGCCGGCATGCTGCACCTACTAAAACCCTCCAGCCTAGAGCCTGTGCAAGAGAGGCCACCACAAAGAGAAACCTGTGCACCGCAAATGAAGAGTAGCCTCTTCTCATGGCAGTTAGAGAAAACCTTTGCAAAGAGGACCCAGCGAAGACCCAGTGCGAGAGAGGCACTGCAAAAGGCAGGCAAAAGTAAGTTTTAAAAAAGGGGGAGAGGAGACACGCAGAGAGTCATCAGGTATGCGTGAGCAGAGGCGGGGCCGTGTGAGGACACAGCTAGAAGGTGGCCAAGGAGAAAGGCCTCAGAAGAAACCAAACCTGCCAGCAGCTTGATCATGGACCTCTGGCCCCCAGAGCTGAGAGCAGATACCTTTCTGTTGTTTAAGCCATTCAGTCTAAGATGTTTTGTTATGGCAGCCCCAGCAAAGCAACTACACATTTCGAAATCACTTTGGTTTTTCTACTTCCTTACAGACAGTGGCAAGGTGTCCAGCGTTTGTATCTCCTGGGCCACCAGGAACAACAGAGGCCACACCAGCCTGCAAGTGCTCAGAGGACCCTCATCCCACATAGTCTCAGCCAATTTGCGAACTGTGACTTCATAAAACTTAGTCTTGTCCTCCCAGTGGATGCCTAAATAACAAGGACTATGGTGTGGAGCCAAGACCGCCACATGGGCAACACGGAATCACACAGATGAAGCCCACCCTGCTGGAGTCAGTGAGGGACAGTCATGGGAGAAGCAGCTGAGTCCAAGTTGAGCACTGTGACAGCTCTAAGATGGTAGGGAAAAGAGAGGCCAAATACACAATTTGGAGTCATCTTCATGCTCCACGTGACTAATAAAGAGTATTCTTAAAGGGATCCAGCTCTTAAAAATCAGGGCTTTTTCGTGCTATTTGGAAACGGCAAAATCCACTGTTCACTGAACTGCTTGTCCTAGAATCTCGCAAATTTGCGCACTGAGGCCGTTCATAAAGGACTAAGTGAATAATTCAAACAAACCTGGCGAGTTGCAAGGCACGGTTTGGGCTGCTTCAGGTTCAGTTTTCAAGCTCTTCTGGGAAGGCTCATCACAGCACTCATCTCAGGCACGGTGGGCTTTTGGGGCCCACCACGCTTTTTCTGGATGGTTAACGGAGTGACAACTTCCATGGGAGAGAGTTTAGAAACTGCCAGGTGGAGTGAGCTTGGTGGGGGCCTGGCTGAGCCACAGCTCGGTGGCAAGAGCGCTTTCCACTGTGGTTCTCCAGGGCTCTGAGAGGAGTGCCCCAGAAGGGGTTTCAGCCCTGTTCTAAGCAGTCTTAACCTTGGCAGAATGGATGTCCTGAGGGTTTGGGGGTGAGGGGTCATGCTCATTTGCATATTCATGTCGCAGCAGGTCTGATCTGGACACACTCCTGTTCCTGCTGAGTTCCCCCTCTACCTCTGTTCACTCTTTCACCAGCCAGATGACACCCTGGACTCATCGCAAGCACAGTCTGGACTCGCCCACTGCTGTGATCTCGCACCAGCTGGCACCTGCGCCTGGACAGCCTTCTGTTCTCACCGCTGTCCATCCCAGGCTACCTGCCTCCCACGGTCTGGTCCAGACCCCACCTCCTTGGCAGACACCACGGTCCCAGCGTAAGTCATTCACTCCCGTGGTCCAAATCCCCCTTCAGGGTAGCTTTATATCCCTCACTGTCATTTCCACCAGAATTCTTTTCTAGTGAATGGTTGCGTCCTCATCAGAACCTATGGTGCTTAAATAAAATATCTGTGGGTTTTCACTTCATTCAGATCTCAGTACTTCCTCATTGTGTGTGTGTGTGTGTGTGTGCATGTGTGTGTGTGTGTGTGTGCGTGCGGGCTCAATCGTGTCCAACTCTTTTGGGACCCCATGGACTGTAGCTCACCAGGCTTCTCTATCCATGGAATTTTCCAGGCAAGAATATTGGATTGGGTTGCCATTTCCTTCTCCAGGGTTCCTTCCCAACCCAGGGATCAAATCCACGTCTCCTGCATAGGTAGGTGGATTCTTTACCACGGTGCCACCTGGGAAGCCCACTTCCTCATTGCGCATAGTATATTTTGGTGCTCTTTATAATGTACGATGACTATCATATCTGCCCTTCTAAGTACTGAAAACCTTCCATCAGTATGTCCTGGTTATATGCCTTAATTAAGGACGGATTAAAATATCATGGTCCCAGTGTCTGCATACCACACGTGAGAGCGCTCTCGCGCATATATGTGCCTGGATGGGAACAAACCGAGAGCAGAGGTCGGGTGAATTTCTCTGGGAGAGAGTCTGAAGGTGCAGCATTTGATCCAGACATGGTGTGGTTCTAGGAGATGCTGTTGCTCAATCTTTGTCTCCTGAATGTCTCAGTACTCAACCCCAGAACCTGTGACTTCTAACCCACAGGGCTTGTTTGAATTATCTACTTAGTCCTTTATTAAGAACAGCGTGCAAATTTGTGAGATTCCAAGACAGGCAGCTCAGAGGAGAGCAGATTTTGCTGGTTCCAAATAACAAGAAATTCCTCTGCTTTTTTGTGCTGTTTTTTTTTTTTTTTTTTTTTAAGGCAGTGGCCACCGCTGTGGGCTGGCTGTTGCTTCTTTTTCTCTGTTAATAATTATTTCTTTATCTGCACTAGCTCTTCGCTGCTGCACATGCGTTCTCTCTAGCTGGCACGGGCTTCTCACCACAGTGGCTTCTCTTGTTACGGAGCGTGGGCCCTTGGGCGCACAGGCTTCAGTAGCCGTGCCTTCCCGGCTCTGGGGCGTGCACTCAGTAGTTGTGGCACACGGGCTTAGTTGCCTGCCAGCATGAGGAGTCTTCCTGGACCAAGGATTAAAGCCCTGTTCCCTGCACTGGCAGGTGAATTCTTAACCACTGGACCACCAGGGAAGTCCAACTCCTATACTTTAAAAAGCCAGATGCAATTGGAATATAACTTAAGAAATACATGTCTGGGACCACAGTTACCGCCTGGCAGTGCTTAGCCGTCCATCAAGAAATGGCCTGTCTATGCCTCCAACTTCTCTGGTCATCACGAAGTTTCTGTGCAGACAGTTGGCCGAAGGAGCTGGCTACGCCTCAGGGGCTGGCAGGGCACACCGCCACGCCGCATCCCTGACACACAGGTGTTCCCACTGGTGCTGCTCAGCTCTGCACCCGAGGGAAATGGGGAGTCCCTCTGTAATCTTGGGCTAGAGAAATGACTTCCACCCCATGCCCACCCCTCACGTGGTGGCAGCTATCTTCCTCGCCCATCTGTACAGACTGGCCCAGGTGTTACCATCTGCTCTGAGTTCTCAAATGTGAAGGGTGGCGTGGGCGACCTGGAGTTTCACAACTCAGCCAGTTCTCCCAGTTGCTGCTTCTGTCTTGATTACGGCTCTCATGTATCCATCTGCCACCCTGCCATGGGCCAGGTCCCTCCTTCCTGGCCATACGCACCAGGCTTCCGTGACGAGTGCCTTCCAAGTGGGCTCCAAGTCTCCCGTAGGTCTTTGAGAAGTGAAAGTGAAGTCGTTCAGTCGTGTCTGACTCTTTGTGACCCCATGGACCACCAGGCTCCTCCATCCATGGGACTTTCCAGGCAAGAGTACTGCAGTGGGTTGCCATTTCCTTCTCCAGGAGATCTTCCCAACCCAGGGATGGAAACCGGGTCTCCCACACTGTAGGCAGACGCTTTACGATCTGAGCCACCAGGGAAGACCAGCAGGTCTTCAGTGCTTCCCGAAAAGTCATTGTTTTTCTAAGCGTCAGCATCCTGTCCCAGGTTTTACAAAACTGTTAAGTACTGCACACGTGCACACACATTCTGCAGGTTAAAGGCCCTACACAGTGACCAGGCAATCGAGGTTCTAACAAAACACCCAGGCTCATCCCCACCAGCCCACTCTACAGGCTGTGCTTGCCTCTGACCACGCCACTCCTTCCATTAAGTGAAGTTGCGTCCAAATCTTTGCGACCCCATGGACTGTAGCCTGCCAGGCTCCCCTGTCCATGGAATTCTCCAGGCAAGAATACTGGAGTGGGTAGCCATTCCCTTCTGCAGGGGATCTTCCCAAACCAGGGATCAAACCTGAGTATCCTGCATTGCAAGTGGATTCTTTACCGTCTGAACCACCAGGGAAATCCACCCCTCCCATTTAAGGATCTTTTCCCATTTTTAAGTTTCAACCCAAACTTCACCTTTCAGCCCATACTAAAATATTCCATCTAACCTTCTATAACATTGTACTGTGTATCCCAAATTGCATTCACTGGAACTCTGGTTCTATAAAAATACTCCAAGAAATCAATGAGAAGAGGGTTCCCCCATCTTCTACCACCAACTGCTTATTTTACGCTGTTTCAGGTATTCACAAAGCATGGCCAAAGGCTCTGAGAAGTTCTGTAGTTTATAAAAAATCTTGAATTAACTCAAATTTTCCCACTCTACCCTTGGGTGTAGGCTCTTTGGGGAGCGTAGCCATTATTATGGTCTACACCCTCACTTACATGGCTACATAATGAGCAACTTGACCTACAACTGGCCTGAGCATGAAAGCAGCAGAGAAGAAGGGTTTTTTTTGAAGCCTCTGCTTCCTAGGGCTGGCAACTGCAGTCAGAAGCCCTGCGTGCTTCATTTCAGCAGCGATCAGATTGTTTGAGCTACCAGCTTCCAAGAACCCTGCAGTGGGCTGAGTTCAGTGGGCACTCAGTGGTCCGAACTTGATCTTTGGAATCCAGAAGGAGAACTCGTCTCAGAGTCCTGGGTTTAGGAGAACTGGGGCAGGAATGCAGGCTGTCATCAGACCCTTTTGTGTATATATGTATGTTAGTCTCTCAGCCGTGTCTGACTCTTTGTGACCCCATGGACTGTCTGGGGTCCACACACCAGGCTCCTCTGTCCATGGGATTCTCCAGGCAAGAATACTGGAGTGGGGTGCCATTTCCTCCTCCAGGGGATCTTCCTCACCTAGGGATCGATCTCGGGTCTCTCTCATTGCAGGCAGATTCTTACTGTCTGAGCCACCAGGGAAGCCCTGTGTTTCCTTTATAGCTTGACAACAAGTTTCCCCCAGTTGGAGGGTGCCTGAGCCTGATGTCCAGAAACACCCCTCCGGTGCTACCTCACTCCCGGGTGCTGAAGAAGGGAGGCCACAGGCTGCAGGACACAGCTGGGCACTGAGAGAATCCTCACCAGGAAATGCTGCTCTAGTCTTCAGGGCTCCCCAGAGATGGGTCAGTTGGAATATAGTCCAACAGCTCCACCCCCTGGAGGATGGCTTTGATCAGGACAGAGACATAATCCCTCAGGCCTCTGGCCTCTTTTGTAAAACATTGTTATTTTTATTTGCTTTTAATTCAAGGATAATTGGTTTACAATGTTGTGGGGATTTCTGCTGTACAACAGCATGAATCAGACATAAGTATGCATCTGTCCCCTTCCTCCTGAGCCTCCCTCCCACTCACCACCTGTCCCACCCCTCTAGGTCACTGCAGAGCACCACGCTGGGCTCCCTGTGCTAGACAGCAGCTGCCCACTCCCCAGCCTCTGAGTTCTAGAAGGGACCCAGTTTAGAAGACGCGCGGACGGCTGCACCTTCCATTCAGTGGAGCACCCGGGCCTCCTGCTGGCAGGCTCCCCTTTCTGTGGGTCCTTGCAATGCAGAGAACACAGCCCAGCTGCAGGGACTCACAGGAATGGAGGTACTTTCAAGGGGGCAGAATTTCACCACAAACTCCCCCCTACACATACACTCTTCCCCTTCATTTCCGTCAGCTGCTCTCAACCCACGTTTCATAAATCAGGATCTGCTGTTACATGAAGAAGCCGTGGAGAGGCCAAGTCACCCAGGACCAGTCTTTTTGCCTCTCGATGGCCCCACCTTCCTTCGGGCAGTGGCTCCCTGGAGCAGTGTGTGCAGGAAGACATGGGATGGTGGCAGGACCTGTTCCCCACCTTCAGGCCTGGATGCAGAACACAGTGGGCCCAGGGGATCTGCAGGGTCCCTTGTTTAAACACATTGAAGAATTTCAAGATGGTGACAGCAGGGCATTAAACCAAGCGCCGACCTTCCAGTCACAGGGACCTGTACCATAGAGCCCATACCTCTGAGGTTGGGCCGTCTGCCACGGATGCTGGGGACTTGACAGTCTCACCTAAGTCTTCACGGTGGGAAGACAGACGTCACAGCCTCTCAGGAAGCCTTCTTTGAAAGGAGGCTCTCAGACTGGCCCTCTGGATGCCTGGCACAGATTTCCACCCGCCTCGAGCCCTTAGCAGACCTGGCAGCCCCTCCAATCATCTGGCTTGATTCCACCTCCACATGGCGAGGTCAGGCTCTTTCTTAAAGACTGTTTTCCTACCTGATCTTGAGGTTATCTTCACTGATCTGTTTGTTTTTGGCTCCAGAAAACTCAGGCTTTTTTCCTCCCTGGATAGCATGTCTGCTTTTGCAGGTTTAGGTCAGATTTTTTCCATGTGAAGACATTCATCCAAGCCGAATTCTCCCAGCACCCGTGAGTCTCCTCAGTACCTGGCCCAGCCCCACCTGCATCCGCTGAGTATCTGTGTGCTATGAACTGGCTGCCCACAGGACCTGTTTATTCCAAGCTACCCTTAGCCCTCTCCTGATGTCTTCTCTCCTCTCCTCTGCTGAGGCTCTTCCGTCTCCCTGACCGTGCTCACTGTCTGTGTATCCCCATTTACCTGCCCCTGACCCTTCCCGTTTCTATTTCACATTCTCTAAAAGCTCCCAGCGTCCCTCAGCCCTGAGGTCACAGGATGTTTGAAAGGCAGAGGTGTTGTGTCAAAGCCCTCAACCCCACCTTCCACCCAGAATCATTTATGCCACGCCCTCCATCTCCTCCAACCTAAAATGTATAAATGTACAATATATTTTCAGGGGGAAAGAGTGAACTGCTTCAAAAATGACACTGGGAAAAAAATGCTGGCCATTTAAAGACTCATCAGACATTCCCCCCAACTTCAAACCATAAACAAAAATAAATCCCCATGGACTTGGAATTTTAAAGCTCAAAAATAAAATTATAAAACATCAGAAAAAATATGTGAGAATACTTTTGTAATCTAGAGGCGGGAACAGATTTTCTAAGCAAGCTAAAACCTGGGGGTCAGGGAAATAAAAACAGATCGGACTATATAAAATTAAATGTTTCTATAAACGGAATAAGACACAAGAAACAAAGTAAAATGTCAGGCAACAAACTGGGGAAAAAATATCTGCAGGGTATATATGTCAAAGGTTTAAAATTCAGAATAGTTGAAGAGCTCTTACAGAACAACAACAAAAAAGAAAACTAGGAAGGAAGGGAGGGAGGGAGGGAGGAAAGGAGGGGGAGAAATGAAGGAGAGAAAGAAAGAGAGGAGGGAAGGAAGAAGGAAGGAAGGGGGAAAATAGGAAAAGAATACGAGTAGACAATTTTTAAAAGAATAATTGAGGTAACATCCTTTAAACCAACTTCTCCTTTAAATCAACCCTCCCAGAATAATCTGCAGTTTATACATTTGTTTTTAAAAATCAGTATTTCTGGAGGCTGGGTTTACTCCTTCACTGTTTTTTTTTTAAAGTATAGCTACATCTTTTAAGATTTATGCCATGAAACTCTTCAGCAGAGAGGGCAAATTCTAAAGACATCCCTAAATGCAGACTCTTCTGAAGAGGGGCAAGTTGTGCATGACTGCAAGGCAAGCTGAACACAGAAATGAAGGCCAGAGTGCTCTGCATGGAGAGGGTAGCATGCAAACACACGTGGCCAGATGTGAAATAGATGGCCAACGGGAATTTGCCGCATGACTCAGGGGACTCAAACCAGGGCTCTGTAGCAACCTGGGGGGGGGGGACAGGGAGGGAGGGAGGAGGGATCTCAGGTAGGAGGGGACTCGGGCAAATCCATGGTTGATTCACTGTTGTTTGGTAGAAGCCAACACAACCCTGTCAAGCAATTATCCTTCAATTAAAAAATAAATAATTTTTTTTAAAAAAACGGTGCTCCATGAAGTGTACTGGTCTAAATTTTAAAGATTATTTTACAGATTACTTATGTAAATACTAAATACATACGAGGGAGAAAGACTGGAAGAAAGCACATGTGATGGCAACAACAGAAAGCTCCAGCAGTAAGAATACAGGCGGACATCACTGTCTTCCCAACCTGTTTCTAAAGCCTGCACCTGGCGACGTGACAGGCGCCCAGGTGCTGTGGTCCCAGCAGAGCTCCTTTTCCGCCCTGGGACGCTCGTACCGTGCCTCCATCCTCAGACCACCTTCACCTGGAGCTTTTATGTTTTCTCCAGATATCACCTTAAAGTAATAAGCCATTTACATCCCACGGGTATTTTTTTTTTACATGCGGTTTTTGCTTTGTTTTAAATCATGCCCTCAGTTTCATAATAAAAGAACCATTTAAAAATGTAAAATGTAAAATCTGGCCCTTCTGGCAAGCAGGGGGCCCCAGCAGCTGGTGTACCCACTGCCTGGTCACAAGGGAGCACACAGCCCGAGGCGGGGCTGTGCACGTGGGCACCCACCCTGCCAGTCGCCTTCTGTTCTGAGTCTGGGCTCCTCTGTCTACTGACTTTGAACTCAAGGTTTCACTTGACGACTACTCATTGCTGAAGGCTCCCCTTGCTACTAAAATAACTTTCCATGAAATACTCTGAAAGAAGCTTCTTGACTGTAAATGCGCTTATATGATAAGAAATGCCCGTGTTTGTGTGTGGTTACATCTTGTGTAACTGATTCCACCAGCTTTTCGAGGTGAAAATTGCTCACTTTTGTCATTTCCCAAACCTGACTTTCTTTCACTATAATGTGGCAACTTCTCGGTTCTTTAAACTATTTTTTTCTTTAAATTCTCATGAATTGATGGTTCCTGTTTTTCTGAACTGCTTGTCAAACCCATGTTTATGTTAGGCTCACAGGCACCCGTGTTCAATAACCAGGAAATGTGGAAAAAGTCCCCCCAGAAAATGTGACTTCCCAGCCCCTAGGGAACCCCTGCCCCACTCTGCGAATGTGGAGTGATGAGTGTGAGCATGGGCGGAAGGGAAAGAAGCTGGAAAACAACAATGACCGTGAAAGTTCCGATTGTTCTCGTGGGAGGTTCCCTGCTTACATGGAGCCTGTGGCTCAGGCTAGGGCCCTTGGGGGTGACTGACCGAAACAGCCCCCTGTATGGGGACACGCTCCATTGCCTACTTCCGGGATGGAGCATCGGAACCCATCACTTGAAAAGATGAAGCATGCTTTTCCTTGTCTTCCCTTTGTAAATTTTTCTTTGAGCAAATGTAAAGACCACACTCCATTTTTGAGCAGTTGCCTTTCGGCAGTTCAGGGAAAGTGAAAACATCTTATGTGCTTAAATAAGACCTGAGTGCCTGCATCAGTCATTCGCTCACAGACTGCTGGCAGATGCTTCTTGAGGGTTAATCCACCCAGAGCTGGGTGCGGGTGGAGACCTGCTCAGAGGCGCCTCCTGCAGCATCTTTGAGGACGTCCACCGTTTTCTACTCATTTCCTAGACCTGCCATCACCAAACGCCTCAAAGGAAACCAGGGGAATCAAGCCGCAGAATCGTATCATCTCACAGTTGCGAGGGCTACAAGTCCGCGATCAAGGTGTTCCAGGGCCAGGCTTCCTCTGAAGTCTCCAGGGCTCCGCTTTGAGCCACCCTCCTCGCTCCTGGTGGCCCTCAGTCACCTTCACATGACACCCTCTCTCAGCCCCTGTCCCAGAGGCCCCCTTCCTGTGAGGACACCAGCCATCATGGACTAGGGGCCCACCCGGCTCCAGGAGGGCCTCATCTCCACTGGCTGCATCCGATGCTGCTTCCTAATAAGGCCCCCTCCTGAGTTACTCGGGGTGGGGCTTCAACAGGTGAATATGGGGGTGCCACAGCCCCACCCGAACACACCCAGGGGCCCCGGCGGTGACTCTCAGAGCTGGACCCCTACTCACTTTCATCGTCATTGACTCTGCCTGTCTCCTCCCTCAAACTTATTCCCCCCGAAGAAGTTCCCTTCTTAAGAAGCACCTGATGTTTGCTTCCTCTTCCATCAGAGTCAACGTCTGCGCTGAGATGGAGTCAAATTAAAAAGCTCAGAATTCCATCCAGCTCAAAATCCTGCTGCTGATTTCCAAGGTGCTCAGGAGGAAGGGCTTCGAAGCCCAGCCTCCCTGGCCAGCCCAGGGTCTAAAAAGCACAGGGTTGGATAGGAGGGCCGGGCCGTCATCTCTTGTCGAAGCTGACACCCAGCCCGGGCCTTTGTGCTGCCTTCTGCCTCCTGCGTTCCCGGGTGCTCTGAGGGTAAAATCTAGGAAAGCTCAGAGACCTCAGCTGTCCACTGAGGAGCCGGCGTGGCCTGGGGACCAGCTGGCCTGGGACTCTGGCTCCTCCGCTTGTTAGCCGTGTGGTTCAGCTGCTGCTTCCTCTCCGAGGACTGGGGACGATCCTTAAGAGGTGGCTGGGGAGTGACGACGGCCCAGAGAAGGTGCTCGCTGAAGCCAGCCAAGGCGGCTTGAAACGCTTTCACCACCGAAAACTCAGTGACTTTCAATAGGCAGGGACACTTGCTCAGAAGAATTCTGAGATAATTCTTTTGAACCTGCAGTCTCCATTTCCTCATCTGTCTGCTTTGTAAATACAACTTGGTGTCAAATTTACTTTGGGGGCCTGTGACCCTCAGGAAGCACCGCCTGTCAGAGTCGAGTCTCTCCTTCCTGGCCCTCAGCCGCTTTCCGAACCATCACCTTGGGGGTGCAGATGCAGCCCTGGGAATGTGTCTTAGAACCGCCTGCTCCGGATGATGGCGACTCACCCCTCGGCCTCTTGGGGCTTCACTGGGGACCGGGGCCCATGTACACATGACTCCTAGACTGTGAGGGCCTGTCTGTCTGTCACCTGGACGCCTGGACAAGCCCACGGCCCTCCTGGCAGGACACCAGGAGAAAGGGACGCTGGGCCAGTCGCCCTTGGACCCTGAGATCTGAGCACCCTAACCTCGGGACCACTGAACTTGGCGCCCACAAGCCGATCCCCTCCACACACAAAGTGGTTTCACTGTCAAAAATGACTGTGATAGTTTTTGCGGAAAATAGGAAAGAAAAGAAAAAGACTCATTCAACTACGCGCTGATATTTGCATAAAGAAAGTCTTGGCAGATACATAAGAAACTAAGAATAGGGTGATGGAGGGGGCGTCAGAGGGAACCGGATCAGAGACCATGGTGGGAATGTGCTTTCCACTGAATGCTTTTTACTACAGTTTTATTTTTGAAGCTTCTTCAAATAAATTAAAGCTGGAAACCCTATTCCCTATTTCCTGCATTTGTAGATTAAAAGAGACATTCTATATGGTCATCTCAGGGGCTTCTCTGGTGACTCAGTGGTAAAGAATCTGCCTGCCAATGCAAGAGACACATGGTTCAATCCCTGGGTCAGGAAGATCCCCTGGAAAAGGGAATGGCAACCCACTCCAGTACTCTTGCCTGAGAAATCCCATGGACAGAGGAGCCTGACGGGGTCGCAAAGAGTTGGACACATGTGGAAATCTCAAGAGATGCTGAGAAGCACCAGCTGAAAGTCAGTGCCCCCTAAGGACCCCTTTCCAGGAGCCAGCCTCTGGGTGCCCGTGATGGAGGATGCCCCCTACCACTCACCAGCCACAGAGCGCCCAGCGAGACTCCCTGCGCACAGGAGAGTTGCTCCAGAAGGGGTTACAAAAGAGCTGTCTTCATTTGGAAACAAGGCACTTGAATGGTCCTGAAAGGCTTCCATCTGGATGTGCCCTTGGAAAATAAAATCCCCTCTCTAGTGACTTCCTGTTGCGGGCTCAGCTGGTGAGCACAGGGCCAGCAGGCGGAGCCGGGAGGCTCGCTTTCCCGGGGGAAGCTGGGGTTTGCAGTCACCCCTAGTGCTGCTGGGCGGCAGTCTGCACTCACTCCGCGCCTCACCTCTCCCTCCGCAGACCTTCACCCTGAGCAGGCACTTCTGGGACTTTAAAGGGACCGCGCACACAGAGTTTCCCGTCTGTCAGACTGGGCTCAGCGGATCAAATGCATCCAGCCCACAAACTCTGAGGATATCTATGGAAAACAACTGAAACTGGGATCACCGACAAGCAAGAGTTCAAATGTTCTAGAAGTTTAAAGTAACTTACTGCTAGTATTTAATTTTCTGCTCAGTCATGCCCAATTCTTTGTGATCCCGTTGACTGTAGCCTGCCAGGCTCCTCTGTCCATGGGCTTTCCCAGGCAAGAGTGCTGGAGTGGGTTGCCATTTCCTCCTCCAGGGGCTTTTCCGACCCAGGGATCAAACCTGCATCTCTTGCATCTCCTGCTTTGGCAGGTGGATTCTTTACCACGAGCGCCACCGGGAAGCCCCAGTATCTAATTAACAGCTACCCAAGAGTTAGCTAGCCTTCCCAAAAGCTTCTCATGCCTGAGGATGGGGGAAAGAAAGAATAGAACAGGAGAGAAAGAGGGTGGCTACCCATCTCCCATCAGAAGTCTGGCTGAGTGTCTAAATTATTGCTACACCCCCTACCTGTCTATAAGATCACATCACACACCTGATGGCATCACACCACACATCCTTTCATCCACATCACTGAAACTTGCGTTGCAAGGTGAGTTGTTTGTGTTTACTGAAGTGCCCCAGAGTGTTAGACGCTGGTAGCCTCGCAGACAATCACTAGTGGAGTGCCACAGGTCTCTGCTCTAGGTCTCCACTGAGTCAAAAGATCTTCCACTCAATTTATAAAATGGATACCCCTCCAACTGGCCAATGATATGGAGCTTTATATTAAAAAAAATTTTTTTTTAATTGGGGGAAAAAATGTTGGTTTCTGCCATATAACAAGGCAGATCAGCCATAATTATACACATATTGCCTCCCTCTTGAGCCTCCCTCCCCTACCCCTCTAGGTTGTCACAGAGCACCAGGCTGGGCTCCCTGTAATCTAAAAAAAATAAGAATGGTATTGATTAACCTATTTGCAGGGAAGGAATGGAGACACAGATATAGAGAACAAACTTGTGGACACCGGGGGAAGGAAAGAGTGGGACGAACGGAGAAATCAGCATCAACATATATATACCACCATGTGTAAGAGATAGCTGGTGAGGAGAAGATTTACATTTTAACTAGAGGATATGCTGATCAAATCTAGAAGATCAAACAAAGGAAAATGTAAAATTTTACTTCTGTTTAAAAAAGTCAAAACCAAGTTGCCATCAAAAATGCAAAATGAGAGAGATATGGCTTTACACAGATCCCCTCAAAGAGGCAGGGTGGTGGCTGATTGTGGGTCCAGTGGATGAGCGTGTTGGCCTAAACCTTCAGCCCAGCAGGCAGGGTATGGGGCCTCTGTGAAGAGGGACGTCCAAGAACTGCAGTCCGTGCCATGAAGGGGTGTGGGGTGAAGGCTGCTGCACATTTCAGGAACCACTAGGAGCAGGAAGAGCTTGGACACAAGTGGTGATGTCCCCGCCATTGGAAGGGCTCTGGTGTGAAAGAAGCTGGGGCTCGTGTTACAATTCAGCAATTGGGGGGACAAAATAATTCACCAACGGATGCTAAGGCATGTGTTGGATTATGACCATAATTACTATCCTGGCTATGACAGTAGGTTCAGGGGCAGAGATAGGCCCAAAATGTGTGAATGCCAGAAAGGAGGCTTCGGATTAATCTATGTCTGGAAGGAGAGAAGGGGTTTAAGGACAGATCAGTATTCTGTAGTAACCTAAATGGGAAGAGAATTTGAAAAGAAAATAGATACATGTGCATATACAACTCAATCACTTTGCTGTATGCCTGAAACTAATAACTAATCGCTTAGTCGTGTCTGACTCTCTGCAACCCCACAGACTGTAGCCTATCAGGCTCCTCCGTCCATGGGATTTTCCAGGCAAGAGTGCTGGAGTGGATTGCCATTTCCTTCGCCAGGGAATCTTCCCAACCCAGGAATCAAACATGGGTCTCCCGCATTGCAGGCAGACGTGTTACCGTCTGAGCCACTAGGAAAGCTGAAACTAATAACACTGTTAATCAACTATGGCCCAATACAAAATAAAAAATTTTTTTAAGATATGGGTCTCTTGCAGAGGGACTGTGGGGGTGGAGGGCAGTGCCCTTTGAACCCAGGGCACACCCAGTGGGAAGTGAGACGTGTTTTCATGATGACGATGACTCCAGGGGGGACGTGTGAGCACCAGCCGCCGTGTGTCCCAACACCCGTGAGTGTGGAGGGTCAGAGAGGTCCAGTGACCGGCTCTTGGCCACGTGGCTGCAAGGGGCAGCCAGAGCTCCACTCCAGCTGCCAGATCGGCACAGGAGAAACAAGCACCACCTACACAGCCCTACTCTCAGATCTCCTCTCGAATGTCTTCTCATCAGAGAGACCACTCTTCACACGGGAGGCCCCTCCTCCAGAGGCCCTCCTCACAGCCACATTTGCCCTGCAACATTGATCCCATAGGTCTCCCCGGGTCTCAAGAAACACATGTCAAATAATGAGTGAATACAAGGGATACTGATATACTCACACTTCTATATTTAAAATGGATAACCAACCAGGACCTACTGTACAGCACAGGCAACTCTGCTCAATAATCTGTAACAACCTAAATGGGAAAATAATTTGAAAAAGAATAGACGCATATACATGTATAACCGAATCCCTTTGCTGTACCTGCATGCATGCTAAGTCATTTCAGTCATGTCTAATAACATCATTAATCAGCTATTTGTTGTTCAGTTGCTAAGTCGTGTCTGACTATTTGTGACGCCATGAACTGCAGCACGTCAGGCTTAATCAGCTATGGCCCAATATAAAATCAAAATTAAAACAAAAAAGATAAGATGGACAGTTGAATCTCCGTCTCCTGGTGGAAGCCACACTGACCCTTGGGCCTGGAGGAAAGCCTGCAGACTTCTTCAAATGCCAAGGTTGGAGTGTATGGGGTGGAGGTCTTTTGACTTTTTAAGAGAGAAACATCAATCTGTGTCCAGTCATTATTGATAAGAAACATACAAGCAGTGTGTTTCCACTCCCACTGTAGGGGTGGAGATCTGGGCCCCAGAGAAAAGTCAGGAGTAAATGACATATTCATAATCTATGCCTCAATTTAAAAAAACAAAACAAAACAGTGAATGGCAAAAAGGCATCAGTTCTAATAACAGCTAATTCTATAGAACGCTTACTATTTGTGGCACTTTTCTAAGGATTTTTCATGAAGAATCTTTCATCCTCAAAACAATCCTCTGTGGCCATTGCTCCCGTGTTCCCATTTCAAGGATTAGGAAACAGGCCAGGAGGTGCGAATGACTTACCAGGCAGTGAGTCACAGATTAAGCAGAATTTCATCTCCAGTAGCAGCTTCCTCACAGTGCTCCCTGCTGACACATGGTCCAAGAAACAAAAGCGAAGGGCCCTGGGCTTGGGGGAACTGCCAGAAGCAAAATGTTGGAACTTGGGGTTGCTTTTGGGGAGGAATGGCAGCCTGTCTCAACCCACAATCCCACCCATGAGCAATGACATCACCTGTGCCCGAGTGAGCGTGTACTGTGCTGAAAGCTGCAAGGCCAAAGGGCCAAGGTTTGCCGTCTTCCGAGGTCAGCTCATCTCCCCACTGCTTGTGTGTTTCTTATCAATGATAATTGGACACAGCTTAATGCTTCTCTCTTAAAAAGTCAAAAGAGGGACTTCCTTGGCCATCCAGTGATTAAGACTCAGTACTTTCCATGCTGTGGGCTCAAGTTCAATCCTGGTCAGGGACCTAAGGTCCCACAAGTTGCATGGCGAGGGGAAAAAAGTCAAAAGATGCATTTGGAGGATGTGGAGGAGGCCAGCGACAGGAACACTTGAGGTTTCCTTAAGCCAATCTGCTTAGTCCTTGAAATGGCTCTACGCAAACAAAACTAAGGATGCCTGCTAAGAGGAAAATTCATGATCAGATACCACAAACATAGATGGCCAGACTGTGTGCTCCTCAGCTGAGGCCCCTGAACCTCGAAAAAGCCATCAACACCCCTGGCAGAAATGTTCCGGGTGCCAGGCGCCCAGCCCTGGCATCCTCCTGGACAGACCCCTCACCTGGGGACCTTCAGGCCCTGAGAGTCACTTGGGGGTTTATCCCCCAGAGGTGGGGACATTGAGGCTTACGGTCACTGGGGACCAAGGTCCAGGATCTCCATCTGCCTGACCCACCCTCCTGGCGGAAGGTATCTCTACCTGGGAGAGGCACACACTCTTCTGGGGACCCCAGTAGACAAGGTGCTCCATTCTGAACCTTCACCCCAAGGCCACATCCTTTCTCAGGGTGATGGCCCGACCCTCAACCCGGATTAGGACAACAAGCTCTCCATCTGTGCCGTCCAATAGGGTAACCATTAGCTACATGCAGCTACATACACTCACTTTTAAATTAATTTAAATGAAGTGAAAAATAATTTAACTCAGCTCCTCAGTCACACTAGCCACATGTGGCTGGGGTTACACATAGGATGGCATGCTCTGGAGGGTTTGAGAAGCCACAGAGGACATCACGTGACTCCCATGGGTAGCCCACTTGTGTCGTGTTTCGCCTCCACTGTTAACATCGCTCTTTCTGGCCCTCCAGGCCAAGACAGAGGCCCAGGTTAGAAGTGGTCCAGCAGCAGGCATTGGGCAGGACAGATCAGGCAGACAGCATTCCCATCAGACATGGCCAAGGGCAGCTGTGGAGGCTTAGGGGCTCACGCCAGGCCGTGGGAGAAGTAGTGCACCTCCAACGAGGGGGCCTGTGGGCACGGAAGAGGTCATGTGGGCTCCTATTCGGCGGAGCAGGATGCAGAGGAGCTCTGGGGCCTCACCCCTGGCACACCTTCAGTGCTGAAGCAGCAGCTGCGGCGACCACCTCTCTCACTGGACTACTGCCCCTGCCCCCATCTTCTGGCACCACATGACCCCAAGATTGTTTGATGACCCAGGACCAACAAGGATCCCCGACAATGAAAGAATCTGAATTCCCCAGCAGCCAGATTGAGGGGGTGCAGTAGGGGCAGTATAAGCTTGCAAGAGACTGTGATGTAACTTAGAGAATAAAGGACTGTTCTAGCTTCAGATAGGCATCCCTGGTGGCTCAGACGGTAAAGAATATGCCTGTATATGCAATGGCACGATAAAGGACCCAGAAATGGTCTGGACCTCACAGAAGCAGAAGATATTAAGAAGAGGTGGCAAGAATACACAGCAGAACTGTACAAAAAGATCTTCATGACCCAGATAATCACAACGGTGTCATCACTCACCTAGAGCCAGACATCCTGGAATGTGAAGTCAAGTGGGCCTTAGAAAGCATCACTATGAACAAAGCTAGTGGAGGTGATGGAATTCCAGTTGAGCTATTTCAAATCCTAAAAGATGATGCTGTGAAAGTGCTGCAGTCAATCCGCCAGCAAATTTGGGAAACTCAGCAGTGGCCACAGGACTGGAAAAGGTCAGTTTTCATTCTAATCCCAAAGAAAGACAATGCCAAAGAATGTTCAAATTACTGCATAATTGCACTCACCTCACACGTTAGCAAAATAATGCACAAAATTCTCCAAGTGAGGCTCCAACAATACGTGAACCAAGAACTTCCGATGATCAAGCTGGATTTAGAAAAGGCCGAGGAGCTAGAGATCAGATTGCAAATGGGATCATCGAAAAAGCAAGAGAGTTCCTGAAAAACATCTACTTCTGCTTGATTGACTATGCATTTGACTGTGTGGATTATCACAAACTGGAGAAAATTCTTAAAAAAATGGGAATACCAGACTACCTTACCTGCCTCCTGAGAAATCTGTATGAAGGTCAAGAAGCAGCAGTTAGAAATGGACACAGAACAGACTGGTTACAAATCAGGAAAGGAGTACGTCAAGGCTGTATTCGCCACTTTGCTTGTTTAACTTATATGCAGAATACATCATGTGAAATGCCAGGCTGGATGATGTACAAGCTGGAATCAAGATTACCAGGAGAAACATCAATAACTTCAGATACTGCAGATGACACCACCCTTATGGCAGAAAGCAAAGAACTAAAGGGCCTCTTAATGAAAGTGAAAGAAGAGACTGAAAAAATTGGCTTAAAACTCAACATTCAGAAAACAAAAATCATGGCATCCAGTCCATCACTTCATGGCAAAGAGATGGAGAAATAATGGAAACAGTGAGAGACTTTATATTGGGGGGCTCCAAAATCACTGCAGATGGTGACTGCAGCCATGAAATTAAAAGACCCTTGCTCCTTGGAAGAAAAGCTATGACCAACCTAGATAGCATGTTAAAAAGCAGAGGCGTTACTTTGCCGATACAAAGTTTTTCCAGTATGGTTTTTCCAGTAGTCACGTATGGATGTGAGAGTTGGACTATGAAGAAAGCTGAGCGTCGAAAAATTGATGCTTTCAAACTGGTGTTGGAGAAGATTCTTGAGAGTCCCTTGGACTGCAAGATCAAACCAGTCAATGGTAAAGGAAATCATTCCTGAATATTCATTGGAAAGACTGATGCTGAAGTTCCAACACTTTGGCCACCTGATTCAAAGAGCTGACTCATTGGAAAAGACCCTGACGCTGAGAAAGATTGAAGGTAGGAGAAAAAGGGGAAGACAGAGGATGAGATGGTTGGGCGGCATCACCAACTCAACGGACATGAGTTTGAGCAAGCTCTGGGAGTTGGTGATAGGCAGGGAAGCCTGGGGTGCTGCAGTCCACGGGGTCTCAAGGAGTCGGACACAACTGAGGGACTGACCTGAACTGTAATGCAGGAGAACCAGGTTTGATCATTGGGTCAGGAAGATCCCCTGGAGAAGATAATGGCAACCCACTTCAGTATTCTTGCCTGGAGAATTCCACTGACAGAGGAGCCTGGCAGACTACAGTCCATGGCGTGGCAAAGAGTCAGACACAACTGAGCAACTCACACACACACACACACACACACACACTAGCTTTGATACCTTAGCATTAGAGACTGAAACCCATACCCACGGGACAAATTCTCTGCACAAGCGGTGCAATTACAGGGAGAATGAGGAATGGGGAAGTAGAAATGCGTCCAAGCATATGAATCTGCTCTGAGAATCCTTATCTGAAAACCCACACGGTCACTTCCAAAACTGAAGTGAGCCTCACCAACCACACACAACAGGCCAGATCCACTGGCCACCCTCAGAGGCACTGCTGTGGGTCACGCAGAGTCAAGAGGACCACTCACAATCTAGAGGGCCACCCATAGTGCAGAGGGCCACTCACAGTCCAGGAGACCATCCACGGTCTAGAGGGCCACCCGCACTCCAGAGGATCTCCCACAGTCCTGGGGATGGCCCACAGTCCAGGGATCATCCACACTCCAAAGGACCACCTACAATTTAGAGAGCCACTCACAATCCAGAAGCCCACTCACAATCCAGGCGATCACCCCAGCCCAGAAACCATTCCCCCGATCAGGACTGGCCTACAGTCTCCATGGCAAGACCCTCCCAGGGCCTTCCTCTGCATTGGACACACAGAAAATAAGGCCATGGGCTTACAAACTGTGCCTTCCACTGGCCACCTTGCGTCAGGAGCTGAAAGAGAAAGGCCTTGAGAAGGTGCCGAGTGAGCAGAGCGCAGGAGGAGCCTGAGGTCCCAGGCGTGGGTTACTTGCTTCAGTTGTGTCCCACTCTCTAGGACTCCATGGACTACAGCCCACCAGGCTCCTCTGTCCAGGGGGTCTTCCTGGCCCAGGGCAGGTCCAAGGGGTGCTAACAGCAAATACTTTCCCTCCCCCAAACTCCTCCTGCCCCCAGGCGTCCTGTCGCCCCGACTGTGTCACTAGGTAGCGGGCGGCTGTGTGGAGCCGAGAAGGCCAGATTGAGTGGTGTGAATGACCTGCAGGCCTTCGGAGCCCCGCCTCGTCTCCTTCAGTCATCCTACTCTTCCCTGGAACCCCGCCCAGCCTTTGAAGCCGGATCTGGGCAGTTTCCTTGCTACAGCTCCCGGATTGGAAGGGCGTGGTCCTGACCCGGGAAGCGGTCCAAGTTGGGAAGAACTGGCTGCAAGGAAAGGGGTGAGTCATGAGCCCAGACATAGCTGAGATTCTTGCTGTGTCCCCTGGGGGAGGCGGGGTGCAGAAAGCTCAGCTCGGCCCTGATTCGGCAGTGTGTCTTCTCCAGGCATGAGGTACTGCCGGAGATGAGAGCTCCCCATCTCTCTGGGCCGGTCTCCTGGGGGCACCCGCAACCTCCTGATGTTCCTGGATTTATTTATGTCTGTTTCACCAGAAAGATACGATAGGTGAGAGCTTGTCTGCCTGTTCTCATCTCTGGGTCCAAGATGGTTGGTTTCAAAGCCAAGCTCAGTGTGGCCTTACTCAGCTTCCTAAACCCCTCTGGATCCCAGATTCCTCTTTTGGACAATGGGGACGATACCTGATGGACTCTGCACACACTTCTGTGAGGACTAAGTGAAGTCATATATACAATGCATCCAGAACTGGGCCTGTTGCCAAGTAAACACTCCATAAACAAAACAGTACTCAGATTTTCATTACTGTAATGGATAAAAGAGAAATATTTGCTAAATGCATGAATGAAAAGAAGTTCTATTTAGATATAACACAAAAATCAAAGGGATTTCTGTCCCTTTGAATGTCTCCTCCAGTTGTTCAAAGCTCTGGAAACCAGTCTCTTTGTACTCTCCTCCTGATACCTCCAGTGAGAGCAATGTCAGGGTCAGCAATGAGCCTAGTTTAAAAAAAAAAAAATTGCTAGGATCCTCTCCAGTAGGAGGCCAGTAAAAGATTTAGGCAGATAGGGTTAGTTGGGGGTTCTAGGAAGGCTCTTTAAAGGAGCTTGACATCTAGGGTTCTTGCTTTTTTCCCTCATTGTCCTTTTCCTCCTGTATGGAATGAAGAGGTGATGGCTGGAGATCCAGCAGCCTTAATAAAACCATAAGGCAAAAGCCAGTGCTGAGAATGGCAGAGAAGAAAGATGAATGAACTGTCTTTTGGCCTTCACCCTGGACGGACAACCTGCTTTATCTTTTTGTAAGAGAAAGTAAACCTAAACACTTGCTGGACGCACTGCTGTTCGATGGTTTCCCTTTACATCTAGCTGAACCGATAGAAACTCTCCCTCTCACACTCTATGAAGGATTGGTCCAATGAGAACATTCCAGCCATTATTAAAAATTCTAAAATCTTAAGTATGATACTTTTTTGAGAGGACAGGGTGGCTAAAAGGGCTAAAAGCACCTGCAGTAGACGCCTTCCCTTGCAGAATAACCAATCCCGAAAGCAAAAGATAAGCAAGAAAACTGCTTATGAGATTGGCCATCACCATTAGCTTTTCTGATTACACCAGAGGCAATAAAACCAGTTGTGTAGTTTTTTTTTAAATCAGAGGACTCCTCTGAGACCAGTCGAGCCTCCCCCGACCCCTCCTTCCTGTGGCCTCGACTTCCTTCTGATCTGTTGTTTGCTCCTCCTTGTCTGAGCTCTGTGGTCTCCCCAGAACTGTCCTCTTGAGTCTGGTAGGAGCCCAAACTCTGCCCCGCAGCGCTGAGCGAAGCACAGCACTGCCCCACCCCAAGGCGCTGGGTAGAGGGTCCTCTGGATTATGGCAGAAGCGACTGCAGGGGGAAAACTGTCCACAAAGTGATGCCGCTTAAGGCTGACTGACACACTGGAGCCAGAGCCCAGGAGGCCACGCCTGAACTCAGAAAGGAGATGCACAAAGCCCCTGGCGCCTTCCTTTGATGGGGCAATTCCCAGGAGGGCAGAGAGAGCACAAGGACACACTTGGGACTTCTGGATCCCTGCAGAATGAATGTAAAGATCTGACTTTTGAGACACTGTCTGATCTTGAATGTCTCCAGAATCGACAAGGCAAGGCCATATTATGTTCCCCTGTGTTTTAGTTTTAAGTGTATCTTACTTAATATTTTCAATATGAGTCAGCTCCATATACTATGATGATTTTCAAACAACCAGAAGTTGACTGTAGCCGACTTTAAGACAGGAAGCATGGGTACGGAATCCAGTTGCTCCCACCCTGGGGGCAGGTCTAGGTTCAGTGGTCATGAGTTTTCTGGCTTGTGGCCTGAGTCTGGTTGGATGATGCTCAGAATCCTCCTAGTCCCCTGATTTTCCTGACTCTCCTCTCCTGGTGGGGGCGAGGGGCTCTCCCATCACCAGTGCACTCCTTGAAGGAAACTGCTCTGCCTGATACACCTGCCTGGGAATCCTGGATCTCCAGTGAGTAGAGGAAAGTGGCCCTCCTTTCTGTCTTCTAGGGTGGGTAAATGTGGGGTTTGGGAGAAGGGGGTTAAAGGTAATTTACAGACAGTTACTATTGTTACCACGTGGTTGGGCAGAATGAAATTAGAGCTGCTCTCTCTGTGAAAATGTTAAGGACAAGGATGATGATGATGGTGATGATGGTCATGACATCTAGAACCCCAGTGTTCCTAGAGAGAACCAAGAAGACTTTCCCACTCACCTAATCAAGAAATGTCCTGCAGATACAGAACATGTCATATTATGGATGACACAGAGGGGCTCTCACTTCAGGGGCATCAGAGCCAGTTCTTTATGGATTCACAGGGCTCAGGGCCCAGGGAGAGATGGAAAGGTGTGTGAATACATTTCTGAGTCAGTGCATGTGTACGTGATGGCTACTGAGTCTCCTTGTAACTTGTGTGCTAATTATCACTGATGTTTACAAGGCCCCATGAGACTGGTGCTATGCTATTTGCATTTCATGGTGATGAAGATAGGACACGAGTAAGTTAAAAAACTAGCTCAGATTGCCAAACACCGAGGGTTTTGAGGGCCACCTCTCAAGTGCCATGGAAACCTCATTGCAAGGGATAATGAGAACCCTGGTAGGGGTGTTCACTAGGAGCAGAGAGGGGAGTACCTAGGCAACAAGCCATAGGCCAGTCCTCAGGCTGAGGGTACCACGACCAGAGGGCACAGGGCAACTTGCCAAATGTCATCAAACTCAGCGTTTTCTTTTTGCCAAAGAGGTGCTTTTAAAACATCTGAAGTGTCTATTATAGAATGTTTCTCTCTCTTCATCCCTACCCACATTCACACTTAGACTCAGCACCTTTGGGTAGTTAGAAAAAGATGTTGTAGTTATTGTTCAGTGGCTCAGTCGTGTCTGACTCTGCGACTCCAGGGACTGTGGCCCGCCAGGATCCTCTCCCAGGCAAGAATACTGGAGTGGGTTGCCATTCCCTTCTCCAGGGCATTTTCTTGACCCAGGGATTGAACCCGGATCTCCTGTATTGACAGGCAGTTTCTTTACCACTGAGCCACCAGGGAAGCCCTAGGAAAAGATGATAAAGCAGCAAATCACATTCGGAAATGCTCTTTTCAGACCTACCCGCGGCTTTATTTCAGACCTTCCTAAATGAGTCTCCCTTCTGATTACAGAAGGTAATCAGCGGTTGGCCATAGGCTTCTGTCTCACGGGTGAGAGACCCGTGGACCTCCAGCATCCATACGACTGCCTGATTTCCACACGACAGAACACGATCAGTGTCTAGGATAAAAGCAGCCACCCCAAAGCCAGGAGGACTTAAAGACACAGGACCCAGGGATAAACACACGTCTGGTGCCTGGTGCAGTCTCTGAAATGTGGACAACAGAGGACTGGTGGCCAGGGGACACAGAGGCGCCGCCTAAGGCATTTCTGCTGTTATGGGCTCTTCTTTCCACAAAGATGGCATTTCTCTGAGCACTTACGAAGATTACTCACCAAGGAAGAGATGCTGGGCAACTCTCTCACCTTAGAAACCCCTGCAGCCTGCCTGGCTGAGCCCCTGAGTTGACACTTGTATGGCTGTGACTCAGCCTTGGAACAAGGCTCACTCCACTGGAATCGCAGGATCTTGCTTGAAAAAGTCCAGGGATTTAAAGACAGGAGCTATAAGCTCAGATCCCTACAGAGTCCAGGTAAGAGGAGAAGGCAGTAGAGCTAACATTGAGGGAGTCCCTGCCGAGTCCAAGGGTTTCCTAGCTGGCTCAATGGTAAGGAATCTGCCTGCCAATGGGAGAGAGGCAGGAGACTCGAGTTTGATCCCTGTGTTGGGAAGATCCCTTGGAGGAGGAAATGGCAACCCACCCCAGTATTCTTGCCTGGAGAATCCCATGCACAGAGAAGCCTGGCGGGCTACAGTCCGTGCGGTCACAGAGAGTCAAATGTGACTTAAGGACTCAGCACATGTGCGCTGCTGAGTCCGGACCCTCTTGTACACACTTGGTTCTCTGAGTCCTCTGGACCACCCACTGAAATGAGTGGAGTCACACGTGGTCTGGAAGCCCGAGAGCCTTGCTTGAGGGTTATAGCCCTGAGGGTTATACAGGGCCTGTGATCCAAAGAATAGGACCCGCCACCTATAGTCATTGGAACACCAGAAACCAGCCCTGTGCGGCCAACAGACTTTAGTGTAGGATGAAGTCAAAAGGGCCTGCGCTGGGGCCTTGAGCAGCTAGCCTGCAACCCAGTGATTATTGTTTAAAATTTTAATATTTTTCTCATGTTGTAGATAAGAAGAGGAAAGCTGGAGGGAGGTTTTCTTCCTCAGAATCTCGCTCTTGGCTTATAAGCGGAGACACGTAGCGGTCTTCCTATGTACTTGTCACCTGCACAACCTGGGCTTTGAAACTCACGCAGTGACCGCCTCTCCCCCCGGGTCCCTCGGCCAGTGTAACGTCACAGGACACAAGATACAGCTTCAGCCCTGGATCCCCACTACCCTTCATAAACTCTGGATTTTTAATTGCACCAACTGTATACTCAGCCAGTCCCATGATGGCAGCCCCTCAAACCCCTCAGCATCAGCCAGAAGAGCTGAACCTACACAAGGACCCCTCAGCAAAGGGGTCTCCCAGCCACACAGAGCAGAGCTGGGACTGAAGCCAGACGGGCCACCCAAACAGGAGAGGAGACCAAACAGCCACACCCTCCAGGAGGGGCCCACCAGCCCCCGGGCTGTGCTGGGGGCAAACAGAATGTTGTCTCAGCCACTCCAATTTGAGAAATCGGGTGCTGACTCATTATTAACCCAGGAAGCCCACGCACTCAAATGACTGTACTGAAAAAGCTCTGTCATACCCTGCTTACTGATGTGCAGATTTTTAAGCAAATTTGAAAAATGTTTATCATAAGGTATTTATGACATTTTAACCGTTTCATTTACAGTAACCAGACGACATTTGAAAAAAAAGTTTCCTGTATTTTACTTGACAGTAAAGCGAAGCCTTATCAGAATAGTAGCAGCTTGAGAAACACATATCAAGGTCAAGTCAAGCCTCAACGACTCAGCTCCCCCGTCCTCACACCCCCGCCCCCGCCGCCCCCAGCCCCCTGAATATTTTCTTTCTGATTTTACTACCGTTTGTGACGTTCAGTGCTAAGGAAAAGCAGAAGACATTCAATAAGCTCCTGGAATCATTCACATGCTTTTAGAGAGAAAAGTCAAAATTCTGTCTCTTTCTTGTAATCCTTGCACCAAAAGTGGGCAGCTCAGACCACGAGGCCAAAAATTGCTCAGAAGCTGTCTTGCCTCCACCCCTGAGAAGCGGAAGCCAGCCCAACCTCAGCACCCCTGGGTTAGCACGGTCACCCACCTCCATCTCTGAATTTCCCTTTGGCTCTAGAGAGGAGTCTTAAAACAGCTTATTTTAAACCAGCCAAGCATCACTGGCTTCTCCGTAATACACACGCTCACAATTAACATGCTAAGAAATTTCTCCAAACCATCAGGCTCATAGACAGTAGCTAGGGGGGTGAGGGCGCTGGGAAACCAACTTCTAAAGTCAGAGATCTTCAAAGTCTGAACGAAACACAGCATCCACTCCAAGACCCCTCAGCCAAGCTCCTGGAGCTGAGATTCTTGAGACAAACTGCAGAAATGAGCAAGAAAGTGACAGAAACATACTCACCAGGGAGAAGCTGAGAGCTCTACCTTCTCAGGACCAGGCTATGAAGGTCTGAAAGCCCGAGGCTGGCTCAGGCACAACCCGCCTGGAATGTCGGTTTGAAACTTAAAAAGCAACGACCATTCAGTCAGTTATTTCCCTTCATTCCCAGTGATGTCCACACGATTGAGACTCAAAAAAATAAAAAAAATTTAAAAAGTGAGAGAGAGAGAAAAAAAAGGCGCACACCTCAGTCTTCATTCTCATTGGAACGAGATGACTCATGCTGACTCACAGCCACCACTTCCTCTCCCGACATTCTCTTCATACTTGTGAGCAGCCTAGTCCTGTTCCCAGGGTCTCTGCAGCCCTTCCTGGAAGAACAGCCTTCCTGACCCCCCGGCAAGCAGACTCAGCCACTGCCCTGACATGCTGCCCGGGAGCCTACTCTAGGGAAAAATGCCTTATTTAGGAGGTCTAGGAACGGCCAAAAAAAGAGAAAAATGCATGAGTCTTCCATGCATTTGAACCTCCATAGACACTGATGTTTTCTAACTGATTGCAAAGCTCCTGCACCGAATACTTGCTTTTTCAGGGCATTTCAGGGACATAGAGAAAAATGAGAGTGATCTCATTCTTTGAGGACATTACTTTGCCCTCATGATTTCAGTGTGTGTTTATTCCTGTTCATCTTCCTCCACCAAACTAATCACAGAATCCACAACCACAGTTTCTTCAAAGTTATTTATTAAAAAGGGGTGTGCCCTGTTTTTAGGATCAAGTGACTTAAACAAAATCGCTTCTAAATCCATCATCTCTCAGGCTTCAAGAATATGCCAGATTTGAATATTCAAGTCCCAAGGAACGAAATGAAAGCAGAAGCCTGGAAACTGTAAAAACCGTTGACAGACGTCTGCATGCAAGGACTGAGGCAAGCCTTACGTCCCAGTTTTCTTTGGAATGATCCCTGGGGTGGGGCAGCCTTCCACAGCTTCCCACATTTTTAAATTATGAGCGGCAACGGAAGAGCAAAATCCACGTGATGTTAAGCAGATTGAGCCACCAAGAAGGGTGGCTGTGGTTGCATCAGGCCCGTCCTGGGTTCTGGAGCGTGACCCACACAAGGCCATGGGTGAACACTGGAGCCCTTCACCCTTTCTGACTTAGTACCTGCTGCTGTGCAGCCCACACTGTGATACCCCTGAAGCATGGCGAGCAAATGAGGAAATACCGTTTTGGAAGGGGACAGAAGGCTTGAGCAAGCTGCACAGTTGTGTGGTGGTCCTCACCCCGGAGGGATCAGGAGACCCAGTCTCCATTTAGAGTCAGATTCATCTTAGAGCAATAATTGTTGTTGTTATTGTCTAGTTGCTAAGTCAAGTCTGACCCTTTGCAACCCCAGTAGCCTGCCAGGCTCCTCTGTCCATGAGACTTCCCAGGCAAGAATATCGGAGTGGGCTGCCATTTCCTCCTCCAGGGGATCTTCCCAACCCAGGGATTGAACCTGCATCTCCTGCCTTGGCAGGTGGATTGTTTACCACTGAACTACCACAGAAGTAATACTTGTTTGTTACTCTAGATCTCAGTTCTTTTAACAGAACCATCACGGCTGTTAAAATATTTCTATCAGACAACACAAGTCCTTTGAAGTCCCAGTGAAAGTTGCAGTATATTAGTGAATTGACCAAATATTCTTATTTCTGGCAGTTTTTTGGGGGGTTGCTTTTTTGGTTTTTTTCCCAGGAGAATGGAAAGCCTGTTGGTTTTCCAGAATTTCAGAACAGCTTTGTTGTGCAATGCATCACAATGTATTTTCCTCTGGGGGAGTGGAAACAAGGGTGGGGTGGTGGGCCCATGAGCAGCCTGTCCCAAAGGGACACACCTCAGGCCATGAGGCCCAGCGTGCCCCAGATGCAGGCTGTGGTGCAAGGGTCTGTGCAGAGAAAGCCAGCCTTCCATTATGAAGGCTGAAAGTGAAAGTGAAGTCACTCAGTCCTGTCTGACTCTTTGCGACCCCATGGACTGTAGCCTATCAGGCTCCTTCATCCATGGGTTTTTCCAGGCAAGAGTACTGGAGTGAGCTGCCTTTGCCTTCTCCAGGAGATCTTCCCGACCCAGGGACTGAACCCGGATCTCCCGCATTGTAGGCAGACGCTTTACCATCTGAGCCACCAGGGAAGTCCATTATGAAGACTGTATTAGGTCAACTCATTAATCCCTGGGGGAATTGAGAAATTATTCATTGGAAAAAACTGCCAGAAATGAATTAAAGAAATCTAAAATAGTTGGGAAATGTAGGCTCTGAGGGGCAGCCACACCCTCCTGCCAGAAGTGCATCCTTATTTTACCAGTGGTTTCTTCCTTAGCAACACTGTTTCAGGGAGGTCTTCCAGAAATTTCCAGGGCAAGATCTCCTCCCATAGCAGCCATTTAAGGCACCACAGGGCAAGGTCAGTAGAACTGTGTCATCCACGTGGTGTTGCAACGGATAATCCCAAGAATGCTGTGTCAATTCCTGACTGCCCCTCCTTCCAAAGCTCTTCTCACCTGGGCCAGGATGTGAGAAAGGCCATCAGTGAGAGAAGGGACTGCCGTCAATACATTCATAAATAAATCACTCATTGAGACAGATCAGCACTGCCTTCCATGACTGTTAATATGGAAAGCTCTAGAATGGATTTTCTTTAAGGTAGCTTACCTTTGCACAGCTCATCAGAAAGGAGACAATGATGTCATTTTAAACCTGGCTACGTGGAAACACTTTTTCTCTCTTCTATTTTCCTATTTGTTGGCTAGGCCATGCCACATGCAGGATCCTAGCTGCCCAAGCAGGCATGGAACCCGTGCCTCTGGCAGTAGACACACAGTGCCCTAACCACTGGGCTGCCAGGGAAAGCCCTGGAAACACTTTTGAAACGTCTACACGATGCTTTCCCAATGAAAACAGCACTGGAAAAATTTAGGTTTCTGTGAATTAGGAAAATAAACAAGATTCGCTCGTAAGGACAGTGCACAGTCTGAAGACAGTGCATACTGCTTTGTCACAAGATTCTCACAAGCCCTGATGGCTCACCTTTCAGTTCAGTTCAGTTCAGTCGCTCAGTCGTGTCCAACTCTTTGTGACCCTATGTGTCACAGAACGCCAGGCCTCCCTGTCCATCAGAAGGAGTTCACTCAAACTCATGTCTATGTAATATGTACCAGTCAGTCTCCTCAACACACAGGCATTGTGACCTCTGATCCTCAGAGTAGCCCTGTGAGGAAGGTAGCAACACAGATCATCTTCGTTTTCTAGCAGAGACTCCGAGAGGGCCAGGAGCCTGCCCTGGGCAGCACAGCCTTGCTGTGAACCCAGGACATCTGATGTCAGAACTCATGTTCCTAACCACCAGGCCAAAGGGATTTCCACGAAGGACTTTTTAAAAAATCTTGGCATGCACATCCCCTAACCCCATGATGAGTTCTCCCTAATTCTGCAGATATTTGTAAGTTAGAGGTACTGTCTATTCATTTGAGAAGTAGATAAAAATCCTAGCCTTGACGTGCCCCTCACCTTAAGATGGCAGCAATTCTCATTAAGGGGAAAATCAGTTAGAATTAAACACTGTGCAGACATGCTAAGTCATTTCAGTCATGTCCAACTCTTTGACACGCTATGGACTGTAGCCCACCAGGCTCCTCTGTCCATGGGATTCTCCAGGCAAGAATACTGAAGTGGGTTGCCATTTCCTCCTCCAGGGGATCTTCCTGACCCAGGGATCGAACCTGCGACTCTTAGGTTTCCTGCATTGGCAGGCAGGTTCTTTACCACTAGTGCCACCTGAGAAGTGACTCACTAGTACTTCCCAGAGAGACCCATGAAGCTGCACATGCCAAGACAGCGCTGGCCCCACATGATACGCAAGGGCGTCGGGGGATATTCCCAGTGGTCCTCCCTTCACCTGCCTCACAGAGCTCGTTACCACTCTCCTTCCTGGGAGAAGACCCAGTCCCTCATTTCAAATCTAGCCCTTCTCCCCTCTCCACTTCACTTCTTCTCTAGGAAGAAGTGATTTACTCCTAATCACACATAGGTCCTCTCCCTCCATCATTCTTAAGCTTTCCCTGTCCTTGGGCCTGAACACAGGCCAAATCTCTTCCATCTGCAAAAAAGCCCCCTGTCTTTGACCCCATGAAACAGACCCCAAGAATGTCCCCCATATTCATTCCATCCCTCCCCATTGGCAGCAGGCTTGACATTTGGTTGAAATTGACTCCACCCCCATACCCAGGGGAGAATTTTGATTGGGTAAAGCAAAACAAGAGAATGCCACTGTGACTGGTTCTAGGATGGGCCCCCAAGCCTATGTCAGTTCGCGTGTGGCTTCCTTCGGCCAAGGTAATGGGCTCAGGGGTAGGGCCATTGCCTCAGGGATGGCAGGGAAGAATGCGCAGAACTAAAGAAAACCAACGTATCCCATCTCAATGTCTGTTCCTCAGAGAAGCAGGAGGGGAGAGTCCATGCTGTCTAAAATGTTTAAACAAAAAGCACAGCCAGAGCCTGGGTGAAATCTCACTCAGGTTTGCATCCTGCCACTAATTGCATGATCAAAGTCAAGTGGTGGCCCACCTGCCTCCGTCCTCCCATCTAAGATGGAAGGAGAGTCACGCATGATTCAAAAGAGTATCATTTCAACACTTGTTCTCGAGCTGGCTTACATATGGTAAGTGTTCCATGATATTAACTGCCATTCAAGCTCTTAGTTATCCCGTCTTCTTCTCAACAGCAAGGGTTGGTGGTGTTGTTGCTGTCACTCAGTCGCGTCCGACTCTTTGTGACCCGTGGCCTGCAGCACACCCGCCTTCCCTGTCCTTCACCGTCTCCCTGAGTTTGCTCAGACTCGTGTCCATTCAGTCCATGATGCCATCCAGCCATCCATCCTCTGTCGTCCCCTTCTCCTGCCTTCACACTTTCTCAACATCAGGGGCTTTTCCAATGAGTTGGCTGTTCACATCAAGTGGCCAAAGTATCGGAGCTTCAGCTTGAGCATCAGTCCTTCCAATGAATATTCAGGACTGATTTCCTTTAGGGTTGACTGGTTTGATCTCCTTGCAATCAAAGGAACTCTCAAGAGTCTTCTCCTTGCTTTGAAAGCATCATTTCTTTGGTGCTCAGCCTTCTTTATGGTCCAACTATCACATCTGTGCATGACTACTGGAAAAACCATAGCTTTGACTATACAGACTTTTGTGGCCTGTGATGTCTCTGCTTTTTAATAAGCTGTCTAGGATTTTCATAGCTTTTCTTCCAAGGAGCAGGCATCTTAGGGATGGTTTTAAGCCACTGGGTTTATAGTAATTTGTAACACAGAATTGGTACACAGTAATTTGTTACACGGAATAAACCCAGTGCATTTGCAAAATGGAGGCTCCATACTCACAAGGGTATATGAGAATTGAAAGTTGATATATGCGAAGTGCATGGAATAATAAAGACTGTCTCTAAGTATCGTCTGTTAGTCATAGATGCCACTGACTTGGTAAAACGGCTGACTACTTGAAAGTTTTCCCATCACTACAGTATCTGAGTCACAGGATACAGTCAAAAAAGTCTACAATTTTAATGAATGAATCACATACTAAATATGCATCATCTTTGAAAACTCGGTACCTATGAATGAGCTGCATAGTTACAAAGTATTATGTAACAAAGCAGACTGTAATAAAGAAGATGTCGGGGTATATGGAGCGAAACACAAGAAATCTGTAAACCCAAGCATTCAATGAATATTCAGAGAAGGCTGCCAGAAGCCAAGTACTGATGCAGGTACTGGGGCCACAGCAGGAAAGACACAAGGTCTCCAGTCTCATGAAGCTTTCCTTCTGGTAAGAGGAAACAAAAAACAAGTGCACAAGAAAAATCTGACCTAGTAATAGGAACTGTGCAAAACCTTAACAAAGGTGGAAGAATGCTGCTTGAGATAAGTGGGCCATCTAGAAAGGCCATTCTGTTGGGGTGCCATTTAAACTGAGCTCTAAACAATGGCCAGGACCCAACCAGCAGCATTCTGTAAGGAATGGGAACAGGGCCAAGCTACAGCCAAAGTCCCTAAGGCAAAAGGAGTGTGGCATGTCTCAGGACCAGCAAGGCTGATGCTGATAAGCAGCAGGGAAGGCATAATGGGCTCGGCAAGACAGCAGAGAAGGCGCTCAGATTTTATGCCAAGGTCAGTGAGGAGGCTCTGGAGGGTTTTAAATATAAGAATGACATGGTCTGATTTGGACTTTCTAGAGGCTAACTCTGAATCCAAGGGCAGCTCCCGGTGGCTCCGTGATCTTGTATTCCCTTTCAGATCTGGAAACTCTGAGAACAAGGATTTTGTCTCATTCACTGCTGGACCGTCAGAGCCTAGACTAGTGCCTGCCATTTACATCTCTACACTACTTCAAGTTAACTGCAGGCCCTGTAAGGAATGGAAATGGAATGACTTCAGAATTTACAGGAGCAGGACTGGCAGAGGAACTCACCCCCTCAACCCCGCCACCCCTACCCCTGCCAAAGACCTCACAGCAAGCCTAGGTTGAGGAAGCAGAGATTCGGAGACATGCCTGCTTTTCCATGACCAGTGAGGGGCTGAGCTAGGATTTGAACCCACATCTAAGTCCTTGTTCAGAGATTAGTCTTGATGTTGCAGTAGAAGGACCCAGGGCTCACCCTCTCTGACAGGCATTACAACCATTTACGGAACTCCTTCTCCAATAAAAAGGCTGGAACCTGCCAGAAAAGATCTCCTACAACTGAAGATATAAAGAAGGAATCATAATGAGACAGGTGAACACTGATAAAGAATACACCTGCTCATGCAGGAGACATGGGTTCGATCCCTGGTTCAGGAAGATCCCCTGGAGAAGGGAAAGGCAACCCACTCCAGTATTGTTGCTTGGAGAAACCCATAGACAGAGGAGCCTGGTGGGCTACAGCCCATGGGGTCGTAAAGAGTTGGACACGACTGGAGTGACTTAGCACACACGCCCTAGACGTGGAATTAAAGATCTAGTTTGGTGACAGAGAGAGAGAATGTGTTGAAATAGTAATGAAGCTCAGTGCCCTCGCCAGTGTGACTGGAGGGAAACCAAAGCTCGAATGGAAATGATGTTATAGCAGGGGATTCGGTGGACGCTAGTGAGCATGCCATTATATCCGCAGGTCCTGGCAAACACGTTATTGGTTACTGTTTGCATCTGCTTTGCTAAAGACAGACCAAACTTTTGAAATATTAACAAGAGAAACACAAAGCAAACTATCACGAAGCGCCAAGGCAGTGAAAATCCTCCGTTCTTGGCAAACAGGAAGAGCTTATGAATGGCTCCTTTCCCTTGTAAATAGCGGCACACGATAGTCGTCTTCATTTTGCAGGATTTGGTGTGACTGGGAGGTTTCTTAGGCTTGATCATTGGTGAAACAAAATAAAACCAAGCTCTTAACATGTAAATAGTTCCCTAGCTGTTGCACGCTGACAAAAGATCAGATGGAGACTCTTCCTCTGAGGTACCATCTTGATTTAGAGCTGAGGGATTTTTTTTCTTCAAGAGCAGCATTAGCTTCTTAATTTTCATTTCATTCACATGGACACATACACCCTCATACAATTCGAGTGTGCCCCTTGAACAGCTCATAATTTAAAACTTTACTGAAAAAAAGAAAAAAAGCCAGTGTATTTCTTGATAGCCAGTAATGGATTATTTGTTTGTTGTTCACTTGCTAAGTCGGGTCTGACTCTTTGCAACCCCATGCAGCACGCCAGGGGCCTCTGTCCTCCACTATCTCCCAGAGTGTGCTCAAATCCATGTCCATTGCATCATTAAGTGTCATCAAACCTGAACTTGAGACAGTTCATGCATCTCTAGTGGCTCTTAGCGGAAACTTATGAGTTAAATCCCATGTCTAATAGGGACCAGCTCCACCAAGCGCTTGAGAAGGAGTCACCGGTGAAAGCACTCCCACCCTAGGGCCACTCAGCCCAGCCTCACTGGCGTTGCCTGTCACCATTCAGCCCGAGTCAGGGCAGGCTCCGCTGTGTGTCTTCCTGCCTCTGGTCTGCCAGGCACCACTCCCTTCTCTGCACTGTTTCTCTCACTTTTGTGGTGTGGCAAAGCCACAGATCTGATTGGGCCAGTCTCCCACTTCACATCTGCACAGCTTCTTGGGGTCTGTCTAGGGTTTAAGGGTTTGTCCTCAAGTCAAACAGATCCAGTTTGGAACCTGGCTCCCAACTAACTGGCCTTGTACAGTGAGCTCCCTGAGTCTTTGCTGTCTCATTTGTACATTGAGAATAGCCATGTGGAGCCTCATGGGGGGTCTTGTCACAGCATTTTGGGGTGGATTAAATCACGGGGCACGTGTTGTACCCAACAGAGAGCTGAGCCGTTAGTGAGCACCCAGCAAGTGGCAGGCCTTCATGGCGGTGCTGCCCTTCAGTCTGAGAGAGCTCTTGCCCGGTGCAGCCTCGCCCACCCTCTTCACGGGTCTCAGTGGTTCTATCATCCTAGCGTACCTCCCACTGAGTGTATCAATCCAGATTCGATATGGCTGCATACTTCCAGGAAAAAGAAACAAGGGTTTAAATTAGGATTTTATTTCCCACTCATGTAAAAGCAGTCTGGCATAAGTATCAGGAGCTGATTTGGCAGCCCCAAAGTATCACCCAGACCTTGGGCTCTTATCTTTCTGATATACCATTCTGGAGCATGGCTTTCAACATCAAAGCAAACTCATGGTCTAAGATGGCTGCTGAAACTCCAGCCAGCAAATCTGTATTCTCCATCTTGACATCAGGAGAAAGCAAGGGAAGACAGAGCTTCCCAGGCAGTGCCAGTGATAAAAAACAAACAAACAAAAAAAACACACAAAAAACCCACCTGCCAATGCAGGAGATGTAGGAGACACGAGTTTGATCCTTGGGTCGGGAAGATCCTCTGGAGGAGGGCATGGCAACCTGCTCCAGTATGCTTGCCTGGAGAATCCTATAGACAGAGGAGCCTGGAGAGTTACTGTTCATAGGGTCTCAAAGTGTCAGACATGACTGAAGGGGCTTATCACACATGCAAGGGAAAGTGTTCGTCTCTCAGTCATGTCTGACTCTGCGATCCCATGGACTCTAGCCCTCCAGCCTCCTCTGTCCATGGAATTCTCCAGGCAAGAAGACTGGAATGGGTTGCCATTCCCTTCTCCAGATCTTCCTGACCCAGGGATTGAACCCGGGTCTCCTGCATTGCAGGCAGATTCTTTACATCTGAGCCACCAGGGAAACTCATGCAATACATATGCATATAGTCTTCCCCCAGCCCCATCATTATGGAATCTTACTGAAAGTTCTAAATAGTAGTTCTGAATATAGAACCAAATCACATGACCTCTCCTAGTTGCAAGCTAGTCTTAGAAGAGTCGTTGTTTCACTGGACACATTGCCATCTGAAGTATGTGATTTGGAATTAAACAAGAAGGGAAGAAGGGATATCAGTTGTTGGATATGCCCATGGCATGGCCAGTCTGAGCCATCAATGCCTTTCTGGTGAGATCTGGTCTAAGACAGTGGGAGAGAGGGGAATCCATATTCCCTGTGGACCACGGGCTGAAGGGACTACAGTCCCACATGCAGCAGCACAGAAAGGAACACGAGCCAGGGAAGGGACAGAGTATGGGCCCGAGGGAGGCTGCCCATGGAGATCTCTCTCCGCGTCTCATTCTCCTGCTTCACTGTAACCCTTTCGCCTCCCTCGAGATGGAAAGGTCCTAGAGGAAACTCCCCTCCAACCCATCTGCCTGCTCCTACAGGTGCCCATCAGTGTTGATCACTGAGTGATTGAATGCACAGCAAGTGTACTCAGGTTCGGCAAATGCAAAATACATCTCAACAGGATGTGATCAAGGGCTGTGGAGTCAGGCAGCTGGGTTTGACTCCTCCCCCGGCTTCCATTGTTCCATTGTGTGAAAGGAACAATAACAATGAAAGTTCTCTCCAGGGAAATCCCACAATGCCTGACACCTAGTAAGACCTCAGTAGCTGTTGGTCATTCATGTTATTATTGTCATTACTGTGTGCCAGTGACTCTGAGATGCACTTTTTCTTTAACATTATAACAGCATTTGTACTATATGACATGTCATAATTAATTAGAGAGGGGTTTTTTTTCCCCCCCTTAGTGAAAATCAATGCTGTCTGAGAGTCAATGGAATTGTTATCATCAGGAAAGGAAAAGAGAGAGTTTAGAGATTCGGGGCCTTGCAAGGGAAAAAAACTCAACAACTTAAAAGATGCCAAACAATGAGAGCTGAACTTGGGTTGGCCATTGAGTGACCAAGCCTGGAAACAGCTTAGGGAAAAGAGGAAGAGAAAGGCCTGGTCTTCGCCATACCATGTTTCAGAAAGACTCAAGGCAGCCACCATTTGATTAAAAGAGAGCCAAGTTAGAGGCAAGAAAGGAAGGAAATGAAGCAGGTCTAAGGCCAACATCTTGGCAAGAACTCTGGGAAAGATTGTAACCATGTGGAACAGGCTAGAAGCAAATGAATCAGAAGCTGACTGTGTATTTTTTTTAACCTGGATTGCCAGAGACACCATGAACTTAAAAAAAAAAAAAAAAAGATCATTAAAATGGCATATTATTCAACCATGAAAAGAAATGGATTACTGATCTCTGCTATCATATGGATGAGCTTTGGAGACATGAACCAAGTGAAAGAAGCCAGACACGAAAGATCACACTCTGTATGATTCCATTTATATGAAATATCCAGAATAGGCAGGTCCACAGAGACGGGAGGCAGATCAGTGGTCGCCAGAGACTGGACGAGGCAGGAACAGGAACAAGTGCTGGGTGGAGAGCGCATTTCCTTTTGGGGTGATGACTGTGTTTTGGAACTAGAAGTGATGGTGGGACAATGCTGTGGTTGTACTAAATGCTACTAAATTACGCATTTTTATGTGGCTACTTTTATGTTCTTTATATTTCATCTCAATTTTTAAAAAAGCTTTTACTGTTCAACTATGGATCTCCAACTTGTCAGCAACAGGAAGTGGGCTGAAAATACTCTGTAGCACCCACTGAGGGTAGGTTCCCACCCATAGGACATGCTGCCAGGGGCTCCAGGAAACAGTGGATGGAGAGGTCCTGCAAAGATGGCCCCATAGATGATGGGACCCCAAAACCCGGGGGAGAAGTCTCACTCTGTCTGCCTGGAAGGCTTCAGAGTTTCTGGACTGGAAACCCCTGGATGCCTCCCATCATCCCATCTTAGCATGGCCAATTCCACTGAGGGAACTTGGGCTATGTGACGCCGCTCATTTATCTTGTTTTATTTTGTGTTCATAGGCCATGAGGACACCGCTAAGAGGTTGCCATGCCTCACCTGAAGATCCAAGGACAGTCTACCAAATGCAGCTTAAATTATGGCCATGGCAACGACTGCTGGCTGCCTAACCCCATTTCTTGTCTCCTCTGCCCCCAGTAATGGAGATGTTGATTTTCAGCTGGGCACAGGAAAATTCTTCCTAAAACAATCCTGCATTTGTTAGTTTCCCCACTTGCAACTGGTAAGCCACCACCTGAGGAGGGCAGGATGAAGAGCTGGAAGGGGTCTAAGTTAGGCAAGATGGGCAGCTGCCATGTAACTATAGACTTCCTGCCTCTGGGTTTCTTTTACATGAGAGAATAAAACTTGTATTTGAGCCTCTATGATTGGAGGTTTCTATAATATACAATCAACTCTAATCATAACTGATATGTCGACCTTCATTCTGATCAACCGATGAGTCATTTGGGTACCAAAATGTAGGAGTCTGCAAAGCAGCCTCAGTTCCATCATCATGTGGGATTGTATAAGTCTATTCAGTCTCTTATAACTTTCAAATGTGGTCAAGCACACTGTTGCACAGCAGATCTTTAGAATGTATTCGTTTTGTACAACTGAAATTTTATACCCACTGAATGAATAGTAACTCCTCATTTTTCCCTGTTCCCAACCCCTGCAAGCATCATTCTACTCTCTTCTATGAATTTGACTCTGTTGGGTACCTTTCCTGGTGGCTCAGATGATAAGGAAACTGCCAGCAATGCAGGCGACCCAGGTTCAATCCCTGGGTGGGGAAGATCCCCTGGAGAAGGTAAGGGCAACCATTCTAGTCTTCTTGCCTGGAGAATCCCATGGACAGAGAAGCCTGATGGGCTACCGTCCACTGGGTCCCAAAGAGTTGGACATGACTTGAGTAACTAACACTTCACTTCATATAAGTTGAACCATTTGTCCTGTGACTGGCTTATTTCATTCAGCATAGGGTTCTGCAGGTTCATTCTTGTTATCACAAATGGCAGGATTTTCTTCTTTTTTAAAGTTCAGTGATATTCCATGGCGTGAATCTACCACATTTTCTTTATCCTTTCGTCTGTGGATGGACATTTAGGTTGTTTCCCCACACCTTGGCTACTGCGGATAATGTTGCGTGAATGCAGGAGTGCAAATATCTTTGAAATCCTGATTTCAGTTATTTTGGATAAATGTCTAAAAGTAGGAGTGCTGGATCATATGGTACTGCTTTTTTTCCATTTTAAGAGAGTAGAACTCGTGATAAATATTCTTATCACAATTTCAAAAAAGGAAGAGAGAAAAGAAGATCCTATTGTCTGCAACAAACAGTATATAAATTAAATATGTTTTTTAAAAGTTGACCAGGGCCCTATCAGTTTTTAGCAAAATGATCTCATAATTCCATATTAGAAATTGCAAAAAGGAACTTGAACAGTGCAAGCAAGATGGTCATCCCTGACCTCCCTGGACCCTGGAGTTTCTAGACAGATTTACAAAGCACATTTTTCTGTTCAATGTGTGCTTGGAAAAAGATTGAAAAATATGTTAATTTTACTCAAAACATTTCTTAACATGTCTCTAAGAGGAAATTCACTTCTAACACAGCTCATGGGATTTTGATTTTGTTTTCATATTATTTTCATTTCATGGATGATTTTATCTACTGATTACCCAACTGACAAGAGCTCCTACCAGTTTCTGTTCAGCGTTTATCTTGTTAATGGTGAGAGAATACTATCAAAAAAACAAAATCCAACCAAGTAAATGTGAAGATCTGATTGGCTTTCACAGGTAATTCATAAATTGAGCAGCATCCCTTCTGCTGCTACTGCTGCTGCTAAGTCACTTCAGTCGTGTCCGACTCTGTGCGACCCCATGGACTGTAGCACACCAGGCTTCCCTGTCCCTGGGATTCTCCAGGCAACTGGAGTGGGTTGCCATCTCCTTCTACCAGCATCCCTTCTAGCAACCTTTTAAAAGGATGCTGGGAGGAGTTGCACAAAATGGAAGGTTTTTATAGAAAAGAGGGTGGGGCAAGAAGGTTATTAGCAAAACGAAAGAGTTATTTGAGGCCAGTACTACTACTAGTAAAGTAATGCTCAAAATTCTCCAGGCCAGGCTTCAGCAATACGTGAACCGTGAACTTCCAGATGTTCAAGTTGGTTTTAGAAAAGGCAGAGGAACCAGAAATCAAATTGCCAACATCCGCTGGATCATGGAAAAAGCAAGAGAGTTCCAGAAAAACATCTATTTCTGCTTTATTGACTATGCCAAAGCCTTTGACTGTGTGGATCACAAGAAACTGTGGAAAATTCTGAAAGAGATGGGAATACCAGACCACCTGACCTGCCTCTTGAGAAACCTGTATGCAGGTCAGGAAGCAACAGTTAGAACTGGACATGGAACAACAGACTGGTTCCAAACAGGAAAAACAGTGTGTCAAGGCTGGATATTGTAACCCTGCTTATTTAACTTATATGCAGAGTACATCATGAGAAATGCTGGGCTGGAAGAAGCACAAGCTGGAATCAAGATTGCTGGGAGAAATATCAATAACCTCAGATATGCAGATGACACCACCCTTATGGCAGAAAGAGAAGAGGAACTAAAAACCTCTTGATGAAAGTGAAAGAGGAGACTGAAAAAGTTGGCTTAAAGCTCAACATTCAGAAAACGAAGATCATGGCATCTGGTCCCATCACTTCATGTGAAATAGATGCGGTAGTGGAAACAGGGTCAGACTTTATTTTGGGGGGCTCCAAAACCACTGCAGATGGTGACTGCAGCCATGAAATTAAAAGACGCTTCCTCCTTGGAAGAAAAGTTATGACCAACCTGGATAGCATATTCAAAAGCAGAGACATTACTTTGCCAACAATGGTCCATCTAGTCAAGGCTATGGTTTTTCCGGTGGTCATGTATGGATGTGAGAGTTGGACTGTGAAGAAAGCTGAGCGCCGAAGAATTGATTTTGAACTCTGGTGTTGGAGAAGACTCTTGAGAGTCCCTTGGACTGCAAGGAGATCCAACCAGTCCATTCTGAAGGAGATCAACCCTGGGATTTCTTTGGAAGGAATGATGCTAAAGCTGAAACTCCAGTACTTTGGCCACTTCATGTGAAGAGTTGACTCATTGGAAAAGACTCTGATGCTGGGAGGAATTGGGGGCAGGAGGAGAAGGGGACGACCAAGGATGAGATGGCTGGATGGCATCACGGACTCGATGGACGTGAGTCTGAGTGAACTCCGGGAGTTGGTGATGGACAGGGAGGCCTGGCGTGCTGTGCTTCATGGGGTTGCCAAGAGTCGGACACGACTGAGCGACTGAACTGAACTGAACTTCTACTTTGGGGACTGAAAGGGCATGGCAAGGGTCTTTATTATGCAGATTTCCTCACGAATGTTGATTGAGAAATTTCAGATTGACTGTTTTGAAGGTCATTTCTGGGAGGAGTTGAAGCTATAATTAAGTCTCGGGTGGGGAGTGAATGACTCCATTTGGGATTTTTGTTTTTTCAGCAATACAAGATTCAAGATAGCAGCTGCTGCTTTGAGGAACAGAACTTTCTTTTACCAGACGTTGTTTACGTTGGAGGGAAAGTAATAAGTCTTGAAACCATGTATATTTTAATATAAAATGTATTGTTTAATGATTGTAGAAATTATCAATTCTGCCTGGAGATAATCCAGAAAATACAGAGGAGTAGAAACAATTCGTCCAGCCTCCCAAAGCCAAAGTACTGCTGATATTCTGCTCTCTTTCCTTCTGCTTGCTCACATTCTCTCTCTGCCCTGATCTGTTTACACAGTTGTATTCACACTGCATACATAGCTTTGTACCCTGCTTTATTTCACTTAGCGTGACAACATAAACATTTTTCTCTGTTATTAAAACCCTTAGTGTTCAGAGTGGAGGCCTCTTTTCATGGTGAAACTTCAACAGTACTCAGAGAGATTATCACACCCAGTCTTCATCACACACAGGCAAGTTCCCTCCAAAGTTTTGGGCTGCTCCTGGTTAAAGAACCTGCCTGCAAATACGGGAGACTTAAGAGACCAGGGTTCCATCCCTGAGTCAGGAAGATCCCCTGGAGAAGGGAATGGCAACCCTCTCCAGTGTTCTTGCCTGGAGAATCCCAGGGACAGAGGAGCCTGATGGGCTACGGTCCACGGGGTTGCAAAGAGTTGGACATGACTCAAGCGACTTAGCACACCTGGTCTGCTGAACAGGACCCAGAACCAGGACAGTCTTGGGCAGGAAGGACATGCCCAGACTTGTTCATTTGCCCACTCCCAGGACCAGTTTGTGGCCTGCAAAGCAATCCCATTACTCCAGAAGTTCTTTCTTGCAGAAACACACACTTGTTTTGAACCAAGCAGGAAGGCTCATGGGCACAGCAGCCCCAGGGGGATAAAATCCAGACACCACAAGAGAAAGGAAACTATCCCATTGATCATGTGGTAAGATAGTCAGAAGAGAAAAAAACTGTCCTAATACACAGTCTTGGTGTGGCGAGGCCTGGCCTACAACCACATACCTGCCTGTGACACGTGACAAGCATGTGGTAAGCACACTTGAGGTTGCAAACAGCCTGTGGACCTGGACGAGGGGAGACAGCAGGCATGATGCACTGACCCCAGCAGAAGAGACCCCACCCGGAATCCCTGCTGTCTGATTTGACTTCTCTGAAATAAAACAAGGGAAGCCAGTGTGGAAACAGAGCTGGCAGCTGTGTGAGAGGCAATGAGGGCTCATTCCTTGCCATCCAGTGCAGACAAGGCTCTCAGGTTAGTTCGTCCAGTTTTTCATTTCATTGTCCAAGATGTTTAAATGGTGGCTTGTGGCATCCTGTAAAACTCGGAGTGCGCTTCAGTCTAGAGCACGTCTACGTATTGGGATTAACATATGCCCACTACTACATACAAAACTGATAGCTAATAAGGATTTCCCAGTGACCGACTCTGCATTTCCAATGCACGGGGCCTGGGTTCTATTCTTTTTCAAGGAACTAGATTCCACATGTTACAACTACATGTAGCCACCTGAAAATCATGCCACAATAAAGATCGAAGACCCCATGTACTGCAACTAAGACCCAGGCAGCCATATAAATAATAAATATTTAACTAAATAAGTAAAAGTTTGAAAGAGTAGATATATGTATATGATGTATAACCTACTCACTTTGTTGTACACCTGAAACTAACATGATCCTGTAAATCAACTATACTCCAAAATAGATAAATCAATTAAATAAAACAAGTCTATGTAAATCTTTGTGCCAACATGTGATTGTTTGCAAAATCCTTCTTTTATATTTCAGGGGTTAGGGGAAAGGATTTTGCAAAATAGAGATGGTGTGCTGGTTTCTGGGCGGCTCTGGGCACTGGAGAAGATGAGCAGGAAGGAGGCTGCGCAGCAGAGGCTGGGGGGTAGGCGCTGGCTCCGCGGCTGGCTCCAGTCCCCCCTCTCCAAGAAAGACACACTGAATACCTATGATCAGGATCCCCAGCATTTCTTTGCCATGGGGACATCATCCCCTAAAGAGCTATTTGCATGGCAAGGGCAAGATTTCTTAATCTGCTCTTAATCTGAGTCCAGTTTTCAATTCAGAGAAAAGTCTCTCCAGGCTTTTCACTGTTGTTGCTGTTTGGTCCCTCAGTCGTGTCCATCTCTTTTGCGATCCCAGGGACTGCAGCCCTCCAGCCTCCTCTACCCATGGGATTTCCAGACCAGAGTACTAGAGTGGGTTGTCATTTCCTTCTCCAAGGAAATTTTTAATATGATTTGCTAAAATGTGTTAAGTAAGTGAATGGTTGGCTCTGGGTCTTGCAGAGAGCTCATAGGACATTCTATACAGCAAGGATCCTGGAGGCTTTTTACTGGTATTTATTTTGGCAGCAATTTGTGTCCCTCCACCCCCAATGTCCTCCTCATTCTCTCCATGCCTGTGCCTCCCTGCCCCCACACCTCTGCAAATAGGTCCTATTGGTCTGTAGCACAGGGCTCTCCTGCCTGGCACAGCAACATTCCCCTGAATTTCTTTGAAAGAATTTGATCTTACGCAGCAACATCCTGGAAACATAACTGGATTTTACTACTGGCCTCAGAAGAGAAATGCAGTTGACCAAATTACTCAAGGAAATAGTTAACACTGAGAGATAATCTCTTACATTAACCTTCTGGTGGAAGACAGAAGTATACTGGGAGAGCCAGGCTTGCTTTTCTATCATCTCTCTACTAATCCCCTTACAGGCTCAAAAGACAAAAGGAGCACTCAGTCCCACAGTGACCTAGTTTCTGGCCGCTCTTATCATGGTACATTCCCATCCTCGTCCTCCTGGAGCCATAAGCAGAAAGGCCACCCCAGCCAGAAGGACAGTCCCTCTCCTCAGGTCTATTAGCCTGTTTACATGACAGTGTCATTCCCCAGCCAGCAAAAGGAAATCTTCCCACGCTCCCCACACACCAAGGTTCTTCCACTGCAAAAGCCAAATGCTTCCTTCAAAAGCCGTGCATCCGTTCTCACGGCTCCTGCAGGCCAAGATGGTGTGCCTGGGAAAATGGCCATCCCCATAGATAGAGGGAGGTGGGGGAAAGCCCATGGGAGAATCAGCCAGAAAAAAAAAAATATGGTTAAAACACACACACATATATTGGTTATTTGGGAGTGTGTTTTTTAATTTTCACATATTTAAAAAATGTTCCTGTTCTTGTATTGATTTGTAGTTTCATTCCATTGTGATCAGAAATGATACTTTCCACAATTACAATCTTCTAAAATTTGTTAAGACTTGTTTTGTTGCCTACCATGTGGTCTGTCTTAGAGGATGCGTGCACTTGGGAGGAACGTACTTTCTGCTGTTTTTGGTGGACTGTTCTGTACATGTCTATGGGGTCCAATTGGTCTATAGTACTATTCAAATCCTTTCTGTCCTTGTTAATATTCATTCTGGATGTTCATTTATTATGGAAAGTAGGGCATTAAAATCTCTTTCTATTATATTAAACACACACACAGGAAAGCCAAAAAATAGTAAGTGCTGGCAAGGATATGGAGAAATTGGAACCCTTGTGCTCTATTAGTAGGCATGTAAACTGCGGCAATGACTATGGAGAAAAAAATTAAAATAGAATTCTCATATAATCCAGACATTCCACTTCTAGATATATCCAAAAGAACTGAAAGCAGGGTTCAAAGAGATCTTTGTACTCGCATATTTGCCGTCAGTTCACAATAGCTAAAGAGAAACAGAAGCAACCAATGTCCATGACAGATGAATGGATTAACAAAAAGGGGTCTATATATATACACAATGGAATATCATTCAGCCTCAAGAAAGAAACAAAATTCTGACCCATGCTACAATGTGGATGAACCTTGAGGACATTATGCTAAGTGAAAGAAACAAGACACAAAAGGATAAATCCTGTATGATTCCATTTATATACAGCACGTAGATAATTCAAAATCATAGAGGTAGAACACACAACCATACAAAATCATAGAAGTACAGCATACAACCATGATTGGGAATGAGGAGATATTGCTCAGTAGGTACAGAGTTTCAATCTGGGATGATGCAAAGAGCTAGAGACAGATAATGCTGCTGGTAGCACAATATTAAGAGTGCATTTAATACTACTGAGTTAATACACTTAAAAATAAGATGGTAAGATTTATGTTATACGTATTTGTGTGTGTGTGTGTGTGTGTGTGTGTGTGTGTGTGTGTGTGTGTATGCTCAGTCATGTCCAGCTCTTTGCAATGCCATGGACTGTAGCCTGCCAGGCTCCTCTATCCATGGGATTCTCCAGGCAAGAATACTGGAGTGGGTTGCCATTTCCTTCTCCAGGGGATCTTCCCAACCCAGGGATCAAACCCACGTCTTCCTCGTCTCCTATATTGCAGACTGATTCGTTACCACTGCACCACGTGGGAAGTCCTTTCTATGTATTTTTACCACAATTTAAAATTTTTTTCATAAAAAATATTTTTAAAAAATATAGATAAGCAACAAGGATTTACTGTATAGCACAGGGGACTATATTCCATTTCTTATAATAACTTATAATAGGAAAAGTTATATATAAATATAAATATATAAATATATATAGTGTTTCAGTGTATACCCTGCACTGCGGACTAAGGGTTTGCAGGAAATCCATCCTTCAGGGCAGGAGCTAGGTGTCTTTACTCAAGACCAAGGAACTTCGTTCCCACATGCACACCCTTTTCTGTCTCTCCCATCTCCCTCTCCTAATACCTTTGTCGCTTGGCAATCCTCTCTGTGGTAACCAAACCTCCACTCCAGCATCTCTTTCTCTAAGGCCAAGTTAGTTTGCACTGACAGAATGGGTACCATGAAGGGCGTCTGCAAATCTAGAAAATGACATGCCCACCATGACCACCATCCACAGGGCTGCATCCCCATCCGCTATGCTCTCACTTGGTCCCCCTGCCCCAGGGGACCAGGACTGACACGGACTGATGGTCTCCCTACCCCATCCTATGCCTCCTCCTTCAAATCTCTCTCTGAGTTACAAGATTCTCTTGAATCTTCCCATAAACACTCTCTTGTTATTATGTGACCCCCAATTTTCTGCATTTTCTCTCTTTTTTTTTTTTTTTTGCTACTAAAAAAGCTTAACAATATCTGACCGCGTGCCCCCGCCCCACCTTTCTGCAGGCAAAGGTACCCATCATGCCAAATGACAGTGCTTCATCTAATTTTTACAGCTTCACAAGCTGAACCTTTTCCCATGGCTGCAGCGAAAGACCAAGGCTATAACCCCAAGGACCGACATTACGATGACATTTTACGATCTCAGAGTCTCTCTCATTCAGGGATTATGAATTAGTGTTTCTATCGTTAAAACCCACCTTGAGGATATGGGGATAAGAGCAAACCCATTCGTTTTATGTGAGCAGCTAAACTAGAGCTGCAAGCATAACCAATATGGTGCAGCCGACACACCAAGCCCACTCTTGGCAGCGATGGTCTGTGCGGTCCTGAGTGAGTCACTCCCCCATCTGACCCTCCCTCACAGGATATGAACATTCAGCAAGATGACAGTGATCTATTACCTGCCTGTAATGTGGTAGGTACCATGGGGAATGGGGGGACATGTGGATCTCAGAAAATCCACTGCAGTTTCAAAGACATGCGATTTCTGGCGGGCAAGTGCAATAGGTCTTAAACTAGCCCAGAAAAAGCACGGACCCCCGTCCTGCCAGGACCCACAGCCTTGCTGGTGTTTAAGTGTGAACCCAGAGACAGAGAGCCTGCAAGAGATGGAGAATCCTCTCCATGTCATTTTAACAATCACTAAGAGTTTGGGGCTTATCCAACAAGAAAAGTAGGGACAGAACACAGACTCCCTTCCACAGAAACCATGTGTGAAATTAGAGGCCCTGACAGCTGATAGGAGGAGGTGAGTCTCTGAGGAGAGGCCAGTGGAGAGTCATTAAAGCCAGATGAGGGGGGACGAAGAAGAAAACCAGAAATGCAAACTCAGCCAATGGCGGAGTCAAAGGGACCCAGAACTGAGCGATGTGACCTTTGATGTAAGGGCAGATGTAAGGGCAGAACCTTTGATGTAAGGGCAGAAGTCAGAGGGGCCTCTCTAGGTAAGTAGTGGCATCTTTGAGAATAAAAACTTTGCTGGGAAAAGTCGGATCCTGTGTCTTAGCTCCAGTCCCTCTGGTGGGTCCTTGAGATGGAAGTTCTAACCTGTTCAGTGTGGGGAATTGATGCAAGTGTGTTTCAACACAAAAGCTCAGAATTGAGCAGAGAAATGAGAAACTATTAATAAATAAAACTCCTAAGTGAACCACACTAATTTTAAGCAGTGTGTTCTTCAGCCTTAAAAGGTTTGTACTATTTCAGAAATTTTAACAAATCTAACAGATTAGCCATAGAAGATATAATTATTTGATGTTTTAGAAATCTAGATATAAGTTAAAAGGTGGAAAATGATTTGTCTTAGACTGTACATGAATTGAATACACATGATAAGTTGAATTGATCAGAGTTACAGAAATTGTTTTAAGTGCTTGGAAAGTTTTATTATGGACAGTGGGAATTCTTAAGGGGACAATAAACAGGGCTTCCCTGGTGGCTCAGAGGGCAAAGCGTCTGCCTGAAATACGGGAGAACTGGGCTCAATCTCTGGGTCGGGAAGATCCCCTGGAAAAGGAAATGGCAACCCAGTCCAGTATTCTTGCCTGGAGAATCCCACGGACAGAGGAGCCTGGTAGGCTACAGTCCATAGGGTCACAAAGAGTCGGACACGACTGAGTGACTTCACTTTCAAACGGGGCTTCACTGGTAGCTCAGCTGGTAAAGAATCTGCCTGCAATGCAGGAGACCCCCCAGCTTGATTCCTGGGTTGGGAAGATCCCCTGGAATAGGAAATGGCAACCCACTCCAGTATTCTTGCCTGGAGAATTCCATGGACAGAGGAGCCTGGCAGGCTACAATCCATGGAGTCACAAACAGTCAAACACGACTGAGTGACTTTCGCTTCACTAAATGCAGTTTAACATATTTAGTGGGGGTGGGGGTGGACTTCCCACAGTCCAGCAGTCAAGGCTTCGCCTTCCAATGCAGGGGAAGCGGGCTCAGGCGCTAAGACCCTACTTGCCTTGCAGTCCAAAAACCATAACATAAAACAGAAACAATATTGTAAAAAATTCAATAACAACTCAAAAAATCTTTAAAAAGTATTTAGGGGTGTAATTATTGGTTGTGAAGCTATGTTAGTAAAATAGAATAATAAAGTTTGTAAGGAATTTGTAAATAATAGAATTTGGAACGTGTAATAATTCTAGAATTCATTTTGACATCCCATGCCATTATACCTGGCTTCTCTAGGCATACTTGCCCCCTTCAAGGCAGCACCCTCACCCACACTGTCACCACCAGTGGCTGAGAGAGCCTATAAGCAAACGTTGGGGCGGGGGTAGAAATAAAAAATGAAAGAATGAGGAATAAAGAACATATTCTAGGCAAGGGGAGTCCAAGAGTGAAGAAGATGGGTCCAGAAAGCAGAGCGGGGAACACAGAGTCAGATTCCTCTCATGAATGTCAGTGGCTTCAGCTGACCGACCTTTAGTTCAGTTAGATTGAACTGGAATAATTTCAACTTGGGAGGAGCTGAGCGGGAGATAGAGGAACAAGATGGAATTAGGATGCAGGACCTTGACCATCAGATTAAGATTTATTTCAGACCCAGGATGTTTAGGGCCAGGTGGCCAATTAGCAACTCTCTTACCAGGTGAGAAGCAGGCAGCCTCTGCAAGCTGTCCAGGGGCAGGAGAGCTATAAGGAAGTGCACCTGTTATTTAGCTATTCTGTGTTTTAATATTTATTAATTTTTACTTCTTCAGCTGTGCCAGGTCATAGTTGCAGCATGCAGGATCATTTTGTTTTGGCATGTGGGATCCAGTTCCCTTCCCTGCACTGGGATCACAGACTCCTATCCACTGAGCCACCGTGGAACTCCCTGTTCATCTGTTTTAAATATAGCAGCATAGCACAGGGACCTCTGCTCAAGACTCGGATGTCTGAATGGGAAAATAATTTGAAATAGAATAGGTAAATGTATATGTGTAACTGAAGCCCTTTGCTGTACACCTGAAACTGCTGCTGCTGCTGCTGCTAAGTCGCTTCAGTCCTGTCCGACTCTGTGCGACCCCACAGGCGGCAGCCCACCAGGCTCCCCCGTCCCTGGGATTCTCCAGGCAAGAACCCTGGAGTGGGTTGCCATTTCCTTCTCCAATGCACGAAAGTGAAAAGTGAAAGGGAAGTCGCTCAGTCGTGTCCAACTCCTAGTGACGCCATGGACTGCAGCCCACCAGGCTCCTCCGTCCATGGGATTCTCCAGGCAAGAGGACTGGAGTGGGGTGCCATTGCCTTCTCTGACACCTGAAACTCACATAACCTTAATCAACTATACTCCAATGTAAAATAAACATTTTTTTTTTTAAGTGCACTTGGCCTCGATGTGGAAGCAGACTAGAGCCCCAGAGGACGTGGGAGGCGGAGCAGCAGCTGACGGAGGAGCCGGAAAAGAGAGCGGAGGAGATGAAGAGTGAAAGCCAGGCGGAGGTGGCCCCTGGGCACCCGAGAAACGAGGGCGGCAAGAAATAGGAGCAGAGGGAGCCGGAGGAGAGGCCTGGGAAGGAGGAGCCTGCGTGGGGCATGTGCATCTGTAGCCCGAGACCCCGGAGAGCAGATGCTCCATGGATATGAAAGCAAGGGGGTGGGCAGGGCAAGTCAGCTGGGTTAGAGGGCCAGATGTGGGGTATGGGTTGCAGTGAGGAGGGGGCCTCGGAAGACTCTTTCATCAGGAAGTGTGGGAGGAGAACAAGGGGATGAAGGGGGCTCCATGGAAACCATCTCCCACCCACCACTTCCTAGGAGCAGCCTTCCACCCAATATCTCCAGCCAACATGGCAACTCTGAAAAGTGGGTGATGTTGCCCTATTCTGCAGCTGAGGCACCTGAGCCTCAAGAAATAAGAATTCTTGCCCAAGGTCGGATGCTATCAGGTGGCAGAAGCATAAAGACCTGAGTCTGTGGGACTCTACTGCTGAGTCCTTCCCTCTAGGGTCCCACATCTCCAGGCAAAAGTTACATCCTTCCCAGCCCTTAGTGAGATGTCAGCCACTCGGAACAAATGAGATTGGGGCTGGGTTTGGGCTACTAGATGACCTTCAGTTTCACAGGAACTTGGTAAATCTGTTTTAGGGTGGGGGAAACTAAACAAATCTGTTTGCAGATTCCAGTCAAGTTGTGAGATCCAGGGAAATGGACCAAGCTGGCTCAAGCCCTGGCCAGTTCCTCAAAGGCTCAGTGATTCGTCTGCAACCCAGAGCATCAGACCCACAATACATCAGATGGAGAGTGCGCAATGGTGCCCCCACAACCCCAAGCTCGTCTCGGACAACAGACCATCAGTTTGCTTCTGTGCACTTAACTTCTTTCTTGTTAGCTTCCTTTTTTTTTTTTTTAATTAAAATCAATATCATAGTGATGAAGACAGCTGGCTTTACAAAGCATGAGAAGTCCCCGGAATCTTGGTTTCTCCTCCCAAATCTGCCAAAATACAAATACATTTCTCCAGGGCTTCAATTCACTCCCCATAAAGAAAGATATGCCAGTCACACATAAGAACTATCAGACATCTTAGAGGAAATTTGCTTGTTAAACTCTTGAATATGGGCCATCCCTGAGAGCTAAGACTCTGAGCTCCCAACTCAGGGGGTTCAAGTTCCATCCCTGGTCAGGGAACTAGATCCTGCGTACTTCAACTACGACTTCGCATGCCACTACTTGAGATCCTGCGTGCTGCAACCAAAATGGAAGATCCCACCTGCCACAACTAAGACTCTGTGCAGCCAAACACACACACAAATAAATATATATATATTTTTAAAACCTTGAATATACCAGCGTACCAGCAAAAGGTATGCTGCAGAAAGTGTGGCTCAACCAAAATGTGGGACTCCCTCTTCACACTGTGACCTGTGGCCCAGAATTCGTGGCCCAGCCCCACTGCAGCCTGCTGGGGCCGTGTGTCTAGTTCTTCCCCATGGTGGGGACCAGAAGGAAACTGCGCCCCATCCAGGCCAAGGCTTTCGAGAAGCAGGTGGGATTTCTACAACTCTCCCAACTGCTGGCTGGATACAGAGGGCTCCAAAACCAGAAGAGCAGAAAGTTGTGAGATGGGAGGAGCCAGGTCTCTGGCTCACTAGGAAAAGGAGGGACCTGACCACTAGGAACCACCTTATGTCACTAATATGGGGGAGTTTATTTATAGCTGCTATCTATCTAGGGCCTTCTCAGATGGCTCAGAGCTAAAGAACCCACCTCCCAATGCAGGAGACACAGAAGATGTCAGTTGGATCCCTGGGTCGGGAAGATGCCCTGGAGGAGGAAATGGCAACTCACTCAAGTATTCTTGCCTGGGAAATCCCATGGACAGAGGAGCCTGGAGGGCTACAGAATCCATGGGGTCACAGAAGAGTCAGACATGACTTAGTGACTAAACAACAAAGCAACAATAGTGACTTTCTGAAATATCTATATGTCTATAAACGTGTTTTATAGATGTGAGGTATGTGCATTGTTTTTAGAAACCCCAAGATACTAATACAAGCTTTTATTAAGTCATCTGCATTTGCATCACAGAGGATTCCTCATTGTACAAATGATTTGCAGCAGGATAGCACCTCCCTCACTTCCATGCAACTAAGAACATGCTGCCCACGTCATAAAGGTGTGCACTGATTTGCACAGAACACGGGGAAGGCCAACTCTGGCTAACTCTGGAGTCCCCAAAGGGCTTTCCCCTGTCCCCTGCCCCCAACCTGATGAGGCTGGACCAGATTTCCTCCGCAACCATGCAGTGTGCTTCCCAGGGCACAGTGTGATCTGAAACCTGACTGGATCCCTACAAGGTGGTTTCTTACCTGGCCCTATAGCACAGACGACACATCCATGCAATGTCACAGAAACAGCAAAGCAAAGCATGGATCTAAGCTGCAGTGCAGTCACTTCTCGGTGGTGAACAAGGAAGGTTCTCATGCTTCTCCTCCCAGTACCCGAGACTGAGGGCCCAGTGAAGACCATCTGGGCACAAGGCATCTGGATGCACAGAGTGAACGCCTGGGAGTCGAGGCTGGGAGTAAACAGGAATGAAGCCGTTTTGTGTGGCCAGATGTGGAGGCCAGTGGCAGGGAACGTGAAGAAAGAGGGTCGAAGAATGACAGTTGCCCTGACTTCACACTAATGTGACACATTTTATGAAAACTTAAGGCAATCGAGGGCTTCCCTGCTGGCCCAGATGATTAAGAATCCACCTGCATTGTAGGACACTCGGGTTCAATCCCTGGGTCAGGAAGATCCCCTGGAGAAAGGGTTGACTACCCACTCCAGCACTCTTGCCTGGAGAATTCCATGGACAGAGGAGCCTGGCAGGCTGCAGTCCCTGTGGCTGCAAAGAGTCAGACACAACTGAGTGACCAACACTTGTAACTGGTAAGACAAGCCAGGGATGTGTGGGTAAATCTAAGAAGGAGAATGAATCCTTGGAACGAATGGCTCCTGTTCTGTTCATTAGTATGTATTTATTTATTTATCTGGCTGCACCAGATCCTAGCTGCATCATGTGGTATCTTTAGCCGAGGCATGCAAACTCTTAGTTGTAACATGTAGGACCTAGGTCCCTGACCAGGAATGGACCCAGGCCCCCTGCGTCGGGAACATGGAGTCCCAACCACTGGACCACCAGGGAAATTCAGAACTAATGGCCTTTATATCCTTGAGTGATTGATGGAAAAATTCAGAATAGCAGTATAGGATTAAAAAAAATTTTTTTTCTGGATTTTGCTGGGAGGGGGATTGTTTGGTTATTTTTTATGAAACAAGAAAAGTAGTTGACGTGTAGGCAGTTACCAGAACTGAAGGCAGTTTGTACCTCAGTTCCAAACATTCTGCTAAAATACCCTTTCTTAGAGAGATCCTTCATTCCGCCTATGGACTCAGCCCCACATGCAGTCAGATCTCACTAGCTCCTGGCTGCAAATCCCCATTTTCTCTGCAAATTGTCCTCCTCTCCAGAGAAGAGCTTAGTGAAGGAAGAGGTAAGGAATTGATGTGACCAAGGGCCCGCAAATTATACATAGAATGCCAAACAAGCCTTAGAATACTCAGTCCCTAACCATGTTTATTTTACAAAATCACCAAATTAGGGATCTGAAGATTCACAGAAATATTCTCTGAATGGAGTGGGAAAAAGTGTCCTCCACCTGCCTGGTAAAGAGAGAGATTCTCAGTTTCTCAAACTACCATAGGCATTTAGATCTCCTGAGGATTCTGAAGGTCTGGAGGGAAGCCCAGGAGGCTGCATTTCCTAAAAGCTCCTGGGGGATGAGGTTGTTGTTGGTGTAATGACCACACTTTGAGTAGCTAGGGTCTCAGTTCAGTTCAGTTCAGTCGCTCAGTCATATCTGACTCTTTGCCACCCCATGGACTGCAGCACCCCAGGCCACCCTGTCCATCACCAACTCCCGGAATTTACCCAAACTCATGTCCATCGAGTCAGTGATGCCATCCAACCATTTCATCCTCTGTTGTCCCCTTCTCCTCCTGCCTTCAATCTTTCCCAGCATCAGGGTCTTTTCCAATGAGTCAGTTTTTCACATCGGGTGGCCAAAGTATTGTATTTCAGCTTCAGCATCAGTCCTTCCAATGAATATTCAGGGCTGATTTCCTTTAGGATGAACTGGTTGAATCTCCTTACAGTCCAAGAGTCTTGCAAGAGTCTTCTCCAACACCACAGTTCAAAAGCATCAATTCTTTGGTGCTCAGCTTTCTTTATAGTCCAACTCTCACATGACCACTGGAAAAATCATAGCCTTGACTAGATGAACCTTTGTTGGCAAAGTAATGTCTCTGCTTTTTAATATGCTGTCTAAGTTGGTCACAACTTTTCTTCCAAGGAGCAAGCGTCTTTTAATTTCATGACTGCAGTCACCATCTGCAGTGATTTTGGAGCCCCAAGAAATAGTCAGCCACTGTTTCCACTGTTTCCCCGTCTATTTCCCATGAAGTGATGGGACCACATGCCATGATTATCGTTTTCTGAATGATGAGCTCTAAGCAAACTTTTTCAGTCTCCTCTTTCACTTTCATCAAGAGGCTGTTTAGTTCTTCGCTTTCTGCCATAAGGGTGGTGTCATCTGCATATTTGAGGTTATTGATATTCCTCCCGGCAATCTTGATTCCAGCTTGTGCTTCTTCCAGCCCAGTGTTTCTCATGATGTACTCTGCATAGAAGTTAAATAAGCAGGGTAACAATATGCAGCCTCGACATACTCCTCTAGCTAGGATCTAGAGGAATTCAAAGACTAATCAGATGCTACAGGTATTGGCGACGCGTCTCTAATCTGGGACCTGAGGCTTCCAGAGAAACTACGGCACCTGCAGGGCTCTGCCCCACCCTGTAATTGTCAAGGGTTACACAGACACACAGACAGACACACACACACACACACACATTCTTGCTCACGCACATGAAGGCATCTACTCAAAATCTATGCTACAAATTTTTATTCACACCCTACAGCACATGGGTCACACATTCAACCTGGAAGTTTGAACATTAATTCTTGAAGTTTCTTTTTGAGTCTCAATCACAGGAGGAACTTCTGAAAGCAAACGTCCAAAATACACTCTGATATCCAGGCATTGGTGTGGAGTCTTTTAATATCATTAACCTCAGCAGATAGGTGTTGGAGTTTTTAACTGATATTAACATGCCGCATGGCGCTCAAGTGTTCATAGACTGAGATCCCCCCACATGACTGTGATTATCTCGTTCTTCATAAATCAGACAGCTATTGACTGCCAGCAATGTGAAGTGTTTGAGACACCATAGAAGGAAGGAGATTCAAGGACATTAAGTCTGGGCCAGGTCCCAACACGTCTTTCTCTAATCATTGCATGGTTAACTGCCACCTTGAACTACTTTGGAACTTACAGGGAGAGGCTGGCCTCACTGTTCCCCATCACATAATCGTGGCACATAGTCTTCAAGCCGAAATGACCTCCCGTGAAAACATGACTTAAAAGTAAGGAAAGTGAGTAGCACTGTTTGTTTGAATATCTAATTTGTTTAGAATTAATGTTGTGATTTTTTTAAAATCAAACAATTCAGCCATACTCAGAATGAAACAAAACAACATGTGGCCGAACAGGAGCACTCATCAGAGAAACACAGGGTTGGTGCAAACTCACGCTACGCCTGGGAATCCATCACTAGGCTATGGATGAGGCCACAGCCTCATAGCCAGTGCCTACCAAGTATACAGCATGGTGCCCTCTTGGACCAACGTGGGCTCAGGTTTCAAACTTCCCATTTAAGACCTGTCTGATCTTGTGCTAGTGACTTGGCCTGCTTGGCATCTTATCCACTTCCTTGTGTTAGTCACTCGGTAGCGGTCGACTCTGCCGCTCCGTGGTCTGTGGCCAGGCTCCTCCGTCCACGGAATTCTCTAGGCAAGAATACTTCAGCAGGTTGCCATTCCCTTCTCCAGGGCATCTTCCCAATCCAGGAATAAAATCCTCATCTCCAGCACTGCAGGCAGTTTCTTTACCATCTGAGCCACCAGGAAAGGTCATCTACTTTCTTGTTAAGATGAAATGAAATATCGTGCATAGAGACCAGCACATTTCAAGCTGCCCACCCTCTACTTGATAGTGAATGATGCTGCTGCAAATGAACCTTTCTGCCCCTCAAGAATGTTTACCTGTTTACCAGTTAACACCCTCCTCTGAAGCCTGTCCTTCCAAAAGAAGGAAAATGTCCCAGCCCACAGCTCTTTCTGATTCTCCTAGCCTTCTTTTTCACCCAAGTGGAGGAAATTAATTTCAATACCCAACATTACATCCATGACATTATTTTATCTGTTTTTTTCCTTTATGGTGCTTTTGGTGTCTGCATTAAGAAATCTTTGCCTTTGCCAATATCATGAAGATAGTCTCCCCTGATTTCGTCTCAAGATTGACTTGTTTAGCTTTTCACATTCAGACCTCTCTTCTGTCTGGAACTACTTTTTAGCATCATTACTTTAATTATTAACTTGGTGTTTATCATACGAATAGTCATTGTGGAGTATTTGTCATAAGTTAATGTTTTTTAATGAGAAATCAGGAATTTAGAAAGTATTGTATTTTGAGGTGGAAAAAATTATAAACCCTAAGATTGCAAGATTGTTCTATTGTAACTTTAGGATAATCAGAATTTCAGAAAACAATTTACAATTTTATGAAGACAAATAAAAATCAAGGACTTTCCTGGTGGTCCCATGGTTAAGTGTCTGCCTTCCAGAGCAGGGCTGGTAGATTCCATCCCTGGTTAGGGAACTAAGATCCCACATGTTGCAGGGAAACTAAGCCTGAGAGCTCACACCCTCTGGAGTCTCTGTACCACAACTAGAGAGAAGCCTGCCTGTACACTGCAACAAAGATGCTGTAGAGTCAAATTAATTAGTTACTTAAAAAAAAAAGAAAAATCAATTTGCCATAAGTGTTGATTACACAAAGAGATGACTGAATCGTGGTGACTACTCAAGACATTTAGACTGTTTTAGGGAAGGACTCATTCATTCATTCAACAACATTTATTAATATTTGTTTTGGAAGGGCATGTTCACAATATATTCAGTTCAGTTCAGTTGCTCAGTCATGTCCAACTCTTTGCAACCCCATGGACTGCAGCACCTGATGGACAGGCCGCCCTGTCCATCACCAACTCCTGGACTTTACCCAAACTCGTGTCCATCGAGTCAGTGATGCCATCCAACCATTTCATCCTCTGTTGTCCCCTTCTCCTCCTGCCTTCCATCTTTCCCAGCATCAGGGTCTTTTCCAATGAGTCAGGTTTTCACATCAGGTGGCCAAAGTATTGTATTTCAGCGTCAGCATCAGTCCTTCCAATGAATATTCAGGGCTGATTTCCTTTAGGATGAACTGGTTGAATCTCCTTACAGTCCAAGAGTCTTGCAAGAGTCTTCTCCAACACCACAGTTCAAAAGCATCAATTCTTTGGTGCTCAGCTTTCTTTATAGTCCAACTCTTACATGACCACTGGAAAAATCATAGCCTTGACTAGATGAACCTTTGTTGGCAAAGTAATGTCTCTGCTTTTTAATATGCTGTCTAAGTTGGTCACAACTTTTCTTCCAAGGAGCAAGCGTCTTTTAATTTCATGACTGCAGTCACCATCTGCAGTGATTTTGGAGCCCCAAGAAATAAAGTCAGCCACTGTTTCCACTGTTTCCCCATCTATTTCCCATGTAATGATGGGACCAGATGCCATGATTATCATTTTCTGAATGTTGAGCTTTAAGCCAACTTTTTCAGTCTCCTCTTTCACTTTCATCAAGAGGCTGTTTAGTTCTTCACTTTCTGCCATAAGTAAGTTCTTCACTCATCTGCATATCTAAGGTGATTGATATTTCTCCTGGCAATCTTGATTCCAGCTTATGCTTCTTCCAGCCCAGTGTTTCTCATGATGTACTCTGCATAGAAGTTAAATAAGCAGGGTGACAATATGCAGCCTTGACGTACTCCTTTTCCTATTTGGAATATATTCCAATATATTCCCAGTATATGGATTTATATAAAGTATTTGTACTTGTTAGTTGCGCCATATTCATTTTATTTATTTGTACATGTTTATGTAGTTATCAATATTTATCACATAAAATACATTTATATTGATGTGCCCATTAATATATATGATTTGCTTGGGTGAAATTGGGGAAATTCCAAAACGAACCCAGTCTAACCACCAGATGAAGATAGCTTGGAGGATAGGTTAAATGATACCATTCTTGTGTAATATCAAGCCTCACTGTGCCTCTGAGCATCATCAGTGTTACAAAGTGGTGTCTTTTCGGTCACAGATGTGACTCCCTGAGCCGAGAAAAGCAGCACGGTCTTTGTCTAATGTGGAAGACCCTGGCATTCACAGTGTAGCATCCTGAGTCAGAACCAGAACACCAGAGACTGATTTAGAGAGATGTGGCAGAGGACAGCTCCTCCCATGGGGAGCTGACTTCAGATGCTGGCTTTCCAGGTGGCCAAGCCCTGAGCAAGTAGTTCGTTCATCCTTCTCTGGAGTATGAAAATTAAGAAAATCGACAGTTATGCGGTCCTTCTTACAGCATCATAGATCACTTTTTATTCCCAGCGATAAGCGAGATCATCAGTGATCCCGGCAGGTTCCCATTAAAGAAAAAAAGATGCTACCTGAGGGAAGAATCTAGCCAAAGGAATCTGAGTTCCCATATTATAAAGATTTGAGAAAGAGTAAGAGCAGGTAGGTAGCTGGAGTAAGCGCTACTTCTAATGGATCTGAATTCCCAGCCTGCTTGAAAGGAATAGAGCTGTTTGGTTGGTCTGAAATTTTTTAATAATTTTCCTTTAATACTCCCTAGATGAATGACCAACTTAATTATACATCCTCATGGCCTGTGGATATCTGAAAGGACCCGTGTTTCCCCCCAAGTCACTTGAACCAAAGCTCTTGGGTAAGATTCATGACTGAGCATGCTGTCCCACTCATGGGTCTTGAACATGATGACTTTTGAGCTGGAAGACTTTCTTCCAAGACAGAATTACTGAGAACACGGGGACACGGGGATGTCAGCAGGCGACAAGCAGGTTGTATGACTCAGGAACGAGTGAAGAACACGTGGAGGCTACAGGGCTGTATTTAGCAAACATTAACTAAACACCAAGCTTTCTTTTGTTATAATGGATTCTAAGCCAGTCCACCTCCTAACCACTTACTTGTATGACGTGCTTCTTCTAACTCCAGGTTAAGAGTAACAGAACTGAGACCTCAGCTCAAGGGAGAATGTTCACCTTCTGGGCACAGCTGTCACCACTGGACGCTCCAAGTTGTCAGTCAAGAGTCAGAAAGGAAAAAGAGTTGATCCACTGGCCCCCTTTGATATCGCGTTCCAGGTTTCTAGCATCACCTTTCTTTGCTGACTTTTACAGGTATAGTCTAGCCCAGAGGGAGCCACACCAATGAAGCCCACCCCTAACAAGACAAAGGAGCTCTGGGAACTGCCTCTGCCACACCTGCATGCTCTTTGCCTTGTGCCAGTGTAAAGACCCCACTCTGCCCTGCAAGCCTTTAATATCCTTTAGGACCCCAATGCTCACCAACAAAGATATGAGCATCCTTTCTCCTCTGTGATGGACCCCTTAACAGCAGAAAATGCCACAGGTGGACTCAGCATGCAAGTTCTTTTCTGTCTAACTTAAGAAAGAGTTGGTTAAGTCTCAGTGTTATTCCACGATCTGCCCAAATCAAAACCTTATCTTAACTTTGATTAAAGGAAGTGACATAAAAGATGTACAGTAGGGACTTCCTGGTGGTCCAGTGGCCAAGAATCCACCTGCCAGTCCAGGGAACTCAGGTTGGATCCCTCGTCCAGGAAGATCCCACATGCCACAGGGCCATTAAGCCTGTGCACCACAACTGCTGTGCCCACGTGCGGCAGCTACTGGAGCCCGAGCGCCCTGGAGCCAATGCTCTATAACAAGAGAAGGCGCTGCGACGAGAAGCCCACACACCACAACTGGAGAGTAATCCCAGTTCGCTGCAACTACACAAAGCCCATGTGCAGCAACAAAGACCTAGGGCGGCTAAAAAGAAACAAAAAGGTGTATCGCGAAGAAGATGGGAACTGCCATAATGGCTAGCACTGCGGCCAAAACGCTTCCAACTAGGCTAGAAAATTTGACTTGATTTTTGTTTGGTTGGAGGGGAGGCAACAGTATGCCAGAAATGAGAGAATGGAAACGTTGGGTGCAGTATTCCAACTCCTATGGCTTCAGCAATGCAAAATGGCATCAGTGCAAGTCACCAAAGAGCACATATACAGAGAACGCAAGTACCAGTCTACTGAATATGAGGGCACAGAGAGGACAGAGGGCTGCCTTTCATGACCACTTTGCTCCTCCGTGGCCAGACAACCCGAGCTGCCTTCTTTATCTTTCTGACCCTTTGCTAAGTCACAACACAAAGAACGAAGGGAGAAATATCAGCATCCCATTTTCCAAATGTCAGTCACCTGACGTTTAATTGTGGTTGTGCTGATTTTGTTGCCCTTGGCAAAATCTTGTCCTTCCCACAGTGCAGCTGAAATAGTAGGTTGTATCAATCCCCACTGAAAACACCACCAGTTTTATGTCAGACACAAAGGAAATAAAAATTGCTGACACTCTGTTTTGCAAGGACAGATTAATTTGCCCCAGAAACGACATGTTTGCCACCGATCTCATTAAAAGTACTGTGAGATTATCAGGAAAAATTAATACAAGCTGTTGGTTATCAGGTACATCGTTTCAGCTCACAAAGGCAAGTCCTGGTTGTCAGTTCTCTGCTGGGGGCAAGGACAGGCGTTAACAAAGAAAGTCACATTCAATTAGAAACCATCACCCGGGCTGGCATTTGCAGTTACTCTGCACAGATCAGCTTGAAGAACAAACACACCGCTGCTTTTGGGTTTGAATCTGAAAGCAAGGGCACTTTGGGCAACAAGGGGCATCCAGTCCTCCCTCCAGTGTGCTGAGGGAGAGAAAGAACAGTTTGCCTGGAGATTTGGAAAGAGGCTCCATGGCAGTAAGCATGCTCGGGACACTCAGGATGAGTAATTATTTTTAAGGGGCCTTACCAAACTCTTACTGAAAGTTGGACTGGTTGAAACTGCAAGGTGCCAGTGTCACCTGCCTCGTGCCCCTGGGATTCTTAGAGCCTCTCTGGAGACTGGCTCAAGGGCTCCCATGCATGGCTCTTTGGCAGGGCAGACCCCATGGAGCACTCATTTAAGGCTCAGGAAGCCCACTGACAAATGCATACTGATGGCTCCCGCATGTCTTCTGGAAATTAACAAATTCTCACTGAGCTATAACCGTGCACCTGGCCCCACTCTAGGCACAGGGAGTAAGTTAGCCAAGACACCAAAGCAAGGGGAGTCGTGTTCAGTAACGTTTCATAACAGAACCAATTGCATTTGGTTTCCAACCTTCACAGATTGGCCATTTGGGCTGAGGTTCATCTGAGTTACGTTCATCCAAGGCTTTTCAGGATAAGCCCATTCTCCAGGTGTTCTTCCTGCCCCCACCCCGGCCCCATCGACCAACACAGACTCAGGCACAACACCAGGAGAAAGCGGCCTGTCACACCATCGGCGCCGGCCTCAGAGCCCGTGTGTCTGTAGCTCTCTCAGCTGAGAGTGGGCTTCCTCCCATGAATCTGAGGATGTCACACTCCTTTCCCTTTGGATTTCATCCCAAAGTCACCTTCTTCCAGTGAGGACTTCCCTGACGCCCCCTCATAAAATATGCCTTTCTCCCAATTTGACTTGTTCACCTCTTTCTTGCTTTACTTTTCATCCATGGGCTTCGTTGTCTATACATATTGTGTGTGTGTGTGTGTGTGTGTGTGTGTGTGCTCTGTCATGTTAGACTCTTTGCAGTCTCATGGGCTATAGCCCTCCAGGCTCCTCTGTCTATGGCATTTTCCAGGCAAATATAAAGGAGTGGGTTGCATTTCCTTCTTCGGGGATCTTCCTGAACCAGGGATCGAACCCACATCTCGTGCATCTCCCATATTGTCAGACAGATTCTTTACCACTGAGCCACCGGGGTATTATCCATCCTGTGCATTCCTGCTCCCTGACTGGCAGCTCTCAAGGGCAGGGACCTCAGTCTGTGCCAGGAAGAGCTGCCTGTACACAGTAGGTGCTCGGGTGACATTGGCTGGGTGAATGCATGTGTGTGCTGAAGGAATGGATGGAAGCCTTTAGTATTTCCGGTGATTTTTCAACTTGGCCTTCCCTCTATTTGACAGTGGCAGTTTCTTATCACAAGCATACAGAGCTTATGTTTCTGTTTCCTGCTCATTTTGATAAAAATGACAGAAGCAAAATGCAATGGGCCCTCCTAAAACTGCACCAAGATGGCTAGGAGGACCTTCTTGAAACTGACTTTGGTGGCCTGGAGGTAGCGTTGCCATGAAGGGTTCCTCAGCCAGTTCATGAAAGGACAAATGTAAGTCCCTATTATAGGCCCCATTATATTGATGACCAAGATTGTTCACGGTTATTCATTTTAAAAGTTATGTGTATTCTAAAGACGTATGTAAAAGTCCAGGAGGGTCTCCATCTGATTAAGCCTTGGTTAGAGCTGGCCTGTTGGCTGGTCACTCTTTTTTTTTTGTCTTGGCAGCACCATTAACATGCAGAACTTCCCGGACTAGGGGGCAGACCCTCGGCCACTGCAGCGAAAGCATGGACACTGGACTGCCGGGGAAGCCTGGGCTGCTCACCTCGATAGAACTTCATCTCCTTTATAGAGGAGAGGGGAGATAGAATCTGTCACACCATACCCACCACAGTATTTTTCTTATGATTGATGAATTCATTATGATTTTACGTGTGGGTCTGTCACAGAGCCGGCTTCTCTAGTTGGGGTGCACGGGCTTGGTTGTGATGGGTGGGATCTTAGTTCCTCAACCAGGGATAGAACCCAGCACACACCTCCCCCCCCCAATTTGGGAGTGCAGAATCTTAGCAACTGAACCACCAGGGAAGTCCCCCTCCATAGTATTTTGCACATGACTTTGCTGTAGCGATATAGATATAGATATGAAGTAATATATTTATAAGTAACATAAATATATAAGAAGGTCAAACCAGTCAATCTTACAGGAAGTCAACCCTGAATACTCTTTGGAAAGACTGGTGCTGAAGCTCCAATACCTTAGCCACCTGATGCAAACAGCTGACACATTTGAAAAGACCCTGATGCTGGGAAAGATTGAGGGCAGGAGGAGAAGGGGGCGACAGAGGATGAGACGGTTGGATGGCATCACCGACTCAATGGGCTTGAGTTTGAGAGAACTCAGGGAGATGGTGAAGGACAGGGAAGCCTGGCGTGCGGCAGCCCATGGGGTCGCAAAGAGTCAGAGATGACTTGGAGAATGAACAACAACAATAATTGCTATAGTAAATGTCCAAAAGTGAGTGTTATTGAAATGACTTTACATTGAATTTGTTTCTTTATCCTTTCTGGGCTGTGAGTCCCAAGCTCCACAACAGGCCTGGTAACCTCAGTCCTGAGCAGTCCTTGCTCTGCACTGAGAGGCAGGAGAACATCCTGGGCCTGGGGCTGGAGAGTCAGGAGCCTGTCACCTAAATGGCCCAAGATGTGCGTCTGAAAAGACACGTGGAGCCGAATGCAGTTCCAGTCTCCTGCGTCCCCGGACGAGGCTCCCTTCACAGTCCTGCAGCCCTGGCCATCTCCACCCCACACCTTAGCCCACTGGCTCCTCTCTCAAACTTGTTTGTTTGGGGCTGTGCCTTGAGCCTGGCACTGACTCACGCATTCAAGAGGAACCCCAGCCCTTTCCCCTGAAAGTGTGTTTCTTCCCCAGGTCTGGGGCCCCATCCCTGCAGCAGATAACAGGGGAGGTGAAGGGGTTCCTGGCTGCTTCCCCCTTATCTGAGCTCCTCGCAGAGCTACCTGTGCCTCTTCTGAAGGCAGCACCTACTTCCAGTTCATTCTTGGTCCCGCTCACCAGCAGAAATGAGTCCTCAGTGCTCAGTACTGCCAGCCTTGAGCTCTCAGAGGTGTGAGCTAGTCAGCGGAGCAGCAGGCCCGCCGGTGGCACTTCCAAGCAGTCACACTCAGTTTCTCACAACTGTCCAAGAAAAGCAGGAACCACTCTTGTGGACCAAAAGAAACTGGTGATGATCCAGTAACACAGTCTCTAGATCCTGTCTTCAGTCTGAGCCTTAGGAGACCAAGCCTCCCACTGGAGACTTGTGTAGTCAAGGACAACCCCACTGAAAGCAGCTCCACTGACACCTGGGGAGGGTCTGTTCAGGTGGCCTGCAAGATCAGAAGTTTCTAGAATCTCTTGGGAATCTTTTGTGGCAATACAATGGGATATGAAAGCTCTACTGGCAGAAAGAGGAAGCCCTCCCAGGGTCTCCATCTCAAAAATCTGCACTTTGGAAAGCAGATGGACCTCAAAGGGGATAGAGAGTCCATACCCCCATGGAAATGGAAGGGGCTAGAGTCCATAGAACAATGCCTGAAACTTAGGGCCCTTCAAATGCAAGTGATGAAAACACATGTGATCAGGGACTTCCCTGGTGGTACAGTGGTTAAGTCTCTGTTCTCCCAATGCAGGGGGCCTGGGTTCAATCCCTGGTTGGGGAACCAAGATCCCATATGCTACATAGCCTGGTCTTAAAAAAAAAACTCAAAAAGCAAAAATGTAAAACCACACGTGATTTCTTGGGACAGAGACCAGTGGAAGGGACCAGTGGGCACAGTGCAGAGGAGACTGTTTTGGTGGACTTCTAAGGAGTTGTTTTTTAGTTGCTCAGTCAAGTCCAGCTTCTTGCGACCCGTGGACTACAGCATGCCAGGCTTCCCTGTCTTGCACTGTCTCCCAGAGTTTGCTCAAATTCACGTCCACTGAGTCAGTGATGCCATCCAATCACCTTAGACTGATGCCGAAGCTCTGTCGCCCTCCTCCTGTACTTCTCCTTCTGCCCTCAATCTTTCCCAGCATCAGGGTCTTTTCCAATGAGTTGGCTCTTTGCAACAGGTGGACAAAGTATTGGAGCTTCAGCTTCAACATCAGGCTAAGGGGTGAGCTAGACCATTTTTACAATAATGAGATAGAGTGAGGGACCTAGGTGCCTCCAGGTGAAAGAAACACATTAATTACTAGTATAGTGGAGAGCATCTTTCTTATTCATCCTAGAGAAAGCGTCCCCCTGGGACAGGGGACCAGGGTGAGCCAAAACTGCTTTCCACTGAATGCAAGTGAGTGGTGTTTAATCAAACAACTTTCCACTGTGATTCATAAAGCAACTCTTTACATATTGGTTCCAATTTTCCATTTCTCTCCAGTTGGCATCCTCTGACAAGCTCTCTGAACCTACTCTGGCTTAAAATCTGAGGAAGCCAGATGGTGACTACCCACCCATATTATAGAACTTTACCTCCGTCCCTTCCACTCAGCATTCCACCCGAGGCTCCTCCTTGGACGTGGATGAAACTTGACCAAGGTTGTGGACCAAATTCATTGGGCTGGGTGGTCACAGCTCCATAGGTGTGTTGTGTTTTTCTCAGTGCATCCATTTTAGGCTGTGTGGTATTACATTTTTCTGCCAGTAAGTAGAAAAGGCAATTTTTGTAAAAACTGAGAAACAACGTACAGGCGAGAGCAGATATTTCAGAAATGACTCAGAATCGTGTTTTGCTAGAAGAATGCTAATGAAATAAGAGCATATATTCGTGAAACTGGTAACACGCCCTCGGAAGGAAAATGGCTCTTATTAGACACCTGAACTTGAGCAGAACATTCATATCATTGATTATAATATCATGGATTGACTCCTGCTTTATAAGCAGATGTTAGCTTTAACGTAACTAGAGAAGGGAGGTTATTTTTTGGAGGATACTGAAAGAACACATCTTTCTGATCATCTGAAACAGTTCATTCACCTCTGAAAGTGACTGTAAACCTTGGTGAAGAAGCTTCTCAGTAATAAATGACTCAATGAGCTTAAAAGCCAACCCCCAGAACACAGCACCTGTAAAGCAACTATAATTGGAGTACAGTTGCTTTACAATGTTGTGTACGTGTGTGTGTGTGTGTGTACACACATTTAGAAACAGTTTGTACAGCATCCCCTAGGACCCTTGGAGAACACTGGCCTGTCATCTTGGAGCCAGTTGCCCACACACACAAAAAATCAAACTAGTTACTAGCATGAACATAACAATGCCAACTTTCTAAATTCCCGTTTGTATAAAGTAATCAATCATAGCCTATTTGTGATTCTCATCACCTGCTGAGGGTATTTCTCTAGATGGCTAATTCCTGGTTGGGAAGCAGTCAGCTAATATTAATACAGCCTGGATGTCAAATGCATCTCACGTTTTGGCTGCTCATCATTCTTTCAAAGAGAGAGTGTCGTTGGACACTATTTGACAGTGGCTCTGTTTCGTCCTGCCTTCATGACGCTTGAGAATATTCTATAGCCACGGATGGAAATGAGTCATATGTAAGAGGGTTAGACAGACAGATGTCTAGAAAGAGGGCAGGTGTATTCACAGAACTGTGCCCAGAACTCTGAATCAGAGAGTGGGCTCAACTCCTTTCAGAATCCAGAGCCTGGTGTCTAAGGGAACCACCCTTGCAAGGCACCACTTCCTTCTCCGGGAGTAGCTTCTGGAAGGATCTGAGCTGGACCAAAGGGCAGACTTTAAAATACAAAGGCATTTAAAATCAAGGGTAATAAGGGACTTCCCTGGTGGTCCAGTGGTTAAGAACCCTTGCAATGCAAGGGACACAGGTTCAGTCCCTGGTTGGAAAACTAAGATCCTATTTGCCATGGAGCAACTAAGCTTCACGTGGAGCAACTAAGGCCCCATGCTGTAACTGCTGAGCCTGTATGCCACTAGAGAGTCCATGCTCTAATGAAGATCCTGCATGCCACAACTAAGACCCAACATGGCCAAATAAATAAATCATAAAATCAGGAGTAATAAGGGTGTGAATGCTGGGATTTTTTTTAAACCTTACAAATTTGATTTGATTTTTCTTAAGATCATAATCATTATGGTCATGTTTAGCAAAATAAGAGCCCTTATATCTTAGGAAATGTCTATGATACAATGTTTGGGACTTGCTTTAAAAAAAAAATCCCAGAAGGTGGTGGATGGGGTTATAGATGGAAAGAAGTTGACTACAAGCTGATGATCATTGAATTCACGTGATGGAAACAAGTGGATCATTATAATATTCTCTTTATTTTTATATATTGAGATTTTGATATGGACAGAGGGGCCTGGCAGGCTACAGTCCATGGGGTCACAAAGAGTCAGACGCTACTGAGCGACTAAACAAAAACACATAGCTCACCAGAGCTAAATCTCTCACCTGAGCTTGGAGTGGTCCAGCAAACACTCTAGAATTGGTCGTTTCACGTTTCTGCTCTCCTGGGCCAGACTATGCCAGCCATAGGACATCATCTTTGTGCGAAGCAGAGACGCAGTGTCCCTGCCTCCCCACACAGGCGTAGGGCACCTCAGCGATGAGGTTGCCAGGGGCTGGGTGTGTCCCCGTGGCCCCTCCCACGCAGTGTGACACGGCCAGTCTGGCCTGAAAAGGACCTCTCCTTCTGAGGGCAGCGCACTTCCCTTTCCGCCGCTCTCACGCGCATATGCATACACGCTCAGTCGCTCAGTTGTGTCTGACTCTTTGCAACCCCATGGACTGTAGCCTGCCAGGCTCCTCTGTCTGTGGGATTTCCCAGGCGAGAGCACTGGAGTGGGTTGCCATTCCGTTCTCCAGGGCATCTTCCTAACCCAGGAATCGAACATAAGTCTTCTGCGTCTCCTGCCTTGGCAGACAGGTTCTTCACCACTGAATCACCTGGGAGGCCTGGCAGGTCTCCTCTCCACCGAAACCAGGACCGTGTGTGGAACCCCATCGGCTGCCAGGGGCCAGAGAGGGCCTCTCATCAGCCTGGGGGCCTGTCAGCAGGCCCCACCCCGATCTCATGGTTGTTGAACTCACAGGGCTCCTGCTCCTCACAGGGGAGGCCAGGCCGCGTCTATACTCCTTGAGCAGGTTTCTGGCAATGGACGGTGCCCTGTGCCTTTCCTCTTTCTTTTTTCTTTCTTTATGACTAATTGATTTTTTCACTATAGGTGGCTTTTTATTAATAGACTCTTTTCTGAACAGTTTTAGGTTTACAGACAAATTGACCAGAAGTGCAGAGAGTTCCTATAAACACCCTCCTCCCTGCTCCCCAGTCTCCTCTGTTATTAACATCTTGCATTAATGTGGGACATTTGTAACAATGATGAGCCTTATTATCATCAGCAGGCTTCCCAGGTGGCTCAGTGGTAAAGAATCCACCTGCCAATGCAGGAATGTGCGGTGGATCCCAGGGTCTGGAAGCTCCCCTGGAGTAGAAAATGGCCACCCACTCCAGTATTCTTGCCTGAAAAATTCCATGGACAGAGGAGCCTGGTGGGCTACAGTCCGTGGGGGTCACAAAAGAGCTGATACAACTTAGCAAGTAAATAACAGCATTATTATTATTAACTAAAATTCATAGCTTGTATTAAAGCTCACTCTTTGCGCTGTACATTCTCCGGGTTTGACAAACGTGAAAAGACATGTATCCATCACTAGAGTATCACAGAGAATAATTGCACTGCCCTCAAATCCTCTACATTTCTTTCTTTTGCTACAAAATCTGCTTCTGCTGAAAGGCCAGTTGAGCTGATTCACGCATATCCGAAAGGGGGCCTGGCAGCATCTGCAGGTACCTTTCCTTACACAAGGGCTGGGGGATGGGGGAGCGGAGGGGGCTCTGGTGAGAGGAGAGGCACAGAAGATGGCATCGTCATGAAGCAGCAGCAGCAGAACCAGTGAATTCTCTTTTTAAACCATTGCGTGCATGCTCAGTCTCTCCAGTCATGTCTGACTCTCTGCGACCCCATGGACTTAACCGGCCAAGCTCCTCTGCCCATGGGATTCTTCAGGCAAGCATGATGGAGTAGGTTGCCATGCTCTCCTCTAGGAGATCTTCCTGACCTAGGGATCGAACTCATGTCTCTTAGATCTCCTGCATTGGCAGGCAGGTTCTTTACCACTAGCACCGTGGTGGTGGTTAAAAACATTCTTCATCCTGCAGCTATGGACAGCACCTTGCTTTGCGGTCACCACCTATGGGAGTAGGACCCAGGATCTGGAGTCTCTGTGGCCCACACACCCTGGCTACTGGAGTTAGAGGACAACGGCCAGGTTCACAAGCATTTGCCGCAACCATCTGTGTCTGTACCTCTTCTCTACGAGAGGAGGGATGCAAACAGGGACAAATCTGGGCCTGACCACTGCAGCTGTGACATGCGGTTCTGTGGGCTCTGCCAGCACAGAGCCTGGGGCCCCCATCTTAGCCTCAGGAGCACAAGGAAAGCCCTCCTGGGAGTGTTGAGGGGATGGGTCGAGTTGGGGGTGGGATGGGCGTTGGGAGGAAAACTGGCTAGCAGATTCAAATTTCTCTGCTTGAAACATAAGAAGATTTCAAAGAAGTAAGTGTTCCCCATGCTGGGAGTTTCTGCACTGAATCAAGCATCCTTTTTCCCCTTTTCTGGAAACATTATGTCCTGAGGCCAGAGCAAGCCTGTTCCTGGAAGAGGGGATGAGGGAGACCCCCGAAGCAAGGAGGTCTGTCCTGGTTGCCACATCCTGGGTGCCCCGGCACACTCTGCAGGTCTGTCCACATGTCACCAGATCCCCCACGCCAGTGGTGGACCAGAATTATAATACAAGGCTTTTATTATTATTACTGTTATTCGTATACAACTTAATGCAAAAGATTTGAGAAGCACCAAAAATAAAGAATTCTATCAGGAGCCCCAGAGCATAAAAGATGAAGCATCCCACCCCACTGACCCACATGTGGTCTGTCCAAGTCCTGCTGGTACAGAAGCTCTATGCAGTCACCCCAGGGGCAGAATGGACCATGGGGGTGCTGCAGGTAAGTAGCCATCTAGAAGTCACCAGAACCACCCGCCACGACCACTCTTAGAACTCTAAAAAGACAACTAGAGAATTTTTCTCCAGCTCTAGTCTTAACAAACTCAGAGGAAATGGATGCACATGGACCCAATATCAAATATGATATCAAATGCACTAGCCTCTTGCATCCTCTGTGAAGGAGGTTGCCAAGAAGGGAGCCAGGCCTGGACCACACTGCTGGATGAGGGTCCCAAATGAGCTGCCTCTTAGCCGTGCAGCTGTGGGCAGCTTGGTCTTCCACTCATGGCTTTCTCTGTAGAATGGGGCTCAAAAAACTGAGTTGGCTAAAACGTTTGTTTGGATTGTAAGCTACTACAGAAAAACTCAAACAAACTTTTTGGCCAACCCAAAAATACAACCCTGGACCACAGAAGGGACTTGTGAGAAGACATGCGTGACTTTGTGCGTAGCCCTTAGAACAAAGAAAGGCGATAAGCAATCACAAAATAAAGTTAGCTGTTCTTATTGGTTCAAAGGACTGAAGGCACTCTTTTATTCATGTATTCATTTACTTTTAGCCAGAAGATGAGATGTTACACCGACTGGATGGGCATGAGTTTGAGCAAGCTCCGGGAGTTGGTGATGGACAGGGAAGCCTGGCATGCTGCAGTCCATGGAATCACAAAAAGTTGGAGTGACTGAACTGAACTGACTGAGAAGATGAGATGGTTTTTTCCCTCTCTGGTTCATATATGGTGACCAAAACCACCTGGCTTCTTGGGGTTAGTGTGAATAAATTCACAAATCTCACTTTCTGATTGACACCATTCCTGTTTCTAGGTCCCTGTGGCTGTGAAACACAGGGACCTTTGTTATAGGAAAGATATAGGCTCCTTTATTCTCACCAAACTCAGGAAAGAAGATCAAGTTCTATAAGCAGGACCATCAGGAAAAGGTAATCATCTCACTAGGACATCCTTTCCTTGGCTATATTAAGACTATATTAAGTTTTATCTTAAAAAATTAATAGCAAAAATGGTAAGTAAGTAATAGTAAGACACTGTCAATTCTACTGACACAACCCAGCAAATATTTTTAAGAATATTTAATAACATTTTAATAATATACAAACATTAATATTTACTTATATTTTTAATAATATAAAATGTTTACAGCATATGCTCTGTGAACTTAGCAATGGTAAGACGTATTTCAGAACGTGCAGTCTTTCCAATATTAGGAACTGACATCATCAATAAATGCTTCCATGCGTCTTTACCACTACCCACATCCACAACACCCTTCTGTTGCCCACTGATGAACATCTCAGAATTTGTAGGAAAGGGTTTTGAGAAATCTTTGACACATATTTTAAAACCATGGAATAATTAGGCTAAAAGCAGGAGTGGCAACACCAGCAAAAAAAACACACACACACACAAACTCACACCTATCTGTGTTGAGGAACGTGTTTAAGACATGTGCAAAAAGAATTCCATGTGTACCTTATGCATGCATACACAGTACACACACGCGTTCACACACACACACACACACACACACACACACACACACAGAGTGTCAGGCTAAGGCCTTGCTGGCCTGAGGAAAACCTTGTCACCTTTCAACACGATTTGAGGAACCCGACTCCCACTCTCAATGGAAAGCCCACCTTGGCAGCAGTGAATGCTGCTGAGGCTGCCTCTTCCAAAGGCCAAAGGAAATTGAAACAGTTTCGTTTAGCTTTTGCCCGGAGGCAGCCCCACTTAGCATTTCACAATAAACCAGCTCTCAAAGAGCTCCTCTGGGGCCCTCTGTAATTTCTTTAGCTACTGTTGGCATTGCAAAGCAGGCCTGCTGCATCTGATGGTTTGAGCTGTTCCATCCAGGGCACCTGCTGTCCATAGAGCCCGTCAGGGGGTGGACTGGGACAGCAACCTGACCTCCTGGACAGCAGCCAGGCAGCCAGGGGTGGGAAGCACACTCAGGCCCCAGCCCTGGTGGAACAGTGGTCCCCAGAGGCAAAATCTCAACTCCTACTGGGCGCAAAGCCTGTGTCCTTTATCAAGAGTAAATACTGCTCAGCTTCCTTCTATGTGGGAGCCAAGAAACTAGAAAGCCCCACTCCCTGCCCCCAAGTATTGCTTTTCCTTGATTCTTGGGACCTGTTCTCCGTTATATGGGATTTTGCCCCTTAAGTACAGTGGCTACTTCCTGTGTCCCTGCAAGCAGCCTGCAGGCTTTCTTGTGTCTTAATCTCTGGGTCTCACAGCCTCTCCCACAGTAAGTCTTTAACAAGGGCTGCATGGTGGCCCTGTGGGTGAATGAACCAGGATTTGCTGGGTGAGTCGGAAGCCATTCTTGGAGGACCTGTTTAGTTACAGCATTCTGGGGCAGTGGTGGGCAGAAAGGCTGCTGAGGACAGTCAGATCTGGCCTTCACTAGCACAGAGACAGTCTCAGGAAGGAGAACAGGGTGCCTCGGCCACAAAGACAGTCACCTCTGCGCACACACAGGCAAGAGGAACGTGATTTGTTCTGCACAACTGCATCTGAGTCATGACCCCAGAGCTGGCCATCACTGCAGGTCGTCAGGAAACTGCGTGGCAGATATTTGCATGTCAAAACTGACATTTTTCAGAGGTCATGAGGAAACATTGTTAAAGTCAGGCTTTGGGGAGAGAGGACACACTTTTTTTTCTTTTTGCTGCATCGGATCTTTGTTGCTGCGTGCAGGTTTTCTCTAGTTGTGGTGAGTAGGAGCTTCTTTCTAAGTGTGGTGTCAGGCTTCTCACTACCGTAGCTTCTCTTGCAGCAAAGGTCGGGCTCTAGAGCACAGGCTCAGTAGTTGTGGCGCACAGGTTTAGTTGGCCCAAAGAACATGAGATCTTCCTGGACCAGGGGTTGAACCCACATCCCCTGCGTTGGCAGGTGGACTCTTAACCACTGGACCACCAGAGAAGTCCAACACACGTTATTTTAGATTCCAAACACTCCCTGAGGGAATCAAGAGCTAGACCTGGCTAACCTGGGTGTGGAGTTGGCTGTAGGCCTGAATGAACAGTAGACAAGGACTTTGGTACTTTCGGAAGCTTCCCAAAGCTTTGGGAAGCAGGGAGAGGCCCTCTGGCAGAGAGGAGAGGGCTGAGGGAGAGACTCGGGGAGAAGACGGGTGTATCCCAGTCCTGCTACCAAATGAACTGAGTCCTGCTGCTTGCCACTTACAAAGTCAAACTCGTAAGCGTTGGTAGAGGGGAGTCGTCTCTAATCAGAATGCAGGCAATCTGGGGAGATGGTGGACTCAGTGTCCCCAGAGAATCACCTCCCAAGATTCTACTCAATTACTAAGGTTTTAAAGGAAGGACCGGAAGCAATCTCAGTTAAGCATTGAGGTAGGGGGTCAGAGTCATCACCAGCCTTTCCTGCATGCAAGCCCATCCTTGGGATCTTTCTCTAGATGTTATCTTGTTCACACAGTTTGGTCATGCCGTTTGTTCATGAGATTGCTAAAGGGGAAGCTAGGGAAGAGATTCAGTTGTCTGTTAATTACTTATCCTTCATCCCGTCTTCTCTCATCTACATGAAGAACCTGACAAGTTAGGGAAGATGTTGTATGATTAAAAGATTTGAAAGGCAAATATATATTAACGCATATATATGAAATCTAGAAAGATGGTACTGGTGATCCTATTCGCAGGGCAGCAAAGAAGACGCAGACATAAAGAACAGACATATGGTCACAGTGGAGAGGGAGAGGGTGGGAAATGAGAGACTGGCATTGAAACATATATATTGCCATTTGTAAAATACACAGCCAGTGGGAGTTTGATGTATGATGCAGGGAATCCAAAGCTGGTGCTCTGAAAACCTAGAGGGATGGGATGGGAGGGAGGTGGGAGAGCAGTTTAGGAGGGAGGGAACATATGTATACCTATGGCTGATTCATGTTGACATATGGCGGAAAACGACACGACATTGTAAAGTAATTATCTGCCAATTAAAAATAGAATAAAATGTAAAACAGATTTGAAAGGTTTGCTCAGCTGGAGATGAGTAGAACATAAGGGTTCCCGGTGAACAGTTAGTTACAATACAGCTTCGCTAAAGTGACAAGCACTCCCCAGGTGGCACTAGTGGCAAAGAGCCCACCAGCCAGTGCAGGAGACGCAAGAGACCCGGGTTCAAGCCTGAAGCTAGGAAAATCCCTGGAAGGAGCGCAACCCACTCCAGTGTGCTTGCCTGGAGGACCCCATGAGCAGAGGAGCCTGTGGACTAGAGTCCTTAGGGTCGCAAAGGGTCAGACATGACTTAGCGCACACACACGCAAGGTAACAAAAACAGGGGCTTCCTGTTGAGAGCAGTTTCCTGCAAAGAACTCTTTACAGTCCTTCCTGGGAGAGGTAGGAGGAGAAACCCCCGCTCGGTGAGATGGGACAGGCCCTGAGAAGAAGGGCTGAGCTGGAGGCTGGGTTCTCTGGGTTGCTCCATCCACGCTAGGGAAGATGGAGTGCACCCAGGTAAGCCGGTCTGCCTCTCACGATGCTTCCGTGTAGCCTGAGAAGGCCCAGTGTTCCCCAGTGCCCACAGCAAAGAAGCAGGGGCAACTGGGAGCTGGCCTGCGTGAGGCCACCATTGCAAAGCTTTAGAGGTGGTGAAGAGTCACCTTTTCAGAAGGAAGTATAAATTTGATTTAGCTGTGTATCTACCCCAAAGTGAATTAAACCCAAAGACTTCAAGTTGCTTTTAGCAGGCAGGTTTAATTTCTCCTCCATCCAACAACTGTCCGCAGGAAGTGATGAGATCACCTTGGGGGACTTTTTAAATGAAATAAACTATCCTTTTCTTTTTAAAAACTTTTATTTTGTGTGGGGTCTAGCCGATTAACAATGTCATGATAGTTTCAGGTGAACATCGAAGCTCCAAAATAGCAGGACAATTGAGAGAAGAGGCTGGGCCCTGCCCAGATAAAAGACCACATATTTGTTTTTGATTTTTACTTTTGGCTAATATTTTATTCAATAAATACTTTCAGGTCAGTTCAGTTCAGTTCAGTCCAGTCGCTCAGTCGTGTCCGACTCTGTGACCCCATGAATCGCAGCACGCCAGGCCTCCCTGTCCATCACCATCTCCCGGAGTTCACTCAAACTCATGTCCATCGAGTTGGTTATTCAATAAATACTTTATACAAATTCTAATCTTATATTGACCCACCAGGAATTTAGCATAGCCACGTTCAAAGGGCTTTTCATTGCTTTCTTTTCCACAAACCTCTGGACCTAAACTCCCAAATATTTTTTAAGCAACGGCTTCATCAATCATTCTGACAGCCATTGGGATAGATCAGAGACCCATAAAGGGTTGCATCATGGATGAAAAAATAGTGCAGTTGAAAAGTATTACGGTTGAAAACTTTTCACCATCGAGACCACATATTTCTCCTTCTTGAAGTCAAGGAGACCTTCCCAACTAGACAGCCCCTTGGAGGTCAAAAGGGGAGTGCTGCTAACTGACACCAAGCCACCCGTGGGTCTCTTGGTGGAATCCATCTTGGTTGAGAGATGTGCACTCACACACGGGAGGATCCTGAGACTGGCAGAGAAAACTCAGAAGCAGCGCTCCATGTAAGCGATTACACTACCATGAGGGCACAACGCTCTCTGTCTATCCACACACACCATACTCTCTGTCCTCCTGATAAAGACTTAACTTGTTTCACTAATCTCGGTATTTGTGGGAATTCTTTTCTGCAAAGCTGAGGGGCCACTGATTTAGTGGCTAGGATTCAGTGTTCTCACTGTCATGACCCAACCTCAATCTCTGGCCAGGAACTGAAAAGTCTTGATTCAAGCCCACACCAGCTGAGGCAATCCAAGATCAAGAACAAATAAACTGGGATTTCCCTGGTGGTCCAGTTACCAGGACTCTTGTTCTCCCAGTGCAGGGGACCCAGGTCAGGGGACTAGATCCCACATGCTGTAACCAAGAGTTTGTATGCCGCAACTAAAGATCTGCATGCTGCAACTAAGACCAAATAAAATACTTTCTTAAAAAAAAGAACAAAACCTACAGTGATACATACTAGTACGGATGGTTAATGTTACTGCATAATGTTAAGTGAAAAAAGTGAGTGATAGTATTAGTCACTCAGTAGTGTTCGACTCCTTATGACCCCGTGGACTGTAGCCCACCAGGCTCTTCTGTTCACGGAATTCTCCAGGCAAGAATCCTGGAGCGGGTTGCCGTTCCCTTCTCCAGGGGATCTTCCCAACCCAGGGATCCAAGCCGGGTCTCCCACATTGTGAAAAAAGTAAGATCCCCTAAAGTTACATGTAGCATACCACTTCTACAAAGTTAAAAACAATTAAGAATATACAAAACCTTCTAGAAACACATACAGAAGCAGAAAACTAAATAAAGGGAAACGGGGGTGTTAGGAATACGACTCAAAATGATAGCGACCTCAGGATGAAGAGAAGGGCTTAATGAGATATAGGGGACAGAGTGAGATGCAGGTTACATCCTGGTCATGGTTTTCATTCCGGGTGTTGGACACATGGGTGCTCATCACACTATGGTACATAGCTCATTGCATAGGTAAATAAATGACCAAACCACACACAGATCACAGAGGGAGACTGTCATAACCAAGGGTTGTGATTAATCTAACTTGTGAGGTCTGATGGATGGGGGGAAGGGGGCACCCCGTGGGGTAAGTGCTATTTTTCTCTACATGTTACCGGCAAGGAAACTCAGACTGGTTGGGCGACCTGCCCCAGACCACACAGCTAATAAGCAGCAGAGCGGGACCCAAAGCCAGAGTCTTGACGACACAGACACAATCAACAGGGAGCCAAGAGTGGATGCACTCAGAAGTGGCCTGTCCACCGAGAGCAGACACCCCACGGTGTCCACAACGGGTGGGCCTCCCAGTCTAAACCAGGGTCATTTATTCCACGTCAGCTCTCAAGGCTGTTCACTCGCCATCACCATCTGGAGGTCTTGGGAGACTCCCATGAGCAGATATCCACCCACACTCTCAAAGTATTTTCTGGCACATTTTCAAATCATTTTCATATTCTTTTTGAGAAGTTTCGTTTTCTAGGCCTGTTACTTCAGAACTCATTCATAGGATACATATGAAAGAAGGGCTGCTCAGCATTGACTAAGCATTTGAGTAAGGTTTTATTTTAATCGCACCGTGTAGGAGGCAGCTTTACAAATGAATGGGGAGAAGGGAGGCAATTCTTGCAAACTGCCCACAGACAGGAGCTAAAAGCTGTAAAAGCAGGCTAACACAGAATTACTCTTTTCAGGTTCAGACTGAGCTCTGTTTTGTAATATATTTTGCAAAAAAAAAAAAAAAGACAATGCATAATCTTTTTATATTTTATTTCTTAATGATGTCTGCTGATGCCATAGGTGGAAATGTGTGGACCTCATAAACAGACAGCACATTTATCAGGATTCCATTCTTGCCTGAAATGTGTCAACAAAATGCTCATCGTGGAATTGAGAAGTGTAGGCTGGTCTTCACTGAGGTACCATGACTTTGCATTGCCCTGAGCTGCTCAACTCCAAAGGCAAAATTATTTTCAAAGAGATTGAGCTGCAATTGGATTTAGGATGGGCTGTAGCCAGCATGGGCCAGGGAAGGGCTGGGTAGAGTCAGGAAATGCTGTTAACATGTGCTCTCTGCCCCCAGCTTGTAGACTGAGCCCCCGACCCGAGTCACTGAGGCGGTAACCTCTCTAGAGAGCAGAGCCCAGCAGAGCTGCCGCTGAGTGCGTGGGGGATGGGCAACATGGGGCCACCACAGGCGGGGTTGGGAGTAGTCCTGCTGGAGGTGGGTTAGCTCCCTACCTATCACCCCATCTAAGTGAGTGTTTCCTGTGCATTTTGTAGCTTCAGGGAATGGGTCCTGGCTTCCTCTTTCTGAGACATTGCTGGGGATGTGGAGAGGAGGTTAATATACACGTGATTTTGGTAAAGGGGGAACACATGCAATCAAGCATGTATTTTTCCAGGTTTCTGCTAGGCTCCTGAAGCTTTGCGTCAGCATGAAGGATTTTAGTGCTTTTCTAGATATGGGGAGAAACAAGAATTAGACTCATAAAATCAGCTCCTAAAAGTATCTAATTATGTGAAGACCTGTTCTACCAGTTTTTCCCCACACATCAACTGCCTCATTCCCGCCCTCCATCCTGAACTCCTTTCAGGGGTGCTGAAGGTCAGCACTGCAGCAGCTCATGATTTAATCCTTGTAGAGGGAGATGGCGAGCACGCAGGCGAAGTGCCGATTTGCAGTTGACACCAGTCAACAGTTTTGGGTGAGCACAGCCTGAGTAGACGAAGATGTCAGACACAGCCCTGTACTCCCCCCGCTCCTGGAGGATGGATGGCAGCCGTCAGGTGCGGGGAGCGGACTGCGGGCGGCTGGCTGCTCTGCTCAGCTGAGTGTGCTGCGGAGCAGGACCAGTGGCTGGCACCGGGCTGACACCAGACCATCTCATATCGCGATTTCCCACTGACCTGCTCCTTGCTTTCCAGCAAAGCCTAATTTCCACAGCAGAACTCACTTCCTCTTCCTTATTCTTTTTAAATCTTTTATTTTTATCTTATTTTTTTGGCCACACATGTAGGATCTTAGTTCCCTGACTAGGGATAGAACCCTCAATCCCTACATTGGGAGCATGGAACCTCTAACTACTGGACTGCCAGGTAAGTCCCTCTCCCTCCACCCCCTTTCTTTTTTTAAAATATTTCTTTTTTTTTTTTTTTTGGCCACTTGTGTGGCACATGGGATGTTAGTTCCCTGAGCAAGGATCGAACCCACACCCCCTGCACTGGAGGTATGCAGCCTTAACCACTGGACTGCCAGAAAAGTCTTCGTCCTTCATTTTTCAAAATTAGCTTTTGTTTCAAAATTGCAAAAACTCAACATCTACCAAGGTGTATAGGTGAAAGGTCAGAATCTCTTTGCCTTCTCGAAAGCCCATGCTGCAGGTGTGCCAGCAGTCAGCAGGGGGGTGGTGCTCCTCCTTGTCTCGCTGTAATTTTCGGTGGCTGCAGCCAAGGCTGGAAGCATGGAAATGGGGCCTAGGAATCAACAGCTCCTTCGACCCCTCTCTCAAAGGAACTGACAATGAGAGGCTGCTGCCCCCCGGGGTGTTCATACAGCTACAGCTGTCAGGAAATACACGACCCCTCCCCGAGCTCTGGGAGCCTTCACCCTAAGGGTGCTGGGTGGGGAATTCTACAGGAGAAAAGGGCTGCAGAAGCCCACGCGTCGCGCTGCAGAGGTTTTCCTTCACACTGAGGAAAGGTAAGGTGCTAGGATCTTTAGAAACCGTGATGCAGTAACAGCAATTGTGTGTTACTCTACATAAGACATAAAATACATCCAATTCTAATTTAAGAAAAAGCAGTTGATTTTGGGACAAGTGACTTTTGCCTAAGAAAATAATTTATAAAATACAGAAGGGACGTACTTTTAAACTCCTGTTCATTGAAATTGTCAGTTTATGGTTCAACACAAAATTATCGACTTTCCAATTTATATCCTAACCAGGTAGCTCAGTGGTAAAGAATCTGCCTGCCAACGCAGGGGATGCAGGTTCAGTCCCTGAGTCGGGAAGGTCCGTGGAGAAGGAAATGGCAACCCATCCAGTATTCCTGCCTGGAGAATCCCATGGACAGAGGAGCTTGGCCACTACAGTCCATGGGGTCGCAGAGAGTCAGACGCAACTGAGCACAGCACAAGCAACATTCACATCAAAATTTAAATATCCTTTCATTGTCTTTTCTAGATTAAAAAAAAAAACAACCTTTCTTGTAATTGAAAATGTTAGTCACTTGGTCACGTTCCACTCTCTGGGACCTCATGAACTGTAGACCGCCAGGCTCCTCTGTCTATAGAATTTCCTTGTAATTATTAGCTTCTAATTCAACATAAGGTCTTTAAATAAAGTTCTCATTAATTTTAAAACTTTTTAACTTTAGAAACTAATATATGTGTAATAGAAATAACTGAAACGTGACAACGAAAAACAAGTATAATTTGTGGATCTCTAATGCTACTTTTATCTTCATTCTCATCTCCAATATATCTTAGGATCCTTGTTATAAAGGTAGCAGTCTGGCATTTCTTGATGTTTCAGGGTCTTCTTCATGACATTTTATCTTGTCTTTCATCTCAAAGTTGTTGACTGTGGGTGTATTTTTTTCACACGAACACCAAGATTGTCCCTTAATTAGATGATCTCACTTCAGAATATGCCATTTGTTTTAGAGACTGAAACACAGCCAAAGCTGAAATGACCTCTGTAAAGGCGCAAACGTCACAAAGTGCATGAACAGTGTGGTTCACACCCAGAAAACTGAGACAGGAAGCAATCCATTCACACCCCCTTCTGCACCTCTATAACATGCAATTTTTATTTTTCAACTAGAGAAACTTGGCATTGTTTCATAAATTTCCACTTTCCAGGATTTTGGTTCTTGTAAAGCCGACCACACTGGTTAGGAGGCGCTACACCCCCAGACCTCCGTCAGCCAGTGGTGTGGCCCCTCACTTATCAGAGCATGAGCAAGGAAGGCGCGCTCACCCCAGGAGGCTGCCTGGGAAGCCAGACTGACCCACTCAGGCCAGGATGGTGGGACTTCCTTGGATGGAACAGGGTGCTGGGGAGACAGCTGTGCCCCCGTGGTGCCCCACACACTGCTCCCTCAAACTCGGTCTGCTAGGAATATGGCTCATGGCAAGGCCCTGCTCCCAAGAGCTCCCAGCTGTGAAGCCTTCCTGTCTGGAAGCAGGTGACCCCAGGGAGCCTGACCTCCACTGCAGGGCCCAGCGCCCAGCCCCCAGCCCCCAGCCCTGCCTAGCCCAGGCACTCTGCAGAGCAAGCATGGCTCAGTGCTGGCTTGGCACCTGCCACCTGACCAGTTTAGCTGTGGACATGCCAGGCATTGGGTCCAGAGCCCACCCACTCCCACCACCACGATGGGCGGTCAAACAATGCCTGCAGTGTCCCTGCGCCTCCCAGGTCTAGCCTTACTCCACCTGGGCAAAAGCTTCAGGGTGGCACCCCCTTTGCCCTGCACCTTCCCCATCTCTCTCCAAAATCAGTTTGCTTTTGCCTCTCTCTTTGTTCCTGTGGCGCATGCTATGGAGGGTTTAATTCTTTCTTCTTCTATATATTGTTGCTGTTCCCTGGCCAAGTGTCTGACTCTTTTTTGACTCCGTGCACTGCAGCACGCCAGGTTTCCCTACCCTTCACTATCTCCTGGAGTTTGTTTAAACTCATGTCCATTGAGTCAGTGATCCCATCCAACCATCTCATCCTCTGTTGTCCCCTTCTCGAGAATTCCATGAACAGAGAAGCCTGGCGGGCTACAGCCCATGGGATCACAAACACTTCTCTCTCTTTATATATACATATACATATATATACATATACATATATATACATATACATATATATATATGTATTGTTTTAAAGAATTATTTTGTAATTCTTATTTATTTTTATTTTTTTGCCATACCGAGTGGCATGTAGGATCTTATTTTTCCAACATGGGATTAAACCTATGCCCCCCTGCATTGGAAGCATGGAGTCTTAACCAGGGAAGCCCCTTAAATCTTTCTCTTTGTTTAATGTTCACATCTTCATTGGCATTTTTCCACTACAACTTTCTGCAGAGACATCAGTTGGCCACAAGGAAGTCTGCAGTGTGAATGGTACCATGTCAGAGGGAGCTTTCCCAGGCCCACCACACCAGGTTGGGTTGGAGCAGGCAATTCCCACCATGGAATTGGAACATGAAAGTGAAAATGTTAGTCACTCAGTCATGTCCCACTCTTTGTGACCCCATGGACTGTAGCCTACCAGACTCTTCTGTCCATAGACTTCTTCAGGCAAGAATACTGGAGTGGGTAGCCATTCCCTTCTCCAGGGGATCTTCCCAACTCAGGTATCAGACCCAGGTCTCCCGCATTGCAGTCAGATTCTTATATTGTCTGAGCCAAATGTGGAATGCGAGCGGGTCTGACCCCAGGAGCCAGGGCATACTGACGCCGTTCAGGCTGAGGCCAGGGTGCATCTGCGTCACAGACCTGCTGACAGCTCAGGGGAAGTGGAAGACCTGCAGGAGCTGGCGGTTTGGTTTAGGAAGCAGGAGCCTGGGGTGGGGTAGAGGTGATGATGCTGGGGTGGAGCATGGAGAGAGGCCAGGGGAGAGAGGAGGGGCTTAGGGGAGGGGGACCCCAGAGAAGAGGGGCAGTGGGGGATTTCTGAAGAAGACACTTGACAGCTAGAGCCAGCAGGGTGTCCAGGAAACCGCCTGGTGGCCAGGGGCCACTCCACATTGAGGTGACTTATGCTGTCTGGGGGAGGCCCTTGGCAGCATCTGAGCTTGGGCAGTGAGCAATCCCTCACAGCCATCCTGCATGGAGGTCTGTGCCTCTGCAGAAAAGCGGAGCCACCAGGAGCTACCAGGAGAAGTGTCCTTTTCATCACACCACTGCAGCTTAGGCCCCTAACAACACAGATTTCTGATAAAAGAATATTGTGCTGATGAGACTTATTCTAACCATAGCATCAAATTACATGGCTCATGCATGCGAGCATGCTAAGTCCCTTCAGTCGTGTCTGACTCTTTGAGACCCCATGGATTGTAGCCTGCCAGGCTCCTCTGTCCATGTGGATTCTCCAGGCAACAATACTGAAATGGGTTTCCACGCCCTCCTCCAAGGGATCTTTCCAAGCCAGGGATCAAACCTGCATCTCTTATGCTCCTGCACTGGCAGATGGGTTCATTACCACCATGCCACCTGGGAAGCCCCCATATGGTTCATACAATGTATGGAAGAAAACCTACTGCAACTACATTGTACAGGAGGCAGGGATCAAGGCCATCCCCCAGAAGAAGAAAGGCAGAAAAGCAAAATGAAGGAGGCCTTACAAATAGCTGCGAAAAGAAGGGGAGGAAAAAGCAAAGGGGAAAAGGAAAGATATACCCATCTGAATGCAGAGTTCCAAAGAATAGCAAGGAGAGATAAGAAAGCCTTCCTCAGCGATCAATGCAAAGAAATAGAGGAAAACAACAGGATGGGAAAGACTAGAGATCTCTTCAAGAAAATTAGAGATACCAAGGGAACATTTTATGCAAAGATGGGCTCCATAAAGGACAGAAATGGTATGGACCTAACAGAAGCAGAAGATATTAAGAAGAGGTGGCAAGAATACACAGAAGAACTGTAAAAAAAGGATCTTCATGACCCGGATAATCACTATGGTGTGCTCACTCATCTAGAGCCAGACATCCTGGAATGTGAAGTCAAGTGGGCCTTAGGAAGCATCACTATGAACAAAGCTAGTGAAAGTGATGGAATTCCAGTTGAGCTATTTCAAATCCTAAAAGATGATGCTGTGAAAGTGCTGCATTCAATATGCCAGCAAATTTGGAAAACTCAGCAGTGGCCACAGGACTGGAAAAGGTCAGTTTTCATTCCAATCCCAAAGAAAGGCAATGCCAAAGAATGCTCAAACTACCGCACAATTGCACTCATCTCACATGCTAGTAAAGTACTGCTTAAAATTCTCCAAGCCAGGCTTCAGCAATACGTGAACTGTGAACTTCCAAATGTTCAAGCTGGTTTTAGAAAAGGCAGAGGAACCAGAGATCAAATTGCCAACATCTGATGGATCACTGAAAAAGCAAGAGAGTTTCAGAAAAACATCGATTTCTGCTTTATTGACTATGGCAAAGCCTTTGACTGTGTGGATCACAATAAACTGTGGAAAATTCTGAAAGAGATGGGAATACCAGACCACCTGACCTGCCTCCTGAGAAACCTGTATGCAGGTCAGGAAGCAACAGTTAGAACTGGACATGGAACAACAGACTGGTTTCAAATGGGAAAAGGAGTACGTCAAGACTGTATATTATCACCTTGCTTATTTAAATTCTATGCAGAGTACATCATGAGAAATGCTGGGCTGGAGGAAGCACAAGCTGGAATCAAGATTGCTGGGAGAAATATCAATAACCTCAGAAATGCAGATGACTCCACCCTTATGGCAGAAAGTGAAGAAGAACTAAAGAGCCTTTTGATGAAATTGAAAGAGGAGAGTGAAAAAGTTGGCTTAAAGTTCAACATTCAGAAAATGAAGATCATGGCATCCAGTCCCATCACTTTATGGGAAATAGATGGGGAAACAGTGGAAACAGCAGCTGACTTTATTTTGGGGGGCCCCAAAATCACTGCAGATGGTGACTGCAGCCATGAAATTAAAAGACACTTACTCCTTGGAAGGAAAGTTATGACCAACCTAGATAGCATATTGAAAAGCAGAGACATTACTTTGCCAACAAAGGTTCATCTAGTCAAGGCTATGATTTTCCAGTGGTCATGTATGGATGTGAGAGTTGGACTATAAATAAAATTGAGCACTGAAGAATTGATGCTTTTGAACTGTGGTGTTGGAGAAGACTCTTAAAAGTTCCTTGGACAGCAAGGAGATCCAAACAGTCCATCCTAAAGGAGATCAGTCCTGGGTGTTCATTGATAGGTCTGATGTTGAAGCTGAAACTCCAATACTTTGGCCACCTGATGTGAAGAGCTGACTCATTTGAAAAGACCCTGATGCTGGGAAAGACTGAGGGCAGGAGCAGAAGTGGACAACAGAGGATGAGATGGCTGGATGGCATCACCGACTCAATGGACATGGGTTTGGGTAGACTCTGGGAGTTGGTGATGGACAGGGAGGCCTGGCAGGCCGCGGTTCATAGGGTCGCAAGAGTCAGACACGACTGAGCGACTGAACTGAACTGCAATTATCTCCCTTAAACTTGCCCAATGTATCCTTTTATCTGGGGGTACCATGTTACCACATGTTTTTTTATAGCATCATGATCTCTATACACCAATGTATAATGAAAAGAAATACTATGCATCAATACTTTCTTTAAAAATTTTGTTACTGAAACCTATGGTTACCAGTGTAAGGTATGGGGGGTGAACTGGGAGACTGAGATTCACGGGTACACACTACTATATGTGAAACAGATAACAGTAAGAGCCTACTGTATAGCAAAGAGAACTCTGCTCAGTACTCTGTAATGACCTACATGGGGAAAGAATCTAAAAAAAGAGTGGATATATATATGTGTGTAACTGACCCACGCTGTAAATCAACTATACACCAAAAAAAAATTGTTTTTTTATTTTTGTCCTTGAGCTTCTAAGGAATCATCGCAAATGATGATGTCTTCTTGGGGGAGTGGGAGAGTCTTCTGCATCCCAGGGACGACTCCCTTATGAAAGGCTCCCTGGCTCGCTTGGCACCTGGCTGGAGGTGCTGCCTACAACAGAACTGTCTCTCCAGAAGCTCTAGGCCCTGGGCCTGCAACTTTGCCAGGACATTTAACTTCCTTCCAGGAAGTCACTGTGAACTGTGCTGCAGGAGACACTCCAGAGAAAGGGGGTGGGGGTGGGGGGACAAACAGTACTGAGACTAGTTGGAGAGAGCTGGAAGACAGTAGGGGCTGTGGGAGGGGAGGAGCTCAGGGGGCAACACAGTAGTCAACAAACTCCTCTTGGGGCTCTGGACACAGTAGGCGGAGACTCAAGGCCAGAGGGACCCTCAGCGATGCTGGCCTGACCGCTCTGCCTCTGTCTGGCCCCTTGCCTTGGTGTGACTTTTCCTTGTCGCCATCTGATATCAATGAACATGAACCTGGGCAAACTCTGGGAGATGGTAGGGGGTGAGGTAAGCCTGGCATGCTGCAGTCCATGGGGTCACAAAGAGTCGGACACGACTTGGTTACTAAACAACATTATTGTGTTGGCCAAAAGGTTCGTTCCCGTTTTTGCACAAGATGCTATGGGAAGCCCAGATGAACTTTTTGGCCAACTCAATATATGATTATTCATCTATTGTCTGTTTATCCTACTGGAATCTAAGTTCTGTGGCCACAGAGCTTCACACACTCAGACAAACACCCCATTATTCATCTCCACCATCATTTAATTCTCCAGGCAAATGGCCCAGTATACGTGATCATTCTGACTCTACAGAGGAGGAAACTCACACACACACACACACACACGCACACACACACACACACACACAAGCAAAAAGCAGAGCTGAGGGCCACGCCGAGGGCCCTGAGGTTTCGGGGCTCAGCTGCTTCTCTTCCATCAAGGATGCTGTTAGCAGCAGCCCAGAGGGAGGAGGGCCCGAGTCAGCACTCAAAGCGCCCTGAGTAGAACCCTGGGCTCCAGGGACAACCCCACTCTGAAGAGCAGAATGAGGAAGAGATGGGCTGCCATATACCATCACATAGCAGAGCACCCTCACCATATGGATACGATAGATATCAATAATCTCGCGATGGAGAATAGGAACCTGCAGTAACATGATTAGAAGTAGTAAGCTCTGGGTTCATTACCATCCACTACCTCTGCTTTTGGTATAATTTAACTAACTGAAGATGCATGGCATTTTTAACAACAGCTGTGGTTAACAACCAGCACACCAAATCCCTGAAAGTCTTCTAGTAGGCTCTAGGGAGCCTGCTGGCAGCTCCACTGTCTGTCTTCAGAGGAGCGGGGGAGAATGGGGGCCCCAGCGCCCGGCCCCAGCCACTTCCGCGCCCATGCTGTCACGTGGGAAAAACGAGGCTAACAGCTGGATCACTCCCAACAGGAAGCAGACGCTAAGCGTCCTGGAAGTCACGTGCATCCTAGCAGACAGCTCCTGTTCCCACGGATACTAGAAGAATGGAAACGCGCTGGCCAGACAGGGGCCCTGGGGAGTTTCAGGGATGTTGCTACAAGGGGCGATGAAAGAATCCAACTGTGGGAATGCCCTAGGATAGCAGCAGGAGCACAAGATAGGGGCTGCGGGAGAGTGGAACCTACCGGAAAGACCCAGAAATAGGCGATATCTCTGGTCCCACCCAGGCCTCGGAACCACTGGCTGGATTCCTAGCACGAAGCAAAGGACTACTTGGAATTCCTAAGGGCTGAAAATCTTGGGTCCTGGGCAGGGGGCCTTGGAAGAGGAAGGGGAGGAAGAAAGGCAGTGGGGTGGGGGGAGCCCTGACTCCCCACATTTGTTGCTCTGAACTGCGCCTCACAGGCCTTCCCACCTTGGTGAAGCAGGAACACTGGGAGATACACACACACGCTCCCTCACACCCACCACCACATCACCCCCGCCTTACGCCAATAACAGTAAACAGTGACCCATGGCAAGACTTATACAGGCGTCAGGGAAAGAGGGTTTGAGGGAAGTGGGGCTCATGCCAGCTTGGCCTTGCCCTGGATCCGCCGTGAACACAGAAGCAGGGAGCTGGGCTAGATTATCTAGGAGAATCAGCAAGCCTCCCATCCTTACAGCTGCAACCAGCACAGAAGGCGACAGCAGGGGCTGAGGCAAGCAAATTCGTGGCGTTGAGAAATGGGAGAGTTTCCAGATGAAATACACCATGCCTAGTTAACTTCGAATTCTAGATTAAGGACAAATGATTCTTAGTATACTCATATCCTAAATATTGCACAGGACATCTTTGCTTTTGGCTTCAGGGAAGCATGTGGGATCTTAGCTCCCCAACCAGGGATCCAACTGGTGTACTCCTTGCCCCCACCCCGCTCCGTGTCCCCCACAATGGAAGCACAGAATCGTAACCACTGGGCCGCCAAGGAAGTCCCCACATAGGACATATTTATACCCCAAATTATTCATTGTTTGTCAGTATTCACTTTTCACTGAGTGTCCTGTTTGTCCTTTGCTAAATCTAACAACCCTAGAAATGGGTCTAGTGCATCCCTGTTACCTGGCCCGTCTGCACGTTAGCCACAGTCTCGCCTCAAAGGAAGATGAAGCTGGCCTCGTGGGCTGTGTGGTATCCCACAGTCTTTAGGCCCACAGTTCATTTCATGCCTTAGGACAGGTTGCAAGGACAACCACCGTCCGTGTGAACTTGTGGCATGTTTCTGCACCTGCCCCAGGGGCCTCATGTTCACCTGTCTCTCAACGATGGGTTTGGTATCCTGCTGATCATCTCCGTTTCACAGACAAGAAAACTGGGCTCCAGGACCAAATCAAGAAAAGATGTTAAATAGTTTTTCACATCACTCTACTCTTGTGTAATCAAAGAGTCACGTACTCATGATGTAACATGTGAAGAAGTACAATTAAGTTTTTTTAAAGCCTCTAAAATGGCTTTAGGGGACGGTCCCCCCAGGCGGCTCAGCGGTAAAGAGTCCATATGCCAGTGCAGGAGACCCAGCTTCGATCCTTGGGTGGGAAAGATCCCCTGGAGGAGGAAATGGCAACCTGCTCCAGTATTCTTGCCTGGGAAATCCATGGACAGAGGAGCCAGGTGGGCTACAGTTCATGAGGTCAGAAAGAGTTGGGCTTAGCGACTAAACAACAACAAAATGGCTTTACCGCCCTGCTCCTATGAGCCCTGACTGTTGAGTGGAATGTGCGCTCTGCTGGGCTCCTCTGCTTTGGAATGGGGAATGGGAGTGAAGAGCACAGTCCCAGCGTTTTGCACAGCCCGGTTCTGCATCACTGACGTGCCTCACTGACGCCAGGCAGCAGGGAGCAGTCCTGACCCTGTTCCCTCACAGGCTCATCCAGCCTCGTTGCTTCTAGGTGAGGATGGGGCTCAGGGCCCACTGGTCTCCATTGACACTACCTCCTGGGAAAATCAGAATACTACTTGCTTCTGCTGAGAGGGGAGAGACAATCTGCTCCCTTTTTGGTTTCCCAGTGGGGGAGTTGGGGTGCTACCCTCTTCTACCAGGTGGCGGGGTGGGGGTGGGTACAAGACCAATCCGCCAGCAGGGGAATCATAGTATCATCACCTATTTCCATCTACAGGCCGTGGGAATGTGTGGAAGATTCTTTGTCTTCTCATCCTGAAATGGGGGCAGTTTTCCTGTTGGTGTTTGATTGATATAGAGCTGGTACAATCAAAAGGTTTTCTGTTCTAATGGACTGCCCCCTTCTCAGTCTTTTGGCTAGAAGAGACAGGTTTTACTTAGCACTTTTTTGTTTATATCTGTTCATGGTTCTGAGCTACAAGCTTCTCGAACACTTCATCCCATGTAGGAGGCAAAAAAAAATTAAAAATAAAACAGAGGATTCCCCACCATGTTATTATTCAAGTCGTGATATCCCTAGACAGTTCATCTTCATTCCCCCATTCAGAGCCTTCCCATGTTTGCTGTGTTATGTCCACAGTGGTGTTTTTTTGTTACTGGTAAGAGGAAGGACCTAGAAAGAATGGATCTACTCCATTTTGACCAGAACCAGAAATCCAAATATACTTCTTAAAAAAAGCTGGGGGTGGAGGCTTTCCTGGTGGTCCTGTGGCTAAGAATCTGCTTGCCAATGCAAGGGGCACTGGTTCAGTCCTTGGTCTGAGATCCCTTACGCCACAGAGCAACTAAGCCTGCGTGCCGCGACTTCTGAGCCTGTTTCCACAAGAGAAACCACCCCCGTGAGAAGCCCTGGCACCGGCGCTGAGAGCAGCGCCTGCTCGCCGCAACTAGAGAAAGCCACACAGCCGATAGACCCACCACAGCCGATAAGCAAATAAAAATAAACAACCCTTTCCTAAAAACTAAAACCCAGCAATTGTTAAAGTTGTAGAGGAAGAAGTTTTGCCCACAGACTAATTTTCTTACACCTCAAATTCTATCATAGGGAGAACTAGTTTCAGTGTAGCTTGTGGAATCTCCAAACTTGGACTTCTCATAATTAGCTGGGAATCGCTCCATCCAGGAATGCGCTAGTGAACCACTAATGCCTTGTCTTCTTCCGTGACGAGTTCTCTGGCTCATATCTAGTTTCACATTTGGTTTCAGGCTTTCCTCCCTATTTCTTCCTAACATTTCCCTCTCTGAATGCAGCTTCATGGGAGTTTCTCACAGGGCATGCTCAGGAGAAATATGGAGCAGGGTCTCTGAATTTTCAGGTGTCTCCTGTGACCTGGTTTTGCCATTATATCAGAACCACAAGTAAATGTGGAATGACGGTCATTTTTGTTCAGTTCCCTTTCTGGAGGAAGCATGGTCTTCGTTTTTTTATTTAAGGTGAGATGCACTCTCTCTCAACTGCAATTAGAAACTCGCATCACTGGCTGATGTGCTTCTAAGTCACTGTTGGGTATGACTGTTCCACACTAAAACGCAAGAAGAATGGGGCTTCCCTGGTGACCAGTGGTTGAGAATCCGCCTGCCAATGCAGAAGGCATGGTTCAATCCCTGGTCACAGAACTAAGATCCCACGTGCCATGGGGCAACTAAGCCTGTGAGCCAAAATTATTGGAGCCCACACACCTAGGGTCATGCTCCCCAACAAGAGGAGCCAAGCATTACAGCTAGACAGTAGGCCCTGCCCACCGCAGCGAGAAGAAGTCCATGTGCAGTGACCAAGACCCAGCACAGCCAAAACCAAAAATTCATTAACTGAATGAAAAATCAAGAATGGACCCATTTATCAGTTTGTGGAGAGAGCCGCATGCTCATCTCTGTTATCCCATCTATTTCAACTTGATTCAACATGCAACACATTATCTGCAGGATACAGGGTGATTCTGAAATAAATACAGGCTTTTGCTCCATTTCTGGACTTTTTTATGCTGAAGACTTGCTCTGTCAGCCATACCACATTATTTTCCCCAAATGCCTTCTGAGAAGCATGTCATAATTATAGCTGTTCTTCTGGTTCAATCATTTTTTAAAAAAAAATGTTCTCCAGTAATGGGTGGAAAGTATCTAATGCTACATTTATTCATTTTTGTAAGTGTGTTTGTTTCTTATTCCACAAAGTGGAATGACTTGACTCAAAAGGCTTGAGCTTCGCAGGTGGCACTTCCCAGGTGGCGTTAGTGGTAAAGAACCCGCCTGCCGATGCAGGAAATGCAGGAGACCTAGGTTTGATCCCTGGATCATCGGAAAGATTCCCTGGAGAAGGGAATGGCAACCCACTCCAGTATTCTTGCCTGAAGAATACCATGAAAAGAGGGGCCTGGCAGACTGCGATCCATAGCATCACACGAAGTCAGACACGACTAAAGAGGCTTAGCGCACACACACGTCCTATGGTACAGCGTAGGGAACTATTGTTAGTATCCTCTGATAAACCATAATGGAAAAGAATAAGAAAAAGATTATATATATATATATTTAACTGAATCCCTTTGCTGTACAACAAAAATTAACACAACACTGTAGGTCAACTACACTCCAGTTTTTAAAAAGTTGTCTTGCTTCTGCAAGCAATAGTGACCATTTCCTTTTGTTTTTGTCCTTTGAAACGGAGCTGAATTGGGTTACAACCATCTTTATCATCATTTGTTTGGATGCTTTGTTTAGGCTGAGTTTGCTTTGGAAGCTGGATCATGGTTGATGTGGATCAGAAACAGTGCAGAGCACCAGAAGAGAGGAATTTATCACAAGCACTTACTCAGCGGGCACTGAGGTGCCTCTAGAGCTGGCCCACGCCAGCTCCTTTTCCAAAAGACCTTTTGAGTTTGCAGTGTTTTCTGTACACCGACTCTGCTCCCCAAAGTTCTTCTGGAAGTGTTAGACTTCTTCAGTAAATACAGCTCTCAATGGTTATGGTTATTGTTATTGTTGCTTGAGAGGGTGTCTAATCCATGGTCCTTAAGAGCTTTCTCAACTCAAAATGTTTTCGGTCTGCACACACCGAGCCTGGAGCCCTGAATGAATGTCCAGCACATCTGAGATGAGGTGCAGTGGCTTCAGGTGTACATGCTGATTCTGGACTTGGTTTTGTCCCCAGATTTGTGGCCATCTCCCCTCCTTTGGGCTTCCAAGCGTTAATATCCTTTTTTTTGTCTCTTCAGAGATTGTGGCAGAAGGTGAATGAAGGAAACATGATTTCCCAAATTGCTCATTTTTTAATGTTTCAAATTTGTTATCCATTTTCACAGGTTTTGAAGATGACATTGCATTGCTATTTGGGTTTTTACTTAGATTCCACCCTGGAAATGCCCTTTGCTGTGGCCGCAGAATTCACGGCAGCCATGGGTACCCACATGTCAAGTCCAGAGAGGACCCCTGGGACCCATGCAATCGCGAGGCCTGTGTGCCTCTTCAGAGACCTCCTTTCTGTCCTTGATGTACAGCGACTCTCTGCTACCCCAGGGCCTTTGCATATCCATTCCTCTGCTACCGGGCTCTTCCCTGGATCTGCACAGGGCAGCTGCCCCTCAACACCCCTCCACCCCACACACACACACACAGACATTACCACCAGTCACAAGCCATTATTCTCCTCTGCTTCCTTTGTGTTGCTGGTGCTTGTTTTGGTAGGTCTTACCAAAATTAACTTGCCCTGTGTATTTTTTGCTGAGGTACTCATCTTGCTCCCCTGTAGAATGTGAATCTTGTCCAGGCTGGAACCTTGACCTTCCCCTTTCCAGCCATGCGCACATACCAATGCCCAACACCTAACGATCCTTGTGCAAATATTTGTTCAAATGAATTAACTGGCAGGGCTGGACAGAACTCCAGTGTGTCTCCTCGGGATGTGAAGGAGGGCCTGGACCATGCAGCAAGCTCACAGATTCCCCAGACCTGCCCTCGGTGTCTTGCATCAGCTGCTCTCTCGGCGCCCAGGCCTTGGCCTGTCCTGACTTGGTGTAGCTGCATGGGGAGCACTGGACTGGTTTTAGATGAGAACAGCACATGAAAGAAGGACGGGGACAAGGAAAACACATGATCAAAGGGGAGAAAACCTGGGCCTTGTGCACTTATAGAGTGCCTGGAAACTCAAAGCCAAACTGAGTTTGGTAGAAATGCTAATCACAGTAGAAAGGGGTTTTGTTCGGGGTGTTTTTGTTGTTTTTTTTTGAGGGAATTTTATGTTTCTTCATTTGTTTGTTTGTTTATGGGGTTTTTTTCTGTCTTTGGGGGTTTTATTTTTTGGTTTTTGTTTGTTTGTTGCTTTTTGGTTTGTTTTTTGGCTGTACCACTTGGCTTGAGGGATCTTAGTTCCCCAACCAGGGATTGAAAGTACTGAGTCTTAACCACTGGACCTCCTTGTTTTGTCTTTTAAGTCATTTGTTTGTCACAATGCTGTGAAACGTGTACTATATCACCTGTTATCTGTCAATCTCAAATGAGGGTCAAAAATTGTTCACGTGCTTATGAGTGGCTTCTGGCATCCTTAAGACAAGAGCTTGACTAGATAAGGCACGTGACCCAAGCAAGACTGGACACTTCATCACTGCAAAGTCCAGACTGAAGAAGAGGCACAGGGATGCAGGATGAAGAGCCAGGAAACTTGAGGAAACAAGAAGACAGGGAATTGGGAAGAAGGGGAAAGTCCTCCTCCAGTACCTCTGAACCAGCTCTACATGCTCTGGAAACAGCCTGAGTTGTCTGCCTAGTGAACACTGGTTGTGGAACATTGAAACAAAGTCCTGGCCTGAAACTTAAGAGAAATCAGGCATATAAAGAAGGACTATGAAAGAATAGCCAAAGGATGAAGCCAATGACAAGAGGCAAGATGGAAACTAAAGGGAATTCTGGGGACTTCCTGGGGAGTCTAGGGGTTAAGACTTCATGCTGCCAAGCAGAAGGCATGGGTTTAATCCCTAGCTTTTTTATTTTTAATGAAAAAAATTTTAAGTCAATTCTGAGAAGACTGAGAAGGGTTTGTAAGTGCATGACGGTGAAGTGCATGATGGCTTTTAAAATTTCTGTCCAATAACTTTTTAAATTTGTGAATTTCATAACTCAGGGGGTGGCAGTTCAGGTGGAAATATACACCCTGGACCACAGCAGATTACAAGATCACAGAGGACACTGGAGTCGCTCCTTCATGGAGAAACCTCAAGGGCGAGCTGATCTGACACCTGGCTGGGCTTGGCAGTGGTTTTGTGAAGCCCCAGAGACAAAGGAAGGGTGAAAGCAGTGACTCTCCTAACCCTGACTGTCCTTGCTTGGAAAGAGATAAATGGACAGTCCATTTTGAGATCCAAAGGGTAATGCAGAGGAAAGCAACCTGAGTGATGAAATTTCACCACAGAAAACCCCGAGAGGCATGCAGAGGTGTGTGTACAGCATAGACTTGACTAAGGAAAAAAACCATGTAGACAGATAAATATGTTGAAGGAAAACATTTGAGCCCCGAAGTTTCATAAGGCATTGTCAGAGACCTAGTGCTCATGTAGGCTGGAAACGCACGCTGTGTGAAACAGACCTGCACTTCCCTATGGCCCCGCTGCTGACGTTCCACAGTCCCAGGGCAGGGGGCAGGGCACCATCCCTGGTCAGGGAGCTAGACCTCACACGCCTCAGTGAAAGAGCCCACATGCTGCAAGTAAGAACTCAGTTCAGTTCAGTCACTCAGTCGTGTCCGACTGTTTGCGACCCCATGAATCGCAGCACGCCAGGCCTCCCTGTCCATCACCAACTCCTGGAGTTCACTCAGACTCACGTCCATCGAGTCTGTGATGCCATCCAGCCATCTCATCCTCTGTCTTCCCCTTCTCCTCCTGCCCCCAATCCCTCCCAGCATCAGAGTCTTTTGCAATGAGGCAACTCTTTGCATGAGGTGGCCAAAGTACTGGAGCTTCAGCTTTAGCATCATTCCTTTCCAAGAAATCCGAGGGCTGATCTCCTTCAGAATGGACTGGTTGGATCTCCTTACAGCCAAAGGGACTCTCAAGAGTCTTCTCCAACACCACAGTTCAAAAGCATCAATTCTTCGGCACTCAGCTTTCTTCACAGTCCAACTCTCACATCCATACAAGACCACTGGAAAAACCATAGCCTTGACTAGACGGACCTTTGTTGGCAAAGTAATGTCTCTGCTTTTCAATATGCTATCTAGGTTGGTCATAACTTTTCTTCCAAGGAGAACTAGAGCAGCCAAATAAACAAATATTTTAAAAGAAAGAAAAAAAAAGAAATGAAAAATCATTTTATGATAAGAAGGTATCTTAAATAAGGGATCACAACTAATCCAGTTTTGTGTACCTGATATTGGAGTTACAAAATAAAATGTTTGGTAGGGTGTATTCTTTTTCTTTTAAGATTTCTTTTTTATATGGACCATTTTTAAAGGCTTTTATTGAATTTGTTGCAATATTGCATCTGTCTTATGTTTTGTTTTTTTGGCCACAAGGCTGGTGGGACCTTACCTCCCTGACCAGGCATCAAACCCCTCCCCCGCTGCACATTGGAAGGTGAAGTCTTAACCGCTGGGCTGCCAGGGAAGTTCTGGTACAGTGTATTCTTAAAAAATGGATGTTAAATCTCTGGATGAAATGATTATGGGAAATTTTTATTTACTTTACAAAGTTTTCTTGGATGAGTGTATAATAGATTCATAACCAGAGGATATTTTAAAAGAAAGTAAACATCATAGCTACTCCAGCCTGTTCTCTTTCTGCTTTTTTATTTGTCTCCCAATTATATTGGTTCTTAGGCATTGACTTCCTTCTTGGGCCACAAGACATTTCCTGAGCTGAGCCCAGTCCTTCTGAGAACCCAGCAGCCTGGCCCCAAAGCCAGGCCTCCTGAAGATGCCTGCCGTGTCTCCCGCCCCAGTTCCCTGCCGTGGACACCGGCGTCTAACACATGGTGTGTTTTCCGAGCCAGGGTGCCTTCTCAGGAGTTGGCTCGGTGCCACTCTGGCTGGGGAGAAGCACTGTCCAGCCTGAGCCATTCAGTTCAGACACTGGCCTGCAGCCAATGTCCAGCGCAGGGGCAGCACGTCTGCTGGGCCAGGAAGCCGTGGGTCAGCGGGCGGAAGTCTGGAGCAAGGACCGCTCGCTCCTCGGTCCCCTCGCTCTCTCAGTGTTTACAGCTCTCTCTCCAGACATGGGGCTTTCCTGAATAAAATGAGCGATGGGAGCAAAGGTGAAAAACAGACCCCCTCCCCTTTCTTCCCATAGACACAGAAAATTTCAAGGCTCCATCCAAAGTGGACAGCCCTAGAAAAATAAATCGTGTAGTATAAGTAATGATATCTTAATCTCCACTGCATCTCCAATTATGTCCCCTTGTGAATTTCTAATAATGTTTATTTATACTATTTACTTTTCAATATCAGTTCAGTTCAGTCACTCAGTTGTGTCCCACTCTTTGCAACCCCATGGACCACAGCACGCCAGGCCTCCCTGTCCATCACCAAATCCTGGAGGCCACCCAAACCCATGTCCACTGAGTCAGTGATGCCATCCAGCCATCTCATCCTCTGTTGTCCCCTTCTCCTCCTGCCCTCAATCTTTCCCAGCATCAGGGTCTTTTCAAATGAGTCAGTTCTTCGCATCAGGTGGCCAAAGTATTGCAGTTTCAGCTTCATCATCAGCACCTCCAATGAACACCCAGGACTGATCTCCTTTAGGATGGACTGGTTGGATCTCCTGGCAGTCCAAGGGACTCTCAAGAGTCTTCTCCAACACCACAGTTCAAAAGCATCAATTCTTCGATGCTCAGCCTTCTTTATAGTCCAACTGTCACATCCATACACGATCACTGGAAAAACCATAGCCTTGACTAGACGGACCTTTGTTGACAAAATAATATCTCTGTTTTTAATGTGCTGTCTAGGTTGGGCATAACTTTCCTTCCAAGGAGCAAGTGTCTTTTAATTTCATGGCTGCAATCACCATCAGCAGTGATTTTGGAGTCCAGAAAAATAAAGTCAGCCACTATTTCCATTGTTTCCCCATCTGTTTGCCATCAAGTGATGGGACCAGATGCCATGATCTTCGTTTTCTGAATGTTGAGCTTTAAGCCAACTTTTTCACTCTCCTTTTTCACTTTCATCAAAAGGCTCTTTAGTTCTTCTTCACTTTCTGCTATAAGGGTGGTATCATCTGCATATCTGAGGTTATTGATATTTCTCCCAGCAATCTTGATTCCAGCCTGTGCTTCCTCCAGTCCAGCATTTCTCATGATGTACTCTGCATAGAAGTTAAATAAGCAGGGTGACACTATACAGCCTTGACGTACTCCTTTTCCTATTTGGAACCAGTCTGTTGTTCCATGTCCAGTTCTAACTGTTGCCTCCTGACCTGCATACAGGTTTCTCAAAAGGCAGGTCAGATGGTCTGGGATTCCCATCTCTTAATATGGCTTACTGTAAATTTATTTTACTGGTCTTCTCAAAGAATCAGCTCTTGGGTTCATTGATCAATTGTATTTTGGTGGGACTTCTCTGGTGATCCAGTGGTTAAGAACCCACCTACCAATGCAGAGACACAGGTTTGACCCCTGATCTGGGGAGATTCCACATGCTGTGGAGCAGCTAAGCCCATGTGCCACAACTGCTGAAGCCCTAGAACCTTTGCTCTGTAACAAGAGGAGCCACCACATTGAGAAGTCCGCACACTGCAGCTGGAGAGTAGGCCCCACTCTCTGAAACTAGAGAAACTCTTAGCACAGCAAGAAAGACACAGCACAGCCATAAATCAACAAACTTTTTTTTTTTAATTGTATTTTGGGAAAGTTGACTCTATTCATTTCCCAGGTCCTTGAAGCGAATGCTTAGTTTATTCACTTGAAATAATTTTTTATAAATGCATTTAATACAAAAAAAAAAAGATAAAAGTGGGAGGCCCAGCCTGAGAGCAGGGACGGCTAGGAAGGAAGGATTAGAACACCCCTCCCCCATAATGGTGATTCACGGTCATTGAATTTCCTACAATGTAAAGGAACATGGCCTCCTGTCAAGTGAAGACTTCCTGCACCAGAAGATAGTAAGACAAAAATGTGTTTGGAAATTCCAAATCTGATGGGTAAAGAGTTGGAGTTGTTACAGACCTCTAGCTCCAGCTGGCTCACGCCTTTCATTTTTCTAGCCCTGAAGTAGTTCTATGACCTCTCTGAGCCTCAATTTCCATCTTTAGAAAATGATGGTGATAAGACTAACACCAAAGAGGGTTGATGAGGATTAAATACACAGCACATTAACTAGCATATCAGTTCAGTTCAGTTCAGTTCAGTCGCTCAGTCATGTCCAACTCTTTGCAACCCCATGAATCGCAGCACGCCAGGCCTCCCTGTCCATCACCATCTCCCAGAGTTCACTCAGACTCATGTCCATCGAGTCAGTGATGCCATCCAGCCATCTCATCCTCTGTCTTCCCCTTCTCCTGCCTCCAATCCCTCCCAGCATCAGAGTCTTTTCCAATGAGTCATCTCTTCGCATGAGGTGGCCAAAGTACTGGAGCTTCAGCTTTAGCATCATTCCCTCCAAAGAAATCCCAGCATATGGTATACCCTCAATGTGTGTGCTGTGTGCTCAGTCATTTCTGACTCCCTGTGACTGCCAGGCTCTCCTGTCCATGAAATTTTGGAGTGGGTTGCCATTTCCTACTCCAGGGGATCTTCCTGACCCAGGGATTGAACCCTTGTCTCTGTGTCTTCTGTATTGGCAATACCCTCAATATTTGGTGATCATTGTTATCATCCACCAATACACGAAACATAAGACATGTGGGTTTGATCCCCGGGTTGGGAAGATCTCTTGGAGGAGGGCACAGCAACCCACTCCAGCTGGGATGCTCTTGCCTGGAGAATCTACATGAACAGAAGATCCTGGCAGGTTACAGCCCATAGCATCACAAAGAGTTGGACATGACTGAAGCAACTTAGCATGCATGCACATTATCATCATATGCTTTTCCAACAGCGAATGTTGGGAGAATGAGGCTTTCTCACCAAGGGAGACTGGGATACAAGAGCAGGGGGTGACAGGAACAGTCTCTGCCTTCCTGACAGCCCGTGCAGAGGACTTCGGGAGGAAAGCCAGCCAATGACCACCATCTCAGGTGGTGCCTGACATGGGATGCTGAATGGTCACTGCAATGGGAGTTGGGGAAATTGGGTCATCTCCAGCACTCTTCACCGAAGACAGAGTATGTGTCAGATACACTATAGAAGCTAGAGCAGCAATAGGGTCATTTTGGACAAGTCACCTACCATCTCCAAGGTTCAGCTTCCTCATTTCTAAAGTCAGGACCAAAAAATGAAATGCTGAAAACAAAAGTTCATTGTGAACTGTCAAGTGGCTCTCCAGGACACTGCAGTGGAACTTTCCACACGACTTCATTCTAAGATGACACCCTATAAACCATGTGTGTGGCTTCCCGAGTGACCCTGGAAACCTGTGGATGCTGACTCAGTGCTAAAGCATGTTGGTGGGGGTGCAGGTGAAAAAGAACCTGAAGATGTGATTGCAGCTGATACAAATACCTTTGCTGTTGGTGATTCAGCTCATGTTTCTTGAATACAAAGCATGAGCCAGCACCCTACTTGGAGCTTTTGGTCGCCTGGAACTAAGGCAGAGAGGAAGACTGCGCATAGGAAGTCAAATACAAGAAACTCCCCACGTGGGAAATCATGCTAGTCAGAAAAGTGGTGGGGTTAACCGCCACTCAAGTAGTGATATAACACTTGATAAATATCTTAAGATCTCTTGGTGCACTTCCTTTTAGCTGAAGGGTGCTAGACCCATCTTTAATGTATCATGCACCTTTGTGATGTCGCTGAACTAAAACGCTTTTCAAAGAACGACCCAACTCAAAAGAAAAGGGCAAAATCCAATCTAATGAATTCCAAGAGGACTGGTACAGATTGCTTACCATATGAGAAACTGCTTTACAGACGTGAGTCTTATGAGAAAAAGAATAATTCTACAATTGTGTTTCTTCTAATTATAATTCAAAATTTAGAAGCTGTAAAAAAAACTGGAAAAATTCAACTACATTTAAAAGTGACAGCTTTTTAATGACAAAAATAATATTCACATGGACAAACTAGGATATAAATGCAATTAGTAACAAATAATGAGGAAGGGGTTTGTAAGGTTATAGTAAGAAAAGAGAGGGCTTCCCAGGTTGCTCAGTGGTAATGTTATGCCCAGAGTCCGAGTCCCCAAAATTGAGAGAATAAGACGTCCACAGCAATGCAAAAGCATGAAGGGGTTTTATTTCTAGCTCGAGCTAGGGCTCCCGCCACATCCAACACAGTGGAGTGGAGCAAGGAGCCCCAAGCCCAGATTTACAGCAGCATTTATAGGTTTTAGAACAGAGAGTTGGCAAGGGCTGATTGGCTGCAGGAGTTTCCTAGTATTTACTAATTGGCTAATCCTTATTGGCTGCAGGGGTTTCCTGGTATTTACTAATTGGCTATTGGCTGCAGGGGGATGTCTTTTATGTCCTGATTAACTCAAACCAGGTTATGGGGAGTATGCTGATTAGACAAGTCCTGGCATCCACGGGGATGACCTCACTGGGCAATGACTCAGCCTTTCCCGTGAGTCCTACCTTAGTTCCTGAAGCCTATCATGGCGTTTGTTAGGTCCCAACTTTCCCCCCTGTCCTTTGATCATGGAGAGGAATCCTCCTCTTCATTCTGAGACATTGCCTGATATTGTTGTCTCAGCATCATCACTTGAACTGTACTGATATGTTCTTTTTACAAAGGTTCAAGGTCGAAAAATAAATCTGGCCACCAAGTATTGGGGGGGTTCCAGTAGCCGAATTGAGTAGCTCATGGGTTAGTCCATTATGAAGTGTCCAGGTGATCTTAGCAGGTTGATGTGGGTTAGCACCAGCCGTTCCGGAGTAGAGAAGGAGGGCCACCCACAGGAGAGTCAGGGGGATTTGTCTGGGGCCAGCTGGTGGACGAGCTTCATTTTTAAGGGGTTGGTGGGATGTGGCGTCGCCTTCCATTCTTTTGGGGCCTTTTCCTGTTCCTCTGGGGTGGCACGACACACGTGGTTGCAGTGCACCCAGGGTCCAATTCCGTCCTTTAGGGCAGTGAGGGTGGTAAGGAGAACAACATAGGGGCCCTTCCATCTTGGCTCTAAGGTTTTTGACTGGTGTCTCTTAACCCAGACCCAATCTCCCGGGCCCGTATCATGGGACAGGATTGTTCCTTTACTCTGGGCCTCATGAACTTCTCGTATCAGTGACCAGATATGTTTATGCACTTTACTTAGAGCCAGCACCTCTTGTTGGAATGTGCGTAGCGAGAGAGATGGTTTAGTCTTTCCCTCAAACACTGAACAAATTGGGGGTGGACTTCCATATACAATTTCAAAGGGAGTCAAACCTAGTTTATAGGGGGTATTGCGCGCCTGAAAAAGCACAAAGGGAAGGAGGGTTACCCAGTCCCTGCCAGTCTCTATTGCCAGTTTTGCCAAAGTTTCTTTTAGAGTCCGATTCATTTTTTCTCTTTCCTGAGCTCTAGGGATTGTATTTGCAATGTAGTTTCCATTTGGTCCCCAGAGCTAAGGCCAGTCCCTGAACAATCTGACTCACAGAAGCAGGTCCATTATCAGAGCCAATGGTTACCGGCAGCCCAAACCTAGGCACTATCTCTTCTAGGAGCTTTTTAGCTACCATTGTTGCTGTTTCCCTCTTAGTGGGATATGCTTCTACCCACCCAGAGAAAGTATCGACCAGAACTAACAGATAATGGTACCCATACTTGCCTGGCCTTACCTCAGTAAAATCTATCTCCCAGTGTTGTCCTGGCCTTTCTCCTTGGTACCTTATACCTGTGTGCTGTCTTTTTCCTGGTCTCATCATCTGGCACGCCTTACAGGCACGGACTATGTCTTGTATAGTTGCCTTTTGTCGGGGAAACTGCAGACGCCCTGTCTGTAAGAGTGCTAGAGTCTTTTTCCCTCCCAGATGGGTGGTCTGATGTAGGTGTGTGCAAAGGTGTCGACCCAAGTTAGCCAGAAGCAACAAGTTGTCATTTTGGTCTCGACACCATCCGTTTTTGCCCTCCGGACAGTTGGCATTCTCTTGAATCTAGCTTAGATTGGAAGAGGAATACTTGGGGGTCGGGGGCAGGGTTCCCATTCCCAGGGGTGGCAATCCCACAGTCAATATGGGGGTTTTACAGTCTCTGAGGGCTGCTTGAGAATCCCTTCAATGGCATGGGGAGTGTAGACCAGGAGGTGCTGTCTGTAAGTCAACTTGTCAGCGTCATGGACAAGGAGAGCAGTGGCCACAATGATACGGAGACAGGGCGGCCATCCAGCAGCTACCGGGTCCAGCCGTTTAGAGAGGTATGCCACAGGCCGCCTCCAAGGTCCCCATTGCTGCGTCAGGACTCCCTTTCCCACTCCCTGCTTTTCATCCACAAACAGTTGGAATGGCTTAGCCGGGTCAGGGAGAGCTAGGGCCGGGGCTTCTAGCAATGCCCGCCGGAGTTCCTGAAACGCCTGCCTCATTGGCTCAGTCCAAGTCCAGTTCTTATTTTCTCTACTTCCTTCATATAGAGGCCGGGCCTTTTCAGCAAACCCCAGGATCCATAGCCTGCAGTACCCAACAGTCCCTAAGAACTCCCTCACTTGCCGAGGAGTCGTTGGCTCGGGGATCTGTAAAATAGTCTCTTCCATAGCCTGAGTCAACCATCTTTGCCCCTGTTTTATTTTGTACCCCAAGTAAATGACTTCCTGTTTAGCAATGTGGGCCTTCTTTGCACTCACCCGGTACCCCAATGTCCCCAAAGTCTGAAGGAGGTCACCTGTGGCCTCTAGGCATACCTCCTTGGTAGTAGCGGCCAGCATGAGGTCATCCACATGTTGCAATAGGACAATGTCGGGGTGGCTAGTCCAGTGCTCACAGAGGTCCTCGCCGAGAGCCTCGCTGAACAACGTCGGCGAGTTTTTAAATCCCTGTGAAAGGTGAGCCCAGGTCAGCTGTCCTACAGTTTGACTGTCCTCATCAGTCCATTCAAATGTGAAGATCTCTTGGCTCTGGGGGGCCAGAGGCAAACTGAAAAAGGCATCTTTTAAGTCCAAGATTGTATACCAGATGTAGTCTGGTGGCAAGCCGCTCAGGAGGGTGTATGGGTTAGGGACAGTGGGATGAATGTCACTCACCCGTTTGTTGACTTCACGAAGATCTTGGACGGGTCTAAAGTCCATACCCCCGGGCTTTTTCACAGGCAGCAGGGGAGTATTCCATGGAGACCAGCACTTTTTAAGAACCCCTACCTTCAGGAGGCGCTGTAGGTGTGGCGTAATTCCTTGCCGGGCCTCCTGACTCATGGGGTACTGCTTTATCTTCACAGGGGTAACATTTGCTTTTAATTCAACAATGATGGGAGGTCTTTGTTTTGCCAGTCCTACTCCTGCCCTCTCGGTCCAGGCCAGAGGGTATTTTTGGATCCATTGTAGCATAGCCGGGTCCACAGCTGCAGGGGGTTTTGGTGAATATAGTCTGTATTCATCTCTCGGAGCCAGGGATAAAACATGAATTGGTTGTCCAAGCCCATCTGTGACTGATATCCCTCCAGAGTCAAAGTGAATTTGCGCATTGATTTTGGACAATAAGTCTCTTCCTAATAAAGGGGCCGGACATTCCGGGATCACCAGAAATGAGTGGGACACTCGTTGGGCTCCCAAGTCCACTTTTCGTTTGGTAGTCCAGTAATATCTTTTTGTCCCAGTGGCTCCCTGGACCAAGCTAGTCTTCTTGGACGTCGGCCCGAATTTTTGATTGAGGACCGAGAGTTGGGCTCCCGTATCCACCATGAAGCCGACTGGTTTCCCCTCCACATTAATAGTTACCCAGGACTCAGGGAGGGGTGCCGGGCCCTGACCCCCCTAATCACTATCTCCTCCTGCATATAAAATGTGGGTACCTGAGGGAGACTCTTCTTTTCTTACAGTCCTTTTTTTCAGGTTTCTCTTGGGGCATTCATTTTTCCAGTGCCCTTGCTCTTTGCAATAGGTGCATTGGTCTCTCTTTAGGGTCGGTCTGGCTGGTTTCTCCCTTCCTTTTGGCTGGGTGTCTCGAGTCTTCCAGGAATCAGGTCCCAGTCTCTTCCCCACAAAGGAAATTTGAGCCAGCTCTTTCTGATTTCCTCGGTTTTCCTTGGCTCTAAATTCCCTATCCTCCCGTCTAATTCGTTCCTCCCTCTCCTCAGGGATCTCTCTGTTATTAGACACTTTCTCAGCTGCCCTCACCAGATCCTGTATTGACTGTTCTCCCAGCCTCTCTGTCCTCTGTAACTTCCTCCTGATATCCAGAGCTGCCTGATGACAAAGGCTAGCAAGACTGCTGCGCGTGACTCATCAGCCTGAGGGTCCATGGGCGTATACTGCCTGAAAGCCTCCATTAACCTCTCTAAAAAGGCTGCCGGGCTCTCATTTGGCTCCTGCCTTATCAAATTTACCTTAGACAAATTTGTTGGTTTCCTGGCGGCTGCCCGGAGGCCAGACATCAGAGTCTGGTGGTACTCTCGGAGACGCTCCCTACCTTCAGCGCGTTCAAAATCCCCGTTGGGTCGCATCAAAGGAAACCCCTCCTCAATTAGGTGGGGCCGCGTGGTGGGTCTTCCATCCTGGAACATGTTTTTGTGCTTCCGATAGAATTTGCTCCTGTTCCTCCGTGGTGAAGAGCACCTGCAACAGCTGCTGACAATCATCCCAAGTAGGATTGTGAGTAAACAAGATAGAATCGAAGAGATCAATAAGACCTTGGGGTTTTTCAGAAAAAGAAGGGGTTTGAGTTTTCCAGTTATATAAATCACTCGTACAAAACGGACAGTACTGGTATGTTCGCTCCCCACCGGGATTTGCTGGCCCCACCTGAACAGGGAATGCCGGCACGGTGGATGAAGGAGCCTCCCGGCCTCCGTCCTCGGACAAGTCTCTGCCCCTTTGAGTCCTTCCACGAGTTCCTTGGGCCGGCCCCCCTTCCCATGGTGGAGCCGAGGGTTCTGGGTCCCTCCTTTGTTCTACGGACGACACCTGCGGTACCTGCGGGGGCAAGTGTGGCTGCATATATGGGGGAGGTGAGATCTCAGTGTCTAAGTCAATCAGGCTAGGATATAAAGAGGATTCCTGGAGTATCGACTTCTTCTTCTGACTCTCCCGATCTTCATGGTCAGTCATTACAGACAAAGGGGTGGAAGAGCTTTGACCCATAATGACGGAGCTCACAATGAACACACAAAAAAACAAAAATGGCGCCAGCACACAAAGAAAGGTGACAGACAGAAGACAAACAAATACCGGCTGAAAACACAGACCTAGGTCTATCCCGGGTTACTGTTGTCTTGCTTCCCAATGTCATCTCACCGAAGGGCATCCACTGCCCACCAGATTCGGCGTCGGGAGAGATGTTCCTTCCAATCCTTCACAGAACCAGCTGCCCTCCAGCGCGAACGCTAGGCCCCAGTCTTATGCTGGCTGCCAGTTGTCTTCCAGCGCGAACGCTGGGCCCAGTCTTACACTGGCTAGGACGACTAATTCATCTCTGATTAGGCCTAACAAGAGTCAGCTGCCTTCCAGTGCATATGCTGGGCCTCGGCCTTATGCTGGACTTAACCAGACTTAACACCGGTGTTCAAATATCTTTCCTCCTAGTGAGGAAACCCCTTCTACCAGGAGAGTGTTATTCTTCCCAGTTAAAGGGATCCCGGACGAGCCCCCAAATGTTATACCCAGAGTCCGAGTCCCCAAAATTGAGAGAATAAGACGTCCACAGCAATGCAAAAGCATGAAGGGGTTTTATTTCTAGCTTGAGCTAGGGCTCCCACCACATCCAACGCAGTGGAGTGGAGCAAGGAGCTCCAAGCCCAGACTTACAGCAGTATTTATAGGTTTTAGAACAGAGAGTTGGCAAGGGCTGATTGGCTGCAGGAGTTTCCTAGTATTTACTAATTGGCTGTTGGCTGCAGGCGGATGTCTTTTATGTCCTGATAAACTCAAACCAGGTTACGGGGAGTATGCTGATTAGATGGGATGACTCAGCCTTTCCTGTGAGTCCTACCTTAGTCCCTGAAGCCTATCAATGCGTTTGTTAGGTCCCAACAGTAAAGAATCTTTCTGCCATTGCTGGAGATCCAAGAGACTCCGGTTTGATCCCTGGGTCGGGAAGATCCCCTAGAGAAGGAAACGGCAACTCACTCCAGTATTTTTGCCTGGAGAATCCCATGGACAGAGGAGGCTGGCGAGCTACAGTCCATGGAGTCGCGAAGAGTTGGACATGACTGAGCATACACTCATAATTTAATAATTATTTCTGAGATGCTGCTGCTGCTGCTAAGTTGCTTCAGTCGCGTCCAACTCTGTGCGACCCCATGGACGGCAGCCCAACAGGCTCTGCCATCCCTGGGATTCTCCAGGCAAGAACACTGGAGTGGGTTGCCATTTCCTTCTCCAATGCATGAAAGTGAAAAGTGAAAGTAAAGTCGCTCAGTCGTGTCCCACTCTTAGCTACCCCATGGACTGCAGCTTACCAGGCTCCTCCGTCCATGGGATTTTCCATGAGTTGCATCTAAATTAAAGAGCATTACTAGTCCATATCCTCAAAACTATTCCAAGTTTCAGAAACTTTTTCAACAATCCAATCCGTCCTTTCCTTAAACACCCCAAACGTTCTCTTTGAACTTCCATGTTCTATAAACATGAGGCGAGCCAGTGCTGTGCTTAGTCACGTATGACTCTGCGACCCAGTGGATTGCAGCCCGCCAGGCTCCTCTGTCCATAGCATTTCCTAGGCAAGAATACTGCAATGGGTTGCCGTTTCCTTCTCCAGGGGATCTTCTTGACACAGGGATCAAACCCACGTCTCTTGCTTCTACTGCATTGGCAGACAGATTCCACTGGCACTACCTGGGAAGCCCAGAACCTTGGTCCATTCATACCTCTGTTTACTCCAAGCTGCTGATAAGGACCCCAGTTTGTTTCCTCAGCTCCATACTGTAAGACAAACCTAGGGACAAACGTCATCAGCAGGAGCATGATTAGAATACTTCAGACAGTCGAGTCCACCCTGGGCCATTTCAGGATGCCTTCTGTTGAAATGTGGGCTGCCTGAGGCTGGGCTGGACACCATGCGGCTGTGCTGGGTACCAGACTTGGGCCTGATTCCCACACAGGAAAACCAGAGACAGCGGTCATCACTTAAACCTATTATGGGCCAGACACGGCCCTAAAGCACTTCACCTGGATTACCCAGCTCAGGGAGGCTGGCACTCTTATCTTCCCTACTTATAAGTTGGGAAAGACAGGCGCAGAGAAGCTGAGTGACTTGACCAGCGTCACATAGGTTTTGCAGAGCAGAGCTTGGTCTTGAACTGGTTCAGAGGCTCCAGTTCTGAATTTCTGCCCCATGCTGACTGCAGGAACCCAGGGGATCATAGCAGAGGCAGAAAAAAGAATGATAGCCTGCTGATAAGAGAAAGGGACCCAGGAGAGGACTTCCCTGGGAGGCAGGTTAAGATTCCACACTTCCATTGCAGGGAACATGGGTTCCATTCCTGGTAGAGGAACTAAGATCCTCCACATGCTCAGCCAACCAATCAGTCAATAAAACAGCCATAATTTTTCAAACTTTAAACAAAGAAAGACAGATACCCAAGAAAGTCTGAGACTGTGTCCAGCGGTCATTGTCCTGGTGGAGGCCAGGCCTGGGATGCCTGGGAACCCATGGGGAAGCTGGGGCATGGGAGCAGAGGCCCTAGGGGGGCTGTCTTCCAGGCCCACACCCCTGGCTTCTGTCTCAGTAGATGGAAGGGAAAGGCTGGGCTGACTGCAGAAAAGACCCCCTGAGCGAGGATCCCCTGTCACCAGGGAGTGGCAAACGCTTTAAGAAAAGGAGGGAAGATGAAAGCCTACACCTTGTGCACTGACTCTGCAAAGCCATTTAGTTCAATGATCAGAACAATGGCAGTTAGCTCAGTGGCCGCTCGCAACTGTCAGTATGTCCAGGGTTCAGGGCTGGCTTCTTGAACTCTAGATTCGGAGCAGGTTTGACCATTAGCTCCTTGTGGAAACGTGGAGTTGACAAAGATCATTCTCCTCCTGTGTCTGTCATCTACAGAAGACCTGCTCAGCATCCCCACAGTAGCTAATACCTACCACACACCTTCTCAAGTTCATCTACCTAGAGTCCCCGCAGTGGATGAAACACGCTATAAATAACCTTTTCATTTAATATTTAACTATGACAGACTAGGGAAAAAAAATGCAGGAAAAAATGCAGTATTTGCCATGCACAACAGAGTAAGGACTGAACTCAGAAGTTTAAGATGGGCTGAGAGCAGAGAAAGCACCAAAGGTGGGTCCGTTTAAGTCTGAAGTGTGAGCAGTGGCACAGCCTGCGCCCTGGGACTCCAGGGCGAAGGGTGAAGAGTGCTTTTCTTCATGCTTCTGTCACCTGGAGTTGTTCCCTCAGGAGGTATTTCTCTGAGTCCTGCCCGTGGATCTAAGCGGCGGTGCAGAAAACAGATGAGCCTGGGCCTCTCAAGGGAGCCCCCAGCCGGCAGAGCAGAAAGTGGGCCCCCGAGAGCGTCACGGCCACCAGAGGGACACACAGGGGACGGGTTTAAGGCATCCAGTCCTCTTATTAGGTCACTGGGAAGCCTGAGCATTTAACTGATTCCCAAGTTCTTGTTCTTGCAGATAGAGACCCCTAAGTCCATGGGCCTCAGCTGAGACATCACAGCACATGCTGTTGGTCAGAAGGTCCTCAAACAACTATATCATTTTCTCAATTGAAGTATAGTCAACTTACAATTTGTGTTCATTTCTGCTTTACAGCTGAGTGGCTCAGTTATACATACATACATACATACATACATACATACATACATATATATATATATATATATATTCTTTTTCATTACAGCTTATCCCAGGGTATTGAATACAGTTCTCTGTGCTTTACAGCGGGACTTTGCTGTTTATCCATCCTAAATACAATAGTTTGCACCTGGTAATCCCAGACTCCCAGTCCGCCCCTTCCCCGCCTCCTTGGCAGCCACAGGCCTGTTCTCTGTCTGTGAGTCTCTGTCTTGCGGATAGACTCACTGGTGTCATATTTTAGGTTCCACACATGAATAGGACCGTATGGCCTTCGTCTTTCTCTGTCTGACTTCAGTTAGTATGATCATCTCTGGGTCCCTCCATGTTGCTGCAAATGGCATTATTTCATTCTTTTTATAACTGAGTGATATTCTGGGCTATATATACATGTATATATATATATCACATCATTTTTATTCATTCATCTTTTGATGGACATTTAGGTTGTTTCCGTGTCCTGGCTATTGTAAATAGCGCTGCAGTTAACACTGGAGTGCATGTATCTTTTGGCATTATAGTTTTGTCTGGATATATGCCCAGGAGTAAGATTGCAGGATCACATGGTAATTCTGTTTTTAGTTTTATGAGGAACCACCATACTGTTCTCCATAGTGGATTCACCACCAACAGTGTAGGAGGGTTTCCTTTTCTCCACACCCTCTCTAGCATTTGTCGTTTGTAGACTTCTTAATGATGGCCATTCTGACAGGTGTGAGGAGGTGCCTCACTGTAGTTTTGATGTGCATTCCTCTATAATTAGTGATGTTGAGCACCTTTTCACTCCATTGTTTTGATTCGATCAACTCACAAAGTCTTGGGCTGTTACCTCTCCCCTTTCCTCCTTTAATTTTTCAGGTGTGTATTTTAATGAAAATAAAATTCTTTTATTATGTGATTCATTTCCCCTCTAGCAATCAAACATTTTAAAAGCATTTGCTTCATAGAGTGCTTTTAGTATTGGCGGAAGTTTGAAATTCCTTTTCCAGCTGACTCAAGTTCCATTTAGATGGAATAGATGGCAGTGAGAGCTCCCTTTTTCAGTTTAATACTCATGGTCAGAAAGGGCTAATTCTACTCTTCCCGTTTGGGGTGGGAAGTTGGACCATGTTTAAAGTCAGGTCAGATGCACTGCTCAAAGCTGTAGTCCCGTGCTAAAGAATGCCCTTGCCAATGCAGGGGACACCGGTTTGATCCCTGGTCTGGGGAGATTCCACACCCAGAGGATCAACTAAGTCCGTGCACTGCAACTGTTGAGCCTGGCGCTGAAACTACTGAAGCCAGCACACCCTGGAGCCCGTGCCCACAGCAAGAGAAGGCGCTGCACTGAGAGGCCCATGCAGTGCAGCTGGGGAGCAGCCCCTGCTCTCCACACGAGAGAAAGCCCACATGCAGCCAAAATAAGTACTTACCTGTATTTTTTTAAAGCTTCTCTTTGTAAAAACATCTGAATTTGGATTCTCAATGAGTGTTTCCCATTGACATCCTCCCCATGGGAGGTCACACGCTCATCCACATGAAACTTCCTCACTCAAAGCACTTTTCAAACTACACTTTGGAAGTTGCCCCAAAACTGTGGCCTCTCTGATAAGAATTCTAAATTGTGGCAAATGGTCCTCTGAGGGCAGATTAGCCTCCTGAAAGCAAACTGAAGTCACTTGAAGTCAAGTGGAGAACCAGAGGAACACCAGAAATGAGACCCAGCTCTGCCCCAGCTGTTGTTCTTGTGAGCCATCCTGGGGGTGAGGGGAAATTTAGGGAGGAACATTCCAGATCATTTCTGAACCAGGCACCATAGGGGCTTAGTTAGACTAAGTCTACATCCCTTAGGAGGCTGCTTTGATGGGAAAAAAAAAAAGTCATTTATCTTATTGTATAAAGTTGGGAATGTTTGTAAATAATCTTTTAATTCCCTTATTTTATAATAATATCTCATATACATCTTAAGTTGTAAAGAAGATTTACCTTTGATCTACTGGCTATTGCTTTTTTAAAAACCTAACATTATTGAAGACTCTGATGCTGGGAAAGATTGAGGGCAAGAGGAGAAGGGGGCAGCAGAGGATGAGATGGTTGGATAACACCACTGACTCAATGGACACAGGTTTGAGCAAACTCTGGGAGATAGTGAAGGACAGGGAAGCCTGGCGTGCTGCAGCCCGTGAGAGAGTCTGACACAACTTAGCGACTGGACAGCAACATTGACAAACCACAGCTTTCAAATGAACTGCCAATAAGATGGGACCAGGAAAAACAAGAAAAAAAGGATCTAAATAATGCCACCAGGAGACATTTCCTCGTAGCAACCCAAAACATAATGTCTTTCAGAATGAGCAACTTGCTACCAAGACTCACAGTACAATTTCAAAAGAACGTACATTGTTCTGTCATATTCTTTGTTGAGAGAACAAGTTAAAGACACTAAAAAAATTTTAATGAAATGAAAAATTTTAAACCATGGCAGACATGGAACCCAATTGTTTTTTAAGGCAAGTGACTGTCACAACAAATCTGGTGATTTCTTAAGTCTAATGAGTCCTTTCTGTGTCAGACCATATTTCTTCAGACCCACGGTGGCCATCCTATAAAGTCAGAAGCAGCTGTCTATGGCTCTGGCATCTTTCCGTCTGGGGCTTAGGCCATCTCCCCCCACTTCCTTTGATCCACTGTGGGTAGGCGGGCAGGGCTGTGGGAAACTGCTAAACAGGGGCAGAAGGGTTTTTCTAAAGTCAGGGCTGGACACCTGGACTGCATATCCTTTGAAAAGCACAGTCAAGTCCTGGGTTTTCTCCTTCCATTGCTAAGATTATCTTTATGTAAACCCCATCAGTCTCATTCACAACAAAGGCAGCATGGGGAGCACGGAGAGCTCAGGACCCCCAGAGAGCTCCAGAGTGCGTGTGTCCTGGGCAATCGTGGAGCCAGCCCGCCCAGACAGCCGGCCCCACTACAGCCTCCGCCTGCCAGGCAGCTGAGCTGCAGGCCAGAGTGTGAGTAACTGCAGTGCTTCTGCCAACTCACTGGTCCAAGTGGCTGGAACAGAAAGTAGCTGCTTATGTAAAAAGTCATCAATCAGCAGGAACTTGCTGAACCTCTCTCTGCCCCGTTCAGCACAGTCACAGCCCCCCTCTGCTCCTGGCCCCTGGCTGGGCTGTGCCAGGTACAGGTGGAAGGCCTAGGAAAAGTTTAAAGTCACAGACTGACTTGAGCACTGACCAAAGCTGGGCAGAAACCACCAACTCAAGGGACCCGCAAACAGTAATACACGTAGCATTGTGCGTAAGGCTTCTTCCCATCACGAACCACATCAATTTGCAAGAAGACATTTTTATTGCAAGTGACAAAGACGTGTCTTAGGAAAAGGTTGCCTTTTTCTGATGTTAATAAATGAGTTTCAGCCGTTCTAACCCTGGCCACTGATAACTAGGTAGCTTCTGCCTGTAAAAACAGGAAGGATTTCCCTGGTGGCCCAGTGGTTAAGATTCCACCTTCCAATGAAGTGGACGCGGGTTCAATCCCTGGTCCGAGAACTAAGATCCCACATGGCATGGAGCAACTAAGCCTGAGCACACTCTGGAGCCCGACCTGCAACTAGAGAGTCCATGGGCCACAGCGGAAGATCCCACACAATGCAACTGGGACCCAACACTGCCAAAAATAAACAAATATTTTTTAATGAAAAAAAAAAAAAACCTCTTCTATTAAGTGACAATCTACTCTAGTATTCTTGCCTGGAAAATCCCACGGACAGAGGAGCCGGGCTACAGTCCATGGGGTTGCAAAGAGTTGGACACAACTCTGGAGTGTTGGAATATAGCAGCACACGAGAAAATAAAACAGAAAAGAAGCACACAGCCTCCAGGACTAGGTGAGAGGAAAGAAAACATAGTAAATGGGTCTGCTTTGCTCCTGTGTTCACGTCTGATAGAACAGTTTGGCAGAGGTAGTCATTAGGAATTAAATTTAGCCTGTCATTAAGAGGAACTGTTGCAGGAAGAGGGACCCCTTCCAGGGCCCAAAACTGGGCTCTTGTCTAACATTCAGAAATGAATTGTCCAAGGAGATACTTGTGCTGACAAAGCAAGAGATTTTATTGGGAGAGGGCACCCTGGTGGAGAGCAGTAGGGTAAGGGAATCCAGGAGAACTGCTCTGCCACGTGGCTCGCAGTCTCTGGTTTTATGGTGATGGGATTAGTTTCTGGGTTGTCTTTAGCCAGTCATCTGACTCCAAGTCCTTCCTGGTGGTGCACGCCTTGTTCAGCCAAGATGGATGCCAGAGAGGATTCTGGGAGGCGGTCTGACACGTGGTGTCTCCCTGACCTTTCCCCAACTCTTCCGGTTGGTGGTGGCTTATTAGTTCCGTGTTTCTTACCAGGTCCTCCTGTCGTAAAACAACTCAGGCAAATGGTTACTATGGTGCCTGGCCAGGGTGGGCGGTTCCAGCCAGTGTGCTTCCCCTAACAGAATCACAAAATAATGGCAACCTAAGGGGAGGAGGATTTTTCTTTCACATGGAAGACAGAGGGTAGATGGTCCCAGTACAGTAGGTCCACGAGGTCATCCTCTTTTTCCTTCTAATGTCAGTTACTGAAATTTAAGTTGGAATTTGAATGTATTTAATTGCAAATTTAGTGACGTCTACACAAAGGAAATACTTACATTATATCATTAATGAAGGAAATGTTTGTTATTACTCTATGAAGGAAATCAGAGCCCTCAAAAACTGGCTCAAAAAAATATTAACACTAGATTTTTTGTTTTGTAGCACTGACCCATCTTTACAAATTTTAGACTGATTCTTTGCTTTCTTATGGCCACCCCTTCACCTCCTTGATCTGGTGGTGTTAGGCCTTTTTCATAAGATGCCAAGGACAGGAAATGAAGGCTTTGAGAAGCCCATAAAAACTAACCGGGTTCCAGGACTTCCCTAGTGGGCCAGTAGCTAAGACTCCACACTCCCAATGCAGGCGGCCTGCGTTCAATCCCTGGTCAGGGAACTAGATCCCACCTGCCACAACTAAAGACCCCGAGTGCAGCGACAGCCAACTAAATCCTTTAAAATCAGCAGCAGCTGCAGGGGCTCGAGCAGCCGCAGCGCTCAGCAGCGGGGGACAGCAGCATCTCTCGCTATGAGCCCGCCCACACAGTGTGGCGGCCGCACCCTCAAACCCTGCCCTCTGAACCCCTCTGTATGCTCATCCCAGTGATTCAGACGTGTATCAGGGACAAGAGCAGCTTCCTTCCCGAGGTCGTGAGGTCTGACGCAGGGCTGTCATCCTTTACCTTCCTGAGTGCTGGGCTTTCAACCTGCTCCCACTCTCCTTTCCTCTGCACGCACATCCTTTCTCCCACTGTCCCTCCTCCTTCCCAGCCTCTTCTTCCCTCACTTCCCATCTCAGAGCCTCTGGATGTTGGTTCAGCCAGGCCCTCCAAATCCCTCACTCATCCCACACCTGCTCTGCAGTCACTTAAATGACACCCTCACACCATGGACACCTGCGGGGGAAGGGGGCCCAGGCCACACTCTGGCTCTGGTGCCCCTGCAACCATCATAAAGGATGTAGCCCACAGGGGATTCCTTGGCAGTCCCATTCCAGTACTCTTGCTGGGGAAATCCCACAGACAGAGGAGCCTGCTGGGCTACAATCCATGGGGTCACAAAGAGTAGGACACAGCTGAGCAACTGAGCCATACCAGTGGTTAGGACTTCAAACTTTCATGGATGAGGGTCTGGGTTCAATCCCCTGGTTGGAGAATTAAGATCCCACAAGCCTCGGTGTAGCCAAAAATAATAGTACAAAAATAATAGTACACAAAGGAGACTGTCCCTTGAACGCAAAGAACGTGTTCGTTGGGGAAAGCAGCTCTGACTGGCGCTGACCCACGAGCCCCCACCGGCCCTCCCCTGGAGGGTGAGTCATGGGAAGCCTCCTGAAGGAAGGCACAAGAAAGGCCAGAGGCATCACCCGTGACCCATGGCAGGACTCGCTGTTCAAAGGCGACAACAGTGAGGCCTTCCTGTTGCAGCTGGCATTTCCTGTCCCTAAGTATCTTGTACCCTCGCAGTGTAAATGACCCATAAAGTCAACAAGATCTGAGAGGATGCTGGTAATGACACACTGCTGAAGAGGGTCATGACGTGAGAGATGAGGGCATCGCTCCCTGGAGGCGGCTCAAAGCTTGGGTTGGCTGCCAGAGCCACCGCAGAGGCAGGGAGGCAGCCCCTGCTCGGGGCATCCATTCAGCATGCTGCTCCCCTCTCAGCCTGGAAACAGGCCCTCTTCCCTCTGCCCACTGCTGGCTGCTGGTAAGATGAATGGTCACCCTTCCCTTACTCCACCCCTGACGTGGTCCAGCCAACCCTGCTGCTTCTAATGGCTTAGAAAGTGAGGTGTTAGCGACCTTGATGTCTACTGACAGATGAATGGATAAAGAAGATGTGGTACGTATATACAGTGGAATATTATTCGCCACAAAAAGGAACAAAATTGGGTTATTCGTAGTGACGTGGATGAACCTAGAGTCTGTCATACAGAGTAAAGTAAGTCAGAAAGAGAAAAATACCATATATTAACACAGATAAATGGCAACCCAGTCCAGTACTCTTGCCTGGAGAATCCCTTGGACAAAAGAGCCTGGAGGGCTACAGTCCATGGGGTCACAAAGTCACAGAGTCACACACAACTGAGTGGCTGACACATACACACCCAGAATCTAGAAAGATGGGATGGACGGACCTATTCACAGGGCAGGAGTGGAGACACAGATGCAGAGAACAGATGTGTGGGCACGGTGGGGAGAGAAGAGGCTGGGACGAAGTCAGAGCCCAGCACTGATGTATCTACACGACCGTGTAGAAAATGGACAGCTAGGGGAAGCTGACACACAGCACCGGGGGCTCAGCTCAGCGCTCCGTGAGGACCGAGAGGGGTGGGGTGGGGCGGGAGGCAGGTGGAAGAGGGAGGGCACATATGTATACAAATAGCCGATTCACTTTGCTGTACAGCAAAAACGAACACAACATTGTAAAGCAATCATACATCAACTGAAAACTTGGACTGCAAGGAGATCCAGCCAGTCCATCCTAAAGGAGATCAGTCCTGGGTATTCATTGGAAGGACTGATGCTGAAGCTGAAACTCCAATACTTTGGCCACCTGATGCGAAGAACCGACTCACTTGAAAAGACCCTGATGCTGGGAAAATAGTGCTTAAAATTCTCCAAGGCAGGCTTCAGCAATACATGAACTGTGAACTTCCAGATGTTCAAGCTGGTTTTTGAAAAGGTAGAGGAACCAGAGATCAAATTGCCAACATCCCCTGGATCATCGAAAAAGCAAGAGAATTCCAGAAAAACGTCTATTATTTCTGCTTTATTGACTATGCCAAAGCCTTTGACTGTGTGGATCACAATAAACTGTGGAAAATTCTGAAAGAGATGGGCATATCAGACCACCTGACCTGCCTCTTGAGAAACCTGTATGCAGGTAAGGAAGCAATAGTTAGAACTGGACATGGAACAACAGACTGGTTCCAAATAGGAAAAGGAGTATGTCAAGGCTGTATATTGTCACCTTGCTTATTTAACTTATATGCAGAGTACATCATGAGAAATGCTGGGCTGGAAGAAGCACAAGCTGGAATCAAGATTGCCAGGAGAAATATCAATAACCTCAGCTATACAGATGACACCACCCTTATGGCAGAAAGTGAGGAAGAACTAAAGAGCCTCCTGATGAAAGTGAAAGAGGAGAGTGAAAAAGCTGGCTTAAAGCTCAACATTCAGAAAACGAAGATCATGGCATCTGGTCCCATCACTCTATGGCAAACAGATGGGGAAACAATGGAAACAGTGGCTGACTTTATTTTTCTGGGCTCCAAAATCACTGCAGATGGTGATTGCAGCCATGAAATTCAAAGACACTTGCTCCTTGGAAGGAAAGTTATGACCAACCTAGACAGCATATTAAAAGCAGAGACATGACTTTGTCAACAAAGGTCCGTCTAGTCAAGGCTACGGTTTTTCCACTGGTCATGTATGGATGTGAGAGTTGGGCTATAAAGAAGGCTGAGCATCAAAGAATTGATGCATTTGAACTGTGGTGTTGGAGAAGACTCTTGAGTGTCCCTTGGACTGCAAGGAGATCCAACCAGTCCATCCTAAGGGAGATCAGTCCTGGGTATTCATTGGAGGGACTGATGTTGAAGCTGAAACTCTAATACTTTGGCCACCTGATGCGAAGAGCTGACTCATTTGAAAAGACCTTGATGCTGGGAAAGATTGAGGGCAGGAGGAGAAGGGGACGACCGAGGATGAGATGGTTGGATGGTATCGCCGACTCGATGGACATGGTTTTGGGTGGACTCCAGGAGTTGGTGATGGACAGGGAGGCCTGGCATGCTGTGGTTCATGGGGTTGCAAAGTGTCAGACACGACTGAGCGACTGAACTGAACTGAACTGATGCTGGGAAAGACTGAAGGCAGGAGGAGAAGGGGACGACAGAGGATGAGATGCCTTGATGGCATCACCGACTCAAAGCACATCAGTTTGAGTAAACTCCAGGGGTTGGCGGAGGATAGGGAGGCCTGGCGTGCTACAGTCCATGGGATCGCAAAGAGTGGGACACGACTGAGCGACTGAACTGACTGGCTGAAAACTAAATTTAGAAAAGAAAGTGAGCCCCTAGTGTGAGTGATTCAATGCATAGGCGACAGGTTGGTGGCAAGTACGACAGCTGTGGCTCTTCCCGTGTACTGGACATCACCAGAGCCAGTGGAGTCTGCAGACAAACAAACTCCCTTGCTGTACAAGCTTCCCATTTACTAATCCTGCCCTGAGGATGCTCTCCAACCCAAGAGCATGCTTCACAGCCTGCAGTGACAGGCTTCTTCCTGAAAATTTCAAACGCGTGCTCTGTTTTAATAGCCTGGACCAAACCCAGGAAGCACTGAGCCTCTGCACACAGTTGCTGTCTTGGATCTTATTTCGCCAGTGGCTGCTTTTCTGATGGGTTCTGCTCTCCTTGGGAATTCCCCTGCTAACTCTGCAGCCCTTCACTTCTGCCCACTTCCTCCGTGGTGCTTCTGTCTCCCGCTCCAGACACACAGCAGAAACTGGCAGTTTGCAGCATCAGTTACCAAGAGGCACGGAGATGTCCAGGCCTGCTGCTCTGTTCCCCACACTTAACTTAGATATGAGGAGTTGGAAAGGGCCCTCAAGGTAGCAGTGAACTAGGATGACATTGGCTTTTGTCTCAGACAGACATAAAAACAAACAAATACTAAAGACTTCTTTCGAGCTAGTTTATTTCAGATGCCCCTGACTTAACAGTCCACAAGATCCACCTCTTATCTGCATTTCCATAGATTTAATTCCAAGTTGAAATTAAGCTTCTAATCAAGAGCTTGGAAAAACTATTCTGCCAAGCAGGAGAGTTTTTCTTATTCCTTCTATAGCCTAAACTCGCCCATTTGTCCTCTCCTGTCATTCCCTGACTTATTGTGTTTACTACTTTTCTTCTAACAAATCTTTTTTTCCTAGTCCCTTAAGCCCTTCTCGTGTCTGCCATGTATTTTATCCTCTTCCCGAGAAACATTGTCCGAACTGAATGGCAGAGCTCGAGGAGAGCAGGGGTTTCGAGCCCAACAGCTGGGGTTCACAATCCCGACTCTGCTACATACATGCTGTGCAACCCTGGGCATGTTGGTTAACCTCTCTGCGCCTTAGTTTCCTCAGAGGTTAAACTGAGGTGCCTTCATCATAGGGTTATGTGCAGATGAAATGTGCTGACATATGAAAAACTCTGAGGGACTTCCCTGGTGGTCCAGTGGCTAAGACTCTGCTCTGCCAATGCAGGCAACTCAGGTTCGATCCCTGGTCCAGGAACTAGGTCCTACATGCTGCAACTAAGACACAGCACAGCCAAATAAGTAAAGTGTAATAAAGTACACAAGGAAAAAGGCCGCAGAAGTGTGCGCTGTTGTATGCCCCAGAATGTGAGTGTTCCCAGGGTGAGCCAGACCGAATAGCTGGCCTCAAGGAGCTCATCCTCAAGTGAGAGAGGAATGGCAAGGGGAAAAACAACAATAATAGAGTCAAGAGATAACAGTGAACTCAAGATAAAGGCGGGCTTCCCAGGTGGTACCAGCGGTAAAGAGCCTGCCTGCCAATGCAGGAGACATAAGAGACACGAATTCGATCCCTGGGTGGGGAAGATCCCCGGAGGAGGGCATGGCAACCCACTCCAGTATTTTTGCCTGGAGAATCCCATGGACAGAGAAACCTGGCAGGCTACAGTCCAAAGGGTCACAAAGACTCAGACAAGATTGAAGTGACATAGCAGGCACTTACACAAGGTAAAAGTCACACTCTGTGAGAACACAAAGGTCAGGGCAGTTCACCCCACTGGTGAATCTAGGACTGCTTGCTCCCTGGCACTGGGCATTAGGGGTGAGAAGTCTGATGAATCCTGGGTCTATTAGTCATCCATTTCTGCAAAATAAATTACTCCAAAACTTGAGGCTTAATAACAACAAACATTCGCTGTCTTTGGACGTTTCTAGCATTCCAGCAGTTATAAATCTACCTTCCAATGCAGGGGGCATGGTTTTCGATCCCTGGTTGGGAAAGTAAGATCCCACATGCCTCGGGGCGACTACCGAGCTAGCGAGCTCCAGAGCCTGCGCCACAACTAGGGAGTCTGTTCACTGCAACAAACGAGTCTGTGTGTCAGAACTAAGACCTGAAGCAGTCCATTTTTTTTTTTAACTAAAATTTTTTTTCATTTTACTATCTCACATGGTTTTGGTGGGTCAGGAATTCAGGACTGACTCACCTGGAGGTTTCTGGCTCAGGGTCTCCCTTCAGATTACCGGCAGACTTCAGCAGAGCCTACTGTCATGCGAAGGCTTGGCTGGGGCAGAGGATCCCCTTCCAACAGGGTTCCCACACGTGCCGGCCAGGGGAGAGCTGGCCGTGGGCAGCAAGCCTCGGTTCTCTGCAGGTGTCCCTCACCACAGGATGCTGCGCAAGTGTCCTCAGCTGGAGGCCAGCTTCTCCAGAGCAAGTCACCCCTGGGAGAACTGGTGGATGGGGCAATGTCCTGTTAGACCTAGCCTCAGCAGTCACACTGTGTTCCACAAGGCTGGCTACACAAGGCAGCCCTAGGAAGGAGTAAAAAAGTCGAGAACCACTAGAGGGGACATTCCTAGTGGTCCAGGGGATTAGAATCTGCCTGCCAATGCAGGGGAAGCAGGTTTGATTCCTGGTCCGGGAAGATTCCAAGTGCCATGGAGCATCTAAGCCCAGGCACAACTACTGAGGCTGTGCTCTGCAACCAGAGAAGCTGCCGCAAGGAGAAACCCGGGCACTGCAACCAAGAGTAGCCCCCGCTCCCTGCAACTAGAGAAAGCTCGCGCACAAGTAACAAAGACCCAGCACAGCCAAAACAGAAGAAATAAATAAAAATGAGTCACTGGAGACCATTTGGAGGCTGGCGATCACAAAGGGCAGGGCTATGCCAGGCTGTGCCATGCATGGCAAAGGGTAGATGGAGACCCTGGGCCCCAGAGGCTTGCTGTGGCCCCAACAGACAGGGTTTTGGCATGAGGAAAAACCACATAACTGCCTTAAGCAGATGAAGCTGTTACTAAATACTAAGAGTTGATTTTTTTAAAAAAAAGTTGTTATCAACTCCCAAAGCTCCCAAGATCTACTTTCCCCCTTGTAATGAGACACCAGTTTAAACTGGGCAGTTAATTGGATAGCTGGATCCTCTAGGAGGTGAGCTCCCTGAGTGCGTGGGAGGGTTCCCTTTGGCATCCCCACTCCTGGTGCCTGGCCTGGCACGCAGGAGGCGCTGGATGAGTCTTTGTTGAGTGAGGCTGCGGGAGCCTACAGGCCCTTCTCCCTGTCTTGTGCTGAGGGCAACAGCCCCCAGGCTTACCCAGTCCCTGCACAACAGAGGGGCTGCCCCGCATACCTGCTCCTGAGAGCCAGGTGGGTAACAAAGCCAGAGTGTTTGGGTCTGATCGCTGCCCCTCCCTCCTGTTCAGCAGGAGCTCGTCTCCTGCACAAATGGGACACACAGGCCTCCATGTGAAGCAGAATTTGGCTGTGAAGGCAAATTTCCATCACTGTCTGTGGTCTTTTCAAACCAAGCATCAGAAAGCAAGGCTCCAGGGTGGGGTAATGTTTGGGCCCGAGCACAGCCACTGGCCCAGTGGCAGCACACTGTCCATCATCCTTTTTCAGGCAGAGAATCCTCCGTCTAGACAAGAAAGGGGCTTTGTCCCCACCCCAACCTGGGCCCCTGCCCCAGCATCTTTAAGCAGCCGGAGTCCTGGGAGAGTCCTGCATTTCGGAGCACTCCGGCTCTGACCTGGGAGTGCTCCGGCTCTGAGCTGGGATTCAGGATTCAGCTTACATGGGCAGCATGACTACTCCCTGTCGGGAGTGAGGTTTCATCTCTGTCCCTCTTGAGAGGGGAGGAACATGCCCTGATCCTAACTACACCACGTGCGTTCATCTCTTCCCTATAAAACAAATCCGAGTCCCTGAGTTCTGCATCTAATCAGAAACCGTGTGCTGGGTGATTTTTAAAATATTACCCTCCAAGTACATAGAGATGATGCCAAGAAGCCAGCCACTGTAAATCACCTCCTGCTCCCTGGACCATGACATGGTTACTGTCACCAGGCGAGCCGTTCACATAAAATCCCAAATGTCTCACCCTTTATCTTTCGATTTTACAAAATTTATTGATCTTCATAGCCATGAGAGGCAAGAGGAAATATATTTCAAGTTAATGTCTTTTATTACCGACCCAGCCGATCTTATAAAAGGCTCGGACTTATCCTCCCATCCAGTCACCAGCGTTTACAGCAACTTTTAAACATGTCTCTTTGCCTTTTGCTGACTTCTTCCCATGGTTTAGGACTCTTTGGGAATTCTCTGAGTAACTCTGATTTCAGGACCAGAACGAATAAATGGTTTAAGTTCTTTTGCAGCTCACTGGAAAGAGAATTTGAAGTTCCCTTGAGGAGACTGTTAACCACGGACCACAGAAACCTAAAAAGGAGCAAGCATTTCCCAAATTTACATCTTTTTCCGTATGGGACTAAGGAGAGGAGCACTCTCTGCCAAACAGATCCCCAGGCTCCCCGGTGTGCATGTCTGCTGTGTCCCAAGGTTTGAGAAAACAGCATTCAATTGCATCTCCACTTGCCAAGGAAAAAGTTATTACTGATAAATGTGAAATGAAGAATTGGTTTCTTTAAACATGTCCTTTAATGCTGAAGCTCCAATACTTCGGCCACTTGATGTAAAGAGCTGACTTGTTGGAAAAGACTTGGATGCTTGAAAAGATTGAGGGACAGAGGAGAAGGGGGCAACAGAGGACGAGATGGTTGGATGGCATCACTGACTTGATGCGCATGAGTTTGAGCAAACTCCAGGAGATAGTGAAGGACAGGGAAGACTGGGGTGCTGCAGTCCATGGGGTCATGAAGAGTTGGACACGGCTTAACGACCAAACAACCACCACCACAAAGGGAACACGAACAAAGAAGTCACTGCGGAATTCCACCTTTGTTCCAACACGTAGAATTCCACCTTTGTTCTTTACAAAAGCAAGAAAAGATTGGTTTTAAAAACACCAGTCTTTATAGAAAAAGGACACGCACTTGCAGGCGTCAGACTTGGTGTGTTCCAATGTGGCCCATGTCCGATTGGCTCAAGAATGCAGAGGCTCAGGCTGCGTAACCAGCCAGCCCAAGTCCTGGGTCCCGCTTGGTGCATTTCACCTTGCTCTCCGTCCATGCTTTCTCCTCCCCTTAAGCTTGGTTTTGTGATGTCACCTATAGGCTCAGACACCTTGTAGGGAGTCACTGCCTGGACCCACAGAACAAAGTTGACAGCCGTCTGTCTCCAAGGCAGAAATCATCTGTGTATATCTCCAATGTTATACTCCATGAGATTTTTTTTGTTCCAGAGAGCCCAGCAAACCCAAATGTACAGCTGCCTTCAGACTTCACTTATGGCAGCCTCACAGCCAGCATGCCTCCCAAGCCTTTCTAAAGTCTCCACGCCTGTCAAGACACAGAGGCGGCTGAATGAGACCCTCCTCCTGCTCCAGACCACCGCCGATGTGCAGGCGCAAGGCGGCGCTGCGGCACGCTGGGCAGCTGGTCTCCGGCCCTGCCCTCTGTAACCCGTGGTGGGTGCTCAACCCACGCTGCGTGTACTTGTGCTGTGTGCGGCATTGCTCCCTCACAAGACTGTGCATCCGAGGGTGGGCCCCCTGCCCCACACACAGCTCTCCTCCCCGGAATCTAGCCCAAAGAGTGGGTACTGAATAGCCAGGTTTCAAATGGAACCAAATATGTCTGCAAAAATAAAATATTATGGCTCTAAGCTAGGAAAAAAATGATGCAAACTCATTTACTTTGTGGAAATCTTTGGAAGGTTAATTATAATAATACGTGTTCATTTTTCTCAAGTCACTATGGTGTCCACCTTCATTAAAGATCTGGGGCTGAGCTACCAATGAGGAAACATCTGGCAACATCTATAGGGAGTAATCACCTCTAGAAGGGACTGCTCCCTCGCTTGTGCCTGGGCCCGATACCTTTGGTGTTCCCCTTTCCCTGAAATGCACGCTTGTGCACGAGATGGCCAGCTCCTTGTCGGCAGCATCTCAGTGGTTGTACCTCTTTGAGATCCCAGGACTCTTCCGCACATGAGACGAGCTCAGAAAGTGCTTGAATAGGGCAGGCAGCAGACTGGGTCTCTCCAAACAAGTGAAACTAGCTTAATTCTCTGAGCTAATGAGAACTCACATATATTGGGGTTTCTAAATGCATTCAGTAAGGTTGAAAAACACTTTCTTTTTAGGTACAATGGGTTTGTTCCAGATTCAGTACCCAGCCTTATCAATGTATATTCCCACCGACAGTGCAAGAGGAGCAAGAGGAATGTAAAATCAATTTAGATTATGAGCCACTATGAAGAACAGTGTGGAGGGCCCTTAAAAAACTAAGAAGCTACCCAACAATCCCAGTACTGGGCGTATACCCTGAGGAAACCGTAATTGAAAAAGCACATAGTACCCCAATGTTCGTTGCAGCACTATTTACAATAGCTAGGACATGGAAGCGACCTAGAAGCAACCCACAGAAGAATGAATAAGAAAGTTGTGGTACATATACACAACGGAATATCAGCCATAAAAAAGCATGCGTGTGAATCAGTTCTAATGATGTGAATAAACCCAGAGCCTACTACCCAGAGCGAAGTCAGAAAGAGAAAAACAAATATTGTATTTTAATGCATATATATGGAGTATAGGAAGATGATACTGCTGAACTTATCTGCAGGGCAGCAGTGGAGACTCAGACATCGGGAACAGACTTGGGGGCACAGTCGGGGAAGGAGTGGGGGACGAACTGACAGAGGAGCATGGAAGCACCCACACCACCACACGGAAAATAGGCACCCAGCGGGAATTTGGTAAATGATTCAGGGAGCTCGAACCAGCAATCTGTGACAACCTAGAGGGGTGGGACGGAGTGGGAGGTGGGAGGGAAGCTCAAGAGGGAGGGGACATATGTACACCTATGACTGATTCATGTTGATGTAGGGCAGAAACCAACCCAATATTGTAAAGCAATTATCTTCCAAACAAAAATAAATTAATGTAATGTATGCCCAGTCTTCACAGTTCTCTCTGCTCTGTCCTGCGAGGTCCCACTGTTTTGGAGCAGAAAAGTAAAGCGTTTGTATCAGTCTGCTTGGACTGTTATAACAAAATGCACTGACTGAGTGGCTTAAACAGCAGAGAGTTACATCTCACGGTTCCGGAGGCTGCAAGTCCAAGAACAAGGTTCCAGCTGGCTTGGTGTCTGATGAGAACCCTCTCCCTGGCTGGCCGACAGCCACCTTCTCAGCGTCTTCACTTTGTGGGCTCTTCCTCTGCTTATAAGAAGCTCCACCCTCATGACCTAATTACCTCCCCATGGCCTAATTACCTCCCCATGGCCCTGTTTCCAAACACCATCACATGGTGGTGAGGGTTCAACGGGTGAGTTTTGCAGGAACGCACACCCTCAGTCCATAGCAGCCTTCTCTGGCTCTGGGCTTCCTCTTCATCTGTCACTGGGGCCTACAAGGACACATGGGCTTGCAGCGAGCTGCACATAGTGTCAGAAAGACGCCTCCACTCTAATCTGTGAAGAGACAGCAAGCTTGCAAGTCCCATCTGCTCGCAGCTCCCTACCTGTTAGAGCCAAGGGTCCCAGCAAGTGGGCACCAGGGGTTCAGGCAAAGCACAGCCTGCTCAACATTAATCACATGTTCCTGGCCATCTATTTGCCAGGAAAAAAAGAAAAAGCAAGGAAACAAAAAGAGATGGGAAAAAAAACATAAAAGAAAAACACATATACTTCACAATGTGACTTCAAGTATTTCGTGCATGAAATGGGAGCTTGCAGTTATCCTCAGACAGCCCAGAACTGTCTTTATTTTTTAGTTAATTATCTGTTTCTTTGTTTTTGTCTGCTTGCCGGGTCTCGGTTGCTGTGTGGGCTTTCTCCAGTTGCAGCGAGCAGGGGCTACTCCCGAGTTGCAGTGTGCAGGCTGCTCACTGCAGGGGCTTCCCTTGTTGTGGAGCGCCAGCTCCGGAGCACTCAGGCATAGCAGTTGTGGTACATGGGCTTAGCTGTTTCCTGGCATGTGGGATCTTCCCGGATCAGGGATTGAACCTGAGACCCCTGCATTAGCAGGCGGATTCTTAACCACGAGACCGCCAGGGAAGCCCCCAGAATTGTGTCTTCAGACATGAGATGCTCATATTCTTGAAAGGCTTCCCTGGTGGCTCGGTGCATAAAGACTCCACCTGCAGCGCAAGAGACCTTGCAGGGCAGGAGACCTGGGTTCAATCCTTGAGTCAGGAAGATCCCCTGGAGAAGGAAATGGCAATCCAGTATTCGTACCTGAGAAATCCCATGGACAGAGGAGACTGGCAGGCACGAGCAACTAAGCTGGTGCCCCACAACCACAGTCCATGGGGTCGCAAGAGTCAGACACAACTTAGCGAGTAAACCACCACCATATTCGTGAAAAGGTAAATTGGATTTCCCTCTTCCCAACAATGCGCTGTTCTGGGTATGAAGCTTTCAGATGACCTCTTTGTTAGTAGATGAGGGGTGTCATAACAGAGTTCCACCAGCTGGGGTGCTTACACAACAGAAATGCAGTGTCTGCTGGTTCCACAGGCTGGAAGTTCCAGATCCAGGTGTCAACACAGCTGGCACCTTCTTCAGGACTGGGACCCATGGCTCCATCCAGAGCTCTCTCCAGCTCTTAACGGTTTGCTGGCATTCACTGAGGTTCCTTGGGCTAGTAGATGTATCTCCCTGACCTCTCCCTTCATCTTCACGTGGGCCTCCCTTAGTGTGTGTGTGTGTACGTGTGCACACGCACATGTCTAAATATTCTCCATTTAAAAGGAAATTATGCAAATGAATTTATTTACAAAACAGAAACAGACTCACAAACTTAGAGAATAAACTTAGGTTGCCAGGAGGGAAAGGATGGGGGAAAGGGATCGCTAGGGCTTTGGGGACAGACATGTACACATTCTTATACTTAAAATGGATAATCAGCAAGGACGTAGTGTACAGCACATTCTGCTCAATGTTATGTGGTAGCCTGGATGGGAGGGGAGTTTGGGGGAAATGGATACATGTATATGTATGGCTGACTTCCTTTGTCATATACCTGAAACTACCACATTTCTAATCGGCAATTAACATGGTAGCCCGCCAGGCTCCTCTGTCCATGGGATTTCCCAGGCATGAATACTGGAGTGGGTAGCCATTCCCTTCTTCAGGGGATCTTCCCAACCCAGGGATCGAACCCAGGTCTCCTGCATTGCAGGCAGATTCCTTACCCTCTGAGCCACTGGAGAAGCCCCATCAGTTTACTATGGATGTCTTAACAAGGTACCACAGATTGGTGGTCTTAAAAACGAGCAAGTTTTTTTTCATGTGATTTCGTTTCGGCTGCACTGGGTCTTCACTGCTGTGCGCCAGCTTCCTCTGGCTGCAGCGAGGAAGGGCTCCTCTTCGCTGGTGCACAGGCTCTACGTACAGGGCTCACTAGTGCAACTCCCGGGCTCTGAAGCGCGGGCTCGGGAGCTGGGGCGCACGGGCTGCTCGGCATGTGGGATCTTCCACAGGGATCAAACCAATCTCTCCTGCATTGGCAGGCAGATAACCACTGGACCACCAGGAGAGTCCCAACACTAGAAATTTATCTTCTTACAGTTCTGGAGGTTGTAGTGCAAGAGCACGTTGTTGGCAAGGTTGGTTTCTTCTGAGGGCCATGACGGAGAATCTATTTCCCTTGCCTCTCCCCTAGCTTCCAGTGATTCACTGGCAACCTTTGGCATTCTTTGTTTTGTGGAAGCATCTTCACGCTCTCTGCCTTTATCTTCACATAGTGTTCTCCTTGTACACACATGTCCGGACTTCCCCTTTTTCTAAAGATTCCAGACATATTGGATTAGGGGCTCACCTTACTTCAAGAATGATCTTTCCTTAACTAATTACATCAGCAACTCTCTTCAGTGAGGTCACATCGTAGGATACAGGAGGTTAGGACTCAAGCATATGAATTTAGGCGGGGCGGGGGGGGGGACACAATTCAAACCACAACACAATGTGTCTGGCACTGGATAAGCTCCAGACACAGGGAAATAAATACGATGAGGCTCCAAGAATGAAGCAACTCACCGCAGGGAAACTGACGGCTGCATCCCCTCTCTCTATTCTCACAGCTGTAACCAGCTCCAAACAGACATGAGCCCAGTGCAAGCCAGATGCCCATGATCTAGAAGATTCCCCAGTGCACACTGGGGTAACACCTTTTACCACAGGTAGACAGGTAAGGTTGGGGGAGACTTTGCAGATTCTGTAGGTCTAAAAATCTAGGCCCTATGTCTGAGTCTTAGGGACACAGAAACAGGAGGCACTCAGATGACCCGGCTCCTCTGCCCACAGGATTCTCCAGGTGTGAACACTGGAGTGGGTTGCCATTTCCTTCTCCAGGGGATCTTCCCAACCCAGGGATCAAACCTGGGTCTCCCCCATCACATGCAGATTCTGAGCCATGAGAGAACATTTAATACAATGAAAGAGCCGCTCTAATGGAGGATGGACCACAGGTGATGGATCCTACCTCCTGCTCCAGGGAGTAGAGGGCTGCCAGGTGAATCTGCGGAGACCAGCCTGGAGCCGGAGCCACGAAGGATGCAACAGCTTACCTGGGGCTCAGGATGGAGACATGCCGGCAGAGGGAAGACCGGGCATACAGCGCGCTGGGGAGTGACAGGTCCTGGGCACGTTTCTGAGAACCTCGATTGTGCACTGCTGTTCAGACAGTTTCTTATCACCGAGCTGGTATGTGTGAGAAGTGAAAGTGTACAATACCAGTGGTTTCAGCAATAGGGCGTTTATGCACCTAAAAAGCTCTGAAAACGCCTTGATGTGCTTGCAGACAATTTTAAAACTAGGGGGAAAAATAAGTAAAGTAGGGTAACTAGTTTCTTAACTTCTGATCATTTCAAAGATACCCTAAGAAAAGTGAATTTGTTTTTACTAATGTGTTTTAGAAATGTCTGCCATCTGAAGGACCCCGATTTTTTTTAAATCTAAAATTTAATCTGCGTTGTATGAAAGAAGAAAACAATCTCTCTTCAACCTCCTTTATCTCTTTTCTCCTTTAAGAAGGTGTGGTAGGTTTTCTTGAGATGCTCATCAGACTCTTCTCCATCTTTCTCCAAGGTCCTCTCGTGGGATATGTACAGTGTCATTTCCGGTTCCTTGCTTCTCCCAAAGGTGACTTAGCCAAGAGCAGAGGAAACAAATCTCTACCCCTCTTTCCCTTTTCAAGTCTTTATTGAATTTTTACAATGTTGTTTAGGTTCAATGGTTTGGTTTTTTGGCTGCAAGGCATGTACGATATGAGCTCCCCAAAGTGAAAGTGAAAGTGAAGTCACTCAGTCGTGTCCCACTCTTTGCGACCCGTGGACTGTAGCCCACCAAGCTCCTCCGTTCATGGGATTCTCCAGGCAAGAATACTGGAGTGGGTTGCCATTTCCTTCTCCCCAACCAGGGATCAAATCTGCACTGGAAGGTGAAGTCTTAACTTCTGAACCACCAGGGAAGTGCCTCTGTCTTTACCTTTGAGTGCAAAGCTCAGGTCCTGGGATTGGGCCACAAGGAATCTGTGCCCACACAAAGTGACACTCTGGCCTCAGTTGTAGAGGTGTCTCCCGGGCCGGGTGGAGAGTCCTAGGATGATCTGAGCCGTGAAATTTGCACAGTTTGGGGGATCCATGAACAGAAAGCTACTCAGACTCCAAGGCAAAGCCCACCAGTGGCCAAAACCCTGAAGTTACCCAGAAGAGGTAGACAGAGCAAATAACCATTTAACGATCCAGAATCCATGAGCCTGATCCAACTGTGCAGGATGTGGCTGCTGGGAGCGGCCGGTGGGAAGCTGTGGCCCCAAGGGCAGGCGTGAATCAGAGCTGGGATGAAGGCAGGACAAGAGGCAATGGCAGAGACCAGCAGGGCCTGACAAGCAAGGGCAGGCAGAGGAGCAGCTTCCTAGCCTAAGAGGAGAGATGCTGCTCCAGGGCCAAGCAGCCGCCCAACCCCAAGCACCGGGCACACCCCCCAGGAGAGGCTGGGGCCCCAGTGGACCCGGATGAAGTTTGCTCTTCCCATGCACAATGGGAGCCTGAGAAATTCAACTGAAGAAAAGCCAGGTGCGTTTCCTGCACCCAACTCCTGTGTCTAAGATTCATGCCTCCCAGACACAGGCTTGTTGGATTACGACAGGGCTTCTCCTCAAATTGGCCGGGTGAAGGGGGAGCATGGGGCAGGGGGGACAGCGACCCACAGGAACCCCACCCAGCTGCAAGCTAAGAGTTTAAGGAGGAGGTGGGAGGGAAGGAGAGTCAAAGATTTGAATGCAAAGCAGATAAAAGCAAGTGAGAAAGGTGGGATCTGGGAGTCATCTCGCGGCTTTTTGTCATAACAACTCCTGAGAGGACTTCCCTGGTGGTCCAGCGGTTAAGAATCCCCTGCCAATGCAGGGCTCATGGGTTTGACCCCAGGTCCAGGAAGATCCCCCACAAAGAGCAACTAAGCTGGTGAGCCACAGCCACTGAAGTCTAAGCACCCTAATCCCATGCTCCGCAACAAGAGCAGCCACCACAGTGAGGAGCTTGCACGGCACGCTAGAGAAAGCCTGCGTGCAGAGCTTCCCCGGCGGCCCACTGTTTAAGAACCCATCTTCCAACGCGGGAGACAGGGCTTCAATCCTCTGTCAGGGAACGAAAATCCCACATACCCGGGAGCAACCGAGCCTGCCCGCCGCAACTACCTGATCCGTGCACCACAACAAAGGATCCCACCTGACTCAACGAGGAACTTGCATGTCACGACTAAGGCCCGACACAGGCAAATAAGCAAGAAACTGAAGAATAAACAACAGATTAGAAAGGCAGAAGAGGTGACTTTAAGGCCTTTCTATTTTAATAGACAATGATTTTGCAAACTTCTCTCTCCCTCACACACACACACACACACACACAGGGTATTTTGTTAGTATTAACCAAAGGTCAAAACAGCAACTTTGACCTTAACTCAGAAAGGACCTCCACAATAAGGAAAAAGTCTCTGAGTGTGGGGAGTATAAACCACTATAACCCTTCTGAGAGCAATTTGAGAGCAGGTATTATACTTAAAGCCTGAAATTTTTCATACCCTGTGACCTAGTAATTCAGTTTTCGAGTATCATAAGGAAATAGGATGTATAAAAGACTTATGATCCCAAATGGTTTACACAACCTTATTTATGATGGTAAAAAACAGGGAGCAATCTTGGCATCTAACCATGAAAGAAGGATGTCGCTAAAATGCGACAGTGAGAAGTACGCATGCCCCTTTGGGTGGATAGGACTCCTGAGTCCCCATCGCCCTCACCCACAAGAAGAGCTATGGAATCTTCAGGAACACCCAGGGGCTGCGTGCATCCCCCGTCTACGGCATTCAGAGTGAGGAGGAGGGGATAGACAGTGGTTCTACGGCCAGACCAGCCCAAGTTCAAATCCGGCTCAGTCTCACCTGGGCCAGGTGGCCTTGGCAAACCTTCCACCACCCCTACCATCTACCCCCCACACAGACGTTCATGGAAAGTGGGTTGAAATCCTGAACCTGATGGGCTCTTGAAGAATTACACCGGGCCCAGCCACCAAGCGTGCACTCTCAGTCCTGGCAGACTCTTTGTGATCCCATGGACTATAGCCCGCCACACTCTGCTGTCCACAGAATTCTCCAGGCAAGAATTCTGGAGTGGGTTGCCATTCCCTTCTTCAGTGGATCCTCCCTATCCAGGGGATGAACCCGAGTCTCCTGTGTGTTTCCTGCATTGACAGGTAGATTCTTTACTGTTGAGCCACCTGCACCCAGGGGAGCTAGCAATAATCCAGTTTACTCAGTCAGCATACTGCAGAATCAGGATTTAAATTTTGGCCCAGCCTCCAAAAACCAAAAACAAAATAAGCAAATAAATAAAATCAAATAAACTTTGGGCCAGCCTGCTCCAGGATTATCATTGATAATATTTCTCTTTTTCATCATTTAGCCTTTTTTTTCTAATTCCCAAGGAGTTATGAAATGGTCAAGGAGACCGAAAAGTTTGACGAGAAAGGAGAGTTCGGTCCACATGCTTTGCCCATTTCTGGTCGGTTCCCAAAGGAGACATTGGGTGCCTCTTGGCACTGGCAGGTCAGTATAAACCCCTGACAGGTTTCTGCCATAAGTCATATGAGATCACCGTGGAACCGCAGAGCAGGGCCCCTCACTTGCTTCACGCAGGGCATGTCATTCATTCACATAACCACACCGTAGAGTTAGTAAAGCACAGCAGAAAACGTGTTTGCTGAGAGAACAAAGAACTAGAGCTCCAAGCATCCTTACCTTGTCCTGAAGGATCCCGGACGAGCCCCCAAGATGAAAGGTTGTTGAATCACGACGCTGGGATTCTTGGCCCCCGGAGGAGAATTCAATCCGGGGCCAGAGACGAGGCTTGATCGCTCAGAGCTTTTGTGTAATAAAGTTTTATTAAAGTATAAAGGAGATAGAGAAAGCTTCTGACATAGGCATCAGAAGGAGGCAGGAAGAGCGCCCCCATTTAGCCTTTCTTTTTAAATTGGAGTCTAATAATTGCTTCACAATGTTGTGTTAGTTTCTGCTGCACAGCAAAGTGAATCAGCTATTTATATATATACACATACATCGCCTCCCTCCGGAGCCTCCCTCCCCCATCTCCCACCCCACCCCTCTAGGTCACCACAGAGCACTTCGCTGAGCTCCCTGTGTCGTGCAGCAGCTTTCCACTAGCTTTCTATTTCACACATGATCGTGTATACATGTCAGTGCCACGCTCTCAATTCAATTATTGCTATTTCTGTCCTTCTGCCCTGGCGCCTTTTCTAGATCATCCTCCCGAAATCCCCAGGGAAGCAGCAATGGCATGAACCACAAGAGGCAGCGATCCAGCTGGGGATCGGAACATGGTCTTTGCCTTTGGGACACAAGGAATTGATTCAAGAGATCATGGAAGTCGGCTGCTGGGAAGCTCCAAGTCCTGGAATTAGGGTGCTGGAGGGACATCCAAAGACAACAGTTCCGGGTTTGGAAGAAGATGTCGTCTTGCATCTAGGAGATGGTAACCCACTCCAGTGTTCTTGCCTGAAAAATCCCATGGACAGAGGAGCCTGGTGGGCTACAGTCCATGGGGTTGTAGAGAGTCGGACACGACTGAGCGACTGAGCACTCTCACATTCAGGTGGCCCTCCACCATGACCAGCTGTCAGGGGACGTGGGCTGAACTCCCAGGCAGGGAGGGACATCTTGCTTTGCTTGGCCGAAACCAGTGTGTTTTTCCAGGTGATGAGGGAGTCAGGAGGTTACTGTCTTGCCTGCTGCAGACAGAAAATGTACTGGTGGCAGCTGCCTGGAAGAGGTTCCTTCCCCAGGAGCTCAGGGTGGTGGACTTGGCCCTGATGGGCGTCGAACTCAGAGTCAGTAGCTCTCCCTGCACCGTGGAGACCCCCGGGCACTTCGCCAAGAGAAGCTCCATCTTCCCCTCCACTGTACACTCTTCACTTCCCCTTGACCTTGAAAAATATACATATTCACCAACTCACCCTGCGAGCTTCTTCTGCCATGTTTGCGGCACTCTTTTGACAGCCTTTCTTGGGGTTTCCTTTCTTTTTTCTGGGGTTTCATGTCCCCCTGGAGATGGCATCTCTCCAGAGGCTGCTTGGGTTGTGATGATATATTGCAAGGCAGAATGGAGGCTCCTCGATAGAACAAATATCACTGCCGTGTGTGAACAGATTGCCGGGCTGGTCACGGCAGCCACCGCCCGTGGTCTACAAGCAACACAAATGCTTCTTCCAGGCCCACAGACGCATCTGGGGCTGCTTCCTCGCCCTCCTTCCTTCTCGCCCCTCTTTCTTTCCCTTTCTTCTTCTTTCCTCCTCCCTCCTTTCCTCTCCTTCCCTCCTTTCTTCCTCCTCTTCCTCTTCTTCAAAGAAACCGCATGGAAATAGGAAAAAATGATGCAAATGAACTTCCTTGCAAAACAGACTCACAGATCAAGGGAACAGATTTATGGTTGCCAGACGGGAGAGGGGCTGGGGAGGGATGAAGAAGTAGGAGCCTGGAATTACCACACACGCGTGTGTGCATGTGTGGTGAGCTGCTTCAGTCACGTCTGACTCTGTGATGCTGTGGTCTGTAGCCCACCAGGCTCCTCTGTCCGTGGGATTCTCCAGGCAAGAATACTGGAGGGGTTGCATGCCCTCCTCCAGGGGATCTTCCCAGCCCAGGGATCGAACCCGCATCTGTTGCGTCTCCTGCATGGGCAGGCAGGTTACCACTAGCACCATCTGGGAAGCTCCAACATACTCAACCTACTATATAAAAATACATAACCAACAAGGACCTACTGTATAGCGCAGGGAACTCAATATTCTGTAATAACCTAACTGGGAAAAGAATTTGAAAAAAATAGATATATGGATAGCTGAATCGCTCTGTTATACACTTGAAGCTAATACAGCACGTTAATAAACTATACCCCAATATACATTTTTTAATAAAAAATAAAAAGGACCATGTGGAAATAAGGTTGACAAATTCTGCAGGCGCTCTAAGAGTCACAGCAAAACACTCCAAAGACTCGTGCAGGGGAGGTGAGCCAGACACCTCCGCGTGGTTTCACCCAAGCTACAGTCACCCTTCCTGGGATGAAAAACAGGCACGGGCAGAGGGACCATTTCCTGAGAGCCTCTTGAATGCTAAGTGCACTGACAAGCCTGTGGGGCAGGTATGGTCCTTCCAGTCTGTAAACTTGAAACTGAACCCAGGGCTCAGGAGAGGTGCAGGCACGATAGAGACAGGACCAGATCCATCTGACAGCAGTGAACCCACCAAAGAGGCTCTTGTTGAAATATGAAAACCAGTGATCTTTGCCAAAAGGTCACAATAAAAAGATCCCTGTGTGTTCACTCAGTAATACTAAACAACAAGGAGAAAGTATGATATACAACTATAGACTACAATGTGAGTGACTCCTATAACCTGATGGGTCTGGCTTACACCAGCTCATAAAGCTGATTGTGGAATATTCTGAAATTTTGCAAGCTAATTGCTAAATCGTTGGTGGCTTGAAATCAGCCAAAGTGGGAGAATTTACACCATTGAAATGGGCAGACACTACAAACAGGACCTTTTTCTTCCTTTCCTTCTTTTTCCTTATTTTCATCTCTTTTTCTTTTTTTCCTTTCATTTTCAATTTCATTCTTTTTCTTTTATCCCTTTCCCTCTTTTTCTTTTCTTTTAAAGAAACAACTTACCAGCACACCACAGGGTGGGTCTTACAGACAGTGATCAGAAGTAAGCACACATAGGGCCTCCACGGTGGCTCAATGGGAAAGAATCTACCAGCCAATGCAGGAGATACAGGTTTGATCCCTGTTCCAGAAGGATCCCACGGGCCACAGAGCAGCTAAGTCCATGGGCCACAGAGCAGCTAAGTCCACGCCCCACAGCTATTGACCCTGTGCTGTACAGTCTGGGAGTCACCACTGCTGAGCTCATGTGCGGCAACTCCTGAAGCCCATGGGTGCAGAGCCCACGCTCTGCAACAAGAGAAGCCACCCCAGTGAGAAGCTTGAGCACAACTAGAAAGTAGTCCCCGCTCCCCAGAACTAGAAAGAGCCCATGCAGCAGCGAAGACCCAGCACAGCCAACAAGAAACATAACTAAATAGGTAATTGTTTACAAAATAAGCTAGCCAGACAGAAAAGCGGGCATACTGATCCCATTTATAAGGAGTTCTAGAACAGGGAAGGCTGATATATGTTGCTGGAAGTCAGAATAGTGGTCTGGGACCACGTCCCCTCTTCCATCGTCCAGGATCTACCTTCTCACACAGAGCAGATCCACCATCTTTCCTGAATGACTTCTTTTCCCTCTGCTAATCCAACCCTGCTAAGGATGTGTTTGCCTTGAATTATCTGGATGTGTTCCTTTAAGAGATGTCAAGAGTAGACTTCCCCGTTATAAATCAGCTTGCGTAGAAAGAGTAGCTTTGTTAAGCAACATGTTCAGATGCTAATCCTACTTAAGCCCGGTGGAGTAGAGCATTTCTCAACACGGATTTCTAAGAAGAAAGCTACAGTGAGGATTCAGGTTGCAGGATTTGCTCACAGAAGCTATTTCAGTAGGTAGTTTCTCCATTTAGGTTTAGAGCACAGGTTCTGTCCTACTTTGGGGGCTTTCATTCCAAAAATGATTTATTTTTTTGAGCTTTCGTGCTGTCACTTCAGACGTGTCTGACTCTCTGCGGCCCCATGGACTGTGGCCCGCCAGGCTCCTCTGTCTGTGGGATTCTCCAGGCAAAAATACTGGAGTGGGTTGCTATACTCTCCCGCAGGGGATCTTCCCGACCCAGGGATGGAACCCAGGTCTCTTACACCTCCTTCGATGGCAGGTGGGTTTTTACCACTGGCGCCACCTGGAAAACCCTTGTTGAGCGTGGACAATGCTATCCTTATCAGTTTCGTTCTTCTGGTGTTACCGGGGCTCCTGCTTATCCTATGCTGACGTTTTGAAGGTGCTTCTCTGGGTTGTTTACTGTCTCTGGGTGACCATCTAGGAAGGGGCAGAAGCCACTGGGTCTCCTTATATTTCTGGGTAAAGCACAGGCATACAGGGCTTCATTGCTTCGGCTGTGAGTGTACAGGACCACCTACTTGGTCAACTTGTGAACTGGGGCTGGGATGGCCGGGGTTTTGCTGCTTCTGCTACAAACAGACCAGATCTCCTGCAGGGACCATCGGTGTGGAGCTGTGGCTGGGGGTCCCCACTCCATCTCTGCTGGACTTCCTTTCTTGGTCCTTTGTGCAGGGACAACAAGCTTTTCTCACTCATCTGTCTGTCTGTTTGTTGTCTGTGCACACTGGAAAGTCTAGATTGCAGACCTCCCCTGCATCCAGTCCAGGAGAGGAAAAGAAAACCCCAGGAACTCACCACCTAGCTGCTCCTCAAGTCCTCTTCCATCCCATCCTCCTCTTCCTGTTCAGCTCGGAGTACTTTTACAATTGTCTTTGCTATAATTTCCAGGGGGTTTAGTTATAACTTTGTGGGGAGGAACTGGGGGAAATAAGCATATGCTATCATTTGGGAACCAAAAAAGTTGGCATGTATGTTTGCTGCCCACTCCAGGCAGGACTCTGCACTCAGCTTCCACAGTTACCCAGACAGAAGCAAACCCTCACGGACTTCCCTGAATGCCTGGACCATGAGCATGGGGTGCCTCTTCTACAAGACTGTTGCTTTTCCAGGGGTAAAATTTCACAAGAGTGAAATGTTAGTCGCTCAATCGTGTGACCCATGGACTGTAGCCTGCCAGGCTCCTCTGTCCATGGAATTCTCCAGGCAAGAATGTTGGAGTGGGTAGGCACTCCTTTCTCCAGGAGATCTTCCTAACTCAGGGATCAAACCCAGGTCTCCTGCATTGTAGGCAGATACTTTACCATCTAAACCACCGGGGGAGCCACAAGGGTGAATCTTCCATTAATCCGAAGTTTCAGAGTTGCTTTCATTTTAATCAGAGGGGATGGAAAGTTTTCTCAATGTACTGCAAAGTCACCAAATGGGTCAAAGTCTGAATTTTTCCCGGTGCGCTCCCTCCTTTGCTGTGCCCTGTCTCCTGCCCACAGTCCAGCTCAGTAACTGGAGCTGCCTTCCAACTGCTTCCACCTGTTTCTGTAGCTCCCCTCTCCCCTGCCTTACTGCCAGCCTGCCAGCTGTCTCTCTGACTTCAGGGTACCTATGTTCAGAGTCTGTTCAATCCTTACTTCTAACTCTCTGAGGGTGAAGCAAATCATTGAGCCAAGAGTGTGTTTATTGGAATCTAAATGAAGAGTAAAATTCACTCTGCAGAGACACCTGACAGACATGTGGGTTATGAGCCAGAGTTGGGGAGCTGCTGGGGAGCTTGGAGTTTTGATAATATTTTGGCAGTTCTATGGCTGTTTTTATTACATGTTTGTTATTGGCTGTGTTCCAGATTATCAAGGCTGCTAGAAAAGTGCCTTCTAGAAAATGAAGCACTTTGACATGTATTTTATAAACAGTTGCCATCTCACACAACATCTGACAGTTTTAAGTTCATGACATGGACTCAGAGTCCTTGTTGGGTGAAACAGACAAAAATGAAGATACTTTCTTTTCCTACTTTTCTATTACAAGAAAAAGAGCTGAAAGGATCTTTTACAACCTTCTCCAAAGGAAATTATTTCTGCACCAAAATCAAACATGAGACATTTCAACCCAAAATAAAATCTGACAATGCCCTGGGTAACTTAATTATAGCTTTTCTCCAAGAACATAGTATGAAAGCGAAAGAGGGGGTTTTGGTTGAGTTTTGTTGGAAATTAAATCCAGTTATAGTTAGCATTAATTCAGTACTGGGTAATGGCCACTTCCAAAATGCAGAACACTCCTATCCTAGACCCAGATTTGAATGATGGGACTTCTGCAAGGGACCTCCAACCACTGAAAGGAAACCTGGGTGCCCATACTGTAAGCCCTGGAACTAGGCCTCACTGGTAAATGGATGCACGTGACTTCACTGAACAAAAGTAACAGGCTGCCAAATACTTCAAAACTCACTTGTCTGGATTCAAGATAAGTCTTTGAAATAATCACGTGCCCTGATTCCCTAGTAACCTTTACCCAAGACTATAGAAGACTCTACATATGGACATCACCAGATGGCCAACACTGAAATCATATTGATTATATTCTTTGCAGCCAAAGATGGAGAAGCTTTATACAGTCAGCAAAAACAAGACCAGGAGCTGACTGTGGCTCAGATTATGGACTCCTTATTGCCAAATTCAGACTTAAATTGTGGAAAGTAGGGAAAACCACTACACCATTCAGTTATGACCTAAACCAAATCCCTTATGATTATTCAGTGGAAGTAAGAAATAGATTTAAGGGACTAGATCTGATAGAGTGCCTGATGAACTATGGACGGAGGTTCATGACATTGTACAGGAGATAGGAATCAAGACCATCCCCAAGAAAAAGAAAAGCAAAAAAGCAAAATGGTTGTCTGAGGAGGACTTACAAATAGCTGTGAAAAGAAGAGAAGCCAAAAGCAAAGGAGAAAAGGAAAGATATTCCCATCTGAATGCAGAGTTCCAAAGAATAGCAAGGAAAGATAAGAAAGCCTTCCTCAGCAATCAATGCAAAGAAATAGAAGAAAACAATAGAATGGGAAAGACTAGAGATCTCTTCAAGAAAATTAGAGATACCAAGGGAACATTTCATGCAAAATTGGGTTCAATAAAAGACAGAAATGGTCTGGACCTAACAGAAGCAGAAGATATTAAGAAGAGGTGACAAGAATACACAGAAAAACTGTACAAAAAAGATCTTCCTGACCCAGATAATCACGATGGTGTGATCACTCACCTAGAGCCAGACATCCTGGAATGTGAAGTCAAGAGGGCCTTAGGAAGCATCACAACAAACAGAGCTAGTGGATGTGATGGAATTCCAGTTGAGCTATTTCAAATCCTAAAAGACGATGCTAGGAAAGTGCTACAGTCAATATGTCAACAAATTTGGAAAACTCAGCCGTGGCCACAGGACTGGAAAAGGTCAGTTTTCATTCCAATCCCAAAGAAAGGCAATGCCAAAGAATGCTCACACTACCGCACAATTGCACTCATCTCACGTGCTCAAAAATTCTCCAAGCCAGTCTTCAGCAATACGTGAACTGTGAACTTCCAGATGTTCAAACTGGTTTTTGAAAAGGCAGAGGAACCAGAGATCAAATTGCCAACATCCACTGGATCATGGAAAAAGCAAGAGAGTTCCAGAAAAAACATTGATTTCTGCTTTATTGACTATGCCAAAGCCTTTGACTGTGTGGATCACAATAAACTGTGGAAAATTCTGAAAGAGATGGGCATACCAGACCACCTGATCTGCCTCTTGAGAAACCTACATGCAGGTCAGGAAGCAATAGTTAGAACTGGACATGGAACAACAGACTGGTTCCAAATAGGAAAAGGGGTACGTCAAGGCTGTATATTGTCACCCTGCTTATTTAACTTGTATGCAAATTACATCATGAGAAACATTGGGCTGGAAGAAGCACAAGCTGGAATCAAGATTGCTGGGAGAAATATCAATAACCTCAGATATGCAGATGACACCACCCTTATGGCAGAAAGTGAAGAAGAACTAAAGAGCCTCTTGATGAAAGTGAAAGTGGAGAGTGAAAAGTTGGCTTAAAGCTCAACATTCAGAAAACTAAGATCATGACATCCAGTCCCATCACTCCATGGCAAGTAGACAGGGAAACAGTGGAAACAGTGGCTGACTATTTTCTGGGCTCCAAAACCACTGCAGATGGTGATTGCAGCCATGAAATGAAAGGACGCTTACTCGTTGGAAAGAAAGTTATGATCAACCTAGACAGCATATAAAAAGCAGAGACATTACTTTGTCAACAAAGGTCCGTCTAGTCATGGCTATGGTTTTTCCAGTAGTCATGTATGGATGTGAGAGTTGGACTATAAGAAAAAGCTGAGCACTGAAGAAGCAATGCTTTTGAACTGTGGTGTTGGAGAAGACTCTTGAGAGTCCCTTGGACTGCAAGGAGATCCAACCAGTCCAACCTAAAGGAAATCAGTCCTGGGTGTTCATTGGAAGGACTGATGTTGAAGCTGAAACTCTAATACTTTGGCCACCTGATGCAAAGAGCTGACTTACTTGAAGAGACCCTGATGCTGGGAAAGATTGAGGGCAGGGGGAGAAGGGGATGACAGAAGATGAGATGGTTGGATGGCATCACCAACTCAATGGACATGGGTTTGGGTGAACTCCGGGAGTTGGTGATGGACAGGGAGGCCTGGTGTGCTGCAGTTCATAGGGTCGCAGAGAGTCGGACACGACTGAGCGACTGAACTGACCTGAACTCAACTGAACTGAACTGACAGAAACTTTGTTAACAGCACACATGTTAGGACTTGCTAAGCCACCTGCCTTGTCTTGCTGGTCTCCTCTGGTGCACAACTCCTGCATTGTTTCTTATTTAGTTGCTAAGTCACATCTGACTCTTTTGTGACCTCATGGACTGCAGCCTGCCAAGCTCCTCTGTCTATGGGATTTCCCAGAAAAGAATACTGGAGTGGGCTGCCATTTCCTTCTCCAGGCGATCTTTCCAATCCAGCTATCGAACCCGTGTCTCCAGCATCTCCTGCACTGGCGGGCAGGTTCTTTCTGATGCCCGATAGAAAGGGTTATTTGGATATATTTCCCCTTGTCCTCTCCTAAACACACTGATCGACTCATCTTGAACAGTCAGGTGATTTAACTGTGTTGAAGTCTCCTTTGTCCACTTTGAGGCCAAATGACATGGGCAATTATATCACCTTGAGGGTCTACTCCCCTTCTTAGGCATAGTCCTGTCCCCAGGGCTCCAAGAAGAGATGAAAGGAGAGTGGTCTCCAGAGCTGCTGTTTCCATGGACCCTCCTTCCGTTGTACATTGACCTGGCACCAGCTGAGCAGTGACTTCGGTCCAGCAGCTTCTGCATCTGGCCGTGTGGGAGTGTGCATGAGAGTGAGCGTGTGTGTCTGCCTGTATGTGAGTATGCAGAGATTCCAAATCAGGAAACCCTCATGGGCACTAGTTTCTGTTATTTTAAACTTTTTATTTCATACTGGAGCATAGTCGATTAACAAACAATGTCGTAGTGCTTTCAGGTGGACAGCAAAGGGACTCAGCCATACACAGGCACATGTGTCCACTCTCCCCCAAAGCCCCTCCCATCCAGGCTGCCATACGACATGGAGCAGAGTTCCCTAGCTACACAGTAGGTCCTTGTTGGCTATCCATTCTAAATAGAGCAGGGTACTCACGGCATGGGCACGAGTTTATTACCCAAGTCCCAGGACTCCAAACAGCCTCTCGTCAGTGCTCCCCATCTGACCTGCCCCATCCAGTCCCTCCTCCTCACACCTACCAGATGGGTCTTCCTGAAACCCAACTACAGGGAGCTGCAAAGTCCCTGTTCAGAACTTTCTGGAGACTCCCTGCCTCACTGCCTGGAGTGCAGTCTAGATCCGTTGTCTCCCCCACAGCCGCCCTCACTGCTCAGAAACTGCCTACTGACCTCTCATCGCTACCATAAACTCTCTCTCAGTCCAGCCATCTCCCCAACTCAGCAAGCAGAAATGAAACTACGCCACATATTTTGTAGGTACCATAATAACCCAGTACAAAAGTCTTGCTCTACTGGATGAAAAGTGCCTTCTAGGCAAGTGACCTTCAGATGCTCAGCTTCTCACGTGAGCCCCTGGCACACAGCACTCAGTTGATGTCCCACAAGTACACAAGTGCATCTTTCAGCGGACAAAGCATTTCAGGCCCTCCCTGGGATAAAGGATACATTCAAGGGAAAATCCAGGGGACCTCCCACATCAGGAAATTGTGTAGTGTAGGAGCCTGCTTGGTCCTTCAAAAAACCAAACATGTGCCTCCCAAGACGTCCATTGTGTGAATGCTAATCATGCACAGAGAGTGGGAAGGGCCCGGAGGCATGGCCAGCATCTCCCTTCAACACACCCTTGCACAGGGAGCAGGGGGCGAGGGAAGGCAGAGGAAGAGCAAGGACAGGGCAGACGTGATCTGCGCCGCTGTCCACTGATGGTCCCCAGTGCCTGGGCCAGGCTCTTCCTGCAGGAAAGGACGTGTGGAGAGGATTTCAACAGCTGACTCCCTTTCCTGCTTCCTCTCTCCTGGGTTCTTGGGCTCTCACTTCCTTTTTAAAACTTACTCCTAGAAAAGTATCTGAGAAGAAACCAGCTAAACGGTGCATCCCTGCCTTCCTTCTCATCCCAGAATTCTAGAAATGAAAGCAAGGTCTGCTTTAGAAAAGAAAACAATCCCTAAGCAGGATATATAACCGTAAGTGGGGGCGGTGCTCAGAGGACCAGACGCTTACACAAACCCGTGGAAGACAAGACCAGGGGGGTGCAGAGCCCACCTCCTCACCACACAGCCTTTCCTGTCCTATCCCCCCACCACGCCCCTCTCACTAATTGCAGTTAAGGAGATACAGCATTCAGGCAACCTCCTATTCAGAACTGGACAGTGTATCTGCAAAAGAACAAGCATTCAAAGAATAAATAACAAATAATCAACAAATATTTAAAGAATAAATAATTTCATTGTTGTTCAGTCATTAAGTCCTGTCCAACTGTTTGCGACCCCATGGACTGCGGCACACCAGGCTTCTCTGTCTCCCAGAGTTTGTTCAAATTCATGTCCATTGAGTCAGCGATGCTATCTAACCACCTCATCTTCTGCTGCCCCTTTCTCTTTGTGCCTTCAATCTTTCCGAGCATCAGGGTCTTTTCCAATGTATTATCCCTCTTCACATCAGTACTCAGCATTGGAGCTTTAGCTTCAGCAACAATCCTTCCAATGAACATTCAGGGTTGATTTCCTTTAGGATTGACTGGTTTGATCTCCTTGCAGTCCAGGGGTCTCTCCAGAGCCTTCTCCAGCACCACAGTTTGAAAGCATCATTTCTTCAGTGCTCAGGCTTCTTTATGGTCCAGCTCGCACATGCACACATGGCTACTGGAAAAAAGCATCAGTTCAAAAAAAAGCATAGCTGTGACTATATTTATGATAATATAAATATGTATAATATACATTTATATAAAATATCTATGTTTATATAGTATAAATATATAATATAGTACATATAATAATAAACAGTCAACGTAAGAAGCATCCATCTCACAAATGTAAGAATAAATTGGCCAGAAAAAGAACTAAAAAAGAATAAACAGAAAGGGATCCAAAAATAAACATACTTAATTTTATGGCAAACCTACGTACATATTCCTTTACACAGACAGTATTTTTAATTTTTAAAAAATTTTAAGTAAAATGTACTGAAAAGGTCACAAGTAAAATCTTCCAGGTATAAGGCTTCAGGAAAAGATGTGAGTAGAGGAGGGAGACGGAGAAGGCAATGGCAGCCCACTCCAGTGCTCTTGCCTGGAAAATCCCATGGGCGGAGGAGCCTGGTGGGCTGCAGTCCATGGGGTCGCTAAGAGTCAGACACGACTGAGCGACTTCACTTTCACTTTTCACTTTCATGCATTGGAGAAGGAAATGGCAACCCACTCCAGTATCTTGCCTGGAGAATCCCAGGGACGGGGGAGCCTGGTGGGCTTCCGTCTATGAGGTCGCACAGAGTCGGACACGACTGAAGCGACTTAGCAGCAGCAGCAGCAGCAGCAGCAGCAGCAGCAGCAGCAGCAGCAGCAGCAGCAGCAGCAGCAGAGGAGGGAGAAAAAGGAAAAAGAGGGGAGAAGGAGGAGGAGTGGTGGGAGGAGGAGAGGAGAAAATTCCACACTCAACCAAACTATCATTCACACGTGAGGGGAAAATTCCAGTTGTGTTGGATGGTTGCTCTCAGTTCTTTGCTCCTTCCTTGGCTAAGGTACCTTGAAGAGCCTCTCGGCAGAGAAGACGAGGTTGATACCCCCATCTTATTGCCTTTGGATTTGATCATGTGACTTGCTTTGACCAATCCTATGCGAGCAAAGCCTTGGACGATGTTGGCATGGTTTGGCTTAGCCTCTTGAACGTCTCTCATTTGCCATGAGAAGAGTATGCCTCCAGGAGCTGATTCTCCCATAATGAGATACATGGAGCAGATTCAAATCTGCTCTGACTTATCGTTGGAGCCAAGCTCAGCCAAGCCTATCCAGAAGCCACCAAACTCCAGCTGACCCACAAACCCACAGGTAAGCAAAATATAGGCTTGTCATTATAAGTCACAGGACCATGGGCTAATTGCTATATAATTAATTAATGTTATATAATTAATGCCACAGCACCTAGGGGCTTCCCAGGTGGTGCTAGTGGTAAGAACCTGCCTGCCAGTGCAGGAGATGTAAGAGACACGGGTTCAATCCCTAGATTGGGAAGATCCCCTGGAGGAGGACATGGCAACTCACTCCAGTATTAGCTCTGCTGGCAAAGAATCCACCTGGAATGCAGGAGGCCCCAGTTCAATTCTTGGGTCAGGAAGATCTCCTGGAGAAGGGATAGGCTACCCTGTCCAGTATTTTTGGACTTCCCTGGCGGCTCAGATGGAAAAGAATCTGCCTGCAGTGTGGGAGACCTGGGTTCAATCCCCGGGTTGGGAAGACCCACTGGAGGAGGGCATGGCAACCCAGGCTAGTATTCTCAGTATTCTTGCCTGGAGAATTCTATGGACAGAGGAGCCTGGCAGGCTACAGTCAACGGGGTCACAAAGAGTTGGGCACGACTGAGCGACTAAGCACACAGCACCCAATAGATGGATGCAGAAAGCTTACTATTCAGGCCCCTTCTGTGAAAGAATTACAAGAAAATATCCCTTCAAGGAACAACAACAAAAACCAGTGACAGGAAAAGAATAAACTATATAGTTACATCTAAACAAGTGTTGACTGTAGGAAAAAAGTTAACAATAATCTTGATGAGTATTCCAGACAGTCTCAAAATGAGAAGCGGTGACAGCAGCGAAAGTATAAAGGTTCTGTCTTGTTCAAAGGAGACAGGAGGCAGTGAGGAATATAGATGTAATTAAGTCAGCATCAATAGGGGGACAAAACTTGTAAGTCAAAGCTTTAATGCTGATCACTAGAAAAATACAGAATTGAGATCTAGTACTTTGAATCTGGGCTTCCCTGGTGGCTCAGCTGGTAAAGAATCTGCCCAGCAATGTGGGAGACCTGGGTTCGATCCCTGGGTTGGGAAGATCCCCTGGAGAAGGGAAAGGCTACCCACTCCAATATTCTGGCCTGGAGAATTCCATGGACTGAATAGTCCATGGGGTCGCAAAGAGTCAGACATGACTGAGCGACTTTCAGTTCACTTCACTTCACTTTCAATCTATTAGAATAAAAAAGGATGGATTAAAATGAAGAAAGCTATCAATCCACAGAAAGTAAGAAAACATTTTTAATTAAAAAAGAGATGAACAGGCACCATTATAGAAACAAAATTAGAGCAACATCACAGGAATGAATTCAAACACATCAGTAGAAATTCAAGGTTAAATTCTTCTACAAAGTCAGAAATTCTAGGATGAGTGAACACTCCTGAAAAAACAATGAAAAAGGATACAAAGAAAAGATTAGAAAGAAAAAAGCATACCATGAAAATACTAACAAGTAGATATTGGATCAATACTACTTCCAGACAATAGAATTCAAACATAAAAGTATCCATGAGGACAAACAAAACACATACTGAACATGAAAGTAGAATGTGTAATAATCAACGCTGACGCTCCTGACAACTAACTGCAAAATATTTCAGAGAGGAAACTGACCGAAAGGCAAGAGATGGTCAGATTCACCTCTTCCAAAACTAACAACACATCCCTGAAAACTGAAGGTCCAGAAGATCTGAGTAACAGGAATGACTGAATAGAGAAATTGATACCCCAGAAGCAGAAAGAAAGCATTAACTTCAAACACACAAAACCCTCACAAAAACTGGCAAACCATCAGACTTCAAAAAACACTTCAACAAGTTTCTCAAAGCAGAAATCCCACAAGGCCGCTTCACTAACTCAATTCCGTAAGTTATAAATTAATAGCAAAAAAGAACCCCAAACTCAATTCATCTGAGAACTTTAAAATAACCTTCTTAAAAAACAGACATAGCCAAGTCATGTTATTCATGCCTCCCAGATTGTTGCTATTGAAAATTTCCACTGATTGTATGTTATCCTTTTTTTTTTTTTAATCTTTTTCCCTCCTAGAATGTCCACCTCTGGGACTCACTTAGATATTAGATATAAAAATTATTAGACAATAATTTTGCTTTCCATGCAGTATATGATTTCTTTTTTTCTGACTTTAAAGTTTAAACTTTTTATTTTATATTGGGGTATAGTCGATTAACAATGTTGTGATGGTTTCAGGTGAACAGCGAAGGGACTCAGCCATACATATACATGTATCCATTCTCCCCCAAATGCCCCTCCCATCCAGGCTGCCGCACAACATTGAGTAGAGTTGCATGCACTATACCGTAGGTCCTTGTTGGTTATCCATTTTGAATACAGCAGTTCTTAATCAAGAACTATGGCCAAAGGGTATTTGGATATAAATATTCTTCACTTTTCATATTTATAGTACTGAAAATTCGTGGAACTCACTGGCTGTGCAGAACATAATAAAAGATTTTCATAGTCTTTTATTCTTAAAATCAGTACCTTTTACAGTATTCTTTCTACACAATCCTTCTTCACACCTGTAAAAATAGTTTGATTACATTAAATAAGGCTTCTGATTTCACTACTTTTATAAAGGGATCTTAAAGTAAGTAAGACAGAGCATGGCCAAGAGGAGCTACCCCATGTCCGAGGTCACGGACAGAAGCCAGGAGGACCCCATGCCAGAGGGGTGGCGGCCAAGAGGAGCTCCCCCACGTCTGAGATCAGGGGCAACAGCTGGGAGGAGCAACCCCATGTCCAAGGAGCAGTGGCTGCGTGGGTGCAGAAGGGGCCTAGAGGAGCTATTCCACGTTCAAGGTCAGGAGGGGTGGCGGTGAGGAGATACCCCTCATCCAAGGTAAGAGAAACCCAAGTAAGATGGCAGGTGTTGCAGGAGGGCATCAGAGGGCAGACATGCTGAAACCATACTCACAGAAAACTAGTCAGTCTAATCACACTAGGACCACAGCCTTGTCTAACTCAATGAAACTAAGCCATGCCCATGGGGCCACCCAAGACGGGTGGGTCATGGTGGAGAGGTCTGACAGAATGTGGTCCACTGGAGAAGGGAATGGCAAGCCACTTCAGTATTCTTGCCTTGAGAACCCCATGAACAGTATGAAAAGGCAAAATGATAGGCTACTGAAAGAGGAACTCCCCAGGTCAGTAGGTGCTCAATATGCTACTGGAGATCAATGGAGAAATAACTCCAGAAAGAATGAAGGGATGGAGCCAAAGCAAAAACAATACCCAGTTGTGGATGTGACTGGTGATAGAAGCAAAGTCCGATGCTGTAAAGAGCAATATTGCATAGGAACCTGAAATGTCAGGCCCATGAATCAAGGCAAATTGGAAGTGGTCAAACAGGAGATGGCAAGAGTGAATGTCGACATCCTAGGAATCAGCAAACTAAAATGGACTGGAATGGGTGAATTTAACTCAGATGACCATTATATCTACTACTGTGGGCCGGAATCCCTCAGAAGAAATGGAGTAGTCATCATGGTCAACAAAAGAGTCAGAAATGCAGTACTTGGATGCAATCTCAAAAGCAACAGAATGATCTCTGTTCGTTTCCAAGGCAAACCATTCAATATCATAGTAATCCAAGTCTATGCCCCAACCAGTAATGCTGAAGAAGCTGAAGTTGAATGGTTCTATGAAGACCTACAAGAACTTTTAGAACTAACACCCAAAAAAGATGTCCTTTTCATTGTGGGAGACTGAAATGCAAAAGTAGGAAGTCAAGAAACACCTGGAGTAACAGGCAAATTTGGCCTTGGAATGCGGAATGAAGCAGGGCAAAGACTAATAGAGTTTTGCCAAGAAAATGCACTGGTCATAGCAAACACCCTCTTCCAACAACACAAGACAAGATTCTACACATGGACATCACCAGATGGTCAACACCAAAATCAGATTGATTATATTCTTTGCAGCCAAAGATGGAGAAGCTCTATACAGTCAACAAAAACAAGACCGGGAGCTGACTGTGGCTCAGATCATGAACTCCTTATTGCCAAATTCAGACTAAAACTGAAGAAAGTAGGGAAAACCGCTAGACCATTCAGGTATGACCTAAATCAAATCCATTATGATTATACAGTGGAAGTGAGAAATAGATTTAAGGGACTAGATCTGATAGATAGAGTGCCTGATGAATTATGGATGGAGGTTCATGACATTGTACAGGAGACAGGGATCAAGACCATCCCCATGGAAAAGAAATGCAAAAAAAGCAAAATGGCTGTCTAAGGAGGCTTTACAAATAGCTGTGAAAAGAAGAGAAGTGAAAAGCAAAGGAGAAAAGGAAAGATATAAGCATCTGAATGCAGAGTTCCAAAGAATAGAAAGAAGAGATAAGAAAGCCTTCCTCAGCGATCAATGCAAAGAATTAGAGGAAAACAACAGAATGGGAAAGACTAGAGATCTCTTCAAGAAAATTAGAGATATCAAGGGAACATTTCATGCAAAAATGGGCTTGATAAAGGACAGAAATGGTATGGACCTAACAGAAGCAGAAGATATTAAGAAGAGGTGGCAAGAATACACAGAAGAACTGTACAAAAAGATCTTCATGATCAAGATTATCATGATGGTGTGATCACTCACCTAGAGCCAGACATCCTGGAATGTGAAGTCAAGTGAGCCTTAGAAAGCATCACTACGAACAAAGCTAGTGGAGGTGATGGCATTCCAGTGGAGCTATTTCAAATCCTGAAAGATGATGCTGTGAAACTGCTGCACTCAATGTGCCAGCAAATTTGGAAAACTCAGTAGTGGCCACAGGACTGCAAAAGGTCAGTTTTCATTCCAATCCCAAAGAAAGGCAATGCCAAAGAATGCTCAAACTACCGCACAATTGCACTCATCTCACACGCTAGTAACGTAATGCTCAAAATTCTCCAAGCCAGTCTTCAGCAATACGTGAACCGTGAACTTCCAGATGTTCAAGCTGGTTTTTGAAAAGCTAGAGGAACCAGAAATCAAATTGCCAACATCCACTGGATCATCAAAAAAGCAAGAGAGTTCCAGAAAAATGTCTATTATTTCTGCTTTATTGACTATGCCCAAGCCTTTGACTGTGTGGATCACAATAAACTGTGGAAATTTTTGAAAGAGATGGGAATACCAGACCACCTGACCTGCCTCTTGAGAAACCTGTATGCAGGTCAGGAAGCAACAGTTAGAACTGACATGGAACAACAGACTGGTTCCAAATAGGAAAAGGAAGGCTGTATATTGTCCCCCTGCTTATTTAACTTCTATGCAGAGTACATCATGAGAAACACTGGGCTGGAAGAAGTACAAGCTGGAATCAAGATTGCCGGGAGAAATATCAATAACCTCAGATATGCAGATGACACCACCCTTATGGCAGAAAGTGAAGAGAAACTAAAGAGCCTCTTGATGAAAGTGAAAGAGGAGAGTGAAAAAGTTGGCTTAAAGCTCACCATTCAGAAAACAAAGATCATGGCATCTGGTCCCATCGCTTTATGGAAAATAGATGGGGAAACAGTGGAAACAGTGTCAGACTTTAATTTTGGGGGCTCCAAAATCACTGCAGATGGTGATTGCAGCCATGAAACTAAAAGACGCTTCCTCCTTGGAAGAAAAGTTATGACCAACCTAGATAGCATATTGAAAAGCAGAGACATTACTTTGCCACCAAAGGTCCGTCTAGCCAAGGCTATGGTTTTTCCAGTGGTCATGCACCAAAGAATTGATGCTTTTGAAGTGTGGTGTTGGAGAAGACTCTTGAGAGTCCCTTGGACTGCAAGGAGATCCACCGGTCCATTCTGAAGGAGATCAACCCTGGGATTTCTTTGGAAGGAATGATGTTAAAGCTGAAACTTCAGTACTTTGGCCACCTCATGCAAAGAGTTGACTCACTGGAAAAGACTTTGATGCTGGGAGGGATTGGGGGCAGGAGGAGAAGGGGACAACAGAGGATGAGATGTCTGGATGGCATCACCGACTTGATGGACATGAGTCTGAGTGAACTCTGGGAGTTGGTGATGGACAGGGAGGCCTGGCGTGCTGCAATTCGTGGGGTCGCAAAGAGTCAGACACGACTGAGAGACTGAACTGAACTAAAGTAAGTAAAAAATGTACATTTTAGGTAGAGAAAAAAATGTACCTTGAATTTGCATCTTTCTCACAGCCAATCTGGACACTATTGCTGTATTTTGTCCTCAAATACTTGATTCTATATAAGATTATTTGTTTTAAAGCCTGCATCATCAAACTCTCTTTAGATTTAAAATGCTATTGAATATTACACTTTTGAAGATAGAATGTGCTCAGAATAGACAGGAGAATTAAGTAAGCTGTGTACAAAAAATTTTCTAACTTTATACCTAAAACAAAGAGATGTGGTCACTTAAAAATAAAACAATATATATATGTAGGACTTAACACAGTCTGTTTCGTCAAGCTGGTTGCAATAGCTTTCAAGATCATAGTGTTACTCTAAGTTAAAAGTGATGTAATCTGACGAAAAGCGTTAGTTCAAATATATGCATTTACGTGATAAAAACTGGGTTTCCCTCTTGGCTCAGCTGTAAAGGATCTGCCCATCAGTGTAGGAGACGCCAGTTTAGTTCATGAGCAGGGACGATCCCACAAGCCTAGGAGTAAGTAAGCCTGCGGGCCGTAACTATTGGGCCTGTGCTCTGGAGCCGCGCAGCCTCAGCTGTTGAGCCCACACACTGCAGCGCCTGGAGGCAGCGGCCTGGAGCTCCACAAAGAAGCCACTGCGATGAGGGGCCTGAGTGCTGCAACAGAGGGCAGCCCGCTCAGCGCTGCTGGAGAAAAGCCCACGCGGCAGGGAAAGCCCGCACAGCCAAAACCAACCAACTAAAGTCGGTTTAAAAAAAGAATATGTGTGTGTGTGTGTGTGTGTGTGTGTGTGTGTGTACGTAACTGAATCACTTTGCTGTACACCTGTAATTAATACACCACTGTAAATCAACTATACTTCAACTTGCAATATTTTTAAAAAGAAACCTGATTTCTACCTAATGCAAACTAATATAACCTCCTGTCTATATGACATAAAATCCAAAAAATGGTATAATGCTCTGTGTTTACTTACAGGAATCAGTTTCTACATAAAATTGATCACTCATGTAAAGTTTAGTCAGAATATTTTATTTTATTGCTGTTTGGCTATTGCTATTGTAAAAAAAAATCTGTTTTAACTTGCTTTCTATCACACTTAATAAAGCATAGTAAGCATTGTACTTTGACAAACTCTGAATTTCCCCCCCCACACCTTTAATGAGCTATAAGTGACACACGGCACTGTGTTAGTTTAAGGTGTTCAGCATAACGGTTTGGCTTACACATACCGTGGAATGATGACCAGAATAAGTTTAGTTAACATCCAGCACGTCATGTAGATACAAAAAGAAAGAAGAAAGAAATTTACTTCATTGTACGGCAGAAACTAAAACAACATTGTAAAGCAATTATACCCTGCATCGGAGAAGGAAATGGCAACCCACTCCAGTGTCCTTGCCTGGAGAATCCCAGGGATGGGGGAGCCTGGTGGGCTGCCGTCTATGGGGTCATGCAGAGTCAGACACGACTGAAGCGACTTAGCGGCAGCAAAAAGAAAGAACCTATAATGGAAAAGAATCTGAAAAAGCATATGTGTGTGTATAATCTCTTTTTGCTGTATGTCTAAAACTAACAAAATATTGTATAGCAACCCAGGTCTCCCACATTGCAGGTGGTTCTTTACCATCTGAGCCGCCAGGGAAGCCCATATCAATGATACTCCAGTTCAGAAAAAGAAAGAAAATGTGTTATCCCCTTGTGATGAGAATTCTTAGGATCTACTCTCTTAACAACTTTCAGATCTCTATTACAGAAGATACATATTACAAACTTTTTTTAAAAAATAGGGGAGTGTACATAGTCCATTTACACAAAGAGAGATATGAACAGAGATTATGTACATAAAAGGACAGCAGCCTCACCTGTGTCTGCACTAAGGGCCGTGGACAAGAGAGAAGGCAAAGAAAAGCATAAACCCTTGCACTGCAACCCTTGAATCTTTGCAGAGGAGCAGTGGGGGGAAGTTCAGTGTCCTAACAGGAGGCGCTGACTAAGGATGTCTCCCACCAAAACACAAATCATGACCTAAAGGGCCTCTTTGACCCATCACAAGTTGTTCCTCAGAATTCTGGAACTTTGGGAGCAGCACAAGCCCTTTGAAGCGTCCATCTGCCTCATCACCACAATCACACTTTGCTTTCCTCATTGGAGCACACATCCCGCAGGGAGTCTAATGTGTAATTACTCTTGAAAACTTACCCACGTGTAAATCAGCCCACATTGTTTTTTTCATGCAAAAAAAAAAGCACCCAGTCCTTCTTCCCAGGGTTGCAACATGAAACCTCGTCAACGTCTTAGAAACCACAGAGCCAGGCTTGCCCACAAAAACACCACTCCCAGAGGCCCAAGCCCGCTGAGCCCTGGTGGAGGATGCTCAGCCATGTGAGACGCTAAGCGTTGCAGCTCTGAGGCAGAGTTACTAGTGGACAGTCAAGGGCACGTTGGGGCACAGAGGCCAGGCCCAGGAGGGCACGACAGTCACCCCATCCCTCCCAGCACACGTGCCATGGCATCTGAGGGCATGCAGCCTGTCCTGGAGGCCGGCCCTCACCCCCAGGAAGTACTGTGTGTAACCATCCTATTTGGTTTTAATTGTGGTCAAATACATATAACGTAGAATTTCCCATCTAAACCATTTCGAGTGTACCGTTCAGTAGAGTTAAGCACATGTGTTTTGCTGTGTAACCATCCCCACCCTATCTTTTCATCACCCCAACTGAAACCCCATAGCCACTAACAATAACCCCCGTGTCCCCTCCTCCCAGACCCTGCCACCCCTCCACGCTACTCTCTGTCTCTAGGAAATTGACTACTCTGGGTATCTCTTCAATAAGCAGAATCATGCAGTGTATGCCCTTTTGTGGCTGGCTTCTTCTTTTATTATTACTGGAGTATAATTGCTTTACAAGGTTGTCTTAGTTTCTGCTGTATAATAATGTTAATTAGCTTTATATATACATAGATCTCTCTTTCTGGAGCCCCTCTCGCTGCCGCCCCACCCCACCCCGCTAGGTCACCGCAGAGCACTGAGCTGAGCGCCCTGTGCTGTGCAGCAGCTTCCCACCAGCTTTCTGGTTTACACTTGGTCGTGGAGACATGTCGCCCTCCCACTCCGTCCTCCCCTCTCCACCCGGGACTGGCTTCTTTCACTTAGCACAGCATCCTTAAGGCTCATCCATGGTGCAGCATGTGTCAGAATTTCCTTATTTTTAACACTGAATAATATTCAGTGTTAATAATATTTTTAACACTGAATAATAATTATGAATAATATACATAATATTTTATGTATAATCCATTCTGTGTATAGAGGGCTTCCCAGGTGGTGCTAATGGTAAAGAATCCACCTGCCAATTCAGGAGACATAAGAGACACGGATTCAATCCCTGGGTTGAGAAGATCCTGTGGAGGAGGAAATGGCAACCCACTCCAGTATTCTTGCCTGGGAAATCCCATGGACAGAGGAGCCTGGTGGGCTACAGTCTACAGGGTCACAAACAGTTGGACTGAAAGTGATTTAGCATGTAGTACTCATTAGACAATCACATTTTTTTTTTGTCCATTTATCTATCAATGGACCCTTGAGTTGCTTCCACCTTTTGGCTTTTGCAAAACTCGTCTTGTACCTTTTTAAAAGGCATCCAGAATACTCCACAGTAAGCCACTGCAAAGCCCTTTGGTGAGCTTTTATTTTCCCCAAGTGAGTCTCACATCTACCCTAAACCCCTCATGCTGCATCTTAAGGTCATCTCGCCTTTGTGCTCAATGAAGACTCTGCCTCCGTGCCACCACTTACAAGTTTTAGGACTTTAAGCAACACCCTCCACCCTTCTCCTTTTTGCACCTCGGTTTTCTCATTGGTAATAGGGGGAAATCTTTGCAAGCTTTGGGGAATATTAAATGAGCTAGGGCACAGAGACCAGTGGGCCTGAGCCTCACACATAATTGGGTGCAGTGTATCACTCCTAAATAAGTATGCTCTGTAGATTGGAGAACTGTCCATTTTTCTCAGGTTTTTTAACTTCTTGAGATGAAGTTAAAAAAACTGATGTTTGCTAATCAAGCCCCTTTCAGTCCACTGAGTCAGCTCACACATACAGAGATGTCCACCCATCCTTGTGCAAAATGGCTCAGGGCTGAAGTGGAGGCTATGCAATGAGGCCCTGCCTATGGATGCAGCCCTGGGCCCTGGTTCTAGACTCCCATCTCTGTGAGAAAGGGTCTCCAAGCTCAGCAGCTGCTCCTCCAATAGGAAAGAGCATCACATGTAGGTTGCCACTTAAGAAAGGGTTAGAACAGAACTAAAGTCCACACCCCCAGCCACTCTCTGCCATGTGAAAGCAAACCCATTGGCTACAACAAAACTAATCATCTTAAGACTTTTTTAAAAAAAAGTCAAGCAAACCATATATAAATCTAGAATAAAAAGTCCTTGATTAATGGAGGGGTTAAAAAAGAATTGCCAGTGGCTGGTGTGCTTTCTTTTACTATATGAGGAAGATCAAGATGACAACCGTCACAAAAATTGAGAGTTGACACAGAGGAATAACAATTTCTGACTTTTTTGGTCACTAATTCTCAGAATTCTAAAATGAAATAACAGTCATCATAACACACCATGGTTTTGCAGACTGCAATCTGCTGAATTACAACAGGGGTTTCACCCAACGTTAATCCCTCAATGACTCTTCGTTTTTCATAATTGATGGTGTTTCCTCCTTTTGCAAAGAGTCATCATGACACAGCAACTGTGACCCACAGAGGGACCTTGATTTTCTATGAAGACCTGAGCATCAGCCCCACCAGATCACCGTCTTCCTGAAAGACTTTGCTGAAGTCTTCGAAGAAAATTACTCATTTTATTTTAAAGGAGGAAATCAATTTTGAACACAGTGGAGGAAGGAGAAGATGGGAAGAATTGAGAAAGTAGCATTGAAACAAATACATTACCATATGTAAAATAGATAGCCAGTGGCAATTTGCTGTTTGATACAGGGAACACAAAACCCCAGTGCTCTGTGACAATCTAGAGGGGTGGGATGGGGAGGGAGGTGGGAGGGAGGTTTAAGTGGGAGGGAACATAAACCTGTGGCTCATTCATGTTGATGTATGGCAGAAACCATCACAATATTGTAAAGTAATTATCCTCCAATTAAAAATTTAAAAAAAAGAAGGAAACCGGCAGTTTTCTGAAATGCAGGCAATCCCAGGAATGAAATACCTTTCAGTTCAGTTCAGTCGCTCAGTCGTACCCGACTCTTTGTGATCCCATGAATCACAGCACACCAGGCCTCCCTGTCCATCACCATCTCCCGGAGTTCACTCAGATTCATGTCCATCGAGTCATGATGATGCCATCCAGCCATCTCATCCTCTGTCGTCCCCTTTTCCTCCTGCCCCCAATCCCTCCCAGCATCAAAGTCTTTTCCAATGAGTCAACTCTTCACATGAGGTGGCCAAAGTACTGGAGCTTCAGCTTTAGCATCATTCCTTCCAGAGAAATCCCAGGGTTGATCTCTTTCAGAATAGACTGGTTGGACCTCCTTGCAGTCAAGAGACTCTCAAGAGTCTTCTCCAACACCACAGTTCAAACGCATCAATTCTTCGCTGCTCAGCCTTCTTCACAGTCCAACTCTCACATCCATACATGATCACAGGAAAAACCATAGCCTTGACTAGACGCACCTTAGTCAGCAAAGTAATGTCTCTGCTTTTTAATATGCTATCTAGGTTGCTCATAACTTTTCTTCCAAGGAGGAAGCGTCTTTTAATTTCATGGCTGCAATCACCATCTGCAGTGATTTTGGAGCCCAAAAAAATAAAGTTAGGAAAGAGATCCTAACAGAGTCCTTCCCCTCTCCCTCCCCATGCTGCTATCCAAAAGTTAGTATTGCTAGGAAATTTTTCTTAAGCAAAATAGGGTAAAGCAAAGAATCCAATCACCCTAGGACCCATCTTGCTAATAACAGATGCTAAAAATAAATCGAGATCAACCAAGGAGGCTGGCCAACATAGTTCAAAGCAATGGCGGCTTGACGCTGAGACGCTGGATGTAGTGCCAGGCAAAGTCGCTTGGTGGCGCTACTCTAGCTGTTCGGTTCCGTGCTGCCTCTAAAAGCTCAATGCAAAACCAATACTGATCGTTATTTTCACTTTTTGCCTTTTTCCGAAAAAGTACAAATCCTCTTGGGATTTCCTTCGATGAGCAAAAACAGATACTAGTGTAGGTCTTTCGTAAAAATGAAATGGCATAGATCAAACTTTCCAAAAGTAGGGGGTGCTTGTAATGGTTTTTCCGCGAGGCCCATGCTGCCAACATCTGCTGGGAACCATGGGGGCGTCAGAAGAGGACTTTCACACTTAGATTCTTCCTGTGATTGCTGAAGAGAGAAATCAGAGTCTGACTTGTTATTCAAACACCTCTAGGCTAAGAAGAAAGGAAGAAATCGATATTAAATATTTACCGTGTCTCAGTGACTGTGGCAATACCAGCCATTAACATGTGTTGAGTTGGATACTCTGCCCTGCCCATTACAAGTATCATCTCATTTATTATTTGAAGCAATAAGCCCCAATATGTAGATGGAGAAACAGAGCTTAAGACAGGCTTCTGTCCCAGGATGCTTCAGTTAGTGGACCATGAGGTCCAGATGGATGCCAGGTGCCAGACCTTTCATACACATCCATTGCTGTAACTGGTACCAATGAAGGATCCCTGACATTGACTTTCTGAGGAGTCCATCAGAGGTTGGCCACCTGGAGCAGATGGAGGCAAGATTGAAAACCACAGTATCTTTTTCTCAAAGGAAACAGGTTTAAGGAAGGTTGAGTTCACACAGTGCAGGAAAAGGCTGCCACGAAAAGGACTTCTTACTTGAAAAATAGGCAAATGAATATTTAAATAGACATTTCTCCAAAGAAGACATACAGATGGCCAAAAAGCACGTGAAAAATGCTCACCTTCACTAATTAATAGAGAAATGCAAATCAAAACTAAAATGAGGGACCACCTCACACTGGTCAGAATGGCCATCATCCAAAAGTCTACAAATAATACAGGCTGGAGAGGGTGTGGAGAAAGAGGAACCCTCCCACACATTTGGTGGGAATGTAAGTTGGTACAGCTGCTATGGAAGTTCTTTAAGAAAAAACTAAACACAGAGTTACCATATGATCCAGTAATTCCACTTCTGGGCATAGATCCAGAGAAGACCATACTTCGAAAAGAAACGTGCCCCGCATGCTCACTGCAGCACTATTCATGGTAGCCAAGACATGGACGAGAAGAGACTGTGGCTGCTGAGGGGGGAGAGGAGGGAGGGCATGGCCTGGAGGTTTGGAGTCAGTTTCTGCAAATCACCACATTTAGAATGAATGAGCAACAAGGCCCTACGTATAGCACAGGGAACTATACCCATTCTCCTAGGATAAACTATGCTTCCCTGATAGTGCAGTTGGTAAAGAATCTGCCTGCAGTGTAGGAGACCCTGGTTCAATTCCTGGGCTGGGAAGATCCCCTGGGGAAGGGAGAGGCGTGGCCTTTCTGGCCTGGAGAATTCCATGGATTATATAGTCCCATGGGGTCACAAAGAGTCAGACATGACTGAGCGACTTTCATCTTGGGATAAACTATAATGGAAAAAATATTTCAAAGAAGGAAGGTGTATATGTATATAAAGAGTCACTTTGCTGTACAGCAGAAATTCACACAACATTGTAAAACAGCTATAGTTTAATTTTAAAATGCAAAAAAGGAGTAGATCATAATACAGTTGTATAAAAGAAAAGGAAACCCACAGTGAATGAAATACCAGAAGAAATTCTTTAGCAAAAGGAAAATGTTCCCCCACAAAAAGAGAAAAGAAAATCACAAAGTCAAAGAAAAGCAAGGGAAAAGGTATATGTGTGGGTAAATGTAAGCAATTACTAATTGTATAAAACAATAATGATGTCTTACATAAACCAAAATTCAGAATATCTGTTCCCAAAACAAAGACACCATCAGAAAGGAAAAAAAAGCAAACCACGTACTAGCTGTAGCAAATGTATCCAACAGAGGATTCATATTCAGAATTTATAAAGACAATCTCCAAACCTGGTAAAGACCAATGACTGAAATCAAATATTGCACAAATAATGTAGACAGGCACTTCACAAAATAATATTCAAATGGTAAACAAACATCTAAGAAGATGCCCAGTATCCTTAGTCATTAGAGAAATGCAAATTAAAGAATAGTTCCAAGTATTGATAAGGATGTTCAGCAAAGAAACACTCGTGCAACTAAGTGGGGCTATCAGTTAGTTCAACCATTTTGGACCACTGTTAGGCAATGTTCACCGAAGCTGAGCATAAACATCTCTATGACCATCATTCTGTCCCGAGATATAGACCCAACAGGTACGCCAATGTGTATTTGCCCAAAGACATGCTCATGGCACCATTATCCATAATTGAAAACCAACTCAATTGTCCATAAAGGAAGAATGGATGAATACATAGAATTCAATAGCAATAGGAAGGAACCAACTACAACCCAGAGGGATCCCACAGATGGAATATGAAGCAACAGAAGCCCAGTTCAAAAGAGTACATACTGTATGGTTGCATTTATCCAGAGTGTAATAAAACCAGCAACATCAATCTGCTGTGAGGGAAGAGAGACTGGTGGTTACCTTCGGAGGAGGTGAAGCTTGGAAGGAGACAGGAAGGGAGTATATTGGGTGCTGGTAATGCTCAAAGTCTTTATCTAGGTGTCGCTTGCTAACTCTCATAATTCAGCTCGATACACACATTGTTCCCTATGTATGTTACACTTAAATTAAATGCTTCACCAAAAAAAAAAACCCCACAAAGTACTGGAAAGGCTATCCAGAAAGCACCAGGAGGAGTGTGAAGAGACAGCAGGGCAGGTGAGAGTGAGGCTGAGCAGAACCTGAGAGCAAAGTCGAAAAGCACAACCAGGATTCCCCCTCATCAACTGTGCCAGGAGGGATCAAGGGCTGGTCCCGCTGAGATGGAGCAGCTGCTTCTCCGAGTATCACAGACAGACCGTTTACAAGAGCGGACTCGGTCCACATGGAAAACGTTATCTCCTTGGCCTCCTCCTCATTTGAACTCCGTCCAACTCCTTTCTTTCTGATAGCGCAAAAGGAAGGAGTGTGCATACAAGGACTTGACTGTGAGCGTCTCTAAGGATGACCAGGGGAGAATGTTAGGTAGCTTTTGGAAGGCGAGGGTGTGACACCGCAAGTCCAGTCCTGGCTTCTGCTGCTCCCTGGAACTGTCACAGTCACTCAAGGGCATCACTAATTAGCTCAGCTGAGCATACACCACGGGTCAGGCAGTGGTCACCACCCTCTGTGTGTGTTATGAACTTGTTTAACCCTCCCAATAAACCCATGAAGCATATTTTACTATCACCGTCCCCAGTTTGCAGATGAGAACATTCAGGTACGATAAAGTAGGCACCTTGCCGAGTTGCCACCCCTGGTTAGTAGTGAAGCTGGACTTTGCCCCCTCGTGCTGCACCTCTGAGCTTCCCTAGTGGCTCAGATGGTAAATAATTCACCTGCAATGCAGGAGACATTAGTTCAATTCATGGGTCAGGAAGATCCCCTGGAGGAGGGCATGGATACCCACTCCAGTATTGCTGCCTGGAGAACTCCATGGACAGAGGAGCCAGGGGGGCTGCAGTCCATGGGGTCACAAAGAGTTGGACAAGACTGAGCAACTAACACTGCACCTCTACACTCTGCCACCTCCTGGTGACCCAAGTTTAAGTCACCCCTACAGATTCCCAAGGCCAGCTTCTTCAAGACAGAGTTCATTTCTGTAGAAATAGTCTTAAGGATGTCAAATCCAATGCACGGAGGGTAAAGTGCATTGTTCTGTAGCCCACCAGACTCCTCTGTCCACGGGATTCTCCAGGCAAGAATACTGGAGCGGGTAACCATTCCTTCCTCCAGGGATCTTCCCGACCCAGGGATCGAACCCACATCTCATGTCTCTTGCTTTGGCAGGCAGATTCTTTACCACTAGCGGCACTTAGGAAGCCCTCTTAAGTCTGATTCCTCCCCCCCCCCACCCCAAATCATCACATTGCTAATAAAAAGACTAATCTTGAGGTTTTTTTAATGAAAATGATTACAAGCAACAAAATTTCATCCACTGTAAATGATGCTCTTTTCAGGAGGCTCCCTTGTGCTTTAAAAATGTTGTATTCATTCTCAGCCCCAAGTCCTGCTCTCTGTTTTACAGAATGGAATTACAACCACGCTCAGAAAAAGTTCTCCCAGGGAGAACTTTTCAAGGGCAGGCTGTCCTGGACAGGTAAGGAGCATGGCTTGGTTTGGTGTATCTAATGACTACTACATGGGACAGGGAAGTGGGGGTGGCGGTGAGGGGGTTCTGTGCAGGTTGAACAGCAGTTCAGGGAGCAGAGACATCACCTGAGCCTACTCCCACCTCCACTGCTCACAGCTGGGTAGCCTCACAGAGGTGACTCAGCCTTTCTGAACCTCACTTTACTCACCCAGCCAGTTAGATCCAGTGACTGAGTTATACGATTTAAATAAATTAGCATACTGAACCTAACTCAGTGACTAACACAGATAGCACTATTCCATGGTAGGTGGTTACAACCAGAAACAGCATCTGATGGTTCTGCCCCGGGAGGGAGACCCTTGCCCAGAGACGCTTCTAACTGTTGCCAACCTTGCACCAACTTGCCCCTCACCTTCTCCCACCCATCAGATCCACAGTCTCTCCAAAGGGAAACCAGAGCTCTGACATTTGTTCCTATTCAAAAAATGATGTTTCAGTGATTCTTTGTCAATAAAGGCAGAGCTAATTCTTCAAGCTTCATGAAAAATAATAATGATAACAGCTTCCCTGGTGGTTCAATGGTTAAAAATCCACCTTCCAAAGCAGAGGACGGAGGTTTGCTCCCTGGTCAGGGAACTAAGGTCTCACATGCTGTGGGGCAGCAAAGCCCACTTGCCACAACTAAGACCCTATGCAGCCAAATAAATAAATTTTTAATAAATAACAATAATAATGGCTTCCCTGGCAGCTCAGATGGTAAAGAATCTGCCTGTAATGCAGGATACCCAAATTCAGTCCCTGGGTTGGGAAGATCCCCTGGAGAAGGAAATGGCAACTCCCTCCAGTGTTCTTGCCTGGAGGATCCCATAGGCAGAGGAGCCTGGAGGGCTGCAGTCGCAGAGTCAGACACAACCGGGTGTCTAAACAATAACACCACAAGCGATAATAACGCTCAGGTTCACACAAGTGTGCTCTCTGCTCACTCTTGGGCACGACCGCAGACCCTGCTGGGTTTCTGGAGCAGCCACCGTCCTGACGTGTGACTTCAGTGTCTTGCTCTGTTTCTCCCTGTGCAGATGGGTGTTTACCGACCTTCCTTTGTCATTGGGTTTCTCTCTAAACTTTCGTGGTTTGTCTTTGATTCTATTTTGTGCCAACTTTTGACAAGCAAAAGCTCTATTTTTTAAGAAAGAAAAGTCAGCCAACCTAAGGGAACAGTTTTTGAGGTTTTAACTCAAATCTGATCAATAGATGATGCAAACCATAATGATCATTCAGGCTTTCTACCAGAAGAGAGAAAAGAGCATCCAAGAATGCAGCTGGCAAGACTCTTAAAAGAGTTTTCAAGTCCCTCACCAACCCCCCCACCCAAGGGTGTTCAGTTGGTGAAGAGATTCACAAATGTCGTTAAAGATCAGATTTCTTTAAAAATAAAAATAATAATAATGCTGAGCACTTTCTCTTCTTCCATGAATGTTATTTGTGATGCTATTGATAAATCACCCCTCCTCCAAGAGTCTTGTTCTGGAACCTCATTCTTATCTTAATCAGTTTTTTAAGCCCCTACCAACCCCCATGGTGGTTGGGTTGCTACTCGGGCTACCAGCTCACCAGCCATGGGCTGGGATCCTCCACAGCTCAGAGATCCAGGGACCTGCCACCTGCAAGAAGTCACTCAGATTTCTCCGTGGGGTGGGCCAGTCCTGACCCCAACCTTCATACAAAGCCTGAAAGGGCCACCATTTCTGTCTAGAAACGTGTTTATTGATGGTGTTGTTGTTGTTCAGTCGCTCAGTCATGCCTGACTCTGCAACCCCATGACTGAAGCACCCCAGGCTTCCCTGTCCTTCACCATCTCCCTGAGTTGGCTCAAAGTCACGTCCATTGAGCCAATGATGCCATCCAACCACCTCATTCTCTGTCACCCTCTTCTCCTCTTGCCCTTAATCTTTCCCAGCATCAGGGTCTTTTCCAATGAGTTGGCTCTTCACACCATGTGGCCAAAGTATTGGAGTTTCAGCTTCAGCATCAGTCCTTCCAATGAATATTCAGGGTTGATTTCCTTTAGGATTGGCTGGTGTGACCTCCTTGCTGTGAGGAGGTGGGTAAGGTGGGGGATAGAGGTGGGAGATGCAGTATTGAGGGAACATGAGATAGGAAAGTAAGGCACTCAAGAGGCAAAATGGACAAGAATCATCTCTTGCTTTGGCAACCACCTGTGCACTGAATGCACCCCCCCCACACACCAGTGGAGGGGACACAATATTGTCATCTACTTAAAAGGTAAACAACAAAAAGGGAAATAAGTGCCCGGGTCTTCTCAATGAGGTGGACTTTGCCAGCCACCTTGCCTTTCCACGCACACAAAGCATGTGTGCCCTGTTTTCCAAGCAAGGGTTAATAAGAAATAATGACTAAACATTTCTTTGCCAAATCCACAAAACAGAGTCTCAGCCCCAAGACCAAATGGTTTCAATTCTCTGCTCCCTCACCTCCCTCCTGCCTTCAAGATAATCCCGGGGGGACAGGCAGTGCAAAGAGCAGGTTCAAAAGCTTCAGGACTCACTCCTCCCACAGCCCACAGACAGAGCTGCTCTGTTTTTCTTGGGATAACCTTGCCGTGGTCCTCACTTCTGTTCCGTGTCACCTTGATCATTTCTTTATGTTGTGATCACTCCCAGGGCAAAGGTCCAGTGTTTCCTCATGGGGGCCATCACCAAGGCTCCTGAGTCACCCGGGGAACTGCCCTTTCTCCTGGCCAGAGAATGACCAGGATGCCAGGGCCAGCACTGAGCTGGGCAGAGTCTCTTATGCAGGAAGGTGGCATGGGGATGGGGGTGGTCTCTCTCCCCCTTTTTGTAGAACTTTCCAGAAATCTTCCACCACCCCACACCTGGCCCTTTCTGTTGGGGCTTCTCGACACTGGTCTTTAGTTGTTACTGAAGCCAGTCTTCCCTTAATGCTTTCTTAGCTTCTTCTCTGTCGCTCCATGGACCCAGCTGCTGAGCCTCAATTTCCTCACCTGCAAAGGGTGCTTAAGGTGCTGCTTCCTGCAGTCATCGCCAAGGAGAATGAGGCCGGGCGTGGGAAGAGCTGACTCTGGGCCTGGCTTGTGCTAAATGCCCAGGAGGCAACATCACTCGTGGTGAGAACTAGGAAACTCAGGAGTAAGTGCCATCTGATTGAGTCCTCTTGGTTTGCATTGAGGGACCACGGTCCCAAAACTGAACCCTCGTTTTCCAAGGGTGCTCAGGCACGTACGGGCCCAGCTGGGGTTAGGAGTCCCATCTCCTGAAGACTGTCTGTTCACCAAGCTTCCTCTTCATAGTCCCGGGGCTTCCAGGCCAAAGTCTCAGCAGTCACATTGCCCAGGTGAGGATGAAGTGAGGGGAAAAGTGGGTTCAACTCGATGCATATTTTACACTCAAGAGATACTGCTTTCTGTTTTTGTTCTGGTTTTCGTTTTGTTTTGTTTTACTTCTAATCACAATTATCAACTCAGCTTCTTAAGAATGAAACACGGCAAAGTGTTTGTGGAGCTCATCTCTCCTCCTGAGAAACAATGAGGGTAATAATGACAATCATACTTTAAGAAAGGCCATCCAGGTCAATTGCAGGGACTATCTAGACTCAGATGGTCCCTCACAGTCCTGGACACGAGGCGTTAGTAGAAGGACCCGGCCTTTCCTCCCAGAACCAATCCACTAGGGAAAAGGCCCGAAAATGCCATTCCCCTAACAGCCCATCAGGACCCAGACTAATTAATTACCAGCGACCCTCATCCTCACTGGTCTCCAAACTATTTATATTTCCAACTAAGACATTCCCTCAAGATAACAAATGCCAAATACTGACAAAGTTGCGTGTCCTAACTGTGCTTCTTCAGAGCTTTAAGGGCAGGCTGGGGGCTGTGTTCATAGAACGGCGATGGTGCTATTCATCCGTCCCCTTTGGCTCAGGGCATCACACGGAATCCCGCCCTTCAGCGCTCCCATGGTACCAGGCTACACAGCCTTCACCAGCCTCATCTATCAAACCTGATGACAATCCTCAAGGACAGGTCCTGTCACCATCCTCACTTCACCAAGGAAAGATCCTCAGGTTCTAAACAAGCAGAGTCTCAGTGGCAACTGATTGGCGCTGGAATTTTCAATCCTGCCCACCCCACCTCTCCAGGAGGGGCTGGAGACCGAGCTCACTTACACCACCAGTGGCTGACTCCAGTCGACCCACGTGATGAACCCTGAAACATGTAGGCAAGGGGGCTTCCAGGTTGGTGACTCTGCACCAGCACGCCCTGATGCCATCGGGACAGAAACTTCTACACCTGCCACCCTGCCCTCCCGCCACACCCCCACCCAGGTCTTGCTGCCCTGTACATCTGTTCATTTGGTTGCTTTTCATCTCTTCTAAGAAGATGGTGGCCTAGATGGATGGAATGTGGAGGTGGTGGGAGGGAGGCCCAGGAGGGAGGGGATATATGTATACATACCGCTGCTTCCCTGGTGGCTCAGCTGGTAAAGAATCCACCTGCAGTGTGGAGGACCTGGGTTCGACCCCTGGGTTGGGCAGAGCCCCTGCAGAAGGGGAAGGCTACGTACTCCAGCACTCTGGCCTGCAGAATGCCATGGACTGTATAGTCCATGGGGTTGCCAAGAGTCTGACACGACTGAGGGACTTCCACTTTCACATTTATAACTGCTTCACTTCACTGCACAGCAGCAACTAACACAGGATTGTTGTAAAGCAACTATATATCCCAATTTTTTTAGAGAATAAAATGAAGCTAAGATCTCCTTTCTCCCTGCAAAGATGAAAGAAAATGAATAAGTTCTAATGAGGTGCATGAACCTAGAGCCCTTTATACAGAGTGAAGTCAGAAAGAGAAAGACAAAGATTGTATATTGACACATATATACAGAATCTAGAAACACGGTGCCAGTGATCCTTCATTCAGGGCAGCGGAGGAGACACAGATCTAAAGAACAGACTTTCGGACTTTGGGATTCAGTGGCAGGAGAGGGCGGGATGATTTAACAGCATTGAAACGTATGCATTGCCGTCTGTGAAACAGACAGCCAGTGGGAGTTTGACGTGCGATGCAGGGGACCCACGGCCAGTGCTCCATGACAGTCTGGAGGGATGCGGCAGGGAGGGAGGGAGGCGGAGGGGGTCTCAGGAGGGAGGGCACGGTGCCTATGGCCAATTCATGCTGGTGTTTGGCCAAAACCATCACAATATTGTCAAGTAATTAGCTCCCAATTTAAATAGATAAATTCTTTTAAAAAGCATTTTTAAATGAAAGAAAGCAATGATTGTAAGTATAGCCTTTTCCTGAATAATCTGAGTTACTCTAACAAATTATAGAAACTGAAGGAGGGTCACAGGACCCACCCCTAGTTGTTATCAGACAGAACTGCGAGTAGCTTGGGGACCCAGGACTTCAGCTGGTGTCTGAAGCAGTGGGTGGGATTGTGGGACTGAGCCACCGAACCTGAGGGTCTGCACTAACATAATGTCGGAACTGATGAGAATTGTGGGTGCAGAGGCGGTGGCAAAGGGTTCGCACTGGAACGGATGCACCCTCCACCCCTCCCAGCCCCTGGGTGAAGGGCCCCATCCCGTTCCCTAGCCTCTTTCTTTTAAGGGTTTTGTCATGGGGAGGGGGTTATTTGGGGTTTTTTTGTTTGTTCGGCCAAACTGCACGGCTTTCAGGATCTTAGTTCCTCAACCAGGGATCATACCCAGGCCTCAGCAGTGAAAGTACAGAGTCCTAACCACTGGGCCGCCAGGGAATTCCCTGCCTAGCCCCTCTTTCATCAGCTTCTAATCGCACACCTGCCTTTCAATCCAGTCACAAGCACCACACACCTCCTGAAGGTCAGAGTCCTCCTGCTCATGTTCAGTATGCTGCATGTATGGTCACTCAGCGGTGTCAGACTCTGCAATGCTATAAACTGCAGCCCTCCAGGCTTCTCTGTCCATGCGACTCTCCGGGCAAGAATACTGGAGTGGGCTTCCATTTCTTCCTCCAGGGGATCTTCCCGACCCAGGGGCTGAACCCATGTCTCCTTTGTCTCCTGCACTGGCAGGCGGATTCTTTACCACCAAACCACCAAGGAGCCAGATCATGGGTAGGTTCATCACTGAGGAGCAGATGGTCTGAATTTCTGCAGGCTGAAATTCACAGTGGAAAATTCAAAAAGGAGAAATCTGCCCTCTCCACAAATACATAGAGTCCTCAGCTGGTAAAAAGTATCATGCCCAAACTGGAGCATTCGGAAACACAGTTTTCAAAGACTCACCATCAGTAAGGTGATGGGCAGAACACATGTGAACACGTATTACAGATATGTGTGCCTGATGATCACCACTAGACAAATCATTTCACAAGTGTTTCATGGATTACAGGCATCAGTGATTAGAGACACACGGAGCCTGCACCCACTTTGAAAGGTTTATTTACCCAGAATGACTCCCCAATCTCACTGATGCTATTGCATGTTGTCAATAGGGTTGGCGGGCCCATAAATCAAGTTTCTCTTTCTTTTATTAAACCAGAGGCCAGTGATGAGGATTTTATGTTCTTTCCACAAATTTGTTGGGAAAACACACAGCTTTATTTAAGACCTTTTTTTTTTTTTAATTTTTGAAACCCAGCATGTGATTCTGTATCTTATTCTTCTAACTCAACGCATAAAGTTCCCCATGTCCCTAATGTTCCCATCTCCCCAACAAAACTGGACTGAAGTTTCCTCCAACAATAATAGTTATTGCAAGTTTACATTTTCAAATGACTTTCCCACACATGGCCCTTTTCACTTTCTTTCCAGAGTTGGAAGACTGCTGTAATCTTCCTTTTTTAAATATGAGAACCCCAAACCCTCAAACAGAAGAGTAAGTACATAATAAACATGTGTTCAGGGACTCCCCTGGTGGTACAGTGGATAAGAGTCTGTCTGCCAATGCAGGGGACACAGGTTCTATCCCTGGTCCTGGAAGATCCCACATGCCGCAGGGTGACTACAGGCTGTGTGGCACAGCCACTGAGCCTGCACTCGAGTCCACCCACGTGGTGCAACTGCCGAAACCCTTGCCTAGAAGCCGTGCTCCACAGGAGAAGCCCAGGCACCTCAACTCACTGCTCAGAGTAGGCCCCACTCACCGCGAACAGAGAAAGCCTGAGTACGCAATGAAGACCTCCAAAAATAAATAAGTGGGAACTTACATGACCATATGTAAAATAGATGGCCAGTGGGAATTTGCTGTATGATTCGGGGAACCCAAACCAGGGCTCTGTATCAACTTAGAGGGGTGGGCTGGGGAGGGAGGTGGGAGGGGGGTTCAAGAGGGAGGGGACATATGTACACCTACGGCTGATTCATGTTGATGTTTGGCAGAAAACAACAAAATTCTGTAAAGCAATTATCAAGTAAAATTTTTTTCTTTAAAAAAAAAAAAAGGAAAAAGAACTTTAAAAAGCATGGGCATAAGGCATTTCTGTGTATTTCCCCATGCGGCCCTTTCAACACCTTATAAAAGCCAGTGCTATCAGTGACCCACTTCACAGATGAGGACACTGAGACTTAAAGAAGCCAAAGAATGGCTGAGCCAGGAGTCTCACCCCCAAGAGCTCAAAGCCATGTCCATGGTCCCCCTGCCCAAGACCTCTCCTCCTTGGGTGCCCTTTTAGGGTGTAAGCTCTGAAGGAAGCCACACCCTTCCTTCTTCCCTCGGGACAACACAACAGGTCTTGACTCAGTGGCAGGAAGAGACATCAACTGTATCTCTGTCAGTTTCTTCTCTGCCCCAGCCTCCTTCCTACTAAGATTTCCCTCATGAGGTTGTGGGGTCAAGGTTGGCAAGCAACAATGCCTCCTTGGACCCCTGCCCTCCTCCCATCTTAGGCTTCCCAGGTGGTGCAAGTGGTAAAGAACCCTCCTGCCAAAGCAGGAGACATAAGAGACGCAGTTCCAATTCCTGGATGGGGAAGATCCCTTGAAAGAGGGTATGGCAGTCCTCTCCGGTATTCTTACCTGGAGAATCCCCATGGACAGAGGAGCCTGGAGGTCTGTGGTCCATGGAGTCACAAAGAGTTGGACGCAACTGAAGCGATTTAGCACACGCGCTCCTCCCATCTCCAACTTTCTCCTTGTTCCATTCCCTTTCCTGTCTTCCCTGCTGCAAGGATCACCCTTCCCAGCTTCCTTCTCTAGCTCCTCCCATGCCCAGAGGTCCCATCTCTTCCCCTCCCATGAAATCCACACTCACCGCCATCTCTTCTGCTCCTGCCCCAACGTGGAAACTGCAGGTTTCCAGGGGAGCAGGCCAAAGCCTTCAAGTTGCCATATGTTTGACCCCATTACTGGGTACACAGTATGGATCCAGTAAATATTTGTTAAATTGAATCATAAACCCATAAAGAGAAAGAACTAATGGTTTCAAAGAACAAATGGTTTCAAAATAATAGCAGAATGAGCACGATTAACATTCCAGGCAGCATACTCAGTATTGAACATGCTTTTACCTATTCAAGCTTCACCAAAATGTTACAACAGATGTTGTAACTTACTCCCATTCTTACTCCCATTTTGCAGCTGAGACGGCAAGTTTCCAAGAGGTCTGGTTTGCCCGAGCATGCTAAGCCTCTTCAATCATGACCAACTCTTTGCAACCCTGTGGACTGAAGCTCACCAGGCTCCTCTGTCCATGGGATTCTCCAGGCAAGAACACTGGAGTGGGTTGCTGTGCCTTCCTCCAGGAGATCCTCCTGACCCAGGAATCAGACCTGCGTCTCTTATGTTTTTGGCATTGGCAGGCAGATTCTTTATCACCAGCGCCACCTGGGAAGCCCAAGGTGACATAAGCCAGGAGGTGGTGCAGCCGTGACCGTGGTCGGGCCCTGACTCCAGCCCGTTTCTCAGCACCGTTGCTTGCTGTGTGGCCCTGGTCAGAGTCCCCTGCTGTTGTGGTCCTCAGGCCTCGTCTGTGAAATAAGGAACCAGCTTTGAACCCCAGAGACCAGCTGCTGGAAAGCCCTTTCGGTGTCCCCACTCCAGACCGGGCAGAGGCCTCGAGCCAGCAGCCCTGCTGGGCCCTCACCTCCTTTCTCAGCTCTCACCGCCCCTTCTTGCTCTGTCCGGACCTTCTTCCTTCCCTGACTTCCCAGCTGCCTGCCATTCCTGGAATCCTTGAGGGGAACCCAGGCCCTCTCACCCAGCACCTGGAGGAGCCACACTCCCCACGTGACTGTCTCCTGAGGCTCTGAGATGTGACAAGGTCATGGAGAGCCAACGGAAAGCAAAAGATGGACCCAGTTTTGCATTTCTTTCCTGCAGAATGAAGCCCAGCTGGCTTAATCTGTTTGGGCTGCTAAACCAGAATCCCAGAAACTGAGCAGCTGAAACCAGTGGTCCCCAACCTTCTTTGGCACTAGGGACTGGTTTCACGAGAGACAATCTTTCCACGGACTGGGATGAGGTGGGATGGTTTCAGGATGATTCGAGGGCATTACATTTAATATGCCGCAACTGATCTGACAGGAGGCAGAGCTTAGGTGGTAATGCAAGCGGTGGGGAGTGGCTGTAAATACAGATGAAGCTTCACTCACTCACCTGCTGCTCGCCTCCTGCTGTACTGCCTAATTCCAAACAGGTCATGGACCAGTTGCGGTCCATAGCTGAGTGGTTGGGGACCCCCTAGCTTAAACAACAAAAGGGTTTCTCATGTGGCAATTAGGGCAAAGAACCTGCCTGCCAATTCAGGAGACACAGGTTCAACCCCTGGGTCAGGAAGATACCCTGGAGGACGAAATGGCAACACTCCAGTATTCTTACCTGGACATTCCAGGGACAGACGAGCCTGGCGGGCTGTAGTGCATGGGTTCCCAAGAGTGGGACACGACTGAGCGACTGAGCACACGCACAGTCAATTCTCGCATTCCTAGAGGCTGGAAATCCAAGATCGAAACACAGCAGATCCAGCGTCTGCTAAGAGCCCGTCCCTGCTCTGCTGTCTTCTGGTTGTAGCCTCAGTGCCTTACGTGGGGGAGAGACAGAAAGACCATCTCCCTGGTGTCTCTTCATTAAAGGCACTAATCCCGTGCATAAGGGCTCCACCCTCATGACCTAATCACCTCCCACAGGACCACCTCCTACGGGCATAGGGTGTTTAGGCTTGGAAGCATGCATTTGGAGGGGATATATTCAATTCATAGCCTGGGCAATTAGGCACTGTTAGTGCTCACTGCCTTGGCACTCAGCTTCTGAGTTAACCCAGAATCTTCCAGGAAAGGTGGAACAGACAGGACAAACCAGAAGTCTCTGCAGATCTAGCCCTGATGGGAGAGAAACAGAACCTCCTGGAATTGGCCGGGAGAGCAGACAGGACTCAGTGCACTGCTCAAGGCTACCCCCACCACATCGCACCTCCATGTTCATCCCCCAGGAAGCAGGGATTCTGTCGGCAGTATTAAGGATAAGATTGCCAAGAGTCCCCTGCAAATGCAACAGGCCACTAGGATAAGCAGGAATTGGCTTCTTAGGAGCATCAAGGGCTTTGAGTGTGGCCTGGGCAACATGCCGGGAGCAGGGGGGGTCGAATTCTCTCCTCCAAACTCTGCTGCTCTGTCATCCCTGGGAAGGGGGGGTGGGAGGGTGGTCTTCATTCATGAAATTTGTCAAAGTATTTGCTCAAAGGGTCATTGTGCAGATTTGAAGAGGAAATCCACTTACAATGTCCAACATAACTGTTGCCACCATCACCGTTACAACTTACAAAAGGCTCTTAGCTCCAATTCTAATTCCGCAAATGTGCAGGGGCATTAGTAACAAGCCGGGTGCCTGTGACAAATGCTGTCTGAGAACGGAGTTCACTCCAAAGGCTGTCTCCCTCTGCTGGTTCTATCAAAGTCTATCTTCAAGGCTTCACATCAGCATTGGAGATCTCTGCTTTTCTGGAGGCCGAATGCACGGGAGGGGGGCCTGGACTGGCGCATGGCCTGCATCACTGGAGCCGGGCTTGCCAGTAGGACGTAACCCATCTTGTTTTTTCCATCAATGTCCTCAGGACTAAATTTGCGATTTTTCACTAATAAATGACAGCCAAATAGTACCTGGACCCATGCCTCCTCCAAGACCACATCTCCTGTCCTGCACTTTCTGTAGGCTGTATTTCTTTGCTTAGTGGAAGTGGGAGTTCTAACTCACCAGGAAAATAGGCTTTGCCTTTGGAGACGATCTGCCTGGAGTTCTGGATTTTTCACTTTCGTCTCTAAGTGAGAAGCTGCTCTGGCCAAGTTCCCCCTCTTTAAAGGCATCCATCCAGATGTGTGTCCCCCAGTCTGGCTCTTAGAGAAGCATGAGGGAAGTGGCATGAAGGTTCTGGAAGACATATGGCCTGGGAGGGGGGTGAGTTTGAGACTGCAGCACTTCACTCATCTGCTTCATTTGCTGCGTTTTGAGGTTTTTTTCTGTTTCTGTTTTTGGTATTTTGCTTTGTTTTTGTTCTGCCTTGCCAAGTGGCTGGTGAGGATCTTAGTTCTCTGACCAGGGATAAACTTGGGCCTTTATCAGTATAAGCGCTGAATCCTAACTACTGGACCTACCACCTACCTGAGTTTTAAATAAGAGTGTTAAACACACACACACATTTTAAAATCCCCACACCCCATCCACTTCTCATTTTACAGGTAATAAATGGGTGATGGGCAGGGGCAATCTGCATTGGTGACAGTTAAAATACCAACCCCCAAACCCATAACCAGTGGTCTGAGCACAGTGCTTTATAGCCTCAGGAAAGGACCTCAGACACCCAACCAGGAGCTTCTTGGATCAGAGCTGCTCCACAGTGTATTCTTAAAGATTTCCCAACGTAGAAGAAAAATGTATCTACACCAATCAAGTCCTCTCGTAGCTGCTGTTGTTTGGTTGCAAAGACATGTCCCAACTCTTTGCAACCCCTTGGACTGCAGCACACCAGTCCCCTCTATCCTCCACCATCACTCAGAGCTTGTTCAAATTCATGTCCATTGAGTCAGTGATGCCATCTAACCATCTCATCCTCTGCCACCCCCTTTTCCTTCTGCCTTCAATCTTCCCCAGCATCAGGATCTTTTCCAGTAAGTCGGCTCTTCACATCAGGTGACCAAAGTATTAGGGCTTCAGCATCAGTCCTTTCAATGAATATTCAGGGCTGACTTCCTTTAGGATTGACTGGTTTGATCTCCTTGCTGTCCAAGGGACTCTCGAGAATCTTCTCCAGCACCACAGTTCAAAAGCGTCAATTCTTTGGCACTCCACCTTCTTTAGCTGTGGATTCTGACATTTTTTGTACGTTCACTTGGAGGCCAGAAGTCCTTTATTAGATAAACCAGAGACGGAAAGCAGGCCAGATGCTATTCCCATATGTGTTCATTTGACCTGCACAGCAGCATCCTTTTTTAAAGTTAATATGTTGTCGACACTGAAAGATCAGGCATTTTTGCACTTAAAAAAACCTAGTTTCTCTTGTGGTGGTGGTGGGGCTCAGACCATCTGGCAGCCATGCCTCTCATCTTTCCATGGTGAGGACCAGCCGGAGCGAAGTGGCTTCATTCCTTCGAGAGGGGTCAAGAGCGCCACACCCCCACAGCTCCCCACCCCCGACCGACAGCTGCCCTCTGTGCCCACCAGCACCTGTCCGCCTGCTGGGATGTGAGCTCACATCCCAGAAGCAGACTTTGGAGTCCGGTCCTCTCACTATGCATCCCTCTCTGGCTTCAGCCCCACATCCTCACCACTATGTCCATCTAGTTGCTCCTTGGAGCAGAAACAGGAAAACAAGCCGGGTGAGCATCTAGAATGCCGGCGATGCTCTGCTGGCCTCACGGTTCTGTCGAGTGATACAGCAGGACAAGGGAGGGAGTTGTTGAGAAGATTAGTGACAGGCTTGTTGGGACTTGCCTGGCAGTCCAGTGGTTAAGCCTAAATGTCCATCAGCTGAGGCATGGATGAAGAAGATGTCGTACATATATGCAAAGGAATATTCCTCCTCCGTTTAAAAGAGTGGAATAATGCCGTCTGCAGCACCATGGAGGGACCAGCAGAGTGTCACCCTGAGGGAAGCAAGTCAGCAGAGAAGCGGAGATGGCCGGTGACATCCAGGAGTCTAAAAAGAAATGATAAAAACGAACTTACAGAACAGAAACAGACTCACAGACTCCAGGAATGAGCTTATGTTTCCCAGCCGGGGAAGGGTGAGGGGAAGGGACAGTTAGGGAGTTTGGGGTAGACCTGTATACACACTGCTGTATTTAAAATGGATAACAAATAAGGACCTGCTGTCCAGGACATGGAATTCTGCTCAATGTTATGCGGCAGCCTGGGTGAGAGAATTGGGGGAGAATGGATACATGCGTATGTATGGCTGAGTTCCTTTGCTCATTACCTGAAACTGTTACAACATTGTTGATGGGCTATACCACAATACAAAATTAAAAGATTTTTTTAAAAAAGACTCTTCATTTCTAATGCAAGGGGCACGGGTTTGGTCCCTGGTGGGGCAACTAAGATCCCATAAGTCGTGAGGTACAACCAAACAACTAAACATAAATTTTCAAATATTAAAAAACATGAAGAATTCGTCCTCAAAGCCAGCCCACTTGAGAGTCTCAGATCTGTTTCCAGGCTGGATTTTAACAAAACATGGTGTGTTTCCTATCGAATGAGAGTACAATTTCAAGGGAGGAATTATCCAATAAAGCTCTCCAACATTTTTCATCCCGAAGAGACAAGACTCCCCCATCACCAAGGATAAGACATTCCGGTATGTGTGTGGAGGGAGAAACCCTCCCAGAAAACCTTCCTGGCTGGGCACGGGGGCAGAGAGGCCAGGCAGTGAAAGGGAAAACCTGTCATCACACACAGTCCTGCAGGAAACCACACAGCCTCCTGGCTGTGCCAAGCTTGGATTAACCCATCATGTCCTGAGCGCATCAGAAACAGAGGCGGTCTTTGCCTTTGCTTCTCCCTTTCCACCTCCTTCCAGCCTCTTCCATGACACAAGCCCATGAGTGTAGGATCCAGGCCTCTCTCCTCAGCACCACCCACGGCGACCCCGTTCTCCACGATAAAAACACACAGCGTTTTTCCTTTGCGTGTGTGTCCTCCTTGGCCATTTGCATTTGCATTTTCCTAAACACTCTTGGAAAAAATTCCTCGGTGGGATAAAGCACTGTGCACACCGTGGCTTCAGTGGGTTTTAAGATCTGAGAACCTTGATGGCATTTTAGGAGGAACTCCAACAGGAAGAGCAGATAATGGGGGTGTCTCAGATTGAAGCCTGCGTGGAAGAGGGTGAGCCTGGACACACGTCTGCTTAGTGGCTTCTGTCTCCACCTCCACTCCACCCCTCAGGGGTTTGTCAGAGCCTGAGGGTCCCCAAATGTGACTTGAAGACGTGTGCAGTGAAGCCTTGCCCATACGTGGGGTGAGGGTGTTGGTGGTGACGGTGGTACTGGCATGGGCAGTGCTGGTGCTGATGGTGTGTGGGGTGAAATGGTGGTGCTGGTGATGTAAGTGTGGATGGAGGCAACGGGGGATAGTGACGGCACTGGCGGTCATGGCGGTCACTCGCGTGATGGTGCAATTCTAACGGTGGGTTTGGGGGTGGTGGTAGAGATGGTGATCGCGGTGGTGGTGTTAGAGTCGGCGGTCGTGACTGCAGTGACCATAGTAGTACCGGGGGTTATGGTCACGGTGTCGGTGGTGACCTGGCGATGGTGGGGTTCTGTGTGCCACGGCTACAGTGGGCCTGATGCTGTGGTGCTGGTGGTGGTGATCTGGTGATTGGGGGTTCTGTGTGCCACAGCTACGGTGGGCCTGATGCTGTGGTGCTGCTGGTGGTGACCTGGTGATGGTGGGGTTCTGTGTGCCACGGCTACGGTGGGCCTGATGCTGTGGTGCTGGTGGTGGTGATCTGGTGATGGTGGTGGGGTTGTGTGTGCCCAGGCTACAGTGGGGCTGCAGCTGTGGTGATGGTGGTGGTGATCTGGTGATTGGGGGTTGTGTGTGCCACGGCTACGGTGGGGCTGCAGCTGTGGTGCTGGTGGTGGCGATCTGGTGATGGAGGTGTTGCACCATCTGTAGTAACAGACAAACAATCCTCTTGGAACAAAGGGTTTGTTAAAATTATGTCAGTTTTAGGTACTATGATAAGGAAAATAAGAAAGTAAACACCTTGTTGAAAAGCATCTTCCTACTCTTTCGTTGGAGCCCATTTCCAGCACTGAAGATCCCTGAGCTGTTCCAGGGCGGGGAGCGGTGATTCAGCGGGCACTGTGATGCTCACAACACAGGGCAACCAGGAAATGCACTCCTGATTGAGTGAGTGCCTTGCGCTCAAAGGGCAGCCAGCACTCAGACATTCCCTTCCCGGAGACAAGGCTTCAAGAGCTGAGCCTGCAACTGAGGGGCAGGAAGTGTTGTAACCGTGTGTCAAGCTGGGGCAGCAGGCCAGGAACCGTGCTGAAGACTCAGCCTACTTCAGAGGGACCTGATTCAACAAGGACAAAGGTGGCTGGCAGACTCTCTACCTCACTGTTCTGTGCCCCAAAAGTAAACACGTATGTACTAGGGTCAATAAGACATAACCTAGCAACCAAGAAAGGCTCAGCTGTAAAGAAGACTGAGCACTGAAAACTGACGCTCTGTGGTGCTGGAAAGACTGGACAGCGAGATCAAACCCATCCCTGCTAAAGGAAAGCAACCCTGAACATTCACTGGAAGGACTGATGCTGAAGCTGAAGCTCTACTGCTTTGGCCACCTGATGGGAAGAGCTGACTCACTGGAAAAGACCCTGATGCTGGGAAAGATCAAAGGCAGGAGGAGAAGGGGACAATCGAGGATGAGATGGCTGGATGGCACCACTGCCTCAATGGACATGAGTCTGAGCAAACTCCGAGAGGTGGTGAAAAACAGGGCCAATGAAAAGTGCAGCCTGGAGTGCTGCAGTCCACGGGCCGCAGAGAGCTGGACACAGCTGAGTGCCTGAGCAGCAAAGCAACCAACTGAGGCAGCCTGCCAGGGCCCTCTAGCCAAAACTGCACCTGTTAATAATTTTAAGTAAAGCTGGGATTCTTTTGTAATTTGTTTTGATCTCAACTGCTCGGGACAAGGCATGCGCCTGGGCATAGAATGGGTGCTTCACATTTTGGATGAGTGACTCTGGAGTCTGAACTTGACACAGTTCCCCATGAGTCAACTGCCCTTTAAATCAGAGGCCCCCAGCCACCTGCACCCTCAAGTACAGATACCAGTCCCAGCCTCTATCGCCCACTCCTGAGCCCACTGATTCAAATGCTAATCTCAACTGAAAACACCCACACACACAGCCAGAAATAACGCTTTGTCTGAGCATCCCATGGCCAGCCAAGATGACATAAAATCAACCATCACACCATCCCTAGGCCACCGAATGCTGCCCAGCTGTTAAAAGAAATTATTTAGATGTGAGCATATTCATGTGGAAAGATGCTCATGAAACGTAAATTTAAAAAAAAAAGAAACTTGGCCATAAAAATATGTATATTAGCGTTCCTATTGTGTTGTATGAGATGTACAAATACTTACGTTCAAGTGTGAACAGAAAAACATTTGGAAGGATAGTCAACAAATTATTAATCATGAGGCAGCAAGAGAAGATTTCAGGGTGATTTTTACTTTATAAATGAAGCTGTTGACTCTTTTGTTACTAGCATATACTGTTGGAAAGTGAAACTTTAAAATTATCCACTGTTTGAAAAATAAATATTGATGTTTGGGTTCACTGAGTGCTATGGACTTAGTTATCATAAATAGGGAGGCACTTTTATTTCCAGTAAAAAGAGATTATTCATAGCAATTATTGATACATACCTGAGCAAAACCCCAAAGACCCTCTTGTACACATGTGTAAGGAAGCAGACACAAGAGTGTGCGCTACAGCTTGGCTTGAAAGCAGAAGGGTGGGATCAAGCCAGTGTCCAAGGATGGCCCAGTGCAGATGTCAAAGAACACGGCTTGTTCAGCGGTTAAAGTCTTGCTCACTCGATCAAGCTCTTAGATACACACAACAGTGATGAATCTTAAAAAAAAAAAAAAAAAAAAAAAACTCCATCTACCAAGAATTCTTGCCAGAGAAGTGGACCCTCTAGCCCAGCCTTTACAAGAACACCCATTGGTTGGGAAAACAATGGTAGGTAAGGTTTACCATGGTCTGTATGCTTGCGTCCCCCACAAAATTCATATGTTGAGAACCTCATGTCCAAGGTGATGGTATAAGGAGGTAGGACTTTGGGGTGATTTGGTCCAGAGGGCAGAGCCCTCACAAATGGGATCGGTGTTCTCGTAAGGAAGGCCCCACTTTCCTCGTGGCTCAGTGCTAAAGAGTCTGCCTGTGTTACAGGAGACCTGGACTTGACCCTTGGGTCAGGAAGAGGCCCTGGAGAAGGGAATGGCAACCACCCCCGTATTCTTGCCTGGAGAGTCCCATGGACACAGGAGCCTGGTGGGCTACAGTGTATGGGGCCACAGAGAGTCGGACCTGACTGACTAACACACGCACACACAAAGGAAGCCCCACAGAGCTCCTTTGCCCTTGCACCACAAGAGAGGCCTGCAGCATGGACGCACGCCAGCCCCCGGGCTCGCTGGCACTCTGATCTCAGACTTCAGGTTCCAGATCCATGTCTAAGCAGCTCAGGCTGCTGAGTTGCCTTACAGCAGCCTGAGCGGACCAAGACAGGGTTCTCTGATGGCCCCCGGAAGACAAAGGAGCCTCAGAACGTTATCCAGGCAAGGGATCTGGCTTCCCCATGCTTGTAGCACAAAATAAAATAAAATAAAAAAATGCAGGAGAAGGTAGATAAACAACAAGGTCCTATTGTAGAGCACAGAGAACTGTATTCAATATTCTATGATAAACCGTAGTGGAAAATAATATGGAAAAGAATGTGTGTGTATTAGCATCTGCCTGCAATGCAGGAGACCCGGGTTCAATCCCTGGGTTGGGAAGATCTCCTGGAGAAGGAAATGGCATCCCACTCCAGTACTCTTGCCTGGAGAATCCCATGGAGGGAGGAGCCTGGTAGGCTGCAGTCCAGGGGGTCGCAAAGAGTCGGACATGACTGAGCGACTTCACTTTCACTTTCACATGTAAAACTGAATCACTTGGCTGTATAGCAGCAATCAACACATTGTAAATCAACTACGCTTCAATAAAAATTGTTTTCAATGCAAGAAAAGCAGTCCTCCATACATATTACTGGGGCTCTTACTCAAACATACCAACTTGCAGACATTTTTGAGACAATTGGGGAACTCTAATTCTGGAGCGGTGTTCGATGATGAGGAATAGTTGCCAATTTTATTACACTGAAGAGCAGCTTTCTAGTTCTGTTTTTCCAAAGTCCGTGCATTTCAGCACTGCATACACGCAGCCATCAGGGTGAAACGGCATGGAGACCCGGCTGTGGTATCAAACACCTCAGCAGAGAGGAAGGAAAGAATTATAAGGAAACCCAGTGAAATCGTATCAGCCACCAATGCTGAGTGACAGAAGACGGTCTTTCAGTGCAAACGTCTGTACTCCTTTGGCTATGTAGGTGAACTGCGCGCAGAAACGTAAGAAGCGGGCTGGAAGGAAACGCGTCAGAACCGAAGGTGGCGTCTCGTGGGACAGAGAAGAGCCTGGAGCAGCGGGCAGAGAGCCCCGCGTGAGTCGCTGCGCCTCTCGCCTCACAGGCAGGGACTTCCCTGGTGGTTCGGTGGTTCAGAACGCACCCTCCGCTTCAGGGCACGCGGGTTCAATCCCTAGCCAGGGAACTAAGATCCCTCATGCCAGGAAGCAACCCAGCCTGCGTGCTACATGGAGAGTGAAGCCACAACCAAGAGCCCACCTGCCGCAACCAAGGCCTGGTGCGGCCAGAAATAAGTAAACTTAAAAATTAATTGATTTTTAAAAAGCAGCCACTTAGGGCAAAAATGACAAAATAGTTCTAACTACCCACTCTGCACAGATGTTTATGAGCGCTCTATAGGTCTGCATATTTTTGAAATTTTTTTAAAATAAAAATGTGTCACTTGAAAAAAAGTGCACAAGTTGAGAGTTTTATTCCGCAGACTTTCTGAGGACTTCAAACTCAGGACACAGCACCTCAGGTAATGCTGAGAAAACTGTTACAAAGAGGTAAAGCCAGATTCCATGAACTGCAGCACGCCAGGCCTCCCAGTCCTTCAGTATCTTCTCAAGTCTGCTCAAACTCATGTCCACTGAGTTGTTGATGCCATCCAACCATCTCATCCTCTGTCCTCCCCTTCTCCTCCTGCCCTCAATCCCTCCCAGCATCAGGGTCTTTTCCAGTGAGTCGGCTCTTCACAACAGGTGGCCAAAGTATTGGAGCATCAGTTCTTCCAGTGAATATCAGAGTTGATTTCCTTTAGGAATAACTGGTTTGATCTCCAAGTTTTTGCAACAAAAGACTTAAGCGTTTGGAACATCAAAAGATGAGTGTTACTAAGGGAAAGCCAAATATCTCAAGTCAAGAAATTTAGCACTTTTCTATGTATGGGAAGGTGCAAGAAAGAGTCTGGGCTCACTGAAGTGATTCCTGAGGTTGCACCTCAGCTATCTGGGGCCAGCATCCTGTGCTTCCTCATCCCGAGTCCCCTCAGCACTCCCCATCCCAGTGGTTGTAATGTGAAGGTTTGATGGCTGGAGCATCTTTGTTTAATGGTATGGCAGGTGATATTTTAGTTCTCAAATGGTTTTAAAATATAAGTCAAAGAAAGGCAAAAGCAAGAGCTTGTGGAACTCATGGAAAGAAATATCCCACAGAGACCTGAGAACCCCACTCAAGGAGCCAGGTGCGGGAGCCAGGCACCTGACCTTGCAGGCGACGTGGCCTTCGGCGGCACTGACCACCAGAGTACCGTGAACTCCGGAGCACCATGTGGGTGCGGAGCCCCACACAGTGTGTGACACATACACGTGACAGACCCTGAGAAGCCCAGACAGTTGGCCATCCTGCTCAGACGAGAATGAAGGGGCCCAGAGAAAGGACTTTGCAGCCGGACCCCCAGGGCTGGGGGAGCATGGGGACTTACCTCTTTAGGATGAACATCATTTCTTACAATACTGGTTGGCATTTAAAAGCACCATACATTTAGCCTATTAAAAACCCATCAGTCCCTACTCTCTGCCAGGCACTCAAGTACCATAAAATAGTGGCTGATGCCAGGGTACACAAGCTAGGCATTGTCCCAGCTGGCCAAACCTGTCCCAGGAAGCCCCAAACTGGGTGTTCAGCATCCTCACCCCTCCGTGGTATTGGCAATGGGGCATCACCATGCTAGCAGGGGCCCCAGTTCATTCTCACCAAGCACTGGGATGCAGGCTTGCCACATGGAGACCCCAACTATTATTACAGGTGTGTCGTCCAAGGTCCTTGCCCGCCCCCTTCTGTCCTTAGGAACTGCCCTGAGTGTCCTTATTTAAGAAGGTCTGTCTTCCCTGCGGGTCTGGGGTGGGTCCCACATAGCCTTGTCCCAAATCTCACCTCTCTGAGATAAGGCATTTCTTCAGTTTCTACAGCAAGAACATCCTCAGAGAGAGGACAAAGGCATCCAGGAGATTCCATGGAAGAAACAGTGAAGAATTATTGCTCTAAAAAGAAAGAGGGAGAAGTGGGGAAATGTCTTAGTGGATTAAGGACACCCAAAATAAAGCTGGTGAGAGAGCAAATCCTACCTGGGATAATATGAGATGCTGACCTTTTATTTCTTAGTGTTTATTGGTCTGCTCCAGGTCTGAGCTGCGGCGCGTGGAATCTTTGATCTTCACTGCAGCATGTGAACTCCTAGTTGAATTGCGTGGTTGGATCTAGTTCCCTGACCAGGGATCGAAACTGGGCCCCTGTGTTGGGAGCATGAAGTCTTAGCCACTGAACCACTGGGGACGTCCTGTAATGTTGACCTCTTTTTTAGTGCTTTGTTGATTTCCACATTTGGAAGGTGGGTGTCACTTTTATCATCAGATAATGTAAGTCTAAAATTTTTTTAAAGACTTAGCAACTCAAAGTGAGTCGAGTACTTTTGGGGACAATCAGATTTCACCTGTTCTTCATTCATAACATCTTGACATGGAACAGGGATTGAAATTCTGGCTACCCGCATAGAGTCAAGTGCTGGCAAAGTTGCATTTGGGAGATGGATATCATCATGTGTAGCAAATGAGGCTAACCAGTTCAAGGTTATGCAAACATCTCCGACCCACTGGGAGCATTCAGTGATGGAGCCCTAGCCAAATGGGAAGAAATGTTTTCAACTGTGTAGCATAATCACAGCTGGAATGACCACATTCTGATTGCTTTAACAATAGCCATCTTTTCCGATTTTATTTTTTAATATTTATATATTTGGCTGCACCAGGTCTTAGTTGCAGTATATGAATCTTTGTTCTTAGTTGTGGCAGGCAGGACCTTTTAGCTGCAGCATGCAAAATCTTTAGTTGCAGCCTGTGAACTCTTAGTTGAGGCATGTGAGATCAAGTTCCATGTCCAGGGATCTTGCATTTGGAGCTTGAACTCTTAACCACTGGACCACCAGGGAAGTCCCTCTTCTTTGATTTAAATCAGCAAATGCAAATGTGAAAATGTCTACACCTCAGCCCTCTAAGTATGAGGATAAGCCTCAAGAAAATCCACAAAAGTGGTTCTGTGCTGAAATGGAGACAAATGTTGCTTTTGACCTTTGTGGGTGGCTTAACTGCTGGCCCTCCACTGCCCACCCTCCCTCTGAAAGTAGTCCTCGGTTTGCCTTCTCAGAAGCAGTCTGGGGTCCCCAGCTTGTGCTCTATCTGCTAGCTGATGGTGCTGAGTTAGGGGTTTGGATTGGTGAGCCCAAGAAGAAGGAAGCAAGTTCCGGGGCAGAGGCGCCAGGATGCTATGGCTTTGGGAAATGGAGTGATTTTTTTTAAGGTATAAACCAAAAAGACTGATTAATTCACACTGCTGCTGCTGCTAAGTTGCTTCAGTCGTGTCCAACTCTGTGAGACCCCATGGACGGCAGCCCACTAGGCTCCCCCATCCCTGGGATTCTCCAGGCAAGAATTCACACTAACCTGAGCTAATTTGTAAAATGCAAAAACAGTCATGCATGATTCACACAAGCTAAGTGATTCACGGACAGGTTCTCCCTGATTATTCATCCTGCATACACAGACTGGTGGGCAGCAGCCACGTGACACCCACCCCTCAGGGAAAACTCAGGGAAAGAAGCAGGATTCTTGTCTAGTCTGCCAGCCTCCAAAGTAGCCACCTCCTTCCAGGGTCCAACACCCCTGCAGAAGGCAAACCTGAAGGTGAGAAGAAACAGTATAAACGTAACTACAACTTAATTACAAAGTGGAAAAAAAAAAAAAAAAAAAACCTTGCGGGTTGTTTCATTTCCTGCTAGTTTCTTGGGTTTCTAACAGTTCCTGGTACAAGGTAACTGCTCAATAAATACTCAAATAAATGAATCAGTGAATGAAGCTGCCAAAATAACTGATGCTTTATAAAGGATACGGAAGCACTATTCTGTTCCAAAGAAAAGTGACCATAATTAAGATGACATTAACTTAAATGGACATGAGGATCAAAAACCACATGCTTGCATCATCATCTTGAAAATCACCCAGAAGCATTCAGTACCAGTCTGGAGCCTAAGCCACGCCTCCTCCAGCCACCTCTCTCTGCTGTGTCCACCCCTTGCTCCTCTCTCCATCTGCCCATGTGTCCTGGCTGGGAGCCTGGCTTTCAGCCCAGCTTCCTCTGTCCTCTGCACCACCCACGTCAAATCTGCCACCCAGTCACTCACCCCTGCCTCCCAGGTCACCTTCCCTGAAGCTAACCTCGTGCTCCTCAGCCTCTGTGGCCCCTTCTATGGGCAATGCTCCTGCACTTCGCTGCACAGAGTGCAGTGTTTAGCTATTGGTTACTCGCTCAGACGTGTCTGACTCTTTGCGACCCCATGGACTGTAGCCTGCCATGCTCCTCTGTCCATGGAATTTCTCAGGCGAGAATACTGGAGTGGGTTGCCATTCCCTTCTCCAGTTGATCTTCCCAACCCAGGGATTGAACCCGCATCTCTTGCGTCTCGTGCACTGGCAGGTGGATTCTTTACCAATAGTGCCACCTGGGACACCGGGCTTGCTACAACTCAATTGGGCCATGTAACCCCTTCTCCAGCTTCCCTCAACCTTCTGTTGATAAGATGGGTCTAGACAGATCCCTCAACAACACACAAGTCAAGCACTCAACATGGATTTTTACCTAAGTGATCCCTCACAACGTCCCAAACTTGGGTCCAACCATTACCACCTCTAATAGTTGAGAGAGCTGAGATGGAAGAGAGATAACAAAGAGGGGGTTGCAATGTTCCCCCAAAGTAAGGCAATTCTGTTGAAAAAGTTAAATTCAGAATTAAATAATAAAAACATAGACTCTCCCCTAAATCAGCCATCCATGCCCCATGAAAATATGAATCATCATGGCAATTATGAGGTAATAATAATCAGCGATGTTGGGCTATTGGAAAACTGTGTTGAGCCTGCAGGGTTTGGGAGATCATCCATGAAAAGTCCCATGGTTGCTCTCTTCGGAACTTTTAAGCTGGATATCAACCATGTTAGAGTTCCCTGTTGACTGCAGTTGGGGACCCAGAGGAATAAGATGGGCCTCCAAGGAGTCTTTCTTGGGAGCTCTCATTCAAAACACTACTCCAACACACCTGGGTAATACTATACTATGCCAAGCCACTATCAGAGACTGAATGTTTGTGTTCCCCCACCCCCAGTTTAGAATCTGCCCACCAATGCAGGAGACACAAGAGACGTGGGTTCTATCTCTGGGTCAGGAAGATCCCCTGGAGAAGGAAATGGCAACCCACTCCAGTACTCTTGCCTGGAGAATCCCATGGACGGAGGAGCCTGGGGGGCTACAGTCCATGAGATCACGAGCAGTTGAACACAACCAAGCAACTGAGAGCACATACTCCCAATTTAAGATGCTGGTGTTCCAAACCCAAGTGTGATAGGTTTTGGAGGTGGGGGTCTTTGGGAGGTGATTAAGTCTGGATCAGGTCATCAAGTGGTGCCCTCATGATGACCCCTTATAAGAAGAGGAAGAGACAGGAGAGCCCTGTCTCTCTGCCTCCTCCCTCCCCTCTCCTGCTGCCTCTTCCTCCATTTTTCTCTCCCTCTTCTTCTTCCCCTCCTTCTTCTTTTCCTCCTCCTCTTCCGTCTTCTTCCTCTTCTCCCTTGCCTCCCACCCTCCTCCTCATTCTCTCCATTCCTCTCTCCTCCCCCTCCTCTTCCTTCTTCTTCCTCTTCTTCCTCGCCTCCCACCCTCCTCCTCATTCTCTCCATTCCTCTCTCCTTCCCCTCCTCCCCCTCCTCTTCCTTCTCTTCCTTCCCCTTTCCACTCTCTGTTTCCCCTCTCTGTTCCCCATCATCCCTCCCCTCCTCAATAGCACACACCAAGGAAAGGCCACATGAGGATGTAACAGGAAGACAGTCATCTTCAAGTCAGGAACAGAGTCCCCATCAGGAAAAGAATTTGCTGGCACTTTGATCTTGACTTCTCAGTCTTCAGAAGCATGAGAAATAAATGTGTGTTGTCTGACCTGGGTCTATGGTATTTTGTTATGGCAGCCCTGACTAAGAAAGCAACTGAGATCTCCTTTAGAAACTTGAATGACACTTAACCAGAAAAAGTCAACAAAACGTATGACAACATTCTGAGCCAACTCTGGCATCCCCGCCTCCATTCCCCACCCCCACCTCCCTCTGCATAAGTGGTTACCAAATATTTTCAAACTGCATTTTCCCTACTGAACAAGAAAAACACAAATACCATACTTAAAATAGTACAGTTGTCTTTATCAGGCACCATCATTTTAAGGAAACAATAGTTCAAACAACAACATACAGATTATGTTTTTTTCTACAGGAAAAAAGAAGACACTGAATTTTACATACGAAATTAGCTTTAAAGTAGAAAAATGGTGCCATTCAGATTCCAAGCACTTGATCTGTGACAGTTCTGACCCACAGAAAGTGAAGTTACTCAGTCGTGTCTGACTCTTTGGAACCTCATGGACTGTAGCATACCAGGCTCCTCCGTCCATGAGATTCCCCAGGCAAGAGTACTGGAGTGGGTTGCTATTTCCTTCTCCAGGGTATCTTCCCAACCCAGGAATCGAACCTGGGTCTCCCGCATTGGAAGCCAACGCTTTAACCTCTGAGCCACCAAGGAACGGAAGCCCTCTGACCCATAAAGTCTGCATAAAAAGATGAACATGACTTCCCCATGTGCCCAGGGCCACCATAAAGTTTTCAAGGTCATAAAGATCTCCTCTTGTGACTGTATTAGAGTTCTGTGTCAGACCATTTGGGATATCAAATTATCCCAAGCCTAACAGGTTAAGATAACACTCATTGGTCAACTTACAGCTCATGGGTGAGATGTCCATGGCTGACACTGGTTGGGCTCTCTGCCCAGAGTCTTCCAAGATTGCAATCACATGCAGAATGCGTACATTCTCTTCTGGAGGTGCTAGTGAAGACTCAAGCTCATTCGGGTGGTTGAATGACTGAGGTTGTAGGACTGTTTCTTTCCCTGTTTCTTTCCTGGTTATCAGCCAGGGGTCACTATCTGCTCTAAGAGGCCAGCTGCATTCCCTGCCACACAGCCTCCTCCATCTTTAAAACCAGCAAAAGTTGAGGCCCTTTCACATCAAATCTTTCTTCTAAGGCTTCATCTGTTTAAGCCGCTCAACCAGGATGATCTCCTTTCCTTAGTGTGAAAGTGTTAGTCACTCAGTTGTATCTGACCTTTTGCAACCCCATGGACTGTAGTCTGCCAGGCTCCTCTGTCCATGGAACTCTCCAGGCAAGAATACTGGAGTGGGTAAGCATTCCCTTTTCCAGGGGATCTTCCTGACCCAGGGATCGAACCCTGATCTCCGGCAGGCAGGTAGATTCTTTGCCAACTGAGCCACCAGGGAAGCCCAAAAGGCAACTGATTGCAGACCTTAATTACATCTGCAGAATCCCTTCACAGAAAAACACCTAGGCTGGTGTTTGATTGCAGAGCTGGGAGAAGGGGGGGAGGGGAGGGGGGGAAGGGCAGCGGGGAGGGAGGGAGGGATCTTGGGAGCCATCTTTGGATTCAACCTACCTCAATGCCTTGGCTTTTGTTCACCGCCTCATTATCTTCTTTATTCACAAAGAGCAGGAAAAGATCTCTTACTTCTAATTATTTCCACACGCCAGAAAATGAATCATTTTGGAACTGACAATCTATTCTGTGGCCAAATTGGCGAAATTTCAGAGACCAAAATAAAACCCAGCCTACTCTGAAACCTGTTTGTGCAGGCTCAGGGGTGAAGTCTCTCCTCAGCTATTAGCATCATCAGAAGACCCTAAGCACCCCTAACTATCAAGTGGTGCCACGGGGGACCACAGGGGCCTGCAGCAGGTGGGCCTGACCCCTGCTCTGACCCCCACTCATGCTCTTAGCAGGAGATCTGGTGTCTAAATCCTGACCTCTCAAAGTGTAGTCCTGCCTGCCCAGTAACACTGGGCCAACTTGTGAGCCCAGAGGAAATGTGGACTCTCAGGCCCCAACCCTGATCTGCAGAAACAGACTCTGTCTTTCGACAAGATTCTGGAGAACTGATGTGCGGAGTTGAGTTTGAGGAGCCCTGGTGTAAAGTACACGCCCAAGGACCAGAAATAACTCATTCTGCAAAACCCTGCAAAGACCGAACATGTTAGCTGCTCCCCCATCCAAGCCCGCTTGGTCCCTGCACCGACTGAGCCTTTATAATGACTTCCATCCACGCTGCATCCAGCCACGCGAGGGGAATCTCATGATTCAAGCAGTGATTCCCTACAATCACTCCCATCTCTCTGAGTAACACTTTCCTTGGGTGCCCAATTCTCTGCCTGGTTTTCCCTGTCAGATACTCAACAAGTACCCACAGTGGGGAGGGCTTTGACTTTGCAACTATAGCCCCAACCTGAGAGGCTCACTGAAGTCACTCATGGACCTGACACAGGGACCCCCGCCCCCCACCTTGAACGTTTCCCACCTCTGTGTTCCAGCGGCGGGCACCAACACTAAAGTGAACTGGCTCACAGCTTATTGGGCGGCACTGGTCACGTGTATTACTCCCCTTCCCCCGCCCCCAACTGCTACAGGCCGGAAATGCCTGCCATCCACACCGGAAGTGGAGGGCTCCAACCGGTCAGGCTCACATTGCTTGCGTGCCCACTGTTGGGAAAGGCTGATGAAAACTGTGTGGATGGCCCCCTGAAGTCCCCTTGCAGCCACCCTACTTCCCCCTCTCAGGGCACTCTGGGGCCTTGTGCTATCGGCAGGTTTTCTGACAGGTGATGAGGGAGCCAGGTGCCACGTGGCCTCAGCGCTCAGTGACAGCACCGACTTGCTCTCTCCGCTCGCTGGGCTCCTGGGCCTCGGGAAGGCCTGGATTGCCCCTCAGGTTTCTAATTTCCCCAGGCAACAGGAAGTCGGGGCTTCCCTGGCAGAACTCAGAGCTGCTGGGCTGGGGAAGTCTTGTGGCTTTGTGAGGGATTTCCCCCAGCCAGCAGGTCCCAGGACCTGGGTCTCCAGGTTTGTCGTCATCAGAACACACTCATTCTGCCAGGTTCCAAAGAGCGCAGGCTGCTGCAGGCTGGAAAGGGGCTATATCTTGATGCCTTTCCTTAGAGTGGGGGTAGTTTTCAACAAGTCACTTAACCTTCTTGGGCCTTATTTCCTGGTGTGTAACAAGAAGGCCTTTATAGCATCTCCCTCCAAGACTAGGGGGAGAGAGAAGAGGAATAAGGATTAGGAGAAGATTAAGGGTTGTAGGGACTAAAGGTATGACCTTCACTACCCAACTGCTCACGCTACACACTTGCTATCACACCTCTTGCATCCTGGATGCCCGTGATTGTGAATGGCCCAGCACAGGTAGCCCTAAGCACCTGTAGCTAGGACCATTAGAGTGCCTCGAAAGCACAGTGCAGAGATTCCCTGGTGGTCCAGTGGTTAAGACTACTAGCTTCTAGTGTAGGGAGCATGGGTTCAATTCCTGGTCGGGGAACTAGGATCTCACAAGCGGTGCAGTACAGCCAGAAAAAATAAAACCACAGTCCATGGCCCAGGCAGGCTCAGAGAACCACTGGGTCACTTTTGGGTGTTTTTCTTGTGAGGAACCACCTTCCTCTTCTTACCTGCTTTGCTGGGCCCTTATCACCAGGCCAGGTACAGAAGCAGGGGCTCTAAGCTTGTCTAGTAGGCAAACAAACTTCCTGATGAGGAAAGACTAGTTCCTAGGAAGGTTGGGATTCTTAACTGGGCTTAAACCAGATCTCGAGCGGAGCATACTGACTGTGCCCTAGCTTGGCCTCCAATCCCTGCTGGGGACACCAGGAGTGAGTGGGTGTCTCAGCCTGGCCAAGGACAGGGTTCCCTATCCCTCCACTCTCAGATCCACCTATGCACGGAGGTTCCTCAGAATCCCCAGAACTGGGACCTCCCTAGCTGTCCAGTGGTTAAGATTCTACCTTCCCAGTACAGGGGGCACGGTTTCAATCCCCGGTCAGGGAACTAAGATTCCACGTGCCACAGCCAAAAAGAAAAAAGAAAAAGAAGAATCCCCAGAACTGTTGCCCCCAAAAGAACCTGAGCACTTTCTCATGGGAGAGCATCATCACTCAGGCACTGTGCCCAGGCAGTTTGTTGACATGAGAGGGCATGCCAAGGATAGTGAAGACAGAATTTTGCCTTTATCCATATGGTAATCAGTTCTCCTAAAGCATATGATTTTTCACACACCCATATTTAGAAACTGGCAACCTTTGTATGAGTTTTGTTGCTAAAAAGCAACTGGCCCTTCAAGAATGCCAGTTTGCCTTACAAGGCATTTTTGTTGCTTGTTGTTTTGGAATGTGGCAGTCATTTTCTCATTTCGAGCAATACATGAAGAAAAACATCACCTGGCCAGGAAAACCATTGTAACGAGTTGTGTTTCAAAGTGGCTAATTTTGGATGGGTCTCAGAAGTTTCTAGAGTTCTAAAACAGTCATGCATTCTCAGGTGGAAAGAGAGATGCCTCCTATATCAAGCAGAGGCTGTGGTGTTTGTAGCCCACTTTAGAATGCTTTCCAAAATGTCTGCTCGTGCTAGTGGGTTTCATCAAGGGAGGTGGGGCCTCCTTGGGGACATTTAAGATGTTAGGGGGGTTTCTATTCTGATGTCACCATGATGGGGGAGGGGCTCTGATAGCATTTGTCAGATACAACTCGGGGAAAGTCCTTCACAACAAATAATCACATCACATCTTACGTGATTTTCAGACTTCATTCTTGACATCTGTGTAGCTAACAATCCGTTCATTATTATCTGACCCTGGACGGAACCCCGTATGACGTGTAAATATTGTGTTGGGTTGTTTTTATTTAAAAAAAACAAACCATGATTTAAAATACACTGACTCTCAATAATGCCATCCACTGCACACATCAAGAAAAGTCTGTACAGTACTTAGATTGGCTTGGAGTTTTTCCAAGAGCCATTCTTCAGTCTGGACAATTAGAACACAAACACCAGTGCCTTCCAGGTGTTTCCATTGCCGGCACCACACCCCGGCTCTGGTCTGCCTTTGTAGCTGTCGCACTTGCAGTGATTCTATATTTAGAAGCAGGCCAGGGTGCACATGTCAATCAGAATCCTTTCACCCAGCAGTGCATGTTGGCAAGGGTAAGCGACAAAGAAAAGGCTGAAATGTGCATCTTAGGTTCCTCAGTATTTAAGTCTGTACCACAGACACTAAGCATAATCATGTCTAAGAAAGAAAAAAAGGCCATATTTAAGTTCCCTTTCAGGAATTCCGCTCAATTTTCTGTGACAGCCTGGATGGGAGGGGAGTTTGGAGGATGGATGCATGCATATGTGTGACTGAATCCCCCCAATGTCCACCTGAAACTGTCATAACCTTGTCAACCGGCTAAGCCAGTGCCAGTGCTCATTCAGTTGTGTCTGACTGTTTGTGACCCCATGAACTGTAGTCCACGGGGCTCCTCTGTCCATGGGATTTTCCAGGCAAGAATACTGGAGTGGGTTTCCTCCTCCAGGGGATCTTCCCACACAGGGATCAAACCAATGTAGCCTGCATTTCCTGCGTTGTCAGGCAGATTCTTTACCACTGCACCACCTAGGAAGCATTAATCAGCTATATTCCAGTATAAAATAAAGAGTTTTTTATTAATAAAAAAAAGTTCCCTTTTGGGACAGGATGGGTCAGCATAATTAGAAATCAGATCCAGTGGTCTCCAAATCTCTCCCAAGATTCTGTCTTCTGCACCAAAAAGAATTTAGGTGCATCAAGAGACTTCCCTGGGCTGGCGTATCCTTGCAGCTTACAGGCTTGCCACGCTAAACAGTTTCTCTCCTGGCTAAGGTCAACACTGCATCCCAGCCTGACAGCAGACCCTGGAGTTTGTGGCCGCTGGTGTCCTGGTTCTGCTTTCCTCTAGAAAGGAGCCCCATCACCCAGTGCAGATGGGGGTGCCAGTTCCCATCTTTCCATCCAGGTAACCATGGGCCAAGTCCCTACCCTAAAAACCTCTCTTTTCTAAGGGAGGATAGGAGTATCTTCCGGGGTTTCTGTGGGAGCTGCATGGGGTAATGAGCAATGGTCCTAGGACAGTGTTTAGAGGGATAGAGCTCTCCTCTGGCACTGATGACCCTTCCACTGCTGTATTCTCTAGAATCCACTGTCCTGGAGTAGTTTTGGTACAGCTTTGGGCTCAAGTGTAGGGTGAACCCCTTCCTTCACTTTCCATTCCAAATGGCATCTCATCTTGGGGGGCCCTGGCCCAACTTGCAGACATCCTATCACCCCACCAGGCTGCCACTGGAAACGTTGGCAAAGCTGTCACTCTGAGAGTCTCAAAGGGGTACCATTCTTACCCTGACTCCTGTAGCCCCTGCCTGTCCTCAGGTTTCTCCCACCAGAACTCTGAGATCTGAAAGGTCAGGGACTGAGGCTCATTATCTTCTGTCTTCTCAGAGTCATGTCCACAGTGCGTGCTTAATAAGTACTCATTAGATGGATAGGTGGACAGAAGGATGGGTGGAATGATGGATGGATGAATGGATGGATGGAATGATGGATAGATGGATGGAAGGATGGATGGAATAATGGATGGAGAGATGGCTAGACAGATCTGATAGTAAACTCAGCCCATAGAGAAAGCCCCACTTTAGATGACCATGGTGTCAAAGCTGCTCTCCCTTCCCCCTGGTGGAGAAAGGAGCTCTTTCCTCCTGCCTGAGGCCCCTTCCCTCAGGCCCTCTGCACCAGCAAAGATGGGAGAAACTGGTGGTAATTTGGGTTCATCACAGCATCTCAAATCACTTTTCAAACTCTTGGCCCAGCCCCTTAGACCCTTTGCCAAGCACGTTTCTCCTTGGTTTTTAAACCCTGGGGAAACATTATCTGAACATTTCCAATTCATTTATGCTCAGCTCATCAAAATGCCATTTTACAAGAGCTGTTTGAACTCCAAAAGGTCTGGGAAGCTTTCCCTTGGCGCAGTTACATGGAAAGGCAGCCTGGGACTTCCTGAGTAGCTGGAGTGCCCTGCTGTGCTACAGGCAATGCTCACCATCCCCTCCCACACCCTTGACAACCTGAGCAGACGAATCCCACTTCAGGGCAGGAGGTCAGGTGGGCTCCATCCAGGCCACCTCACCGCACAAATAAGAAAGTACTCCTGGACCCAATTAGGCAATTTGAATCCCCAGATGCAAACAATTTCAGAAAGACTCCTCCTATGCAAACATTCCTTTAAATGCAAACGAAGTGTCTCCAGAATTCTCCAGGTTAGTGATAAAAGTGGGAAGGGCATACTCCAAGATCCAGAGGCCAACAGAGGCTCAATTTCTTCTTCCATTTCTCTGTGATGGGGTTACACGGTTTAAAGCGACTGTGTTCTCCAGCGCCCAGAGCACCGCTGGATTCAGGATTCCATTCCACAGAGCCTGGTGTGGTCTGTCCTCTCGTGGCCTCCAGCTCACTCCACGTGCATCCTGCAGACAGAAGGAGAGCAAATGCACAAGGCCTTCTGGAACACCCCTCTCCATTCCTTGGGCTGTGCCCTATTGCCTACCCACTGCTCCTGCCAGCAGCTTTCCAAATGTAAAGATGAAGACAAATGACTTCCTCACCCCCACCCACTTCTCCACTTTCACCTCAATGACCCCAATTCAGATCTCTCCTGTGCCTTGGTGGGGGGAGGGGGAAAACAGGAGGGGGGGTGGAGGGGTGGAGGGGTGGTACAAAGAAGTTACAAAAGGTATACAAGAGACAAAAACAGTATCTGTGGGGTACGGCGTCAATTTATGAGCCTTGCATAAATGACCATTATTGGGGCTTTGAAATTGGAAAGCTTTGTTTTAACTTGCATGCTAAGTACCTGCTATTTAAGTCTGTCTTCTGGGTCAGGAAGATCCCCTGATGAAGGAAATGGCAATCCACTCCAGTGTTCTTGCCTGGAGAATCCCATGGATGGGGGAGCCTGGTGGGCTACAGTCCACGGGGTCGCAAAGAGTCGGGCACGACTGAGCGACTTCACTTCACTTCAAGTGACTGAGCAAGAGTGAACGTCGACATTCTAGGAATCAGTGAACTAAAATGGACTGGAATGGGTGAATTTAACTCAGATGACCGTTATATATACTACTGCGGGCAGGAATCCCTTAGAAGAAATGGAGTAGCCAACATGGTCAACAAAAGAGTCAGAAATGCAGTACTTGGATGCAGTCTCAAAAACGACAGAATGATCTCTGTTCGTTTCCAAGGCAAACCATTCAATATCACAGTAATCCAAGTCTATGCCCCAACCAGTAATGCTGAAGAAGCTGAAGTTGAATGGTTCTATGAAGACCTACAAGAACTTTTAGAACTAACACCCAAAAAACATGTCCTTTTCATTATAGGGGACTGGAATGCAAAAGTAGGAAGTCAGGAAACACCTGGAGTAACAGGCAAATTTGGCCTTGGAATACAGAATGAAGCAGGGCAAAGACTAATAGCGTTTTGCCAAGAAAATGCACTGGTCATAGCCGACACCCTCTTCCAACAACACAAGAGAAGACTCTACACATGGACATCACCAGATGGTCAACACCGAAATCAGATTGATTATATTCTTTGCAGCCAAAGATGGAGAAGCTCTATAGAGTCAACAAAAACAAGACCAGGAGCTGACTGTGGCTCAGATCATGAGCTCCTTATTGCCAAATTCAGACTTAAGTTGAAGAAAGTAGGGAAAACCACTAGACCAGTCAGGTATGAACTAAATCAAATCCCTTATGATCATACAGTGGAAGTGAGAAATAGATTTAGGGGCCTATATCTGATAGACAGAGTGCCTGATGAACTATGGACTGAGGTTTGTGACACTGTACAGGAGGCAGGGATCAAGACCATCCCCATGGAAAAGAAATGCAAAAAGCAAAATGGCTGTCTAAGGAGGCTTTACAAATAGCTGTGAAAAGGAGAGAAGTGAAAAGCAAAGGAGAAAAGGAAAGATATAAGCATCTGAATGCAGAGTTCCAAAGAATAGAAAGAAGAGATAAGAAAGCCTTCCTCAGCAATCAATGCAAAGAAATAGAGGAAAACAACAGAATAGGAAAGACTAGAGATCTCTTCAGAAAATGAGAGATACCAAGGGAACATTTCATGCAACCATGGGCTTGATACAGGACAGAAACAGGATGGACCAACAGAAGCAGAAGATATTAAGAAGAGGTGGCAAGAATACACAGAAGAACTATGCAAAAAGATCTTCATGACCAAGATAATCACGATGGTGTGATCACTCACCTAGAGCCAGACATCCTGGAATGTGAAGTCAAATGGGCCTTAGAAAGCATCACTATGAACAAAGCTAGTGGAGGTGATGGAATTCCAGTTGAGCTATTTCAAATCCTGAAAGATGATGCTGTGAAAGTGCTACAGTCAATCGGCCAGCAAATTTGGAAAATTCAGCAGTGGCTACAGGACTGGAAAAGGTCAGTTTTCATTCCAGTCCCAAAGAAAGGCAATGCCAAAGAATGCTCAAACTACTGCACAATTGCATTCATCTCACACGCTAGCAAAGTAATGCTTAAAATTCTCCAAGCCAGGCTTCAGCATTACATGAACTGTGAAATTCCAGATGTTCAAGCTGGTTTTAGAAAAGGCAGAGGACCCAGAGATCAAGTTGCCAACATCCGCTGGATCATGGAAAAAGCAAGAGAGTTCCAGAAAAACATCGATTTCTGCTTTATTGACTATGTCAGAGCCTTTGACTGTGTGGATCACAATAAACTGTGGAAAATTCTGAGAGATGGGAATACCAGACAACCTGACCTGCCTCTTGAGAAACCTGTATGCAAGTCAGGAAACAACAGTTAGAACTGGACATGGAACAACAGACTGGTTCCAAATAGGAAAAGAAGTATAGTACGTCAAGGCTGTATATTGTCACCCCGCTTATTTAACTTCTATGCAGAGTACATCATGAGAAACGCTGGGCTGGAGGAAGCACAAGCTGGAATCAAGATTGCCAGGCGAAATATCAATCACCTTAGATATGCATATGACACCACCCTTATGGAAGAAAGTGAAGAGGAACTAAAAAGCCTCTTGATGAAAGTGTCTGACCCTTTTACAACCCCGTGGACTACAGCCCTCCAGGCTTTGCTGTCCCTGGGATTTTCCAGGCAAGAATACTGGAGTCGGTTTCCATTTCCCTCTCCATGGAGAACTTCCAGGACTATGTTGCTAATAATAGTAAGGGTAGACATTCTTATCTTGTTCTTGGTCTTGGTGGAAAGCACTCTTGCATCAAGTTTGGTGCTAGCTACATATAGCTCTCGGTTGATGTTGCTCGTCAAGTTGAGGAAATTCTCCTTTCTTCTTCAGTTCAGTTCAGTTCAGTTGCTCAGTCGTGTCTGACTCTGCACGACCCCATGAATTGCAGCACGCCAGGCCTCCCTGTCCATCACCAACTCCCGGAGTCCACCCAAACCCATGTCCATCGAGTTGGTGATGCCATCCAGCCACCTCATCCTCTGTCATCCCCTTCTCCTCCTGCCCCCAATCCCTCCCAGCATCAGATTCTTTTCCAATGAGCCAGCTCTTCTCATGAGGTGGCCAAAGTACTGGAGTTTCAGCTTTAGCATCATTCCTTCCAAAGAACACCCAGGGCTGATCTCCTTTAGAATGGACTGGTTGGATCTCCTTGCAGTCCAAGAGACTCTCAGGAGTCTTCTCCAACACCACACTTCAAAAGCATCAATTCTTCAGCGCTCAGCTTTCTTCACAGTCCAACTCTCACATCCATACATGACCACTAGAAAAACCACAGCCTTGACTAGATGGACCTTTGTTGACAAAGTATGTCTCTGGTTTTGAATATGCTATCTAGGTTAGTCATAACTTTCCTTCCAAGGAGGAAGTGTCTTTTAATTTCTTGGCTGCAATCACCATCTGCAGTGATTTTGGAGCCCCCCAAAAATAAAGTCTGACACTATTTTCACTGTTTCCCCATCTATTTCCCATGAAGTTATAGGACCAGATGCCATGATCTTCGTATTCTGAATGTTGAGCTTTAAGCCAGCTTTTTCACTCTCCTCTTTCACTTTCATCAAGAGGCTTTTTAGGTCCTCTTCACTTTCTGCCATAATGGTGATGTTATCTGCATATCTGAGGTTATTGATATTTCTCCCAGCAATCTTGATTCCAGCTTGTGCTTCTTCCAGCCCAGCGTTTCTCATGATGTACTCTGCATAGAAGTTAAATAAGCGGGGTGACAATATACAGCCTTGACGTACTATACTTTTTTCCTATTTGGAACCAGTCTGTTGTTCCATGTCCAGTTCTAACTGTTGCTTCCTGACCTGCATACAGGTTTCTCAAGAGGCAGGTCAGGTCGTCTGGTATGCCCATCTCTTTCAGAATTTTCCACAGTTTATTGTGATCCACACAGTCAAAGGCTTTGGCATAGTCAATAAAGCAGAAATCAATGTTTTTCTGGAACTCTCTTGCTTTTTCCATGATCCAGCGGATGTTGGCAATTTGATCTCTGGTTCCTCTGCCTTTTCTAAAACCAGCTTGAACATCGGGAAGTTCATGGTTCACGTAGTGCTGAAGCCTGGCTTGGAGAATTTTGAGCATTACTTTACTAGAGTGTGAGATGAGTGCAATTGTGCGGTAGTTTGAGCATTCTTTGGCATTGCCTTTCTTTGGGACTGGAATGAAAACTGACCTTTTCCAGTCCTGTAGCCACTGCTGAGTTTTCCAAATTTGCTGGCAGATTGACTGTAGCACTTTCACAGCATCATCTTTCAGGATTTGAAATAGCTCAACTGGAATTCCATCACCTCCACTAGCTTTGTTCTTAGTGATACTTCCTAAGGCCCACTTGACTTCACATTCCAGGATGTCTGGCTCTAGGTGAGTGATCACACCATTGTGATTATCTGGGTCCTGAAGATCTTTTTTGCATAGTTCTTCTGTGTATTCTTGCCACCTCTTCTTAATATCTTCTGCTTCTGTTGGTCCATCCTGTTTCTGTCCTTTATTGAGCCCATCATGACTAAAGCAACTTAGCATCCATGCAAGCACATACTTATATTGAGCCAGATAACTAATGATAATTTCCCTGTTTGAAAATCAGTCACTTAGTAATCTTAATTGCCTCTGAAAACCCCCTTCACAGCAGTATCTAATGTTTGACTGAATAGTCAGGGAACAGGAATCTTGGCGGGGAAATCTTTGAGATTATGCCTACCACAGACTTGGAGAACTTACTTGAAGAATCCTATATCTGACCAAGGACTCATACCTAGAAAACAGGCAAAGTCACTAAAGAGGATACACAATGGCAAGTAAGGACATAAAAAGATGATCAGTAAGCACAAGTTAAGACCACGATGAGACACCACTACACACCTATCAGAACAGCTAAAATGAAAACAATGGCCATACCAAATGCTGGTGAGGGTTCTGAGGAACTGGATCTCTCATCCACTGTTGCTGGGACTATAGAATAGCACAGCCACTGCCGTCCTGAGTATTTATCTCAGATAAGTAAAAACCTATGTCCACACAAAACCTTTTATACAAATTTTTACTGTTGCCTTATTTCTTTTATAGTATCCCTAAGCTGGAAACAATCAAAATGTCCTTTAATGAATGGATGAATGGTTAAACATACTGATACGACCATCCTATGAATGTACTAGCAAGCATCTCCAGAGTTAGACAGATGATAGATAGATAGATTTTAAGAAATTGGCTTGTATAATTGTGGAGACTGAAATCTTCAGAATAGATGAGCAAGCTGGAGACTCAGGGAAGAGTAAATGTGGTAGGTCAAATCTGAAGTCAGTCTGCTGAAAGTTTCCGTCTTCCTTGGGAGAAGTCAGGTTTCTTTCTACTTGAGTCCATCAATTACTTATTTACAAACTCTACTGATTTAAATGTTAATCTCCTCTTAAAAGATATCTTTGCAGGAACAAAATAGAATAATGTTTGGCCAAATACCTGGGAACCACGATGTAACTAAGTTAACACATGAAATTAACATTACAGTGGAGTACTACTCAGTGATAAAAGGAACAGATGTTGATAGAGCTTGCGCAGGTCTCAGGGGAATTCTGCTGAACGAAAATAAAATAGTCTCAAAAGGCCACATACTATATGACTCTATTTACATAGCATCTTCTAAATAACCAAAATATAGACATGGAAAACAAATTAGTGGTTGGGGAGAGAGAAGGGGTGACTGTCAGGGAAACACGAGGGAGTGTTTACAGGAGCAGTCCTGTACCTGGACGGCAGCAGTGCTTTCAGGCAGCTTCACCTGTTACAACCTGGCAAAAAACTGTACACACACCTTGTGCCAAGGCCAGTTTCCTGGTTTTGATTCTGGATCATAATTATGTAAGTTTTCACTGGTGGCCTAAGTGATGGCGGGTACACAGGGCTTCTCTGCACCATCTATGCAATGTCCTGTGAATCTATAATGACTTCAGAATAAAAAATGTTTCGAAAAGAAAGAACCAGAGGATTTATAGCAGAGTCAATATGCAGATTTTCAATAGTAAACATGTATTCCACTGAATTGACACATGCTTTTAAAAATATTTTTCCTGTTTTGTTTTTTTTTTACAAGAATGTCCAAAACTTTTCCTTCAGAAGGAATTTAGACAAGTACCAGTGAATGAAGTGATGCCTGTTCACACCTATGGGAGGGAGCCAGGAAGGCAGCAAGACTTAGGATGCCCTCTGCTGAATACCAAGAAGCCACCGAGGTGAACAAACCCCAACTGTGAGGCTCCTGAAGCCTGAACTGCCCACTTCCTTCTCACCCGCCTCTTACATGCTCTTGGGCTTGCAGCAGCTGCCATGATGGGCCAGTGGACCTCCCAAGTGGTCCTTCTGAACCAGTAATTGTTCTTTTCCATTTGTTCACCTTTTAAGACAATTTCCTTTCTTTCCATTTCTATCTAAGCCAACAGCTATAAATAAGTCAATGTCATAGTCTTCAAAGGCCACCCAATCTGTGTCCACGTATTCCTTTCATATGACCATAGTAAGCCCCAGAGATGAACAAGCCTTCCCAAGCAAGTTATTTATAACTATTAATAGTGATAACTGAAAAATACATGTGCAACTTATTTTTGAAGCCCCATAGATTCACTGAAGCTGATCCTCTGGTTATGGGACTAGACTGAATTCACATTGCTTTTGAAAAAGTCTTCAACAATCAAAATAAGGGAATTCTCTGGCAGTCCAATGGTTAGTGTTGCGGGCCAAAATCTTGACGTTCTCTGCCCACCGAAACTGAATTAAAAACATGGAGACAGAGTTTAGAAAATAAAAGGCCGGCTTTAATTCCCAGCAGGTGGAGCGGGGAACACAGTAGGCTCATGCCTCAAGAACTGTGCCCTCCCTCCACGAGGACTCTAGAGGCTCACATAAGGCAAGGGCTTGCAGTCAGGAGTAATGAGGGACAAAGGTGATAGGGTCTTGATTTCTTCCTCTTTCGTTGTTTCAAAGACAGTGTTGAACTGGCATCAGTAACCCAGTAACTGACTACGGCTGTTCGGTGGCTCTGCAGTCTTCCTTCCGCTATGTAACTACACGGGGAAGGGTGTTGTAGGGCTAAATACCAGATATAGGGTGATTTTAGTGAAGGGTCAAAGGAGGAAAATGTGAACTGTAGCTCTTGCAGAATTAGGGGGCAGAAAAGCAAACTTAGTTAGACACATTCAGAGTTAGGAACAGTTAAAGTGAAAAAAAACTAGGAATATTCAGGCCTGCTCACTGTTCTCTTTATCTTCTTTGTTCTCAGGAAAGGGAAAGAGAAAAACTCATTCCTCTTCTTTCCTTTTCACTGCAACATTAGGACTTAGCGCTTTCACTGTTGTGGGCCCAGGTTCGATTCTTGGTCAGGGAACTAAGATCCTGCAAGCCTCATAGAGCAACAAAAAAAATAGCAGCTAAAAAATAAAGTCAAGTCAAAATAAGAACCATCTAGACAGGACCTTAGGAGAATCTAAAGGACCTACCAAACAAGAGGTTCACAATCAACGAGTCCAGTCAAAGGGGTAGGCCAGGTCTGGGGTGACAGGACCAGACTGGCTTATGGGACACAGCCACAGAGAGGAGCTCTGTCCGTGGCGCCCCAGGCCTTTCTCCCCATCCCTCTTGCCCAGCAAGATCTTCATTCCCCTCCGACCCTGTTGGCCAGGTTTTAACTGAGCACCCCACCAGAAGAGGCACCTTCTCTTGAGCGCTCCTTCCCACCTCCCCTCCCATGAGAGTGAATAAGCAGGGTTTGGCTGGCCCCTCATCCTGCCTGTGGTTATTACAGCTGACTCACCAGACCATGCTGGGTACACAGTTCGGAATATTGAAGCAATTCACTTAACATGAGATCATATTTCCCTCTGTCATTACATATTCTTGGAAAACATGATTTTTAATGGCTGCAAACATTGCCAGGACCATCTGCTTACTTGATGTTGGCATTCAAACTGGCAGACAGAGCAAACAGATTTATGGCTACCAAAGGGGAAAGTTCAGGGAGGGATAAATTTGGGATTAGCAGATACATACTACTATGTATAAAACAGATGAACAACAAGGTCCTACTGTATAGCGCAGGGAACTACATTCAATATCTTGTAATAAACTATAATGGAAAAAATTTGAAAATAAATATATAATATTTATATTATATATATATGTAACTACACTAACTTACAGCATTGTAAATCAACTATTTGTTGTTGCTGTTCTTTAGTCACTGAGTCCTGTCTGACTCTTTGCGACCCCATGGACTGCAGCACACCAGGCTTCCCTGTCCTTCACTATCTCCTGGAATTTGCTCAAACTCATGTCCATTGAGTTGGTGATGCCATCCAACCATCTCATCCTCTGCCACCCCCTTCTCCTCCTGCCCTCAGTCTTTCCCAGCATCAGGTTCTTTTCCAGTGAGTCAACTCTTCGCATTAAGTGGCCAAAAGTCGAAAGCATCAATTTGACTATACTTCAAATCAACTATACTTCAATGAAAAAAAATAAGGCAGTTTCCTATCCATTTGAACAAATACTGCAATAATCAAATTATTATCCCAAACCTCCTTACCACTTAGAACCTTAATCTGGAAAGGGTGAAGGTAGACTTTTAAACCTTCAGGGCAGTAGTCAGGTAGAAATCTTCTGCCCATATAGAGTCCATCTTCAGATAGGTCTGAAGAAGAGAAAGGACCCAGTAGTCCGCTGTATGGGGCCCTCAGTAAAGGTTATGAGAAAGTCGGGTGTAACACCAACCTTGTTTATTGCGCATGTGCTAGTTTGCAGCCCTACACAGAGCACGTTGATAGAGAACGGTCACCACTCCTTCATGGCAGCATTTTTAGCCCAAAATGAATGACAAGAGGACAAATGACAGCTACTTACTGGGAGAGCTTAGGTTCAAGGTGGCTCCGTGGTAAAGAATGCACCTGCCAGTCCAGGAGACATGGGTTAGATCCCTATCTGGGAAGATCCCACACGCCACAGAGCAACTAGGCTCGTGCACCACAACCACTGAGCCTGTGCTCTGGAGCCTGGGAGCTGCAATTACGGAAGCTCTCAGGCCCTAGAGCCTGTGTGCCACAACTACAGAACAGCCCCGCTCACCACAACTGGAGAAAAGCCTGCAAGCGAGGGAGACCCAGCAAAACCACAAATAAATAAATGAATAAAGCTATTCAAAAAATAAAAGGGCTCAGATCAGTGTATGGAGTCAGCAAGCAGTGTCCCACAGCGAGGGTCCCTGCGCCCCTGTCCTGCACAGGTACTTCCTGGTCCAGTGTAGCAGAAACCCACCCCTCTCCATTGCTGGCTGTTCCTGAGAAACTTCCTCCAGCTTCCATTGTTCTCCATCTCATATCTTCCAGTAAAACAGGACGCTTGTGTTTCCAGAAAGTGGTCACAAGAATACCTCCAATCTTACCTGCTGTCCCTGAACCTGGCATTCTTCACCAAGAGGTGGGATCTAAGTCCTCTTGCCTTGATCCCGACCAGCCGGGAACTTGTTTACCGTCAAGAGTGTAGCAAAAGTGTCGCACGCGGTTTCCAAAGCTAGCTCATAGAATCTGAGGCCATTTCTACCTGCAGCTGGGATCCCTGAGCAGGATGACCTCACTGAGGCCCCCATGCTGAGGCGATGCTCAGGCCATGCATAGGGTTCTGGCTGAAAGTCCCACCTGACAGCAGCAGCCGCCGCAAACACAGGCAAGCCTTTGGATGGTTCTAGGTCTCAGCCTGTCTGAGGCCCCAGCTGAGGCCCCAGACATCGTGGAGAATGGCCAAGGGGGCCGATGCGGCTCATGAAGTGTCACGACAACAAGGACATGGAGGACAAGCTCTCTGATGAGTGTTGCCACTTTGAAGAGTATTTGTGAATAGTCAGTGCTCAAGAATTTCCCTGAAAGAAACTTGAAAATGAAGACAAAATAACCCAGAACTCACAAAGCTCAAAGCTCTGTGGAAAGGCTGGATCAGGGAATTGGTTGATCCCAGAGGCCCAACTGGAGAGTCCCAGCATGACCACCCAAGTGAAGGTCAAGGGAGAGTTGGGTCAGCTAAGCGCTGGCCCCTAAGTCCCCAGGTGGCTGTCAAGAGAGACCGGTTCTCCTCCCGTTGTGCATGCCCTCCAGAAAGAGAACAGAGTGGCCTTGGCTCCTCCTTCTAAGGGGTGAGACTCACGAGGCGGGCGCGCGGGTCACGAGAGCATCATCGAGAACAACGTGGCGGCCACTTTCCTGGCACGCGTGGCCCCAGGCTTGTCGGGCTCTCACCGGCCTCCCCACTCAGACGTGACTCGGCCAGTCTCTGGGTTCAGGTCAGCAAGTTGGATGGAGAAAAACAAAGGGTTCAACCCAATCCTCCAGGAAGCGGGGAAGAAGTTCCTCCCCTCAAGGTGACCTTGAGAAGAGGGGAAGAAAATTCCCACCTAAACGTCATATTAACGTCCCAGGTGGCTTGGTGGTAAAGAATCCACCTGCCCATGCAGGAGAAGCAGGAGACGTGGGTTCAATCCCTGGGTCAGGAAGATCCCCTGGAGGAAGAATTAGCAGCTCACTCCAGTGTTCTTGCCCGAAGAATTGCATGGACAGATGAGCCTGGCGGGCTGCAGTCCATGGGGTCGCAGAGTCAAACACGACTGAGAGTGCATGCATACATCAGACGTCATCTTAAAGGATCCGGGGTACAACTGGTCCACCATTCCCCACAAGGCGTCTGTGTTAAAGTTGTTTTTACAGTGCACTCTGAGCTCACTGATGCTCATAAGAGAGACCCAGATAGTGAAGAATGTGCCCCATGTGTCCACAACCCAAGACCTGCTCAGAGAGGGGACACTGGCTCAAGCTGGGAGCGTCTGAGCAGGGCCCACTGGTCCCCATTCTCTCTGAGGCCAGGTCAGACATGGCTCACCTCTCCCCCGGCCACACGCTGCTTTGCACAAAGTGAGCGCTCATCCTGGTGGAACACTGACTGGGGAGGAAGACGGAGGCACTGGACATGGTGGGGGTGGGGGTGGAGGGAATGTGCTGCCCAGCCCCGGGATGGGGAGGATTCATGGAGAACACACAGCCAAGCTCAACCAGACACACCTTGGTTTTCTTGGAAGCCAGTAAGACACAGGAGAAAGGGGCTTGGCACTCCCCTGGACGCTCCCCTCCTTCTGCCCCATTTCTGGGCACCAACCCTCCAGGCTTTGTGTTCAAGTCTGGTCTTAGATGAGAAGGTCAGGCTGGGCAGGTAAGTGCCAAATAAGCAGATTGGAGTCCCCGTGTTCCTAGAGTTGCTGCCGGATGGAAAAAAAAATCCAAAAGAATAGGATTTTTTAAATATTGGCCGTTCCTGAGGACCACTTCCTCCCCCATTTCTCCAGGAAGGCCTTTGGGCCCCGGGGAATATGACAGCAGCTCGCATTTGACTTTCTATCTCATGTGTTACCAGCGGCAGCAACACCCTCTGGAGGCTGGTGCAGCTCCCCTCGAGCATCCCCAGTGGCTCAGTGGTGAAGAAGCCGCTTGCAATGCAGGAGCTGCAGGAGATGAGGTTGGATCCCTGTGTCAGGAAGATTCCCTGGAGGAGCATGGCAACCCATTCCAGTATTCTTGCCTGGAGAATCTCATGGACAGAGGAACCTGGCGGGCTACAGTCCATAGGGTCACAAAGAGTCGGAGAGCACAGAACTGAGCACGCACACACGTGCAGTTCCCCTGGTATAACAGGTGCTCCATCAATGCCAGTCAAATCAAAGAAAAACTTGGGAGGCACTCTTGCGCATTTTAAGACTCTTGTCCACCTCTGGGCCTGAGCCTTTGGGTTTCAGGGTTTTCATGGTCCCCACTAGCATGACAAACACCTCCTGAGTGGCCAGAGACTAGCAGACCATCTCTGCACTAGATGAGTGTGGTCTGTGGGGCAGAGGTCTCACTCAGCAGCCTCACCCACAACTTGGAAATCTACCGGGTCCCCAGCACCTGAGAAATCTCCAATCTTTCCAAAGGCCTTTTGCACTGTAGCTCGTTCTGGCTTCCTTGCCTGGTGGATGAGCCTCTGCCCCTCCCCACACACCCTCAACACACAGTCCCCTCTCCTGACCACAGGCCTTGGAGGGACAGCTCCCCCTGAGCATGAGAATTTCAGAGACAGAAGGAATCTCTCATTTGCTGCAAAGGCAGCTTCCGGCCGGCACTGGGCTTCAACCTGATGGAGTTTCACCCTCTGGTGAGGAAGGGCTGGGGAGAACACTTTATCCACAAGCTGGCATCCCCTCTCCCCACTCCTGGCTCCAGGTCTGTCTCCCACAGGAAGTCCATCCAGCCAAGGAGGGCACCCAGGAACCCCAATCTGATGGTTTAAACTTTCTTGATTGCACCCCTCCAGGTCCCCTCAATAATTTTATGTGGGAAAAGAAGGTAAAAGATGGCCCTGACAGAGGCTGTGTTGCACCCAGCATCCCACCCTGCACTGCCTCTTACCTCCCAAATAGGAAAGAATGAAGTCATCCAGCTGCTATGCATCAGGCAAATTCAAGGACTGTGGACACAGCAAGAAAGAGAGCAAAGGCGACTGGGAGCAGCTGTTTCTCCCACTGCAGCGCCATCTTCCTCGGAAATGACATTTATTTCTAACAATCCCGAGCCTCTGACTCACCGGCTGCCTGATTCTTCCTGCCAGCTGCAAATTTTTGAAGCTCTTTGTCATCAACAGGAATGTCCACGATTGCTCGTGGTCCCCACAGCCTTGGGGCCTGGCTTGGTGGCAGAATACCGGAAAGGGACATGTTGGATGGTCATGGTTTGGCAGACCAACCACCCCTGCTCCGAGCTGCAGATGAAAACCCCAGTCTCGCAGAATCTCACATCTAAGGGCCACAGATCAGCTATAAGGCAGGGACAAGAGGATGGGGCAAAAGGAGGACACTTGGGGCCACATTTAACTCTTCTTGATTTTTTTAAGGCCCCTCATCTTTTTCTATCAGATCCCAGACACCTCCAGTCCCAGAATCGAAGGGTGTGCCCTTCCCCTTCACAAGTCTGTGAACAGAACAGACTTGATTGGAGCCAACTGTTCTCCTTTCTGAAGATCTGAGCTGGAAAGCCTCACATCCATTCTTTCAGGCTTTCAGGGAAGCTGAAGGCAACCGCAGCCTGGGAACAGGGGAGGTGGTGGAAGTAGGGGAGTCTCCCGGTACCCCCGATGCAGAGCGCATGCGAATGGACATCAGCAGATGTGGAGATGACGCAGTGTCTGGCCAGGTAGAAAGAAAACCCAGAGCAGCGTTTGGACAAATGTGCTACCTTGATTTCCATCCAAAAAGCAACAGAACTCAAGGTGAGAGCTGTCAGCTCATCCAGGTGGCAGGTAGAAAATCAAGGCCAAGGTCAGAGCGCACGCTTCCAAAGTGGGCACTTGCTCCAGAGGGATCCGTGGGGATCCGACGAGTGAGCACTGCAAACTTCTCAAGCCACTGGTTACTCTAAACGCACCTTCCCCTTCACGAACATCGCAGGATCTGGGGTTTAAGACAGCGTCAGTGCCCAGGGACGCCCCGTCTGTCTAAAGGGTTTGCTGGTGGTGCCCAGTTCTCAGGTTACCTATTCGTGTCAACCTGGGGCAGCCGTGGGACTGGGACATGAGCAAGATGGCAGTATTTCAAACAGACACCCAAACACCTGTTTTTCTTGTGAAGTAAAAACAAGTTAATAGTCACACCAAAACCATGAAGAAAACCACAAGTGACCCAAGGATTTCTGACTCACCCCCAGTCTGAGTGCTTTGTGACATTCCACCCAAAGCCGTCAGCCACCTTCAGGGGCACAGGAGCGCCAGTCAGCAGTCCTTCTCTTTCCCTGACTGGGGGTGAGTACCCACGTGTGCCTGCTCCCAGACGGCTCTTGCTTTCAGATTTTAAAAAAAAAAAAAAGAAAGAAAGAATAAAAGAACAACAGCCAAAAAAAAAAAACCACCCAACTTTCCCTTAAGCTCAAGTGACTAAGACAAGCTGGCAGGGACCCTCCCTCAGACCATAATTGTGGGAAACCTCTTGCAAAACAGTGTTCTCTGTAAGATAAACTGTGTCTGTTCCCAGCAGCCAAGTGCCACACCTGAGAGAACCAGTGAGAGGTTTCCTTTAAGAAAACGTCGAGAAAACATTGAGAAAGCTCACTCTCCTACGCACCAGGAATAGCTGTGAAGACTGACTTTCACAGCCTGAGAAATACACTTTTGTGTGTGTGTGTGTCTTTTAAAAAGTAAATATTCAGCACAACATTCCCCCAATTCTGGAAACTTGTGTCAGCAAGCTCTAACTCAGTCTGGGACCCCCACGAGCAGAGGGTCTAGCACATGCCAGACACAAGTCAAGGCCCTTTTCTGGCGAGCAGGGCCCTGCACTAGCCACGAGTCCGGCGTCCACCAGCCAGGCCCCAGAGCTCTCCTGGACTTGCCACACTCCGTGTACACAGCTCAGGGCATGTGGGCACACCTGCGGGGAGCTGGGCCCAGCCCCCAAGCCCAGGCTGCCTTCCTCAGGCGGGGCTACAGGCTCACTGCGCCATGAGGTTGCCTGTTCCCCACGCCGCCCCCAGGGAGGGCAGCGGGGCGGGGGAGGACTGGGACCATCTACCATTCATTTCCCCCTCGGGGTCCGACCAGAACCTTGAGGTGGCATAAGAGGGGACAGCCCCACCTCCACCTGCCCTCTGCCCAGCACTGCTTTTGGGTGCTGAGACCCTCCACCCAGCTGCCCTACTGTGGCTACTCTGGTTTTGGGCCCCTGGGGGCTCGCGGGGGCCCAACCCACTCAGACTCCCAGGGGCCTCCCCTTACGCCAGCGAGAGTCGGGTGCTCAGGACCTCGCAGCTCGAGGTAACAGCTGGGACTCAAAGAAGAAACAACGCGCAGGCGTATGGAGCTGTCTGGAGCCCTGGGTGAGCAGGGGCCGGGGGTCAAAACCCCACCTGCAAGAGGTACCCCCCTACACACGAGTCATGTGAGCGTCAGCCTAGGGCACAAGGAAACCTGACTCTGCTCAAAGAGAAACACCTCCAGACACTGGGAACCCCTCCATTCAAACCCCGCCTCCCAGGTGGAGCTTGCTACCTCCGCTCTCAGCTGACTCTTTCCTGGGATGAGGCACAAGAAACTAACATTCACTGAGGGCCTGCTAAGCGTTCTCACTAGATTTCAATACAGTGTTACGGACCAGAGTTCTTGGCCTCTTTAATCAATAGAAACTGATCAGAGGCCAGGCAAGAAATTCAGGTAAGGCCTTATGGGGCACCCTGCTGCAGCGCACAGAGTCGGACACGACTGAAGTGACTTAGCAGCAGCAGCTGCAGCAGAAGGGGCTGAGAACCAGCAACAGGCTTCCTTGTTTGCTCCCTCCCCAAGGCGGGGCGTGAGCTGATTCCTTATTTGCGGTGAGGGTAGGGGTGTGTCCAGGGGTTGATCCAGAGGGGTGGCTTGTTGCGTGCAGGGGGCATGCGCAGTACCCTGCTTTTGCTCCCAGCTCTCCAAGTTGGGCTTCCCTTGTGGCTCAGCTGGTAAAGAATCCGCCTGCAGTGCGGGAGACCTGGGTTTGATCCCTGGGTTGGGAAGATCCCCTGGAGAAGTGAAAGGCTACTCACTCCAGAATTCTGGCCCGGAGGATTCCACAGACTGTATAGTTCATGGGGTCCCAAAGAGTTGGCTAAGCGACTTTCACTTTCACTACAAGTTGGGCCTTTTGGTATCTTTCTACCTCAATGTCCTCAATTTGCCCCAACGCATGCAGGCGGTTATTTTTAATCACATATTTCTTTGTATTTTATTGCTCCAGGAGAGGTGTATCCAGGTGCAAGCATTGCATCACTGCAGCAAAGGGTCCCAGGTCCCAGCTTGTTTCAATAGGATCACAGCCAACTTAAAAGGCGGCCAGTTTTGCCCATTTTAATTTAAAGACACTTGCTCCTTGGGAGAAAAGCTATGACAAACCTGGACAGCACATTAAAAAAGCAGAGATATCGCTTTGCTGACAAAGGTCTGTATAGTCAAAGCTACGGTTTTTCCAGTATTCATGGATGGATGTGAGAATTAGACCATAAAGAAGACTGAGAGCCAAAGAACTGATGCTTTCGAACTGTGCTGTTGGAGAAGACTCTTGAGAGTCTTTTGGACAACAAGGAGACCAAACCTGTCAATCCTAAAGGAAAACAATCCTGAATATTCATTGGAAGGATTGATGCTGAAGCTGAAGCTCAAATAGTCTGGCCACCTAATGCAAAGAGCCAACTCACTGGGAAAGACCCTGATGCTGGGAAAGATCGAGGACAGGAGGTGAAGGGGGCGACAGAGGATGAGATAGTTGGATGGCATCATCGACTCAATGGACATGAGTTTGAGCAAACTCTGGGAGATGGTAAAGGACAGGGAACCCTGGTATGCTGCAGTTCCTGGGCTCACAAAGAGCCAGACACAACTGAGTGACCGAACAACAAGAATGGATGAAGAAGCTGGAGCTGAAGGAGATGATGTAATGTGTTCAGGGCCTTATGGGCAGCGGTCGGGCCACCAGCCCCATCCAAAGGCATCAGAGAACTGTCCATCGCTGGCCTGCAGTCACACACGCAGGCGGCAGGAGGAACACCCAGCTTCTCACTTTCCAGCCGCACCTGGCAGAGGCCAGTGCCCTGGAGAAAAAGGATCTGCAGGGTCTAATGCTCGAGCCTCTGCCACAGGGTCGCCCTTGGCTCTGGGCATCTCCTGGAGAAGGTGAGGGTGGGGCAGTCCAGAGGGTCTTCTCCCCGGAGGGCATCTTTGAGCAGCCTCCCCAGGCGCCCTCTGGTGCCTCTCATCAGCATCACAGGTGTTGGCTGCCGGATGGCCGGCTGCACGCATGCAGCCATGTCTTCAGCCAAGACGTTTCTACAGATCTTTTTTATGGGTATTGAGAAGAAATAACCTTGAATTTGAGAGTCATAATGTTCCATTTCTGCAGCACTCAGAGTCTGTCTCACCCCTGAGGCTCCAAACCCAGCCATCAGCAGGAAAAAAAATCCTCTGAATCTCAAGCAAAGAGAAAAAAATCACTCCAAAAAGCCAAGACCACCCTCTCTGGACACCTTAAGACTGCCTCCTTCAGCGTCTACAGACTTAGAATGATGTGTAAAGTGACAACTTTGACACTCCTTGGAGGGGAGCGTCCAGCCAGGCCCCACGAGGCACAGGACACGCTGGCTGGTGACCAGAAAGAGAGAAAAGCCAGGAGTCATAATGACTATTGTCCAAAGGTCTGCACATCCACTGTCCATGACCACTTATCGCGACTTAGGTGATGTGCATGACTTTTACCTGGATAGATGGTCTTTAAAACCTGGTGGCCCTACAGGTGAAAATAATAAAAGATTTTAGTGAAGACTCAATGAAGCCAAGAAAGTTTGTGGAACATTCTAGAAAAGAGCTCCTTAACCCTGCTGTTCATTGGCTTTTTCTTTACATCGAATGAGCATTTGTGTTAATTGGTGCATAATTACTGTACAGTGTTGTGTTAGTTGCCACTGTACAGTGAAGTGACTCAGGTGTAAGTATACAGTTACCCCCCCCTCCTGGATCTCCTTCCCACCTGGCCGCCACCCCACCCCGCTAGGTCATCACGGAGCGCCAAGCTGAGCTCCATGTGCTATGCAGCAGCGTCCCACTAGCTGTCTTACACATGGCGGTGTAGTCACGTCAGTGCTACTCTGCCGGTTCATTCCAGCCTCACCTTCCCTCCACCCCAGATCTGCATCCACGTGTTCACTCTCTCTGTCTTCATTTCTGTTCCTGCCCCAGAAAGAGGTTTATCGGCACCATTTTTCTGGGTTCCACATATATGCATTAATCTGTGACATTTGTTTGAGCATCATACTCGTTGTTTCCACAGGGTGGGACCCCAGGTAAATTCTTAATATTCATGCATTTTCTTTCTGCTTTTTGGCCTAGAGCTCTTTAAGTAACCAGTCATATCTTGACCTCTCTTCACAAACTTGGATTGATCTGCAAGGACATTCACGGGAGCTTTATATATAGTTGTAAAAAAGTTGGCACTGTATATTTGTCCCATAAGTTGGGAATGGTTATATAAATTATGTTTACATCCATAAGATGGAAGAAACAGCAGCAAGTCCGAGATGATGTCTTTCAAGGCTATTTAACGATGTGGAAACATGGTTATGTAAGCATGCTCTAATGTTAAGTGGCAACAGTCTCACCAAACCATTGTCACATGCCAGGCACTGTTTAAAACGCAGCTGAGCACCAGCCTAAATGCAGGGTGTAGGCACTGTGATTAATCCCCATTTTAGAGATGAGGAAATTGAGGCACTGAGAGTTTGTGTTTCTTGCCCAGCTCAGACAGGTATAGTCAGGCTCCAAACCCTGGAAGTTTGGCTACCGAGCTGGTGTTTGTAACCACACTCATCATTCTGCCTCTCAAGGAATATGTGTGAAATCATATGTTGAGGCTGTTAATCAAGGCTTGCTAGAAACCTACTTCTTGAAAAATATTATACTGAGTGTTTGACCCCAGAGTCAAGATGGGGAAGGAGGGAAGAAATACAGAATCATGGCGCTGGTGAGCTCCCAGGAAGCAATAGCTGGTGTGGCCCCATCTGTGCAACAGCTGGGCAATGAACATGGCAGTGCTTGTCTCTGGGGCTGGATTTCAACCCAAATGGATGTTCTTTCTTGCATTTTCCTGTTGGAATTATTTTCATTTATGGTGAGTATGATTTGCTTTTACAGAGACCTTTTGAAAAGGTCAGAGTTTATCATAGTCCAGTTGGGGCAATATGCCATAAAAAGGGAGATATAACACCCCCCGCAATGCTCACAGGAGCACTGTTTACAAGAGCCAAGCCACGGAGGCACCCTAAATGTCCATCGGCAAGGGGATGGTAAAGATGCGGTGTGTTGTAATGGAATATCTCTCAGCCACAAAAAAAAAAAATGAAATAATGCCGTCGGCAGCAATACAGACAGACCTTGAGAGCATCATACTAAATGGCACCAGTCAGAGAAACAAGCACCATAAGATATCGCTCCTCTGTGCAATCTAACAGACGACACAAATGAACTTATTTACAAAACACATGCAGATTCAGACACAGGAGACAAACTTACAGTTACTAAATGGGAAAGTGGGAGAAAAGGGTAAATGAGGAGTGTGCTGCTGCTGCTGCCAAGTCGCTTCAGTCGTGTCCGACTCTGTGCGACTCCATAGACGGCAGCCCACCAGGCTCCCCCATCCCTGGGATTCTCCAGGCAAGAACACAGGAGTGGGTTGCTATTTCCTTCTCCAGTGCATGAAAGTGAAAAGTGAAAGTGAAGTTGCTCAGTCGTGTCCGACTTAGCGACCCCATGGACTGCAGCCTACCAGGCTCCTCCATCCATGGGATTTTCCAGGCAAGAGTACTGGGGAGGGGTGCCATTGCCTTAGGATTAACAAATACAAACTACTGTATAAACACTAGTTAAACAGCAAGATCCTACTGTATAGCACGGAGAACTGTATCCAGTGGCCTGGAGTAAGCCATAATGGGAAAACTCTGGAAAAGAATACGTATGTCTGTGTACAACCAAATCACTTTGCTGTACGCCTGAAATTAACGCCACACAGCCGGTCAACTACACCTCGAATTTTAAAAAAGGGAGATGTAAACCGCTGCCCTGGCCAGTGGCGGTGGGAGGATCGCGGGCAGGGAAGGCCTGGCTGAGAGCCGGGCGAGCCCAGAGGTTGTGTGCGGAGTGCCTGGAGCCAGGATCTGGGTGTGGTTGGTTCAGCAGGGCACAAGGAGTTTCTAGAAGGTTGGTTCTGCTGTGGTTGTTTTTCTTGAACTAAAAATGTTTGAAATGATGCAAAACAGCACAATCCCTCTCCATTTCTTTTCTCAACCACTAGGAAAGGGCACACCACACACCCAGAAGGGTTCCCTGGAAGGACAGGTGAAGGGTGGGCAGGGCCCAGCTCAGCCGTGGGAGAAGCAGGGCCCACACGGCTCACACCACAGAGGAGGTTCTGGGAACAGAAACCACAGGTGAGTCAGCGCGGGGAGAACTATGTGCAGAGTCTTTATTCCACTCCTCAGACTTGGAAAGAACTTTCCAGGGAAAGAGACAGCTGCCCCCACCCCCATCAAGCCAAGTGGCCGCAGGCTCAGGTCACACAGGTCCTAACGCAGTCCTCCTGCCCTGCCCTGCCGCAGGACAAGGTCACAGGAGCCTCTCCTCCCAGCCTGAGGACTCGGCTAATGGCCCGGGCACACCCACCCCCGGGCCCCCGTGGAGATGGGCTCCGGGATGGCCGAGCGGTCACCGTGGCGTCTGTCAGCCAGCACTGGGTTTAGTGAAGACGTCTGGGGACTTCCCTGGTGGCCCAGTGGTCAAGAATCCACCTGCCAACGCAGCACACACAGACTCAGTGCCGGGTCCAGGGAGATCCCACACACCACGGGGCAGCTAAGCCCCCGTGCCACGACGACGGAGCCTGCATGCCCAGAGCCCAGGAGCTGCAACCAGAGAGGCCGCCACCGTGAGAGGCCCACAGCTAGAGCGAAGCCCGAGCAGCAGTGAAGACCCTGCACGGCCAACACCAAATAACTTAAAAAAAGGAGCTTGTTGCATCAGACACAGCTCCCTATTAGTAAATAACCCCATTCCAAGTTGTCAAAGAAAAGTCTGTGTCTAGAAATGAGAAGGAAGGGAGCAAACTGAGAGGCAATTTTGCCCAGAGGAGTGAGTCAGAAGTACACCAACCCTAATCTCGCTAAATCCTCAGCACAGCTGACGACTGCAGCGCTGTGCGCCCAGCACAGTCACCAGCTGTGATGAGGGTTTAGGCATTTAGGGTCAGTGTATTCTGACTAAACTCTGAAACAGTGAGCTACGTTCATGCTCAGCAGCTTCTAATCATCGCTTCTACTGTTACCCCCTCTGACTGACAAGGAGCTGGAGGGTCAGCCAGCAGGGAAATGGCTCGAATGTGAGGATAGGTCAGGCTATCTCCAAATCCCGGGCTCTTGGCCTCCCTGCTGCCTGGAAATGTGGCAGCAGAGGGCCTCCTTCTAATGTCAAGTAGACACAGGAACAGGCAGATACCCATGGCCAACACGGGCCATGTTCAAGCTGGAGGGGCAGAGAGCCCTGCCACTCCACATGCCCGCAGCATGGCGAAACATCACCAAGCCACTCCAGACGTTGCTCAGAACAAAAGCAAAGGTGTCTATAACTCCTGCGATGCAACAGCAACTCAGGCTGGAGAGAGAGAAAGGAGCAGAAGGAGAAAGACCCACGAAGAGGAGCAGACACAGTCTCCAGACCCTGGTTGTTGTTGTTTAGTCCCTCAGTCATGTCCAGCTCTTGTGCAACCCCATGGACAGGCCCCTCTGTCCACGGGATTGTCCAGGCAAGAATACTGGAGTGGGTTGCCATTTTCTCCTCCAGGGGATCTTCCTGTTCCAGGGATCGAACCAGTGTCTCCTGCACTGGCAGGCAGATTCTTTACCACTGAGCCACCAAGCAAGCCCCTCCCAATCCCCGGGCCCAACCATAATGCGCCCTCTGCCAGCTGACGAATTGCTCTCAGCAGGTTGGAAGGTTTAGCAGAAGTGCCTAGTGTGTGTAGGAAATGCCTAGTGTCCTTCACTCATCTCAGCTGGGCATTCAGGGTCCCCCAGCTCTGTGCTCCTGTCTCCCCATGACTCTGCAGTCGCTTGGAACCCTGCCAGCAGTAGCCACCCTTCAGCTCCAGCCACCTCCGGGGCCCAGGACCGTCCCTCCTTCACCTTGAGCACCACCAGGCCCACTTTCTCCTTCTGGGGGTTCCCTGCTGCTCGTGGCTGGGTGAAGGAGGGCAGAGAACACATCTCATTGCTCAGGGAGCAGGTACTTCCCTGAGACACACCTCTTAACCCAGGCCCACGGGTTGTCAGGCGGGCTGTGCAGACGCTCTGCCTCTCCAGTGGAGCTGGGCCAGCACTTTCCTCGGGTTCTCAGAGAAACCACCCTGGTTAGGTGGGTGAGTGCAGGAGGAGAGGTGGAGATGCTTTAAGGAATAAGCCTCCTCCACTCTGCTCTCTTCCCTGGTGGCTCAGACAGTGAAGAATCTGCCTGCAACGCAGCAGACCCAGGTTCAATAGATACCTGAGTCGGGGAGATTCCCTAGAGTAGGGAATGGCAACCCACTCCAGTGTTCTTGCCTGGAAAATCTCATGGACAGAGGAGCCTGGTGGGCTACTGTTCATGGGGTCACAAAGAGTCAGACAAGACTGAGTGACTAACAATTTCACTTTCACTCCACAATCAGGCTCCACGTGATCCAGGACAGCACCAGCTGCAGCAAAAAATGAGCATCAAGGACTTCCCTGATGGTCCAGTGGTTAAGAATCTGCCTTGCAATGCAGGGGACACGGGTCTGATCCCTGATCACAGGCTTCCCAGAAATGCAAGACCAACTCTGGAAGGGAACTCACCCAGGGAAACTCAACTCACTGCTGGGCCTGCTACAGTACTCTCTCCCTTCATTCTTGTACTATTGTTTTCTTATCATGTATTAATTAAATACTCAAGTAATAGATAAGTCCTCATTCATGCAAACATTACAGAAGTGTACAGAGATGTGCCAGGGCACACCCACACTCATGCTGTCATCTTATACTAATTATTCTGGCAGGGGCCAAGCTGAGCCCAAGGTCTGAGCTGCCTGTAGAGAGCAACATCCAACAAGCAGGAGGCAGAGGGAGGCGAAACCCTGCACAGGGCAGCCTGAGGGTGTCAGGGAAGGCCTGACGGCAGAGGCAGAGGGGTCAGAGGACACACCCAGGCCCAGGTCCCTAAAGCACCCAGGCCTGGCCACTTGGCAGAATCGCAGCCTCCATCACCCACTTAGCGTCTTAGGAATTAATTACCCGATTGCTCCAGGCAGAATCTGGGAGCTTGGTGGAAGCTGCAGGCAATCTGCAGAGGCCTATAGAGCAGTGTTTGATGCCAAATATCTGAAGAACCCTCCAAGGATGGATTTTTATATTTTCACATTTACTATAGCTCTGATTGCGTCTCAAGTTACTAGTTCTCTGACAGAAGAACTTGGTTGTGATAAGTTTATCAACAGCAAATAGTTAAGGGATGAAACTACTCCAAGAGAAACTCCAAGTTCAGGACAGTCTTCTATCAGTCTAGAAGCTTGATTTTTAAAAAAAAAAAAAAAAGTATACGAAAATAAGGCAACGCACTGATGAAAACGAAGCTTATCGTGAAAAAGCATCAGAAAAAAATCGAGACAAAAAATCAAAAGCATCATGAGATTCATGTAATATTCTTTTTTTCTTTTTCTTTTTTTCTCTTTAGAGACTCCTCTAACATTCTTTCGATCTGGATTCTTGCATTGTGGGCATGTCTCCACTACAATGTGGAGATTGCGCCACTAAAATGTAAAGGAGAGTTTTGTAAACCTGAAGCCTGATTAAGAAAAACTGCCAATGAGCCTGGAGTAGAGGAAAGTTTAGGGGAGAATGGATACATGTATATGTACGGCTGAGCCCCTTTGCTGTTCACCTGAAACTATCACAACATGGTTAATCGGTTGTAGCCCAATACAAGACAAAAAGTTTAAAAAAAAAAAGAAAAATTGCCAGTGATGAAGCCCATGATGATGAAGGAAATTAGAAAACAATGCTGACAAGAATAAGGAACCATAGATATCAGGACTGGAAGGTTATAAAGAAAACTTGAGGTGTTCAGAACATGTGATTTCTTCATGTCAGACTCAGCAGAAGTTTTCATGTGTAGGATTGGCATTGTGTTTTGGGGGTGTCTCATGGCAAGGAAAGTGTGTGTCATCTTTTCAAGAATATCCAAAATTTCTGGGGGAAAATTCTATAAAGAATTAGATTTTAAGTCCCTACAGGGCAGATGCTTCCAGCTGAAGCCCAAACATTCCTCTGGGGTTCTCAGCTTTGAAGATGTCAGGGAGAGTCCAGGATGGACAGATTCGGCGCTGCCCGAGGGCGTGGCCTCACCGCTTGCATCTCACCCGCCCTGAACAATGCACACAGTGTTCACTAGGTCTACCTCAAAAGTGCTCTATTAGAAGACTGTGATCTAGTCACTCACGAAATTCAAGAGCCCACTGAGGCCAGAGAGGCAGGGCTGACTTTCTAAGACCACCAAAGTCAAATGACAAAACCCAAAACCCAAATAGTTTACCCACCGATTTCAAAGCCCACGGAGAGGCATCAGGGCCTGTATTCCCTACTCCCCTGCCCTCTTTTATTCTTAGCAGTGGTCCTGCACGTCTACCCCAAGCCAGTCCCCTGAGTCATCCTCCGCCGTGAGATGCGGGTTGATAACCGATTTGGAACAAGGAGGCGGAGCTCCCAGAGAGGCCCGCCCCCTGAGTGTCCCGCCCCTGTCTTCCTGGTTGAGCTGGTGCCTGGCTTGCTTCTCCTCTTTTCTCTCGATCAAGACTCAGTCCAGGTCTTCCTCTAATGCACGCTCTAACGTTTCAGCAGGCTCCGGCATCACATCCCCCGGCAACAGGGTAGTGATGACCTCCAGGAGCTAGAACTCCCTCCCCAGGGGCCAGACACAGGGCTTGGTGCTCTTCTAGCAGAGCAGACGCAAAACGATGGTTTCCGACAGTCAAAGGAAGCAACAGAGGGCCCCGGGGAAGGCCAGCATCCCAACCCACGCCAGTCTGACCCTCCAGCTACAGAACCTACGTAGGCAGTCAGCTCTCATCCTATAATGAGTTATTCCATTCTTCTGAAAAATAGCGAGAAAGACGATCAAAACCCAGAAATCTACCTTTTTCACTGAATCCACAGTTTCCAAACCACAGGCTCACGGGACTCATTGCCGGAGAGATGGATAGGCGGTAACAGCCAGGAAGTGAGAAGTGGGCTAGAGGCCAAATCAACGCTGCCCACTCGCAGGGCTGCTTGCTGGAAATGTGTCTGGAGGGCCGGCGGTGTCACGAAGCACACTGCCTCCAGTTGGGGGCTGGGGGTGCGGGAGCAGTAACCCTCTCCCGTGGTTACTGGTGGTTACTCAAGTACTCTCAGTGTCCAAAGGTATGCAGAGCCGTCCCTTGCTTCATGTCAGGCCAGATGTTCCAACGCTGGCAGAATCCACAGGTGCGGCCGGGGTGGGAGCTGGAAGTCACCCATCCCAAGCCAGGCTCCTGTGGCCACCCTCTCGTGGGTGCTGGGGGAAGCTCCTTTGTTCTCCGTGGCCCCTTCCCCCACTTTGGTGTGGTCGGTGGGGGCGGGGGAGGCGCTGGCTGTGGTCTGGCTTCAGGGTAGAGTAACCACAAGACAATCAGACAGCAAAATTAAACTCAGGGGGGCAGGCTTCCTCTGTGTTCTCCTGCTAGAAAGGCTTCTTCGTGGTCTTGAGTCGTATGTGAAAATGGCCGCTTGTGAAAAGAACTTATGGTTATGGGGGAAGGATGGGGGAGGAGACTGGTAGGGAGTTTGGAATGGACATGTACGGGCTGCTGTATTTAGGACGGATAACCAACAAGGACCTACTGTATAGTGTAGCATAGGGAACTCTGCTCAATGTTATATAGCAGCCTTCATGGGAGGGGAGTTTGGGGGAGAATGGATGCTCGTATGTGTATGGCTGAGTCCCTTTGCTGTCCACCTGAAACTGTCACAACGTTGTTCATCAGCTATGCTCCAATATAAAACAAAAGGGTAAAAAAAAAAAAAAAAAAAGTCCTCTGTGAGCGTGAGTTGTAGATATATGCATGCAGGTCCCAGGAAGGAGTGGGGAAGGGGACGGAAATCATTCCCACTGCATCTATCACATTACGTGTAAATTGCCTCCATCCATCTGTGCTTAATACGAAAAGCTGCATTCTACCTACACAGGTGAGTCTAGGCGGTTATTTCAAAAATGGTAGTTCCTTCTCCATCCCCCGCCCCCAGGGTAGTATTTTCCACCAAGCTGATGAACGGATAAAGCTAGGGTGCATATATACGATGGAATATTACTCAGCCATAAAGAAGAATGAAATAATGCCATGTGCAGCAGTATAGATGGGCCCCAAAATAATCACACTAAGTGAAGTGAGTCAGAAAGGGAAAGACAAACGCCATATGACATCATTATACGTGGAGTCTAAACTATGACGCAAATGAACTTCCCAGTGAGACAGACACAGACTCGCAGACACAGAGAGCACACTGTGGCTGCCACGGAGGTGAAGGGTGGGCAGGGAAAGATTGGGGACTTGGGATTAGCAGATGCAAATATTATACATAGAATGGATAAATAGCAAGGTCCTACTGTGTAGCAAAGGGAACTATATTTGATATCCTGTAACAAACCTTGGAGAAGGCAATGGCACCCCACTCCAGCACTCTTGCCTGGAAAATCCCATGGACGGAGGAGCCTGGTGGGCTGCAGTCCAAGGGGTCGCTAGGAGTTGGACACGACTGAGCGACTTCACTTTCACTTTTCACTTTCATGCACTGGAGAAGGAAATGGCAACCCACTCCAGTGTTCTTGCCTGGAGAATCCCAGGGACGGGGGAGCCTCATGGGCTGCTCTCTATGGGGTCTCACAGAGTCGGACACAACTGAAGCGACTTAGCAGCAGCAGCGGCAACAAACCTAGATAGCATATTCAAAAGCAGAGACATTACTTTGCCGACTAAGGTCTGTCTAGTCAAGGCTATGGTTTCTCTAGTAGTCATGTATGGATGTGAGAGTTGGACTGCAAAGAAGGCTGAGCGCCGAAGAATTGATGCTTTTGAACTGTGGTATTGGAGAAGACTCTTGAGAGTCCCTTGACTGCAAGGAGATCCAACCAGTCAATCCTAAAGGAAATCGGTCCTGAATATTCATTGGAAGGACTGATGCTGAAGCTGAAACTCCAGTACTTTGGCCTCCTCATGCGAAGAGTTGACTTACTGGAAAAGACTGTGATGCCGGGAGGGATTGGGGGCAGGAGGAGAAGGGGACAACCGAGGATGAGATGGCTGGATGGCATCACTGACTCAATGGACATGAGTCTGAGTGAACTCCGGAAGCTGGTGATGGACAGGGAGGCCTGGTGTGCTGCGATTCATGGGGTCACAAAGAGTCAGACAGGACTCAGCGACTGAACTGAACTGAACTGAACAAACCATGATGGAAAAGGATAAATAAATAAATGCCCTTTCTCTTTTTATTCCTTCCTCTATGCCCCCGAGGTTGCCCCTCTAGTCTAGGCCTTTATCATGCCATATGAAGGTCACCACAGTAGCATACAACATCTTCCCAGGCCAGACCCCCTGCCCCAGTATTTCCATGAAATTAACCCATTCAGCAAACGCTTGCTGAGAAGCTTCCAATGCCAGAACTGTTCAAAGTCCTGGTGCTAATCAGAAAAATAAGGCAAAGCAAAGTTCTTTGCTCTCACGTATCTCCTTGAAAGCAAGGAAACAGTTCACAAGAGTAATGTCAAATGGTGATAAGTAAAACAGAAATGAGCAGGATTAGTTAAGGAATAAAGAATGATAGGGGGTTATGTTGTGGCAATTGCTCACAAAATGTCTTAGATAACAACAGGCTTCAAATCCTCATCACTGCAAAGGCAGAAGAAATTCTTCTGTAAACTCCAGTGAGCTAGAGATTTATTTTAAAAGCTCGGGCAAGTCCCTGGAATAGAAATGTTTTGTTTAAAACCTTTCCTAAACTTTGATATTTTAATAAAGATCCCATGATATGAAGCTTATTTCTTGGTTATCCAAAAAAAAAAAAAGCATGAGGGGTTTCCCTGGAGGCTCAGTGGTAAAGAATCCAGCTGCCAGGGCAGGAGACATAGGCTCAGTCCCTGATCTGGCCGATCCCACATGCTGCAAAGCAACTACGCCTGTGCACCACAGCTACAGAGCCTGCGCTCTGGCGCCCAGCAGCCGCAGTTACTGCAGCCCTCACGCCCGAGAACCCGTGCTCTGCAAGAAGAGAGGCCACCACAGTGAGAAGCCTGCACACAGCTACTCAAGAGTAGCCCCTACTCACCACAGCTAGAGAAACGCCTGCACAGCAACAAAGACCCACCGAGACAGGAAAAAATAAATAAATGAAAGGGTCTTTTTTAAAAAAGGTGAACTTCCCTGGCAGTCTAGTAGTCAAGACTCCATGCTTCCAATGCAGGGGCTGCAGGTTCAGTCCCTGGTCAAGGAATTAGATCCCACATGCCATTTGGCCAAAAAAAAAACCAAAAACAAACAAACAAAAAAAACCTGATGGGGGCAAAGCTACTATTTTTACACAGAGTGGCCCTGGAAAGCCTCTATAAGAAGGGACCTGAATGGGGATGAAAAAGCTAGCCATGCAGATATCAGAAGACTAGTGTTCCAGGCAGAGAAAACAGTGAGTACTAAGGCCCTGGGGCAGGCGCATGCTCTTTGAGGGATGTTGAGCAGTCTGATAAGGAAGGAGAAAGTGAGCAGAGTGATCTGGGTTAGAAGTGAAGTTACAAAGGTACCACAGACAAGACCATGGAGAGCTTTGTAAGCCGTGAAAAACACTAGGAATATCAGTCTGAGAAGAATGGGGAACTATTTGATAGTTTTGAGCAAAGAAGAGGAATGAGCTGACTTGTTTGCAGAGGATGCTGAGGACAGCCTGCAGTAGGGGGAGGAGAGACACAGGGCGTCCAGCTGGGCATCACTTGCAGTGGTCCAGACAGGGTGTAAGGATGGCTTTGAGCGCCAGGTGGAGAGAAGCGGATGGATTCTGGATATATCGCAAAGGTGAAACCAACAGAATCACTGATGGGCCAGGTGTCAGTTGTGAAAGAAAAAAAAATATCAGAGATGACTCAGAATTTTCACCTTGAGTAGCTGGGAGAATGCAGTGGTGGGAGGTGGGCTGCAGGAAGAGGAGGCTGGGGAGAAAGCTCAGTCTGGGATGTGTCAAGTTCACCATGACTGAGGTCCGGGTGGAGACATGAAGCAGGCAACTGGCTGGAGTGTCTGGAGTTCAGGAGACGCTCCAGACTGAAGGCTTATACAGGATAGAAGACAGTGTGTAGTTGGTATTTTTTTCTTTCTTTTTTTGGGGGGTCTTAAACAATAGCATTTATTTATACAAAGCAGTACAAAATGAGGCAGTTCCTCAAAGGGTGACTTGGAGCTAGAAAATCCATCCTGGGTGTGAAAGTGTTAGTGTTATAGGATAGTGTTGGCAAACCCTATCCTACTCTTTGGACCATGGACTGTAGCCCGCCAGGCTCCTCTGTCCATGGGATTATCTGGCAAGAATACTAGAGTGGGCTGCCACTTCCTACTCCAGGTGTAGTGGGTATTTCATGTTTTGCGTGTGGGTGCACACACACACACACACTACATGTAATAGTACAGTTGACACGAACAACATGGATTTGAACTGCACAAGTCCATGTGTACACAGATTTTTTTTCAATAAATACACACTACATTTCTACACAACCTGAGGTTAGCTGAATCTAAGTCACTAAGTCACGCCTGACTCTTTGCAAGCCCCTGGACTACAGCCCAGCAGTCTCCTCTGTCCATGGAATTTTTTCCAGGCAAGAAGAGTGGAGTGGGTTGTCATTTCCTCCTCCGAGGGATCTTAGTGACCCAGGGATTGGGCCCATGTCTCCCGCATCTCCTGCACTGGCAGATGGGTTCCTTATCTGGGAAGCCCAAATCCAGCGTCACTGAGGAGCAAACTGAAAAGTCACACCCTGCCTGCCAACCTCCTTGTCATTCTAGAAGCAGCCAAATGTATGCCTGATGCTCAGACCACTGACAGAACAGAGATGCCTGCCGGGGGTCAGATGCAAACCGGCAGCCCTGAGAAGGAGCGTAAAACCAGGCTCCGCTGGTCACCTAGAGGGTGAGCAGAGAAAGAGCCGCAGGCTCTACGAATGAGCCTGGGGACCGCTAGCATGTTTGTCTAAAACAAAGCTTCAGCTATTCACCCCCCAGAACCATCCTAGACGTCCATTGTCCAAACGCTTGGAGCACAGTCTGCTCACCCTCCAGCCTCCAGGGCCCTCTTCCCTTCTCCTTCATGTCGCTCCCATCAGGCCAGTCGCGGCCCCACTGCCCCCTCACACCATGCAACCCCACCCCCGGAGCTTGATTCACCCTGTTGTCCTCTGTAGGCGGGTCTGTGCTGGGGTGCTCTTTCTGCTTGACTCATTTCAACTAAGCCACCCAAGACTGTCTAAGCCCCATGCCTCCCATAAGCACTGCTATAACCCTTGCCCCACGCTTCCCTGGTGGCTCAGTGGTAAAGAATCTGCCTGCCAATGCAGGAGACTGGATTCAATCCCTGGCTTGGGAAGAGCCCCTGGAGAAGGAAGTGGCAACCCACTCCAGTGTTCTTGCCTGAGAAATCCCATGGACAGAGGAGCCTAGAGGGCTCCAGCCCATGGGCTCACAAAGTCGGCACAACTTAGCAACTAAACAACAGCAACTCCTGCCCGATGGAGTCCCCCCATATCTCCTCCCAAGGGCAGGCTGGGACCTGGGCTTTGGCCACTGACCAGGCACCCCTCATGTATCGTCCTGTACAGGAACTCCGCCCCTCCCCTTGCGAGGGTGAGAACGAATCTTTGTGTCCTGACTTCCCTGGCATTTGGCATTGCATGGCATTCAGTGGACCTTCGTTTATGATGCTGATGAGAGCTGGGTAGACAAAGAGAAGGGCCATCCATCACGGCGTCCTCAGTGACCCCTGCCCCTAGGTGGCTGCCCCCAGCATCCATGAGCAGCCGCATGAGTCTGACAACAGGGTTATTTTTCTCTTCCTGATAAGCCGTGCTCAGCCCGGCACCCTCCTGCTCCTTATGAGAGAAAAAGCACGGGCTTTCTCCTCCCACAACATTACTTCACCCATCTTGGCGGCTTTGAATTTGGGCGAGAACAAGATCAAGTTCTCCTAGGGTCCCCTGCCCCCGTGTCCACGACCACCCTACCCACAGGGAGAAGTGTCTCCCCCCGGCTCGAGGATGAAAGAGCCTTCCTCCACAGCAAATTATCTCTAAACTGTGTATCTTGTTTAATGTATTTCAAAATTGAAAGAAAATACTTCCCCCACAATTACAGTCATTTTGTAACCAAACCCCACAGTTTCCCAGCTCCTTCCAAACCTACTTATTTTAAAACAGAAAAACACTGCCATTTCCCAACACGGTCTTTGCAGAGTAAACCAGGGTGCATAGAGGGACCGCTCTACTCTCCAGAATTGTCCTGGGACCACTGGATGAAAGACAAATTGTGTGTGTGTGTGTGTGTGTGTGTGCACGCGCACACGCGTGCTAAATCACTCAGTCACGTCCAGCTCTTTGCAACCCCATGGACTGTAGTCCGCCAGGCTCCTCTCGTCTGCGGGGTTCTCCAGGCAAGAACACTGGACTGGGTTTCCATGCCCTCCTCCAGGGGATCCTCCTGACCCAGGGATTGAACCCGTGTCTCTTACCTCTAAGCTGCATTGGCAAGTGGGTTCTTTACCACTAGAGCCACCTGGGAAGACCAAAGACAAATTAGAAATCTTGAATGCTGTTCTCTTTCAGAGAGATTTTGAAAGCCAGGTTTTCGGCGAGGCAGCTGCTCGTGAGCGTACCCAGCACGGCAGGCAGGGCCTTGAGCCCAGCAAGGGTGACAGTTGGCCCCGTGAAAGACTGGCACCTGCAGGCGGGAGGGCCGTGTGCCAGGGACAGCCTCCCACCGGCCACGGGGCCGAGGCAGGGGCCTCGCAGCACCTTCCAACCTTGCGACAGGACCCCCACACCTTTTCTAACATGAGCTATATTCCAGAAAGAGATTCACAGACTTAGAGAGCAAACTTACGGTTACCAGGGGGACACATGGCGGGGGGCGGGGCAGGTAAAGGATAACTAGGGAGTGCTGGATGGACAAGTGCACACAGCTGCATTTAAAATGGATAATTAACAAAGACCTACTGTGCACCACAGGGAACTCTGCTCAGTGTTATGTGGCAGCTGGATGGGAGGAGAGGGGCCTTTGGGGGAGAATGGACACGTGCACGTATGGCTTTGCCGCCCATCTGAAATTATCACAACACTGTTAATTGACTATACTCAATACAAAACAAAAAGTTAAAACTAAGAAATAAAAGGCATGAGGTTCAGAAAGGAAGAAAAACAATGAGCTGAAGTCCAGAGGTTTGTGGCGTGATATTTCCTGGTGTCAACTCACTGTTCTCAGTAGCAAAATAGAGACGTTCCTCCCTTCCCACCCCAAACAAGGCTTTAGATGGGGTGACCTTCACCTAAACTTGACCCTGGGTCTTAACCTCCACATGTGTTCCCCAAAGACGCCTGGACTCCCACTCCAGAGCAGTCACAGGTGAACTAGGGGTTCAACAGCAACCACAGCTCAGAAATGGTGAAAATGTGAGGCAGCATCCTGGGAATTTAGGATAATAGGAAAAATCCTTTTTTTTTAGGCCAAATTTTACCTAGTGATGAATAAGTGATGCTGTCTAAACGCCACAAGTCACAGGATCTGAAGGCACAACAGGACTGCAGACACAGCTCGTGCCGCCGTGAAATATGCAAGCTATTGTTGCGTGAGGAGGATTTCGGTTCAGGAAGAGGAAACAGCACTGGCGTTGGATTGTGGTGAGGGGCTTCCCTGGCGGCCCTAGTGGTACAGAACCCACCTGCCAATGCAGGAGATGTAAGAGATGCTGGTTCAATCCCTGGGTCAGGAAGACCCCTGCAGGAGGTCATGACAACCCACTGCAGTGTTCTTGCCTGGAGAATCCCATGGACAGAGGAGCCTGGCCAGCTACAGTTCATGGGGTCACAAAGAGCTGGACACAGCGGAAGTGACTTAGCAGGCACGCACAAAGGCTACAGAACAATGTGAATGTACTTAATATCACTGAACTGTACACTTGAACATGGTTAAGATGGCAAATTTGAGTTACATATATTTTAATCACAATAACAAAAATAATAAAACATTTCCAAGCTAAAAAACAAAACAAAACAATAAGCTGGCTCAGAGTTAGCAATGAAGAGGAGGAAATATCCACTCAAACTCCTGGATCAACTTGGGTTAAATCTCCCTTTAACTTTCCAGTTGCTTGAGCCAATAAATTTTTTTCTTGGCCACATTATGCTGCCGGCAGGATCTTAGTTCCCTGACCAGAGATCAAACCCACGCCTGCAGTAGAGGCAGGGCATGGCAACCACCTGACCACCAGGGAAGCCCCGTAATTTTAATAAATAAATAAATTGGCAAAACTGATTTCAAAAGAAGCAACCATTTCACACTTTGGAAGGTAGAAAGGCACAATGAGCAAGGGGCTTCTGAAAGACAGTGCTTGGGGCTTCTCTGGTGGCTCAGTGGTGGAGAATCCACCTGCTCATGCAGGTGACTTGGATTTGACCCCTGATCCGGGAAGATCCCACGTGCCATGGAGCAACTAAGCCCGAGTGCCAGGAAAAAAAAAAAAAAAAAAAATACAGCAGCGACTCAGGTGCTGCATGCAAACAGGATGCCCTCAACTCCCCCCAAAGGGCTGTAAAACATCCAGGACGTTCAAGTCCAAAGCCAAGTCAAGTGTTTCGGGCCCATAGCTCTTTTTTTCAACTGGGAGTCAGTTTTCACCAGGTGTGAGACACAGAGTCATTGACCCCAAGCAAGCACTTTTAGCAGAAACCTTGCTTAGCCTCAGACACTTGTCATCTCAGATTTAAACTTGACCCAGCCTGCCCCCACCTCACATGAGATAAAGGTCAGGAAACAAAACAGTTCAGCACGACATCACTTCCCACCTGATTTGACAGCCTCAGAGATTTTTCCCTCTCGCCCGCAGGCATGATCTCAACAAGGATGAACTTGAAACTCTCATTTGAGGTACACACACAAAGCGGACACGTGTGTGCTGGAAGGATCCTCATAAGGCCTGACTCATACTCGGACTGTGGCGAGAAGTGTTTGGTTCCCTTGGGAGGACAACACAGACATTCGTACGGCACTCAGAGTTCAAGACATCCAGAGATATGTAATCATCTTTTCCCTAAAAGCCATGACATACCTTAATTACATGTGGGATCCGATAAACTTCTCGAAAATCATTGCACAGATAGAAACCCGTGGATGTCAGGAAGACCAGTTACATGTCCTGGACTATAAGTACCCATTTGGGAAACAAATTGTTCCAGTCACCTTGAAAAACAGTTAGGCATTATCTTACAAAATTAAACATAACATCTACCCTGGGCTCCAGCAGACCCAAGAGAAACGAAAAGAGAAGTCCTCACAAAGACCTGTATGTGAATGCCCTCAACAGCTTTATTCCCTATCACCCCAAACTGGAAACATCTTTGATGTCCATTATCTGGTGAGTAAAGAAAGGCGAGTGGTGGTACGTTCGTACAGTGCAAAGCCACCCAGCAATAACGAGGAACCGCCCTGATGCCCACAAAGACAGGGACAAGCCCCAGACAGACTCTGGGTGCCTTAACTTTCACATGGAGAAGGAAATGGCAGCCCACCCCAGTACTCTTGCCTGGAGAATCCCACGGACAGAGGAGCCTGGCGGGCTACAGTCCACGGGGTCGCAAAGAGTCGAACACGACTGAGCGGCTTCACTATCTTTCACACAAACCTTATCTCAATACATTTAAAAGTTCCTCACCTCCGTTCCATAAAAAATTCAGTCTACATCTCAGCCCCTGTCCTTCTTTACTGAACATGCTGTCTGCACCTCTGTTCCGGTAGAAGTTTGTGGTTACATGGAATCAGAGGCTAGGAGGGATTCCATGGTATCCCATCACTTCTAGAACAAGGGGGTCTGTATCAGGACACACCATCAGAAAGCCGGAACGGGACCCATAACCTGGACTCTGGGACATCCCTGGAGAAACAGACAGATATAAAGCATTCCACCCCGGACAGATGCATTCCATCCCCCCACAGGGGAGTGGACCCCACAAGAGGACAGGTTCCCCAGGGGGAAACATCGCCCAAAGGATCAACCCTGTGAGTTTCCGGACTGCCCAAGAAAGGCCAGTGTGATGGTTAGAGATTACCCAGAAATAAAACGAAGGACCCCTGATGAGCCATGAGCATCCGTCCTTCAAGGGAGAAAGATGAGTCTGTGAGAGTCAGAAGGAAGGAACACTGCAGACGTGAGTACAGACGTGTGTCACCCTGCAGGGTCTAGCCAGATTCTAGAGGACCAAATTTCTCTTTCTTCCTCACTAGAAAACAAACCAGGAAGCTGCTTCTTTGGGGAACAAGCGATGAAGGTCATCTGTGTTATTCTGTCAAATGGACACATGCCCTGAGCCTGGGAAAATTCTTGACCAGGCATGCAAGGCACCCACAGTCAGTGTTTGCAGGTCAGCAAACTGACCACACTCCCTTCCCCAACCCCACTGTCCTGGAAAGGTGTTGGGCAAACCCAGGATGATCAGCACCACTCCCTGACATGCCAGCTGAGGCTGCTAGTTTCTGTGAAATAACAAAGACATCATCCCAGATTCTCTTAAAGCCAAAACCCCAAATAACACCAACCATGCCACAGCTGTCCCCAGATTAAAGGTTGCAACGGCCAGGCATGAAAGGCCCATGGGGGCTCCCCCAGCCGTGGCCCTCAGTCTCTGCTGAACGCTGCCCACATTCCCCATTTCACAAGCCACAAGAAGGTGCCGGACCATTTGCAACCAAACTCCAAGGAGTTTGCACAAATAGAGGAGGCTAGCTAACGCTCCGACTCAGCAAAGCAGCCTTCGAGTTTCTCAGGCTCCTGGTCAGACGAGCTGACCTCACTTTCGGTCCTTCTTCCTCCCAAGGGTTGTGCTTCTCATCTTTGGGAGGGAGGCAGGTTCTCCACACTCAGTAATCCTTCCAAGAGAAGAAAAGGCCGGGCAGACCCTGCCCATGCTGAGTTTAGAAGAAACGCCATGACAAAGAGGAGACAGAAACTACAGGGGAAAGCGGGCAGGGTCATTAGCTCATGAGTGGCCAAATGGGATCAGCATCGGTCATCCTCTCCTGCCTTCCACACCCATAGATACAATGAGTTTGCATTTTAAATCACCTGCCCCAGAAGTGAACTTCTCTCCGGCAAAAGGAGCGTCTCTAACACCAGCAAGTATATCTCAGAACTATGAGCAAATGAGGACTTCCCTGGTGGTCCATGTGGCTAAGACACCCGAGCTCCCAGTGCAGGGGGCCCAAGTTGGATACCTTGTCAAGGAACGAGATCCCACATGCCACAACCAAGAGTCAGCATTAAGCACCCTGCGTGCTTTAACTGAGACCTAGTGCAGCGAAATAAATAAACATTCAAAATAAAATCTAAGCATCCATGAAGAAAAGAGGAAGACGTCAGTCTGATTTTTTTTTAAACTGCAAAGAGAAAAAAAAAAAAACCAGAAACCTGAATTAAGTAGAGACAGGAGACCAGAAGAGGGCGCCCTCACAGCCTGCAGCCGCAGCAGAGCCTGACGGAAGCACAAGGACACCTCTTCGTTCCTGGGCGAGGCTTAGGGGGTGAAAAGCCACAGACTCCTATTTATTATAAGCATGCCAACTGCCTCTTCACTTTTATGTGTGGCTCACCGTGGTTGCAAACCCCAAATTGCAATTCTCTGCAATAAACTCATTTTTGCTGGAGAAATATCTGGCCGTGTATTTCTGATCAACAGAACTAGTGCCAAAGACAGAGGTTGACTGACCAGGACTCGGGATGCACGTGCTGTGGGAAGCCATGGCCAAAATGAGCTGTCCTCACAGCCCCCCGGGCCTGCTCCTCAAGACCCCCGGGCCTGCTCCTCACAGCCCCCCGGGCCTGCTCCTCAAGCCCCCCGGGCCTGCTCCTCAAGACCCCCGGGCCTGCTCCTCAAGACCCCCCGGGCCTGCTCCTCATGGCCCCCGGGCCTGCTCCTCAAGACCCCCGGGCCTGCTCCTCACAGCCCCCCGGGCCTGCTCCTCAAGACCCCCGGGCCTGCTCCTCGCGGCGCCCCCAGGCCTGCTCCTCAAGACCCCCGGGCCTGCTCCTCACAGCCCCCCGGGCCTGCTCCTCAAGACCCCCGGGCCTGCTCCTCACAGCCCCCCGGGCCTGCTCCTCAAGACCCCCGGGCCTGCTCCTCAAGGCCCCCGGGCCTGCTCCTCAAGGCCCCCGGGCCTGCTCCTCATGGTCCCCGGGCCTGCTCCTCAAGACCCCCGGGCCTGCTCCTCACAGCCCCCCGGGCCTGCTCCTCAAGACCCCCGGGCCTGCTCCTCAAGACCCCCAGGCCTGCTCCGCGCGGCCCCCTGCAGCCTTCCTGCACCCTTAGTCTCAGCCTCCATCTCCCCAGCTATCATGCGGACACTGCACTGTCACATGGGTGAGTCACAAAAAGAGAATGAAATGAAGTCAGCAAACGGGGTACTCCTGCTCCCTTTGGATAAACGTGCATACGCCGTTTCCCTGGCAGGGTTATTAGATACAGTTAAGCCCCCTGTGTACGAACGAGTTCCTTTCTGAGTCCCTTCGTAAGTCCAATTTGTTCATTAAGTCCAGCAAAGTTAGCCTAGGTACCCAACTAACACAACTGGCTATATAGTACTGTACTGTAATAGGTTTAGCATACTTTTTGCACAAATCATCCATAAAAAACAAACACAGGGCTTCCCTGGTGGTCCACGGGCTAAGACTTCACGCTCCCAATGAAGGGGGCCCAGGGTTTGATCCCTGGTCAGGGAGCTAGATCCCACATGCTGAAACTAAGACCCAGTGCAGCCAAATAAATAAGTAAAAATAAATATTATTTTTAAAAAACACAAAAAATAAGAAAACATTTTTAATCTTACAGTTCTGTACCTTGAAAAGTACAGTTGTACCAGCTACTTATACTGCTACTTGTACTCTTGTTTCCAGACATCCTGGGGTTAAACCAAAGATACTATATGACTGTACTCTATGCCAACAAAGATCCATCTAATCAAAGCTATGGTTTTTCCAATAGTCATGTATGGATGTGAGAGTTGGACTGTAAAGAAAGTTGAACGCCGAAGAATTGATGCTTTTGAACTGTGGTGTTGGCAAAGACTCTTGGCAGTCCCTTGGACTGCAAGGAGATCCAACCAGTCCATTCTGAAGAAAACCAGTCCTGAATATTCATTGGAAGAACTGATGCTGAAGCTGAAACTCCAATACTTTGGCCACCTGATGCAAAGAACTGACTCATTTGAAAAGACCCTGATGCTGGAAAAGATTGAAGGCGGGAGGAGAGGGGACGACAGAGGATGAGATGGTTGGATGGCATCACTGACTCGGTGGACCTGTGTTTGAGTGAACCTGGGAGTTGGTAACAGATAGGGAGGCTGTGGGATCACCATGGGGTGCTGCAGTCCATGGGGTCACAAACAGTCAGACACGACTGAGCGACTGAACTGAACTGAACTGATACAGTCCTGTGCAGCAAAGTGCACAAAAGCGCAGCCACTTGCAGAGGGGGGTGCGAGCACATGACAACATCAGCAGAAACAGGAACTAACGCACGTGTCGCGTCTGTGAAAATGTGCAACTTGAAGGCTTGAATGTAGTGGGATTACTGTATTTCAAACTATAAACAGTTAACTGAGATGACTACTAAGAACCAAGTTATTAGCTCCCACTTAATAAAAACCATTACTCGTGAATAACCCATTAATGATCAGCCAACAAACATCTTAAACCTTACAACATTTAATGAATGATGTGATTTGTTTTGATACTAAAACTGGAACTCTCCTGCTCTTGAATGAATTGTACCTGCCCGGGGCAGCCTGGCCATTGGCTGAATGCAGGAACAGAGCAGAAATCTGGGCAGAGCCTTCAGCTGGGAAGCTGAGCCCTTCTGAAGTCCAAGTACCAGTTTAGTCAGACCGTGGCCGCTCCTGTGTGGGGACTTATCGATGACCCGAGCGGGGAGGGCTGCCTCCCTCTCCCCACTGCAGGGAGCACAGCCGCCTGTCCGTCTGCCAGGGAGTCACTGTCATCTGTCCACTGGGTGCCACCGGAGGACTGAGGCTCCCAGTCTCACATCCTGACCTTGCTCCTCCCTCTCCCATCTTGTGCTAAGCAGACAGCCAGAGGGAAAAGAGTGAGAAGGGTGCAGAGAAGAAGCCGGTTCTGACCCCGTGTTGGCCTCTTTGACTCGCTTTTCGTTGTTTTCACTGTTATAATCACACAGAATGGCCTGCCTTGGAGAATCCTGCCCCTCTGCCAGACTGTTAAAGTGCCTTAGTTCAGAACTTGTCCACCTGTGGATGGCAGGAAGGAAGAAATGAACACATCCCCTACCTGAGGCTTGACATCCTAGAACTAATGGCCTTTTTACTTTGCTTCTTCACCTTCTCCCATCTCTGGTCTAGAAAAGAACCTGGCATCCAGACCCCAAAAAGATGGTTATTTTGAGGTGCTAGCTTGCCATCTTCTTGGTCAGCCAGCTGCCTGACTGAAGTCGTTTCCCTTGCCTCAACCCCTCATCTCTTGGATTCATTGGCCTGTCCTGCGGCAGGCAGGGCGAGCTTGGACTCAGTAACAGGAACACTGGCAAGCACCTCTGCTTCTGTCCCAGAGGCTTCTATATCCATCATTGCGTGCTAAGTCATTTCAGTCATGTCCAACTCAAGCAACCCCATGGACTGCAGCCCACCCAGGCAAGAGTTCTGGAGTGGGGTGCCATTTCCTCCTCCAGAGGATCTTCCCGACCTAGGGATTCAACCTAAGTCTCCTGCGTTGGCAGACAAATTCTTCACCACTAGCGCCATGAGAAAAGCCCATACTTATCAATAGCACGTCCAAACCTTCCCCCAACTCCACGATAGCTATCCTCACTCTCGTTTTTGCCCAGGACACAGAGCAAATAAGTGGCCAACCTGGGACTTGGGTGCAGGCCAGCCCGAGGGCACCACCCAGGCCATCCACCACCACAGCCAGCACCCCGACCCCTCCCCCAGAAGCTTGCCACACAGTACCCCGGGGTCTCCCCTCCCCCGTCAAGCTCAGCTCTGTGGGGGCAGACCGCCTCTTCCTGACTTGTGTCTGCCACAGTGTAGCTCTTAGGGGATGTGCAAGAAAGTTTTAAAAATAAACACATCTAGAAATAAGAGACCAACCCACCAACAGACAGCAGTTGACCCTCAGAGAATGTTGCGGGTGACTGTGGGCATGGTGGGCCAACACCTCTGGTGTTTCTGCTCCTTTTGGACAGATGGGCAGACACCAGGTCGCTGGCAGTGTTACTGGATATTATTGTCGAGGGCCTTGAGGCGTGCTGGCCAGGAAGAGAGCTGCAAGCTTCCTGATCTCTTTGGCCCCATTCCAGGGAGAGGCTCAGTAAGGAAAGAACTCCTGGAACCGTCCACCCGTGTGTGGCCGGAGGGTCACAGCGTGCAGCTCACAAACTAGCCTGCCTTGCTCCTGTCCTTAGAGGGCCTGCAGCTGTGTCCTCTCCAGCAGTGGCCTGGGGACACCTCAAGAAATCCCAGTGACCTAGGATTGGACCAAATGAAGCTGCTTTCGAGTGGATCCCTGGGGTGGCGAGGCCGGACTTAGAAGTACCCACATACCAAGGGCTCTGTGGGCGGAGGCTCCAGGAGATGGCCCGGGGGAGAGCTATCTATCACAAGACCACCGTCATAAGAAGACGTCAATCTGCCTAGGCTGCCCAGGTGGTGCTAGTGGAAAAGAATCCGCCTGCCAATGCAGGAGATGCAGGAGACATGGATCCCTGGGCCAAGAAGATGCCCTGGAGGAGGAAATGGCAACCCACTCCAGTATTCTCGCCTGGAGAATCCCATGGACAGAGGGGCGGGGCCTGGCAGAATATAGCCTGTGGAGCTGCAAAGAGTCAGACACAACTGAAGCAACTTAGCACGCACGCACAGCCAACTCAAGAGCAAGTACTAGGGAAAAAAGAAAAAAAAAAACAACAGTGTCTAGTGTCTACACACCAGCTCACACCCATTAGGATGGCTACTATCCAAAAGAAAAGAAACAGAAATAACATGTGTTGGGAAGGATGTGGAGAAATTGGAACTCATATGCACTGTTGTTGGGAACATAAAATGGGGCAGCCACTGTGGAAAACAGTAGAGCAGCTTCTCGAAAGATTAAAAATAAAACTACCACATGATGCGGCCATCCCACGTGGGAGCACAGACCCAAAAGAACTGACAGCAGGTCTCTGTAGAGGCATCTGTACACCCCTGTTCACTGCAGCCTTATTCACAACAGCCGAAATGTGGAGACCATCCAAGCATCCGTCGGCAGAGGAACAGATGAACAGAATGTGGTCTACATGACAATGGAGTATCACTCACCCTCCAAAAGGAAGGACATTCTGACACCCGCTACAGAATGGAGGAACCTTGAGGACACTGTGCCAAGTGAAGTGAGCCAGACACACAAGAACACATACTGTGTGACTATGCTCCCAGGAGGCTCTTAGAGTAACTGAGCTCACAGCGATGGAAAGTGGAACGGTGGTTGCCAGGGTCCGCAGGGAGAGGACAAGGACGAGTTAGCGTTCAACCGATAGAGTTTCTATTTTACGGGAGGAAAACCTGGGGAGATGGATGGTGGAGATGGTTACCCTGAAGAGCAGCCAAAAATAAATAAACATTTTACAGTAATAATTTTTGGAAAAAAAAAAAAAACAGTTGCTTTAAAAATGTATTAAATACAACCAAACTATACACTTAAAGGGCTTCCTTAGTGGCTCAGAAAGTAAAGAATCCGCCTGTAATGCAGGAGACACAGGTTCAATCCCTGGGTCAGGAAGATCCCCTGGAGAAGGGCATGGCAACCCACTCCCCAGCATCCTTGCCTGGAGAATCCCATGGACAGAGGATCCTGGTGGGCTACAGTCCATGGGGTCACAAAGTGTCCGACACGACCGAGCAACTAACACACACATACACTTAAAATGGTTAGGATGGTCAACTTTTTGCTGTGTAGTTCACTACAATTTTTAAAAGTGTCCACACATATTAAAACTGTTGTTGTTGTTCAGTCACTAAGTCATGATTGACTCTTTGCAGCCCCGTGGACTGCAGCACTCCAGGCTTCCCTGTCCTTCACTGTCTCCTGGCGTTTGCTTAAATTCATGTCCACTGAGTTGGTGATGCTATGTAGCCATTTCATCCTCTGCTACCCTCTTCTTTTGCCTTCAATCTTTCCCAGCATCAGGGTCTTTTCCAATGAGCTGGGTCTTCACATCAGGTGGCCAAAATATTGGAGTTTTAGCTTCAGCATCTGTCCTTCCAGGGAATATTCAGGGTTGATTTCCTTTAGGATTGACTAGTTCGATCTCCTTGAAATCCAAGGGACTCTCAAGAGTCTTCTCCAGCACCACAATTTGAAAGCACCAATTCTTTGGCGCTCAGCCTTCTTCATGGTCTAACTCTCCTATTTATACATGACTCCTGGAAAAGCTGCAGCTTTGACTATACAAACTTTTGTTGGCAAAGTGCTGTCTTTGCTTTTTAATATGCCTTGTCATAGCTTTCCTTCCAAGGAGCAAACGTCTTTGAATTTCAAGGCTCCAGTCACCATTAGCAGTGAATTTGAAGCCCCCCAAAATAAAATATGTCACTGCTTCCACGTTTTCCTTTTGTATTTGCCATGAAGTGATAGTGCCATGATCTTAGTTTTTTGAATGTTGAGTTTTAAGTCAGTGTGAATTAAGTTTGAATGTTGAGTTTTTTCCACTCTCCTCTTTCACCCTCATCAAGAGGCTCTTTGGTTCCTCTTCACTTTCTGCCATTAGAGTAGCATTATCTGCATATCTGAGGTTGTTGACATTTCTCCCGGCAATCTTGATTCCAGCTGGGGATTCATCCAGCCCAGCATTTCGCATGATGTACCCTGCACGCAAGTTAAATATACAGAGTGACAGATGCAGCCTTGACGTACTCCTTTCCCACTTTGGAACCCGTCCGTTGTTCCATGTAAGGTTCCAACTGTCCAATCCTCACTGCTCCCTCATTGACCAAATGGCATTTTTTGCTTTGCTGTGATGTGTCTCCTCTTCAGGTTCACATCCATTGAGTATAAGTTTTATTAATGGCAGAATGAGATTCAGATAAACTTTCCTGCAGAGAAAACACAAACCCAAGAAGCAGGCAACTTGCCAGGACCAAAGGACAGGAAAATAAGCCAACATCAGTTCAGAAAGTGCTGGCTCTGCCCCACAGGTTGGTCCTTCTGAAACCTACCCTTGTTAGTGGGGGGTGGAGTCGGGGGTGGGGTGGGGGGCGGGAGGAGGGGCAGGGCGAAAGGAGGACCAGGTTACAACCCAAAAAATGTATTATTACTCTCCTTCCGGGTTCAAAATGTTTCTTTTGATGAGTCACAAAGGTTAGCTGAGAGGCTCTTCAATTAAAAACCCACAGGGTTTTCCTTTTATAGACTATCCTCAGGAGCCCTCTCGCTGAGCGTTCCCTGTCCTCACCCCGAAGTGGCAGCTGCTGTAAGCATGTGTGTTTACAGAAATACCAGGAGTTATTGCATGTTCCTCTCCATGTCATTAGGCACTGCCATAAAGCCAAGCTGGGTTAGAAATAGACCTTTCCTTCTGGGAGACGCCGAACTGGGCAGAGCAGCGGCCATGGTGTGTGTCTTGTGCCACCTGCTGGCCTCTGCTGGGATCACACAGCAATTGCCCACGGGATGGACAGGGTAAGCAGGACGGTGGGGACTGGGAAACGCCACCAACCAACTGTCCCACACTGGAGCTGACTTCCAGACCCGTACTCCCTAGCAAAGGGCTCCAACCCCCTGAGCTGGTGCCTAAGAGGCAGCCCCTTGGGTCTTCCACTGCCAGTTGAAGGGCACTCCAGGACAAGGGGAGCTTGCATGACAGCGTGACTCACCACACACGTTTAGACTTGGAGATGAGGGGCGTGCACGCCACTGTGGTTTGCAACTTGATATCACTCGCCAGGTAGCTTTTTGGTGGGGGGAGGTATAGTTGCTTTACAATGTTGTTAGTCTCTGCCGTACAGTGAAGTGAATCAGCTATACATAGACATATATGCCTTCCCTCTGGAAACTCCCCCCCTCCCACCTCCGTCCCCCCCTCCGGACACCGCACAGCACCCTGAGCTCCCGGTGCGGTTTGCAGCCTCCCGCCTGCTCTCTCTTTTACGCATGGCAGCGCATATCCGCCACGCTGCTCTCTCCATTTATCCCAGCCTTTCCTTCCCTCAGTGCGCCCACAGGTCCATTCTGTACATTTGTATCTCTACTCCTGCCCTGCAGACAGGTTCATCTGTACCATTTTTCTAGATTCTACATTAATGCATTAATATACAATATTTGTTTTTCTGACTTACTTCAATCTGTATGACAGACTCTTGGTCCATCGACATCTCTACAAAGGACCAATTTCTTTCTTTTTTATGGCTGAGTAATATCCACGGTATAAACATACCACATCCTCTTTACGCCATCATCTGAGCCCAGCAGTTCAGTTTAGTTCAGTTCAGTCGCTCAGTTGTGTCCGACTCTTTGCGACCCCATGAACCGCAGCATGCCAGGCCTCCCAGTCCATCACCAACTCCCGGAATTTACTCAAACTCATGCCCATGGAGTCGGTGATGCCATCCAACCATCACATCCTCTGTCGTCCTCTTTTCCTCCTGCCTTCAATCTTTCCCAGCAGCATTTGACAAACGTACCTCTTCTAATCCTCAACCCAGCTACATCAGGTTTGTTCTTATTTTAGAAGTGAGCAAACCAGGGCACAGAGGTGTGTTTGATCACTGGGTTAAGTACCTTTCTGTTACAGAGAGAGAAAGATGAAGCATTCTTGCCGTACTTGTTGGGAAGCTGAACTACAACACAATTGTAATTCACTGTCTATCTTCCCAAGTAAACACACCAACAGAATGATATCCGAGCATCCTCTTAAGGGCTTGGAAGATCTCACTTGAAAGTTCAACAAGCAAATGAAGCATCTGTACCTTCGTAACCACCATTCCATCTCCTGGTTCATGTCAACAAATATGGGCTGACCCTCTTCTGGGTTCCAGGCAGGGCAGTGGAAATGAACTAACTACTCCATCACTGACCTTATGACGGGGGCACTCTTGAGGCCAATAAAAGTTTGGCTATTTCCCAAATACAAACTAATCTTAAGTAATGAAACTTTGCCAACTCAGAGGATATTCATGCTCTGAAGCCTGTTCACAAAGAACTGGGGGCAGGTCACGTTCTCCATGGACTTTCCTGGTGGCTCAGGTTAAAACGTCTGCCTGGAATGCGGGAGACCTGGGTTTGATCCCTGGGTCGGGAAGATCCCGTGGAGAAGGAAATGGCCACCCACTCCAGTACTCTTGCCTGGAGAATCCCGTGGAGGGAGGAGCCTGGTGGGCTACAGTCCAGGGGGTCACAACGAGTCTGACACGACTGAGCGACTTCACGTCACTTCATGTTCTCCTAGGTGACCACCAGGGGGTGTGGCTGGGTGGCAGGAGCCCAGGGCAGAACAGCTTCCAGGGGTAGTGAGGGTGTGAGGGATCTGAGCCCAGGCCCTGAGATAGGACTGTGCTGGCACCGTCATCCTGGTGAGCTGATATCCTGAAATCCAACAAGACCCTGGGACTTTTGGCCTCCAGAAAGACAGGTGATGGGGCCACTGCAGTCACCAGCCTTCACCGGCCACACAGACCTGCCTGGGGCAGAGGCAGCTGCAGAGGAGGGGGCCTCAGGGAGAAGGAGGCAGGCAGGGGAGGACAGGGGGGCCTCAGGGAGAAGGAGGCAGGCAGGGGAAGGACAGGGGGGCTTTTCTCTCATTTTCTGCCCCTCCTCCAGGCCTGCCCAGCAGCCACTTTCCTGCCTTCTCAAGAGCCATGTGTGAAAGCATTTGATCATCGCCAAAGCCAGGTCGGGGGAACAAGGACAGCCACCACAGCACCCCCGGTACCCCGGCCTGGTTCCTGTGTGCCCACCGCCTGTGGCTGCCTGCAGCCCCCACAACCTGGCCCAGCCCCCGTCCTCCCCTCTGCAGACCCACTGTGTTCTGGGCTGTGTCCTCTACCTCCACCTCCTACATTCCCTTCATGCCCCACACTCACCGAGTCTCGGGGTCCTTGTAGTCGACCCCAGGAGGGTCTTCACACCCGCCTTGTTTATCAGAATGTGTGCTTACTACCTTTTCACTCTCCGCTCCATGGACGCACTGCCCGCTTGTGGGAACTCTCGCCAAGCGCCATCTTGAGAACGTGATTCACTTTCACGGTGACTTGTATGTGCCCGCCTTCTTCTTCCTTTCCCTCCGCCTCCTCTTTCTTCTTCTTCCTCTTCATCTCCCTCTCCTCCTCCTCCTTCCCCTACAGCTTTTATAAGAAGCCTGCATGTAGGAACTGAACTCATTTCACGCATATAAATACTTTGGCCACCTGATGCAAAGAGCTGATTCATTGGAAAAGACCCTGATGCTGGGAAAGATTGAGCGCAGGAGGAGAAGGGGATGACAGAGGATGAGATGGTTGGATGGCATCACCGACTCGATGGACATGAGTTTGAGCAAGCTCTGGGAGCTGGTGATGGACAGGGAAGCCTGGGGTGCTACTGTCCACGGGGTCGCAGAGAGTCAGACACAACAGAGCGACTGAACTGAACTGATATAAACCCAGACACTTGATGTCCGCTCTTTAAACAAACGTTTTCTTAATTTAAATAAATAAAGGGCCAAATCAACTAAAACCTTGGTCTTCCTGCCCCATCAGTGCTTAACAGTAGTCAGAGAGGAAACAACTTTGTATTTGAGGAAGTGATGTCCTTTCTGACCACAGCTATGACCATGCCTTTCAGTGGCCCTTTCTTTGGCCCTGCTCGCTGACCCTGTACCTCACAGACCCCCTGCATTTCTGCACCCACTACACAGGAACACTGGACTGCATGGTATATCCAGTGCCCTCTAGGACTGGAGCACAGCTTCGTTTAACCTAAAAACCCACTGAAGAGGGAACATCAGCATAGACCCAATCTCTATTGACAAGATAAAAAATACTTAACAACTTCTCTGAAACAGAAGTGGTATTTAGATTAATCAATATCCATAAATACATTTGAGCTTCTAATAAGTTATCCCATAAATACCGCACATTATTTCAAATTAAAATGTTACAAACTCCTCAGTCATGTGACCTTTACGCTCTTAAGACACTCTCCATAAGTTACCATGGCAGCGCCTCAAGAGACATGTGCAAAATAAAAAACAAAATCCCTGCACCTTAGCAAGTTGGGGCTTCCCAAGTAGCTCAAGTGGTAAAGAATCCGCCTGCCAATGCAGGAGACGCAGGAGACACAGGCTCAATCCCTGGCTAGGGAAGATCCCCTGGAGGAGGAAATGGCTACCCACTCCAGTATTCTTTCCTTGGAGAATCTGAGGGACAGAGGAGTCTGGTGGGCCACAGTTCAGCGGATCGCTAAGAGTCAGACATGACTTAGCAGCTGAGCACATTAACAATTTAAGATGGCGATTTTTCACAATAATTTTAAAGTACATTTTAAATTTTAAAGTACATTTAAATTTTAAATCCCTTAAGCATACATGTCCACTAAAGAGGTTGAGTACACTGGCCGGGAGAATTTTTGCCCAGTAACCAAGATGCTCTGTGTTGCGGTTCAGGCTTCCTTTCAGCAGGGGGCACTGTAAGTCAACCTAAGCACGTCCTAAGCACCACTGGCGCCTGATACTCACCTGGCTAAAATCTAAGGAATCTACAAACCCATCGTGTGTCAGCCAATCCTTGCAACAACTTTGGAAGGGAGGAACTGGACTGTGTTGGCCATGATCCCATACTTAAGGCCAAAGTGCTGGTCTAATTGCATCCTGGGACAACAGGCCACACTTGGGGCAACACTCTCCTCTGAGATGGCCTCCACCACAAAGCCCTTCCACATAGAGCAAAGGAGCACAGTTGCTTTTGTTTCCCTCTCACAAATCTGTGAAGGGAGGAGGAAAGGGGGCCCGAGTAAGACCACACTTGTTCCCTGTGCTGGGGAGACCCGCTGGCCAGGCCTAAGAGGTCACAGAAGGAGGAGAAAGGGCTTGGAGGTCCAGGAGGGACCTCAGACAGCCTGCTGTCTGTAACAGAGTTATGCTGAGACTTCCTTTTATTATTTTATTGAGCAGCGTTCTGTGCTTCATTTATTTTTTTAGAAGTCATCTTATATCTCTTCTGATTCCATGGATTGACAGAATGTGATTGTCACCTCTGCGTTTTCAAATTTAAGTATAAAAATGATCGAATGAAAAAGAAAAGTGTAATGTGAAGTTGTCAAGCGCTTTCAGTTTGCATTTCTCCCTAATCTATTGATAATTTGTATTTACAAATGGAGCTTTCAGGGAAACCACTTCCTGTGTTGAACAAAGTTTGTTGATAATATAATAAAGGCTAGAAGCTCAAAACGTAACAGCAACAAAAAAGTTACTACCCTGGACTTCTGGTTACAGACAAGATGTACTTCTCCATATTCCTCCTGCTAAGAACAGTTATAAAACCTGGATATTATAGATGAAACATGAGAAGATTCTGAAATGTAGAGAAGAAGAAAAAGATTGGATAAGGACCCCAGGACCTGAGGAACAACACAGCAGTAAGTTCTCCAGGTTCCTTCTTGACTTCTTATATCTCAGACTGGGCTGGAGAAGCTAGCAACCTAGAAACACCTGTGGGTCCAGGCAAAAAGTCCCCCAAGATAAGCCGGCTCTTTTTAGTTAAAAGAGCAAGAAGAGAGTAGCCTAGCAAAACAGAAAACTTCTGGACAAAAACCACCCTGCTGCTGCTGCTGCTGCTGCTGCTGAGTCGCTCCAGTAGTGTCAGACTCTGTGCAACCCCATAGACGGCAGCCACCAGGCTCCCCTGTCCCTGGGATTCTCCAGGCAAGAACACTGGAGTGGGCTGCCATTTCCTTCTCCAATGCATGAAAGCGAAAAGTGAAAGTGAAGTCGCTCAGTCATGTCTGACTCTTAGCGACCCCATGGACTGCAGCCCACCAGGCTCCTCCGTCCATGGGATTTTCCAGGCAAGAGTACTAGAGTGGGCTGCCTACTCCGGCCAAACACCATGGAAAACAAAGGGGGGGCCTTAGTCCCATACTTGTTATTGAAGGATGAGTGGAGAACCGGACCCTGGAGAAGGGCATAGCAACCCACTCCAGTACTCTTGCCTAGAAATTTTCATGGACAGAGAATCCTGGTGGGCGACACTCCATGGGGTCTCAGAGTCGGACATGACTGAAGTGACTTAGCACATACACAAGCACAGAGAACCAAAACATCCATCCTCTTCTGGTCGTAACAAGATGCTCTGGCGTCCCCTTCACAGCCAGGACGCTGTCAGAAAGGGCTAAGAGCCCAGAATTTCCATCCATGCCCAGGTAAAGCATGCCCCACCACGTGCCAGTGCAAGCCGCATAGAGATCCTGGGCTCTCGCCCGCTCCCAGAAGTGCAACCACTAAATAACTTACACAAAGCAATACACAAGAATGCTATACCCCAAACTGGAGTTATGAAGTATATTAAAACAACTCACAGGAAGGCAGGAAAAAGAAAACAGAGGAACAAAAAAGAGAACAGGAAGGAAACGAAAGAGAAAGGGCAGGCTTAGCCCTAATATAGAAATCCTGACACAAAGTGTAAATAGTTTATTAGAGGATGACCTTATGGTTGCCGGGGGTGGGGAAGGATGGGGGTAAGGTATAGGTAGTTTGGGGTGGACACGTGCGCGCTGCTGTATTTGGAAGGATCACCAACGAGGACCTGCTGTGGAGCACAGGGAGCTCTGCTCAATGTCACGCGGCAGCCTGGGCGGGGCGGGAATTTGAGGGGGAAGGAAGGGATACATGTATGTGTACGGGTGAGGTCCTTTGCTGTCCACCTGAAACTATCACAACTCTGTTAACTGGCCATCAGTTCAGTTCAGTTCAGTCGCTATACTCCAATACAAAATAAAGTTTTTTAAAAACAAATGTAAATACTCTAAATACACCTACTAGAGACTTCCCTGGCAGTCTAGTGGTTAACACTCCATGCGTTCACTTCAGGGGGCCAGGGTTCAATCCCTGGTCAGAGGATTAAGATCCTGCATGCTGCAAAGTGGAGTAAATAAACAAGCAAACATACTAAAAAGACAGAGATGGGCAGAGTAGATTAGAAAACGTGACCCGACAATAAGCTGTCCACATGAAATTCACCTCAACTGTAACAGAGGTGCGCTGAACATTAAAGCATGGAGAAAGATGCACTTTGCAAAGATCAGTTCAAAGAAAACAGACTGGGTACATTTATATCAAATAAAGTGGACTTCAGAGGGAAGAAATTTTCTGAAGAGAAATAATAGGAAATGTTATCTAAATGTTCCCAAAATACCCAGAACAACCCCAAGTTTTTTCTCAAAGTCAAATCCGCGATACTCGACTTGGGAGCCAATTTCCTCTCACTGCCCAGCTGAGAAGGGAACAGCTGAGTGCACTCCTCTCCCAGAAAACGGGCTCTTTGAGAAGAAGGCTCAGAGCAGACTGTGCCTCACTGAGAACTCCAGGTAGACCCCAGCTAAGTGAAAGAGCAAGACAAAGATGCGCAGGACAAAGAGGTGCTCCTCTCGGCTCCCACATACACTCTGGGGACCATATGTTAACAATGCTGGTCTCAGATACATCAAGAGGGTGGATGGAGGGGAGATGGATGATTTAAGCCTCTTGAGAATAAACAGAGGTTCCCCCCATACCTTTCGTGGTTCAGGTCAATGCTACACGCTCTTTCATAAGATCTGATCATCTTAGGGGAGCACATGTGGGTGCCTGGCACGGGGAGGAGACTGCTGACCGTGGGGTCCGGGGTCACCATCGGTGGAGCTCTCCTTGACTTCAGTCCCAGCCAGGTGGGTCCAACATGTCTCCATTCACAATCTAAAAACAATCCCCAAATCTCGCCAAAGCGTCTGCCTTACACCATCTGCCCACTGCAAGGGACTGAGTACCGTTCTGGGTCCCTGGCCACGTTCCCGAGGGGGATGCGCCTCTGCAGCCGTCAGGCAGAGGAATAGACGTTACCTTCCAAGTGGAAGCTACGGCTTCTACCTTGTTCTACATCTTGATTCAAACGCTTTATTGGGAGAGTGGCCTATATATGCCTTGCTATGTGGTTCACAAAGGTATCTTCATGGTTATTATATTATCGTGCCTTCAGCATCACGGGCATTACCCGACTCATCCAGAGTTGCTCAGATTAGTCAGAATGACCCCACTCGAGGACACTTGCCCCTCACTGTAGGTAGGGGCAGCACAGGCTCCGTTCCGGGGGAAGCAGCCAGTCCCGTGGAATACGTTTCCATTCATCCTCTGTGGTGCCTACGTGAAATCATGGGTTCTCCTCTGTTGCTGATGGTGTAGCCCCAACAAAGGCCTCCTCTAATTTCAGCAACTGAATATGACCTGGTCAGCTGAGAACACAGGGGAGGTGGGGTTGGAGGATGTTTTCATAACCCCCGATCGTGTGTTTCTGAACAGTTGGTTGCTGTCTCAACATGCAACAGCAGTAGCAATGACCTCTATCAGCCGTGACTGCTGGGCTTCCCTGGTGGTTCAGCGGTAAAGAAGCCACCCTGCAGAGGTTCAATGTCTGGGAAGACAGAGCGTTGCACCAAACCAAGATGCCGCACTGCTGCCTGTGCGACTAAACCCATGCACCACAACTGCCGAGCCTGTGCTCCAGAGCCGAGACCACAGCTGCGGGGCCCGTGCGCCGCAACTGCTGAAAGCCTTGCGCCCTGGGGCCTGTGCTCTGCAGAAGAGAAGCCACCGCACCGCATCCAGAGAGGAGCCCCCACCTCCCCCAGCTGGAGAAAAGCCCGCGCAGCCACGAAGACCCAGCCAGAATTAAAGTGAATGGTAGCACCCATTCCACAAATAACCACGGAGTCCCTACTGTGTTCTTCAAAGGGCTGCGCAAGAGTCACCCTCCTGACTCCCTCCCGGACTCACGGTGCCAAACCTCCAGGGGGAAGAACAGCCACCATCCTACCGCCAACACCAACACCTGCAGAGAGAGCCTGGAGGGTTCACAGTCACACCCTATCAAGGAAGAGGGAGAAGAGGAAACCCACAGACACCTTCCTAGCGTCAGCAGCCACAGAGCCCAACTGCATCCTGCTGTGTGTGTGTGTTAGCTGCTCAGCCGTGTCCAACTCTGTGCGACCCCATGGACTGGTGCCCGCCACACCCCTCTGTGCGTGGGATTCTCCAGGCAAGAGCACTGGAGTGGGTTGGCACCTCCTCCTCCAGGGGATCTTCCCAACCCAAGGATCAAACTCTCATCTCCTGCATTGTAGACAGATTCTTTATCATCTGAGCCACCAGGGAAGCCCATTCTGCTGCCAGCAGTCTCATAAAGATGGGAACGCAGAGGCTGGTGCCACAGCGTCTCCACCATCACTCCTACATGGGAAGAGTGACACCATCACTGGAAGGGTGGAAATGGAGCTGGCAGCATCAGGAAGGGAAGCGGGGAGGACACGCTCCTCCCTGTGGCCTCCACAGTGACCACGGGAAGCTCCACAGCCGTCGGTGCCGTATTTAACACCCACTGACTCAACAGACTTGAGTTTGAGCAAACCCTGGGTGATGGCGAAGGACAGGGGGGAAGGCTGGCGCGCTGCAGTCCCCAGGGTTGCAGAGTCGGACCCGACTGAGCGGCTGAGCAGCGACAGCGCCGCGGCCTAGTTGGAGAGGGATGCTTTGTTCTTGTGTGGTTTGTTCATTTACCAGCTGCGCCAGGCCTGCGTGGCTGCGGGGGCTCTGCTCCAGCTGTGAGGCGCGGGGGCTTCTCTTGTTGCTGACCACAGGCTCTAGAGAGCAGGCTTAGCTGCCCTGAGGCACGCGGAATCCGAGTTTCTGGACCAGGGATTGAACCCGTGTCCCCTGCATTGGCAGGTGGATGCTAACCACTTGGCCACCAGGGAACTCCTGAGAGGGAATGTTTCAAAGGAAAAGCACAACCCCGTCAATTCAGCCTTGCATAGACATGGCCTGAAGAATCAAAAGAGGAGAGACTAGTCCCTGTCAAGCCCCCCATCGCCCTGCCCACCCCGGACTCCCCTGCTAGTGACTCTCAGAGCTGAATCCTGAAACGCAGAGCCCCTGGGCAGGCTCAGCAGCTGCTGTCCTGCGTGCCCTCCACACAGCACTCCATCCTGTCCATTTGTTGCCACTGTTTAAAATATGCAAGATTTCACTTAATAAAAAGTCTGGATTTCTGGCTTCTTTTAAGGCATCATAAGACCTAGACTTGCAAGAGTAAGAACACCCCATCCAAGTCGGTGTGTAGAACTGGGGTGGGTGGCAGCTGCTGCCCAGGATTGACGCCCTCACCAGCCCTCTGGGCCAGCAGCTCCGTGCCAGCTTCCCGTGGGGGCGCTGACTGGTCCCTGAAGACGTGTGCTGCAGTCCAGGCGAGCGACAGTGCCAGGCTTGCCTCCCTCCACCCTACCTATGCTGGAGATCCCCAGGACAGGAAAATTTCCAGAATATAGAGAGTCCATAAAGAAGCTTCTGCTCTGCTCCCTTTCACTGCCCTCCCTGCCCACCCCCCACTGCCGCCGCCAAAACCCAAGTTGCCCTCCAGCGGTCATATCTTTCGTGAAATCTGAAGAATGGAGCAAGCTTCGGGGCAGCTCTGGCTTCAGGATAACCCCTCTGTGGGCTGGAATGAGAGGTGGAGACCACAGACTCAACCAGGGTCAGAAAGAGTGTCTGGGGGAGAAGATGACACCCTCCCCTCACCCTCCCACCCGCTGTCTCCCGCAACTCTGGGGAGGGCACGGGGCGCCCATCAGAGGGAGCCACGGCAGAACCTGGGGTCAGTGACTGCACCACAAAGTTCGGCAGCCAGGCTCCCCGTGGAAAGAACGTGATGCTGTGTTGGTGTGTGGTCCTGGGCTAGACCCTGGTGCTCGCAGGGCCACCGTTTTCTCATTTGCCAATAAAGAGCTTAAGATGACTAAGTTTCAAACGGCGTTTAGCAGTGAACTATTATTTTCAAATTGATTTCTCTACCAACCCCCAGCAAACAAAACACACAGAAGATGAATGGCTATCTAAAGCTGGAGGTGAGAATGGGAAGTGAGTGCAAGTGAGCAGGAGGGACATTTTGGGGGGATAGACGTGTTCCAAAATTAGATTGTGGTGATGGTTGTTCAACTCGGTGGAAATACACTAAAATTCATTGAATTGTATGTTTTAAATGAGTGAAAATTATGCTGTGTAGCATATATCAATAAAACACGTATACCTTAAACTTACATAGTGTAGAATGTCAGTTATATTTCAGTAAAGCCAGAAGAAAAAGTGGTTTAAAAAAAAAAAAAAAAAGAGGATGAAAAGGTAACCTACAGGTTGGGAGAAAATATTTGCAAATCACATATCTTACAAAGGACCTGTATCTGGGATATATATCATAAAAAATTCTCAAAACTCAACAGTAAAGAAGGAAAAGTAGGAAAAAAACATGAAGAGGCATTTCACCAAAGAAGATACACAGATAGCAAATAAACACATAAAAAGATGTTCAATATCATTATGGAAGTGCCAATTAATTCCACAATGAGATATGGTTAAAATAAAAAGTGATAACCCAAACGCTGACAATGATGTGGAGAAAGCGGATTATTCACTCACTCCTAGTGGGGATATACACGTTCCCTGGTGGCTCAGTGGTAAGGAATCCGCCTGCAATGCAGAAGACACAGGAGATACAGGCTCGATCCCTGGGTCAGGAAGACCATCTGGAGGAGGGCATGGCAACCCACTCCAGTATTCTTGCCTGGAGAAGCCCGTGGACAGAGGAGCCTGGCGGGCTACAGTCTATAGTGTCGCAGAGAGTCAGACGTGACTGGACTGACTGGGCGCACTGGGGATGCATGACGACAGGGCTACTCTAGATACGGCAGATTCTTACAAAACAAAATATGCTCTTCACCATACAGCCCTGGATTACTACTAAGCGATAAGGAGTGCACGACTGATTTATGCAGCTCATTAAGTAGTTCTCGAGAGAATTATGCAAAGTGAAAAAAAATTACATCCGATTACAGTTTCCATTTATATATTTTTTGAAACTAAAACATTACATGGGAATTCCCTGGTGATTCACTGGTTAAGAATCCACCTGCCCGTGCAGGGGACATGGGCTCCATTACTGGTCCGGGAACTAAGATCCCACATACCTCGAGGCAACTAAGCCTGTGCCCCACAGCTGAGCCCAAGCAGCAATGTCGATCTCCTGTTGTGATATTCTGCTACAGACACACAAGTCTGTACCACTGAAGGAAATTTGTTAAAAAGGGTGTACAGTGTCTGTCTCTATCAGTTTTGACAACTGCATGTGAATCTACAATTATAGATTAAAAAGCCAAAATTTTAAATCTTAATACATATGATCATAGCTAAACACAAATCAAGAAATGTAGTAAACACAAGAAAGGTACAAAAAATAAACAACTGTATTATGGATATTCATTGATTTTCATCACTTTTTGGATATGCAGATGTATCACTTTCATTTAGAAACATGAATTGGTTAGATAAAACACAAGCTGAGTTTCAGAGGTATTACTGGGGCAAGAGAAAGTGATCCCGGTGTTCAGCCTGGGACACTAACTCCCTCCTCCTGAGGCCCACAGTCTTGTCCTTGAGAGTCTTATAAACCCAAGAGCACTTCCTGGTGGAATGGTGTGACATCATCATGAACTCATGGCAAGGGCTCCGGAATCTTGGAAGCCATGGGATCCCAAACACTTGGCTACAGTCCGCAGTCTTCTCCTGACGCTGTAAGTCTGCATGTTGAGTAAAGGTGGGGGCCTAGGTCTTGAGGGAGCCTCGTGGTGTTCCCTCAGGGTGGGCATCACTCTTTTCTGTACTAAGGTGAATCTTGGGTCCTGAACTATGTCCTTCCAAACTGTCACAGGGGATGTGGAAGGGGTCACCTGTGAATTTCCAGATGAGTGACTGGGATGCAGTAGAAATACAAATAGGTTTCACGTTTGGGGGGAAAAGAGAACCAGAGGGGATGTGGGTAAGAGGAGAACAAAAAATCTGGGGAAGAGGGAGAGAGAGTAAAGTGATTTCTACAGATAACTTGCCCTTGAGAACCCTGGGCACATGCAGACATCATTCAGGGGGAACACTACCCTCGGAAGCACAGGCAGGACTGGACTTCTGCAGGGGGTGCCTTCTCAATCAGCTTCCAGGACTGCTTCAGACGGGCTTGGGCCACTCTGCTCAGACTCTTGCCAGGCTTGCTTGCCCGTGGTTTTATAGTGGTTCACAGGGCTTCCCAGGTGGCCCATGCAGGAGATGCCAGAGGTGGCGATTTGATCCCCTGGTCCAGAAGATCCCCTGGAGAAGGAAATGGCAACCCACTCCAGCAGTCTTATCTGGAAAATTCCATGGACAAAGGAGCCTGGCAGGCTACAGTCCACGGGTTTGCAAAGAGTTAAACACAACTGAGCGGGCACACACAGGTAGAGCTGATAACATAAGCATGTGAGGTGGTCCAGTTTGACCCTAATGGAAATGCGACTGAGGCTCAGTGGTGGCTGCCACAAGCCATTCTTCCCCTTGAGCGCTGGTCAGACACGAGGTATTTTTTAGTATTTATTCATTTATTTATTTGGTTGTACTGGGTCTTAGTCGGGATCTAGTTCCCTGACAAGATGGAACTTGAGGCCCCTGCTTTGGGAGCGTAGAGTCTTAGTCAATGGACCATCAGGGAAGTCCCAGACACATGTTCTAATTCCAAGTCCAAAGAGCTCTAGCCACAGTTAAGGAGCAAACCTGAGACAAATTACATCATTGCTTCCTCACCTGTAAATAGGCAAGTTATATACTTTACCTCATGCCTCATTATAAGAACTGAATGAGGTAATTCCCAACCACTAAAAAATATCTGAAGTTTACTAAGCAGTCAATAACTGTTAGCTACAGTTATTGCTATTTTAAATATTATTTGGTCTCACAATAAGCAACTTAAGCAGAAAGAAGTGGCCTGGTCAATGTCAAGTTGGTTTCTTTCTTTTCTTTGGTGCCCAGAAAAGACCGGATCCCTCTGAGCTCCTCACTGGCTGCCTCGGAGACAGCTCCAAGCCAACAGGTCTCAGCAAAGAAGAAAAAGGTGTGCATGGAAGGGAAGGCAGGTGTGTGTGGCCAACCGCCCCCCTTTATCCCCGGTCTCTGAATGAAGGTGACAGATCGCCATGGCTCCAGCACCCATTCCCCGAACTCTCACGACTGTGGGTCTGCAGGGTGGGGGAAAGGGTGTCCAGGGTGGGGAGACGGAAGGCCACTCTCTTGTTCACTTTTGTAGTTAATAAAGACATCAATGACCAGAGAATTTCACATTTATCTCCATAGAGGTGTCCCCCGGGCAGAAAGAGCCATGGAAAGAGGCCCAGGAGCGCAGGATTTCCCCGGCAAAGAAAGGTAATTATTTACTCAATTCCCACCCTCCTTTATGAGGCTTCCAGGGTGGTTTAGTGGGTACAGAATCCACCAGCAATGCAGGAGACACAGGAGATGCAGGTTCGATCCCTGGGTTGGGAAGATCCCCTGGAGGAGGCCAAGGCAACCCACTCCAGTATTCTTGCCTGGAGAATCCCATGGACAGAGGAGCCCAGCAGGCAACAGTTCACGGGATGGCAAAGAGTCGACGCCAAGTGGAACAACCGAGCATGCACGCACACACCCTCCTTCACAGATGAGCACAAAGCGGGTGATGGTCATTCTTATTCTTCAGATATTATACACAAAGACCTCAAGGTGAGCAAAGCGAAAAGGAAAGAGCCAAGTACTTCCCAGGTGGGTCCCCCATCCTGACCACACAGGGCCCTTCCTCTCTCCAGCAGCTGCCCGGAAGGCGAGCCCTCTGGCCTCCAGTCCTGCCCCTCTGGAGGCTGGCCCTGAGCAGAGAACCAGGAAGATGAGAGGCCGGAAGAGGAAGAAACTAACAGATGTCAAGGCAGGTATGTGTCCTTGGCTTCCCTAGCCCTGCACAAAGCATCAGTCACTGCTGAGTCAGCACTGTCATCTTGCCCTCATGGCGGTTCTTGGGTGGCAGGATCCTGTCTTCAGGTGAGCTAACAGGACGGATTCAGGACTCCCAGGTGGGTCAGATCTTGTTTCCACAGGAGTCTTGTGTTCACAGAGTCTTGTTCCTGCAGCAGCCCACAAGAGCAGCTCCCTGGCCTCCTGCCCCAGCTCCTCAGAATCTGTCTCTGAGTTGAAGTCCTGGAATAAGAGGGAGCGGAAGAGGAACGTATGGACTGTCAATCACATCGAGGGAATGAAACTCAGGATGAACAAGAGGAGAAGACCTAGCTATCGTCCGGAAGACCAAGAAGCCTTCTACCGACTTCTGGGTGTGTGTTCTGAGCCGGTGCAGGGTCAGGTCTCTTCTACACTGAGGATCCCAGGGGCTCAGGGATCGTGGCCAAGACCCCCTGGGGCTTGGAGCTGACAGATGTCCAAGTGGCGTAGCAGATCACCAGGCTTTCATGCTCTGGTTCTGCTGCGGTGCCAATGGCTTTTCCTCTGAGACAAGTTCTTGGAGGGAGAAGAGAAAAAGACTCATGGCTATGTTCAATGATCAAGACAGTTTAAGACAAATCAAGGGGGGAATTCCCTGCCCACATTTATTCCATCCAGTTAAGGTTTTAGAGATCAGTGGTGAAAGGACCAACTAGATCTTGCTGCCTTGATGGTCAAAGGGGAAGGAGGCCCAGAATAATTACAAAATAAGTAATTTGCCAGTGACAAATGCAGAGAAGGAAAATTCTGGAAAGGCAGTGACACCTGAATATCCATTGGCAGGACTGATGCTGAAGCTGAAGCTCCAGTACTTTGGCCACCTGATGTGAAGAGTTGACTCAGAAAAAACCAACATCAATGACACCTAGGGGCTTCCCAGGTGGCACTAGTGGTAAAGAACCCACCTGCCAGTGCAAGAGACATAAGAGACAGGTTCAAACCCCGGGTGGGGAAGATACCCTGGAGGAGGGCATGGTAACCCATTCCAGGATTCTTGCCTGGAGCATCCCATGGACAGAGGAGCCTGACAGGCTACAGTCCATGGGGTCGCAGAGAGTCAGACAGACTGAAGGGACTTAGCACACAGCACAAATGGCACCTGGAGAGGGACTGTGGACAAGAGCAGGGGTTCTGTGACACAGATCCTTAGGGAAGGTCTGCAGAGGTGACGCCATGACCTGAGGAGGTTGGGGACGACACAGAAATGACCCTGGCCACAGATCCTCAGGCGAGGTCTGCAGAGGTGACGCCATGACCTGAGGAGGTGGGGGATGACACAGAAATGACCCTGGCCACTAGCTGCATGCAGTTATTCAAGTTTAACACTGAACATTTTAAACTTCTGAAGCTCAGTTCCTGGCTCTTCTCACCAGCCACATTGCATATGCTCAGTAGCCACACATGGCCAACAACTACCTTTTTTTTTTTTTTGCTGCACTGGGTGTCCACTGCTGCAGTTAGGCTTTCTGCAGTTTCTGTGAGCAGGCTTCTCCTTGTGGGGGCTTCTCCTCTTGCAGAGCACAGGCCCCGTGCTCAGGCTTCAGCAGTCGCAGCACACGGGCTTAGTTGCCTCATGGCATGTGGAACCCTCCCTCCCGGAGCAGGGATCGGGCTCGCGTCCCTGCACTGGCAGGCAGATTGCTGTCCACTACACCGCCAGGAAGTCCTGACAGGCTGCCACGCTGGATTGAAAGATCTAGAAAGATCTTCATCATCACACAGCTGGGAGCCAGGCTTTCAGCTGCTCCCTGTCAGGGAGGGAAAATGATCCACGAGCCCTCCGTCCTCCCATCTGTGCAAATGTCACTGTCCAGGGTAAGGAGTGAAGAACAAGGAGGCTCTGAAATTCTCAGGTCACCACTGGAAAATGGTGACCTCCAAGGGATGACAACTGTAGCCCCCCATGAGCCTGCTGGGAGCAGGTGAGGCCAGGTTACTATCTGCAGGAAATGGCAGAATCCAGGAGAAAGAGGGCAGGATGCCCAGTGCCGCCCACCCCAGCTTGGGGGAGGGTATGAACTCCCCACTGCCCACACAGGGTGCTTGGTTATCAGATGGGGCAGAAAGACTTACAGTGTGAGGAAGCGACAAGCAATGTGGTGCCCAGAGGCCCAAGGTCATAGCTAAGCTTTGGCTCCAGGAATACTGTTAAAACTTTGAGAACCAGGTTTGTATCTCTTCATGAAGCACACTTATCAACTTCTATGTGTTGAAGATTACATAACAATAGCACCCCCCCCCCAACCGCCACAGCTGAGACCCACTCTCTGTGTCAATGGCAAAAAACAGCTTTGTCACTCTTGTTAAAGCTCTGAGCCTCCCACTGGGAGAGAGAGTTGCCTGCACTCCCTGAAATAGAGGAAGGGGGAGAGGTTTCCCATCCTCCTCCTCCCTGTGAGCTGAAATCCCACAGCCCCAGACTCGCTACTCCTGAGCCCTCATCACGCCTCCATTCCTTTGCAGAGGATCCGGTCATCCAGAGCTTCTTGGAAGCTGACATTTTCCTGAAGGTGTCTGACAAGGTACTCACAGCACTAACATGGGGAGGGACTGAGGGACTGCAAGGTCACCACCCCATGGGCACAGGGACAGAGGACCAGGCATCAGCCTGGGTGGAAGCCCTGAGTAACCCACCCCTGGTGCCAGAAAGGACAGACGGACGAACTGGCAGCGCCCTGCACCAGCCCTGAGCATCTCCTCCCTGGCCTCCTGTTGTCGGCTCGTCTCCACGTCAAAGGGCCAGGAGGCCCCCAGCAAGGCCCACCCTGGGTGGCTCTCCCACCTGGGTGGGGCACACGGCCCATTCAGAATGCTCTCCCTGCCATCCAGCCCTGGCTGCCCTCCCCTGCTCTCTGTCTCACGCAGTACCTGCTGTCCATGGTGGTGGAGTACTTCGGCCGTGTGGGGCTGCCTGGTCACCTCTACAACAGGATCCACTTCTTCCTGGCCCTGTGAGCGCTGCCCAAGGGCCCCCAGTGGTGGTTCAAGGCCTTCAAAGGGTCACAGGGTCAGAGGAGGGGAAGGCAACCAGTCAGATCCTGGGGTGATGAATGTAGCCAGGAGACACCGCACACTGCCCGAAGACAGTGACCCAAGGTGGAGACCCCCAGGGGAATGACAGCAGCCAGAACCTTGCCCTGGGCCAGACAGGCTTGGTGCTGAGCGCCATCCTGTTGTCTGGATCCAGGAGCTCCAGCCAATGGGGCTCCCCTGGACCCCAGGCCTGGATACTCTGTCCTAGACGCTGGCTCCTCCAGGGAACCTCGGCAGCCTCTCCACTGCCCTCCTTTGCCCTGAGGCTGGGAGTCCTCACAGGGCTGAGTCCAGCCTGCCCTCTTTTCTGGTGGCAGCTACATCGCCTCCGACATGGAAGAAGACAACCCCACGTCCAAGCGGAGCATCTTCCAGTTCCTGCTGGGCAGGGAGCACTGGCCAGACCTCTATAAGGAGTTCCTCAAGCTGAAGGTGGAATTCTTCCACGCGATGGGGCACCGAGCCTGGGTCACCCCCGAGTTGTGCGAGGAGGTCTGTCGGGGATGAGGGCTGGGGGCCACATCCCAGAAGTGAGGGGCTGGGTCCTTCCTCAGGGGGCTTACCCCACTGTGCTTCCCTTTTAGATCCAGGCTCAGAACCCACATCACTGGGTCTGGAGTCGGGCACGCCACTGCGCCCCCTAGGTTCCCACGGAAATGGAGTGGGGAGTGCAGCTGGTCCAAGTGAGTACGGGGCTTCCTGGTGGGGACGCCGCCACCCCCCTATGCCCTTGCAGCCACCTCCAGGGCTGGTGGGCACGAGGAGGAAGTGCCACTGCGTCCCTGGATGCGTGATTAGCCTAGTAAGCGCTCTGAGAACTCCCGTGGTACAGAAAGTAATTACTGTGTTTATATTAAAATTCTCCCAACGGATTCCATTATGGAATCATGAACTATGCTGTACAAGGTCCCAATTTGCATATCAATCTTTCTTCTTTTTTTTTATTTTTTAGGAAAACTCTTGAAAATGTTGATCTAAGCCATGAAAACCTCTGCAAGGTTTTGATCTGAGTTGAAAATTTTAAATATAAATACATGAAAAACACTGAGGTCATCCTTTCTGGAAAAGGAGCTATTACCCTGGTGGCTCTTGGGGGAAAAAAAAGGAGAAAGATTAATTCCAGCATGTCATCCAAAGTTCTGTGTGCTTTGCTCCCTGGGCTGGGTCCCTGAAGGATGTGGCAGGGTCTAGCCTCACAAGGATGGAAGGAGCTCCTAGAGCTCTCTGGTCTTTGAACAAATAAGCTCACTGGAAAATAAAGCAGCACATACGTGGAGGTGACAGAGGACAGGTGTGGAGACCCAGCATCCGACAGGCAGCACACTCTTCAGTATCTGTCTTCTTTGCCTTCAGCTCCATTTCTCTGTGTGGATCTGCTCTGTGTGAAGGGAGCTCATCCATGAAGGGCATGAGGAACCCTCCGCCTGGGCTGGAACAATCCTGTGAGCTGAGTGCCCACCCCACGCCCCGTCTCACTGCAGGGCGTGACGAGGTGCACTCTGACCCCAGGAGAAAGAAAAGGAGAGACAGAGCAGGGTGGGTGTGTTCTGAGATAAACTGAGTTTGGTATCAAGTTCCATTCATCCCCAGCATTTTATGTGACAACCAAGAATATGTCAGGACACATATTCCTACCGTACATATCAGGAGTCTCAAAATTCCAAAGAAAACAGCATTCTAACGACAATAATAAAGAGAGAACAGCAGTCAGCGGGGCCCCTCCCGGGCCTGGCCATGATAAAGACGACGAGGGTGACAAGGATTCTCCCAGAGGCCGTCCTCTGCGCACCTGGAGCTGCGGTCCTGACAGCCTCCTCCCCAGGGGGCCTGCCACCCACCTGACCCCTCTCTCTCTCTCCTTCCCCCAACTGGGGGGCAGCCTCAGACAGACAGAAAGCACTGGGTGGGTCTCCAGCTCTCTGCAGGCCTATGGACCATCGCGAACGGAACCTGCGGTGCCAAACCAGCCAGTGGTATGATGGCCCCTGGCCTCCCAGTGGGTGTCAGCCAACGAGGCCCTGAGCCCGAGGGCCCTGGAAGGGCTGAGCAGTAACATGGAGGGGCCCCAAGGGAGCCAAGACCGGACCAGGCGCCTCCATGGAGACCGAGGGCAGGCAAAGGGAGAAGGGCCGGAAAGTGCAGCAGCAGGCCTGCACTGCCAGGGAGGAAGAACCTGAAGAAGAGCCCAGAGAAACGACCAGGCGGGAGGAAAAGAGGTGGAGGCAGGAAGGAGAGGAACACAGGAGCAGAGAGGACGGCCAAGGACGCCCGGAGCCAACCTGCTGGAGAGCAGCCATACCCAGTGAGAAAGGACACTCTAGCCGAGGGACCGGGGGCAGACACGGAGCAGCGAGACGGGACACTCCAGCCGAGGACCGAGGGCAGACACGGGGCAGCGAGATGGGACACTCCAGCCAAAGGACCAGGGGCAGACACGGAGCAGCGAGACGGGACACTCCAGCCGAGGACCGGGGGCAGACACGGGGCAGCGAGATGGGACACTCCAGCCAAAGGACAGGGGCAGACACCGAGCATCGAGATGGGACACTCCAGCCAAAGGACAGGGGCAGACACCGAGCAGCGAGATGGGACACTCCAGCCAAAGGACCGGGGCAGACACCGAGCAGCGAGATGGGACACTCCAGCCAAAGGACAGGGGCAGACACCGAGCAGCGAGATGGGACACTCCAGCCAAAGGACAGGGGCAGACACCGAGCAGCGAGATGGGACACTCCAGCCAAAGGACTGGGGCAGACACCGAGCAGCGAGATGGGATGCTCCAGCTGAGGCACCAGGGTAGACACGGAGCAGCGAGACGGGATGCTCCAGCCGAGGGACCAAGGGCAGACATGGAGCCTACAGGCGGGTGGACCGAAGGCTGACACAGTGGGAACAGAAGAGGGGACTCAGCAGTGAAGAACCCTTCTGCCAATGCAGGAGACGAGGGCTCAATACCTGGGTCAGGAAGATTCCCCTGGAGAAGGAAATGGCAGCCCACTGAAGTATTCTTGCCAGGGAAACCCTATGGGCAGAGGAGCATGGTAGGCTCCTGGGGTTGCAAAGAGTTGGACACGACTGAGCAACTTTCACTTTCTTTCATATGTGTAGCCCCTTTAGGTACAAAGTTTTATTACTGAGCAGTTGCTACACAGTATTACTGGGTAATTGCCAGACAGAAACTGTTGAGCTCTTCATCTTTTTTTCCCATGAAAATGTCTAATTTTGCCAAGAAATTTCTGCTAAGGTTCCCAGGAACCTCACAGTCAAGTGTTAGAACAGTTGGTCTTGTAAAAAGCCAACTCCTTTCAGGAAGCAATACAATTGTTGTTCAATGCTATTTCATGAAGGTTTCGCATTTTCTTCGCGTCTTCGAACCTTCCAGAAGCAAAGGACCACAGTACTTCCAGCCTGTGAAACCCAGCTAGTGCTTCCCCAGAAGGCCAGCTGGGCTAAGGGGCGGTTCTCTCCCCAGGGTGGCCACTGAGAGGCAGACCGACAGGATTGGACAACAGGCCTCACCATGTCCCCACCCACCCTCCTGTGAGTGCAGTCCCGGGAAGCCCGAATCAAGTGGGGCCAACCCCTGAGGACTCCAGCAGCTCTGCTAAAAGGTCCCCTTGGCATGTGGGAGGTGACCCAAGGCCTCCTGGAGGTCACTGCCGCTGCAGTGCTGAGAATGGTGCCATCAGCAGAGCTGGTACAGGGATGGCAGGATCGCAAAGAAACGTGTGGGTTTCAGAGACTAGCTGGGCCGGACCATGGAAACGACAAGAGAACAGCACTGGGAACTCAGGGGAGACTGCCAAGGGGCGAGGGCGGCACAGCCCAGGGGAGCCGCGTGGTCGGCACTCTGCACAGGCTGTGTCTGCACCTGGGTCATCACACCCCACACAGCGTCCTGGGGTGTGCTCAGGAGCCCAAGCAGCAACGGTGCTGGCCAAGGGAAGCAGACGGAGGGGCTTCTGGGGCAGAGGATGCAGAGGCCCCAGGGCAGGGTGCCACGCAGAGCTGGCATTTATGCCCTGCAGCCGGGTGAGCACCTCCACCCTCTTGTCCACCCACAGCAGCTTCGCCTCCTCTCCCTCATGCAGGCCGCGCCCGGCATCTCCCACTGGCACCTCCGAGGGCACTCTTACCTGGCCCCCATGAGAAATGTGGGTGGAGGCTGAGGAGTGAGGAGGAGCGGGTGAAGATGCCCAGCTGACATCCAGGCACTGCACAGGGCACACGCGGTGGCCCACAGGCTGGAGCCTGGAGGGAGGTGGCACAGAGCACACTCAGCCCTCCCCTGGAGATCTGCAGACTTCACCCCAAGGGCTGGCGCTGCTCTCATATGATCTTACGGGTGCTAATGACAGTGGGTCTGCTCAGGATTCTTCCTTCTTCCTTCAACTCCAGAGTTCTACACATTTACCCAAAAATACCTGCTTAATCTCTGAAATGCTACAGTGAGTAGAATGGAAACATTCCTGATAAGTGAAAGATATGCACACAAATAAACACAAACGAAAGAAACACGAGTGGCCTTAAGTAGCTTTCAGCCACTGCTCCTATGGCAAGGCCCCCAGGAATACGACTTGCCAGGCCAGGACCCCAGCAGGTCTGGGTTCTGAGTGCACACGGTCCACAGAGCTCGGCACCTACCCTTAGGAATCGAGATGGCACCACTGACTACAGCGACGAGGAGGCAGACCACACCTGACTGAGCCCTGGAGGGAAGCACTGGAAGCCATGTGCTCATTCACAGATTTTCAGTGTTTACCGAACTTAGTATAAAGTTCTTTTCCTAAACTTCCTATTTCACGTTCTAATGCACCACGGAAGAAATATTTCTGGCTAAAAGAGAAGCAGTTTAAGATGGTTGTTGTATGACTAAGAAAGCAGCACACAGACTAATTCAATAAATGTAATTCCAAGAAAATACACACAAAGACCTTTGATTTTCCAAAGATGTGCAGAGAAAGCAAGAGTCACCTGTCTGCTTTTTAAGGTGTTCATAAACTCTGCCTGGTGCAACAGCCAAGTAACTCACACTTCACCAGCCTCCTCCCGAGTGTCCACTGGACCAGGAAGAGGGGCAGCCGTGGACCAAGCTCCCTGCATGAACAGCATGGCCTGGGTGCCCAGGATTGCCCGGGCAGCGACTGGGGGTCGTGTGGCCTCGGGCCGGCCATGTCCTGCTCTGACCCTCAGGTCTCAGCTGTGGAACAGAGGCAGGACCAGGGGTCACCCAAGGGAGCGTCTGGTGTAGATGCCTGACCGATGGGCTCCCCTCATCTGGAGCCTCCAGGGCCGGCCCTCTGAGCAGCCCCCACTCTGCATGCGCACCACACTGCACACCAACAGAAGACGCAGCAAAGCGAGAGGATGGCGAACAGGCAGGGCTTCCTCACCCACGGGCCAAAGCCACGGATGTGGTTTTAGAGGCTTTTACCAAAGACCACGTTTCTGAAGCTCGCGACTGCACTGAGAAGCAGCCCCCCTGTTTCAGAGCAGGGGGAGCCTGGTCTTGGAAGCAGGAAGCGACAGTCACCTGGGAGCTGTGGGAACCAGTGCCAGTGTCTGCATGGTGCAGGCAGTGTTGACGCCGCCCCTCCCAGCCTGGGAGAGCCCTCTTAGGAGGCTCTCTTCCCACCTTGCCTCTGCTCCCTTCCACTGCTGGTTCACAACCGCAGACACAGCAGGCGCAGGGCGACCAGATTGTCCCCTCTCCCACTGCTGGGCTGGAAAGATCATCACACAGGGAGGCTACTCCCACAAAATTTGGTCAGGATGAGGATGGGGAACCCAGAAGAGGCCCCCAAACCTTATGAAGGAGGTAACAAAATCTTCCTGGTTTGGTCTCAGATTGGCCCACGGCCTTCAGTTTCACCCAGCTCCCAACGGTGTCTCCCGGCTGGCCCACTCAGGATGGGTTTGGCACGTGCGTCGTCCTAACACGTCCCTTTCTCTAATAATTTCTTCTCCGCTCCTGCGGAGGGAAGAAGGCTCTCGTTGCCAGCCCCCATCTGGGCTCCCACACCCAGGGGCTCCGTCCGCCCAGCAGGTTCACCAGCCTGACACCACCACCAGGCTGAGAGATCCAAGTCCCGCCCCCTTCTCACCTCTTTAGGATGTCAGGGGGGCCCCTAAACTGGGACATGCCCCTCTCAGTAAGCTGTGAAGTCGGCTGGTTCCCAGGCAAAGGGTGAGAGCGTGGCCTTACTCAAGGAAGATCGGGCAGCACTCAGAAGCTCTGAGGCTTCCACCACTGGTGTCCCTGCTCAGGCCTGGCAAACATGCCTCAGAGCTGCCCCCAAGTTCATGCCTTCAATGCTTTGAAAGGCATTCAAGGTAGGAGCACAGGTGTCTACATCCATCAGGGAAACAGTATTAATGTACTGTTTCTTTAATTACATCCATCTATGGAGGCAATGCCACACATTTCCACCTGTGTAAGCAGAGGAGATGGACGGACAGAACTAGCAGCGAGTGAGGAACCACATTATGACAGACGCCACCAAGACGCGCCAGAGTCTGCATCTCCCCTTTGTGAGAGAGCACTGAATGAGGTGGAGGAATTTATTTCCCACCAACACGCAGCAGCAGGAAGTGACGGGGCCACTTCTGGGCCCACTTGGAACCGGAAGCGTTTTTCTCCAACTCTTCCTCCTCCACGGCTATGAGGAGACTAAAATGTCCTGGACGGTGAGTTATACTCTCAAGATTTTCAGGGAGCCCATGAACAGCTGGCACTGACTTCTCCGATGATTCAAGCATGCTTACTCAGGAGTCAACTGTTCAGAATATCCTCTGTCTCCTCAGGAGGCCTGGGATATAAAGACAACGCTGTTTCCAGACTGCAACCTTCCAGCCTGCTGAATCCCTGATAAAGCCTGATTGTTGCTTCTGTTGACAACATTCTAATGACCGTTCACCTTCTACACGACAATTCGTAAGTAACTCAAGTCATTCTTCAATCAGGGAAAAGCTTACAAGTTACAAACAACTCGGAGTGAAGACACCAATAGTTGCCCAGTACTGACTTCTTTAGGTCCTGGCTCAAATGGAATTTTCATAATCTACCTTTTTTTTAACTAGAAGAAAAACTTTTAAATGTGAAGGAAGCACATTTCACCCTCTCATTCAGCCACTTTGCCCTTGATTCACACGTGAGGTTAAGACAGGAAAGGTCTGAATAGAAACACTATGCACACTTTTGGGATGCAAGGAGCAAACACCATTTGGGTTTTTGTCAAAATCTCAGTGGAAACATTTCTATTTGCTTTAATTTTCACTTTTGAAATTAACTGTAGAACCTCACAATTCAGGATGTGGATATGTGAAATCACAAGATAGACCTTGCAGCTTTGATTAGTTTAAGGTCCCACTGGCCATTTAAGGAGGCAGAGGGCATCTCAGAATCTAGACAACAGGAAGTTTTCTTCTTCTTAGTCCAGAAACCTGAAGCTGGAGATATCTTATACAAATACCGTTCCTCATCATCTAGTCCAAAAACTTGATGTGGGTGTATATTCTCTAAATCCTGGGTGGAAATGAACTGTATTTTAAAATACAATTTCTGAAGACGTCTCTGTAGTGAGAATTTTCTCTATTCAGAGCAGGATTCGTGCTGGGCAGTTCTTTACTAGGGTATAAATCTCCTCTTGTTTAAGATGATCCATCATACTATGGCACTGTCACAGGATGAACAAGCTTACTTTAGACAATGGTGACTCTTCAGTTCAGTTCAGTTCAGTCGCCTGGTCGTGTCCGACTCTTTGCGACCCCAAGAATCACAGCACGCCAGGCCTCCCTATCCATCACCAACTCCCAGAGTTCACCCAAACTCATGTCCATCGAGTTGGTGATGCCATCCAGCCATCTCATCCTCTGTCGTCCCCTTCTCCTCCTGCCCCAAATCCCTCCCAGCATCAGTCTTTTCCAATGAGTCAACTCTTCGCAAGTGGTGACACCTTTGAAAATGATAAAAGCCCTTTGCTGCTGCAGAAAGTAAAATTATATAACAGAGCCTTTCAAAAACAAATGCATTACTATATGTAAAACAGACAGCTAGTGGGAAGTTACCGTGCAACACAGGAAGCTCAACACAATGCTCAGTGACAACGTGGAGGGGTGAGGTGGAGCGAGGGTGGAGGGAGGTTCAAGACGGAGGGGGTGTATGTATCCTTATGGTGATTCACACTGTTGTATGGTAGAAGCCAACAGGATGTCGTAAAGCAATTATCCTCCAATTAAAAATAGATTTTAAAAAAAAGTGAACATCTCCGTAATGCCCCCTGCAAAAAACCTGCATTCCTGAGCATAAAGCCACTTCACCTGAATCACCAGAGCTGAAAGATTCCAAAAACTAATATACACCCCAGTGCCCACTGCTCTACTCTGAAAAATCTTAACCATCAAGAGTTTTGAAAACAAACCAAAACATTTTATTTACAAAAGTAAAATTTCAACTCATTTTTATATATCCTATCACGTTAATGCCGACAGCAACAGAGTCTCTGGGATATTTGAAACATCTGGATTTTAAAATACACTGAGGTCTGTGCAGCTCATTCCCCACAGCTATATTATAAAACTTAGAAGGGTTTCTATAGCTTTGTCATTTGGTCACATTTTTTGTGCAGAAGTCACGCTTCAGGGTAGGCTTACCACCAGCCATAATCACATAACCATTGGCTGTGGGTTTCCAAGGAGCAGAGGAGCCAATCTCAGCAAGGCCCGCACTGGCATCTTCAGCTGTTTAAATCTGAAGAGGAGTTCTGCGAAGCTTGTGCTCCCTGAAGAAACGGAATGGAAGGGAAGGGTCACACGTCACTCAACAAAGTCAGCCTCTTTCAAGGAAGCTTCAGACACACAATCATGTTTAAAGTTGGTATTCTTCTCTTTGAAAACAACTGCTAAAAGACACTACTACTTCGGATTTCCCTCATACACTCTAGGAGATGACTTGATATAAAACTTTAATTTATTCCATTCTGTACTTCTGAAACTGACTTATAACCCTGTGAAACAATTAATACTATCTACATACATATATTATTTAAATATAATTAATAAATACGCCCAGCGCCTCCCTGGTGGCTCAGAGGTAAGGCATCCACCTGCCAATGCAAGAGATGTGGGTTCAATCCCTGGATTAGGAAGATCTCCTGGAGAAGGAAATGGCAAGTTCCAGCATTCTTGCTTGGAAATCCCCATGGACAGAGGAGACTGGTGGGCTACAGTTCAAGGGTCACAAAGAGTCAGATATGACTTAGCAAATAAACATCAACAGATTTCCTAAGACCTCGTTAAAACCAAAGACCAGGAACAAGTGCATAAGAGCTAAGAAAACAGCTCCAATGTCCTGATACACTATGGAATCCAACAGACCATTCAGACTTGGTGTGACCATCACTGTGGCCAGCCTGAACATTCCCCTTGCCATCTGTCTTCTGTTTGCTCTGTCCTCTGCCCCCCTTTCCCCCTTTTGGACTGAGTGCTTTCCATGACTCCACCAGAGCTCCCCTGTTGCCTACTAGCTCCGTTTTCTTATGTTTAGTGGCTGCTTTTGGATTTACAGTATTATCTTTACCTTCACATGAGATCACACCTGCTCACAGGCAGTAAGAGCCTCACGGCTACACTTCCATTTCTCCCCACCCAGTCTTTCTGCTGTGCTTACACATGTCACTTTTCAGAATCTACAAACACCAGTAGTAGTACACTGTTACCATTTTTAGGAGTCAGCTGTCTTCTAAAGAGCAGTCTGAAAGGAACAAACCTTACGTACACAGCCATGTAGTGGCCATTTCCTGCTCTTCCTTTCTGTAGGTCCGTACTTCCATCCGGTGTTCTTTTCCTTCTGTCTACAGGACTTACTATGACATTTCCAGCAGTGTGGGCCTGCTGGTTATGATTTCTTTCAGCTTCTGTGGTCTTTTTTTTTTTTTTTTAAGATATTTTTGCTGGGTGTAGTGTTTTTCCTTTGATTTCTTTACAGATGTTACTCCATTAACTTATCACTGGCCATGCTGCCTATGAAAAATACGCACTCTTATTTTTGTTTCTCTGTAACATGCTCTTTTCCTCTGGCTGCTTTTAAGATTTTTTTTGGACAATTTATTATATACCTTAGCGTAACTTTATGTTTCTCAGACTTTGATTCGTTGGACTTCCTGAAACAGTTTTCACCAAACTTGGAAACTCTCCAGCTGTTATGTCATCAAGTGTGTTTTCCTGTCCCTCTCCCCCATTTTTCTCTTCAGGGACTTCAACCTCTTGTAAACTGGGTACTTAAAGTACCAGAATTTCCTCCTCCATTTTAATGCTCTGTTCCTGTTTCACAACTTTCTTCCTTTTGCATTTCATTTTGCATAGTTTCTAATGCTATGTCTTCAAACTCAATTATTCTATTCTGCAACGTCTAATCTGCCATCAATCCAATTCAGTGTATTTTTCTCCTCAGAAATAAAGTTTTCATCTCTAAAAGTTCCATTAGATTCTTTTCATATCTTCTGTATCTCTTAGTGTTTTGAAGTATGGAACAGAGTTATAAGAGCTGGTTTGATGTCCCTGCCTGCTAAGCAACACCCACTGATCTCTCGCCTCTTTCACTGTAAGCTGCTCTCCTGCTCCTTCGTATGCCAGACTTCGGTGAATTTTGCCTTCCTGGCTGCTGGGTATTTTCACATTTCTGTATTCTTGAACTTTGTTCCTGAATGTAGTCACATTACTTGATTTAATCCTTTTGTGTTGTGCTTTTAGTATTTTTTTAGGTGGGATTAGAACTCTATTTAGTTTAAGGCTAAATATTTCCCATTATTGAGACAAGATGTTCCTGAGTAAGGCCCCTTGAATTGTGAAGTTGTGGGAACAGGTACTGATCCTGTTGTTGCTCAGTTGCTAAATTATGTCTGATCCCCCAAGACTCCATGGACTATAGCAGGCCAGGTTTCCCTGTCCTTCAGCATCTCCGAGTTTGCTCAAACTTTATGTCCATTGAGTCAGTGATGCCATTCAACCATCTCACCCTCTGTCAGCCCCTTGTCCTCCAGCTCTCAGTCTTTCCCAGCATCAGGATCTTTCCCAATGAGTTGGCTCTTTTCATCAGGTGGAAAAAGTACTGGAGCTTCAGCTTCAGGATCAGTCCTTCCAATGAATATTCAGGGTTGATTTCCTTTAGGATTGACTGGCTTGATCTCCATGTTATCCTAGGGACTCTCAAGAGTCTTCTCCAGCACAACTCAAAAGCATCAATAATTCAGTGCTGACTTTATGATCCAACTCTCTCACATCCATACATGACTGCCTGAAAAACCATAGCCTTAACTATATGCATCTCTGTCAGCAAAGTGATGTCTCTGCTTTTTAATACGCTGTCTAGGTTTGTCATAGCTTTCCTTCCAAGGAATCTTCTAATTTTGTGGCTGTAGTCACCATCAGCAGTGATTTTTGGAGTCCAAGAAAACAAAATCTGCCACTGTTCCCACTGTTTCTGAATCTGCATAAACTGGGAATGTGCCCTCTAGTCCACCTGGACAGTTCTCCCCTCAGCCTCGGGAGACCCCTTCACGTGCACGTGCTGAGCAGCAAGGACGCCCGCTGTTGGAGGCCCGCCTGCAGGGGTCTGGACAGTTCTCCCCTGAGCCTCGGGAGATTCCTTCACATGGACGTGCTGAGCAGCAAGGACGCCCGCTGTTGGAGGCCCGCCTGCAGGGGTCTGGACAGTTCTCCCCTCAGCCTCGGGAGATCCCTTCACGTGGACATGCTGAGCAATAAGGACGCCCTGATATTGGAGGGCCCATCTGCAGGGGTCTGGACAGTTCTCCCCTCAGCCTCGGGAGATCCCTTCTCGTGCACGTGCTGAGCAGCAAGGACGCCCTGCTGTTGGAGGCCCGTCTGCAGGGGCCTGGACAGTTCTCCCCTGAGCCTCGGGAGATTCCTTCACATGGACGTGCTGAGCAGCAAGGACGCCCTGCTGTTGGAGGCCCGTCTACAGGGGTCTGGACAGTTCTCCCCTCAGCCTCGGGAGATTCCTTCACATGGACGTGCTGAGCAGCAAGGACGCCTGCTGCTGGAGGCCCGCCTGCGGGGCCTGGCGTTCTCTGTGTGCTGCTCTCCCCCCCGGCACTCCTTCATGTAAACTCTGGCTCCTCTGGGCTCCCTGCATTCTCAGCCTCACCACCTCAGCTCTCGGAGTCTTTCAGGTTCTTCCCGGGTTCTTCCTCTCCCTGTCCCACCCCCTGCCCCCACCAAGCCCCCCCAACCTCCCAGTCTGGAAACTGTCAAGGCGATTAGCTGGGGCAATCACAGAGCTAATCTCATTGTTTCTCATCTCTTAGGGGTCACTCTTTGTCACTGCCTGATACAAAAGCCACTGATTCATATGCAGTGTCTAGGATTTTCTCCCTTTTTGTTTTTTTTGTTTCAGGTGGTATAGTAAATCAGATCTCTGTTACTCCATCCTGGATGAAAAAGGAAATCTATGCTTTACATTTTTTTTCTCTGTTTAGTAGCTTTGACTATTTTGCAATGAGGTGTGGTTTTCCTTGCATTTATCTTGCATAGGAGTCCATCATCCATTTCTCAAACTTCTTAGCCTCTGTCTCTTCAAATGTTGCTTCTCTTTTTCTCTTTCCTCATTGTGGGATCTTAATCACACGCATGTCTGACTTCACTGTACTTCAAACGTCTCCCCCTCTCTTTTCTGAATCTGATACTCATTCTTCTCTCTGTGCTTCAATCTGTTTCCTTTCGACACACCTGTCTTCCAGTTCATTTATCTGCTATGTCTAATATGCTAACTAATCTACGTATGAATTCTTTTTTTTTTCCGCCCTGCTGGCATGGCTTTTGGAATCTGTTCCTCAACCAGAGGCTGAACTGGGGCCATGGGCAACCAGGCTCCCAGGCAATCCTCTACATACCGAACTCTTAATCTTAGTTATATTTTTCAGTTCTAGAATTCCCTTTAACTCTTTCTTACTGATTCCAAATTTCTGGTGAAATTCTTCATCTTTTCCTCTATTTTCTTGGAAATATTAGTCATAGTAACTCCAGACACTGGAGTAATCTAAGTCTGAAAATTCCAATATGTGGATCACATCCAAATCTGTTTCTATATTACCCTTTTTCCTCATGTCTTTTCATTTTGATTCAGCACTGATACTGTGAATTAAAAAATTACAGAAGTTCAAGAGGTATTTTCTTCCTCCTATAAAGGTTAATTTTTCTTCTATCAGCTCTGTCCCAGACTGGTCTTAGGGCTGGTCTGTCTGGGAGCTTACCAAAGCCTCCACCGTGGCGGACTGCGAGCACTGCCCTTCGTTTCCTCGGCACTACAATGCTGCTGAAATCGCCGCTCGTATTTTAGCATCCTGGTTTCTGCTAGATTTCCTGAAGTTTTACCCTGTGCGCGTGCACGTTAAGGTTTGATAAACGCCTCAAGAGAAGAGAGCACCCAGGTTTTGAGTTTTTGAACTCCTATGGTTCCCTCCTATCTGGGATTTTGCTCCTTAAGTTCTAGGCCTGGGCAATGATTAATTCAACCTCCAGCTCCTCTGCCCAGCAGCACTGCTGCTTTTTTCTGGGTCTCCACTTCTTCTAATGAATTGACAAGTGCCTTTGGGAGAATGCCAGAGTAAATATGGAGCTTCTCAAATGCTTCCCTTCTCTCAGGAATTCTTTTTCCTCAGTCAAGTCCAGCTAGTAGGGTTGCCACCAATTCCTTTAAGCTTTATGAAGATGTCCACTTTTATATTAGCTTTTTTGTGTGTGGGAGAGTCTGTCTAATACAAGAAATTCCACTGTGGCCACAACTAGAGGTCTCTAAATAGTGCATTTTTTTCTGAGGTTTTCAAGACAGCCAGAAATCAATAATGTCATTACACTTTAAATGATTAAATAGACAGATTTTATATCTGATTCTACAGTCTGAAAAATAGTCAGATGCTAAAACTTCAAAATCTGTTATGGAAATATTCAAATACATACAAAATTAGACTGCTATCATTTCAAAGTTTTATAATATTAGAAATTAATATTATGTGTTTTTTAAAAATATAAACTGAAAACTCAGAAAATAAAGAAAGGTTTATGCATATGGAAAGCTCAGGTAGTTTCATTATTAGAGTCTTTTGGTTTTGTTTTCTGGGAAAAAACTGTCAACAATAACACCCAAACATGAATGAAGCCAAAAATCTGAGAAAATAATGCAGTACAAGTTCCTCCTACCAAGAAACGAAACCCATCGGTGGGTAATGCAGGTGTGAAAAGAGGACCCAGCGGCAGTTACCTTCCAGGCCTATGGACGGCAGGTGCTGTGGGGCTGGCACTGAGTGGTAGACCAGGAAGCAGGCCAGCATGCTCAGCTGCGACTCCTCGCAGGGCTGCCCGCTGAGGTAGGCGTGCACACACCTGTCACCTCCAGCTGTGAGGGAGACACACGCGGGACAGAGCCAGCTGATTACACAACTGAGAGGCACAAGGAACGAATTCTTTTGATTATTTTCTCATCCAGGACGCACTGAGCACCTACCATGTATCAGTTCCTGTGCTGGGCATTAACGTTCCTGCGGTAAACCAGCCAGAGTGCCCATCACTGCAGAGTTTAGAGTGTTGTGGGGGATGGAGATAGAATAGACCTAACATCAAACAGGTGCTAGCCACAAATCAGGATGAGTGCCATCCAGGTGCAGCGGTCACCACGGTCGTCTTCCCGGACACCCCTCTGCCACCTTTCCCTCCTCGCTCACAAGTGAGGGGACTGGATCCTGATTCGTCTTGGTCAGGGGTTCTCAAACTTTAACAGGCATCAGAATCACCCAGAGGACTGATTAAAACACAGATGTGTGGACCCCAACAATTTCCTGGATCGGGCCAGGGAAACTGTTTCCAGCAAGCTCCCAAGCGATTCTGCTGCTGCTGTTCCAGAACCCACGCTGTGAGAACCACGGGTCTGGGGTTATCCAGGCAGTGCCACTCCCCCAACACAGTGACCAGTTCAGGGACAGGCAGACAGACATTCAGGGAGAGTGACACACTCTGCCCTCAGAAACAGTTAAGGAACATGCATGAGCTTCAGTTCAGAGACACAAGGAGATGCCTGATAACGTGTCTGCTAGAGGCTTGCAGGAAACAAATTTCTTCATTCTTATGGCAAAGCTCCTAGAAGCAACTCTGTTCTTCCTCTAAGCAAAATGCACAGCTTGTGGCAAAGAACTGTTACTGTTCTGCCATCAGGGAAAAGTACTCTGAGGATAAAGTCACGGCACAGAGTGGAACTGATGGAACCTCAGAGAGACGGAGCTGAAGCACTGCAGCAAGACGTCCCTTCAGCCTACAGTCACTGTCGACTTCCAGTAACGTAAGTTTGTACGTGTCCTACTGTCTGAGCTGGGCTCCTCTGCTGGCTCAGCGGTAAAGAACCCACCTGCCAATGCAGGAAACGTGGGTTCAATCCCTGGGTCAGGAAGATCCCCTGCAGAAGGAAACGGCAACCCACTCTAGTATTTTTGCCTGAGAACTCCCATGGATAGAGGAGCCTGGTGGGCTATAGTCCATAGGGTTCCGAAGAGTCGGATACGACTCAGTGACTAAACAACACTTTTTGAGCCAAGCTGAGTCAGGCCTGCTGCTACCTGCAGATAAAGAAATTCTGATACAGACAAAAAGGTTAAGAGAGAGAAAGAAGTAAAAATGGCAGGAAAGGTGCCTGAGGCAGTGTGGTCACAGAAGGCCTGGGAGGAAGGAGTATATTTACATGGAGGCTGTGAGAATGAGCATGAGCAGGGCAGGCAGAGAAAGAGAGGAAAAGGTTCTCGGGATGGGAAGCAGCTCCTTCACCAGTCCTGTGGTGAGAAAGAGCTCTGTGCTTTCGGGGAAGTGGAAGGGACCAGGGGGCCTGAGTGGAGTTTATGAGGAGCAGGTGGTACAAAAAAGACGCTGTGGAGAGAGACAGAGGCCTCGCTGGACATACAAGCCCTGGTGGCCAAATGGTGAAGATCTTTTCCACAACTGAATCAGCAGCCTTTGCAAGGTTTTAAGCAGGAGAGTTAGACCCATTTACTCTTCAGAAGACCACTGTCGGCTGACTAGAGACGGCGAGAGGGAGATGAGCGTGAAAAGCAGAAAGATGTGCAGGAGGCTTCAACCGGCTTCGTCCAGGCACGAACACACCACTGTTCTAGGACAGAAGCGGCAAAATGTGGACAGATTCACGACATGTGTCAGAGTTAGGAATGAAAAGGCTGAGGCAATGGATTGGCTACCACAGAAAAGAAGGGACGCAGAGGGAGGAGGGGGCAACAGTGACTCCCAGAAAGGCAAGGAAGGAGAGACCGTCAAACGGACGAAACAGAAAGAATGGTCAGAGGCTTTCTGTTTGTCTTTTAACAACTGGGAAGTGGGAGAGCGAGCTGTCACAAAAGTCAAGAGAGATCACTTTCCTTAAGAAGGAGATGGAGTGCCAGGAACACTACCAGAAACCCACTGGCCCTAACAGGAGGATGTCAATCTGGTGGGAGGTGGGGACCTCTGGGCCTGATACAGGAGCGAGAGAGGCCCTGCTTTGGCAGCTTCTCAGGAGAGGCAAGAGAGAACACAGCCACTCAGCCCCATGTCAAGGACTTTCTCCCGTCCACTGCCTTTCTGTTTCGCTGATTTTCTCTATTGTTTTCCTGTTTTCAATTTCATTGATTCCTGCTCTTAAATGCTTGCTTTGGGTTTATTTTGCTTTTCTTTTTCGAATTTATTGAAGTAAGAACTCAGATTACTGATTTGAGACTTTCTCAATGTAAGCATTTGGCGCTATGAATTTCCTTCTCAATGCTGCTTTAGCAGGAAGATTTACACTACAAAATTTCAAAATTTACTCTAAACCTACAGTAATTGAGAGGGTGTCTGGCAAAAAGGCAAACAGATCAATGGTACAGAACTGAGTCCAGAAACAGACTCACACTTACATAGTCCACTGATTTTCAACAAAGGCCCCAAAGCAATTCAATGAGAAAAAAAGTCATTTGCACAAATGGTCCTGAAACAACTAGATATTCATATTTAAAGTTAAAGAAAAAAAAAAGGACAACTCCTATCTCACACCATGTAAAAAAAATCAGTTTGAGACAAATCATAGATCTAAATACAAAAAATCAAACTATAGAGCTTTTAATATTAAACTTAAAAAAAAAAAAAAACTTCATGACCTAGAGTAGGAAAGATTTCTTAACACCCAAAAAATAATAACCCTAAAACAAACTGATAAATTTGCCTTCATCAAAATTTAAAACTGTTTATCAAAAAACACTCTGGAAAAAATAGGCCAGGCATAAAGTAGGAGAACATAACAGCAAAACATATTTGACAAAGAACTTTCAGCCAGAATACATAAAAACTCCTACAACTCAATAATCAGAAGACAGCCAATTTTAAACATGGGTAAAGGTTTCAAAGTTCAAAGTTTCCCTGGTGGCTCAGCAGTATCTCTGGTGGCTCAGACAGTAAAGCGTCTGCCTACAATGCAGGAGACCTGGGTTCAAGACCTGAGTTCAATCCCTGGGTCAGGAAGATCTCCTGGAGAAGGAAATGGCAACCGATTCCAGTATTCTTGCCTGGAAAATCCCCTGGACAGAGGAGCCTGGTAGGCTACAGTCAATGGGGTCGTAAAGAGTCGGACACGACTGAGCGACTTCACTTCACTTCAGCAGCAAAGAATCCACTTGCCAGTGCGGGAGATGCAGGTCTGAGCCCTGAGTCAGAAAGATCCCTGGAGAAGGAAATGGCAGCCCACTCCAGCATTCTTGCCTGGAGAACCCCATGGACAGAGGAGGCTGCCAGGCTACATACAGTCCATGGGGTTTCACGAGAGTCTGACATGGCTTAGTGCTAGATAATAGCAACAATAAAGGTTTGAAAAGATATTTTGCAAAGGATGTATGAGTAACAAATAAACACATACAAAAATAATTAGCATGATGAGTCATCAAAGACATGCAAATTAAAACTACCATCAGACACCACTACATATTCAGCAGACTGTCTAAAACTAGACTGATAATGCCAAAATCCGCAAAGCCTCCCACTGCTGGCAGGAACGTAAAATGGCACAATTTGGAAACTAACAGCAGGCCAACGGGTAGTTACAGAGAATGGCAGAATGTGGACACTGCTGAAGCTGCCTGATGGGGTTTATGATACTATTATGTTTACTTTGCGTTATGCTTTAAATTTTTCCATAATAAAATGTAAAAGTAAATAAAAATTTTAAGTTCTTAAACTTTAAACCCAATTTTCTTTGCTCAAGATTAAAATCTAATTGAGATAAATCACAAAACATCAACAAAATATGATCAATCCGCGGCACTAGTTTGGGTTACTAGTGAACGAGCTTAAACGTCCATGTCACCTGTGATTTCACTGAGACACAAACACAACTGACATTTCCCAGCGCTGCCGCACAGCCCCTGCACCTTCACTTATTTTTCTCTCCTCCACCCCGAAGCTGCCGGTATCCGTGACAGGAGACCACATGCCAAAGAGTTTTTTTAAGTGACGGTCCTTTTTCAATAAAAAAAAAATAAAGAAATACACATTGCTGGCAATCAGAGTGGCAAGACAAATCTGGTGAAGGCTTAGAACAACACTGTAAACCACCAGTCGTTCTAACAAGGAGGGAGGAGAAAGCAAGTCAGGGCTGTTTTAGAGAGCGCTCTAGTCACCGCCGGAGCCTCACTACGTTATAGGACACGTGCGTGTCAGAGAATCTGTGAAGGTCTGGGGACTAATTTCTTATCAACAGCAAGGGCCCGTTATGGGTGAACAAACACAAAACTGAATAAAACCAGAACAGCAACATCTATAAAATAACAGGTATTTTTTCCCAAACATGAGAACAAAATGATTATCATATTTTTAGAAATTCTGAAACTTTACGACCTTTCAAATCTCAAGAGGAAATCACAGAGCAGACGCAGGTGTTAAACACAGGACTTTGAAATTGCTGTTTTCCATATACATATCCCTCAGGCTTCCTTGGTGGCTCAGTGGTAAAGAATCTGCCTGCAATGCAGGAGACCCAGATTCGATCCCTGGGTCAGGAAGAGAAAATGGCGACTCACTCCAGTATTCTTGCCTGGAGAATTCCATGCACAGAGGAGCCTGGCATAGTACAGTCCATAGGGCTGCAGAGTCGCACATGACTGAAGCGATTAAGCAGCAGCAAGCGGCAGCATATATATTGTTCACAATCTGGCTTACAATTAAATTTTTCCAGAAACTTTACAGCTTGTGTGTTAATTCAGGAGGAGAGATGGGGACAGATGGGAAATGGGGAGTGAGGGGGTCCTTTGGTGTTTGTCAAAAATCACTCCCCCTTTCCCCTCCTCTGGGCTGGCGCCCTGGGGCTCGCTCCCGCTCTCATGCATGTCCTTTTCCCTACTCCCGTGCACCCGTTTGACCTTGACCCTCCAGTAACTGGATAGAACCTACCCTGACTCTACAGCTGGGCGAAGACAGGCTCAAGCTAACCTTCTTCCCCCTCCCCCTCATTTCCATTTCCTATCTAAATAAAATAGAGAAAAAGCAAGAGCAGCTGGGACCTTGAAGAAACAAGTCACCTCAGGGCTGGGGGCGGGGCAGGCCAAGGAGCCCCAACCAGGTGCAGTGAACAGGTAGACAGCTTCAAACATAATTACAGTCAAATCCCTAGGTTCTACCACTTTCTAACAATGTTATAGAATCAAAAGCTGTTACTACTGATATTATGAGGGTCAGCATTTACTCAAAGCAAGTTGCTGTCCAATATGTTTTGGAAGCATCAAAACTGAAAAGAATAAAAAGATCAAGGAGTTAAGTACTAAAAATGGATTTCAGGCATGTATCACGTATTAGACAGCTTTTCACACATCAAAAGGCCCCATCACTTGCCTCCATAATCACTTCTACACTGTCAGGAGTAACTTCACACTCTCTCTGCAATCACAAGGCAGAGCTGCTACTGAGAAGTCCCAGGTCCTCAGCGACTGACTCATGGACCTGGTGAAACAAGCATTCACTCTAAACTCACATCAAGTCTTCAGTGTGCACAGGATGCAGGCAGAAAAACGGGTCAGGCAGGGGACACACCACACCCCTAAGAAACAGGAGAGAGGGGCACTGGAAAGAAACACGATCTGAGCTGGAAAAGGTGAAACAAGAGGGGCACTGGAAAGAAACACGATCTGAGCTGGAAAAGATGAAACAAGTTTCTAAGCTTCAAGTGGTATTTAAAATGCTACATTATACATTCTCTCCATGATTATAGAGCAGAGTTAAATACACCTGGTAAAGAAGTCAGGACTTCCCTGGTGGTCCAGGGCTTAAGGCTTCAAGCTCCTGGACTTCCCTGGTGGCTCTGTGGATAAGAATCCACCTGCCAGCACAGGGGGTATGGGTTCGATCCCTGGTCCGGGTAGATCCCACATGCTGTGGAGCACCTAAGCTTGTCCCCTACGACTTCCAAGCCTGTGCGCCAGGGCCCTCGAGTCACAGCTGCTAAGCCCTACTGAAGCCTGTATTCCTAGAGCCCATGCTCCACAAGAGAAGCCACCCCAGTGAGAAGCCTGAGCACCGCAACAAAGAGAAGCCCTCAGGCTCTGCAACTAGAGAAAGCCGAGCACAGCAACAAAGACCCAGTGCAACCAAAACAAAAGACTCAGAACTCCTAATGCTGGGGGCGCAGGCTGGATCCCTGGCTGGGGAACTAAAAATCCTACATGTCACACAGCGTGGCCCAAGTAAATAAATGAGTAAATAAATCTCACTTTCTATCTGCAAAAAATGTTAGAGCAGATAATCAGAGCGTAATTCACCTAACTGGGAACATGACATCTACAGCCATTTGGGATTGTACTAGGACTTAACCTGCTTACCAAGGAAAACAGGTTAAAACAGAAACCCCTGAGATCCAGTGCAGCTCGAAGGACAAGGGGTGCAACGCTGTTCTCACCTTGCAGCCACTGGTCCAGAGTGTTGTCAATAGTGCATTTGACAACAGGGAGGAATTCCGAGTTCATAAAGAGCCCTCGCTTAGGCTGGTTCTGCAGCCGTTCCTGATGGCTTCTGGAGCTGAAAAACTCCAGCACCAACTTTATCTGCCAGAGGTCAGATGTCTCAGACATTTCTCTTCTTCCCAGTCTTCTTACAGCCTTGCAGAGAGAAGAACAGAAATCCACTTGAAAGAGTGAAGGTCCATCACTTCCTTGGAGTTGTACACTGGAGTATTTTTTTAATATGGTCATGAGATCAAGGAAGGGCAGCGGGGAGGCTCACTCTGTTTGATGCAGCCTGCCCCACAGAGAAGCCCTTTAGTGGGTTTAGGTACACGGTCATTCTGTTTAAAATGAACATGAACAGCCTTCAGATAAAAAATGGTGAAGGCAAACGAAGCTTATTCTTGGCTCAACAGCTCTGAGAAATGAAGACCCAATAGGTCTACAGCTGGTCCCCTCTGGGAAACCTAAGTTGGTACAATGATACGTCCGCAATCAGGCCAGGGATCCCAGGGGTCAGGAGGCAAAACCTGTATTATCAACAAGACTGTTCTTGGGACCCATTTGCAAAAGTCACCATGGCTGCAACCAGAGGGATGTTCCACTATAGGTACCTGCCTGTGACTGCAAAGAGGTAAAAGTTCAGAGTGTAAGAAAAGAACACACTCTCAACCATCAACTGAAAAACACCACTCATGACTTGATTGCTGTACACAGACACACCGTGAGAAGCAGTACTGGTGTGGACATCATGTACTTACCAACCAAAAAAGGTGGATGCCCGACAATAAGGGCACTCTAGGCCCACTTGGTTATTCTGGAATTGGCCTTTTTAATTAAGACTGTTTGCAAAACAGGTTTTGGGGAATTATTTCCTGCATTTTCCCACTCAGTTCTTCAGTAGAGATTCTTTTTTCCATTAGAAATTACTTCCTTTGACATTGAGTCCCAAATTCTTATTTGTGAACTCATTATATCATAGTCACTTGAGCTGTTTAAAACTATAGATCCTGGACTTAAATCTCAGAAATTCTGATTCAGTAACTGTACAAGGGGACTTGAAGATCTGTACTGTCAAGATTTCCCAGATAAATTTTAGCCAAGTCAGAAAGCTATTGCCTTAATTTAATGGCAAATCTGAGTCTCAATGATATGACAATATTAAAAAGCAATATGTATTACTAAATAGGACTTCCCAGGTGGCTCAGTGGTAAAGAATCTGCTTGCCAATGCAGGAGATGGGATTTCAACCCCTGGGTCAGGAAGATCCCCTGGAGAAAGAATGGCACCCCACTCCAGTATTCTTGCCTGGGAAATCTCATGGACAGAGGAGCCTAGCAGGCTACAATCCATGAGGTCACAAAAGAGACAGACAGGACTTAATTAAAACAACAATTACTAATAACCTAAGAAAATAAATAAGTTCAATCCTTTAGGAAAGCTGTTGAGCATTATCTTCTGCATTACCCCTTTTAGACTTTTAATTTAAAGCAACAATAACACAAAAGAATTTTAAAAATGAACTCCAGCTCCCTAAACCCCCACATGCTGACACTGTGACTTCTGAGCTCAATCGCCAGGTGTAACTGCGCATGACTGCCGCCGCCAGGGCACTGTGTGCTCACTTACTGCTCACTTGCATAAGCTTTTCCAGGAAGAGGCTTTGTCAGGAGGGAGGCCAGAGACCACACGAGGATGCAAGGGGAGAAAGGGAGAACGCACGCTCTCCTGGTCACAGGGAGAGGCCAGAGGGGAGAATGGGACCCTTGGAGTAAGAGAGCCTATTTGTCATCATAAACTCTAAGCTTCTGGTATATACAGAGCTTGCAACTTTGACAGAAATTCCTTTTCTGAGATTCTAAAAGCGAATGAGAAACTAAAAAGATGGACACAGAGGAAATCTTACTGTATTGTCTGGCATGTTATTTGAAATACAGGATAATGCTCATCAGAATTAGGACAGGTTTTCTGAACCATACCTGATCCATCGCTATGTACGCAGGTAACATCTCTGGGGTCTCCTGAGTCACACATTCGTACAGGACTGAAGAGAAGAGATCCAGAAGCTCCTGTTTCTGTGCAAAGTCAGAATCTTTTTGTAGCACAACAACATATATTCCAAAATCAAATCAAAGAACAACTGTATAGTCACTATCATGGCCCAATCTTACATTCTGCAGTGAATGATATAAAAGGGTAAAAAAGGCTAGGTCTTTATAAAATCAGAGTGCACGCAATATTAAACACCAATAAAAATACAATCAAAATTAAGTTCCAAGAAACAGTTAAGGCTCTAAGTGCTATGGAGGAGAGGAATGAAAGAAGCTGGGTAACACGATCACACAGGACATCACAGAGCTATGCCATGGGGTGCGCTGGCAAGAACAGGATCCAGAAGGGGCACCCTGTAGCCACCAAGATGCAGCAGAAACACTGAGCAGAACAGGTTTGGGGCGGTGGCATAGCAAGCCCAGCTGGGGTCAAGGGCAGGCGTGGGCTTTCAGCAGAGACCTGTGGCCTTCAGCTGAGCACAGGCCCCAGTCCTTACTGGCTATGTGACCTCGGGTATGTGACAGGTCTAAGTGGCAGTATCTCTCAGCAGGAAGTACCTACCCCCAGGGTCAGAGTTAAATGAGAAAAATTATAAAGAATATTGAACAGAGTGCCTAACACACAATGAAGATTCACTAAGTAAGAGGCAGGAAGGTTCTGTCATTTTACTTTCAAAACAACAATGTAAGGCAGGTTATATTATAATTCCACTTTTAGGAATAAGGAAAATGACATCTCAAAAAGACTGGAAAACTTTTCCAAGGTCACACACACTTGCAGACAACAGGCCATCAATCCCAGATCATATAATTCCTATATCCAGTCCTTGCCAACTGAGATGATGGATAAATCAAAGAATCTACTAGCAAGCACCCTTAGATTCCTGAAGAGAACAGCCTTATGACCAACAAACAGGGTTATAAAATAAAAAGAAGCAAGAATCATTACAAGAATACATAAATACCAGTGATCAAAATTAATCTCAGAAATTTTAAGTTGTTTCTACTATTAAGATAGGAAATTACTGAATTTAATAGTTTTAGACTATGAAACACTTATATTTGCCAAACAAAAATCATTCAGTGTGCCTAAGGCATGTCATCAAAGACAGATAAGGATATTTTGGATTTTTTTTTGGTGGTCTGAAGATAGAAACAAAGCCTAGTCTTGGAGCTAAGCAAACCTACATACCTGCCCAACATTCACAGTTGGTTTGCAGAAATATTCAGCAAATGACAGAAGTGCTGGATCAGAAGTGAATGTGGAAATCGTTTCAGGCTAAAAAAAATAAAGAACAAGTATACATGAGATAATAAAGATTCTTTTCATTACTACTCAGATTGTATGCAGCTGTAATCTACTTTATTTTTTTTTTCACACAATGTTTCCACAAAACCCAAGGCTGCTAGAGGTTCATCAACCTATTGGGTTGAAAGTCTTTTTTTTCTTTTTTAGTAATATCAGCTTACTTCTTTTTTTTCGTACATGCCCATCCCAAACTCCCTCACTATCCCTTCCTTCTATCTTTCTCGCTGGCAACCATAAGCTCGTTCTCAAAGACTCTGAGTCTGTTTCTGTTTTTTAAGTTCATTTGTATTACTTCCTTTCAGATTAAACATATATGGGATGTCATACTTAAGAAATATATTGCATAAGCTACCATGAGCTACTGATTTATCAAAGGGCAGATTAAAACCAGGTGTTTCTTATAGAAGTCGCCCCAAAAAGGTTTTCCCTTCCTTCTTAAACTAACTGAAAGGCAAATCAGAAACTAGAATTATTTCTGAACAGATTAAGGAAAAAAGATTATCACTCTAACAAGGCACTCACAGAAGGACAAATGCTGTCATAAGGTCACTAGAGTTATGGAAGAGAAAGTACGATGGTGGCTGCCCGGCACTGGGGAGAAGGGAATGGGCAGTCAGTGTTAACGGGGCAGAGACGCAGCTCTGCAAGGTAAAGACGGTCATGGCGACGGATGATGGTAACGATAGCATACCGACATGAATGTACTTAGTACCAGAGAACTATACACTTGAAAGGGTAACCCAGTATATGTTCTGTGTATTTTACAACTTTAAAAAATAAACTGGGGGAAAAGGGTGACAAGGAATATCACTCAAGGTTGAAGACTGAAAATGGAATATGAAGGTTTTACCATTTTCCACTGAGGTTTATATTTTACTTCTGAACTCCGGGCAGGCAGGAAATGGAGATGGTCTTTTAATTTTCATATACTTGCCCCATGAAAACTCAAGCCTGAACTTATCTATTTTCTTTACAAACCGGATTAGGGTCTTTGAGATGGGCCTTGGTTTATATCGGGCTTATATCGGGCTTTCCTGATAGTTGGTAAAGAATCCACATGCAAGGCAGGAGACCCCAGTTCGATTCCTGGGTTGGGAAGATTCCCCTGGAGAAGGGAAAGGCTACCCACTCCAGTATTCTGGCCTGGAGAATTACATGGATTGTATAGTCCATGGGGCCGCAAAGAGTCAGATACAACTGAGTGACTTCCACCTTCATTCACTTTGGTTTAGTGCTAATTAGCAACAGTGCTAATTCAAGTTAAACTTTGCCCCCAAATCCTTTCGAATACTGACTAACAAAATTCACTGATGTAAACTACCTCAACTGATTCTCTGGAAACTATAAAAGACTTAGTCATAAGAACTCAAAAGTGCTACCTTGCAAAAAAACTTTTTAAATTTTTCCCATGAATTAAGTAAATCTTAACGGATTTGAGGATTAACTATAAAGCTAAATTTTTTTTAGCGTTAAGATGTATTTTGACTGTCTCTGCCACTAAATATAAATCATCCTTTGAGTTCTGGCAGGTGGCCTGTATTATATAACAGCCGTCACATGAACAGCCAACAGGCCCCAGGTCGTTCAGTCTTCATAATCTGCTGAGGTTAGCGAGCGGATCTACCTAAACAGCACCACAAATGTTATGAAGAAGTATATGCTTTGGGTGGCCTAGGAGGATTTGAACCGATTCCCTCTTGTTCAATTTTGGGTTTTGTTTTAATTGAGATATAATTTATATAGAACAGTTTATTAGTTTCAGGTGCACAACAATTATTCGATACTTATACATACTGACAAAAGACAACCACAAGTCTAGCTAACATCCATTGTCACAGTTAGTTACAATTTTTTTTTTTCTTCTGATGAGAATATCCTTCAGTTTTTACCAATCACACTACCTTGAAAGCCCGAGCTTCAGAGTTCCTGTTAGCTACAGTCTGGGCCAATAAACTTTGCCACCCCATTGGATCTTCTTTGTAGGAGAGCTGACCTGCTCTGAGCTTAACATATAAAACCCCATCCTTGGAAAGAATGGACCTGAAAGAAAACAAGAATGGATTTAATACAAGGTATTACTGGGAGTTGTTGCCTGGAAATGCAGTTCCCAATACTATTTCACATGAGACACAGTATTCACCACTTTCTGCTATGTGATTATTTACTGTGTTGAAACTAAACCAGCCCCCTACAAGTCATCATCAAGTTCTGCTTTTCTCTGCTGTCAAGATTCAAGGAACCTATTAAATAAGGCAGCATTCTGACTATTTGCTCAAGTATGAATTTCAAAGGAGACATTTTATCTAACACGTATTCCCTTAAATACCTACTGATTGGTTTACAGCAAAAAGAAAAAAAAGCTACAAATCTAAAGACAGAATAATACAAAAAGCAGCTATTTATAGTCTGGGAGAAACAGAAATGAGGATGATACTGTAAAAACTGTTACAAATTGTTAAACTTTCTGCAAATTTAAAGACTTAATTTACATGCTAACTGAAGTATAAAAATTATTAGCACTCTCTGTTCATCAAAGTAATTATCTGCATATGACCATTTCCAACCAAAAGCAATCAGCCATCATCTTAATTTTATGAGAGCCATCTAACCAGAAAATGGTAAAGAGATGCAACAGCAGATGTGGTCTGACAAACACCAACTGTCACAAAGTCCCCTCTGTGGACAGATAAGTCAGCTTCACTTTCTTAGATTAAATCTTTCATTACTGCTCCCGAAGACAAGCCCATGACTGTCCCAGTTTAAGTCACTCAAGTTTCTCAGTGAATTAATAATTAGGGTTTGACTTCTGAATGTAAAATTTTACTTCCTACTACAAGCTTTTTCAAAGAGAGAGACCATCTTCTTTAACACTCTACATATCGTCCTGGATGAGATGAAAGGGTGACAAGGAGCATTTCACGTAATTATTATCATTTATACCTTCCCACATATTTCTATTCCCTTCACAGACACATCTGAGAAATTTAATGCACTTACTTCAAGTGTTGTGTTCCCTTGCTTAAATCTATGAGCAGCTCCCAGTATCTTGGGCCTTTAACTTTAATCTGCCAAGATAAATGTGAACAGTCAATCCAATCCTGGGGAAGTGTTAGTAGATAAAATGAAACCCACGCTTCTCCGAGGAAATAAGAATACACTGGGCTAGAGAGAGATGGTGAGAGGTGAGTCACTTCTCAGGCCCGCTCGGCACTCGGCACCGAGCTCGCAGTGGGGACCCCTCCCTCCCTCAGGGCCACTCCTCCTGCCGCTGCTTGGAGAGCGCTGACAACGCACACGCTGTTCTTTGGCTATCTTTAATGCTGTTATCCTGGTTGAATCTACCCTTGATAAATCTCTCTATTCATATCCTACTCACCTGTTTTAAAAGGTGGAGTTCTGGAAGAAGGGTGGGGGCCATCAATTCTTCTTTGGTTTGCTCATACCACTGAGTACCCTTCACAAATAGAAGAATCACCATTTACTACATAGTTAGGGGAAAAGTATGAAAACCATTCACCACTGCATGCTTTCCCTTCCCCGCAGGTTGCAGACAGACTGTCAACAGCATAAAATCCCCTCTGATATTCAAGTCTGACGGGCTACCATCTACTGTGCTTGGCAGAGCCCGCGCCGCCTCCCAGGGCTCCGAGCCTGCACTTCAGCTGCCAGCAGCGCGGCGCCTCTGCCCTTGCAGGAGGCCTCTGGCCTTCGGCACACTGTCTTCTCTGCCAGGAACGTGCCCGGCTCGGCCGGCAAACCTCAGTCCAGACACCGTGTCTACCGTGATGGCCCCCAACTGCCGGGAGTGTTGGTAAGAGCACGTGTCCGCTGCCCAGCCCCACAGGCCTCCAACTGCCTCAGGCTGCTCTGACTGAGCCCACGCCTGACTAGTCAGCGACAGACGTTCCTTAAGGGAGATGACAGTCGCCTCAGCTCTGTGTCCCAGAACCTAGCGGTTTTGGGGTTTGCTATTTTTTTGTTTTCCTGTTTGTTTTGACCACACCACATGGCTTATGGGATGTCAGTCCCCCGACCAGGGATTAAACCCACGCCACAGCAGTGAAAGCTCAAAATCCTAACCACTAGGCCACCAGGGAACTCCCTAGCACAGTTCTGATACACAGAAGGTACCGAACAATTTTCTGAAGGGAGGATGTGCACGCGCGCTCAGTTGAGTCAGACTCTGTGAGACCCCATGGACTGTAGCCCGCCAGGCCCCTCTGTCCATGGGATTTTCCAGGCAAGAACACTGGAGTGGGTTGCCATTTCCTCCTCCAGGGGATCTTCCTGACCCAAGAATCGAACCCGCGTCTCCTGTGTCTTGTGCATTGCCAGATGAACTCTTCACCACTGAGCCGCCCGAGAAGCCCGGAAAGAAGGAAGGACATAATGGCTTATAATCTGTGCATGCATGTAAATCCAACTCTCATTACACACTCTGAAGCACTAGGCCGACGTCCAGAAATTACTCTAACTCCCTTCATTCTTTGGAGCGCAACTGTCAGCTACGTAAAGATAACAGATTTACAAACTACAAGCTCTAAAAACCAAAGAGCAGCTGACAGTCCCTCAACTATTACATCTGAAGGCTACAAATGAGCCTGAACGGCCTGGCAGGATGTACATTAACTGTGGAGGCTTTAATTTTTAGGAGAACACAACTCACTATCGTCATCTTTTAAAGGACAATGCTTTCAAACAACCCTGATGTGCAAAGACGGATGAGTGGCAATAAAAAGCAACAAGGCAACAACTACCTTATAGGTCACTTCTAAGAGGGCGTAGCAGGGCGTGTTTGTGTCCACATCCACGGGCACCAGCAGCCTGGGTTCTGCAGCCAGCACGTACAGGTGCCGGAGCGCCTGGAGGTGATACCTGTTCACAGAAAACACAAAAGGCCATGGCAATGGGGGGCAGCGCAGCAGCCTGCGAGCTGAGACGCGGCGGAGCCGAGCGGCGCCCGTCCGGACGGCAGTCCTCAAGGGTGATGCTGAGGCTCAGCTGCAACACGACAGAGAGGCTCTCTCGTTGCACTAGGCACACAGAGGCTCTTGGCGCGTATCACCGAACTGTTCTGTGTAAGACAGCTGACACTGTGGCCAGCAGCTCTCCCTACTGCTGCTCAGTCGCTAAGTCGCCTCTGGCTCTCCGCAACCCCGCCGACTGCAGCACGCCAGGCTCCTCTGTCCTCCACGGATTCCCGGAGTTTGCACAAATTCATGGCCATGCAGTCGGTGATGCTATCTAACCATCTCCCTTGTACCCTAAGCGACAGCAGACTTCAACAACTCAAAACAATCTTCCTTAAACTTACAAGTAAGAGACCATGCATCAGAGTTATACTAATTTTAACAACAATATTCTTATGCACCATCTATCATGAAAGTTTGGACTTTAGGGATTCCCTGGCAGTTAAGACTCCATGCTTCCAGCACAGGGGGTGTGAGTTTGATCCCTGGTCAGGGAACTAATATCCCACATGTGGTGCAGTGAGGCCAAAGAAATGTTAAAAAAGAAGTGCAGTTTGGACTTCACACCAGACTACCTCTGTGAAGGCGGCCTTCCTGTCATCACTGGCTGCACATGACACTTCGGCTCTGAGTGGCAGCTCATTACTGTGGGCCTCCCTCGCTTGCGCCTTCCCTGGCAGACCACTGGGGCTGCCTGCAGCTGAGCTCTCAGAGCGTCCTGGATGTCCCTGGGGCACAAGGGGCTATCTTCTGCCCTTCCTCCACAAACGGCAGAGGCTGGCTGGGCCCGAAACTTGTGGTGGTTCTTTGCGCTCTGCACCCAGAGCTGCTGTGTTATCAGATGGCGTCTCCATGCGTAGGGTTCTACTCGTCACTGCCACTTCTAAACTCATTCTTGGCTGCATTTTCTTGTCCCTTTGTCAGTTAAACAAAACTTCTCAGCATTCAAAGAGGGAGCAAATGGAATTCATACAGACATTGCCACTACATTAGATAAATTCCTCTCTCAGAATTAAACACTTTGGCCAAAGGGTACTCAGTTTCTCCTGCTGCTGTCCTCTGTACGTTGTTTCCCCTAATGATACCCCTGGTCTGGCCTACTTCTGGGTTTAGAGCAGTTCAACTGACGAGAATGGGAGAAGGCTGGTCAGGCATCAGAAGCCCAAAGTTCTCTTCTGGCTTAATATTTTGCGAGAAAAACTTTTTAAAAAGATTTATCCAGGAAGATAACTAAGTTTAAGAACACAGTATAGCGAATTTGGAAATGAGTCCGTTAAGCCAAAACACACTCAGATGGCTCCCCTCCCCCAGATAACTGAAGAAAGGCCACGTGAGGAACACCACTCGGCTCACCGGTTGTCAGTGCTGTGAGCTGGGAAGTGGGGGTACAGGGCACACAGGAGGGCGGCGATGGACGAGTTTGCTGTGCTCAGAGAGTACCTGCAGAACAAACACGGAGGGTCAGGCGTTACTCATCACACAGCGCAGACTTTCAGCTTTCACAGCAGCCTTGAGAACTGGGAAACTGGGGTATTGTGGCAAGGTGTGTTGATGAGACTAGTGCCTTGATCACTGTGGGTGCGTCAACAACGGGAACATTTTAGTCAGTCCTTAAGCCATTTCAACATCAGCTACTATTTAAAGCAGAAGTGACACATCACAAATGTTAAATTTCAAAGCTTAACGAAGTGCTGACCTAAGAGAACAGCAGCGAGAACAATCAGCACCAACTGTAGAGATTATAGACACTGAGAAAGTCCTGTGTGAACTGCACCGCCTTCTTCTCCAGCTTTATATATGCCTGTTAATAGAATGCTGAAACTTACTTCTAAACATACAGGGTTTTTTTTACTGGGTATCTCAAACACTTTTTTCCATTCTGTAAAGCACAGGTATTTCCTTAGAATGCTAGACTAAATAGAACAGGCAAAAGCTATCATTAAAAAGTTACAATGAATGAATAAACAACTATTCCTTGAAAAACACGGTTCTGTTTATTATTGGTATGATAAACTTATGTTATAAAGGCCATACACTCTTAGCAAACCAAAATCTTTTGAGATTTCCGTCGTGCCCGACTCTTTGCAACCCCGTGGACTGTAGCCTACAGGCTCCTCTGTCCATGGGATTCTTCAGGCAAGAATTCTGGAGTGGGTTGCCATTTCCTTCTCCAAATTAATATTTTACTGTTGCTCAAATTCAGTATGGCAAACAGGGTGACTAAAGTTTTAGTCTTTCCTACAAATATTTTGAAATAAAGATGATTCTGGACATCACATAAAACCACTGCTATCATTACTCAATATACATATTTTTTATTATACATATACATGTAGACATCCCCCATCTCTTTCCCTATCTCTTTTAATAATTAGGGTATCAAGTAAGAATTCAGTATTTATTATACACATATATATTTTATGAAGAAGAGATTTCAAAATTTAAAACACAGAAATACATCTATTTTGACATGAACATAAGCTAGGCCATTTTCTCTTTACCATTCTGATAAGCCCAAAGATAAACATTAGATATTAATGTCAGAAATTTTGAGATTAAGCATAAGGGTTAACTATGCTAAGAGAAATGTAAACCATGTCACAGAGTGCATACAATCATTCAAAGATAAAACAGTCACTAGAAGAGCAACAGCAGGATGGGCAGAAGGGGAGAAAAACTACTCAATACACAAGAGAGCAAGTAGAGTCCTACAGCATGTGAGGACAGAAGATGACCCTGAGCAAGAGAATACAATAAATCAGAGGCTTATTTTGAAAGGAAAATACATTTTAAAAAGTAGAATTTTTATGATAATCTTTCCTTAACCATTCTTAATTTTAAACAAAAGACAAAACTTTCTACAAAATGTGTCAAAAGGAAATGAATGCACATCTTTAATAATCTTGACTTTTTGTACTTGTGGAAGGGTGTGTTCCAATGTTTAATTCACTCTCAATAGTGTAAAATAACTACTGACTTAACAGATATCATGTCAGTTGTCCAAGGTCACATACTCTAGAGCTAAATAAATGAAAGGTTACACTATCCTCATAGACTTTAAGACTCAACGATGTCAGATTTTAATTCCTCCAAACCAGTGGAAAGATTCAATGCAATTCCTAGCAATATTTAATCATGTTATTTAGTTTGGAAAAGTCACAAACAAATTCCACTTTTTATATAAAATGTAGAGAGCTAAGAACAGAAAAATGTATTTTCAAAGAACATAGCTCACTTTGGAGAATTTACTCTACTGGATATCAAAACTTATTATAAATACTACAATAATTAAGTCAACTGTGGTACTGTGCAAGTATAGAAAAATAGACAACTGAACATAACAGCCCAGAAACAAACACATGGACATGGACACTTAATCTACAACTAAGGTGGTGCTGCCAAACAGTGGAGGAGCAATAAACTGTTTCTTAACAGCAGAGAGTCAACTGGGACGAGGGGGGAGGGGGAAACACAGAAAAATCAGTTCCGGGTAGATTCTAAATCCGAATGTGAATGGAAATATGCTGAAAAACTTCTAGAAGATAAATAAGAAAATATCTTCATTTCTGGTGGGTAAGGAAATATGTCACCAAAAGGACAAAAAAGGACAAACCATCAAAGAAAAATATTAATACTTCTGTTGATCAAAAGATAATAAGAGAATTAAAAGGTACACCACAGAGCAGAAGATACCTACAACATAAAGAACGAACAGAGGTCTTGGAATCAAAATGATAAACCAATGTGGAACAGTCAAATTAACAGAAACAGAGAGCACAACAGTGTTCGCCAGGGGACTGGGCAAGGCAGGGAAATGAGGAGTACTTGCTTAGGGGCTACAGCGCTTCTAAGTACGTCAAGGCTGTATAGTTCACCCTGCTTATTTAACTTATATGCAGAGTACATTATGAGACACGCTGGGCTGGAGGAAGCACAAGCTGGAATCAAGACTGCCGGGAGAAATATCAATAACCTCAGATATGCAGATGACACCACCCTTATGGCAGGAAGTGAAGAAGAACTAAAGAGCCTCTTGATGAAAGTGAAAGGAGTGAACAAGTTGGCTTAAAGCTCAACATTCAGAAAACGAAGATCATGGCATCCGGTCCCATCACTTCATGGCATATTGATGGGGAAACAGTGGAAACACTGGCTGATTTTATTTTGGGGGGGCTCCAAAATCACTGCAGATGGTGACTGCAGCCGTGAATTTAAAAGACGCTTACTCCTTGGAAGTAAAGTTATGACCAACCTAGACAGCATATTAAAAAGCAGAGACATTACTTTGTCAACAAAGGTCCATCCAGTCAAGGCTATGGTTTTTCCAGTGGTCATGTATGGATGTGAGAGTTGGACTATAAAGAAAGCTGAGCGTAGGAGAATTGATGCTTTTGAACTGTGGTGTTGGAGAAGACTCTTGAGAGTCCCTTGGACTGCAAGGAGATCACACCAGTCCATCCTAAAGGAGATCAGTCCTGGGTGTTCATTGGAAGGACTGATGCTGAAGGTGAAACTCCAATACTTTGGGCCCCTGATGCAAAGAGCTGACTCATTTGAAAAGACCCTGATGCTGGGAAAGATTGAGGGCAGGAGGAAAAGGAGATGAGAGAGGATGAGATAGTTGGATGGTATCACCAACTTAATGGACATGGGTTTGGGTGAACTCCGTAGTTGGTGATGGACAGGGAGGCCTGGTGTGCTGCAGTTCATGGGGTCACAAAGAGTGGGACACGACTGAGCGGCTGAACTGACCTGATAGTGTTTCAGTTTTGCAAAATGAAAAGGCTTTGGAGACTGGTTGTATAACAATGTGGATATATCTAATATTACTGACATTTAAAAACAGTAAGATGATAAATCTTATGTTATGTACATTAAACCACAAATAAAAATTTTTTAATGAATAAACCAATATGAAAATGGGTAGCAAGAGATTTGGCCATCACCAAAGGAAATTTTCAGTTGGCCACCAAAGCTATAAACAGGCACCACATACCATTATTCAAGAAAATGGAAATTAAACAAAACAAGATACTACTACACAATGGCTAAAATAAAGGCTAACAACAGCAAGGACTGACCAGGATGGGGAGCAACTGGAAATTTATATGAGGCTGATGGGTATACAAAATGGTAAAACCACTTTGGAGTACTGATGGCATTACCCACTGAAATATAAAAGAAATATATACCCAATGACCCAGTTCTACTCACAGATCTGTACACAACAAAATCAAAAACATGTACAAGAATACTCATAACAGTTTCAAACTAGAAAACAAGCATATCCATCACTAACAGAGTAAATGAATAACTGTGGTATAACCATACAATGGAATTCAACAGCACTGAGACATGAATAAACGCTACCTGCCACATGAATGAATCTCAAACACAATGCTGAGCTAAAGAAATAAAGTATGCAAGGACACACAGTATACGATTCCACTCTAATTTCAAAACCAGTCTAACATGTTAGAAGCCTACAGTTATGTTTGGGCAGAATGCAGTAACAGTAAATTGGAAGGGACAGAGCAGTTGGAGATGGGTATTCTGAGTGACATCTTGCTCTATGGAACATCTAAGAGATTCTCAAATTGTAGATAGTTCATTGAGTCATGCCCCTATGACTTGCACACTATTCTGTAAGCATATTTTATCCAAAACAGATCATTAAAAGCCAGGGAAGTCGCAGAAAAGGATGAGGTGGTCAGGAATGATAGATGCTATAAAGAGAGCAAAAAACTGAAAACAGCAAATCTGACAGGCTTTGGCGACTGATAGTGTTCATGCCTTTTATGAGACAACAATTTGGTAGAAGAGTAAAATCATTCAAGAGTGAGGAACAAGAAGTGATACAATGAAGTACTGAGTACAGACTCTGAGAAAGGCAGTGATGCCACACGTGTTAGAGAGAGGATGGTAACTCTCCTAAAGAAAAAAAAAGTTGGTCGCACAGTTGTGTCCGACTCTTTGCGACCCCGTGGACTGTAGCCCGCCGGGTCCTCTGTCCATGGATTCTCCAGGCAAGAGTACTGGAGTGGGCCGCCATTCCCTTCTCCAGGGGATCTTCCCGACCCAGGGACTGAACCCAGGTCTCCTGCACTGCAGACAGATTCTTTACCAACTGAGCTACCAGGGAAGGCCCCCTTAGTGTGGCATAAATTAATTGATGGTTAAACTATATTACCTGCCTCCTCCCAAAAATAGAAGTCCGAGGGCCATGTGATGGGCTAAGTGGAAACCATAGTTCATCTCACCACCTGTTTTCATGTGTAAGAAGCGACAAAGCTGCAGAACCTTCAGGTTCCCCGAGCCAGCCATCACCATGGCGAGAGACAGAAGTACCACGCTCAGGCAAGTCTCCAGGTTGTAAGGACCTGTCTGGAGACACAGAAGATGACACACCACATCAGCTGTGCTACATTTTATCATCAAAACTAAAGCAGCCAGCATTAGACTACAGATGTTCACAACTTAAAAAACGCTGAAAAAATGTTTTCTCTGATGATGAAATTTAAGTTCCAGGTGGAAAATTCAGACAGTAAGGTATCAAGAAGGAAATAACAATTACTTGGAATACTAAAAGCTATAAACTGTTGGTTTTCCCCCCAAATCTTACCTATAGTATCTATCTTTTAAATGAAATTGAGATATTATTATATATAGTATTTTTAAGTTTTTAATCTATTTTATTATAAGCAATCTTCACTAGTAAAAAATTCTTACACAACATGCTGTTGATAGCTCCTCTATATAACAGTGTAGATATACCATAGTCCATTTTTTGACTACTTTTAGATTTTTTTGATGCTGACAATTTTCTAATATCAATAGTGTTAATTAAATCTGTTTTTTAACCAGGAAATAAAACCCTGTGGTCTTACTATCATCAGAGCAGCAATCCTCAATAGCAACTGTATTTTTCCTAAGTAACTTTTCCAACAAGCAGTTATCAGCATTTAGTACTGAGAATGGCATAAGATTATGACAATCCATGAAGGTCATGGCTTTTCTTAATTATTCTCTCATCATAAGAAATAAATGCCTTTAAGGGTAGTCACATTCTCAACCAACTAACCAGAACTAAAATACAAAGATGAGCCAAAGCCTCAAACCTCCCATTCTAGATTCAAAGGCTGTACAGATATTTGGCAACACATAAGTAGTTGAATTATCAGTGAATTTTCTTCAAGTTTAATTTTATTCCCAAGGAGAACCATCACAAAAAGACTTACTACAGAAGCATTAGGTGCAGACAAATAAGTCATAAAATCTTTTGCAAATTTATGCTGGAAAAAAAACAAAAGAAAAAATTTAAGGTTAAAAGATGCATACTAAGGCTCTGTAAAAAAGAAAACAGAACAGCGTAGAGGAAGATATTTCTTACCAAACAGTTAAATGCTGATAAGTTTTCTGAGCCAGCAAATCGAAAACCCAGAGACAAACAAGCGCCTGCAATGATGTAGACATGTGCCTGCCTGAAAACAGATCACCACAGATTGAAATATTCTCCTCGTTTTGCTTTAAAATTCATTATTACTATTATCTGGGGACACAAATAATAAATACCCCTGTTCTCTAAATTAGTTCCTCTACTTCTGGGAATGCTCAAGTGTGCCTGTACTCAATCAGCTGGGCAGGCTTCCGTCTGATTTCCTTAAGCAGAAGCACCATGCGGCTCTAGCTGATAAAGTCTGCCTCATGCCTGCACTGTCTCACATGTAGCAAAAGAAGATAGTTTCTAACAATCCCTGAGAATTTTTTTTAATGAAAAGGATAAAAAAGGAATATATATAAGTTAAATCTCTGATACTGTTTTATGAGGGTAAAAATTCTATGCTATAGAGAATTAAATAAAAAACAAACCGGTGAACATCTGATAAACCACGGTTAGGGACACGGGGGATTTAGAATAATTACTCAAATCAAGGACAGCATCTCTCTTGCACAATATATTTCAACTCATTTACCTGACAGATACTGGAGTAGCTAATGTGTATTAGATGTTTTAGGACTTACGACAAAGTTTCCAAATTCAAATCCTCTGAGCAAGGCAATTCAATCTCACTGAGAGAGATACTATTTTCTCTTATAATCTGTCAAGACAGAAAGCAGAATACTTGGATATTAACATTCAAGTTACAAGTATCTAGTAATTTGAATAACAACATACTGCTTATGGTCATATTTACGTAAACTTTACCAAACCATCTCATTCAAAGGCCTGTAGTTTAATCACACTGACTGCAATCCAATTTCAGATCTAAGATGGGGCAAATACCTCAACAGGACTGAACAAATACAAACTGGACTACTTGAGTATATTCTGAAGCAATAACAGAGCAGTAATATTTCACACCAGTGAAATGAAATGCAAGGACAATGGCCACAGATGAGACCTGGGGCAGAAGTGAGGGGAAGCAGCGGGAAAGCAGAAAAAGGCAGCTGGAAAGAGCTCCTAACCAGGGACGTATGAATGCCTCCAGTATTCAGACTCATAACCATTCCCAGTACTGAGCCTGCCTTCCTACCACAGACAAGGTTAGTTACCATCCTAGTCACCCAAACTGTCAACATGTTAACTTGTTAACTATTGTTTAGAAACCCATCCCTTTCCTTTCAGTATGAACAGGAATTTATTTTTTAAAAAATACAGAGAATATCTAACTTTAAAACCATGAACTGATTTCTCTTCACTTAAATACAAATAAAAAAGATAAAGCTATACATTTTTAGAACTTATGAATGCAAGCACATAGAAGAAAAACTATGAAGATTTATTCCTATGACTCTTTTTAGAAGACTTTTCAGGACGCTTTCTATAATAAACCAGTAAGTATTCAGTCGCTTATGATACAATCTTCTTATATACTGAGCACCGCCAATCAAAAAAAAAACTTGAAATACCTTCTCCCTTTCATAATCTCAATGAGGTAAGCAATTACGTTGGCTATGTAATACAGGCTGATAACTACTTCCATCTTTCTTCCTCGTCTTTATTTTTAATTTGGAATGTATCTACTTAGAAATTGAATGAGAATTCTGAAAAACTGATATAACTCCAAAGTGAGCAGTTAATATATACATGGATAACCTAATTATAACTTTCACTATATAAATTAGCAATAATATCATATAGGAATCAAATACTTCTATTTTGAAAGCAGGCAGTTACAAGCTCAAGCTCCTTTTTATCTTAAAAAGCATATAGCCTGGCACTTAAAGGCCTAGGTTCTAATTGAAGCAGGGCCACACATTAGCCCTGAACCACCTCTGTAAAACAAGCAAAAATTATACTCCTACCTTCTAGGTTTCTGTGAGAATTAGAAGACTTAACTTACTCAAAGCTCTTAAAATTAATACCTAGCACATATTCTTTGTGTTAGCTGCTATTATTATCATTATTATAGATCTGTACCATTCTTATCACAAGATCACACTTGATCATAAACCACTTAAAGCATCACTAAAACCTTGAGTTATAATAACTGTGTGTGGGGGGCAGGGAACACACTCTTCAGGCTAGCCCTTTTATCTTTTCTACAGCCTCGTAAGTTTAAAAAAAAATAGTAAGAAATATGAGGCGCAATCAAAGGGAAACATGTAATTACTTATAAGCAGGCTGAGGCACACAGGAATGAACAAGACAAGACCACCAAACTGCCCGTTTCTTCCCCTGATCTTTCTTTATTTGGCTGTGCCAAGTCTTAGTTGTGGTGTGTAGGATCTTTCAGTTGCAACATGTGGGATCTAGTTCCCTGACCCGGGATCAAACCTGGGCCCCCTGCACTGGGAGCGCGGAGTCTTAGCCACTGGACCGCTAGGGAAGCCTAAGACAAAAATCCTGAGCTCTCAGGACTTCCCCGATATCCAGTGGCTAAGACTCCACGCTCCCGGTGCAGAGGGCCCAGGTTCGATCACTGGTAGGGGAACTGGATCCCACATGCTGCAACTAAGCGTGTGCATGCCACAAATGGAGATCCTGCACGCCACCACACAGAGACCAGCGATCCCGCATGCCGCAACTGAGACCCAGCACAACAAAATAAAGATAAACAGTAAAAAAAAGTCTCACACTCGGAAGGCCTAACAGCTAGTGTAAGTCTCGCCCTACCTCTTACTAGCAAGGGTGGTTTTGGACCAGTCTGTCCTCTTTCAACCTAACGGTGAGGTACTGAGCTCTAGCTACTGTGTGCGAGTTGCTAGGAATGAAAGATGGAAAGATACAGTAACTGGCCTTGAGGAGTCCTGACATAACAAATAATCAAAAGTACATCATTCCCACCCATACACTGGGGGCAATACTTCAACAATTAACAGCACAACACTGAAGAAAAGAAAAGAAAGAAGGAAAGAAAAAGAGAAACAGGCTGCAGAGTAAAGCTTTTTTATGAAGATGTTAGTTACTGTATTTGATACATGCCTTAAGTTCAAACAAACAAGCAGTTTATAAAGGGACCTTTTTAACCCTTTTTTGATGCTAAGTGCTCCCTACAAGGAGCCCTGCTACAGAATCAATGAGGTGACTAGGTGGGAGTGAGGAGAACGTAGAGAGACAGGTGTATCAACCAACAGAAGTGTGAACTTGTTATACACCCTACTGAGTAACCTAATATGCTGCTGCTGCTGCTGCTGCTAAGTCGCTACAGTCGTGTCCCACTCTGTGTGACCCCACAGACGGCAGCCTACCAGGCTCCCCCGTCCCTGGGATTCTCCAGGCAAGAACACTGGAGTGGGTTGCCATTTCCTTCTCCAATGCATGAAAGTGAAAAGTGAAAGTGAAGTCGCTCAGTCGTGTCCGACTCTTAGCGACCCTAAAGATGGCAGTCTACCAGGCTCCTCTGCCCATGGAATTTTCCAGGTAAGAACACTGGAGTGGGTTGCCATTGCCTTCTCCAGCTCTAATATAATAAAGACCAAATTTAAAATTATTTAAAATTATTAAGTCTGAAGGAAAAGGAATGTCAGAGAGATACCTGTATTAAAAGTCCAAGGACTACATTTCCACAAAACTTTAAAAACAGAAGTTACATAAAAAAAGAACTGATATGAATTTTCACTTTCCATCTGAAAATAGTTATTTGTGTACATGTTTAACCTCACTTTGAAAACTAAAAAAAAAAACTAAACTTAGTACACTGAAGTTTTCTCAAAATCAGTCCACATGTCAGATGCATCTTAAATGTAGCACAGAACTTAGGGTGGTGTCTTGCATTTGCAAAGGATCAACACACACATGCTGAATGAAGGAGTGGGAGGAAAAGTATAGCTCCATCCTACAATGTGTATCTTAAAGCATGCTTTCCAGAAGAACTGCTACTTTTGACCTCTGACTATGCAAGGAGTTAAATGTCTGCCTAACCCACGAATCATATGGGACCAGGGTAGACCCAGACCCCACAGAATTAAAGAACTCAACTGAGATTAGAACTGGCACCCAAGAGACAGGGTTTGACATTTGATTTCAAGTAAATTAACTGCTGCTTTAAAGCAAAATGATTTGTGTGTGTATGTATGTATATTTATGTGTACACACACACAAAGACAAGTATGCATATGTATCTACATATGTATCAACCAACACTCCTTAGAGGAATACAAGAGAAGCTGGAGTCTTCAAAAACCAGCATGCACACTTTTACTCCGTTACACATATTTTCTGATTTTCCTTGTCACGGCTTCTTAGATACAGCCATCATTTAAACGTGGACATTTAATTTCCAAATACATGGGTTTAAAAAAAAAACATGCACAGTGTCTCAGACACAAATCAAAATTACTTAACATAAGGAAAAGAAATTCGACATACTTCCAGGAGAAAAGACCACAGAAAATCATCCTGAAATGACCACCCTCTTGGCATGAGAAGAGAAGGAATTTAAGCAGCTCTTCTAACTGGAAGGACAATATGCTCATAATGAAAAGACAGAAAATCTCATAAGAAAAAGTATGAAGCTTAAAAAAAAGTTATATTAAAAAAAGGAAAAGTAGAAATTACTTAAAAAGGAAAAATGCAAATTTTACAACAGCGAAGTACAAAAATGAAAATTGTAAATTCACTTAATGGACTTAAATAGGAAAATGAAATGCCTGAAAAAGAGTAAGTGAACATAAATTCATAGAAACGATGCAATTTGTAGAAATGGTATAAAATACAATAGTCATCTGATTTTTGACAGAGGAGTCACAGGAATACAATAAGGAAAAGAAGGAATACAAATGATGTTGGTGCAACTAAATACCTATATTTTTAAAAATATGGAAGCCTTAAACCTTAATCTCACATCATAAACAAAATTACTGAGATAAACTACATAAGTATACATAAAAGCCAAAACACAGAGCTTTAGAAAAAAAAATCTTCAGGTTAGTCAAATTTTTTTTCCCAAGGACACAAAAAAGCAACAACTATAAAATTAAAAACTGATAAATTAGGCATTATCAAAATTTTAAAATTTTATGCTCATCAAAAATGTTACTAAGAAAATGAATGGGCAAGCCATAGGTTAGGAGGGATATTTGCAAAACATTTATCTGATAAAGGAGAGGTTTCCAGAATATATTAAAAATTCCAGCAACTCAGTAAGACCCCCAAAATATTTTTTAAATGGGAAAAAGATACAGATACTTCATAAAAAGACAAATGAAGAAGCAATAAGTAAATAAAAACTTTCTCAATAGGCAAAATGAAACTACAGGAAGCTATCATTATGTATTAACAAGCAGAGCTAAAATTAAAAAGACAAACACCACTGGCAAGATGGGCAGCAGTCCGCACCCTCATACAGCACTGTTCCAAGGGTAAAAAGGTGCAGTGTCTCTGGAGAAAAGTTCACCTGTCCTTAGAAAACTAAACATACCGTCCACTCTATGCCTAGGTAGTTCCAATCCTAAGTAAACACTCAAGAGAAATTAAAGTATAAGTCCACAAATTGTATTTATGGTAGCTTGACAATAACTGAAACCTAGAACCAACCCAGGTGTGAATGGGAAAAGAGAAGAGAATTCTCAAAAAAGAATGGAAAAAGAAACTGTGGTATATTCATACAATAGGATACTACTTAACAACAAAGGCTGAACACTCAGTAGTATCTCAAAATCATGCTGAATGAACGAAGTCTTATACAAAAGGGTATATACTGTGACTCCATTAATAAAAAGTTCTACATCAGGCAAGCTTATACAGTAAAATATTAATTGCAGTAGCTAAGTGGCTGTAAGGGTGTTTGTATAACATTCTTTCAACCTTTATTTTGGAATTTTCTTATTAAAACATTGGAGAAGCATTCTAGCACTCTTAAGGATTTATTTTCCAAATAAAACAGTAACAACGACATGGACAGTTAATTAAAGGGCAATATTTAGTTACAATATTTACAATATTTGGAGTTTTTATAAGAGACTGCTTATTTTTTTAACTACTTAGCTCACTGGGTAAATATGCCATAAAATAATTAAAACAACGTATTATATACAAGATAAAAATTGTCACAAAGTAGTAATTTTGATAAATGCATACTTAACTAGAATAAAAATGTCAAAAACACTTAGGTTTCTTTAAGGAAGGTTGTGGTCTGTGCTCACATACAATCTTAAAATGAAAGTTCCTGTGTTTTGAAGAAGTACCATAATCATCAATATTGTCTTCAAAAGAAATAGTATTTTATAGGGTTTTAGAAAATCCCACAAGAAATCATAATTTTTATGATTAAAAATAAAATAATATTTATCATACGTACGTACTTGAGGAACGTTGCTATCAACCCACTTGGAATTTGGTAAAATATCATCCCACAAAATCAGGCATCGAGCAAGTGTCTTAAAAATGAAATACAAAAAAATTCATTACAGCAGGGGAAGTTCACAGATTTTGTAATGATAATACCAGTAACAGAACAATTGAAGAATCAGTTCCCAACTGATGGAAATTTTCAAAATAAAGCTAAGTATATAATATCAACCTAAGCCACTCACTAAAATAAACTGAAAGTTTATTGGGTTGGCCAAAAAGTTCATTCACCTTTTTACATAAGCTGTTACAGAAAAATCCAAGTGAAGCTTTTGGCCAGCCCAATAGATGTATTGCCAAAAAATCTAACATTGAGTTGTTCATCATCGGAGTCTGGAGGAGTTGGAGAAAAGTTTTTAAAACTTGCCCCATAAATGAAAAGCCATAAGGAAAAGAATCAATCTACAGAATTTAAAGCCTATCATATGCTAAAAACATACACTTAAATATCAAGAGGAAAAATCTGAGGTAGTTAGGTCAAACAATTACTGTCACTAATTATACCTTTAATAGTACTACTGCACTCGTAAAAGCAATGAAACAAATGTAAAATAAAGTAGTAATGAAGCCCCACTGAGTTGCTGCTGATTAGCAAGTCTGAATAATAATGTGAAAAGTTAAAATGTTACTTCAAGTATTACATATCAATGTGGTTGCCTTACTTAGCAATTCCTACAGCTATATTTGGGACTATTCAAAAGAATACTACCAGTTATATACATACATGATGGATTAACAGTAAAGGCTCGTTTACAGAGACATTTTATATAGATTCCTCAAATTAAGAGAAATGAAAAACTGCGAAGTACCATACCCTAAGTAAGAGGAATTCTGGCTTCACAAAGTCCAGCAAATACATGGTATCTGGAGCTCGGAGCCAGTCTGCAATGGATCTGTTGGTGGTGGATACCAGCAAGCATTATTGCTCAAGAAGAGAGTAAGACAGTCAAGAATCACAAGACAGATTTCAGGAATTTTCTTTCCACTCTAACTACCACTCTATTTTTTTCTCACAATACTTCACATCCTCCAAAGCAATATCTGGTACGTCTATGTATGCCTTACTATAAGCTAAGTATTTGCTTCATTCACTGAAACATCTTCGGTGCCAAGAAGGCAATGACGTATACTTTCATCTAAACAATAGATGAATAAATCTGCTTTTAAAATTTGCAAAATTTTAAAATTTTGCAAACATCCACTTTGTCTAAAAAAGGAATTTACAATATTGAAAAATTTCTTGAATTTCAGACAGTGTTTTTAAATCAAAAGACTTAAAACCCAACTTACTCTTCTATGCAAAATATGAAAGAATAAAATGCCAAACATCTACTTGCCAGCGCCAACACTAGTTACTGGGGTTGGGAAGGCTGAAGGTATGGTCATTAAGAAAGCTCTTGAATTAAGAAGAAACCATTTTTATGGATGGGAACCAGGAATACAACAACGCTAAGTATTTCTGATTTCATCAGTTCTCACAACATGCAAAATCAATGAAAAGGAATTTGGACATTGTTTGATTGTCAGTGACGTCAACTATAAAAATGAATAGAAACTGGCAACCGTATTGTCAGATATTAAAATAACTGGCAGTATTTGACAGCACTAAAGTCAAGCTGATCTAGCACAGTTTTACTGTGAGGTAAAGACAGTAAGATAATTTAGTGTCATTACTGAGGTCAGAGTGGGGCTTCCCAGGTGGCTCAGTGATAAAGAACCTGCCTGTCAATGCAGGACATGCAAGAGATGTGGGTTCGATCCCTGGGTCAGGAAGATCCCCTGGAAGAAATGGCTACCCACTCCAGTATTCTTGCCAGAAAATTCCCACGGACAGAGAAGCCTGGCAGGGTATGGTCCATGGGGTGGCAAAAGATCGGACATGATTAGGCAATGGAGCAATTCAAAATCAACTGCAGTCAGACGGGCAGTGACACTGTCATGGCAAGGGATGGGTGGGCAGACGGTACCTGTTATTGGTTTTTAAGTAGATCATGGCCAAAGCGAGAGTGGCACCTGGACAAGTCACATCCACATTTATGGTATCTCCTTCCTATCAAAAGAAAAAGTTCATCCGTGTAAAAGAGCTTTGAATTACTCTAAAATTCTTCTGAATGCTAGCCATGCTTAAAGTTGAACATATTTACAAATGCTGATATGAAAACTACCATTTTTTAAATTAATTCCTTAGTTTCCAGAACTCTGATCTGTTGCTTGATCTGGACCTACCTTGATCTGGTAACTTGGTGACTTATGTTTCTCTCTGTGCATCCCGGCTTGAAAGCGCCTGTGGCCTCCAACCATGTACTGATAGAGCTGCTCGGGCACATTGAGGTCCGACATCCCTATCAGGTTACTGCCATGCTGGATAACGAAGAAACAGAGTGTAAAACGAGATTTTACAGAGTAAGATCCCTAACACAGGCCCATGACAAAGAACCGAGTAACTCCAAAGCTGGGTATTCGGGTTTTTTAATCAATTAAAATAAACATTTCTCGTGAGCTAACACTCAGTCTACTAATGATTCCCATTAAAAATTATATAATACACATGCAGACAAATTCATACTTTCATTTCATAAAATACACAAAAGCTTCAAAATATACTTAATTTTACTAACAGCTAAAGAAACTGTTAGGTAGGTAAATGAAACGTGAACTATGAACATCTCAATCCTTTCATTATGGTGCCTATGAACTATTCCAACAATAATAACCATAGTAATAAAAATAAATTTCTGAACACTTAACTCTCTTCTAGGCGTGGTTCTGTGTGTTTAACATGGGTTAATTTACTTAATATGAGGACAAGCCTATCAAATAGCTGCTGTTTTACAGGTGAGAAAGGGGAGGCACAAAGATCACACCCACGGTCACACAGCTACTAAAGAGCACCACGGCCCTAAGACAAGGCAGCCTGGCTCCAGTCTAGGGAGGTGCTCAACTGCTGACAATACGGTAGTTACAGGTAGCCTGGCTCCAGTCTAGGGAGGTGCTCAACTGCTGACAATATGGTAGTTACAGGCAGCCTGGCTCCAGTCTAGGGAGGGGCTCAACTGCTGACAATACGGTAGTTACCTGACGTGGCTTGCTTGGTCAGAACCAGAGTTCAGGTCCCAATTCTCAGTGCGGTGCTTTTTTCATTGTATCATCTGCCTCCTTACCTCATGTGTCAGATGTGAAGAGTCAAAAACCTAACTGACAGCTTATATAATTTAGTTTCAGTATAACCCTGTATTGGAACCCACAATCTTTAATCAAAGAACCCACACTCCAGCTGACACAGTCATTTAATGAAATGTTTCTGGTAATTCTATACTGTGTCTCCTGAATGGGGTTAAAGATGGGTCAGAGTGATACTGCATTCTGTGACAAAAAGCTGCTAGCAGGGCGACCTTCTGGAATATCAGTGTGCCAAAAGACAACTCTGGTTTATCTCTAATAACTTCTACAGACTCTCGAGGCTTCCCACCAGACTCGTTTTCACTGGTTTCTGACTAAGAGGGCTGTCACTTCTTCATCTTATGTCTTGAAATCTTTCTGAGAAATTTCATTCCTAGGGTTCATTCCTAAACACTTACATCTAAGCTGGGGTCAAGAAATCTTAAAGCCCTACTCTTCACTATTTCTCTCCATTCCCAAATCTGACACTTTGAAAAATATCCATGAAGAAGAAAAGAGCTCAGAATCAGTGTCAGCTAAGGCAGAGCAGTATTCAGAGTAATGTGTCAAGGTCATTTTTCTCAACAAGCAGATGTTGTCACTAAAGCATCGGAAGGCATGAACTCTGCTTACCCCCAAGCAAACCATGCCCAGGGCTAAACCAGCAGCCAACGAGTAAGATTCTCTGTCAGTGCAGTACTCCATTTCTGGGCCAGGGGGCCGTCCTACAAAACATAAAGCAACATGGGTCAAGCTGGTCTCTCAAGAGCCCAAGTCGTAAAAGTTTTAGAGGTAACTTTCCAGTAAGCTGCCTAAGAGCTATGAATTCAATATAATCCCACTGAGAAAAAGATCTGACATTCTCACAAATGCTGTCCACGACTTTTGGTTTACTACAAAATAAAACCCAAACACAGTTCTTCTAATTTGCCAATTTGAAAGGAATGACTTTAAAATACTGCAAAACCTTGGGCTTTATAACAAAACCAAAAAAAATTACCAAAAAGGAGAAAGAAATTTTAAAGGAGAGGGATGCTCAAAAAGCTTCGATTTGTAATTACTTTCCTCTTTCCTTCTGTTCTTGTTTTACTATTTTCAAATCCATTCATTAGATGTGGTGAACACATGTTCAAATACTGATAATGAACAGGAAGGACACTTCAAGTATTTAAGAATTTTAATTCTTAACTATGCAGTTCAGTTCAGTCGCTCAGTCAAGTCCAACTCTGCAACCCCATGGACTGCAGCACACCAGACTTCCCTGTCCAACACCAACTTCCAGATCCAGACACTTATTTTGAATCTAGATAATACTAAGCTTTACTATGATAGAATTTTTCTGTATTGATGCCAAAAGTCTGACTAGATGTAAAATCCATACTTTTAAAAAGTACCCTTTAATTCTAACTCCACCCCCTTTAATGCAGCAAAATGTATTATATATATAATATATTACATCAAAAGAAAGTTCACATTCCTAGAATTTCATCCCTAGAAAATAAAATTTTTAAGAGAACGAAACAATTATACACATGCAATCAGTAAAATGTTCACTGCTTAAAAGCAAAGAATTAAAAACCATCTAAAACTCCTGACAATACGAAAATGATTGGGCAATTTACAGAACACCAACGCAATGAGCTATTATACAATATAAAATTAATTTTAAAAGCTATTTTTGACAATAATATATGAAAAGGGCAGTACAAAAATGGTATGTATATGCTGACTAATTATACAAAAAGAGCATATGCCTATGAATCCACATGAATCTTTTACAGGTAATATACAATCTTCTATACACAATATGAAAGAGCCAAGGCTGTGAGATATGTGTGATATTAGCATTAGATATCATCATGATACAGCCAAAAAATGTTATATTACCCCATAAATGAATTACTTTTTAAAGCCAGTCCTGAGATCTTCTGACTATTTCTCAGACCAATCACTTAAGCTATTATATATTTTGGTAACAGGAAATTTATTTTGTGAATAATTTATTTCACCACTATAGTAGAAATAGAGGAAAACAATAAAATGGGAAGAACTAGAGATCTCTTCAAGAAAATTAGATACCAAGGGAACATTTCATGCAAAGACAGGCTCGATAAAGGAAAGAAATGGTATGGACCTAACAGAAGCAGAAGATATTCAGAAGAGGTGGCAAGAATACACAGAAGAACTATACAAAAAAGATCTTCAGGGCCCAGATTATCACGATGGTGTGATCACTCACCTAGAGCCAGACATCCTGGAGTGTGAAGTCAAGTGGGCCTTAGAAGCATCACTATGAACAAAGCTAACTGAGGTGATGGAATTCCAGTTGAGTGATGCACTGAAGTGCCAGCAAATTTGGAAAACTCAGCAGTGGCCACAGGACTGGAAAAGGTCAGTTTTCATTCCAATCCCAAAGAAAGGCAATGCCAAAGAGCGCTCAAACTAATGCACAACTGCACTCATCTCACACACTAGCAAAGTAATGCTCAAAATTCTCCAAACCAGGCTTCAACAGTACATGAACCGTGAAATTCCAGATGTTCAAGCTGGATTGAGAAAAGGTAGAGGAACCAGAGATCAAACTGCCAACATCCACTGGATCATCAAAAAAGCAAGAGTTCCAGGAAAACATCTACTTCTGCTTTACTGACTATGCCAAAGCCTTTGGCTGTGTGAATCACAACAAACTGGAAAATCCTGAAAGAGATGGGAACACCAGACCACCTGACCTGCCTCCTGAGAAATCTGTAGGCAGGTCAGGAAGCAACAGTTAGAACCAGACATGGAACAAGAGACTGGTTCCAAATAGGGAAAGGAGTATATCAAGGCTGTATATTGTCACCCTGCTTATTTAACTTGTATGCAGAGTACATCATGAGAAATGCTGGGCTGGACGAAGCACAAGCTGGAATAAAGATTGCAGGGAGAAATATCAACAACCTCAGATATGCAGATGCTGCTGCTGCTGCTAAGTCACTTCAGTTGAGTCCGACTCTGTGCAACCCCAGAGACGGCAGCCCACCAGGCTCCGCCAGCCCTGGGATTCTCAAGGCAAGAACACTGGAGTGGGTTGCCATTTCCTTCTCCAATGCATGAAAGTGAAAAGTGAAAGTGAAAAGTGAAAGTGAAGTTGCTCAGTCGTGTCCAACTCTTCGTGACCTCATGGACTGCAGCTCACCAGGCTCCTCCATCTGTGGGATTTTCCAGGTAAGAGTACCACCCTTATGGCAGAAAACAAACTAAAGACCTCTTAATGAAAGTGAAAGAGGAGAGTGAAAAAGTTGGCTTAAAATTCAACATTCAGAAAACCAAGATCATGGCATCTCTGGTCCCATCACTTTATGGCAAACAGAGGGGGAAACAGTGGAAACCATGACAGACTTTTCTGGGCTCCAAAATCCCTGCAGATGGTGACCGCAGCCAGGAATTTAAAAGACACCTACTCCTTGGGAGGAAAGTTATGACCAACCTAGACGACACATTAAAAAGCAGAGACATTACTTTGTCAACAAAGGTCCATGTATTCAGAGCTATGGTTTTTCCAGTGGTCATGTATGGATGTGAGAGTTGGACTATAAAGAAAGCTAAGCACCGAAGAATTGATGCTTTTGAACTGTGGTGTTGGAGAAGACTCTTGAGAGTCCCTTGGACTGCAAGGAGATCCAACCAGTCCATCCTAAAGGAGATCAGTCCTGGGTGTTCACTGGAAGGACTGATGTTGAAGCTGAAACTCCAATACTTTGGCCACCTCACGCGAAGAGTTGACTCATTGGAAAAGACCCTGAGGCTGGGAAAGATTGAAGGCGGGAGGAGAAGGGGACAACAGAGGTTGAGATAGTTGGATGGCATCACTGACTCAATGGACATGAGTTTGAGGAAGCTCCGGGAGCTGGTGATAAACAGGGAGGCCTGGTGTGCTGCAGTCCATGAGGTCGCAATGAGTCGGACAGGACTGAGCAACTGAATTGAACTGATAGCACACTACATTGTTGATCCCAATTCATTCCTGCCCTGCAGTCCTCCTGTATAAACATCCACTCTCCCGACAGCATCTCCTACTGTACATGAACACTCGTGACTGGCTTCGACCTAGGAGCCTGGCTGGCATAATATAAGCAAAGGTGTAGAACGTGCCTCCATTATTTGGTTCTCCACTTGCCCTTCTGTCATCACCACAAAAGCAGCACACCCTCCAGCTGGTCCCAGGAAAAGTCATTTGGAGCAGAGTCTGAGCGTCAGACCCACCGATCTAGAGCCTGAAGCCAACAGGCCCGGGCCAATTCTGTGGCTACCCTGAAACACATGTAGAAAGACCCTGAACAGGGCAGAATGAAGCATGTAAGTGCTATATCTAAACTCTGAATGCACTAATGATGCCAAGAGCGTCTCCGTTTGTCAGAAAAAGATGACAACATCCAAGACACATTTCCCAAAAAATGCAGACTCAGCTGAAAACACAGAAACTAAATTTCATCACTAACACACCCACTAGTACACAAAGGAGAAAAGGAGGAGTCAGTCACTCCCATTCTGTTAGAAGTGCTGTTGTCCAAGAGAATAAACACTGTTCTTTCAGGAATCAAATCAAAGTTGAATTTTCAGTGCAGACCATTGCTGGACAATGCCTGGCAAAGACAGAGCAGGATAAAGAGCATGCTCACATGTGATTTTAAGACCATAGGCGGGAATTCCAGGGTGGTCCAGAGGTTAGGACTTTGTGCCTCCACTACTGGGGTCCTGGGTTCAATCCCTAGTCAGGGAACTGAGATTCCTCAACCTGCATGGCACATTCCCTTCCAAAAAAAAGAGACCACAGGCCACCTCATTAAATGGGGCCACGGGAGCTCAATAATGGGCTGGCAAACAGTAAGCATGCAGACTAACAACCTGCAGAGTAACATAAGCCATGGAAAACATTATCTGTAAGTTTTTCTTATTAGCGCAGCTCATTCTATGCTTACATAAGCTACTGTTTTTCCCTTCATTCTTACAATCTTACTATCATTTTACTTTGGCTCCTGTGGAATGGGAAATAAACATGTACGAGACCACAGTACATTGAAGTCCTACCTATTTCAGCCAACAGGACCTCCGCGGTATGCCTGTGAGCTGTCCCTTGATAAACAAGGCCAATGCCAACCACTGCAGCCACCTGGACATTGTGAGGAACATCAAGCTCTGTGGACGTTGGGGGCAGGAGAGCAGGAATGTGGATGCTAAGAAGCCGGGTCACTGACATATCCATGGTGCCTAACTTAGCAGCAGCGACACCAAGCAGCAGTCCAATGCTTGTCATCTCATGACCCTGGACAGAAAAGAGAATGAGGCTCAAGTCACTACCACAGCAAACATGCAACTGTCATAAAATACTTCCTGCCAGTAATTTTATTAAGGACTTTTATGTGACAGGCACAGTGAGAGGATCCAACAATACATAAGCGAAGTAAATAGAAATGGTCCTTGTTCTCATGAGTTAGTGCCCTTGGGGGAGAAAATGTGTTAAGCTAAAAAATATATATTATTAAAAACTCATTTAATGAAAAAGATAAAAATTACATGAATATTTTAAGAGCCTAATTTATTTTAACTGAAGTACAGCTGACTCAGTGTTGCGCCTAATCCCTGATGTACAGCAAAGTGACTCAGTTACACACATACATACATTCTTTTTTTATATTCTTTTCCCTTATGGCTCTGTCAGAAGACTGGATACAGTTCCCTGTGCTATAAGCAGACCTTGCTGCTTATCTTCTAAATGTAACAGTTTGCATCTACCAGCCCCAAACTCCCCGTCCATCTCTCTCCTTCCCCTTTTCCCCCTTGGCAACCACAAGTCTGTTGTCTATGTCTGTGAGTCTATTTCTAACAGAGCCTAATTTAGATTAAGAGGAACCAGGGTATCACTAGAAATCTCTAAAAAGTAAACTTACAATAGAATGAGTACAAATTAGCCAAGAAAGTGGCAGAAGTTGGGGGAGGGGTGTCACTGAGATTTAGAAAGTAAGAGAAAATGACGCCAGGTGAGGGAATATATGCCGATAATGCCAAGATGACTAAAAAATAGTGATGCTTGGATGACGACAAGCGCGTCAAGACAATTCAATGGGAGGAGTTTTTTCATAAACAGGTGCTGAGACAACTGTAGAGCCACTTGCAAAAGAATGAAATTGGACCCCTTTCCTTACATTAAACATAAAAATTAACTTCAAGATGTAACTGAAAGTAAAAAACTCTTAAAAAGCACAAGTGTGAACCTGCATAACACGTATACACCCAAGTGACCTTGGATTAAGCTAAAAAATAACTGATTAGATAAGATACCAAATGCACACAGCAATCAAAGAAGAAACAGATAAGTTGTTGTTGCCACTGTTTAGTCGCTAAGACATATCCGACTCTGCGACCCTACGGACTGTAGCCTGCCAGGCTCCTCTGGCCATGGGATTCTCCAGGCAGGAATGCTAGAGTGGGTTGCCATTTCCTCCTCCAGAGGATCTTCCCAATCCAAGGATCAAACCCACATCTCTTGCATCTCCTACACTGACAGGCAGATTCTTAACCAACTGGGCCACCTGGGAAGCCTAGATGAACCAGATTTCATCAAGTTAAAAACTTTCATGCTTCAAAGACACTATCAGAAACTGAAAAGACAACCCAAGAGACAGCACAATGGAAGAAAATTTTGCAAATCGTGTACCTGTTAATGGTCTGGTATCCAGAACACATAAGGAACTCTTATAACTCAACCAATTAAAACGAAGCAAAGGATCTGAATAGACATTTCTCAACAGACAACATATAAATGACCAATGAGCACATATAAAGATGTTCAGTATCGTTAGCCATCAGGGAAATAAATGCAAACCAAACCCACAATGAAATATTACTTCACACCTACTGGGGTGACTAAAATTAAAATGACAGATAACAGCAAGTGTTGGCAAGAATGGAGAGAAACTGGAACCCTTACGTATTGCTTGTGGGATTATAAAACGATGCAGCCACCCTGGAAAAGTTTGGTAGTTCTTCAAAATTTTAAAAAGAGTTACCAAATGACTAGCAATTCTACTCCTAGAAATATACCGAAGAAAAACGAAAACATTCATCCACACAAAATGTTCATAGTAGTATTACACGTAACAGTCAAAAAGTAGAATAAACTCAAACATCCATCAACCGATGAATGGAAAAATAAAATAAAGTCTATCCATACAGTGACTATCTACTCAGCAATCAAAAGGAATGATGAGCTAATGCATGGTATTAATATAACACGGACACACTTGAAAGTATTACAGTGAGCAAAAGAACCCTGCCGTAGAAGACCAGCTACTGTCTGGTTTCATTTCTATGAAAGGTCCATATTGGCAAATCCACAGAGACAAAAAGTAGGTGAGCAGTTTGTCAGGCTAGAGGGAGAGGGGAACAGCTGACTGCTACTAGGTAGGGGGTTTCTTCACGGGGTGACGAAGATGTTCTAAAATTAACAGTAGTGATGGATGCACACCAACGTGAATATAATAAAAAACACTCGTTTTGGGCCGTGAGAAAGAGTCTGGTTTGCAGAGGAGCTAGAACAGTCAAGCTCTACAGCTGGAGTGTGAAGAGCAGAGGAAGGAAATGGACAAAGTAGGCTGGAGAAGTGAGTAGGATCACACAGGGTCCAAAAGGCACACTAAGAGCAATGGAAGGCCACTGGACAGTTTGATCTGTTCCAATTTATGCTTCAGAAGGATTTCTCTGCCTGCTGAGAAGAACGCACTTAGAGGGACATGACTGAAGAAGAGCGCACAGGACCCTGAAGAGCTACTGTAACAGCGCCGGGGAGGAACAAGGGCAGGAGCCAGCAGCACGAGTTCTCACTTTGGTTAGGTAGTCGTGGATATTGAGGGTAGCCAGCTTGGTGAGGTGCCCGTTAAGGCCCAGGGCCATGAGAAAGCCAGCATACTCATTGGCTAGCTCGGCATGCTTGGGCTTATTGTAGACGATCCAGGCTGAGTCGATCTGGGAGGCAGGGGCTATCTTCAGGCCAGCGGCCACACCATTGTGGAAGCTGGCCCAGCTGGTCATGTTGGGGGGCACGTCAATATTCCCACTGTTCAGGTCCACTGTTGTGTTCCGAGGGGGGGCCCGCCCTAGTCAGACGAAATGTAAAATGGAGAGTGAAAATTCAGAAAATCAGAACTGTTACACTGACTTCTGAGAACAGAGATCACTTTGCTGCATTCAAAACCCTTAGCCCCATAATATCTGGGGCTACATGAATAATAATTCCAATGTGTGATTGATAACAATAGTATTAATTTCAAATGTACCATCCTATTTTTCTCTTTCTCTTTAGACGTTAAGAAAACACGGTATTTTCAAAAAGACCTTTATAAATTTGCTCTATTTCTACCTCTTATGTATATATGTCACTCTCTCTATATAGGAATCTAATTATATGCTTTTAGTAAAAGCTCCAAATTGCATTCAAAGATATCGATATAAAAAAAACCTCATTTTATACACTTGAGTTACCCTGTGAATCAGAAAAGAGTAATCACTAAATTTAAATCTATGGTCAACTTATTGAAGAGCACACAAACGGTTAATAATGCTAGGGTCTCTATGAATTCCTTTTCTTGCATGTTTTGATTCTAATCTACACTGTGTACTTGCAAATACTGAATTCTCCGTATATTTTTAATGTCCTATAATAGCTTAAGTCATGGATGAATAGTTAAAATAAATATTCTAAACATTGCACAGTTATACAGTTCACTAGAGGTTTGAAACATGTTCTGAAAGTTATGTAAATTTTAATTAGACGCACAGTGTCTTATTTGTAAAAGTCTATATACATATATACACACATACAAAGACACAGCATAAAATAAAATAAATTTGCATTCACCATTTGCTTTCGGTACCTAAGAGCTAACTCAAATGCTGGTCTGTGAGAGTACCACACTGGTGACAAGTTCATGACAGACACTTTAACTTTCTCAAAAAGGGCAGAGAGCTTAATAATGGAACAGCAAGTGAAATTTCTGAAATGACAGCTCATCGCATGCGTAAGACACAATGCTGATAATGCAAGAAGAGCTCCACCAAACACATAATGAATCATTCTCCTTTCTCACTGACCCAGAGTCTAACATACCAGTTAGATTCAGCTTAGGAATAGGCAACGGTTCTGTTGGCACAGGGTGGTATGAAAACAAGGTGAACATTCCCCGTCCTACTGGGAGAGCCATTGTTCGCTGGCACAACTGGAGCAATCTGTAATTAAGATTAAAGCCGTCACGTGAAAAAAATTTAAACAGACAAAAGAAAAAACTGGAATTCAATCTGTAGTGAGTATTTTAAAAGCAGCAGTGCTGTGAAAGAAGAAGCCACATCAAAACAAATCCCTACAAAGACGTGGGTCAGCCATCTAAACACGGTTATTCTTTTTCATACTCTGACTCCCATTAGAGGGCTTCCGCTATGGCTTAGCAGGGAAAGAATCCTCCTGCCAATGACGGAGCGGCAGGGTCAGTCCTTGGGTCGGGAAGACCCCCTGGAGGAGGAAATGGCAACCCACTCCAGTATTCCTGCTTGGAGAATCCCATGGACAGAGGAGCCTGGCGGGCTACAGTCCAAAAGGCTGCAAACAGTTGGGTATGCCTGAGCAACTAACTGCATGCACTCCCATCAGAAACTCTAAGAGGGAGACACATTCCTCCTTCTGTTTCGTATTCACTCTGAATTAAAACCAGCTCTTCTACACACCAGGCCAACTCTCCCTAAGTATTCAAAAAGGAAAACCTAAAATTCTTCTTTCAGTAATGCTAACCCACGACTGAGCAACCGAACCGAACCTTCTCAGAGGAAAACACAGGATTTGCTGGGTCCCTCACTGTGCTGCTGCCAGTGTAGCTGGGACCCTCCTCTCATCCTCTTTGTGAACACAGCCCTAGTGCCCCCTCCACGGCCTGCACACAGGAGAAAAAGAAAGAAGTCCTTGTTGTGGAGGTGAGTGGATTTCATGCTGTCCCCAGAACAGCGAAGTCATTTCATCTGCTCGATGGCTAGGATTCATGGAACTAGTAGCACTATACGCCAACTATGTTCAAGGTTAAATGGCTTCTATAGGCTATGTTTTTGTTTAGTCAGTAAATCGTATCTCAGTCTTTTGTCCATGGGATTTTCCAGGCAAGAATACTGGAGTGGGTTGCCATTTCCTTTTCCAGGCTATACTCTGAAACTAATCCACCACTTTTTAACTTGCTTCTATCTTAAAATAAGTGGCATCAAACAGAAGTTGTGGAAGTAGGAGCATTTGTAACCAGGAAATACTACAAGCTCTATCTGAAGACACAGAAGTATCCTTTCTGAGGCTAACAAGAAGCTAAAACTCTCTCTGCAGACAAAGCTATTCATAAGCATGCTCTCTCCCTTACTGTACATACATATACCTGCTTTTCTCATTCACTGGGGAGGAACACCTCACTGTCCTAAGATGACTCTTTAAGAACACTGCCCCACAGTAATTTGCAATCAGGGAAATTTAGAATTAGGCCAGAATGCTATATCCCATAACATTTTTAGGAGAAACAGAATACATAATCCACAAAATTATAATAATGAAAACAAAACCTGTGTACCCTTCCATTTAAGATGCAGCTAATTTTAAGATGCATCACTATTTCATGACGTGCTAAGAAAGAAAAACCACTGCCAACTAAACTGTAACACCTACAGACATCCACAGACTGACAGATAATCTGATTTCAGAAATGTGAAAAGGTTAAAAAAGAGACAGCATCACAAAATCAATGACCTCGGATACCAAAAACGCCTGGCGGCGCTGTGCTCTGCGATGCACCCAGCAGCGCTCTAAGCCCTAGGCAGAAGCAGCCCACTGGGCTCCTGAGCAGCCCTGTGAGGTGCGGATGGATGCCACAGTCACGCCTGTTCCTCCAGCTGAGCACACTGAGGCAGCGCTCAGTGACTGTTTACTTAAATTCCGGCGGCTGATGTCTGCCTTTACCTGTTCTCTTTTTCCTCGATGAACTCGTGGTCACTGAGTTCTGGGTACTGCACCACATTGACGCGGACAGGATGTGCACTCTGAAGAAGCCTTCGCACGTCCTGCACGCGCAAGTCTTCGCTCCATATTAATGACATCACCTCCTGATTCATGTCATTCATGCCATCATCCTCCTCCTCTGTTTCTGTTCCTGAAGGAACATCTGATGAGAGCACCTGAGTAACAGACTTGGTTGTAATACTAGCTTAAAAACCCGCCAACGCACATTTGCCGAACACGAGAACGCATAGGACGAGGTGCCAAGTCTACATCAACGCAAACAAACGCATATGCCGAAGAGGGCTGGCTCAGGCTCCCAGGCATACGGGCTCCTACCCAGAGATCTTTCTCTAATCGTACTGCCTACTTGGAAAGACTCTTTACTCAGCCAAGGGGAAAGCTTTCAACTTAGAATACTAGTCAGGAGGCTGATCTCACATAAAGGAATATTCTAAATAAATTATAAAAATCAAACTATATTCTAAATATTCTGAAGAGGAAACATTACTGGCAACAGAAGATTAACTCCACACAATGTTACTAACGAACCAACACCAATGTAAATACTGTCTTTAATTAGCAGAAGCAGAAGAAAACAACCTGGAAAGGTATCAACCAAGGGCCGGAGGAGGTCAGACTAATACTTTCTCACTTCCGTGCTTTAAACAGAATGGATCAAGGTTGGTTTTCACTTTTCTTTGTTTGTCCTAAGTATGTTCCAAGTATGTTTCTTAAAAGGAAAGGAATTAAATGCAGCAAAACAAGTGAGGAGAGTTAATTGCCTGCTTATCATTCTGTCCTCATAATCTTAGCATGTGCTTTAACTTCCCAGGCCAAATGATTCAGTCAGACTTCAAAACAGAAGAAACAGCAGAAATCTTGTTTTCTCACAGTTTTCTGCTCCTTTCACCAAAGATTAATTCCTAGACGAAAGGCTAAAATCTTGCAACATTTAATGTGGAAGCAACATTAACCAGGAAAAAGAATACCAGAAGATATGATTAAAAATCAGTCTGACTTTAGTTGCTAAAAATTTATTATAATTTCTATGGAATATCTAATTTTAAAAGAAACTATATTCCAATTGGTGAGTCAGCAATAAAATTTTAGACCCAAATAGCTGATAAATTTAATTTGAGACGAGTTATAAAATGTAACCTCAAGTAACTGAACAAACTGAATTTAGCCAGAATTACTTAAAGTGAAAGTGAATTCGCTCAGTCATGTCCGACTCTTTGCGACCCCATGGACACCAGGCTCCTCCGTCCATGGGATTTTCTAGGCAAGAGTACTGGAGTAGGTTGCCTTTTCCTTCTCCAGGGAACTTCCCGACCCAGGGATCGAACCCAGGTCTCCTGCATTGTATACAGACGCTTTACCATCTGAGCCACCAGGGAAGCACTTAAAAGGACATATAAATACAGATGAATGGTTATCAGTATCATTTAGCTTTAAGGCTAATGATGGTCTCATTCATAGTAACAAAAGAGGTCTAAATGCTAACAACTTAAACTTGGTTGAGGGAAAGATAATCATATTACTAACAAGAAAATTTTTGGTCTTCTATTTAAAATAAGACAAACACCAATTCACCTAAAACTTCTTACTTAAGTGCAGACTGGAAGGTAGATGTGGCCTCCCTGGCAGCTCAGTGGTGAAGGGTCTGCCAGCCAACGCAGGAGATGCCGATTCAGTCACTGGGTCGGGACAAACCCCTGGAGTAGGAGGCGGCAACCCACTCCAGCGTTCTGGCCTGGAGAATCCCATGGACAGGGGAGCCTTGTGGACTACAGCCCATGAGGTCGCCAACTCAACAGCAACTTAGCAACTAAACAGCAGCAGCAGTTAGCTACTAATGTGGTACAAGCAGGGAATCAGTCATGGTAGTTGTCCACTGACTCAACACCTGTCCTGACTCAAGGCAAAGAGAGGTGCAGGTAAGACAGAGCATTCCCAAAATCTATCTCTATGTTCAATCTACAATGAATATAATTTATCCTATTTTAAAACATATCTATCTAGCACATAATAAAAGATAATCTGATACATACACCTGCAAAAATTCTTAAAGGAAAACGGAGGACAGCTCTCCTCTAATTCTACTGAGGCTAAAACTGAACATGGACTTTCCATGGTGATACTCACAGATTTTCCTTTGGGCAAGTTTCCTTCGCAGGCCTGCTTGGAAAGATCCTGACGTCCAATCAAGAGGCAGACAGCTTCCGGCCAGTCTGAAGCAGGCTGCTCCCGACAGTGATAAATCGCATCTCGGATGGGAAGAGCTATTCCAAAGGGAAGTGTTTCCAAGTCTCTTAAAGTGAAACCTTGAGACGGAAGGAAAAGAGAAAATTCTTCAGTCACTTAGCCACTGTCCCAATTCTCCAAATGAAGTTAGTAAACTCTACCCTAACAAATAGCAACAAACTGATGGTATTCATTCTGCTACCAGACCAGCATCTTGACATCAGTTTTCTTTAGGGGGGGAAAATAATTCCTAAAACTTTAAGAAAAAAACACAATCCAATAGGAAAATCAAAGGACAAAAAGACACTTCCCTAAGAGGAAACACAAATGGTCAATGAACATACGAAAAGATGATCTGTCCAATGAGTGGCCAGGGAGATGCAAATTAAAACCACTAGGAAATGAACATTCATGCTCATCTGACAGACAGATATTAGAGCCAGCCAATGCCAAGCGTTCACAACTACACAGAGCAACAGCAATTCTCTTCCACAGAGGATGGTGGCGTATACAGAGCCAACCACCTCGGAAAACACAACGTGTAGAGTCAGGTTCACCCCTACACTCCGTCAGTAGCCATACAGAGACACGCACACAGGGAACAAGGACATAAGCATTAAAATGTTCATCAGCATCGTTCATTATGGCAAAAAATGGTAAGGGAGGAAAGAGTCCAGTTTCCATCATCAACAGAATGGATAAATAAGTTGTGATATATCCAAGCAATAGATTATATAGCAGTGAAAATGAATGAATGACCTTCTGCTATGTGAGTCAACATGGATAAATCTATAAAAAATATTGAGGAAAATAAGGTAGTAAAAAACATACTTATATCTACACTGAGTTACATAAAGTTAAAAAACATGTAATACTAAGTAATATATGAAGGTGATAAAAAAATGACAGGCGGTAACAAAATTGAGGATGGGTGCTGCGTCAATGGTTACCTGGAGCAGCAAGGTGTGTGGGAGAAGGATATCAAGGACTAGATCCACAGGGCTTCCTACGACACCGACAATGCTTTATTTCTAACAGTGGGCGACCAGGACATCAACGCTCACTTTACTATTGTTCTCTAAACACATTTCATACACTTTCTTGTATATATACCATATTTCATTAAAAAATTTTTCACAGCCTCAGGTTAATTTTTTCTGAAATGATTTTCCAAATTTTATAATATTTTACAGTATTTATTAACACAGAAAATTGGTTAATTACAGAGGTAAAAATGTTACTTTATTTGAGAATGACACTTATACTAAATACTATGTAATATAGAAATAAATAGAACTCATCCAATATTTTTCAGCATAAGTATCTTATTGGTAATACTACATGACAATTACTGGAATTTTCAAGGAAGCATAACAAAAAAGAAGAGTGAAAAACTCAAGTCATTTAGAATATTCTCTAAATAAGAATTCAGAAACTTCTGGTAATATTCATTAAAGCACTACTTTCAACATTCTATTTTATAACATCCTCATTCTTTTATGTTTTCATACTGTCAATATTTTTAAAACATTTTAGTTCATTTTCACATAAAGTTTTGGTTGTTTCCTCAGCTTAAAACCCAGAGGCACTATCTTTAGGAACAGAGGATAAACTCTTCGCCTTCCTCTCCCTTGTCCCAGGTGAATCTGCCTCTTGGTGCATAAAATCCCTGGCCTGGATCATTCAAAATTTTGCCAGAAATAATCGCTTCTGGTATCTGAGTATTTAACAGCTTCAAATCTGAATGTGTAGTGATTAGCATTCTCCATTCTGGGGCCACTCTACAAAGCCACAGCCTCTACTGGTCTCAGAGGAAAGACAAAGATTTTCCATCCACCAAAGGAGAAAAGGCTGGTACCCAAGATATCAGTAGAGGGAAGCTGTGAGACCATCAAGCAAAGAAAGGGTGGCTCGGGAGGGGCCATCATACAACCCTGTGGGATCCTTCTGTGGAGCTAGAGGCCCTGCCTTCTCATGCCTCCCAGCTCTAGCGTGCTCTGAGGACAACAGGGCCTGGTTAGGAAAGAGCAGTCCAAGGAAGGGATTTCAAAGACACATGAAAGGTAACAAAGACGGCCTTACCTACATTAGTCATCCAGACAACTAATCTCTCAGCTAGGCTAGAAACCGACGTAGAATGGCTGAAACTAAGCCTGCAAGAGAACAAACACGAGGCTATTAAACAGGAAGCCGTGAAACAGACAGCGTAAAGGCACAAACTGAATAAAAGTCACCTGCTCTCCTCTTGTTCTGCTGGCGGCTTCTGGGGCGCTAAAACAGAACAAAACTTTATTTTGATAGTTATCCTGGTAAAGAAAGCACGCAACATATAGAAGACATTTGGAAAGAAAAATTACAGATAAAGATCTCCTAAAAAACAACAAAATACGCAGTACTCTGGCAGGTTGGAAAGAATGACCATTTCCCTGGGGCTGAAACAGCCCTTTTCAGACATACTGAGAATGCAGTTTGTCAGATTTTTAGTGATCTTGGTCTCTGAAAGTCAGTTGCGGACTCAAGACTAGAACTGCGATTTTTGTCACCTCTAAAATGAAGCAAGACACAGCACCTGAAGTACACTTAGAAAAGTTTTCATTTTTTACTTTCAACTCTGATACTGACATCTATAAAAATCTGTCTGGGGAAGCCTAATGTGAGACTGACTTACCGATACTTATTCTGGATAAATACTGCGAGGATTCATCAGAGAGAGAGCTTTCATCACCAAGTATGTAGAGTGCAATACTCTGCATAAGGAGAAACTTAACATTATTTTTTAAACTCTTGAGGCATAAGCACAGACAGGAAAACTAGCCCATTTTAGATACAGAGCTCTGTTTTGACAAATGTTATACAATCATATAACCACAGTTAGGACACAGAATGCCTGCATCACACCAGAAAGTGCCCTTGGGAACTACTGGGAATAAATAACGCTTCTTTTTTCTCTTCCTGTATTTTGCTTCTTCTTCAATATCCTGCAAATGGAGTCACAGAACATGTTGTCTTCTGTGTCCTGTTTCATCACCTCAGCACTTTGGTGAAATTCACCCACATCACTGTGTGTGTCAGCAGTTTCTTTCTTTTCACTGCTGAGGGGTATTCCATTAGAAATATATACCAACCTCTGCTTATCTACTTACAAACTGATGGACATTTGCATCATTTGTGTTGAGTGGATGCCGAGTCCTTTCAGCCATGCCTGACTCTTTGCGACCCTAGGGACTGTAGCCCACCAGGCTCCTCTGTCCATGGGGTTCTCCAAGCAAGAACACTGGAGTGGGGTGCCATTTCCTCCTCCGGGGGACCTTCCCGACCCAGGGATTGAATCCAGGACTCTCATGTCTCCTGCACCGGCGGGTGGGCTCTTTACCAGTAGCGCCCCAACTTGGGATGAGGTAAACCCTAACTCTCTACTCCTCAAGGCCCTTCTCCACTTCAGCCTTCAAAGTTCTCCTTTGAGTCTTTGCTATCACCACTAAGATCTGCACCTACAGCTTTTGTTTGGAAAGAAAGTGGCAGCATGATCATATCAAAATCTCAACACAGTGCTGGAGGGTCTTCAAGTCCTAACTCTAAACCGGTACAGACACTACAGATGATAGGTTCCTGAAAGCCGCTGACATCGTATCTAAGAAAGATATGCTAGGACACGAATATCTGTAAGTTGACTAGTGTAAGCTGGACACAGAACACCTTTGGCTTATTCATGTATCTCTGGCTCCCTCTTGGGGAGCTGTAACACTGAGTCTACCCCATTTTAGCGGAGTTGTACAGAACCAAAGTATCTGGTGAATTCACCTAAATGTTTCTACATAAGCAGCAAGGAATGAAAAAGTATTGAGCTGCTCTTAATACACTGTGAATGGACTGATCGCCACTGAATCGTACACTTAAAAACAAAATAATAATATGTTATATATATTTTATCAGTGTTTTTTTTAAAAAAGCAGAATCACCATTCTGCATGTCTATTTCAGAGCCATGGCAGGTACTGAAGCCTCGCTCAACATGAAGGAAGCAGGACACAGAGTAAAGGAGCAGCAGGTGGGGAGCAAGGACATTTACCTAGTCCAGTGATATCTGAGACAGAAGACAAAAGATCTGGTTCTCCTACAAGCCTGGGAAAGCCCCATCTCAAGAAAGGTCCACAGAAGACCTCTCGGCAGGCTGCTCCAGCATAAGGAGACCAAGGGACCTTACTGTGAAGGAACTTACCTTTACTGATGCCTTTTGGCTCTATCTGAATCAGCTCTGATCTTGGATTAACTATGTATTAATAACGTGAGTTAATTTTTTTAATAAAAATTATTTCACTAAAAAAAATTCAAGTAGGATTTTTTGTAGCTATGGATAAGCCAATTATAAAATTTAAAGGAAAAGGCAAAGGAATTAAAATAGCTAAAATAATTTTAAGAAAGAAAAGTAATGGAAGGAAGAGTCACAGTAACCAATTTTAAGACTGACTATAAAGCTTCAGTAATCAAGAGTGTGTGGACCACAACACAGACCAATGGACTAGAATAAAAAGCCCAGAGACAGACCTACAAATATGTCGTCAACTTATTTCTGAAAAACTGCAAAAGAGAAAGAATAGTGTTCCCAACAACTGATGTTTAAAAAAACTAACCATTCAAATGGAATAAAAATCTCAACATAAACCTCACATCTGATTAAAAAAAATTTAACAAAATGGATCATGGATCTAATTATAAGACAGGAAACTGTAAAATTTCTGGACAAAAACAGGAGAAAATCTTTCTGACTTGGATAATGAGTTTATAGACATGACACCAAATGCACTATCGATACAGAAAAAAGTGGATAAACTGGCTGCATCAAAATTAAACATTTGTGCTCCACAAAGGAAGCATTAAGAGAGCAACAGGACACGACAAACCACAGGAGAAAATACTTCAAACCCATGTATCTGACAAAACCTCCTATGCAGGCACATTCAAAATATCACTAGCCATGAAGAAAATGCATATTTAAACCACAATGAGTTATCACTGCACATCTATAAGAATGAGAAAGTTTACAAATCATGACAATACCAAAAACTGACCAGAATGCATGCAGGGAAACTGGAACACTCACACACTGATGGTGGAAATACAAATACATGAAACATACATGAAATTAATGACTGCCTCCTTCCTGGAAGAAAAGCTATGACAAACCTAGACAGTGTATTGAAAAGCAGACACATTACTCTGCCAACAAAGGCCGTATAGTCAAAGCTATGGTTTTTCCATTAGTAATGTACAGCTGTGAAAGTCTGACGATAAAGAAGGGCTGAGCACCAAAGAACGATGCTTTTGAATTGTGGTACTGGAGACTTTTGAGAGTGCCTTGGACTGCAAGAAGATCCAACCAATCAATCCTAAAGGAAATCAACCCTGAATATTCATTGGAAGGATTGATGATGAAGCTGAAGTTTCCATACTTTGGCCACCTCATGCGAAGAGCTAATTCACTGGAAAAGACCCTGATGCTAGGAAGAAGGCAGAAGGAGAAGAGGGTGGCAGAGGATAAGATGATTAGATAACATCGCTGACTCAACGGACATGAATTTGAGCAAACTCTGGGAGACACTGAAAGACAGAGGAGCCTGGTGTGATGCAGTTCATGGGGTTGCAAACAGCTGGACACAAGCTGGCAACTGAACAACAAACAATAACAGAGACTCTGAAGAACAGCTTACAGTTTCTCAAATATATTAATCTTATATATACTTGCTATATGGCCATCAATCCCGCCTCGGGGTGCCTACCCTAGAGAAATGAAAACTTTTGTTCACACAAAAACCTAGACATGAATGTCTATGGCAGCTGTATTTATAACTGCTTAAAAACTGGAGTCAACTCAAGTATCGTCAATGGATGAATGGATAAACCAATGTGGTATATATATGCACACAGTGTATAGCCAGCACTCAGCAATTAAGTGCAATGAACTCCCGCTACAGCAATACTTGAAAGAATCTCAAAAGCAGGGGGGAATTTTCTGAGGGGGTTGATAGAACCATTCTGAATTCTAATTATGGGAGGGATTACAAGAACTCAACATTTATTGAAATCCACAGAGCAATACACAAAATGGGGGGGGGGGGGCAGTAATTTTTCTATATGATAATTTTTTACATTACATTGAAAGTTAAAAAGAAAAAAACAAACAAGTTTGGCAACATACTGAATACATACCAAGACTACAAGTCTGCCTCGTTCACAGATTCCGGGGAGGTAAGGATAGGGGGGCACTCCTTCCCCCTTCAGACAGGAGCTCACCCACTGATAAACACTAGGTGGCTCGGGAGTGAAAAATGACGGGTACTGCATAGATCCTGTTTGACCTTCAGAATTAGATAAATGTTTGTAAAGATGTAAGTATACACTAAAACAATACTGTTTTAATTCAAAGGAAAGGTAATCAACAATCCCTGTCATTTGAAGACAATCAGAGTAACACTTTTTCCATATTCTCCAAAATGCTTCATGTTTTCTGTCACAGTAAGTATGTGATCACATTATAATCTGTGGAATTTAACTGACTAATATTTTATCCGAATTCTTATGTTCAAGGCATATTAAAGAATGTCACCAAAATTTTCTGCTCTAACTCTAATGATGAGAAAAGACAAGACACCCAAGATTCTGCTCTGTTTTAACAACTGGGCCCCAATCTTGAGTCCGTTTAACTCAGAGTCTAAGACAATACAATGGCTGTGAAACTGTTCTGTATCTGTACTGTTCAATATGGCAACCACCAGCCCCATATGACTGCTGAGCACTTGCAATGTGGCCAGGGCAACTGAGGAACTGAATCTTTAGTTTAAACTAAAATAGCACACAGTGGGTGGTTACTAACTGGACCACACAGGATAGCAAAGCATCCTTGGCACTGGAAGCTCTAAGCTTTTGCAAGGCAGAATCTTGGGGATGAGTAAAATCCCCTCCACCCCCGACCCCCCACACTGAAGAAGCTATACTACAAGTCAGAGACCAAACACTACAAACTGAAATCTGCCTGGTGGAAAAACACTACCCCTGATTTAGAGGTGAACAGTAAGAAATATATCCTCTGCTGTTTACCAAGAAAAATATAAGCAAAGGTCAGCATACCGTTGAGAAAATCTTTAACAGCAGAACACTTACCTTGGTCAATTGCACACACTTGTCCAGTAGTTCTAACAAGTGTTGGGTAGTCTCTATAGTAATGATCTACGTAAGGCTCCAATTTTAAGTCCCTAAAACAATGGAATACACAAAAGGAATTAACAAGCAAGGTATTACAGTATTCTCCTCCCAAACAGTTAAGAAGACTCATCAGTTGACCTTTTTAATTTAAAACATTTACTTAGGAGAAAGAAGACAACCACGTCTAGAGCCTCTGTACTGTATTTCTGGACTTACAGTGCCTAGGGTGACAAATGCAACCAACACTCCTCCCGCTAGATAAATTTTGAGGGTAAAACTGCTGTGAAAACTGTGGTCCAATTTCCTCTGTTAATTTGTTAGCTGTGTGCTCTTCAGGAAGTCAACTTTCTCAATCTCAGTAATTATTCTTCCAGAAAATGGTGGAACACCAGTCAACTCACCCTCAAGCTTTTAAGATTAAATAATATGTATGAGAAATACCTTATAAAGTGTAAAACATTACACTAATTTTACCTATTTCAAAGAGCCATGATTAGGGTTTGAAAATCATTTCATTACAAAAGTATCTTCCTTATAGTAATGCCTTGTCATTAAGAGAAACTAACCATCAATTAAAACTATTGTGTCTCAGAAAAGAATTTCAATGTCTCAAGGAAGGTAACATAAATTAGAAAATATACTATAACCTTAACTCAGAGGTTGGCATTTTAATTCAAACTTAACTTTATCACCAAGGGTCACAAAGGCTCAAACAACACCTAAGTATAAACACTTAGAGTTCAGTGCCAAACGCAAGGTGCTAGAAAAGACTGTTGAAAATACCATCAGAACAGTCTTATTGTAGATCCACTACAAGAGCCTGAAAGACAGGGAAGACCAGACTGGGGCAATCAAGGACCAGCAAAGAGAACCAACATCTAGCGAATGGCACCTGTTCTTAAAAACAAACTTGAGAGGCTTCCCTGGTGGCTCAGTGGTAAGGAATCTGCCTGCCAATGCAGGAAACATGGGTTCCATCCCTGGTGCAGAAAATGCCACATGCTGTGGAGCAGCTAAGCCTGCGCACCACAACTACTGAGCCTGTGCTCCAGAGCCCGGGCGCCGCAGCTCCTGAAGCCCACACACCTAGAGCCCAGGCCCCACAGTAAGAGAAGCCCCCAGAATGAGAGGCCTGGACCGCAAACAGAGAGTGCCTCCACTCGCCACAGCTAGAGAAAAGCTCGAGCATCAGTGAAGGCCCACCACAGGCAAAAATAAATAAATAAATAAATAAATAAAATTTTTAATGGTCCACACCAAAAAAAAAAAAAAAATTTTTTCCCCCTCAAAACTTAAGCATGTTTCCTCATCACTGGAACAGGGACTGTAATACCTACTTTGACAATTTCTACATGTAAAGTACTATTTTGTTAGTTTAAACCCTGACAGCTCAGTTGGTAAAGAATTTTGCTTAAAACACAAGAAACTCCAGTTCGATTCCTGGGTCAGGAAGATCCTCTGGAGAAGGGATAGGCTACCCAGTCCAGTATTCTTGGGCTTCCCTTGTGGCTCAGCTGGTAAAGAATCCACCTACAATGCGGGAGACCTGGGTTTGATTCCTGGGTTGGGAAGATCCCCTGGAGAAGGGAAAGGCTACCCACTCCAGTATTCTGGCCTGGAGAATTCCATGGACTCTATGGTCCATGGGGTCACAAAGAGTTGGACACGCCTGAGCAACTTTCACTTTCAAACACTATTTGAATCTAAGGCATCATTATAAAAACAGCAGGTGTCATTATAGACTTTCCACCACAATCATGGTGTCAACATGAAAGCCAAACAGGTTATCCTCACTGGGCAACACACTACTCTCATGCCTTTTCCACTCATCTGAGGACAAAAAGCTGCAACCCCAGCCTGACCCACGGCCCTTACACAATGGATCCCCTCAAACAGTTCTGTGGCTTATGGAAAAGGCTCCTTTTTGTTGAGAAGGTAGAATTCAGAAATTTATTTGCAAGGTTCCTATTTGACATTCACGGCCAAGAATTAGGTCATCTAATGACCTTTTGGAAATTTCTAATCTATAAACGATATTTACCTCGCCAACTGGACGAGAAGTTCAACAAGCGAACGAACCCCTTCTCCCATTAGGGTGTTCAACTTGAGTTCCTCATAGACCAGGTGAAGAACGAAAAAAATTGCAGGTATGTGAGTGAACAGAAGCGTAGAAGAGTCCAAACTGAGATTCTGGGGAAAATCCTCATCTTTCATCTGTGAAACTTCCAAAGGACTCAAACACAAAGATCTGTTCAAGAGATGAGACTCAACATTCTGGTGGTAGTCTGAATTTAGTAAATATTCCCAGTCCTAAGAAGAATAAAAAGGATATTAGCTTTCTAAATAATTGTAATGTCCCTATTAAAAAAGAAGACCAAATTCCCTTTAAAAAACTCAAGTTCCATTTTCACATTAAGTTGTTAACATTATTAAAAAAAAAAAAACACACAATGCTGAAAAATTAGAACCAATACCTAACAGCTAAGTAATTTCCAAGTGCCAGCAATAAACATTAAGACAAGCCACCTTTAAAAATCACTTGAATCATACCCTTTTAAGGAAGAGACTTTAGTAGAAGAATTCTACTGCTTAAGCAGAGATTGAAAGAGAAAAATTTAAGATTATTTTAGGCAATGTCTCATGGGCCACAAGAAAACGAAAGCCTAGAAGTGTAGACAGGCAGGTGTAGGGACCACTACATTGATTTGGGTTTGGGTAAGAGGAGAGGTCTACTTGAATCCAGCTGAAATACATGTATTTCCATGTTGACAAGATGCTGAGGCTAGTAACATACCTAATAATCAACTGAATTTTATATTTGAACTGTGCTACACTTTACAAGTATTGAGTCTATTTTAGTTTCTACTTTTCTTGGGGACAGTCTTGATCCCTGTCTCCTGTACAGTGTCATGAACCTCCATCCATAGTTCATCAGGCACTCTGTCTATCAGATCTAGTCCCTTAAATCTCTTTCTCACCTCCACTAGATAATCATAAGGGATTTGATTTAGGTCATACCTGAATGGTCTAGTGATTTTCCCTACTTTCTTCAATTTAAGTCTGAATCTGGCAATAAGGGGTTCATGATCTGAGCCAAGTCAGCTCCTGGTCTTGTTTCTGCTGACTGTATAGGGTTTCTCCATCTTTGGCTGGAAAGAATATAATCAATCTGACTTCAGTACTGACCACCTGGTGATGTCCATCTGCAGAGTGACATTGTACAGGAGACAGGAATCAAGACCATCCCCAAGAAAAAGAAATGCAAAAAAGCAAAATGGTTGTCCGAGGAGGCCTTACAAATAACTGAGAAAAGAAAAGCAAAAAGCAAAGGAGAAAAAGAAAGATACACCCATCTGAATGCAGAGTTCCAAAAAACAGCAAGGAGAGATAAGAAAGCCTTCCTCAGCGATCAATGCAAAGAAATAGAGGAAAACAACAGAATAGTGAAGACTGGAGATCTCTTCAAGAAAATTAGAGATACCAACGGAACATTTCATGCAACAATGGGCTCAATAAAGGACAGAAATGGTCTGGACCTAACAGAAACAGAAGATATTAAGAAGAGGTGGCAAGAATACACAGAAGAACTATACAAAAAAGATCTTCACGACCCAGATAATCACGATGGTATGGTCACTCACCTAGAGCCAGATATCCTGGAATGTGAAGTCAAGTGGGCCATAGGAAGCATCACTACGAATAAAGCTAGTGGAGGTGATGGAATTCCAGTGGAGCTGTTTCAAATCCTAAAAGATGATGCTGTGAAAGTGCTGCACTCAATATGCCAGCACATTTGGAACACTCAGCAGTGGCCACAGGACTAGAAAAGGTCAGTTTTCATTTCAATCTCAAAGAAAAGCAATGCCAAAAAATGCTCAAACTATTTCACAATTGCACTCATCTCACATGCTAGTAAAGTAATGCTCAAAATTCTCCAAACCAGGCTTCAACAGTACATGAACCATGAACTTCCAGATGTTCAAGCTGGATTTAGAAAAGGCAGAGGATCCAGATGCCTCTTGAGAAACCTATATGCAGGTCAGGAAGCAACAGTTAGAACTGGACATAGAACAACAGACTGGTTCCAAATAGGAAAAGGAGTACGTCAAGGCTGTATATTGTCACCCTGCTTATTTAACTCACATGCAGAGTATATCATGAGAAATGCTGGGCTGGATGAAGCACAAGCTGGAATCAAGATTGCCAGGACAAATATCAATAACCTCAGACATGCAGATGACACCACCCTTATGGCTGAAAGTGAAGAATTAAAGAGCCTCTGGATGAAGTGAAAGAGGAGAGTGAAAAAGGTGGCTTCAAAATCAACATTCAGAAAATTAAGATCATGGCATCTGGTCCCATCAATTCAGGGGAAATAGATGGGAAACAGTGGAAATCATGACATACTTTTATTTTGGGGGGCTCCAAAATCACTGCAGATAGCGACTGCAGCCATGAAATTAAGAGATGCTTACTCCTTGGAAGGAAAGTTATGACTAATCTTGACAGCATATTAAAAAGCAGAGACATTACTTTGCCAACAAAGGTCCATCTAGTCAAGGTTATGGTTTTTCCTATAGTCATGTATGGATATGAGAGTTGGACCATAAAGAAAGCTGAGCACCGAAGAATTGATGCTTTTGAACTGTGGTGCTGAAGAAGACTCTTGAGAGTCCGTTGGACTGCAAGGAGATCCAACCAGTCCATCTTAAAAGAAATCTGTCCTGAATATTCATTGGAAGGACTGGTGTTGAAGCTGAAACTCCAATATTTTGGCCACCTGATGCGAAGAACTGATTCATCTGAAAAGACCCTGATGCTGGGAAAGACTCAAGGTGGGAGGAGAAGGGAATGACAGAGGATGAGATGGTTGGATGGCATCACCGACTCAATGGACATGCATCTGAGTAAGCTCCAGGAGTTGGTGATGGACAAGGAGACCAGGCAAAGAGTCGGATACGACTGAGTGACTGAACTGAACTGAACTAGTTTCTACTTGTGATTTCTTGTATTGTGTTGAGACAGTCTATGGTTGTATTTTGTACAGTTGTATTGTGTTGAGATAATCTATGGTTTCTTCAGAACTTGGAATTTATTGGTGTTTCCATCAGGCTTAATACAGTGTATTATTCTAACTTAAAACTCTTGCAATAGACATAGAACCAATCATAAAAGTTAAAAGTTTATAAGTCAGACAACCAAAATAAAAAACTCTTCTCAGCAAAAGATACTGTTAAGCCACATATTGGGAGAAAATATTCCCAAAACACATATGACAAAGAACTCGTATCTAAAATATATAGAGAACTTCTTTAGATTAATAAATATTTTTAAAATCTAATTTACACCTGAACAGAAACTTCACAAAAAGATAGGTAAGTAGCTAATAAGTATGTGAAATAGTGCCTAATGTGATGAGTCATTTTGGAAAAACAAATTAAAACCACTTAGAGAAACCACTTTGTACACACTCAAATGGTTAAAAGGAAAAAGACTGACAGCAAATGCTGGCCAACTCATATACTGCTTGTCAGAAGATAACATGGTACAATCAATTCGAGACCAGCAACGACCCAACAAGTGCACTGCTAGGTATTCATTTAGCCAAAAGAAATGAAAATATAGGCCCACAAAGCCTAGTTACTGAATGTGGGCAGCAGCTTTCCTCATAACAGTCAAATGATGGCAATAGGCTGCCTATACACCCAGAGAAGAATGGATATACAAACCACGGTAGAGTCACACTGCTGCCTCAGCAGGAAGGTACAAACTACTGACTCGGCAACAGCATCAATGAACCCCAAAAGCATCACGCTGAGTGAGGGAAACTTTATACCAAAGACTACATACTAGATTATTTTACTTATATTAAGTTTTAGAGTTGGCAAAACTAACATATGATAGAAATCAAATCAGTGGATGCTTCTGTTAAAAATGGCTCAAGAGAACTGTACACACTCACGGAAATGTTTTGTCCTTAAGAGCAGTGTGGATTACACGAGTGTCTATTTGTCAAATCTGATCAAACTGTAAATTTAAGATCTAAGCATTTCATTTAGGCTAATTATACCTCAATTTTAAAAGAATGTGTTGAAACACAAAAATATACCCATGGAATCTGACATGTTTGAGAACTTAGAGAAACACTGCATAATAAACGTTGTCACTTAAGGTGATGAGCTGGCAGTAAAACATCTATAAACTCAAATTTATATCACACAGCATTATGTATGTTTTAAGATGATCATTAAAGACAAAAGTGAATAAACAATCACAGAAAACTTGACAGGCCCTATCCTTCAAAATAACTGCCATTTAGTATTAAAATAAGCAAAAGCTGTTAAAAATAGGCACAAATCAACAGGAACACCACAAATATGGGGGACTGGTACAAGTACCCACAAAGTAATTTGTATCAGCAAGAAAAAACAATGCTTACATCATCAGATCCCGTCTCAGAAGGCCTTGCCTTTTTGGGTGCAATGACTGGGGAAAGTGATCCTTCAAAGTCAAACTGGAAGATAACCCCAAAAGAGAAGACAAAAATCATGTAAATTTATCACTTACAACAGATCAGCTTAAAGGACTCAGCAATCAGTTCTGCCAATTACGGAAACTGAGGAATGACATCAAAACTCATTTTCTCATCTGGAAAAACATGATACGAACACCTTTCTTCTAGGGTCACTGTGAAGATTAAATGAAATCATCTATATAAAGCACCCAGTCTGGTGCCTGGGCTCATAGGTTCTGCAGCAGTAGCTTCCTTTCCTCCCCACTTCTCTCATGACATAGACCTTCACTCCATTCGTAGAACAAGAACCATTAGTCATATCCAAAATACACCCAGTCTCAAAGAATCAACCCAATGTTAGCCAAAAGAGCTAAGCAAATATACATTTAGAGACACATACTTAGAGTCTGTCTATAGTGACAGCCCAACAATTCTCTGGCAGAGGTGGGTAGCTACTCTCCAAAATCTGAGTTCTCCTCTTTCTTCTGGACCCACAGCCAGGCTGCTGTATCCCGGCCCTCACAGTGAGACGTGGCCCTGTGACAGTGACTGTGAGTAAGAGTGGATGTCACCGATGCCAGACTAGCTCGTGAAATCCTCCCATGAATGCTCCCCTATGCTCTATCCCTCGCATCTGACTGGGTGGTGTCAACTCTAAGGTGATCTTTGAAGCCTCAGGTTGAAGAGGACAGATGCTCCATTAGCCTGGGTTCCTAATTAAACGATGTGGCCTGTTTACCTGCTAAGCACTGTTAAAGGAACAAGATACACATTTCTGTTGTGTATGCCACTATATCTTTTAACGGCTTTCTGTTATAATAGCCTATCCTAATACAGTTACATAAAAGCAGTTTCCTAAAAGTTCAGCCTAATTCAATTTTCCCTGGCATAACCTTAGCCCCTTCTGCTACTTTGCACAGGCACTGAACTATCAGTTCATCAATCATAACAGTATAAATGGTAATGTCTAGTTTCCTATGCTATAGAAACCTACATAGTTATCAACCTCATTCATCTGAAAGTTGATTTATATATAAAAACTAAACATAAACAGCAATATTTAAAACTGAATATTTAAATATAAAACTGAATAAAGTTAATTTTTAAAACTGATCAAAAGAACAGGTTTTCTTATGAAGTATTCAAATAAAACACAGCCCAAGAAAAAGACAAAATACTGTATGATATCACTCACTGTCGAATCTAAACTATGACAGAAATGAACCTACAAAACAGAAGCAGACTCACAGAGAGAACAGCCTTATCCTTGCCAAGGAATAAGAAAGGTGGGAGAGGGATGGACTGGGAGTTTGGGGTTGGCAGATACAAACTATTACATTTAGAATATCGAAATGGCAAGGTCCTACTGTATAGCACAGGGAACTATATTCAATATTCTGTGATAAACCATAATGGCAAAGAATTTTTTTAAAAGAATGTATTAAACACACAAAAACTGAGCCCAACTTATACACAATATTATCAAAAAACAAAAATGACAAGAGTAAAATCAAAGCAACAAATGAAACGATTTTACCTGAAACTTTAACCAAACACAGCATGCATACACAGACACAATCTAAGTCCCACAATCAGAAAGAACACCCCTATTGTGGTTATCAAATTCATTAAGACCTGGAGTTATGGGAAAGAATAGCAGAAACTGATACAGATATCTTTTTGTCACACATATGGATGTTTTATTTTCATTATTTTAATATGTCACCACTTAGCCAACCCTGTTATATAATCCTGTGGATCACCGACCTTGATCTATCATAATCTGACTATAAAATATTCATTTATCTGCCTTCTCCTGGGACAGTCAATTCAATGGGAGGAACTATCTTGTCTTGCCTAATGCTTATCTGAAAAGCCTGGCTTCATGCCCACAGCAAGGACTCAATATCTAATGAAAATAAGAGCATCCCAAAGGACAGAAGAGTTAACCTCAGCTGCAACCACTCACAGAACCTGTGAACCAAAAAGAAACATCATCTGGCCCAGACCTGTCATCTAACATCAGCAAATTCAGGAAGGCCCAAACAAATTCCAGAGTCACACACATAGCTGGTCATCGGCAGAAATTCTATACTCTCTACTCTCCACCCTATTACTTAACTGACAACAAAGAGGATATATCTGGACAAAACAAAATAAAAACCATTTGCCACTGAGGACCATTTCATCCTGAGCTTTCATTGTAAGGATAACCAAGACAAGGTTTAACTACGCAGTCATCCAAATAAATGTCAAAGCAACTCAGTCTCAGGGCTCATTTCCTTATTCCTTCTCTTAGGGCTACCACACAACAAATTAGTCAAAGAGTCAGATTCTTCTTTACAAAAGAAAAACGCAGCTGCGTGCTCGGCCCTCTCTGCAACAGGAACCATGAGGGGGCTCTGGCCCTCTGCGAGAGAACGAGGCACAGTGATGTGGATTCATCAGGTCCTGCAGGACAGCAGCACGCAGAAACTACAAGAAGCTGAAGCAGACTTATTCAGATGCAGAAATCCTGTTTTTGTAAGGCTCAACTCTTTCGTATTTAATAAAGAATGGAAACATCTGGACTGAAGTAGCATTCATGCAATTGTTTGGACTAAGAAAATTGTCTATTTTCCCAGTAAAACTTTCCCCAAGGAAACTGCAGAAGGCAGTTCTTTCATACGACACAACACTTATAAACTCTTTTAAGAACAATGTTGCATTTAGGTGGACAAGGGCTTTCATTCAGCCCACGTTCACTAGGCATCCATCCTTGCCAGGCACTGCTATTTACCTTCCTAATGGGAGCAGAGACCACAAAATAAGTAAAGAGGATAATAAGCGGGAGACAAGGGTCAAGTCCAGTTCTACACAGAAGAGACAGGGCAGGCTGCACTGAGGTGACACCGGCTGAGGCCTCAGCTTGTCTTGCCTGATGAAGGCATTTTCTCCAGCGGGCGTGCAGGTGTGTTCAGTCGGGTCTGACTCTTTGCGACACCATGGGCTGTAGCCCACCAGGCTCCTCTGTCCATGGGATTTCCCAGACAAGAATACTGGAGTGGGCTGCCACTTCCTTCTCCAGGGATCTTCCCGATCCAGGGATCAAAGCTGCATTTCCTGCACTGGCAGGAAGATTCTTGACCACTGAGCCATCTGGCAAACCTGCATTTTCTCTAGAGGGAAGAGCAAGTGTGAAGACCCTGAGGTAAGAACATGCTTGGACACGCCTGTCCTTGTTCAGGACAAACAATGGAAAGCAGTGTGGTGGAGACAATGTGAGCAAGGCAGGGATGAATCAGAGGTAAAAAAAAAAAAAAACAAAAAAAAACTGGAAAACCCATCCCCATTTACCTATACAGAAATAATACAAATTCTCTCTGAGTTGGCAAAGGTTCAGCACACCAAGAATAATCTGGGAGGTGAAGCAGGCACTTTTAAATGACACTGGTGAGAATGCTGATTGGACAGTCAGTCCTTTTTGAACATTATTTGACCCAGTAATTCCTCTTTTAAGATTCAATTCTTGAGAACTGACTAGAGATCTAAAGATCTGTGTACAGAAGAATGTTACTCAAATTACTCATAACAAAAAAAACTGATTCCGCAATGTTTAATTATCAGCTATTGGGGCTTCCCTGGCAGTTCAGATGGTAAAGAATCTGCCTGCAATATGGGAGACCTTGGTTCGATCCCTGGGTGGGGAAGATGCCCTGGAGAAGGGATGGCAACCCACTCCAGTATCCTTGCCTGGAGAATCCCATGGACAGAGGAGCCCAGTGGGCTGCAGCCCATGGGGTCACAAAGAGCTGGACACAGCAAGCGACTAATACTTCTACTTTTTCACAATTATGACAAATGGTCATAATGCCATATGGTACCCTATAATGAGAACGATAATCGGGGGGAAGGAGGTTGCAGAATTCTTAAAATGGGAAATGTTCATTGATATGATGTTTATGAGAAGCAACAATGAAAATGTTTACAGTGGTTATCTCTTAGTATTATTTCCTTTTTAATCTCTCCATTTTCCAAATTTTCCTCAGTAAGCATGTATACTTTTATAATGAAGAAAAACAATGATTTTTTTAAATGGATTTGCTGGTATGAAACCCAAATGTATTGACAGGTACAGCTTAGTTACCTTGTAAGTGTGATCTAGAGTGATTTCTTCAGAGTGAACCAGGCAAGGCTGTCCTGGGAAAGATCTCCGGAAGCAAAACAAAAACACCGAGACTGAGGACCCTACCCTGCTGATTCGTGAATAACCTATGAAGGACCCGTAACAAAGCTTCTTGGGAGGGAGACGAGGAGCTTAGTTTGTATCACTGACAGACTAGATATTTAGGCTAAAGTACTTTAAATCCCCTTCAAAATTAAACCTTCCTCATAGACCAAGCAATAATGTGAAAAAAGAGAATCTGGGCCTCAAGAGAAGAACATTAAGCCATGAGTCAGAAAATACACTGTAGGCCCAGTTTTGAGCAAATCTCTAGTCTGTGATCTCCTTGTGACTGTTTCTTCATCAGTAAAATCAAGACGACTACTACTAACCTAAGCATAATTTGCAGCCATGTTACAACGATGAAATGAGAAATAACAGTCAAAGTGGTTTACGTTATAAAAACATAATGATTCTAATTACAAGTAAAACATTATCATTAAACTAATATTTGACTTACAACGTACAGATACAATAAGCCTTAGCATTATTCCATTTTGATGAATAAGGTATGCCTACTAGAACACTGGTGTGTTACATACTCTGAATGTTGTATTATCAATTACACACACATCACACTGATAACGGTGTATCTCAGGAGGAAAAACGATCGTATGTACTCACATTTCTTGTCCACACTAAGCGGTCTGTGTTATAACCCATCATGTTCATGAGACAGGTCACAAAGAAGTTCCACTCTGAGTGATCACTGGGCCCTCCGGGGGCACTATGGACACTGTACCACTTGACGAGCATCTGAACCGCTATTTCTTTCGGCAGAATGAACTTAATTGCTTGCAAACAAGTTTGTACTATAGAAAGCAAAGATTAATTTTAGTATGCTTCCTAGGCATGCATTTCTTTTCCCCTTTTACTAAGGTTTTTAAATCACTGCTATATAAAGGTCAAGCACTATGAAAAGGGAACTGCCATTAAAGGGCTGGTGGGACGCAAACCTGACCGAGCCAGTCATCTGACTCTGAATTTAACAGGGCTTGTGAGAGGTCTCAGAGCAGTGTTTTCGTCATCAATTTGGGGTCAGAAATAGAATAACCACATAGCCCAGGTTACCTAAGACAGAACTGACTGACATCTGTGGCCCCAACAATTATTAACAGCTTCCCATTTTTGCTCTCAAAAATGTCCTAGTTTGGGTAATGAATTAAAGATCATTCTAACAAAAACACAATTTCTACACTAATAAATTCATATAAAATATTATTTCAATACTTCAGTAAATATACAATAATGAACACATACATCCTCAAAAACATTCACCTAGCTTTAAAATATGCTGTAAAAGATCAAACATTCTGGTCAACCAAAGCTTTATAACTTTTCATTATTTCTGACAGCCCTGTTTCTACGGTGTTTTACATGCTGTCTTCAACAGATCAGTCAATACCACGTCATCTCCATCCTTCTTATTGGCCAATACCATTAGCATGACAATCAGTTACAGCGCCACGCTGTCACAGCGACTCCCGCAGGGTGGCAAGGGCTATCGCTATGAAGAGGCCTAGGTCTGCTTTCGGCAAGAAATGGCCCCGACCCGCAATGTTTTTGTATACCCACATAATCTCTTTAGCGGACTTTTTCCTTCCCTTCCCAAATCCACTGTTACCAAAGCCCATCCTTAGCAGTATATGCTTTTTCTCATCAATTTGCTATGTGTGCACACACAACCAAGGCTGGAATCAAATGAAACCAATGTCAGAAAACCAGATAACCAAGTTTGTCATGGTTGAGTCCAAAATCAGTGTAAACCAGACACCGACTGAGGTGCTGAGGAAAGTTTTATCAAGTACAAAACCTTCTGTGCACAAACTATGTGACTTCTATTTGCTCCTGCCAAGAGTAGGATTTCACTTTGTTTTATTTATTTTAACTAATCCATTAATTGTTTTTATATATTTTGGTTAGGCTTATATTTCTTGAGATCACTGGCTAAATACCCTTTAGAAAGGCAAGGCAACTCCATACCAACTCAGAATATCATCTACCACACTGATGAAGAGTACTTCCTTAAATGAGAAAGGCACTCCAGCCCACCTGGCAAATTCCAGAGATCACAAAATCTGCCAACATTCTGCACTAGAAGTTGGATTTTGAAACTAACAGACATCCTGAATTTTCTTACATCACACAGGCATTGTTTTCTTAACTTACATTTGTTGGCAAATCTTTTCGATTACATGATTTTCTTTAGTATTTAACGTTCAGAAATATTCTCCACCTAGTACTTTCCAAATTGCATTTCAATGATAATTCAAGCAGACTCTGATTTTATCAAAATACTTCTGAGTGTATTTTTGCTAAAATGTTAAGTTTTCCTCAAAGGCAATTATGTTAATTTCTCAATTATTCTTAACCATTGAGAGATTATTTTTGGATTAAAAACCATCAAATATGCCAAAAACTGTTTTAGTTGCTTGGGCTTGTTTCTCAGACTTTCTTGCAAGAGGCATGTCCACATGCTACAATCTCACTGCACGGCTTCCTCCTCCTGAGAAAGCTCACAGAGGTGGAACCAGCACGTGCTCCCGGGCCCCAGCCTTGGCGCGCACACAGATGGGCCGCACAGCACTCAGCAGCGCGTCACAGCTTCTCAGCACAGGAAGAAGGCCCATCCCGTGGCTCCAAAACAGCGAAATGTTTAAAGCCCCAATTATTAATGTATATCAACAATCACTCCAAATCTTTTAAATCAAACTAAGAACACATGAACGTAAGGTTTGATCCTCAACCATACCTAATTCAGAGGTGGCAATTTCAGGAATAGTGATCCTCACCATGGAGCCATTACTCAGTTCCTAGGGAGAATACAGAAACAAATCAGGGCAAGTGAATACAATCTGTTCATTCTAAATCTCTGGATGTCTAAAAAATAGCTGATGCTTAACAAGACTGTTCGCCTGTCAAAGAAAAATGCAATAAAATATACGAAAAATAAGTAGTATTTTTTTCAAACAGAACTGAATACTTTGAAATTTCAGACACAATAAATGTCCTTATTTATAAGACATTAACAAGAACTCTTATCTTTAAACAAAGTGCCTAATTTTCATATAGACACTAAGAGTCACCATCACCAAAAGTCTCACTTTAAACAACAACAACAAAAATATGTCTATATTAAAATTCAACTGAATGAACAAGTTTTGTATCCAATACACTTTTTAATAATATAGAAACTTTAGAAAAAAGCTGGATGAAACTACTTTAAAGAAAAATAGGGCAAAAAAATGATGTATTACAAGCGCTTTTAAAAAATCACATGAAATATTTGTTTCCACTTTTCAGACAAAACTTTGCATTCTGACAAACTTTACATGACAGCCATAATTCTTGGAAAGCTATCCTGCCTTTTAAAAATAAATGTGCACACTTACTAGCGTTACCCTGTTACAGACAGGGTCTCTTATAGAATGAATGTAAGTCCCGAGCTGTTGGAAAGTACAATCCTCAGTATAGAGAGAATCATGAAGCTTTGAAGAATCCCTCAGCTCTGGAACTGGGGACACCAGAACCTGTACAGGGCCATAAATACAACACGTGAGGCATTTTTGAGAAATTAGGATGAAGAAATTACATGTCTTGTTTGCATATGGTCTAACAACTGTCCACAATGACTTTACACCATTCTGAGTATGACTAAGTAGCCTGTACCAAGGTCCCCACCAAGAGCAACTATAAAAAGTCAATAAAAACAGGACATCTGATCGATGGCACTGGAGAGTTGTGGAGATAACCTGGACTTGAGGGCCCAACATCAAGAGAGAAAGGAATCAAAAGTAAGTGGCCCCACAGTTTAATACCACTTGGGATCTAATACCACCTGGTCTATCTTTAATCCCAAGATAAACCCATCTGAAACACACATCCTAACATTCTTAACTGCATCCTCTAAAACCAACAATGTCTTAGTGACTGTATTCAGAAAGAAAAAGCTCTTTATCCTTTCTTCTTTAAAAGCATGTCAGGTGGAGTGTAAGTCCTAGCTCTACCACTTACGAGCTGTATGTTTTTAGATAAGTAACCGCCCTGTGTTTCCGTGTACACATTTGTAAAACAAGGATTAATATTTTCCTAATAAAGCTGTTTTAAGGGACTAAATGAGTTAGTACACATATAATGCTTGGAACAGTATCTAGTACATAGATAATACTAGAATATCCCACCCCTTGCCCTGCCGCACCCAACAGACCACATGGATTTTTAAAAGTATTCATTCTTTCCTCAGACTTGTTGAGTCTTAACTTGTATGCCAAGAGGTGGAGGTACAGTTATATGTTAGCAATGTTCTGCACTGACCTGCCCCCACGCCCATACCCATGGGATTCCTCTTTACCCGAATGCCCCCTTCCACCTACAAATATTCCATTTGTCCTCCAGGTCCAAACCAAGTCAGACACATCTCTCAGAGTTCCCTGTGCTACACAGTAGGTTCTCATTAGTTATCTTTTAAAAATATGGGACGTTTCACAAATTTGTGTGTTATCCTTGAGCAGGGCCCATGCTAATCTTCTCTGTATCATTTCAATTTTAGTATATTGCTGCCGAAGCGAGCATTAAATTAAGCTTTCTTAAAACAGACAGTACATCTGATTCACACAAGTAAACTGTGAGACCCCCTAGATGAAAAAGAATGCATCCCTCTCCTCACTGTAGCATCCTCAAAAAAGCACCTTACACATCACAAGGGAAGTCACTGTACGTTTACCGAATCATTTGTGTTTAAAAATATTCATATTCTATAAGAATTAGCTAAACTTCCAATTTTACTGTTTTTAAAACAGAAAAAAAGTTAACCATGGAAAAAGCGAATGTTTGACCCAACTTCTCTAAAACTATCGATTTTTGACAACACCTACTCCCCTTCTCACCTCATCCAGGGATCCAAGCAGCTTATTCAGAGGGTTAGTAGGAGTGACACCATCAAGTGGGGTGCTGGGCCGAGGCATCGTGTTGGACATTGTCAGGGAGGGAGCTGGCAGCCCAGGAATAAAAACCTTCCCCACCTGAAAGAATTTAAAAATGTGGGGAAAAAATATTAGCTTTCATGTATCATGTTCTTCAATGAAACATTAAGGCATGTAAGCATGTATTTCTTTTGCTATTTCAAAGTTTACGCTCGCCACACACAACTGAAAAACAGGGAGAATTAAAACTTCAATAACATATCAAATTCCACCATCCAACTACAAACATCTTGACATAAACTCTCTTAGTCTGATTCCTCCTTTTCATTACTGAGAACTTTCTGAAGGCAGGGAACGGGGGGAGCGTTAACACAGTTAAGACATTAAACGGAACTCTAGCCTGCCACACCCTCTTTCACCTTACTGGAGGTGAAGACAGCAGGCACATCAGGCTTTCAGAGAGCATAAGCATCAGTCTCACTAAGTCTCCTGGCAGAGAAAAATAAGCCTCAGTATGTCTTGGGGCCAAAAGGAATTAAGCTGAAGTGACACTCAGGAAATTAAACCCAAGCTAGTCCAAACTGCGCTCTCCAGCTTGCAGTCCATCATAAACCCTCAAACACTTCCTCCTCAGAAAACCCGACATAAAGTCCTCACTGACCTGAAAAGAGTGAGTCAACAATCATGCTAATCGCTCTCTCTTTTAAGTATCCATAGGGTTCTCCGGAAAACAACACGGAAGTTCACATCCACAGTCTGAAAACTTTTTTTTTTTTTTAAATTGGTTTTTTGGGGGCTCCAAAATCACTGCAGATGGTGATTGCAGCCATGAAATTAAAAGACGCTTACACCTTGGAAGAAAAGTTATGACCAACCTAGATAGCATATTCAAAAGCAGAGACATTCCTTTGCCAACAAAGGTCCGTCTAGTCAAGGCTATGGTTTTTCCTGTGGTCGTGTATGGATGTGAGAGTTGGACTGTAAAGAAGGCTGATTGCTGAAGAATTGATGCTTTGAACTGTGGTGCTGGAGAAGACTCTTGAGAGTCCCTTGGACTGCAAGGAGATCCAACCAGTCCATTCTGAAGGAGATCAGCCCTGGGATTTCTTTGGAGGGAATGATGCTAAAGCTGAAGCTCCAGTACTTTGGCCACTGCATGTGAAGAGTTGACTCACTGGAAAAGACTCTGATGCTGGGAGGGATTGGGGGCAGGAGGAGAAGGGGACGACCCAGGATGAGATGGCTGGATGGCATCACTGACTCAATGGACGTGAGTCTGAGTGAACTCCGGGAGTCGGTGATGGACAGGGAGGCCTCGTGTGCTGTGATTCATGGGGTCCCAAAGAGTCAGACACAGCTGAGCAACTGAACTGAACTGAACTGAACTTTACTAAAACTCTGAGAGTTAACAAACCTGACCATACATTAATTTTAAAACTACACTTTATAAAACTTCAGTTAACCTTTTCTCCTTTTATTAAAAAATAGTTTATCTACATTCACTGAAGCTTCCCCAGCTGCACTGTGTTCATAATGCCAATCCACCTAATGACCATGAGGCCTAGGCCTCCAAGCTGCTGTTGCTTAATCGCTGTCATGCCCAACTCCTTTGCAACCCCATGGACTAAAGCCCACCAGGATCCTCTGTCCATGGGATTTCCCAGGCAAGAAAACTGGAGTGGGTTGCCATTTCCTTCTCTGGCCATCTTCCCGACCTGGGGATCAAACCTGCACCTCCTGCATTGGCAGGCTGGTTCTTTATCACCACCAGGGAAGTACTCCAAATAAGGTTCAACATAAACCAAAGGGTTCATTTTCAATTCTTACAGAAATCTTCTGCTAAATCCCACAGTCACGAGGCAACAAATTTTAAATATCAAACTAGCACTGAAAAATAATAATTAAAGAAGCAGGCCCACCAGCAGCACGGGGCGCTGCGTGCTACGTACCCGCACCACCCCTGTATACAGCACCAGGTTTCCACTGCTCTCCAGGACCAGCATAGTGTCTATCTTCTTGAAAAAAACAAAAAGCAAAAAAAGTGTTTTTTCCAATTGTGCAAATTATAAAGTACAGAGATTCCCAACTTCTCAGGAGCTCCGCCCGCATTTACCTCCACTGGCGCTGCGTCCTTTGCCTGGATGTTGGTGACAGAGCCGAAGATGAGCTGTGCTTTATCATTACTCTCCTGAAACTTTACACATCTAAACGTTCGAATCAAAAAACAGACACAGCATTGATACATGCAACAGACCTGCGCGCATACTCAAGTCAAGGCTATCAGGCTGACTGGTAACTGCCCGTTTCAGAAGGTTACTTACTGCTGGGCTCCGTTTATACGACACCTTCAATGACAAATGACAGAATCACAGAGACAGACAGATCAGCGGCTGCGGGGGTTGGGGACAGCGGGAGGTCGGTGTGACGCGCACGCTTAGTCTCTCGGTCGTGTCCAACTCTTTTGCAACCCCATGGACTGTAGCCCGCCAGGCCCCTCTGTCCCCAGGATTTTCCAGGCAAGAAGACTGGAGTGAGTTACGATCTCCTCCTTCAGGGGATCTTTCCGACCCAGGGATCGATCCTCTGTCTGCTGCATCTCCTGTGGCAAGAGGGTTTTTTACCAGCGAGCCACCTGGGAATTCCAGGGTGTGGAGTGTGTGACCCAAGGGTAGCCAGCATGAGGGAGACCCGCGAGGTGATAAAGAAGTTCAGAATTTCGACTGTGGTGTCTACACACAGCAACACGTGAGAAAACGTCACTGAATCGCACACACACGCACACACGCACAAGTGAGCACATGTAAACCTGACGGTCTGAACGAGGTCTGTGGACTGTACTGGCATCAGTTTCCTTGCTGTGGTAATGCACTGCAGTTATGCAAGACGTTACCTCTGGGGGGACAAGTACTACATTACAACTTCCTATGATCTGTAATCATTTCAAAATTAAAGGGTCCATCACTGGCAAATATATGAATACATATTTCACCTAAAGATAAACACATAGCTAATAAGCACATGAGAAGATGTTCAACATCGTAAGTCATCAGGGAAACGCAAATTAAAACCACTTCAAACACACCAGAATGGGTACAAAGAAAATAACAATATCAAATGTTGTCAAGGATGAAAAATTGAAACACTCAAAAACTGCTGGACAGAATGTAAAATGGTACAGTTTAGTTGTTTTAAAACAAATTTAGCAATTTCTTTAAAAGCTGACAATGAGTCCTCTTTCCAGCATCCTTCCGTGCTGCCAGAACGGTGCGTATGAATGTCCCGGCTGACGCTCTCAAGAGTGTCAACAATGCCGGAAAGAGTGGTAAACGCCAGGTCCTCATCAGGCCGTGCTCCAAAGTCATCATGAGGTCTCCGAGAGTGATGATGAAGCACAGTCACACTGGCGAACTTGAAATCACTGATGATCACAGGGCTGGGAAAACTGCTGTGAACCTCACAGGCAGGCTAAGTAAGTGTGGAGTAATCAGCCCCAGATTTGATGTGCAACTCAAAGATCTAGAAAAATGGCCGAATAACCTGCCCCCACCCCGTCAGTTTGGTTTCGTTGTACTGACAACCTCAGCTGGAATCATGGACCATGAGGAAGCAATGAAAACACACAGGAGGGAAAATCCTTGGATTTTTTCTCCAGGGATGTAATACATACAAATAAAATGCCTCAGAGGACCCCCCACCCAAAAAAAAAAAGCTGACTGAATTTATCGTTTGATCCACTCCTAGCTACCTACCTACCTATGTACATGAATCACACATGTCCACACAAAGATTCTGGCTCCTATGATCACAGTGCCATAACTCACAACAGTCAAGAGTAGAAACAAGCCAAGTGTCCATCAACCACAAAACGTGGTACTACACGGTGAGAGGAATGGCATGTTTACGCATGTTACAACGTGCGGGTCCTAAAACATGCCAAGTGAAAGAAGGCAGCAGACTCCAAAGACTGTCTACTGTATGATTCTATCTGTATAAAACGTCCAGGAAAGGCAAACTTGCAGGGGCAGAAAGCCTACCTTCTGGAGGCCTGAGGTTGGGAACGGGAACACAGACTGACTAAAGTCAAGCACAAAAGATCTTTCAAAAGTGACAGAGGAAGTTTTAAAACTAGCTTGTGGTGACGTTGCACAATTGTAAATTTACTAAAAATCATTTAACTATACACTTAAAACATGTTAATTTTATGCTATATAAATTATTTCAATAAAGTTATGATGAAAAAAAAAAGAGAGAGAGAAAGAAGAAGAGAAAGAACAGCCCTAGAGAGAAGCACAGGTCCCATCCCTGGGTCAGGAAGACTCCCTGGAAAGGGAAATGGAAACCCACTTCAGCACTGTTAACTGGAGAATCCCATGGACAGAGCAGCCTGGCGGGCAACAGTCCAGAGTCATAGAGAGTCAGACACAACTGAGCGACTAAGCACTAAGCACAGATTTATTTACACGGGTTAAACGAGAAACATAAGCACACTTACCGCAGCTGGAGCTCAGACTCTACTAAATAGCACAAGAACTTCTGCCCACAGAGGTCAGATGTAATGAAAACTTTGGAGGCCTGTGAATTTCTCTTCCTGTAATAGATATATTAATAAAGAAAATGGTGGCACTGGCTTAAAAATCTACCTCAGATATTAATAAAAAGTCTTTGAAAATACAAGAAATACTAACTGGGCCAAGCGATAACCTTGAAGACATAAGAGCTCTTCTAAGAACTGAACTTCATCACCTCTAAGATTCTTCTCAGCTCTGACTGAGTCCACTACATAGCTTTTTGGGAGAAATTACAATAAATGGAATCATTACCTACAGACTTTTAAATTCTACACTATGCTAGTTGTCTACTGCCAAAGTAATGCAAACTTAAATTCCTATCTCTTACAAGGTCTAAGGGGTCACTTTATAACATGACCTCTCCAATCTATCCTTACTCTCTAAGATTAGGTTCCACTTCACCTCTCTTTTTTTAAACCATACCCCCAAATTCTCTATTCTCAAAAGTTTCTTTGCAGAGCAGTGCAGAGGACTGGAACTGTGAAATAAGCATCTGCAATATATCCAACTTAGCAATAAGGTATTTAAGGAGAAATGACTTTTTCTTTTAGTGACAGTATTTTCTTTCCATTTTAAATTTGGGGCCATACAATGCAGCACATAGGATCTTAGTTCCCTGATCAGGGACCGAACCTGTGACCCCAACCCCCACCCCACATTGGCAGCATGCAGTCTTAACCACTGGATCACCAGGGAAGTCCCCAAACAAATGATTTTTAAATACAGGGAATTTTTATGTTATATATAAGGAACAAAAATGGAACCTACTTCAACCCTGCACTCACATCTCCACTTTCCTCCAAGTATCCCTGAGCTGCTGGCCTAAGAGCACAGATGTGGCCTCCACCTCACTGGCGCCCCAGTGCAGCCTAGCTGATAATCATCACCTTCTTTCTCTCCAGGGCCTGTCTCTCCTCCTGAGCTCCCAAGCCCCAGGGCCCCTCTCTCCTCCTGAGCTCCCAAGCTGATAATCATCACCTTCTTTCTCTCCAGGGCCCGTCTCTCCTCCTGAGCTCCCGTCTGGCTCCTTGTTCCATCAGTCACTTCCTCTTCCCCGTATTTTCAATGCTCTCCTGCTCTGGGTGTGTCATCTTTGCAGCCTACTCTCACTTTAAAATGAGTCTTTCAATACACAGATGTACTAAAACATCAGATTATATGAAGGACTTACTGGCTGCTTAGCTGACTGTAAAAATGGTAGCATGGTTTGGTAAAAAGTGTCCTTACTCTCTAGAGAAACACCCTGAGGTATTTAGGGGCAAAGAGGAAGATGAATTTTCTCTAACATAGTTCAGGAAAAATGAAACCCTCCCTGGACCCTGAGGTGCCCTCTAGCTAGTTTTGGACCCTCATTCCCACTCAAAGGACTCCGTGGACAGTCCGTGCATCCATGCTCACCCCTCCAGTCCCCAGTGACGTTTTCCACCCCATCCCACTACACCCTACCCCACCCGAGGTGCTCTGGACAAGGCCGCCAGGGAACTCACTGGCAGCAGGCGCCGCCCCTCCGGGCCCACCGTCACCGCCACACTTCACCAGCATCTGACGCACTGACACCTTCGTCTCAAGCCTCCTCTCTTGTGTTCCATGACTTGTCCTGCTGCTTCCCCCGCCTCACCTCCCTTGCTCTGTCTGTCTGCAGTAACTTTATCTCTATTCACCAACCTCCTCCCCAAACATTAAGTTCCCAGGACTTCAGTCCCTAGCCCTTTTTGATTCTACACAGCCTGGTTTTAACTATTCAGAGGTCACAGACTGGGAATCTAATGAATGTTAAACCCTCTCCTAAAGAAAAGGCCTAGACACCACACGTACCTTTGATTACTATCTTTGATCCCAGAGGGTTACCAGAACCCTGTTCATCCACAGGCCTCCAGGAACCCCAGGAACCCAACCTCTACACACAACCTCTACATCCTCCATAAATTCCAATCCACCTGTCTTGCCTCAGTCGCCACTGTTATGTGACTGCTCTTCCCCTTGTACTTATGACCCACACATAAAGCACCTCGTTTCAGCTTTCATGAGACAGAGCAGCCCAAACGGCTCTCTCTCTCCAACTCCTCTTTCTCAGCCCTTTCCCCTTCTCCTACATAAACAAACTGACAGTATTTTTAATTCCTGGAACATACCACACATTCACACTTCCTAGCTTTTCTCCTGATCCCCTCTAACTACTGCGCCCTGTCCACTTACCCACCCGGAAAATACCCAGTTGTCTTTTCAAAGCCCTGTCTGCACATCTGCAGTGCCACCACCCTCCAGATGTCTCTTTTTGAGGACAGGGACAGTGACCTGCTTGCTGATAAACCACAGCCACTAGCACACACTGGCACTGACTGAATGAATGATTAAAGAGAAGATAAAAGGAGGAAGACCATGTAGAATGGAGGTCTAGCGGTGCTTCACAGAAGAACAGCTGATACTCAGCTAACAAAGACAAAACTTCAGAAAAATGCTATAAAACCCCAAGTTGCCTAAACTACACAGGTTAACTGTTTTTCCCTAAAACAGCAAACACTTCAAACGGGAGAGATTACTACTACAAAGTTAAGGAAGAAATAGCAAATGACAAAGGAATATTTTTATGATCATCTTAATATCACTAATATTCTCTACTGAAACTTAGGTAGCCTCTTATATTTCTATGCATTTTTGTAAGTATTTGTAACTGCTTATAGCAAGAACCTTTACATAGACTATCAAGTGTTTTCTAAAACTTTTAGCATCATTTTTCTTTCAATATAAAAATATATCCTCCAAACCTCAGGCGCGTAATCGTTTCTGTCCATAAGTGGTCGATACAAAGCTCAGGAACAATGGGCTCTGTTTCTGGTGCAAGAAAGGAGCCATTAGAATTACTGCTTGGAGAATGAGAAAAACTGTGTCTCTTTGGAGACTGATTATGGCTTGAAAGGTTGAACCTTTGCACCCCTGAGAACGAGTATACTCCTAAGGCAGGGGAATGCGCACGACTGCAAAACAAACAGAGAGAAGAGGGCACCATGAGTAACAATGCAGGCTGACACGGCGCACTCTCCAACAGAGCTTTCCAACCCTATGTACTCTTGCAAGCATTCAGGCAGAAACCCAGTCAGAAATACAATTAAAAAACAAAAAAAGGAACAGCTACTTACACGGCTTGTTAACACGCTTTATTATAGTCTAAAGATTTAGAACTCCTGCTGGAGTAACTCTTTTTTTAACTGAAAATCAGTTCATCTTCTGCCTCAGAAAAGGAATCGCTTAGATTATTCAAAAGAGTCTAAACTATGTTCTTAGGTACTCAGACATACACATATGAACAAAACCCAGATTATATAGATACTAATAAAAACCAAAGCTACAGCAAACTAAGCCAAAAGAAAATAGTACCAAAATATCTCTAGAATTAACATTCACCAAACTGCTGCCAAGGAGTGGTAACAATGCGGCACTCTTAACAACAAGAATTGGCAGCTTCTAAATATGACTCACTGGCAAGGCAACACAGTAGGCCTGGAATCTTGGTAAAAGTAGCTTAATGGGCATACTGCTTTTTTTTCTAAAAGGTACTCAGGAGCTGTCAAGAGAAATTTTAAATGCTCCCAATCACAACAGAAAGTTTAAAAAGAAGGTATCTTTTTCTTGAGACTTCTTGTTTAAAACAAGGAAACACGGCCACACTGAAGTCCCACCTGAGAGCTGCCATGTTGGAAATGGAAGGTGAACGGGAGTGCAGGCTGGGCGAGGAGGCGGAGCGGCTCTGGCTGTGGATGGAGGAGTAGTTCTGGAAGGGGGACGCCACGGGGGAGTCGCCCTTGGAGAGGCTTCTGAGGTGTGCTGTGAGCGAGCTGCTAGTAGCCACGTTCTGGGGGGTGGCCCCCTGTTCAGAGAACTTTAAAACAGCATTGCCTTCCTTAAGTCAAAATGAAGGGGGACGGGGAGATAATAATTAGATTAGGAGGGCATTTTCCTTGCAGGGTAGTTGCCAGTTATTAAAGAGAAAACATCTTTTTTCCTAAGATTCTCAATTTATTTCACAATTGAGTCTTCTAAAAACATACAAATATCACACGTTAACACACATATATGGAGTATAGAAAGGTGGTGTGCTGCTGGTGAGTCTATTTACAGGGCGGCAGTGGAGACGCAGGCATGGGACAGCCTGCGGACACAGCGGGGGAAGCGGGGCGGGGGGCGGGTGGAGAGAGGAGCATGGAACATACACGCTGCCACACGTAAAACAGAGCCCGTGGGGGCCTGCTGTGCGACTCAGGGAGCTCACACTGGGGCTCTGTGACAACCTAGGGGGCGGGCTGGGGTGGGAGGAGGGAGGCAGGTTCAAGGGGGAGGGGACATATGTATGCCTACGGCTGGTTCATACTGAGGTATGGCAGAAACCGAGAGAATGCTATAAAGCAATTATCCTCCAATCAAAAATAAATTTTTAAAATAATTTTTAATGAGTGGTAAAAAAAAAATATGCAGGTTTTCAGCATTAACTATCTTTTTCTGTTAAGAAATGACTTGCCTTCACCCTTACCTCTGGTTTGACTCTCCGGAGAGCCCACACAGAATGCAGACCTTGAACAGTGTCATAGGTCATGACAATGGAGGGATCGGTGTGGAGAAAGACAATTTTCATCGCATGGTCTACAACATACTGTACCCGTGATGAACCAAAAAGACCTTAAAGATAAAACAGAAATAATCAAGTATAGGACAATGGGCTTCACAAGACTGTTTATGAAGTGACTTCTTGCAATTCCTAAAGACATAGAGAAATGAAGGTTAATTAAGGCATAAAATCCATTAATCTATTAATATGACATAATTAACTCTCCATTTTTAATACATCTACTTTGGGCATCAATTTCTTCAAACATATTAAAGGTGAGAATGTTATGAGCTTTTATATCACACACATGTACTTAAATGTTAATGAAGTTAAGCCATTAAACTCATCAACCACAGGTAAAAGGTCCATGATTCCTTCAATGACTGACTTATTCATAAATTTTAATCAACTATTCTGCCAAATCTGACTTCCTTAGTGGTTCTTTTCTTTTGTATGAAATCTGTCCTCTATGGTAACCATTCAAACAGTGCTGAACAATACACTACTGTTTCTGTTTTACTGGAAAGACAGGCAAAAATAAGTTTTTTCCTAGTGAGTTCAGCTTTTACATCTATAGTACCGCAAACAAGTTCCTATTTCCTTATTTGACAGTTTCTGAAATGTTTTCCTCTCAATTAAAATATTTTAAAAATTTAAAAGAATTGGGTTATAAAATTAAGAAGTACATTATAAAGAAAGAAAAATCACTCATAATTCCACTCAAAATAACTATTACTAAAATATTTAGGCACATTCCTCCTAGTTTTGTTTTCCTATACAAACATATTTTTTGTTCTTACAAAATTAGAATCATATTGCATTTAGTTCTGTACCTTACTTAACATGAATAAGCAATTCCTGAGATTATCAAATATTATTCAAAAACATGAGCAATAATGGCTGCATACCATTCAACCATTTGCTCTGACATGTGTGCTTAGGTTGTTTGTAGTTGTTAGCAGTATAATATAGAATAACCAACAAACTTTTTCTGTGTAAGACCAAAGAGTAAATAGTTTAGGCTTTGCAGACCACAAACTGACTCGGTAGCGTAATTTAGTTCGTTTTTTCCTACAACCTTTTTAAAAGGCTGAAACCACTCTTAGCTCATAACGCTTAGGAAAATAAGCTAGATCTATCTGTAGTTTGCCAAGCCCTGATAGAGAAGATAAACATCTCAGTGGTATTTCAGAATATATACTTGGGACTATGTCCTTAAAACTGGTTAAAGAACGTAATTTTTTTTTTTTAGCCTTCAAGTATCATTACTCATAATAATCTATGTTTGGTCACATTTAAAATTTTAAACTAAGCATCTAGAAATACGTCTAGAAAATATTAAAAAATTGAGCCCCAGAAAATTATATTATGAGCAGGGTAAGTGAAATATTAAAATTTACACCATAAAGGTCTAAGGCCCTCCATTTCTTTTTTCCAGAGAAAAGAAACAATTTTAGTTTATCTAAGTACTGTTCATTTATTATTAATTACTGAGAAACAGAGTACAGAGTCATCTACAGGTAAGTTAGAAAATCTATCACTATTCCTGGCTTTTTTTTTTTAAATACTTATTTGATTGTACTAAGTCTTAGCTGCTGCATGTGGGATCTAGTTCCCTGACCAGGGATTGAACTCAGGGCTTCTGCGTTGGGAGTGCGGAGTTTTAGCCACTGGACCACCAGGGACGTCCCCTGGCTCTATTTTTACTGAAAGAAGAGTTGTTTAAAGTCAATACCAGGATATTCAATGAAGTAATTAATATGAATTATTTTCATAATTTTTTTTAATGCTTAAATTATTTTACCTTTATAAAACAAATCAAATTTTCATAACCTCCTTTATGTCCTCCCCACTCCCAAACTCAAATAAGAGTCTACGTAAAAGAATTTATAAAAACACACTTACTCCCAGATTTACAAACAAGCGGCGTGATCTCATCCAGCGGATGCAGCATGCTAAACAGAGTGGGCAAGGGCTCCCTAGTGAAGACAAAGGAACAGACCAGGACAACTCCATCTGTGCATAAATTGTGAACATTCCTGGCAAAGAAATGTCTTCTGCAGACTACAGTCTCAAAGAGCAACCCTCTAAACTCTGACATACCGTTTTTCACAGTATCTTCGGTTTTCTTTCTAGAAATCTCTCTTATGCAGAGTAAGTCTACACACACACACACACACACACACAGAGCACAAACTCAGTGTAGCCCAGGGAGGACCCGCAAGCAGCCGTCACCGCCTTACAGAACCAACCGAGAGAGGGGCGTAAGGCAGTCATGTATTAAAAACACTTTTCTTAGTGGCACTGTGTCTCTGACAGCTAGCAAAGAAATTTAGTCCCCTAGACCTATTTACAAAGGCATGTACTTTAAAAAAGGAAGAAGAATAAATGCTTCAAGTAAATTAAATAGCTGCTTTTTAAGGAGTGACTGAAAAAAAGGGAAAAAAACAGACCTTCTATCTGAACACAGAAAGAGATCACAATATGTAAGCAATCGTCTTCAAACTTATTATCTACTCCTTGCCAACACACTGACAGGTGACTGGATGTTCCTGCCCTTCTGCGAGCTGAGAGCTGATTAGGGAGACAAACTCAACACATTACCACTTACTACACACCTAAGACTAGGAAGCTCTATGTCAACGATTATATACATCAGCTCGTTAAAACTCTGCACAAAACCTAGGAAGTGAAGACATTCTTCTTTTAACAGGTAAGGAAACTAATGCCGAAGCTAATGATTTGCCCAAAGTAACATGATGGAAAAAAATGGCAGAGCTAAGAACTGAGTCTTACTATCTTTAAGCCAAGAGTTTGCTCAGTTTTACTACCTGGGGGCAAAAAGCTGAGATAATTAAGTGCCAAGAGAGAAGTGCCAATAGAACTCCTAAGTGTACACTGATGAGGTGAGAGAAACGGCACCTATCTGCACTGCCAGCACGGAAACTAGCATCACCCCAAACTTTTGGGTGAGCAATTTTACCTAAGAACAGGCAGAAAAAGCCCAAGGAATCATATTCTGATCTGCATACCTGGGTGGGCCTGGAGGAACCTCACACGAAGAGCTGCTTCGTTCAAACAGCAATCCATACTTGGTGGGCCAAACATTTGCAACCTATTTGATAAAAGGGTAAGGAAAAACAGAAGTAAAAGAAACGACTCTTTATAACATGTTTTTATGAAACAATATAGAACATTAGATTTTTCTTCTAATATAAGAGCTTTGCAGACTAACAATCTATAATTCTAACAAGGATATCTAAGAGAAAATCAAATATAAGGAAGAGAAGTTTGATCTAATATTCCCACCAGTGGCTAATATCAGTACTAAAATGTGATTATAGTGTAACGACTGCATCAGGGCATGAAAAAAGACGATGAGAAACAGGAAAAAAACTAATACTGCTCAAGCGGTTGAGTAGAACCAAAGTGATTTCTTACATATGTCACTTAAGCAGAAAACAAAAGAAATTCCCAAAAAAGATTTCACAATTCTCTTCACTAGGTCATTTACTTTTTAGGCAAAGGATGGAAATGGCAAGCAATTACAGCTGCTAAAATTTAGCTGTTTTATTTCAGTAGAAATAACATTTGTGATTATATGATGTGAGAGTAGTAGTACTTCTGAAATCAATTAATTCAAGAATAATCTCCAATAAAACACAAAAAGATTGAAACACTCAGACTTACCTGAAAAGGCAAAGAAGCTATGTAATCCTTTCCTTCTATGGTATGCATGTTGATACATGAGCTTTGCAATATACATATGCATTTTTCCACTTCATCACTACCTGAAAAGGGAGTACAAGATAACATGCATTTTTTTCCAAAACAGATTCCCAAATACAAGCTACAATTTCAATAGCACAAATTCTTTAATGAACAACATAAAAATGCTCAAGTTAAGCCACTATTATATTAGTGGCCACTTATTTTGACTGAAAAAAAAAAATAAGATAAACATTTGGAATCATAAGATCAAATAAAATTTCAAAAAGAAACTTACTGTAGTCCTTATCAGACTTATCCTGTGATATAATGAAGTCACACCACAATGCCTAAAATCAAAACAAAATGCTTACTTAAGAAAATGGTATCTAAATAATAACTTATGAATTAATAATATCTAAAAGTGTCACATACATAACTGTCCCACCTTATCAGCTCAACACATACATATGGGAATAAGGAAAAATTAGATAAAATTAGACTAGTGATAACTATTTTCAGATAAACTATGTCTACTAGTAAGTTTTACGAAGAGAAAAGGGAAGACAAAAATCAACAAACCTACTAGATAGAAGCTTTGAAGCAGAAGTGAATTCAAATAGAGATTCAACCTATAGTAAACCCTGTATCCTATACAAAGCTAAAGATTACTGTAAAAGCTGAAAACTGCCAAGCTGTCTCATAATCTCCAGACTGACCTAATGATCTCATCACTCTCTGACACACCTAGAAATCCCTCCTCAAACGTTCATTTTAAAAATATACGTATGTGTGTGTACGTATATACCAGGAAAACTTTTAAAAACCATTAACCTTTAACTGGCATGCTTGACAATCACATTGAAATTATCTAAAGAACGCTGGACTGGAAGAAACACAAGCTGGAATCAAGATTGCTGGGAGAAATATCAATAACCTCAGATATGCAGATGACACCACCCTTATGGCAGAAAGTGAAGAACTAAAGAGCCTCCTGATGAAAGTGAAAGAGGAGAGTGAAAAAGTTGACTTAAGGCTCAACATTCAGAAAATGAAGATCATGGCATCTGGTCCCATCACTTCACGGGAAATAGATGGGGAAACGGTGGAAACAGGGTCAGACTTTATTCTGGGGGGCTCCAAAATCACTGCAGATGGTGACTGCAAGCCATGAAATTAAAAGACACTTACTCCTTGGAAGAAAAGTTATGACCAACCTAGATAGCATATTCAAAAGCAGAGACATTACTTTGCCAACAAAGGTCCATCTAGTCAAGGCTATGTTTTTTCCTGTGGTCATGTATGGATGTGAGAGTTGGACTGTGAAGAAGGCTGAGCACTGAAGAATTGATGCTTTTGAACTGTGGTGTTGGAGAAGACTCTTCAGAGTCCCTTGGACTGCAAGGAGATTCAACCAGTCCATCCTAAAGGAGATCAGTCTTGGGTGTTCACTGGAAGGACTGATGCTGAAACTGAAACTCCAGTACTTTGGCCACCTCATGAGAAGAGCTGACTCATTGGAAAAGACTCTCATGCTGGGAGGGATTGGGGGCAGGAGGAGAAGGGGACGACTGAGGATGAAATGGCTGGATGGCATCACGGACTCGATGGATGTGAATCTGAGTGAACTCAGAGATGGTGATGGACAGGGAGGCCTGGCGTGCTGCGATTCATGAGGTCGCAAAGAGTTGGACACGACTGAACTGTGTCTTGATATATAAAGCGCCTTTCTTGTAAGTAGAATACAATTGGATATTGTTTAACTGCTGCCTTTTAATTAGGGCAGATAAACATGTATGGTAGATAAGTCATGTATGAATGTGAGAGATCACTGGCTTCAACACTCCTATACAGAAATGCTTTCACACATCATCTAAAATTTGGGAATAATTCACTTTATCCTTCCTAATAAATTGTTGTAAGAGTACAATACTCATCATAAAATAGTTAACGGGGAAATAAAGCAGTGATAAGTGATATTTCAGTGTTTACAAATGAGGAACTTCACATGAATAAAAAGACTCTAAAACCTTCTGTCAATAGGCTAACAATTAATTCAACCATCGAAAATGCTTTCATTTTGCCCCCAACTTGATCCTGTAATCTTTCAATAAGAAAAGCTGAAACGGTACAGTGAACATCTGTCTCACCTAAATCTGACGGTTACTACTAACCTTTTGCGTATCTGTTCATGTGTGCATTCCTATACATGAGGATGTGGGAAGCAGGGAGGTGCTGTTTGAAAATTGCACACATCATCACTTCACCCCTAAACCCGTCCTCATGTATTTCCACCTCATCATCTATTTCCTAAAACTGAAGACGTATTCCTATTAAACCTACAGGCTTAACCTATAAACCATCATACCACTTGAGGAAAAAATGCAATTTTCTACTAGCACCTGATATTTCAGATTTTCTCAAGAATGTCTTTTTTTTTAATATAAATGTATTTCTTTTAATTTGAGGCTAATTACTTCTTAGCACTGTGCCCCCATCCTGAACCCCCTCCCACCGCCCTCCCCCTTCCCATACTTAACACTGTAGCAGGTCTGCCACACACTGGCACGGGTTCGCCACGGGTGTGCCTGTGCCCCCATCCTGACCCCTCCCACCGCCCCCCATCCCATACTTCTTAACAGTGTAGCGGGTCTGCCACACACTGGCACAGGTCCGCCATGGGTGTGCCTGTGCCCCCATCCTGACCCCTCCCACCGCCCCCCATCCCATACTTCTTAACAGTGTAGCGGGTCTGCCACACACTGGCACGGGTCCGCCACGGGTGTGCCTGTGCCCCCATCCTGAACCCCCTCCCACCGCCCTCCCCATCCCATACTTAACACTGTAGCGGGTCTGCCACACACTGGCACGGGTCCGCCACGGGTGTGCCTGTGCCCCCATCCTGACCCCTCCCACCGCCCCCCATCCCATACTTCTTAACACTGTAGCGGGTCTGCCACACACTGGCACGGGTCCGCCACGGGTATGCCTGTGTCCCCATCCTGAACCCCCTCCCACCGCCCTCCCCAGCCCGTCCCTCAGGGCCGTCCTAGTGCTCCGGCCCCAGCTGGTTCTCAGACCAAGACTCAAAGTTCATTTAACGACTTTCAAAAAATACTGCATTTGGTGATGTCCTTTTAGTCTCTTCTAACCTAGAACAGCCCCCATCTTTCTTTCCTGCTCCTTGACTAACTTTTTAAAGAGGCCAGAATGTAGACTGTTCCATATTCTGAATTCATACAATTGTTTTCTTGTAGTGTTTTTTTTTCCTTCTATTTTTAATTATGGAAAATTTCAAATACAAAGTAAACAGAATAACATAATGAATACTCATTAGCCAATAATTATTAACCTCTGGCCATTCTTGTTCCATCTATACCTCCAACCCATGCCTCATCTCACGATACTTTAAAAATTTACCCTCTAGTCCCCATACTTTCTATAACTGGAAGGTTGAACTAGATGCTCACATTATATAATCTGGGGAAGAAAACTGAGAGGATGACAACATACACTGCATTGTAGCTGGAGTATAGTATGCCTTTGTCCCACTATTAATGATGGCAAAGAATCACCTGGTAGAAATGGAGACCAATAGATATCTCTAAAATAGAGATACATCTGCTTCTTTATATTAGCAAGTAATCCAGAGTGATACCCTGGTGCACAGTAATGTCTTTTCATCCAAGAGTGTTACTATTCATTAATAATCCTTTTCTGAATCAATCACTACACTGGAGGTTACAAAATGATGATTTTTTTTAACTCTATCCTTCCATTTTTATTAGCTGGCACTCTTCCACAAATAAGGGAGATAAACTGCATGTCTTCCTAAAAAGGAAGGGCAAACACTTAATTCCTTCTCTTTAATTACCAATTATCAGAACAGACATAGGTGTAATATCTAACTGCAATGAGAGCAAGTAGGTTTTTCTCTCTCTGATTATCACTAGGAAGTACGTATTACTGAATACCTGCAATCAATTATAATCATTGTGTGTTAAAGTAGTCTTTGTACCCTCAATGTCTTAGAAATTTTTGGAGAATAATGAATCTTATCACTCAAGAACAGTGTTTAGAGACTCATTAAGCGGACAAGTTCAGTCGCTCAGTCGTGTCTGACTCTGCGCCCCCATGGACTGAAGCACACGAGAAAGGACAGTGGAAAACTGACTGGCAGAGGGTAGTGTAAAAGGGAGTGATGGTATAGAAAACAAAGGGAGCTTCACACCCAGCTGCTGGGACCACGGTACTGTTTCCATTATTTCTGTTAAATTTTAGGACAAACATTGTTTTTAAGTGATAAATAATCGAATGCTAAAATTCAAATCAACTCACCTGTTGAACAGGACTGTCAACTGTAAACGCTTTATAAACAGCCAGTGCCTGGCTTTTACTTCCTTTGCTCCAGATAACCATGTTTCCAGCCATGTAGAGCTCCTCATCGTAATCCACTTCTTCTCCAATTTCACTGACACCTTTCCTTAACTGCCAGCTCTCCTTAAAAGTTAACACATGCGAGACATGTTTAAGCACTTTTTCAATAGGGGCAAGATTTACTAATTAAATCAAATAACTATCCAGATACAAGTCTCCTCCTGTCTCTTTGCCTGTGGAGTAAGACACAATCCAAGCCCAACTTTCAGAAACTCGGCGCCACTGATTAACAAAGTGGGCTGTCTGGGTTTGTGCGTTATGTATCTCACAGGATGTCATACTATCGTGTCATGCGTCCAAAACACAAGCATGCCTGCAGATCCCAAAGTGAAACCAGCATGCTGGGGGAAACTGAAAAGGTATATCAAGTACAGGGAGAAGTGACGGAGACGGGCAGTGAGGTGCGCGTGGGAATCACTGGGGGAGTTCATCCACAGGGCAGATCTCCCTGCTTCACAGCTACATTCAACTTCTGTCCCTGGGCATTAAAATTAACCGGGAGAAAGAAAGGTTTAGATCGCTAACTACAAAGACTTCCCTCTCCCTGAGATTGTGGTACCCAAGTGGAATAAGGTGGGAAGACTGATTTTCTGAGACGCTAACATCTCATTCCCCTATTTAAGAACTAGGGCAAACATGTAAGTTTTTTCTGCAGCAAGGACCATTTCTAACTCTACCATCTAATCAAACAACATGATATCTGGTCCCCACATACTAAGTGAAAAGAAAGAGGTTTAGACTGGACCACAATCATAATACTTACTATAAAACCATGAGTAACATGTCTAAATAAATGGTTATGGCACCATAATACAATGAAGTCATTATTTTAGTCTTGACTGAAATTACCAAATCTTAACCACTACCCTAGAAATACCATTATACTCCTTTCTCAGTGGCAGGTAGTCTTAAATTACAAGTAGATCGCAACATTCTATGTTTCAAAAATATTATGGGAAAGAAACTTAATGGAACCTTCTGTTTCTCATGGATGGTGACCTCCTGAAGGGATCCCACTAGGCCAGCAGCACCGTCAGAAGACCATAACTCGGAGGCCGGCTGAAGCTGGCGAAGCTGGAGGTTCAGAGCATTAGGGTGATGCTTGCAGTGGTCTCGACCAAAAGGAACAAATTCCTGCAAATCCCCGGCTGCAATCATTGTTGCCCTTTCTTCATAGAAGTTCGACATGGGTTCCAAATATCAACATTATTTCTGTATGAATTCAAACACATTGTAGTCAGCTTCTGGAGTCCAAACCAGAATAAAATGTCATAAAAGTTTACAGAAGAGCAATTAATCCTTAGATGAGTGTCAAATAATCCTACTGTAAGTGTACAGGTCGTTCCAGACCTGCCTCTCAGGTGATCAGTCATTGGCACATTTTAGTTGGGCCCACAGAAGGTTAGCGCTGAAGGCCACCACCAGGCTGAAGTGAGCACTATGTCCTACAACACCTTTCCCGTGTTTCACACTACACACTAGCTTTTCCACATTTCACACATGAAGCATTCAGACAAGTTGCACTTTATAGTCCCATGACTATAACACAACACTATAACATTCTTAACATTAAAGGTCATTTCTGTTCATTTCCGCTGAAACCTAATTTGAAAAACACACTTCAAGGATCACTGGCATGTTGGAATGAAACAAACCAAAAACCCAAAACCTCATATTACTTCTAATTCATCGTAAGTTGAACTACTCCTTTCAGCTGACCAATCCACAAGTGAAAGTGAAAGTCACTCAGTCGGGTTCGACTCTTTGTGACCCACAGACTATAAAGTCCATGGAATTCTCCAAGCCAAAATACTGGAGTAGGTAGCCATTCCCTTCTCCAGGGGATCTTCTCAACCCAGGGACTGAACCCAGGTCTCTTGTACTGCAGGTGGATTCTTTCCAGTGTGAGCCACCAGGGAAGCCTGATCAATCCACAAAAGACCTACTAAACTGTCAAATGTCACCAATAGTTATGACACCCCAGGCGACCAGAACATATAACTACAATCAATTCCAATTTGAGGGCCAAACAAAGGAAACCAAGGCATGAAGAACTCTGGCCATGGGACAGCCATACTTGTAGCAAATTTACGAGTCTTAGTTTTTAATTAATACAATCTATTTAGAGTACAGCTCATCACTATGAACATGTGGATGAGCTGTGGGTGGAAACATGCTCCTTTACTTCCAAAACATTTCTACATACAGTAAGGGACAGCCAGTAAGATTCACTGTATGATATCACAGTAGATAAGGTAGATGCCAGTTTTCTCTCCACGTCAATACCTATCCTAAAAACGGATTTTGTGGCATGTCTAAGCTGAAATCCTCAAACACATATATCAAAACCAACATTTAACCATAGTACCATAAACAGTGTTTGGAACAGCACTCACAATTAAAAGTTTAACTATATTTGACATATCTCTCATCCCATCTGAGGTCTTTTTGGCATCAATAGGGGTTTTTTTTCCTGCACTATCTCAAAGCCCCTGTAATTCTTATGCAGCTCTTCCAGGGTCAAAGTTATTTTGCTGTGAGTTAAATGCTATTCCTGACACAACTGTACGTCATAATCAAAACACTTATCTTTCTCCACTAAAATTCAGAACTGAGAAGACTTGCACTGGGGATATAACTGAAATAGTACCTTATAAAACTTACAAGAAAACAACAAAATTCATTTGGTCTTCCTATCAACAGAATAACAAACAGTAAAGAACTGACTGGAGAGTTTATCCTACTTCAGTTGTGCCATTTTGGAACGTTATTCTATTAAAACTTAGAAAACTACAAAACTATTAATTATAGAGTTATTTTCACAGTACAATATTTTTGTACTATTTACGAGAACATATTTAATACTTTTGCAATCTCCTCAATTTTTTACGTGTTTTTACTTATCAGGGGGCAACATAAAGAGCTACAGATGAAAGTACTGTATTAAACTGATACGCTATAAATCAAGATATCAGCCTTGCTTAATAGCAACAAAAACTACCCTGCCAGAAGTAACCACAAAGCTGCTTCAAGAGTAAATTCGACTAAATCCAAGTGCTCACACAAGGCAACTTGAGCCTCTGCAAAAAAGCAGAGCTTTCCCGGCCCCTCTAGAGTCAGGAGAATCCATCAGGCTAAGAGCTTGAGCCTCAGAACTTCGTTTAAGAGGGGCAAGGGGCCGACCTAGAAGTTGAGACCCCCATGGAAGCTGAGACCCCTTTCGCGCTGAGCTCAGGAAAGAAGCCGGCGCGGAGCCTAACAGGGAGATGCTCCCCGGAAAGCCCAGCCCGCAAACTGGGGTCCCCATGGCTCCAGCGCGCGCTCCGGGCCCGTCCCGGGCTCCCAGCCCTCCCGATCGGCGAGCGGGTAGGCCGGGGGCCGAGTGTCAGGACTAGGGGATACGCGACGAGCCACCAGGCGCGGCGGGCCCGGGACCACACCTGTGTGACTCGGGACGCGTCAGGCGCGGCGAGCCCCGGCTGCTCCCGGAGGCGAGGGGACCGACAGGGCCCACGAGTAGCGGCGGGGACGGTCACGGTGACTCCTCGGCCGCTGCAGCTTCTCATTCCCTCTCCCTCCCCTGTTCCGGAGGAAGGCTGGGCAGCAGCTGAGGACACGACTGCTCACAACAGCAAGGCGTGCGGGAGAACCTCTCACCCGAGACGTTCAAACGGTCGCGTCCATCTTGACTTTCCCGTCGTGCCTGGCGCCGGGGTGGGGCTTCGGCGGGAGCGCGGCGGGCCCGCGGCTGAAGCGCCTGCGCAGTTGCGGGAAGGAGGCTCTGGGCTGAAGTTGCTGGGCTCTTGGAGCTTCTTTTCCCGAAGGCTCTGTGGGCGAAGAATCCGCCTACAATGCAGGAAACACAGGAGAGACGGGGGCGATCCCTGGCTCGGGAAGATCCCTGGAGAAGGAAATGGCAACCCACCCCAGTATTCTTGCCTGGAAAGTCTATGGACAGAGGACGCTGGCAGGCTCCAGTCCATGGGGTCGCAGAGTCGGATGCGACTGAAGGAGTAAGCAAGGGCGCCTTCTGTAGCGCAGCCGCCGTGACCCAAAGCAAGACTACCTCTGCTGGGGTCTGTGCTGGAATGCGACCTTCCTGGTGTCCAGGTCGCCACGTCGTGTCAGTATGAACCTGACCTGCCTCCTGACTATGAACAACATTTTCTGGCCAGTTTCCCTCTCCTCTCCTGACCCCCGAGTGCGAGGTATATGCCTCCAGGCTTGAGGAAGGGTGGGGAATCTACTGGTTTTTCCCTCTACCAGTGCCCTTTAACCTTTCCGACGTCTGAACCCTTTGAAAAGTTGATGAAAATTATGGTGGTTCTGCAATTCATGGGGTCTCAAAGAGTCGGACACGACTGAGCGACTGAACTGAACTGATGGTTGTTCAAGCATTCAGTCTATCCAACTCTTTGCGACCCCACGGACTGCAGCATGCCCCGCTTCCCTATCCGTCACCATCTCCTGGAGCTTGCTCAAACTCATGTCCATTGAGTCGGTGATGCCATCCAACCATTTCCTCCTCGGTTATCCCCTTCTCCAGAGGTCCTCAGTGAAAACATTGCTCCCAATATCTGAGCTCCACAGAACTTCAGCAAGCGATTCGTAGGCCCAAGTTAAAAACTTCTGCTTCACCCCTTCCTCCCTGTCTGTGGAATCAACTGTAGAATATCAGGCTTGTGAAAACAACAACGTTTTTGAGCTGTAATCTCACTGTGTGGCGTTGCTAGATTTAAAGGACTAATAGGCCTAAGAAGTTAAGTCAATCCCTCTGTCGTGTCTAACTCTTTGCGACCCCGCGGACTGTAGCCCACCAGGCTTCTCCGTCCATGGGATTCTTCAGGCAAGAATACTAGAGTGGGTTGCCATTTCCTTCTCCAGGGGATCTTCCTGACCCAGGGATTGAACCCAGGTCTCCCGCATTGCAGGCAGAGGCTTTAACCTCTGAGCCACCAGGGAAGCCCCAATAGGCCTGAGAAGTAAAGTTCAAATACTTTATGCAGAAATATAAAGTTGCCTGAAACTTCTGTGTCTTCACTAAAATTCTCTACTTAGAGTCTCCAGACACACCTCAACCTTGGGGCCTTGGTATATTGGTTCATTCTCATCTCTTTATTTGAAATGTCGACCTTTAGAGTTTAGTTCAAATGCCTTTTTTCAGAAGGCTTTACTCCAACAGGAAGTCTCTGAGTGCCACCATCTCCTGTTGGCCCACCTCAACCACCACTGTGGCCTGGTGCTACGTGAGCCCTATTTCCACCAGCCCTGTGGCCCCCGACACCAGTCACAAGGCCTTCTGCCCTGGCTTCGCTGTGTCATCAGGCCAAAGTCACACTCCCTGGGGCACTGGATTCTCCTGCCACTGCCAGACTTGGAGGAAGTGCCTCCTCACAAGGTGTGTGAGCTGTCTTCTGAAGGGGCTAAAGACATAAACCCGAAAGTGCAGAGAGCAAATTTAGCGTGTCACCGCTGGTCACTCAGTCATGTCCAAGTCTTTGCAACCCCATAGGCTGTATTCCGCCACACTCCTCTGTCCTTGGGATTTCCCAGGCAAGAACACTGGAGCGGGTAGCCATTCCCTTCTCCAAGGGATCTTCCCCACCCAGGGACGGAACCCAGGTCTCCTGCACAGCAGGCAGATTCTTCACCGTCTGAGCCACCAGAGAGCAAATCTTGATCAGCAGAAAGAAGGCAGGTGGGAACCACAGAAGTGGACGCCCTCCTTTTCCCTGTGCCAGCCTATTCTACAGCATGGCCTCTCTGCACAGCCTGCCAGGAGACGTCCTGTGGCCAAGCAGGCACGCCTGCCAAGCAGTCAGCTGAGTTTTTGGCAGTGGCCAGTGCAGGGCTTCTTATCCGTCCCTGCTCCATTTTCCCTGCCTTTATTCTCTCTCTCCTGGGTTAAAGCATCAGCAGTCATCACATTTGCCTCCAGCTCTAGTGTTTAGGGAACACATTTCACAAAGAGTGTCCTATGCTGCTTATTGTCCAGTCTATGAATACAGTCACTGAAAGGATTCACCCAGCTCTTCCCCCTGAGTGTTCCCTGGTCTGCTTGTAAATTCTCCTCAAGATTCCTCTCCATGGCCTCAACCTATGATGTTTTCTCAGGACTAGAGTTTCCTAAAACACAGGACTTTCCATTTAATTCAAGGAACGGTGCCTTTAAAAAAAAAAAAATTAGTTCTTTGAAGGATTTTTGTTTGTTTGCCGCACCACATAGCATGCAGGATCTTAGTTCCCTGACCAGGGATGAACCCATGCCCCCCAACAGTGAAAGTCTTAACCACTGGACTGCCCGCGGAGTCTCTAGAGGGACATCTTTAAAAAGCACCGTCCCTTTTCTGAGTCTGACCATTTTACTTCCAGTATGGGTGGCTCATTGCTGTTTTTGTCGTTGTTGTTGTTTTGCCTATGGAGTGAATTTTCATGGCAAAGAGTTCCCGAAATCACGAGAGGAAATACTTTTATTCCACCATTGTGTTCACAACACCGAATGGTAACTTTTCCTTGTGCCGTTTTGCAATGACTATGGAAGCCGTTGTTCCGGGAGGGCCTGGAATTAACCTGAGCTATTCTGCTAAAGTTTCTTCATGGCCCTGGCTCCTGGTCAGGGCATGAAGCCTACTGACTAGTAATGTTGATTTGTGGGATCGAAGAGGTTCAGGGAGATTTGTACGAGCTTGTCAGTGCTGTTTATTGAAAACAGTGAGATACAAGGACCTACTATCCAACACAAGGAACTATATCCAATATCTTCTAATGACCTATAACGGAAAAGAATCTGAAAAAGAATACATGTGCGTGGTTTGTGTATAACTGAATCACTGTGCAGTACATTTGAAACTAACACAACATTGTATATCAACTATAATTTTAAAAAAATTTTAAATAAGGAACAAAACAATAAACAGTGAGTTACAGGATTTGCACATGGTCTCAGTGAGACCCCAGGGCTTCCCTGGTGGCTAGGATGGTAGAGTCTGCCTGCAGTGCGGGGGACCTGGGTTCAATCCCTGGGTTGGAAGATCCCCTGGAGAAGGAAATGGCAACCCACCCCAGTATTCTTGCCTGGAAAATCTCGTGGGTGGAGGAGCCTGGCAGGCTATATAGTCCGTGGGGTGGCAGAGTCGCAGGCGACTGAGCGAACATGTCCATCCATCGGTGTGACCCCTAGAGGGCGCTGCTGTTGAAGCCAGTTATGCCTTGGGAGTATGCCTAGGCGACCTGGGGCATGGAAAAATCCTCAGCTGAACTTCTCTTTGGGGCTCCCTGGTTCCGAGGTGTGCCCAGTGGTTCCTGATCCAAGAGATGGAGTGCATCTGGCCACACGTCTTCCAGAAAGGGTGGACAAAGGATCCTGTGCCTGGCCTCTCTGGAATCCTTACGGTAAAACAACCATTAACTGTGATGCCTGTTAATTTACTGCTGTTGTGGTATGGTGTCCTGTCTCTGTAACAAACTGTAGGAGCTGGAGCTGGTGAGTCTTTTTAGCGACTGCATTCCTGTTTAACTGCCACGTAGTCATACCAGTGCGCTTATGTTCAATGCAACATTCCAAATGCATTGCTTCACCTGAAGCATGGTCCCCCAAGAACTTTACACCCGTGCCCCAGCATGCTGCTCAGTACACTGACTGGAGGATCTTCATGCACCATCTACATTGCCCAAGAAACTACCCAAGACTGGTGCTTCCCCTAAGATGTGGGGTGTTCTGAGTGGACCTTCTCACAGGCACCATGTCAGTTCCCCGGCAAACTTCAACAACTTGGCCCTTATATGTATTTCCAACATGTTGCTCAACACACGACATGGCGGAGAAGAAGTCAAGGGGCTTAGCCTCTGTCATGCTGCAATGTCATTTATGTATTAAATGTACTGAAACCACCAAGAATTATGGCAGGGCTGGCATGAAGGCAGCGCCAATGATGCAAATGCTGTAATCTTCAAGGAACAAGAGGAGAGACCCAGGGGTCTGTAGTGACCTCAGCAGCCAGGTCTGATGATATGAGACTCAAATCCTGAGACTCTGGAAAGAAGGGCAGAGAATGGTCTTCAGGCATCAAGGAGAACCCCACCTCTAGGCTCAGGGGTAGGAGGGATGCGAGTGCAGAAGGCAGGTTCAGCAAAGAAAAGCCAGGGTGCTGTGATGGGAGGACCATGGACTGGCTGCTGGGCAAGTGAGAACCAACGTGGCCCTTGACTGGCATTCGGGTCAGTGAGACTGGGGCTTCCTGATGGAGGGAACGTGCATTAGCTCAGCAGCACACTCGAGGCGCTGGTCTTATGCCTTGATGCGGCACACGCTCAGTAGATTTGTGTGGAATCATGAGTGAATGAATGGCTCTCTGGCACCGAAACTAGTTTGAGACTGCTTCTCGGCACATCATCATTCACAGAGCATGGTTCCAGCGAGCCAGATCCCTCGGTACTGGGCGGTCTCCGCTGTGTTAAAGTGAATGGCAGGAGACTAGCTTGAACTGGGGGTCCATGTAGCAGACTGGAGGCAGGAGTGGAAAGTCAAATACAGGCCCCGTTTGGGGACAAGGCTGAGGGGTTGAGGGAGGTGTCTGTGTAAGTGGGCCGGCCAGAGGGAGGGTGTGGCTTTAGAGTAGGGCCACTGATCCAGCAAGTCCACTCCTGGGCATAGACCCAGACAAAAGGCAATTCAAAATGATATATGCACTCCTGTGTTCATTGAAGCACTGTTCGCAACAGCCAAGACACAGAAAACCTAAATGTTCACCGACAGATGAATGGCTAGAGAAGCTGTGGTACATATATACACTGGAACATGACTCAGTTCTTCAAAAGAATGAAACAACGCCATCTGAGGAACACGGATGGGCCTAGAGACGACCACGCTACATGGAGCAAGTTGGAAAGAGAAAGACAAACAATGTGATTCCACTTATAGGTGGAATCTAAAACAGGACCCAAGCGAACATACCTACGAACAGAAACAAACTCACAGAGCGGACTTAGCGCTGCCAAGGAGGGGTTAGTGTGGGGAAGGGAAGGATTGGGAGTTTGGGATTAACAGATACAAACTACTGTATATAGGAGATATAAACAACAGGGTCCTACTGTATAGCCCATATTGAGCTACATTCAATATCCTGTGATAAACTATAATGGAAAAGGATGTGAAAGAGGATATATATGTGCAGATCTGAGTCACTTTACAGCAAAAATGAACACAGTGTTGCGAATCAACTATATTTTAATAAACGAAAAAATAGATTAGGGCCGTTGATGACTGACTCTTTACATCCTTCGTGTGTCGTTTGGCCTGTTCCCCTGAGGACCTCAGCTGTTAGTCCTGTACCGTGTCGCTGATATCCTGAACATGCTTGATGACTAGACTGTATTCACAGTGCCGCTTGATGTAAGACACAGCCCTTCTACGCTTGACTCAGCGGGGGCTGTCTTCCCCAGCCCCCGGATGAACACTGCTATGGGCCATTGACATGCTCTCTTTTTCTTACATAATAAAAGTAGGGGCTCCACCTTGTAATGTGCAGAGTCCCATCAGATATAGGAGAGAGTGTGGACACTGGAGTATGAGCTCCAGGTTGGTGTCATCCTGCTAAAGTTGCACAGATGTAGCCTTTTGGGCTACATTCTATAAGGATGAAAATAGCTGTATAATATGGGATCTATTTTTTAAAAAACTAACATTTCCCATCACATATCTTTATAATTAGGACATTAGCATTCAATAACATTCAGAGGCATGGCAAGTATAAAATTAAAACGGTAGAATCAGAGCTTCCCTGGTGGCCCAGTGGTAAAGATACAGTGCCCCCACTGCCACGGGGAAGGCGATGGCACCCCACTCCAGTGCTCTTGCCTGGAAAATTCCATGGATGGAGGAGCCTGGTGGGCTGCAGTCCATGGGGTCAGGAAGAGTCGGACATGACTGAACGACTTCACTTTCACTTTTCGCTTTCATGCATTGGAGAAGGAAATGGCAACCTACTCCAGCGTTCTTGCCTGGAGAATCCCAGGGATGGCGGAGCCTGGTGGGCTGCCGTCTATGAGATCACACAGAGTCGGACACGACTGACACGACTTAGCAGCAGCAGCTCCCCCTGCAGGGGGTATGAGCTCAGTCTGCTTGGGGAACTAAGATCCTGCGTGCCACATGGCACAGCAAAAAAATTAGAAAAAAAAAATACGATAGTCAGTAACCTACATTTTAGCTAGTGTTGATGTCTGTGGATGTCTGTCTGTTTTCAAACAATGCTCTAACTCCTCTGACACTTCCATCATCAAGAGGTGGGGGTTATGGCTCTTTTCCAGGAGGGTGGGGTTGTGACTGTATCCACCATCCACCAAGACAGTCTGGCTTAGTGGAGTCAGGTGACCTCTGAGGCTAGGTTTTGAAAGGCCATGCAGCTTCCATCTTGGTCACTGGAAGGAATGGTCACTCTTGGAGCCTAGAATTTCCTTGTAGGACTTCCAACTACACCCAGGTCATCTTGGGGAAGCCTCATTTAGGTGGTCTGGTCTGCAGCCCTGGACCTTAGAGTCATCGCAGTTTAAGTACCTGCTATGTGAGGATCAGGGATTGACCAACTTCTGTAAAGGGCCAGATCACATGGCCTTGTGGCCTCTGATCTCTGTCGCAGCTATCTGACTCTGCTGTGACAGCACGGGAGCAGCCGTGAACAACACACACTGCATGGCTGTGTTCCAATAATCCTGATTTGCAAACACAGGCAAGAGGCCCACCAGCTATAGTTTGCTGATCCCTGTTCCAGATGCTTCTAGTCCACAGTCATTGAACACAATATTTCAGCAGAGATGGAAGAGGTAAGACAACCCATCTTCTTTGTGCCCTGTCTAAATCTCCGACCCACACAATCTGTGAATCTAACACAGCAGCTGTGGTTTACCCATGCTGTGTCTGGGGTGGTATATCACACAGGAATAGATAACTAGACAGTTTTATACTAGGTAAGCCTACTCATCAACAGTGTATTAAAAAGCAGAGTCATCACTCGGCCAACAAAGGTCCATATAGTCAGAGCTATGGTTTTTCCAGGAGTCATGTATAAATGTGAGAGTTGGACCAGGAAGAAGGCTGAGCGCCAAAGAATTGATGTTTTCAAATTGTAGTGCTGGAGAAGACTCTTGAGAGTCCCTTGGACTGTAAGGAGATGAAACCCGTCCATCCTAAAGGAAATCAACCCTGAATATTCATTGGAATGATGGATGCCGAAGCTGAAGCTGTAATAGCTTAACCACCTGATGTGAGGAGCCAACTCACTGGAAAAAGACCCTGACGCTAAGAAAGACTGAAGGCAAGAGGAGAAGAGGGTAGCAGAGGATGAGATGGTTGGATGGCATCACCAACTCAATGGACGTAAGTTTGAGCAAATCACGTGAGATAGTGAAGGACAGGGAAGTCTGCAGTCCACAGGGTTGCAAAGAGTTGGACATGGCTTAGCGACTGAACAACAACAGAAGCCTCATCAAGAATGTGAGGCATAGCAAAGACTTGAAGGAGGAGAATTAACCAAGAGGGTGTGAGTCTATCGAAGAGCATTCCAAGCAGAGGAAACAGTTGGTGCAAAACCCTGGGATGGAAGAGAGTCTGGTGTATATGAGCAGCAGCAAGGACACCGCAGGAGAACAGGGCTCTGCTGACACACCCTGGCGACCCTGCACATGTCCATGTAGGTGTGCAGGTGAGGCTTGACTCCAGTTCTACCCAGATCTTGGGAAACTGTCCCGCGATTCCTCCCGGGGCAGGGGGAGGTGAGGCTGGTGAGCAGCCATCGGAGGCGTTTTCTTCTCCTTATCTCACAGCACACCTGTCTCTCTTCCTTCTCCAGACTTTCAGCTGGGCACGTGAGTTTCCACTCCCACCCCCCCACCATGCCCCCTTCCCCGCACCCAACAACACAGCAGCAGTCACCTGTGAAAATCAATGAAACTGCTCGGCTGTACTTTAGAGTTGGCTGCTCATCATGGGAGCTACCCACTGCTCATGTCCACCCCTCTGGCTGGGTGTCATCCTATGGGACTAGGGATGCCAGTGGCTGACATCATGCTGATTTTGCTGTCAGTTAAGTAACAATGGATCTAAATCCACTGGGCTGGTTGCCTCCTTATAGCCAAATCTAGCCCACTTGACCAGCCTGACTGGGGTCAGGGACTCTGGACCAGAAAGCAGCATGAACGGAAGTGGAGTAAGGAGATGAGGTCGGAGAGGAGAGGGGACCAGGTCATGTATTCCCCTGTAGGCCACAAGGCAGGACTCTGGCTTTCATGCAGAGAGAAAGCAGGAATCACTGTCCGGTTTCGAGCAGAGGAATGGCATTATTGATTCATGTTGTCAAAGGATCACATGAAAATACATTAATTCTAAAGATGTGGCCTTAAACATAGTATTGTGCATGTGTGTGCATGCATGCTGAGTTGCTTCAGGCACGTCGGAGTCTGTGTGACCCTACGTGACCCCGCGGATTGGAGCCTGCCAGGCTTCTCTGTCCATGGGGATTCTCCAGGCAAGAATACAACCCATACAAGGGCGTGGGTTGCCATGCCCTCCCCAGGAGATCTTCCCCACCCAGGGATCGAACTCATGTCTCTTACCTCTCCTGCACTGGCACCACCGGTATGTGTGCGTATCTATATATAAAATGTCAAGTTATCCTTTCAGTTATTAGTACAAGTGGCTGACACTTCTTTCACGGTTAACTTTCTCTGCGACTGCCCTCTTGGCCCCTCCACACTTTAATCGCTGGGGGGTGGGGGTGGGAGGCCTCTTCCCACTTCGTAGGTGTTTATCTCCCTCCACGAGTCCTCTCTTGGACTCCACAAGGGGGCACAGCAAAACGCTCTTCCCTTCCCGGGAGGCGGTGAGCTCCGAGACTCCAGGACTGCCCCACACCTTCGGCCCGGGGAAGGCGCTCGGCTGGGGGCGCCGCCAAGGTGGCCTCGGCTTCTTGGCGCGTTGCTGCCTGCGTTTTCTGTCTGCTGAGCCGGGATTGCGGGACTGCCTCAGCCTCCAAGCCGCAGGCACCTTGTCTTAAGTCGCTGGCAGCCTCGGGCACCCTACGCTCCTCCCCAACTTACTCTCTGTCCCTCCTACCTGCACTTGTCGGTCGTCTGGATCCCCGGGAGGCCCGGGCACTTTCTCCTCCCCAGACCTCCAGTTACCCCTCCCCTTTACGGTCCTCACCTCCCTCCCCCCGCTTTCAGCCCCCGCCGCCCTCCCGCAAGCCCAGGCTCAACCCCACCCCGCGGCCCGCCCCTCTCCGCCCCTTGGGTCCAGCCCCCCTTCCACCCACTCCGCCGCCCGCCTCTCCCCGCTGCCTTCCCGCCCCCTCCCCTCCCGGACTGGCTGGGTCGGCCCAGGCTCGGCCCCTCGCCCGCCCCGCTCCGGCTCTCGGCGCCTTCGACCGCGGCTCCGCTCTGCGCCTTCGGAGCGGGTTGCCCGGGTCTCCGGGAGTGGGCTGTTTCTGCGCGCGCTAGGCCGGCGACGCGGCAGGTTCCGGACGTCCATCTGTCCGTCGGTCCAAAGAGACTGTTCAGACCCGCAATCTCGGGATGGGGCGGGCTATGCTGCTGTTCCTGCCGTGGCTCTTCCTCTCCGCGCTCTGGACACGAGGTGAGTGCAAGGGGCCGGGGGTTCGGGGCCGGGGGTTCGCGCCCGGGAGCTCCGGGGAGGGAGCGCGCCGATCGGGGCGCACCCGGCTGCTGGCGAGTTTGCAGACCCCTCCCCGCGCCCCAGAGGTGCCAGGTGCCGAGGTGCAGGGCTCCCGCGTACCCACCGTCCTGGCATCCTGGCTGGGCAGTGGGTGCGCGTCCCCGCGGAGCCGGGAGGGGTGGGCGCCCGGGGCCCACAGTGACCGCGGAGAGGGAAACCGAGCTCGGCCGGTTGCGCTGCAAGTCCTAAAGTTTTCGGCGGAGGGAAATGCGCTGGAAGTGGCTGTGTGGCTGGACCCCAGTTGCTGGCGGGAGTTCTAGGAGCCGCAGGCAGACCCCATCTCCACTCTGGGCGACTGGAGACCCGCAGGCTGCGAGAGTTGAGGTCGCAGTCCCGGTGCAGCGATGCACCAAGGCCAAAGCGCGACCGGAAGGACTAGTCGGCTGCCCCCCACCCCGGGCCTTCAGGGACTGCTTTAGCAGCGAAGCCCTGTGAGTGGGTGGGGGGCCAGAAAAAGAGCACGCGCTCTTTTCACCCCTATTATTGCTGAACAGGATCTAACGCGCTTGGTCAGCGTCTAGGCGTATTACCTCTGCGCTGCTGCTGCTAAGTCGCTTCAGTCGTGTCCTACTCTGTGCGACCCCATGGCCTGCAGCCTACCAGGCTCCTCCGTCCACGGGATTTTCCAGGCAAGAGTACTGGAGTGGGGTGCCCTTGCCTTCTCCGTCTGCACTGCTAGGCATTCCAATATAAGATACTGGATTGGTAAGTAGAGGCACAGGAAGGCAGGTTTCATGGTTCCATTCTGTATCCGCAGCTTGTTTGGAGGGTCAGTGATTAACGAATGGGCTAGAAGTTTAACCTCTGAAGTACTTCTTACGGAAGCTGGAAGAAACTTAACCAGGCTTTATGCTGAATAAACACACATCAAGCATTTTTCCTTAGCTTAAAGATTTAGCTTTTATATAAACCTATTGTGGTCAAAGGTGTTTTTGAAGAGTACCTGGAAACTTCAATTATACTTAAGCAGTTTACTTCAGAATTTTTCCTGTGAGAATTTCATTGGAAAGCTCAGTTGCTCAAATGAGAAATTCTTAAGCAGCTGAACCCTCTTGTTACATGTTAAATTACACATACAATTTATAATTTGAGGCAATGTAGCAATTTGAAGCAAACATCCAGAGAGTAAACCAAGCAAAGAATGAAAACAATTCTATTCTTTACCCCAACCACCCACCCCCCACCAAACCCTCAGAAATTCCTCAGCATTTCTGCTAGATCCGTTTTTCATAATCTGTTATATTTTGCTACCAGGGAAGGCTGGCCATAAATAGTCTTGGATGTAGTAAATGTGGTGAAAATTATGGGAAAAGTAACAGAAGCAGTAGTTTTGGGGAAGATGTTTTTTTAATGGAGTTTTTCTTTTTCTCCTTTTTTTTAAGCATTAATAATAATAAACCTTCTGTAGCTGATAATTACTTTAAGCAGATAATCATAAAAGTCTGTTAAAATCCACCCAACTGGAAGAATGAAAAGTTTCTCCAGTTTTTCTTCTCCTACCTTTTCTTTTTTATCTTGAATTGACCTGTGAGATGTCTGACTGTTTCATTTTGTGAAAAGTTCAAAGAATGGGATTCTCACTGGCTGAATGAGAGCAGACCTCTTGGCTCAGATGGTAAAGAATTTGCCCACAGTGTGGGAGAGCTAGGTTCGATCCCCTGGGTCAGGACGATCCCCTGGAGAAGGGAATGGCTATCCATTCCAGTATTCTTGCCTGAAGAGTTCCACGGACAGAGGAGCATGGCGGGCTGCAGTCCATGTGGCTGCAAAGAGTCGGACATGATGGAGTAACTAACACTTTCTCACACTCAAGGGTGCTGAAAATGGAAATTGGATTTCTTGTCTAGTTTTAAGGTTTTCATATTGCATGTTGTGGCTCTAAGTGGTTTACTCACCAGACAGCAGAGCCAGGAGAGACAGGGTGTGAATGTGTGCATAGACTCTACACTGTAGAGGAGTGGATAATTACAATTTACACAGCACTTTAACCCTGAAATCTTCCCTACTCCTTACCCCCACCCCATACCCACAAACACCCTTGCACAAAGATAAACACAGAGAACTGAAACTGCTGAACCAGGGGCATTTCTGGGCTCTCCAGTCCTTTCTGTTCCGTCTCTGATGGGGGTGCCAGTGAGCAACAAATCAGCAAAGGGTAGCTCTAGAGGCCCAGGGGAAGCTGGAGGATGAAAATACAGAAGTGGATCTTGCTATGATTTATGGTGGTACCGATGAACCTATTTGCAGGGCAGCAGTGGAGACAGAGACACAGAGCAGACTTATGGCCCAGGGCTAAGGGGAGGACCGAGAGGAAGAGAGGCATGGAGAGAGGAGCATGGCAGCACACACACTGCCACATGTAAAGGAGAGCCGGTGGGAATTTGCTCTATGACTCAGGCAGCTCAAACTGGGGCTCTGTGACAACCTAGAGGCGTGGGATGGGGTGGGAGGGAGGGAGGTTCAAGAGGGAGTGGGGATGTGTATATCTGTGGCTAATTCATGTTGATGTATGGCAAAAATCAAACCAATATTGTAAAGCAACTATCCTTCAATTTAAAATAAGTTTTAAAAAATGCAGACGTGGATAAAAGTGAAGGCATTGCAAGGACCTAACCAGTGATGAGGCTGTGCTTGCCTCTTAATGCAACCCTTAGAACTAATTGGGCTTTTGTTCTTTTAATCTCACTTTTTTTTTTCTTTTCCATTACTTATTTGGCTTCATCAAGTCTTAGTTGCGGCATTCAGGATCTTTGTTGCATCACGCAGGATCTTTCGTTGTAGCATATGGACTCTCTAGTTGGGGTCCAGGGTTAGTTGCTGGGAGGCCTGTGGGATCTTAGTTAACCGACCAGGGATCAAACCCAAGTCCCCTGCATTGCAAGGTGGATACCACTGGACCAGCAGGGAAGTCCTTAATTGGGTTTTAAAACTCTTCAGTGTTGCGGTTTCTCTCCCAAACTGAAGCTGGCACCGTATTCCAATATACTGTAAACATTATCCCAGAAAGAACTTTAAGCTGTCTAGTGGCTCATGGGCTTTGTATCAACGGACTCAAATGCTTTGGGAAAGGAAGCAGGTCACATTTCAAAAATAAGTGACTTTTCAAAAGTTATTCTGATCTGGTTCCTTAGAGTGGTGATTCTGTGTGTGTGTGTGTGTGTGTGTGTGTGTGTGTGTGTGTACGTGTACGCTCAGTCGCTCAGCCGTGTCTGACTCTGCAACCACATGGACTGAAGCTCGTCAGGCTCCTCTGTCCACGGAATTTTCCAGGCAAGAATACTGGAGTGGGTTGCCATTTCTTTCTCCAGGGGATCTTTGACACGGGAATTGAACCTGAATTTCTTACTCCGGCAGGCGGATTCTTTACCACTGAGCTACCAGGGAAGCCAACGTGATGAACAGAACACTATTATTTTTCAAAATGATAACTATTGTTTCAATCAAAAATAACTTCCAAGTAATCCTAGGAGCAGGTTGCCAGTCAGAGTTGGTTAAAAACAGTGCCAGTGAACTGATAATACACCACCAGGTAGAGAGGCTGAGCCTTGCTTTAAACGGGTTCCCCCACCTGGAAATGAATACATGCCAACCCGCCACTTTCTGCGTAGTGGCCAGAATGAGACTTTGAGGTTGAATTGGACTGGGTGGCCTCCCTTTCGGCACCAAGGCTGGCAAGGGCTGGGGTCCTACCTCTCCTCTTTGACTCATTTTCAGTTTCAGTTCTTGCCGCTCCAGCCGCAAAGGTCTTTTTGGCTCTTTTTTTGTGGAAGTTCCCTCTGGCTAAAATCTTCCCCAAGGTGTCTACAGGCTAACTCAGTTGCTCTCCTGAAGAGGCCTTCCCTCACTGCCACCTCTGCCATACTCACACACACACTCTATTAAATAACTCTACCGCTGTCTGATGGGTTCCTCTCTGTTTTCCAAGCAGGGTGCTCATTTCAGGTGCTCAGTATCTGCTGTTGTTGACTCGCTAAGTCATATCCTAGTCTTTTTTGCCCCATGGATTGTAGCACGCCAGGCTTCTCTGTCCATGGGATTTCCTGGCAAGAATACTGAAGTGGATTGCCATTTCCTTCTCTAGAGGAGCTACATGACTCAGGGATCGAACCCTTGTCTCCTGTATGGGCAGGTGGATATTTTAACTACTGAGCCACCAGGGAAGCATCTGCACAGAGAAGTATTTGCTCAGTGTCTGCAAAGATCAAGGCCTCTGTGGGTCTCGCTATGTCTTCCTCCCAATTCTTTCTCCCTTCTGGCTTTTCCAGAAACAGTTGCCGCAGCTCCCAGGCCCTTGTGCTTGGGGTTTGGTTGCTAGAAAACAGTTTTTCATTTCACTGTTATGCCAAAATGATTCCATTACTAGAAAGGTTACGGTAGATTTGTGGACTGTATTAAGGCCAATAGAGCAAAATTAACATTTTTTTTTATAGTCTCGACTTAAAATTAAAAGCCAATTTTTCATGTTAAAGATACTGTTTAACAGTTCCTTGTCCAGAGCAGACTGCCTAATTCCCAGGTCACTGTGGCCCGGAGTGTCTTGACTTTGGCGTGTTGTTACTAGTTTAATCTTAACCCGAAACAGGGGGCTCAGAGTGGGGGTGGGGGTGGGGGAAAATGCATCTCAGCAGGGAGTTAAGTATTATAAAATGTATAAAAAAAGCGGGTTATTCTTAAACCTGTGTGCTTCAAGGGATTGGAATGGAAATGTTAACAGGGGCTGAGTGACCAAATGGGCTGGGCTTCCTGTCCTGCCTGGCTGGCCTCTGGGGAGCCCCGGGTGCAGTGACTAACTCTCAGGACCTCAGTTCCCTCAGGGGTCTAGTGGAAATCTGCGTTGTTTGTGGAACCGTTGGGAGGATAAAGGAGGCAATGTCATGTGGTAAAAGCTCTCAAACTATCAGCTATTGTTACCCATGCTCCCTCCCTTCTGAACTCAAATTTTGTAGTAATTGTTTTTCTTAAATAAAAGGTACTGGGGGAAAAGTTTCCCCATTTCTTACTGAAATGTGTCCTAAATTGAAACCTGAAATATGAGGTCAGATCTGTGGGCCACCCGCCCCCCCAGTGGTCATAGCGCTTTGGTGGAGCGCTGTGGGGGGTCCATGCTGGAGCGCAGAATTCCTTATTCTGTAGGACTGTTTCCTGGTATTTCTGTGAACAGAACCCACACTTGTTACCTCAGACAAGGCAGGACCTGTCCTGACTGCTCCCCTTCCTGCCCCACCATGACCCTCACTCCTTGAATTCAGGCTTAACTTGGTCCAGGAATAGCTTCCCGTCATGTGCCTCTCAGGAAGGTATAAAAATGAAGTCCAGTTCCTGCTTGGTGTTTCCCACACCACTCTACTCTAAAGTGGGTGTGGTTTTGTTTTGGTTACTTTTTTTTTTTTGGTTGTTTGAGTGTAAACATCCAGATAATTCCTTTCCTTTTTTCCAGCTAAAACTAGGTTTGCCAAATGCAGGCTTCCGGAAGCTGTTTCTTGGGCGGTGCTCTTTGCCTGTGTCTGGGTGGGTGCGTGCAGGTGGTCTTGTAGCAGATGGGCTGGGCAAGGAGCCCCAGGTGTGCTCCTGGTTTCCAGGTGCGTCCTGCCTAGTGGCAGGTGTGAGCAAGCCCCCCAGGTACCCCAGGAAAGGCCCAGACTCCTCTGCCTCCCACACTCTGGGCATTTGCTAACCCCTGACCCAGAGGAAACTTGTTCTCTATCTTGTTCCTGATTCCACCCCTGCTGCCTCCAGCTAAAATGCTGAAAATGCCACCTGGCAGGAAGATCTTGCAGCCTGTTTTGGAGAGCAAGAATACTCAGAGTACCTACCAGCCAGCACTTTCTCCCTCCTGGGCCTTAGTTTGCTTTGAAGTGAGGCTGTTGAACTGTATAGAAGATTTTTTTTTTTAAATGGACCATTAAAAAAATAATTGTATTTATTTTTGACTGTGTTGGGTCTTCCTTCATTGCTGTTCAGGCTTTTCCTCTAATTGCTGTGTGGGTGCGCATGCTAAATCGCTTCAGTCCTGTCTGACTCTGTGCGCCGGATTCTCCAGGCAAGAATACTGGAGTGGGTTGGTATGCCCGCCTCCAGGGGATCCCTCCGACCAAGGGATCGAACTCTAATCTTTTACGTCTCCTGCACTGAGAGGCGGCAAGTGGGGGCTACCCTCTAGTTTTGGTGCCTGGGCTGCTCATTGCGATGGCTTCTCTTGTTGCAGAGCATGACCTCTAGGGTGCCTGGGCTTCAGTAGTTGTGGCTCCTGGGCTCTGGAGCTCAGGCTAAATAGTTCTGGTGCACGGCTTTCGTTGCCCCTCTGCACGTGGGATCCTCCCGGATCAGGGATGGAACCCGTGTCACTTGCATTGGCAGACGAATTGCTTACCGCTGAGCCACCAGGGCAGCGCGGGGTGTGGACGATTTTTAGTCTTACGTTTGTTACAGCATTGTTTCTGTTTTCTGTTGAGGCCTGTTGGCGCCGAGGCACGTGGGATCTTAGCTCCCTCGCCAGGGACCCGACCCGCGCCCCCTGCCTTGGAAGGCGAAGTCTTAACCCCCGGATGAGCAGGGAAGTTCCGCGGAAGATTCTTAACCACAGCGAAAGCCCAGGTTTTCCCTGGGCTCATGAGGCCTGGAAGCTTGGCCCCACCAGCTGCTGGGCAGCTTGCTCTCTTCGTGGCCATTTCCAGTCTGAGCCTCTGTTAGCCAGCAGGATCCAGCGGCCGTGGCCTGGCTGCCACGTCAGGTCACCTGCTTAGGTCCCAGTGTTTTACAGTGAAGTAAGGATGTTGTTGCTGTTGTTATTTAGTTGCTAAGTCATGTCCAGCTCTACTTGCGACCCAATGGACCATAGCCCGCCAGGGTCCTCTGTCCATGGGATTTTCTAGGCAAGAATGCTGGAGTGCATTGCTGTTTCCTTGTCCAAGGGATCTTCCCCACCCAAGAATGGAATCCGAGTCAAGGAAGAATAGTTATGTCTTAAAGAGTTGGTTGAAAATTCTACACTCCATTCTAAAACATTTTATTTCATCCTTTTGTCCCCACTCCAGTATTCTTGGGCTTCCCTTGTGGCTCAGCTGGTAAAGAATCCGCCTGCAATGCAGGAGACCTGGGTTCTATCACTGGGTTGGGAAGATCCCCTGGAGAAGGGAGAGGCTACCCACTCCAGCATTCTGGCCTGGAGAGTTCCACGGACTGTATAGTCCATGGGTCACAAAGGGTCGGACACAACTGAGCGACTTTCACTACACTCACTTGTCCATTTCATCCACCGTTAGATCATTTTTCACTTAATGGTAAAATGGATTTTCCATGAGTCTTGAGGGAAGACTGGGTGGGGTGGGGGAAGGAGCAGGGCAGAGGGGAGAGGGAGGAAAAGAGAGAGGAGACATGTTGACCTTATGTTTGGACGGAGATCATACATTTACACCAAAAGCTAAGCATGTTGGAGTGACGTAGACTTGGAGAAAAACCATTGCATTTCATAGTCACAATGCATAGGTGTTTGTGGCAGCAGATTTTATGCTTGTGTTTCTCCCTGTCCTCAGACATTAATGGGGTCTTCTGGATTTTTCCCAGTCAGGCCCTTCATAGGTGTTGTCTAGCTTCTGGGGAGTCAAGCAAGGCCCGGCAATATCTGATCATCACTGGGTTAGAGCTTTGCCCCAGCTCACTCTGGGATGGGGCCCATCCTCAGGATTTAGGTCTCGGGCTGGAACTTGAGGATCAGGCAAGCGCTGTCTGAAAAGCACCCTTTTCTCTATAACCTGCTTTTGGGTGCAGGGATTGTGGGTGGGGGGTGACGGCTCTAGTTGTGTCAGCATTCAGGGCCGGTGGACGTCTTAGAGTTTGCCTTAGCTCTGGTCTTTCCTCTCCTTGGACATACAAAGGAAAGCCTTGTTTATTTTGGAGAAGGGATTGTTTTGCTATTGTAAGCCACAGGGCTTTCAAAGCTGCTCATAGAAGACCGACCTCACTATCGTTTTCGAAAATGATCTTTTCTACAAGCAAGAACAGGCTGTCTTCATGGAGAATATTAGAGCATAAACTCGCTGAAAGTACTTTTCTGTCCCGGTGCTGCTTAATGAATGTGCAGTGAGGTGATGAATATTCATGGCCTCCGAAGGGTGGCCTGTTTTCCACTCGGCACAGTTCAGGGCAGGCTGCCTCCACACAGGAAGTGAAAGCACCCTTTGAGCCTCTTTTTTCTTTTTTTTTAAATTTGGGCACATGATTTGAAGATTTGTTGATGAAAACAATGTTCTTTGAAAGTTTGAGGACAAAGGAAAAAGGAAGCTCTTAGACTTTAGCAGGAAATCTACAGCATTAGGTTAAATAGAAACCACTTTGAGAGTCTGAAGATGTAAGTCCTCAGCCCGGTTGCAATGTGCAGGGAGAGTCACGTTGCAGAAATTACATGTCTCCGTTGATCAAATAGGGGGCAGATAGGTGATTCTGGGATCTCTTCTGGGCAGGACACAGGTTGCATCTGAGAGATGTGGGCTGGAACAGTTTCTCTCCTCGAGAGTCAAACACAGGGCCTGCATGAGATCAATCCACCCGCCCCTGCCCTCTGCCTGATTCTGGCTATAAGTGTCCTCAGGCATCAATCAGCCTAGAAACAGGGCCTGAGGCAGTGTAGAGTGTCCCTTAAAAATGAGTCGTGGGACTTCCCTGGCATTCCAATGGTTAAGATTGTGCTTCCACTGCAAGGGACACCGGTTTGATCCCTGGTCAGGGAACTAAAGATCCTGCATGCCTTGCGGCGTGGCCAAAAGCTAACTAGCTAAATAAAGTAATAATAAAGTCTTCATAATTCCCTGGTGCTCCAGTGGTTAGGACTCAGCACTTTCGCTGCCATGGGCCTAGGTCAAAAAATAAATGAAGTCTGAAAAAAAAAAAAAGAGTCCTGCCTGTATGACTTCTTTCCTGTGGGCAGCTACCATTCCCTGCTGCCTTTGCTGACTGTGGCCCCATGAACTACCCTCCTCTCCCCATCTCCCCACCCCCAGCTCTATCTGGAGCAATAAAAGAGTCTGGAAACACAGAGGTGTATTTCTGAGGATCCTGGACGTGCTCAAAATGCTTCAAGCTAGGCTTCAGCAGTACTTGAATTGAGAACTTCCAGATGTACAAGCTGGGTTTAGAAAAGGCAGAGGAACCAGAGATCAAATTGCCAACATTCGTTGGATCATAGAGAGAGCAAGGGAATTCCAGAAAAACATTAGTTTCTGTTTCATTAATTACTTGAAAGCCTTTGATTGTGTGGATCACATAAAGCTGGAATATTCTTAAAGAGGTGGGATTACCAGACCACCTTACCTGCCTGCTGAGAAACCTGTGTGCAGATCAAGAAGCAACAGTTAGAACTGGACATGGAACAGTGTACTGGTTCAAAATTGGGAAAGAAGTACGTCAAGGCTATATATTGTCACCCTGCTTATGTAACCTGTATGCAGAGTACATCATGCAAAATGCTGGGCTGAGTGATGCACAAGCTGGAATCAAGATTTCCAGGAGAAAAATCAACCACCTCAGATACGCACATGACACCACTCTAATGGCAGAAAGTGAAGAGGAACTAAAGAGCCTCTTGATGAGGGTGAAAGAGAAGAGTGAAAAAGCTGGCTTAAAACTCAACATTCAAAAAATGAAGATCATGGCATCTGGTCCCATCACTTCATGGCAAATGGAAGGAGAAAAAGTGGAAGCAGTGACATATTTTCTCTTCTCGGGCTCTAAAATCAATGTACATGGTGACTGCAGCCATGAAGTTAGGAGACTCTTGCTTCTTGGAAAGAAAACTATGACAAACCGAGACAGCGTTTTAAAAAGCAAAGACATCACTTTTGCTGACAAAGATCCATATGGTCAAAGCTATGGTCTTTCCAGTAATCATGTATAAAGAAGGCTGAGCGCTGAAGAATTGATGCTTTCAAATTGTTGGCCTGCAGAAGACTCTTGAGAGGCTTTGGACAGCAAGCAGATTAAACCAGTCAATCCTAAAGGAAATCAACCCTGAATAATCATTGGAAGGACTAATGCTGAAGCTGACGCTCCAGTACTCTGGCTACCTGATGCAAACAGCAGGCTCATTGGAAAAGACCCTGATTCTGGGAAAGACTGAAGGCAAAAGAAGAGGATGGCAGAGGCTGAGATGGTTGGATGGCCTCACCAGTTCAATGGATATGAACTTGGGCAAACTCCAGAAGACAGTGAGGGACAGGGAGGCTGGCGGTGCTACAGTCCATGGGGTCACAAAGAGTCAGACATGACTTAAAGATGGAACAACAACAGTGTGTGGGATTGATGTTAATTCTTCTTTAAGCATTTGGTGTAATTCTCCAGTGAAATTGTTTGGGCCTGAAAATTTGTTTTGTGGGTGTTCGTTAAATTATAAATTCAATTTCCTTACCTGGCGCTGTTCAAATTATCTATTTCATATTGAGTGAGTTGTGGTTCAGTTCAGTTCAGTCGCTCAGTCATGTCCAACTCTTTGTGACCCCAGGGACTGCAGCACACCAGGCCTCCCTGTCCATCACCAACTCCTAGAGTTTACTCAAACTCATGACCATTGAGTCAGTGATGCCATCCAACCATCTTATCCTCTGTCGTCCCCTTCTTCTCCTGCCTTCAGTCTTTCCCAGCATCAGAGTCTTTGCAACTGAGTCAGTTCTTCGCATCAGGTGGCCCAAGTATTTGGGAGTTTCAGCTTCAACATCAGTCCTTCCGATGAATATTCAGGACAGATTTTCTTTAGGATGGACTGGTTGGATCTCCTTGCAGTCCAAGGACTTGTGAGTTGTGGTAGTTTGTGTTTTTTGAGGAGTTGGTCCATTTCCTCTGTTGTTGAATTTGTATGTAGAGTTGTTCATAGTATTTAGTTATCATTATTATGATTTTTGTGGTTTTTTGCCAGGAAAGTAGGATTTATTGGTGGGCATGAGTAAGGAGGGGACAGTGCCAAGGCTCTCGGGAGTACAGAGCCTGCCACTTGTCCAGGGGCCATGATTAGGATGTATTTAACCACACAGCTATCTGAGATGAGCTGCTTTTCTGTCACCGTGTCTTCAAACTCATCTACAGTAAACTTGGTCAGTCCCCACATCTCGGAGATGTGGATCTTCTGGCAGCCTGGGAACTTGAACTTGGCCCTGAGACGGGCCACAATCACATGCTCTTTATTCTGCAGCTTGTTGTGGGTGGACATTATGACTTGGCCAATGTGGACTCTGGCCACTGTGCCCTGGGGCTTTCCAGAGGCACTGCGTACACTTGTCTGGAGCCTAGATTGGGGACAGCATACTAGACCTGAGTGTCCACTGGAAAGGGCTGTCTGCAGGGTCCCTTAGAGCAACCCATGCAGGCAGCAGGCTGCAGAAACTACGGAGGAGGCTGCTGTGTGCAGCTGTTGCACACTAGACTCCCACAGGGCAAGGAGCACAGTGGGCTTAGTTGGTAGCACAGTATTTCATTATTATACTTTTGACGTCTTCAGAGTCTGTAGTTATATTCCCTGTTTCATTCCTGATATTAGTAATTTGTGTCTTTTTTTTCTTTGTCAGTCTTGCTAGAGACTTATCAATTTTATTGATTTTTTTCAAACAACTAGATCTTTGTTTCATTGATTTACCCTATAGCTTTTCCTTTTTCAATTTATTTCCTATATTTATTTTCTTCCTTCTTTTTGTTCTGGGTTTGGCTTGCTCTTCTTTTTCTATCTCATGAGCACAGACTACTAACTAAAATTTCCTCTCAAAACCATGTCAACTATGTCCCACATAGTTTGATATATTGTAACTTCATTTTCACTCTGTTCAGTGTATTTTTAAAAATTTCCCTTGAGACTCTGCCTTTGCTCCATAGATTATTTAGCTGTTAGTGTGCAAGTATTTGGAAAATTTCTAGTTACCTTCTGTTATTAATTTATATTTATTTCCATTGTAATCTGGGAATACATACTGCACCACTTTAGTTCTTTTAAATTTGTTGAGATTGGCTTTATGGCTCACGATGTGGTTTATCTTAGTTTATATCCCATCATCATTTGGAAAGGATGTGTGTTCTGCTGCTGTTGGGTGGAATGTTCTATAAATGTAGTCTAGACTCTTTTCATTGGCAGTCTTATCAAGTTCTTCCATATCCTGGTTTATTTTGTGCCCAGTTCTTTTTTCAGTTGTTGAAAAAGAGATGTTGAAGTCTTTGCTATAACTGTTGATTTCTTTACGTCTCCTTTCAGGCCTTTTGGGTTTTGCTTCACATACTTTGCAGCTCTTTGCTTTGGCTCATACTCATTTAAGACTGCGATGTCTTCTTGGTAGACAGACTTTGGTCATTACATAATATGTCTTACTGGTAATTTTCCTTGTTTTGAAATCTACTTTATCTGATGTTAATGTAGGCATCCTGCTTTTCTTTTCGTTGTGGTTGTATGATTTTTTTTTTCTATCTTTTGTATTCAACTTGCCTGTATCATTTTATTTGGAGTGAATTTTTTTATAAATGGCAGATAGTTGGGTCATGTTTCTTTAATCTACTCTGCCAGTCTTTGTATTTTAATAGAAGTATTTAGATCATTTATATTTAATGTGATTAGTGGTCTATTAGGTGTTGATGTTTTACCAGTTCAAGTGAATTATATAATTCCTACTTCCTTTTAAGTCCCTTTCATTTCAGTTCAGTCACTCATTTGTGTTCGACTCTTTGCGTCCCCATGAACTGCAGCACGCCAGGCCTCCCTCTCTATCACCAACTCTGGGAGTTCACCCAAACCCATGTCCATTGAATTGGTGATACCATCCAACCATCTCATTCTTTCTCATCCCCTTCTCCTCCTGCCCTCAATCTTTCCCAGCATCAGGGTCTTTTCAAGTGAGTCAGTTCTTTGCATCAGGTGGCCAAAGTATTGGAATTTCAGCCTCAGCATCATTCCTTCCAGTAAACACCCAGGACTGATCTCCTTTAGGATGGACTGGTTGGATCTCCTTGCTGTCCAAGGGACTCTCAAGAGTCTTCTCCAACACTACACTTCAAAAGCATCAATTCTTCGGTGCTCAGCTTTCTTTATAGTCCAACTCTCACATCCATACATGACCACTGGAAAACCATAGCCTTGACTAGATGGACCTTTGTTGACAAAGTAATGTCTCTGCTTTTTAATATGCTGTCTAGGTTGGTCATAACTTTCCTTCCAAGGAGTAAGTGTCTTTTAATTTCATGGCTGCAGCCACCATCTGCAGTGATTTTTGGAGCCCAGAAAAATAAAGTCAGCCATTGTTTCCACTGTTGCCCCATCTATCTGCCATGAAGTGATGGGACCAGATGCCATGATCTTTTTCCTGATTGTTGAGCTTTAAGCCAACTTTTTTACTCTCCTCTTTCATTTTCATCAAGAGGCTCTTTAGTTCTTCTCCACTTTCTGCTGTAAGGGTGGTACTATCTGCATATCTGAAGTTACTGATTAAGTCCCTTTAGCTCCCCAATTAAGCATAATTATCTTAAATATTTCTTCATCGTATATAAAATCACATCAGACAGTGTTGCAGTTTTTCTCCAAACATCAGACATAGTTTAGAAAAAGAGAAGAAATTCTATTGTATTGATCAATATTTTTGTTTTCTGTATTTGTTTCTTCCTCTTAATGATTTAGGCTTTATTTTTTATTGTTTCCATTCTATTTGCAGAATATCCTTTAGCTATTCTTTTAGAGTAGGTCTGCTGATGACAGATTCTCTTAGTATGAAAATATTTTGGTTTTCCTTTCATTCCAGAAGAATTCTGAGTTGACATTCCTTCTCTCTTATCACTTAGGAAAATGTGCCACTTCCTTCTAGAAATTCACTGTCATTTGAATTGGTTTCCCCTGTAAGCAAGTCTCTCTCAGTGCTTTAAAAACTCTTTTTATTTTGTCTTTAGGATTCAGAAGTTTGACTGTAATGTGTCTTGGTGTGGATATGTTTGAGCTTATCTTAATTTGGATTCGTTCAGGTGTTTTACTTTGTAGGTTTATATCTTTTGTCATATTTGGGGAGTTATCAGCCTTTATTTCTTCAAGTGCTTTTTCAGCCTTGCCCTCTTTGTCTTTTCCTTCCAGAACTCTGATGATACAAATGTTAGATCTTTAGTAATAGTCTTACAGGTTGCAGAGACTCCGTTCATTTTTTTCTGTTGTTCAGATTGGATAATTTCCTATTGCTCTATCTTCTGGTTCACTTATTCTTTCCTCTGCCCCTTCATTCTGCTATTGAGCCCATCCACTGAGTTTTTTATTTTGATTATTGTATTTTTTAGTTCAAAAGTTCCCATTTGCTTCTCTTCTCACTCTTCTAGTTCTTTACTGAGACTTTATATGTATTTGCTAAAAGGCTTCCTATTTTATTCATGAATTTCATATTCAGTGAAGTCTTTTTTAAATATCTATTTCACTGCACCAGGCCTTGGTTGTGGCATGCAGGATCTTCAGTCTTTGTTGCGGCATGTGGGTTGTTTATTTGCGACGTGTGGGATCTTTGAGTTATGGTATGAGAACTCCTAGCTGTGGCATGTGGGATCTAGTTCTCCAGTGAGGGACTGAACCCAGGCACCTCACATTGGAAGTCGGAGTCTTAGCTGCTGGACCACCAGGGAAGTCCCTCATTGAAGTATTTTTATGATTCCTTCTTTAAAAGCTCTTTTGAATAACTCTCTGTTATCTTGGTTTTTGTATTTCATTCAGTTTGAGACAGAATTTTTTTTTTTATTGAAACTTAGACATTGAGAGTATTATGTGACTGACTCTTATGTGTCTTTTGTTTTACGTAGTTTCCTCTGAACTGCTGTGGGGGTAGAATTCTAGGTTCCCCAGTGGGTAGCCTTTTCCTTCTCCGGGGACCTTCCCAACCCAGGGATCGAACCCAGGTCTCCCACATGCAGGTGAGCTATGAGGAAAGCCCTGGGTTCCCCACTCAACCTCCATTGACATCTAAGGGTGGGATGTTGTTGCCAGTCAGAGGTAGGGTGGGAGTTCTGGCTGGGGAAAGGGTAAGAGTGCCTGATTACTTTATGACAGTTCCCACCTGACCGCCACTGACCCTAGGGGAGTAGTGAAATCTCTGACTCTCTACTGGTTCTCCTCTCATACCGCCCTGCTGGGGACAAGGAGAGATGCCTCATTCATGACGTGTGGGAATCCCGTATGGGCTTTACTGACAGCAGGCAGTGGGGTGAAAATGCCACCTCTCTTCTTGGCCTTCTCTGATACCACCCAGTGGAGCATTTGTGGCACCTCTTTATGGCCTGGTCAGGGTTCAAGTCTAGGTTGCCCACTTGACCTTTGCTGGCATGGGTGGGGATGGGGCCATGGCTTTTTCTGGATTGTTTGCCTGGAGAGGAGCAGTTTACTGTTTAAAAGCCTTCTGTCTTGCCCAGCTGCCCTTTCCTAGTCCTTTGATTAGAGGTAACAGGCTTTTGTTGTTGTTTTTTGTCTTTGCCTGTTAGCATTTCCAAATCTGGGATGCCCCAAACAAAAGGACAGTCAGGGAATTCATCACCATGTTATTCTTAGGTCCCCTGGGTCCCTGGTCAAACTACTGTCTCTCCACTCTTCAGAGTTTTTTTAAAAGCTCCTTTCATATGTAATACCCTGTGTTTTTAGGTGTACTTAGTGCAAGAAGTAGGGAAAGATCCATCTACTCTGCTTTCGGAGGGAATTCTTTGCCCTCTTGTCACTTGGGAAAGATATGGACAAACGGTGCTGACTAAGGTGTTCGGACCTTAGAGATGGTGACTTTTTTTTTTTTTAATGATTTATTTATTTACTTAATTGTTGGCTGTGCTGGGTCTTCGCTGCCACACTCAGGCTTTCCCTGGTTGTGGTGAGAAGGGCTGCTCTTCATTGTGGTGCACAGGCTCCTCACTGAGGCGGCTTCTCCTGTTGTGGAACGCGGGCTCTCGGCTCACGGGCTTCAGCAGTCGCAGCTCATGGGCTCCACAGTTGTGGCGCATGGCCTTAGCTGCCCCGTGGCTTGGGGGGGTCTTCCCAGACCAGGGATCGAACCCATGTCCCCTGCATTGGCAGGTGGATTCTTAACCACTGGACAACAGGAAAGTCTGAGATGGTCACATTTTTAAAGGAAATGTTTCTTCCTGAAAAGAATGGCTAAAATTAATAGGATTTCAAGTATTAGGGGGCTGGAGGATGTGTGTTGTGGGTGGCAGGGCAGAGGAGTTAAACTTGGGGACAGAGCATCTCTCCTGGGTCTTGTGAAAGCCACGGCTGGCCCTTGCAGAGAGCCAGCCCCAGACACGGGGGCCAAACTTTACCACTCTGGCCAGAAAGTGTCCCCTCAGCCTGTCTATGACACTTGGCGTGCTGCCAAAGGGGAAAGAGAAGGAAAACCACCCTTGCTTGGGTAAACATATATTCCTGTTTCCCTGCCAGAGGCTGAACGAGCCAAGTCAGCATAATCGGTTCCATGTGTGCGCCTGTGGCAGTCCAGGCGTGACTGGCTGTGCCTTGGAAGCAAAGCAGATCGGCCGTTCCGGGTTGTCGTGCACCTGGGCACTGCGCTCCTCTGCTGGCTGAGAGGGGCAGGCGTTACATGTCTTCCTTCCCAGACCAGGAGAGCAAGTCTCAGAAGGACACGCAACTGGGGAAGGGAATTTCTGGTGGTCTAGTGGTTAAGACTCTGGACTTCCACTGTGAGGGATGCAGGTTCAATCTCCGATCGAAGAACTATTAATAAGGTCCCACATGCCTCTGTGGTGCAGCCAGAACAAGAAAGGACAAGTGACTGGTACACGGTCACCTGGCTTCTGAGTGGCTGAGCCAGAACTGAACTCTGATATCATACGTCTTGTTCATCCCAGGCTCCCAAGCCACAGTGCATTTAAAGTATCAGGGTTCCCAGGCAGGAGCCCCCTACCCCCGAGATGATTTGGTCCACCAGATGGACCCATTCCCTAATACCCTAGGAATTAGGTCTGACCCCAATTCCTCTAGAATCACTAGAGGAGATTTTTTAAAATCCCAATATCTAAGCTGTACTGCTGGCCAATAAATTCAACCTCTGGGTGAAACACAGGCATCAGAGTTTTAAAAGCTTCCCTGGAGATCCTGACATTCTGCTGGTTTTGAGAGCATGGTGGAGAGTTAGGAGATAATGGTGAAGATTCATAGTCTGAATCTGGAGCTCTGTTTTCTGGGTGCATTAGTGCTCAACTTTCAGAAAGGACTGGACTTCCCAGGTGGCTCACTGGGAAAGAATTCACCTACCAATGCAGGAAACACAGTTCAGTCCCTGGGTTGTGCAGATCCCCTGGAGAAGGAGATGGCAGCCCACTCCGGTATTCTTTCCTGGAGAATCCTGTGGACGGAGGAGCCTGGCAGGGGCCGCAAAGAGTGAAACACAACTGAGCAGCTGAGCACGCAAGCAACAGAAAGGACCAGGGGGTCACAGTCTGCTGGGAAAGGTGCCTTTGCAAAGCACTTCTATTGAGAAAAAGTCAAATGCTCAAATCAAAAAATGGGTGCAAGCTGAAGTGGGTGATGGGGGGCTATAAAGCCCTTCAGGCTTCTTGCAACTTCTGTGGCTGAAGTGTGTGCACAGGTTCTGCTTGGAAGGAGAGCTGTGAGCAGTCCTGAAGAGAGATCTTAGTTCCCAGCCCAGGAATTAAACCTGGGTAACCTGGAAAAACAAGAATTCTAGCCACGAGACCACCAGGGGCTAGAAGCAAAGTGGCCTGAGTTCTTGACCCTGTTTGAAAGCAAGAATGTTTCAAGGAGGCAAAAACTGCAAACAGACACAGTTTATTATTAGAGACACAGTATAATATATGGGAGAGACTGAGTGTGAGGGAAACTGGGTCTTGTTCCATTAGTCTTTCCCGTCAGGAAGCTTCCATAAGCCTCTTATCCTTCTCTGTCAGAGGGCTGACAGAATAAAAACCACAGTCGCAGAAAACAAATCAAACTGATCAAATGGACCACAGCCTTGTCTAACTCAATGAAACTAAGCCATGCTGAGTAGGGTCACTCAAGACGGACAGGTCATGGTGGAGAGTTCTGACAAAATGTGGTCCGCTGGAGAAGGCAAACCACTTCAGTATTCTTGCCTTGAGAATGAAAAGGCAAAAAGATAGGACACTGAAAGATGAACTCCCGAGGTCGGTAGGTGTCCAGTATGCTGCTGGAGATCACTGGAGAAATAACTCCAGAAAGAATGAAGGGATGGAGCCAAAGCAAAAACAACACCCAGCTGTGGATGTGACTGGTGATGGAAGCAAGGTCCGATGCTGTAAAGAGCAATATTGCATAGGAACCTAGAATGTCAGGTCCATGAATCTAGGCAAATCGGAAGTGGTCAAACAGGAGATGGCAAGAGTGAACATCGAAATTCTAGGAATCAGCAAACTAAAATGAACTGGAATGGGTGAATTTAACTCAGATGACCATTATATCTACTACTTTGGGCAAGAATCCCTTAGAAGAAATGGAGTAGCCATCATAGTCAACGAAAGGGTCCAAAATGCAGTACTTGGATGCAATCTCAAAAACAACAGAATGATCTCTGTTTGTCTCCAAGGCAAACCATTCAATATCACAGTAATCCAAGTCTATGTGCCGACCAGTAACGCTGAAGAAGTTGAGTTGAACAGTTCTATGAAGACCTATAAGACCTTCTAGAACTAACACCCAAAAAAGATGTCCTTTTCACCATAGGGGACTGGAATGCAAAAGTAGGAAGTCAAGAAACACCTGGAGTAACAGGCAAATTTGGCCTTGGAATGCAGAATGAAGCAGGGCAACGGCTAACAGAGTTCTGCCAAGACAACGCACTGGTCATAGCGAACACCCTCTTCCAACAACACAAGAGAAGACTCTACACATGGACATCACCAGATGGTCAACACCAAAATCAGATTGATTATATTCTTTGCAGCCAAAGATGGAGAAGCTCTGTACAGTGAGCAAAAACAAGACCGGGAGCTGACTATGGCTCAAATCATGAACTCCTTATTGCCAAGTTCAGACTTAAATTGAAGAAAGTAGGGAAAACCACTAGACCATTCAGGTATCAACTAAATCAAATCCCTTACAAATGTACAGTGAAAGTGACAAATAGATTCAAGAGATTAGATCTGATAGAGTGCCTGAAGAATTGGACAGAGGTTCGTGACACTGTACAAGAGGCAGTGATCAAGACCATCCCCAAGAAAAAGAAATGCAAAAGGCAAAATAGTCCTCTGAGGAGGCCTTACAAATAGCTGTGAAAAGAAGAGAAGTGAAAGGCAAAGGATGAAAGCAAAGATATACCCATTTGAATGCAGAGTTCCAAAGACTAGCAAGGAATAAGAAATAACAAAGAATAAGAAAACCTTCCTCAGAGATCAATGCAGAGAAATAGAGGAAAACAATAGAATGGGAAAGACTAGAGGTCTCGTCTGGAAAATTAGAGATACCAAGGGAATATCTCATGCAGATGGGCACAATAAAGGACAGAAATGGTATGGACCTAACAGAAGGAGAAGATATGAAGAAGAGGTGGCAAGAATACACAGAACTATACAAAAAAGATCTTCGTGACCCAGATAACCACAATGGTGTGATCACTCACCTAGAGCCCAACCTCCTGGAATGCAAAATTAAGTGGGTCTTATGAAGCATCACTATGAACAAAGCTAGTGGAGGTGATGGAATTCCAGTCAAGCTATTTTAAATCCTAAAACATGATGCTGTTTAAGTGCTACACTCATTGTGTCCTCAAATTTGGAAAACTCTGCAGTGGCCACAAGACTGGAAAAGCTCAGTTTTCATTCCAGTCCCAAAGAAGGACAATGCCAAAAAATGTTCAAACTACTGCACAATTTCACTTATCTCTGCTGCTGCTAAGTCACTTCAGTTGTGTCCGACTCTGTGCAACCCCATAGACGGCAGCCCACCAGCCTCCCCCGTCCCTGGGATTCTCCAGGCAAGAACACTGGAGTGGGTTGCCGTTTCCTTCTCCAATACACTCATCTCACACGCTAGCAAAGTAATGCTCAAAATTCTCCAAGCCAGGCTTCAACAGTAGATGAACTTTGAACTTCCAGATGTTCAAGCTGGATTTAGAAAAGGCAGAGGAATGAAAGGTAAAATTGCCAATATCCGTTGGAACATAAAGCAGGAGAGTTCCAGAAAAACATCTACTTCTGCTTTGACTACACCAAAACCTTTCACTATCTGGATCACAACAAACTATTGAAAATTCTTCAAGAGATGGGAAGACCAGACCACCTGTCCTGCTTCTTGAGAAAACTGTATGCAGGTCAAGAAGCAGCAGTTGGAACCAGACATGGAACAACGGACTGGTTCCAAATTGGGAAAGGGGTACGTCAAGGCTGTATATTGTCACCCTGCTTATTTAACTTCTATGCAGAGTACATCATGAGAAACGCTGGACTGGATGAAGCACAGCTGGAGTCAAGATTGCCAGGGGGAGTATCAGTAACCTCAGATATGCAGATGACACCACCCTTATGGCAGAAAGTGAGGAAGAACTAAAGAGCCTCTTGATGAAAGTGAAAGAGGAGAGTGAAAAAGCTGGTTTAAAACTCAACACTAAAATACTGAACGGACCAGTTAGGTGTTAAGAAAGAAACAAGATAATTGGCCAAAGGTAAATGAAGACCTGGAAGGACTGTCCTGTATAAGTGATTAACATCACCTCCTTACTGTGCACCTCCTCACTAAGTTCAGTTCAGTCCAGTTGCTCAGTCATGTCCGACTCTTTGCGACTCCTTGAAGCGCAGTACACCAGCCCTCCCTGTCCATCACCAGCTCCCGGAGTCCACCCAAACCCATGTCCATTGAGTTGGTGATGCCATCCAACCATCTCATCCTCTCTCATCCCCTTCTCCTCCTGCCCTCAATCTTTCCCAGCATCAGATTCTTTTCAAATGAGTCAGTTCTTCGCATCAGGTGGCCAAAGTATTGGAGTTTCAGCTTCCACATCCATCCGTCCAGTGAATATTCAGGACTGATTTCCTTTAGCTTAGACTGGTTGGATCTCCTTGCAGTCCAAGGGACTCTCAAGAGTCTTCTTCAACACCACAGTTGGAGAATCAGTTCAAAAGCATCAATTCTTCGGCTCTCAGCTTTCTTTATGGTCCAACTCTCACATCCATATGTGACTACTGGAAAAACCATAGCCTTGACTAGACGGACCTTTGTTGGCAAGGTAATGTCTCTGCTTTTTAATATGTTGTTTGGGTTGGTCATAACTTTTCTTCCAAGGAGTAAGCGTCTTTTAATTTCATGGCTGCAGTCACCATGGTCTTGTAGCCCCCCAAAATGAAGTCGGTCACTGTTTCCTCTGTTTTCCATATCTATCTGCCATGAAGTGATGGGACCAGATGCCATGATCTTTTCTGAATTTTTGAGCTTTATGCCAACTTTTCCACTTTCCTCTTTCACTTTCATCAAGAGACTCTTTAGTTCTTCTTCACTTTGTGCCATAAGGGTGGTATCATCAGTGTATCTGAGATTACTGATATTTTCCCTGGAAATCTTGACTCCAGCTTGTGCTTCATCCAGCCCAGCGTTTCTCATGACGTATTCTGCATATAAGTTGAAAATAAGCAGGGTGACAGTATACAGCCTTGACGTACTCCTTTCCCGATTTGGAACCGGTCTGTTGTTCCATGTACAGTTCTGGTCCGTGGACCCTCCCCAAAATGTGTGTGCAACTTTTTGCTAAGATGGATCCCACGACAGAGGCCTATGAGTATATGTCCGCACTTATTATGGGGTGGGGGTCAGCTCCCTTTTCCATCCCCAAGAAGCCTTCCTGTGCATGTGTAGGCAGGAAAGTTTTTTTGACCTCTGGAGTGGACACCTTATCTCTTTTTTTAGCAGAGCTCAGCTTCTGCCACTAGCTTTGTCCTTGGAGTTTCTGAGTGAGAACAGAGGTTCAGTTTTACTCCGCTTGACAAACACCAGGTGTCCAGCCCAGAGGCCCACCGTCTCCTACCTCAGTTCCACATTTTTTATTGAGCCAGTGTACTGGGGGGACCAAAGGAAGTAGAATCAGCCTGATAATCGTGGGTTTGGCTCTGAGGCCCAGGCCCTTGCACTCCCTCAGATCAGGGCTCAGAGAGGGTGGGTAGCTGGCTTAGTGTGTTGGGGTCCTTGTTTGCCCCTTCGAACCCCCTCCTCACTCTGCTCTCTGCCCTAGGAGGCCAGTCGATGGGGGCGGGGGTGAAAATGAACTCCCTGGGCCATGGCTCCAGCCAGTTTGTGCTGAAAGAGACCAAGCTGTATTTATTTAACTAAGTATAAACCACATAGGCATTGTTTATTTGAAGTTCCAGTATAACTGGGGCATCCTGCTTGTTAATCTGGCAACTATCCCGACCCTCTCCCCCACCGCACCCCACCGCCCATGTAGAAACTCTGGCCTGCCAGCACTGTTTCATACCAGCCCCGCTTTCTTCTCTCTCTGCAGCGCTCAGTTCACTGGTGTCTGTGCTTTTTCCTGCTGAGGCTGTGATCCCTCCAGGCATATGCAATCTACCAATTATTCCTCTTTCTTTCCGGAAAGCCCCTGCTGGGGCCCCTCCCTCAGGTCAGCTCATGGTTTCTGCCTTGCAGGCTTTTGCTGCACTGTTAAATTTTCTCCAAGTGGCGGAGTGCTCTTGTTTACCATTTATAGTTTGGTAGCAATCAGATCGGAGGAGCCTGGAGGGCTGCAGTCCATGGGGTCGCTAAGAGTCGGACACGACTGAAGCGACTTAACTTTCACGTTTCACTTATATGCATTAGAGAAGGAAATGGCAACCCACTCCAGTGTTCTTGCCTGGAGAGTCCCAGGGACGGGGGCGCCTGGTGGGCTGCCGTCTCTGGGGTCGCACAGAGTTGAACATGACTGAAGTGACTTAGCAGCAGCAGCAGCAGTAGCAACCAGGTCAGGTGATTTCAGGTTGAAAGGTTTTTGAAAAAATGTCCTCTTATCAGTGTTGCTTCTCTTTATCAATTGAGACTCCTGTTTTCATAAAGTGACTTGTTACTAAGTAGAAAGTTTTTGCTTGTTCTGGATTTGGCCTCAGCCAGTTTTGGGAATGAGAGGATCAGTTTTTAACCAAGTAACAGGGAAGCCACTCAGGGACATGATTCAAATATCAGCCAGGGAGGGGGGCACACATGGAAGGGGTGTCCTCTGGTCCACATGCAGGCCTCTTTCCTGGGGTGGGGGGACAGGGGGCATGACAAGGGAGGGGGACAGGGAAGTGGTCACCAACAGGATTCCAGGTGCCAAAAGCCTTTTCTGTGAACTGCAATCTCACCCCAGAAGGGGGCCTTTCTCCTTCCATCCATGGGGGCTGCTTGATAGCAAATGTCACCCTGGGACAGAGGGGCTGAGGAGCTCTTAGCGCCTGGGCAAAGCACATCCTGGGCTTCCTGGGTTACTCAGCGGTAAAGAACCCATCTGCCAGTGCAGGAGAGGTGGGTTCAGTCCTCGGGTCGGGAAGACCCCCTAGAGGAGGTAATGCCAACCCACTCCAGTATTCTTGCCTGGAGAATCCGTGGACAGAGGACCCGGGCGGGCTACAGTCCCTGGGATTGCAAAGAGCCAGACATGACTTAGCAACTACACAGCAAAAGCGCGTCCTCACGGCCCACTCCTGCTCTGCAGTGCGGGGCATGACACCCCTGAGTTCAACAGTAAGTCCTCACTCTTGCAGCCTCCTCTGGGCCTTCAGGTTTTGAGGCTGAATTTCAGAGAGGTCCGCTCATGTCGCCAGCTGTTCTGTTGTCTGACAAGGAGTACAAAGAGCCAGATGTGGGCTATACGACTGACGCTTCAGCCATGCCCTTATTTGACCCATCTGGCCAAGGCGCTTCCGGTCCCTCCCCGGGTCCTGGGGTGATAAAGCAGGCTGCCGGAGCAGGAGTCTGCATTCTCGCTCCCGCATTCTCTGCTGCCCTGCCCAGCTCTCCTCCCACAGCCTGGAGGGACTCCAGGGTCAGGAGGGGGCAGAAGGCTGCCTCTCCACCCACTCCTCCGAGTCCTGCCCTTTCAGTCGCTGCTGCTTTTCCCCTTGATCCACCTTGGGTTGTGGTCCTACAACTTCGAGAGAATCGGAAGGCTCTCCTGCTGGGAGAGGGTGGTGACCAGCCCCGGGAGACTCCTTCGAGCCAGAGTTCTTTGGGTATCACAGACCGGAAGTGTGACTTTTCCTCTCCTTCATGGGTGGCAGTCATGTGGCCGCCACGTTGCTGTTCTATGCATTGTCTGAGATAGACCTCACCTGTTAGTCCCAGCACTCATCCCACAAAGCCCCAAAATTCCTCCTTCCAGCGTTCAACAGGTCGGGTTCAGGGCTTCCCTGGTGGTGGTCCAGTGAGTAAGAATCCACCTGCCAGTGGAGGGGGCGTGGGTTCAATCCCTGGTCCAGGAAGACGCCGTGTGCCAGGGAGCCGTTAAGCAGGTGCGCCTGGCACCTGGAGCCTGTGCCCTGAAACAGAAGGAGCCAGTGTGGTGAGAGGCCCAGCTAGAGAGCAGCCCCTCCTCAACGGAGAGAGGCCGGCACACAGCAGCGAAGACGCAGCACAGCCAGAAAAAAACAGACCGGGCCAGGTTCAGAAGCGGGCAGGGCACAACAGCCAGTGTCTGTGCAGTTTGCTGATGGACCTGGTACATCTGATCGTTGCCTTCTCCCTATACCCCCCACAGGTACTTTTGTCGTTGAAGAGGATCAGCCAGTTACAGAACTTTCCCGAGGTCACCTCTCAGGCATCCCGGGACTGGGTGGGCCTCGGTGCCAAACACTGAGCTACTGGTTAGCCCTGAGCGTCACTGCCCACCAACCTGTTTGCTGTCATGCACGCTCAGCGAGTGCTCAGCAAATATTCATGAATTTAAGGCTGGGGCGCACTATGTGATCACACAGATAATAGCCTATTTTTTTTTAATTTATTTTATCGACATATAGTTGATTTACAACGTCGTGTTAGTTGCACGTATATAGCACAGTGATTCCATTATATAATGTTTTTATATTCATATTCTTTTCCATTATAGTTCATTACAGGACACTGAAGATAGTGGCCTGTGCTATACAGTAGGACCTCGTTGATTATCCATCTTATGTATAATAGCTTACGTCTACTGATCCCGATCCATCCTCCCCCTCTCCTCTCCTCCATGGCAACCACACACGTGCTCTCTGTCTGTGAGTCTGTTTCTGTCTCATAGATACGTTCGTTTGTCTCATGTTTTAGATCCCACGTATGAGGGATGCCACACGGTGCTCGTCTTTCTCTGACTGCGCTTCGTGTGATGATCCAGTTCCATCGTGTTGCTGCAGATGGCATTATTTCATTCTTTTTATGGCTGAGTAATCCACATCTTCTTTAGATCCAACCAGTTTCACGCATTGGAGAAGGAAATGGCAACCCACTCCAGTGTTCTTGCCTGGAGAATCCCAGGGACGGTGGAGTCTGTGGGGTCACACAGAGTGGGACACGACTGAAGTGACTTAGCAGCAGCAGTCCATCCTAAAGGAGATCAGTCCTGGGTATTCATTGGAAGGACTGATGTTGAAGCTGAAACTCCAATACTTTGGCCATCTGATGCGAAGAGCTGACTCATTGGAAAAGACCCTGATGCTGGGAAAGACTGAAGGCAGGAGAAGGGGATGACAGAGGATGAGATGGCTGGATGGCATCACCGACTCAGTGGACATGAGTTTGGGTGAACTGTGGGAATTGGTGATGGACAGGAAGGCCTGGCGTGCTGCGGTTCATGGGGTTGCGAAGAGTCTGACACGACTGAGCGACTGAACTTCTTCTTTAGCCACATCTTCTTTAGCCATTCATCTGGTAGACATCTAGGTCGTTTTATGTGTCTTATCTATTGTGAACAGTGCTGCTGTGAACATAAGGGTGCATGTATCTTTTTGAATTAGAGTTTTGTCCAGATGCATGCCCAGGAGTGGAATTGCTGGATCATGCATTCGGTCACTCAGTCGTGTCTGACTCTTTGTGACCCCCAGACTGTAGTCCACCAGGTCCATGGGATTCTCCAGGCAAGAATACTGGGGTGGGTGGCTATTTCCTTCTCCAGGGGAGTCTTCCAGACCCAGGAATCGAACCCACACCTCCTGTGTCTCCTGCATTGCCAGGTGGATTCTCTATCACTGCGCCATCTGGCATTGCTGGATCAGATGGCAACTCAATTTTTTGTTCAGAAATAGCTCTTTCCTTAGTGTTCCCTCATGTACCAGTTTTGAGTCTGAGAGACTACGATCCCTCAGTATCTGCCCCTCCACAGTTTCGCTGTGGTTGGGGGAAGACGTGCTGCTGCAGAGCCCTTGCTCCAGCCCCACAGCAGTCCCGCTTCCGGTCATAGCAGTGTCCCCTGCCTGTATCACACTCATTTATCCCATAGATGCTCACTGCACGTTGACTCCATGCCAGGCATCAGCCTGGGTTCAGAGAATGCCAGTTCCAGCCCTCAGGGAAGCTACAGGCAGATTTGTTCAGAAGAACCTGGCAAACCCCACACAGTGGACAATAGATCTAATCACGTACTCATTGGCTAGAGAAACATTTGCTAATCTTATCTCCTGGAGCCTGTCCCCTGACCCGAGGACTGGAGGAAGATGGTGGACACACAGTCCCTCGTCTCTATGAAGGTGACGTTGGAATCTGGTCAAGGGCTGGAATCGCATGGGAACGGGGCGGGAGCGCTCCATGACCAACTCCAGGATGAGTGTGGCCCCTGGGGTTGGCAAACCCAGCTGCGGGGACCCCTGGGCAGCTGCGCTTGGACGTGAGTGGGAAGCCGCTCATCCGGGTTGCTCAACTGCGTCTGCTTGTGAGGCAAAACGTCCCACTTTAGCTACTGTCCAGTCCATACGCGGAAGTAACCTTAAAAGAAGAAAAGAGGGGAAAGAAGAGGAGGAGCGGTTTCTGCTGGATTTCACAAGCAGCCTACTTTTCCACCTGTTCCATGGAGAAAAGCTGAAATCCTCGTTAAGTCTGGGGCTGTGGTGTTTGATACATCTCTGACATGGGCTGAAAAAATGGTCTCCACAATGGGGACCATCAGGCAGGCCCACCACGTTCGCTGTGTCATCTTGAAGATGCACTAATGAGCACGTGGTAATAAAAATCAAAAACTTAAAAATTTTTGATCTACTTTCATCCTCCCACCATCACTCACTCCCAAATAATTTTAAAGTGTTCTACTTCTTCGAGGAAAGACAGGGGGAGGGGCATTTTACAACCAACGTAGAACACTGAAATATTAGCAGCTTAAAATTGCATTTATTTTTTAAAAATGATTTCTGTTTACTTGTTGATGCTGGGTCTTCGTGGCTGCACGGGCCTCTCTCCGGTTGTGGTGAGCGGGAGCCACTCGGTAGTTGTGGCGTGCAGGCCTCTCCTTGTGGTGGCTTCTCTCCTTACTGAGCAGACTCTGGGGCACGTGGACTTCAGTCACTGCAGCCCCCAGGCTCTAGGGCACAGACTCGGTCGTTGTGGCCCAAGGGCTTAGTTGCTGTGCAGCACGTGGGATCTTCCCAGACCAGGGGTCAAACCCCAATCTCTTGCATTGGCAGGCAGACCCTTTATCCCTGAGCCACCAGGGAAGCCCACGTGTCATTTCTAATTGATCATTGCCCTGACCCTGGGGTCCAAAGCCTTGGACCAGTTCTCATTGTGCCTTTTTCCACATTGTCTATGTTCATTTAGTCAAGGCCACCTCATAGGTCATGGGTCTGGGGAGGCTATGCACTGCATAGCACACGCTCTGAAGCCCCATTTACACTGAAGACTGTGTGAATGGCAGCACCCCACCCCAGACACACCTCTTGCCAGAGCTCTGCAGTTAGGACCTCACGGAGCCCCCAGTGTCAACCCCTGTGAACAGCAATTCCTAAGGATTGGGCCGTGGCAGGTTTTATGGATCCACAATGAAAAGGGAAAATAATTTAAGTACTAACAGCTAATGTTTATTGAGTGCTTATGATGAGCCAGACATAGCAATGACTCTTTTATTTCTGTTGGTGATCCTATGGGGCACCATTGTTACCATCCCCATGTTCCCAATGAGGGCCCTGCGCTTTAAACCACGGCCAGGATTACCCTGCCAAATGGCCACTTCTGAGAACTATTCTGATTCCGGAGATTATGTCCTTCCTAAATATTTGTGTCCGATTTACCTCTTTTTTTTTTTTAAGATGTTTTTGACATGGACCATTTGTTAAAAAGTCTGTGCTAAATTTGTTACAATATTGCTTCTGTTTTTTGTTTTGGTTTTTTTGCCCGGAGGCATGTGGAATCTTTGCTCCCTGACCAGGATTTGAACCTGCACCCTTTGTACCTGAAGGTGAAGTGTTAACCATTGCAAGGGAAGTCCTGTGACATTTTTTTTTAGTGTATTTTAAAATTTATTTCATTGAAGTATAGCTGATTTACATTGTTTTGTTAGTTGCAGGTATACAACAAAGTGATTCAGTATTATATATAATGTGTGTGTGTATATATATATATATATATATATATATGTCCGTTTTCACATTCTTTTGCATTATGGCTTATCACAAGATATTGAATGTGGGCTTCCCTGGTGCCTCAGATGGTAAAGAATCTGCCTGGAATTCAGGAAGCATGAGTTCAGTCGCTGGGTCGGGAAGATCCCCTGGAGAAAGAAATGGCAACCCACTCCAGTGTTCTCGCCTGGAGAATCCCATGAACAGAGGAGCCAGGCAGGCTGCAGTCCATGGGGTCGCAAAGAGTCGGACACGACTGAACGACTAACATTTTCTATTGAATATAGCTCCCTGTGCTATACGGTAGAACCTTGTTGGTTATCCACTCTGTATATAGGAATTTGCATCTGAAACTGACCTTTCCTTTTGGAAAGATGGTAATGCTGAGCGCTGCCAGGATCAGCCCTGTCTGTCTCCAGCATCCTTTCCCGTAGTTAGGCCTTAGTGTCTTCCTTCTGGCTTTCCCACTTCCTGGCCTCTCCTTGCTCCTCTCCCTCCCTCCTGTGGCCTGGTCAAGCACAGCTCTGATCTCCCTCCCCTGCTCAGAAATCTTCCAGGCACCCCTCCTGCCTCAGCTGGGATTCAGGGCTCTCCACGTTCAGCCTAATTCCATTATTTTTCTTTTTTTAAATTTTTGTTTAGTTGGCTGCTCTGGGTCTTAGCTGTGGCGTGTTGGGATCTAGTTCCCTGACCAGCGATCGAATCCAGGCCCGCTGCATTGGGAGGGAGGAGTCTTAACCACTGGGCCACCAGGGACGTCCTCTGATTCCACTTCATCTCTTTTTCTCCTAGCACAGAAGTGCCACGCTGAGGCTCAGCTGGTATTCCCAAACTCTTAGGGCCTCTTCCTTTCCCTCTAGTTTTCCACCGCCTTGGCCCCTTGAAACCCTGTCTCTCTTCCCCTGCTCCTCCTTGAATTCATTCCTTTACTTCGTCACTCAGCAAACCTGTAATATTTTGAGTGCCTGCTAGGAACTGACTACAGTGTGGGGCTTTCAGTCAGTCCAGCAGCAGAGAGAGAACTGGGGAGTTACTACAGCAGATACCACCAAAGTGGCGGGTCCGAGTCCCTGACGTGGGAGCTTATTAACTAGACAGAGTGGGGCGGGGCCTGGGGAAGGCCTCCCCACAGTTAGCTGTGTCCCACCCGCTTCAACTCCCGGGACTCTCTGCTCCCCCTCTGCTGGGACATTCGCCTTTCTGTATTCCATTTGACAGTCACAGCTAATCTTGGACCTGCAAGTGCTGTATAAATAATGTTAGCAGTTAAATCATGCTGTACCAGTTTCTGGCAAATCAAATTCTGGAGAGTAGTTATCTTTTAAACCATCCATAGTGATTACAGATTTTGGCTGTGCCCCAATCTCAGTGATGTCATCTGACTGGGTGGCTTTGCCATTAGTTCGTTCGGTGAGCTGCTCAGCTCACAGAAAACTGAAGCTTATACCCTAAACTGTAATCAGAGGTTATCTTGCAGGGTTGGAATTATAAAATAGGTTTCCATCTTATACTTTCTGTGCTCCCATAAATATTTGAATTTTTTACAGCAGACTTGTGCTACCTTTATAATTAGAAATATTCAGTGTTTTTAAGGAAATGAAACAAACCAAAAGAAGTATTACCCTCTTCTCCCAGTCTACTTTTTTTGCCCTATATTTAACATACAACAGAAAAGTTGGAGACTTCCCTGGTGGTCCAGTGGTTAAGACTCCAGGCTTCCACTGCATGGGGCATGGGTTTAATCCCTGGTCAGGGAAGTAAGATCCTGCATGCCATATGGTGTGGCAAAAAAGAAAGAAAGAAAGAAAAGTTATTTGGACAAAACCTTTGACTCCCAAGCTCAACAAATAGGAAGTGCTTCAGGTAAGTTGGCTTCTAAGAGGCACAAGTGAATTGTAAGTGTTTTGAAGCCTGTAGAAAAAGAGTATTCTTGAGGAGGGTCTGCAGACAGACCAGATAAATAGCCAGAGCATCCATAACTGCAGAAGGGACCCCAACATCAGAGAAGATGGACTTCACCTCTTCCTACCATCCCTGTGCAAAAATTTGCCTGGCGTGAGGGTGACAGGAGGGGCAGGGGCCCCTCTCGGTACAGTCACTCTGATCTCGACTCCTTGGAATAAGGGACAGCTCCCATCAGAGCACACTCATCTGTCTGGATGACTGGGCTCCAGGCCAGCCAGCAGCTGACTCACAAAGCCCTCTCCCAGAGGCTGCAAAGGACACCTGCACTGCAAGAGCCCCTGAGACCTCAGCCTCAAGAACAAGCAACAAGCTTTACCTGTTTTTAGAGGGAAACCTCTTGTCCTTCAACCTGGAGTTCACCCAGAAAGCAGTTCCCAACTACAACAACCATGAGAGTCTCCCTGCTGGGAGAGAGAGCTGGGTGGAGAGGACTTCTGTCGGGAAGTCATTGAGGCAGGAAGTCCAGCCCTCCACTGAGGGATGAGTGTGGTCCAAAGTGACCTGCAGGGAGGAAGCCAGAGGAATAAATTCTGATTCCTCCTTCTGCCCCCAAATCTGCTTGTACCTCTATCCACCAAATAAGTACTTAACTGAATACTTACACTAAAAGTTACTTGTTTATCTGAAGTTCAAGTTTAACTGAGCGTCTTTTGTTGTGATTTGCTTAATCTGCCCTCTCTGTGTGCGCGCGCATGCACACACACACACACACACACACACTCAGAGAGCCCAAGAGGTGTGATATCCTGAGAGTGGCAGGAAGCACAGCCCTTGTGCAGGACTAGGTGGCTCTGTGTGCCCCCATCACTCACCCACAACATGCCAGCCTGTGTCTCTCCTCCCTGCCTGTTTCACCACCTGTGGTCAATGTGCTTTTTTGAAAAATGCTCTTTCCCCCCATGGAATGTGCCTTTTATTTTTGGCCATGCCACACAGCATGTAGGATCTTAGTTTCCCAACCAGGGATTGAATCCATGTCCCCTGCATTGCAAGAGCTGAGTCTTAACCACTGGACCATCAGGAAAGTCCTGATGTGTTTGAATAAATGACAACTATTAATAGTATAGAATGTATGTTCCAAAATTGCCATTAACACTAAGAGCACAACAGAAATTTTAGAAATTCTTGTGGGTCAGATGAAATCAGAGTATTTCCAGGTCTATTCCAGCAGGCAGACATTTTGCTAGAAGCTCCAAGTCACTGTATAAACACACGATGACTTTTCCCGCATCCCTGGAAATGGGTCATGCTGAGGCACAAGAATTGCAAACGTGCCCCTTTGTGGCCAGCAGCAGCCTTTCCCAGACTGTTGGCCGAGTCTGCTGTATCAAGTCCTGTGACTGACGGGGCAGAAGGGAGGCGCTTCTCTGGTGCCAGCACCTGCCCTCCTGCTGGTGAGTTAAGGAGGAGGGATTTAGAATGAGTCGCAGTTCCAAAAGTGAGTGAAGGTGGTCAACAGTACAAACTTCCAGTTTTAAAATAATTAAGTCCTGGGGGTGTAATGTCGAGCATGCTGACTGTAGTTAGTAACACTGTATCGTAGGAAATTCCCTGGCGTTCCAGCGATTAGGACTCTGTGCTGTCATTGCTGAGGTCCCAAGTTCAATCCCTGATCAGGGAACTAAAATCCTGCAAATGGCTATTTGAAAGTTATTAATGGTGGATCTTAAAAGTTCTCATCACAAGAAAAAAATTTCCATTTGTGAAAATGGATATTAACTAGACTTATCCTGGCAGTTATTTTGCAAAACTATACAAGTATGGAATTATTCTGCCATACAGCTGGAATGAATATATGATATATATGTCAATTATATCTCAAATTTTAAAAATTTTGATGGTGAAGATTATATTTCTTAAGTTTTCTATAGAAGGAAGTCTACAAATGAATAAAATTGTGAAAATATTCACACTATTCATGTGTGTTAAATAAATTCTGATCATGATTTCTGAGGATATTGAGGATGCCCAGTTCTCTCTCATGCTGGCCTAGAAAGTTGGGAACCTACTTGGGAAACTCCATTATTTAAAAGGCTAAAAATCCAGGACTTCCCTGGCGGTCCAGTGCAGAGGGCGCAGGTTCAATCCCTGATTGGGGAACAAAGATCCCACATGCTGTGTGGCTCAGCCAAAAAGTGAAAAAGTTAAATAAAAAAGAGGGTGGATGAATAGAGAGAGTAGCGTGGAAACATATACATTACCATATGTAAAATAGATAGCTGGTGGGAATTTGCTGTGTGACGCAGGGAGGTTCCGTGACACCCTAAAGGGGTGGGATGGAGGGCGAGGTGGGAGGTGGGGGGTGGGAGGGAGGTTCAAGAGAGAGGATGTGTGTATGCTTATGGCTGATTCATATTGATGTACGACAGCAACCAACACCCTGTTGTAAAGCAATTGTCCTCCAATTAAAAAATAATTAAAAAATTTAACATGGTGGAATTAGCAATTAGATTAGATATATGTTAGGAAACATGTTGACAGGGGAGAATATCCATGATATATTTTCAAGAAAAAAGGAAGTTTTTTCAAGTTCAGTTTGATCCAAGTTTGTCACATATGTGTTTTTTATGTGTTAAAAAAATGAAAGGCTTATACCTTAAAAAAAAAAAGGGCTAAAAATCCAATATTCTGTTTTGCAGCTATTGCTGAGATGAAGGAAGGAACCAGCCCCAACCTGCTGTTCTCTGGTTCTCTCCCAGGAAGCTTACAGGCTGACCACACGCCATTTTTCTTTCCTCACACTGGTCCCTACCAGCCCACCGCTGTGTCTCCACCCATCCAGCCTGGAACACCAGTCCCTGGAAATGTAGCCTTTCCCGGGGTGACCTCCGCCAGGTCCAAGCTCCTACCACCTCTTGCATTTAATCATACGGTTGGCCATATAATACTTTCTGAACACAAAGATGTCAAGTTTAATTGCTCCATCAACATACCTAACATCTACCAGGACAGTGCAACTATTTCTTGGTGGAAAGATGGGAAGGAATTGTTGGGGGTCCATCATGCAATTACTCAGTTTTATCCGGATAATGAAGTTACAGCAGTCATCGCTTCCTTCAGGTAAGTGTTCTCTCTCCCTTTCTTTGAAAATGTTGTGCTTTTGCTGATTCAAAAGTAAAAGGCTTGTCAGTAATCAAAACAGCCTTTTGTTTTCTGTGTTAGCAGCCTCACCAGTCCATTCAGAGTGTAGATTAATAGTCAATTGTATTGTTGATCTCTTTTCATTGGATTTTGGCCCCAGTGGAATTCTTGGTGATCAGACGGTCTTCCCAGCTGGCCTGCAAGTACCCCCAAGTCCTGCTGGACTCCAGAACTCTCCCAGTGGGTGAGAGCTGTGTCCTTGCCAGGCATGAGGAGACATCAGAATCATTGGGTGGGCGTGGAGCTTGTCAAACAGTGCAGCCCTGCATCCCTTTCGTTTGCTCCGTTTCTTCTTCCTCCCTCCTCTCCCAGCAGCCCTTGTGGCTACAGATACTGGTACTGATGTTGACCTCGTGTTGGGGCGGAAGAACGCCGAAAGTGTGAAGTCTGGGAAGCTGAGACAGACCTTCAGGCACTTGGCTCTCCATCTCAACATTCCACTTTGTATTGGCAGAGTGAGTTGAGGGAGAGACAGCAATAAGCCAGGCCAGGACGTAACCCAATAACCCATCATCCCAAGGACTGAGTCCATATACGCCAGATCCTGCAGACAGTGAGACAGTGGCTCCTCTTCCCACCGTCCCTTTTCATTCTCTCTCCCTCTCTTTTTTGACTGTGTCATGTGACATGTGGGATGTTAGTTCCCCAGCCAGGGATCGAACCCGTGTCCCCTGCAGTTGTGCAGTGGAAGCATGGAGTTTAAACCATTGGACCTCCAGGGGATCCCCTCCCTCTTCATTCTCTCCTGTCTCCTCTCAGCCAGGAGGGTGTTTGTCGGTGTTTACGTCAGGACCGCCCAGCATATGCAGGTTTAGAATTAGGTGGACTGCAGTCAGGCTTACCAGGCGGCACTGGTGGTGGAGCGTTCTCCCGCCAGTGCAGGAGATGCAAGAGATGCAGGTTTGGTCCCTGGGTTGGGACGATTCCCTGGAGGAGGGCATGGCAACCCACTCTGGTATTTTTGCCTGGAGAATCCCACAGTCGGAGAAGTCTAGCGGGCGATAGTCCATGGGTTCGCAAAGAATCAGACAGGACTGAAGCAGCTTAGCAGGCATGCGCAGACTGTAGTCACTAAGAGCTCAAGATGAGGTCGGAGCCCGGCCGCGATGATGCAAGAGCCTTTTCTCTGGGACTCCTCCATGCTGGGGGGAGCCTCTTTGATCTGTTGTTTTTACTTTCTCTGACCTGATGTTTGGGCCGCTTCCAGGCTGTGTCATGTCTTTGGGTGAATCACTGTATGTTTCCTTTTCAGAAAAACCACCTCTGAGTTACCATAGACCTGATGACTCCAACTGGAGTTTAATGTGTCAACACTTCCATAAGATCCCCCCCTCCCTTTTTTTCTGCATTTTCTAAGTTGTCCTGGTCATCATCAAGGCACAGAAAACAGCTTGCGTGTCTTTCATTGGTCCATTTAAAGTCTGGCTCAGTCTCCTGGGCTGCCGTTGTCAGCTAGTGACTGAGACCCCTCCGGAGGCTTGACTGTATTTTTTTCTCCATCATCTGCAAAACACAGATGTTTTTCCATTATACAGACACAGCTCCTGATGGGAGAACTAAAGTCACCATTTCATAATAAATAAGGTTTAAAGGCTTATAAAAACAAAAGTCCGACCAAAGTCTTGAGAGTATCATTAGAAGGAAAGCACAGTCCTGCTGTCTGGGCTGGGAGTTTCAGCTTGGGGTCCTGCCACTGGCTCCCACGAGACCGTAAGTGAGCCTCCACGTCTTTCTTGGTCTTCTTGCCAAAGAGATGGAATTGGACCACCTGACTGAAAGCGCTGGAGGGCCATGAGATATTCAAAAGACTTGGAGAATTTTTACACCTAGAGTAGGCAGTCTTTTTTTTAAATTTAATTAATTTATTTTACTTTACAATATTGTGTTGGTTTTGCCATTCATTGACTTGAATCCACCATGAGTGTACACGTGTTCCCCATCCTGAACCCCGCTCCCACCTCCATCCCCATCCCATCCCTCTGGGTCATCCCAGTGCACCAGCCCCGAGCACCCTGTCTCGTGCATCAAACCTGGACTGTCGATTCAGACTGTCGATTCATTTCACATATGATAATCTACATGTTACAATGCCATTCTCCCATATCATCCCACCCTCTCCCTCTCCCACAGAGTCCGAAAGACTGTTTAATACATCTGTGTCTCTTTTGCTGTCTCGCATACAGGATTATCGTTACCTTCTTTCTAAATTCCATATATATGCGTTAGTATACTGTATTGGTGTTTTTCTTTCTGGCTTACTTCACTCTGTATAACCGGCTCCAGTTTCATCCACCTCATTAGAACTGATTCAAATGTATTCTTTTTAATGGCTGAGTAATACTCCATTGTGTATACGTACCCACAGCTTTCTTATCCGTTCCTCTGCTGATGGACATCTAGGTTGCTTCCATGTCCTGGCTATTATAAACAGTGCTGCAATGAACATTGGGGTGCACGTGTCTCTTTCAATTCTGGTTTCCTCGGTGTGTATGCCCAGCAGTGGGATTGCTGGATCTTAAAGATCTAAACGTAAGACCAGAAGCTATTAAACTCCTAGAGGAAAACGTAGGCAAAACACTCTCCGACATAAACCACAGCAGGATCCTCTATGACCTACCTCCCAGAATATTGGAAATAAAAGCAAAAATAAACAAATTGGACCTAATTAAAATTAAAAGCTTCTGTACAACAAAGGAAACTATAAGCAAGGTGAAAAGACAGCCTTCAGAATGGGAGAATATAATAGCAAACGAAGCAACAGACAAAGAATTAATCTCAAAAATATACAAGAAACCCCTGCAGCTCATTTCCAGAAAAATAAAAGACCCAATCAAAAAGTGGGCCAAAAAACTAAACAGACATTTCTCCAAAGAAGACATACAGATGGCTAACAAACACATGAAAAGATGCTCAATGTCACTCATTATCAGAGCAATGCAAATCAAAACCACAATGAGGTATCATTTCACACCAGTCAGAATGGCTGCTATCCAAAAGTCTACAAGTGATAAATGCCGAAGAGGGTGTGGAGAAAAGGGAACCCTCTTACAGTTGGTGGAAATGCAAACTAGTACAGCCACTATGGAGAACTGCAGAGTCTTATTTTGAACTTAGGTCTTTAGATATTGAAAGGTGACTAGGTGAAATTTTGAGAACTTTAGAGAAAAATGTATACTTTTGCACATATTTGGTTGAACTCTCATAAAGTCGTTTGGAAGGGAAGCAAATCTTATGTGACCTCCCAACTGAGCAAATTTAGTGATCAGAATTCTTACAATGGATGGACACTCAGCTGAACCGAGTAATATTTGGAGCAGCATCAAGTCCACCACTGACATATTCACTTTGTTAGTGTTCAGGTGACACTGTAGCTGTGGGTAATTCAATGAAGTAAATTAAAGTAACTTGATCAAGATGATCAATATCTGTATAATTTCTTTGCAAGATAGAAGGATGTTGGAGAGCCTAATTTGATGTCTTTTAGATGAGGACCCTGAGGTCCTTATAAATTAGGATGACTTGCCCAGGGTAACTAGATAGTAAGCTGGGAGTAAATTTAACTAGGGAGCCTGATTTGCACACCTCTCCTCATATCCTCTCTTCTCACATCTCATGGGCCCCAAGGAAATCCACTCTGGTTCCCAGCAAAGTGAAAAGTTAAAAACTAGTTCTAAGCTTTCAGTGGATGCCATTTTACCAGGAATTCATTAGCTTGCAATTTTGTTGGAGATGCCACTAAGAGTACTGCATGGACCACGTTTATTTAAGCAAATGTGCAAATGAGAGATGACTACGTATAGCAGGGATCAGATGTCTGTTAGTATTGATAGAGTCAAGAGTCATCTGGCATTAATGGGTGTAGGGAGCACTCAGTGTCTGGTTGGAGTATTCCTAATCAATAGCTTGGTGGTTAAAACAGAGAATCTCCACCAACACCCCTGCTTACTCCTGGACCCATACCCCCCACCCCATGCCTAATCCTGGATGCTGCATCACTTGAAAGTAGTTGCTAGACCTCCGTTGTAGGACTTGTCACCAGGCTGGACGTCCCCCTTGACACTCCAACTAGTATCCTATCCCATCTACACCTGATATCAGCTCAAAGCATAGAGTATCCATTCGTCTAGCCTGGGAACCCTGCGTAGCCAAGACCTCCTGATGAAGTCTCTAAAGAAGAGTGCAATTCCTGGGGCAGTTATTTCTAAGGGCTTCCAAGTTGGCACAGTGATAAAGAATCTGCCTGCCAATGCAGGAGATGGAGGTTAGATCCCTGAATCAGAAATATTTCCTGGAGAAGGGAATGGCAACCCACTCCAGTATTCTTGCCCAGGAAATCCCCATGGACAAAGGAGCCTGGTGGGCTACAGTCCTTGGGGTCGCAAAGAATCAGAGACGACTTAGAGACTAGACAACAACAGTTAGCTCTAAAGTCTGGTGTAAGGTGTAGAAAAGCTCTCTGGCTTAGGTTGAAACACTCATCAGGTAAAAATTTCCAGGAAGGCACCAGCCTTCAGATCAGAAGACTTGGGGAGACCCACCCTCAAGCAAAAACGAAAACTGATAGTCCTGTGTATCGACAAGCCCTGCAGATTTACTCACTGGGTGGTTCATGGCAGAGGGAGAGTGTTTGATATTTGTTTTCTTTGTAGTCCAAGAGTTCCCAATGCTCTTTAAACTCTGGCGTCCTTCCCAGTGGCTCAAGCTGCACGGATTTTACCTTCTTAGTGGATTTTCCTGGTAAACATGGTAAATGGGTAGTTTGGGTTCCTGCGTGCTCCTTGTGCCTTAGAGACTTGTGTTGGCAGGCCCCTGCAGGCTCTGAGAGCCAGGACCCTTGCCCCACCCTGCCCCAGCTGGGTCTGCCTGGTGCCATCGCTGGTTGCTCTTTATCCTGCTGCTGTTGGTGACCCCAAAGATGGAATCGTACATGAGAGATCAGCCAAACATCTAGAAAGTAAGGACATCATTTGTTCAGCAGAGGCATCAGTTGGAAAAGCTAATTTTAGCCACAGATTGCTGAGACTTTCAGACTTAGTTTATATGAAATTCAAACTTCTTTTTACGTCAGATTTTGTACCAGATTCCTGAACTCAGTTTTTCCATGGAATCCTGTCAGCACCATTTGAATGACGGCTAGTTAAATATCAGTGGATCTTTGTATTCTTTTTTTAGTATTTTTTTTCTTTCGTTTTTAGTATTTGTTTGTTTGTTTTTGATTGTTGTAACATACGTATAACATGAGCTTCCCAGGTGGTTCAATGGTAAAATAATCCACCTGCTAAGACGGGTTCGATCCCTGGATTGCAACGATCCCCTAGAGGAGGAAATGGCAACCCACTCCAGCTTATTCTTGCCTGGGAAATCCCATGGACAGAGGAACCTGGTGGGCTACAGTCCATGGGGTCACAAAGAGTCAGGCATGACTTAGCTACTGAGCACGCATGCACACATAAAGTAAAACACCATTTTAACCCTTTTTGAATCAAGTCAGTGACCTTGAGTACATTCACATTTTTATGCAGCTATCACCACCATCCATCTCCAGAACTCTTTCATCATCTCAGACTGAAACTCCACACCCATGAGCACTAACTGCCCACTCCCTATCCCTTCCAGCCCTCGGCAACCTCTATTCCACATTTTTTCTCTATGAATTTAACCACTCTAGGTATTCAAGAGGAGTCAACTAATATTGGTCCCTTTTGTATTTCTTTCTTTCTTTTTTTTTTTTAAAGTGACCAGAGATTTATTGAGTTCCAGATTTCCTGTAGGTGCCATACATGGTGTGGAGGTGGGTGTTAGACCCTCCATTTCTGAGAAGGAACAGAAGCACAGAGATGGAGAGATGTGTGTACACTCCGCATATAGCAGACTCAGATGGTAAAGAATCTGCCTGCCGATGCAGGAGTCCCGGGCTCGATCCTGGTCCGGGAAGATCCGCTGGAGGAGGGCATGGCAACCCACTCCAGTATTCTTGCCCAGGAAATCCCGAGGACAGAGGAGCCTGGTGGGCTGCAGTCCATGGGATCCCAAAAGAGTCTGACATAGCTTATCAACCAAACTACCACCACTACCACAAGCCATCTGTGAGCAGGTCAGCCTAGTTGTAACAGGTCTGATGGCCAGAGAGATGTGTGTCCTTGTAGGATGTTCTGGGGCTATGTTAGCTGAGGGGATCCTGGTGGGGACGAGCTTTTGCAGCTGCCAGCCCCCCTTCCTCACCTTGGCTCTCTCCAGATGGTTCCTGTCTAGACATCGGGTCTGGGGCTATGGTTTCTGTGGTCTTCTCCCGTTCAGATGTTTGACCAAAATCTGTTGAAATTCTTAAACCTTTATTAAAAAGTGCCTGCACATGGTAAAGTAGTCTGTCTATCCCACTCCGGCCCCCAGTGCTTTCCTGATGGGGAGCAGAGGTGGCCCACTGATTGGGTAGCGTTCCAGAGATATTCAATCCACGAGTCCTCTGTGTGTGTGTGTGTGTGTGTGTTGTGTGTGTGTGGTGTCTGTGTGTGTGTGTTGTCTGTGTCTGTGTGGGGTGGGTGTGTGTCTGTGTGTGTGTGTTGTCTGTGTCTGTGTGTGGGGGGTGAGTGTGTGTGTGTGTGTTGTGTGTGTGTGTGGTGTCTGTGTGTGTGTGTGGTGTGTGTGTGTGGTGTGTGTGTGTGTGTGTGTGGTGTCTGTGTGTGTGTGGTGTGTGTGTGTGTGTGTGTGTGTGTGTGTGTGTGTGTGTGTGTGTGTGTGTGGTGTCTGTGTGTGTGGTGTCTGTGTGTGTGTGTGTGGTGTGTGTGTGTGTTGTCTGTGTGTGTTGTCTGTGTGTGGTGTGTGTGTGTGGTGTGTGTGTGTGGTGTCTGTGTGTGTGTGTGTGGTGTCTGTGTGTGTGTGTGTGTGTGTGGTGTCTGTGTGTGTGTGTGTGGTGTCTGTGTGTGTGTGTGTGGTGTTTGTGTGTGGTGTCTGTGTGTGTGTCTGTGTGTGTGTGTGGTGTGTGTGTATGGTGTGTGTGGGGGGGTGTGTGTCTGTCTGCGTGGTGTGTGTGTATGTGTGTGTGTGTGGGGTGCATGCATACCCGCGCCAGGCCCCAGCATGGTGTGTTAATCTAATATATTAGAGTATTACACATGGCTGTGGTTAAATCAGTAGCCAGGGTTCGCGATTTCCGTGGCTGTGGAAATGCTATTTTCAGCCGAATCATGTCGTCAGACTGTAATTACATTGGCCTTCTTGTCGAGCTTTTTGATCTTCCTGAATTTAATAGTTTCCTTGCCTGCCTGTTAGTTCACTTAATTTTCTAATTTTTGATTGCTCATCCTCCTCCACGTTCAAAAGGAAAATAAGCGTGTCCTCTCAAAATGACACAATTCTCAGGACTGGAGTTTTTTCCTTGGAGGTGCCAGACCTGGAACCGTCCTTTCTCTCCAGGCCTGGGTCTGGCTGAGTCATCTTTGCTCTTGCTGTTGGGAGCCTCATTCCTCCTGATTTCTAGCTCCTGTCTCCCAGAGCCCAGCTCCCCCTCTTCCTGGCTTACTCCTTCACTTTACGCGGTGCCCACCCCCTCCACTTGCTTTCTGGGCTCTTGAATATCTGAAAATACCAGATATTTCCTACTCTCACCAAAAGACAGTTTGACCAGATACAGAATTTAAAAGGAAAACAATTTCCTGCTGTTATCTTTTTGCCCCGAGAGTTGTTCTTGAGAAGCATGATGCTGTTCTGATTCACTCATAAATTACCTGCTTTTCCTTTCTCTGGAAGCTTTTGGGGGTCTCTGCTTTATCTTAGATGTGTGACATGTCTAAGGGGCTCGGTGAAGCCCCTTGGTGGGTCTTTCCTCTCTTGCTGTGCTGCCCGGCCTAATGGTCGGGTTTGGAAAGATCCATATCTCCAGTCCTGGGCATTTTCTTGAATCATATCCTCCCCCTCCCCTCTCTGTGTTCTTTCTGGAATTCCTTACTCAGGCGTCGGAATGTCTAGATTGCTATTCTGTGAGCGGAGCCTTTCCTGCTGTTTCTGCTGGGGAGAGAGAGGAGATGGGGGACCACTTTCCCATCTCGAGTCCCAGCTGCACCCTGCCTTCATCCTGGGAACCTTTATGTTATGTCTATAAAATAAAAAGTAGAATTATTTGGGAAAAACTGTTCCTGTGGTACAGATAAGATGAGTCTGGACTTGGTAATTAATGCAGACACAAATAGTCCTTCTCACCAGATGCTGCTAAACCCTGCCTAAAGCAAATGAGTAAAGACCAAGTGTTTGTTTTCAGGCAAGGCTTTATTGATTCTTTTTTGTATTTCTTTCTTTAAAAAAAAAGCAACCAAGTATTTATTGAGTTTTGTGTTCTCCTGCTCTTCTCCTACCCTGAATTGTGCTTGCTGGCTGGCTGAAGACACGCCTGGACGCCCTGTGCAGCCTGAGTCCCGCCGCCGCGTGTGCCGCTCCGTGGCTGTCTGCGCCCGCTGATGTCCCGGGTTCTGGTGTGCTGCGCACCCTTGGCCTGGGTGCAGCCTCACTGGGGCTGTGGTCTGCCTTCCTCGCTGGCTGTCACTCCCCTCTGGTTCCTGGCTCACTGAGTCTTGGGTCTCATCGTCCACTCTGTTCAGCTCCTCCCTAGGTTTTCCTGCAAGAAAATGATGCCTCTTTCAAGGTGAACGTGTGGAATGAGTGGAAACGCTCCTCTTTTCAGCAGCCATGACCTTGGTTTCCCTTAGAACTGCAAAGAAGGCTAGACTGATCAGCATACAGGCTCTGCCAGGAGCTGTGTGCACTGTCCAGCCCCTGGTTGTTACCCGCGTGAGCAGCACACCTGCTCGTCTTCCTCTTTCTTCATCCCCTTCTGGTAACCACGACATCCCAACACATTCTCAGAGAGGGTCCGCTGACCCCGTATTTGGAGATCTTTGTCCTGTGAGGTCTCTTTCCATGTTCTGGTGACCTCTAGGCACTCTGACATAAAGCCCCTTCCCTAAAGCTTGGCTTCGCTGGTGGCTCAGACGGTAAAGAATCTGCCTGCAGGAGAGTCGGGTTCAATTTCTGGGTTTGGAAGATTCCCCTGGAGAAGGGAATGGCAACCCACTCCAGTATTCTTGCCATGTTGAGAATTCCATGGACAGAGAGGAGCCTGGTGGGCTAGAGTCTGTGGTGTTGTAAAGAGTTAGACACGACTGAGCGACTAACACTTTCACAAATAAGTTGCATCGAGGAGCAAGCTGCTAGGAAGACAAGTAGGCCTCTCCGCGTTTTTCTTTTTTTCCCTTTTTCCTCTATCACAGTCTTCTTGGTTGTGTCTGATGCACAGAGAAGAAACCAGTGCTGTGGGACTAATGCTCTTTCAGGGAGCATCTGAGAGTATTTCAGAGTGTTCCATACTCTCTCATCCCTTCCTGCCCCAGCTAAGAGCAGGTGTCCCCTCTGTGGTATATCTCCCTGTTTGTAAACATGTTGAGAAATTGACAAGCAGGACTCTGAACCTTTTGAGCCAAGGCCTCCTATTTATATCAGATATTTAATAACATACCGTGTTTACACTGTAATATGAGGAAAACAAAAGGAAGGTGACTGAAAATTAAATAGTATGAACATGAATGTGTAAATACTGGGCATGACCACACCAGGAGAGGAAATAAAGTCCACGGTGACTTGCGCCATGCACACAGCCACTGCAGACAGAGATGCTGTTAGTCATCCTTTTTCCAGACGATGGCCGAGTCACTGCCAAGTTCAAAACGGGACGAGGAGGTACTAGCCTACCATTTTCACGGTCCTGGGCAATGAAATGGATATTAACACCAGGCAAAATACTTTATGTGTGTACGTTGGGGTTAGGTTCCAGTCTCTGAAGATCATTTGGGTTGTGGAAAAGTTGCCTCTGTCCCCTGAAAGCCATGTTGGCCTCTAGTTATGTGACCATCCAGGACAGTCCCACAGATCTGTAAAATGCCTTGAGAGGTTGTACTCTGATGTGGAGAACCCTGGTGTAGAGCCTACCATAGAAATCCAGGCAAGTGAGCACACAGACGTTAGGCAGGGTTCTTAGGAGAAACAGAACCAACGGGATGCACACATGTGAAAAGAGAGAGAGCAAAAAAAAAAATATTTTAAAGATTGGTGTCATTTTAAAGATTTAATGTCACTGTTGTCATTGTTGAAGTCGTGTCCGACTCTGTGACCCCATGGACTGTAGCCCACGGGGCTGCTCTGTCCATGGGATTTCCCAGGCAAGAATACTGGAGTGGGTCGACATTTGATCAGACCGACATCTCCCTCACTGGCAGATGGAGTCTTTAACACTGAGCCTCTAGGGAAACCCCCAATGGAATTGTTGCTCAGTCGCTCAGTCATGTCTGACTCTGACCCCATGGACTGCAGCACGCCAGGCTTCCCTGTCCTTCACTATCTCCTGGAGTCTGCTCAAACTTATGTCCATTGAGTTGGTGATACCATCCAGCCATCTCATCCTCTGCCTCCCTCTTCTCCTTTTGCCCTCAGTCTGTCCCAGCATCAGGTAATTGTGGGTGCTGCCCAATCTGAAATCTGTGGATGTCAGTGGGAGACCCAGGGGAGAGCTGCTGTTGCAGCCGTGAGTTCCAAAGACAGTTTGGAGGCAGAATTGCTTGTTCCTCAGAGGACCTCAGTCTATGCTTCTAAGACATTTAAGTGACTAAATGAGACCCACTCAAGCAATAAAGGATAATCTGCCTTACTCTGAGTCTACTGACTGGAATATGAATCACATCTGAAAAATACCTTCACAGAAAAATATCTGCATCTAGAGTAATGATTGACCAAGTGTCGAGGTGCCAAGACCTAGCCATGTTGACATACACGGTTAATCATCACAGTGAAAGACAAAGAATGTTGATTCCTGTAGTAGAAACTCGAAAGGTCATCAGTGAAATATCTTTGTGTTTCTCTCTCAAGCATAACCAGTGTGCAGCGTTCAGACAATGGGTCGTACATCTGTAAGATGAAAATAAACAGTGAAGAGATCGTGTCTGACCCCATCTACGTCGAGGTTCAAGGTGAGTCCAAAGGCCACGATGTCCAGTTGCCGCTTGGCGGTTTCTTTTAGAGCCTGCGTGAATTGCTTTGTGTATAATGCTCCAGAGTTTGGCATGAGCATTTGTTTGCCATTGGGTTTTAAAAAGAATTTTTAATTGAAGTTGATATACCATGTTGTGTAAGTTTCAGGTGTATAGCAAAGCGACTCAGATATAGATAGATAGATAGATACATATATATACACATATACATATATGCTGCTGCTGCTGCTGCTAAGTCGCTTCAGTCGTGTCCGACTCTGTGCGACCCCATAGACGGCAGCCCGCCAGGCTCCTCAGTGCATGGGATTCTCCAGGCAAGAGTCCTGGAGTGGGGTGCCATTGCCTTCTCCATATACATATATAGAGAATACATATATGTGTGTATGTATATATATGTGCATATGTTTCATATTTAATCGCTACGTTGTATCTGACTCTTTCGTGACCTCATGGACTGTAGCCCACCAGGTTTCTCTGTCCACGAGATTTTCCAGGCAAGAATACTGGAATGGGTTGCCATTTCCTTTCCCAAAAGATCTTCCCAACCCAGAGACTGAACCCATGTCTCTGTATTGGCAGCTTTACTGCTCAGCTTTACTGCTGAGCCACCAAGGAAACCGTGTGTGTGTATATATATATATATATATTATATATATATACATATATAGATTCTTTTTCAGATTCTTTTCCCATATAAGCTATTATAAAATATTGAGTGTAGTTCCCTGTGCCATACAGTAGGTCTTTGATGTTTAACTAATATATATAAAGTAGTGTGTTCATGTTACCCTCAAATTCCTAATTTATCCCATTTGTATGCATACTCTGATGCAAAACTTACAGATCTTTAAACACTGAGATTTTAAAGGCCATCTTCTTTCTTAGATTATACGTAGTTGTGAAATAAACTGAATTCTTAAAGATTTAGCTCTCTGCTAGATACTAAGCCTGAGATAAAAAGGGATTGTGGACCTCCTTGCCTTAAGGTTATTTACAATTTAAAAAGCTAAAGTCTTAGGACTTCCCTGGTGGTCCAGTGGTAAGGAATCCACCTTCCAATTCAGGGGATGTGGGTTTAATGCCTGGTCAGGGGACTAATGTCCCACATGCTCTGGGGCAACTAAGACCCAGCACAGCCAAAAACAAAACAACAACAAAAAGCAAAACCTGAAGTCTATTTTCGGAGGCAAAATGCAGTCTATTAAACAGTTCTCAGTGTTGGCACTAGATGCCGCTCACTGGGTCAAGTGCCAGTTATTTACTATTCAGTACCCTTTACTGCAGTGGTCTCCACCCTTTTCGGCACTGGGGATCAGTTTCATGGAAAATAATTTTTCCCCAGACAGAGGGGTGGACGGCGGGGCTGGGGGAGGGGGGTGGTTATGGTTTCGAGATGATTCAAGTGCATTACATTTATTGTACCCGTTATTTCTATTATCACATCCGCACCACCTCAGATCATCAGGCTTTAGATCCTGGAGGTTGGGGACCGCAGCTTTCCTATGTTGCTTATGTGGACAGTGAAACCAGGGAGAATAAGCTAGTTTCAACTGTGCCTGGGATTCCTTTTTCAATCCTTAGGGTTTCTCAGGCACGTGATTCAGTGCAGTTCTGATGCCATGACATGACGTGGGCCTGGTAGGGGAGAACTGGGGCATCAGGCAGGAAGAGGCAATCTCTGCCCTCGAGGAGCCTGAACTCTCGTGGGGACATGAGCTGACGCACAGGTGAGCCAGGCCAGGTCCTGCCTCTTGGGCCTTGCCTGTCTGGTTCGGCAACGGCAGGGCCTGCCAAGAGGGGCTTCGAGGAAGAAACATCTTCATTATCAACCCAAGTGGCCACTCCCCGCTGTCCCAGGGACTTGACCTCCAGGGTCTCTGCATCCCTGCTGGCCAAGACACCCCCATCTACAATGTCATCAGGAGAATGACTTTGCTGCTTTCTTCTCACCGTTGTCCTCACAGGCTTTAGAGAAGGTGATTAGCTTCTCAGCGAAGTTTAAGGAGACTCGTCTCCCTCTGAAAGGCAACTGTGCTGTCCATTCTCGTCTAAACCTGAACTTGATACCCGCTGACGCTGCAGCAGGCGCAAGAGAGGGAGGGCCCTCACGGGGGTCTCTTGTGGAGCTTTGCTCTGAGCCCATCTCAGACTTCCCTGCACAGCTTCCCAGGTAGTGCTAGTAGTAAAGAACCCACCTGCCAATGCAGGAGGCCTAAGGGACACGGGTCCAGTCCCTGGATCGTTGGGAAGATCCCCTGGGAGAAGGACGTAGCTTGACCGGCACAATCCATGGGGTCACACAGAGTCGGACACGACTGGAGTGACTTGGCGGGCACACATGCACGGTCCCAAACTGGATGGCCATGCCAGAGAGTTCTGCCAGTATCCACCGGAGGGAAGGGTTCCTACGTTTGCTGCTACTCTGGAAAAACTATTCAGAAGACATTTTACTTGTAAAGTCCCAGAAAAAAAATGCGCAGGGTAGGAATGAGCTAGGTTCAAATGAAGTTTGGTAAAACACTGAAGCTTGAAAAAAAGAATCCCATTTTACCAATCCCGTGTTATTCCTGCTGGGACTGGATCTGTGAACTCCCAGTCCCCAAATGACACAATTTAAATGCTGGAGGTCAGTTCGCTTGATCTGTTAACATTTTGGCACATGCCCCAAATAAGTACCAACTGGCTGTCTCTGAGCTGTTCTTAACGTCACTTCCCTGTGACCCCAGTTCTGGAATCAAAGTGGGAGATCTTGAGGTTGTAACTGTGTAACTCTGTCTACACTGTTTTCATGAGTTTAGGCTTGGAAAAACTGTTCAGTCTTAACACAAGTGTACAGATTTTAAAATTTATTATCACCAATATGAAAGTCTCACATATAATAGGTTGTCCTAAAAAATGGACCACACCAGTCAGAATGACTGTGATCAAAAAGTCTACAAATGATAAATGCTGGAGAGGGTGTGGAGAAAAAGGAACCCTCCTATACTGTTGGTGGAAGTATAAATTGGTAACCACTATGGAAAACTGTATGCTGCTGCTAAGTCGCCTCAGTCGTGTCTGACTCTGTGCGACCCCATAGATGGCAGCCCACCAGGCTCCTCTGTCTCTGGGATTCTCCAGGCAAGAACAGTGGAGTGGGTTGCCATTTCCTTCTCCGATGCATGAAAGTGAAAAGTGAAAGTGAAGTCGCTTAGTTGTGTCCGACTCTTAGCGACCCCATGGAGTACCGGAGTGGGGTGCCATTGCCTTCTCCAATGGAAAACTGTATGGAGGTTCCTCAAAAAACTAAAATTACAGTTACCATGTGATTCACCGATCCTACTCCTGGACAAATAGCCAGGAAAGATGAAAACTGCAATTTGAAAGGACACATGCAGCCCAGTGTTCACAGCAGTGCTGTTTACAATCTCCAAGACATGAGAGCAGTCTAAGTGTCCACCAACAGCTGCATGGATAAAGAAGATGTGCCGTATAACGGAATATTGTGTGTGTGCTCAGTCGCTAAGCTGTGTCTGACTCTTTGCAACCCCATGGACTGTGGCCCTCCAGGCTCCTCTGTCCATGGGATTTCTCAGGCAAGAATCCCTGGGTTGCCATTTCCTTCTCCAGGGGACCTTCCTAACCTGCATCTCTGGCATCGGCAGACAGATTTTTGACCGCTGAGCCACCAGGAAGCCCCGAATGGAATATTACTCAGCCACGAAAAATGAAATAATGCCACTTGCAGAAACACAGATGGACCTAGAGATTATCATACTAAGTGAAGTCAGAGAGAGAAAGACAAATATATGGTATGGCTTATACGTGGAAATGAAAAAAAAAAAAGATACAAATGAACTTATTTATAAAACAGAACCAGACTCAGAATAAGAAAACAAACTTCTGGTTACCAAAGAGGAAGGAGTGGAGGTTTCCGATGAACAGGTACACAGCACCGTGTATGAAATAAACAAGCATAGCACAGGGAACTCTACTCAATATCTTGCAACAACCTATAATGGAAAAGAATCTGAAAGAATATATATTTTTGCATATGTATAACTGAATCACTTCACCGTACACCTGAAGCTAATACAGCATTATAAATCAAGTGTGCATGCTCAGTTGCTCCGTCATGTCCATCTCTTTGCAACCCCATGGACTGTAGCTCACCAGGCTCCTCTGTTCATGGAATTCTCCAGGCAAGAATACTGGAGTGGGTTGCCATGTCCTCCTCCAAGAGATCTTCCCAACTCAGAGATTGAACCCACGTCCCCTGCGTCTCCTGTTGGCAGGTCGATTCTTTATGCTGCACCACCTGGGAAGCCGTAAATCAAGTATACTTAAACTTAAAAAAATAAAAAGGCGGGGCAGACCTCGCACGTGGCTTTGTTTTCACTCTGTGTTTATTGGTGAGGAATCCTGCCAGCCTTTCCCAGGAGCTTAAGCAACACCTAATTTCACAACTGCCAGGCCTCCCTTCTGGAAAAACCAGTTCTGAATCACCATTGCTCCTTTGGGAAAGTGTCCTAGAAAGCCAGCTAGAGCTAGACTGGTAAGAATTAGCTTCTGTGTGCTTTCTTACTCAACTTCATCGAGGTGAAAACTGAGCATTTCACACTTGGGTGGTGGACAGAAAGTAAAAGTTTAATCACTCAGTCGTGTCTGACTCTTTGTGACCTCATGGACTGTAGCCTACCAGGCTCCTCTGCCCATGGGATTTCCCAGGCAAGACTACTGGAGTGGGTTGCCAATTCCTTCTCCAGGAGATCTTCCCGACCCAGAGATCAAACCCAAGTCTCCTACACCGCAGGGTGGTGGACAGAGAGGACTAGTGCCGAATTCTGGTGTGGTTTCCATTCACCTGGGGGCTGTGCTTTGACCTGTGAATCTCAAACCTTCTTCCACTTACCACTTCCTCTGCAGGACTTCCTTACTTTACGAGGCACCCCGAGAGCATGAATGTCACCAGAAACACAGCCTTCAACCTCACCTGTCAGGCTGTGGGTCCACCCGAGCCCGTCAGCATTTACTGGGTTCAAAACAGCAGCCGTGTTAATGAACTTCCAGAAAGATCCCCCTCTGTTCTGACTGTTCCTGGTGAGTCTCAGTTGTGGCATTTGTTCATTGTTTGCTTTCTGACGGTGGAAGGGAGCAGAAGATGGGTGAGTGCTGTAGAGTACAGCAGCGGGCCCTCGACGAGGATGCAAACACAGGTGGGGCAGCCCAGGATGGGGACCAGATGGGGAGGCAGGTGGGAGTCTCGGGGCTCAGAGGTCACAGCACAGGATGGGTGTCTGTGCTTACATCAATCAAGTGGCCGGAATCTTCGAGCCAGGGCCGCCGGGAAGCCCTGCTCACATCTCCCGTGGCAGCTGTGGACCAGCTGGCCTGGCAGGCCTTGCCTTTCAGGAACCACTGATGTGAGGACCTCAGTGAGGTGGTGGCGAGGAAAACGCCTTGGTCACGGAGGCAGTTGTGGGAGGACTGAGTCACTGTGGGGCTGTGAGTGCCGTGAAGGTCAGCAGTCATCTGATTTCCATCCAAGTGGGTGTGGCCTGGCTTCGGGCCCAGCCCTCCTCCCACGCTGCTCCTAGGGGCAGTGCCGTGTTCTGTGCTGCGAAATCCGATGGGCTCCTCTTTGCCTCCTCTCCTCACATCTTCCAGCAACGTCCGGGAAGGTTACCACCCCCTAACCTTCCCAATCTGCGTGTACTCAGGGCGTATTCTGCGAGGATGCTGCACGCCAAAGGTGACCTTCCGAAACCACTGTCTTCCTGGCTTCCTTCCTGCCTCAGTGCTCTTCCTCTGCCTACGACAGGAGTTCTGAACATGCTGGGTGCCACAGGGCTCAGTCCTGGACTGCATTCTGCTCCCTCTGAGGCACTCCTGCCTGGGAGCTCTCCTCTGGATCCTGGCTTCATGACCATCCATGTGATGATGACTTTGAACTTTGCACCTCTGGCTCAGACTACCCTCCTGAGCTTCATGCTCCTTTCCTGGCATGTCCACTTACTGGGTATGCAAGCGTGTTAAAATGAAACTCTTAGTTTCCCCCCGTACTCGGACTTGTTCTGCCACAGAGTTCCTGCTGCTCACTGTTTAGACTGACTACATCAGGAGGTTGCCAGTTGTCTTCCTACAATACATCTCAAATCTCTCTTCTGCCTGTCTGCTGCAGGGCCCCGGTCCAGGTCACCACCACCTCTTACCAGCATCTCTGCAGTAGCATCCTAATTGGTCTCTTTGCTGCTGCTGCTAAGTCACTTCAGTCGTGTCCAACTCTCTGCGACCCCATAGATGGCAGCCCACCAGGCTCCCCCGTCCCTAGGATTCTCAAGGCAAGAACACTGGAGTGGGTTGCCATTTCCTTCTCCAATGCATGAAAGTGAAAAGTGAAAGTGAAGTCGCTCAGTCGTGTCCGACTCTTAGCGACCCCATGGACTGCAGCCCACCAGGCTCCTCTGTCCATGGGATTCTCCAGGCATGAGTACTGGAGTGGGATGCCATTGCCTTTTGCTTCCAGCCTTATCCCCACTCTTGTTCTCCATGGTAGGTCATGCCCTCTGCCTGCTGGAACTCTTCAGTGGCTGCCTGTTATCTTTGACTTTCTCTCAAGAGGCCTATCTGCTCCTCACAGGATCTGTGTGCTCCGGTCCCCACTCTACTTTCCAGTTCCACCCCACCCGCTCTTTCCGCCCTGCTAATTAAGCGCCAGTCACACTGGTTGTCTTCTGTTTTCTTAGAAACGTCCCCCTCTGCCTGCCTCAGGACCTTTGCACCGCCTCTCTGTCTGCCTGCAGTGTCTTTCCGCTTGCCCTTCCTCCCGTGACACGTGCCAGGTAACGCTTCTGCACAGAGGTCCTTCCTGCTCGCTCTTCCGGGTCCTCCTCACTCCTGTATTGACTCTCAGGCATGGCACATATTCTTGTGGGCTTCCTTCGCTGCACATCGCAGTCTGTCATTGCCTTCTTTATTGTTTAATCTCCTTGTCTGTCTTCTCAGAGAACGCATGCTTAGTAAGGACAAGGGCTTTGTCTCTCCCAAGACAGAGCCTGACTCATGACAATGCTCACTGAATGTTTATGGTGAGAATGGGCCAGCAAGTGATTGCTAGTCAGAGGTATTTATTGTCTCTGAGTCACTTTTCTCACTCCTGACTCCACGAGGAATGTTATCATTGTCTCTGCGTTCATCTGAGTTTTCTTTGAGTTTCTCTGAGGAATTGATCATCAAGTGACTTATTTGTTCAAAATCAACTTTAAAAAACTACATTCCACCTTCTCTGGATGATTGTTTTGAAGTCCTGTAAAGATCTATGGGGCATACAATGAATTGACATATAATTAAATGCATAGAACTTAAGCACACAATCAATGAGTCATGATAAATGTAGACAGTCATGTAACCACCACTTCAGTCAATATATAGAACATTGCTATATATTGTATATATAGCAAGTACCCCCTTTTCCCTTTGGGTCAGCCTGCCCCGCCCGTAGGTGACCTTGTTCTGATGTCTAGTTTCATATATAAATTTTGCCTGTTACTGAAATTTACAGAAATGAAATCAGAAGGTATGTCTTCTTTAGTGTGGGTCCTCTGCATCTGTTGAGGTCATACCGTTTTTCACCTTTATTCTCTTCATGTGGCAAATTACCACACGATTGGATTTTCGAATTTTAAACCAGTGTTGCATTTCTGGGCTAAACTCTGCGTGGTCCTGATGGATTGTGATAGATTCCATTGGCTGGTAGATATTAAATTAAATATTTTTGCATTTAAGCTTTTTCTGGGATAACACCGACCGCTTATACTGCGAGCTGGTTCTGCTCCACATTACTGTGAGCTAGTGAAGACCCTGTGGTCAGGACAGCATCTGCCACAAGACTGCGCTCACCTCAGCTGCCATCCACGAGTCCCAAGCCACCTGTACTCCTTACTTACTGGCTGTCAATTTGGAGGTTCCTGTGGCCCCCTTGGGTCTCCCAGATGGCTCGGTGGTAAAGAATCCACCTCCGATGCAGGAGACGTGGGTTTACTCCCTGGATTGGGAAGGTCCCCTGGAGAAGGAAATGGCACCCCACTCCAGTATTCTTGCCTGGGAAATCCCATGGACGGAGGAGCCTGGGGGGCCACAGGCCATGGGGTCGCAAAGAGACCCTCTGGTGTTGCCTCACTTTTCGTGACTAAACAGCAGGCATCATGACCCCTTTGGGCTCAGTGATCTTCTAGAATAACTCGGATCTCAGAAAAGTGCTCTGCTTGCGTTATAGTCTGTTTCACCAAGGATACACACAGGATGAAGTCTGGGCGGGTCCCGAATGCAGAGCTTTTCTGCCTTGACGAGTGTCACTTGCTGCATCAGTGTGTTCACAGGACAGAGCTTTGGTGTTCAGAATTTTTTTTACTGGGGCTTCATTATGTGGTATAACTGATTAAAGCATTAACCATGGTGGAATACTGTCTCCAGACCTCCCTCTCTTTCCTGGACGCCAGGAACTTGAGCTAATATCACGTGGATCAAAGCCCCAGCCTTCCCATCACATGATTTAGTCATTCTGGTGACCAGTCCCCATCTAGAAGTCATCTGTGGATCCACGTGATTTACCTCATTAGCATAACAAAGCCACCCTCATTACTCAGTCAATTACCAGGGACAGAGGCTAGTCCAAGTCTTTATCACACGACAGTGTTCGTGAAGGAAACTGGTTTATAAGTTTGTTTTTGTGATGTCGGCTTTGCCATCTGGGTAGCGTTGACCTCATAAGACACAGTTGGAAAGTCTTCCCAACTCCTCTGTTTGTTGAAAGAGCTTGGTAGCGTTGGTGTTGTTTTGGAAAGATGTGTGTGAAGTTAAGTGGAGGTTGTAACCTCTTGTTTTGAATATTTTTTTTTCCCTTGCTTTTTTTTTAAAAAAAAACTTTTTATTTTATATTGGAGTTAGCCAATTAATGGTGTTGTGATAGTTTCAGGTGGACAGCAAAGGGACTCAGCCAAACATATACAGGTATCCATTCTCCCCCAAACTCCCATGCCATTCATGCTGCTACGTAGCACTGAGCAGAGTTCCCTGGGCTACACAGTAGGACCTTGTTGGTTATCCATTTTAAATATATTGAATGCTTTATTTCTGATAATGCAGTTTACATTACCTTTTTGGGGAGGTTAATGTATTGGTTCATGTTGAGTCTGAGGTTGACTGAAACCCCCAAGCATTTTTCTCGTAAATTGCTGCAAAATCAAGGCTCTCCTGCTTTTTGTATATTTAATTACTTTGAAATTTCAGCCCACCATGTGACCTTTATCCCTATGAAAATTTATCTCATCATCCCAATCTACTCAGGCCATTTTGAACCTTGATTCTCTTATTGGATTAGCAAATTCTCTCCCTGTTTCCTGTCTAGATTCTGATCTAACCGAGGACAAAACACAGTGGCCATCAGGCAACCTCTGAGTTGATATCAATTCATGAAATCAGCTCTTTTGTCTACTTTTCAGTCAGCAGTAAATCTGCCTAAGTTTATTTTTTCCCCCATTTATCTCTCCATCTTGTCTTCTAAGATATTCCTTGATACTTTGGACTAGGAACTGTCCTGGAAAGGCTGGAAATCAGTTTGCAATTCATTCTGAAATCAGGCTTGACTTCCTGTTGGTGAGCTGAACTCCATGCCTGTCCTCCTAGGATAGGTGTCCTAGGCACCAATTTGATAACCTTCTCTGAAGTTCTACTGTGGATTCTGTCTCTCACTGATTTTGTACTTGCCAAAATCAGTATCATTTTCTTTATGAAAGCAAGGACAAAGTCTGTCCATCTCTGTTCATCTAGAATTAATTTTGTTTTACATTTTGGCCACTGCTCAGCATGTGGGATCTAGTTCCCTGACCAAGGATTGAACTCACATCCCCTGCATTGGAAGTAAGGGGTCCCAGTCACTGGACCACCAGGGTGGTCCCCGTCTCTGTTCTTCTAGAGGTCTTCCTCTTCAGTGTTCTTAGCAAGTAGAAGGATCTGCAAAATTTACTACCCACGGCTAAATATATTGATATAAATTGTCTCAACTTGGTGACCTTATTTATTTCTAAATGGTCAGATATACCATTACAAGTGACGCTTATTTTGGGCTTTAGCTTCTTTACAGTCTTCATTTTACTTTCTTTAATTTAAAGATTTTTTTTTCCTTTTGGTTAAGAAGATAGACGTAAAATAGAAATTGAGCATTCTACAGGCTAATAGTATGCTTTTTAACATAGACTTTAATGGGATATGGTCACATGAAGCTACACATGTGATAAACTCACACAAAGCAACACATCCGTACAAATGAGTCCACATGTAACTGGAAAAATCTGAATAAGCTCTGTGGAAGGTACCAGTATCAGTTTGCTGGTTTTGACACTATAGTTATTTGAGACATTAACATTGGGGAGGTAGGGTGAAGGACACATGGAACTCCCTGTCTGTTTCTGTAAATATATAATTAACATCTCAGAATAAAAAATGTTTTATACTGTTAAAATTTTGTAGCACTGTGAAAGAACTACATTCAAACTTATTTACATCTATTCTTAACTTAGAAGACAAGTTAGTGAGATACCCGAGCCCCTTCCAGTAAGTAGGTGGTATTTAGGGAACTAGGCTGAGGCTGTTTTGACTTGAGATGGCTTTGCTGGGCTGTGTACCCACTCAGAGCCTGCCTGGAGCAGGCACATTTAGGAGCAGGAAGATCATACAGTTTTCCCTCATGCTACCAGTTGTTTTTTCTTCTGTGACCTAAGTGCTGTCTTTAAGAAATGTGAGCGAAGAAGTACTTTGTCTAAAGGGCATGATTCTGAGTCAACAAAACCAGTCTCAAAGGTAATGTGCCGTGTAATTCCATTTAGGTAACATTCTCGAAATGAAAGGGTTACAGTGATGATGTACACATCAGCTCCTGCAGGGGTTAGGTTGACAGAAGGAGGTTTGTAAAAAGGGTGGCATGGGGGAGCTTTTTTTGTTTTGGCTCTACCGCTAGGGCATATGGGGTCTTAGTTCCCCAACCAGGGGTCAAACCCGCACCCCTGCAGTCGATGCTCAGAGTCTTAACCACTGGACCCCCAGGGAAGGCCCTGGAAGCTTCTTATTGGTGATGAAACAGTTGATTTGTATACATATTTACACCTGTAGTAAAATTTCATAGAAATTTTATAAAAATCCCCCCTCCCCCAAATAAAGCCAAACCAAAAACTAGTGAAATCTGAATAAGAGCTGCCTGTATTTTAGTTACTAGTATTGGGCTTCCTGAGTGGTTCAACTGCAGGAGACACAAGAGATGCATGTTCGATCCCTGGGTTGGGAAGATCCCCTGGTGCAGGAAATGGCAACCCCCTTCAGCATTCTTGCCCGGAAAATCCCTTAGACAGAGGAGCCTGGTGGGCTACAGTCCAGAGGGTTGCAAAGAGCTGGACACGGCTGGACAACTGAGCACGTGTACAGTGTTCCAGAGTCACTTGGTCATGCTGCTGCGATTACGTAAGATGTTACCATTGGGGAACCTGGGTGAAGGGCGCTAGGAACTCTGTACTAGTTCTGTAATTTCTTGTGGATCGAAAACTATTTCAAAACAAAGTTACAATTTTTCCCCCCAAGGAAGTACTTTGCCATCAACAAATCGAGTCCCAAAATAAAGAGCAGAACTACAGAAAGCTTTTGCTCTGTGGTGTTCAGCGACAGGATGGGTTATAGCTTAAGTGGTTAAGATCCCGTTAACTAATGTCAGTTCACCATTGTGTGTCCCTAGGCAAGCTACTTGCCTTCTTTATATACGATAGGGATAATAACAGTGTCTGCCTCACAGAACATTTATGAAGATTCAATGAAATAATGTATGTAAGGGCTTCGGTACAGAAGCAACCTACAGGAATGACTCAGATGTTACCTGAAACAAATTTTTATATGAAACAGTTACTAACTCACTGTCCATTTTGAGCTACCTTCCTGCCAAGATCAGGGACTTAGGCTGATCTTTCTGGGTTTTACTTTTTAAAAAGGTTTTATTTGCTTCTGTATCTTTGGCTCTGCGGGGTCTTCACTGCTGCTCGAGCTCTTCTCTCAGTTGCATGGACCCGGGCCTTCTCTTGCTGCGGAGCACAGGCTAAGTCATTGTGCGGCACTGGCTTAGCTGCTCCCCAGCATGTGGGATCTTCCCATAGGAGGGAGCGAACCCCTGTCTCCTGCATTGGCAGGTGGATTCGTTACCACTCTGCCACCAGGAACGTCCTCGTTTTTACTTTTAAAAAATACGTGTTTTATGTTAAAATCCACATTTAGAAAACAGCTAAGCTAGCTTTGCTTTTAGTTAATTGGCTATAGTGCTTTTTTTTTAAAATTATTACTATTTTTTGGCCATACAGCAAGGCATGCAGGATTCTTAGTTCCTGGACCAGGGATTGAACTGGCGCTCCTTGCTGTGAAAGCATGGAGTCTTAATCACTGGACTACCAGGGCAGTCCCTGTTAATATTTGTTGTGATGACAACAGTAACAATAATAACTGGAATTTGTGTGTCAGTTTGTAATTCTTACAGTGCCTTCAGCAAAGAACCTCATAGCAGCCAATGATACAGTTAGACGTTTTCTAATTACCATTTTACAGATCAGGAAGAAATTTGGAGCAAGTAAGGGACCTGCGTGCCTAAGGTCTAGCCTTTGTGTGGCAGCTGGAACAAGCCTCATAAAACATAGACTAGGTTATATCAGTCTTCTGCTCAAAGCCCCAGGTTTCCCATCTCTCTTGGAGGACAAAGAAAGAAAGAAAGTGAAATCGCTCAGTCGTGTCCGACTCTTTGCGACCCCATGGACTGTAGCCGACCAGGCTCCTCTGTCCGTGCGATTCTCCAGGCAAGAATACTGGAGTGGGCTGCCATCTCCTTCTCCAGGGAGTCTTCCCGACCCGAGGACCGAACCCAGGGATCGAACTCAGGTCTCCTGAATTGGAGGCAGACACTTTAACTTCTGAGCCACCAGGGAAGCCTGACCCATATATTCCCTCACTTCAAACCTTCCCTCACCCTCCAGAATAAACTTGGCTCGTTCCCTCACCCCAAGTCTTTCCTCAGAGGACATTTCTCAAGGAGCCATCTCTGACCCGCATGTTTAAAATAACTACCACTTCTCCACACACCCTGACCGCCTGATCCTCTTCTGTTTTTCCCGAGTACTAATTACCTTCTAATACAGCATGCAGCTTATCAAACAGAGCAGGTCTTTGTCTCCCCTTACTTGCCCCCCACCCATGTCTTCTGCCTGCCTTTTGTGTCTGGAAAACTTTACTCAAAGAATAAGTTTAATCAGAGAAGTGAGAAATGTGGAAACAAAGGAGACTAGATAATAATAATGTAGTCATTAAGCACAGTCAGGGAGCTTTAGCTCTTTCTCAAGGTCTATAGATGAGATTCTGAGCCACATCCTGTGAGCTGTCTTATAGATGCCTAGCTGGAGAAGTGAACTACATGATGAGCAGACTGTACCCAGGACATGAGCTGCCACAATTCTTAAAATAGGCCACAAAAAGTGGGAACAAATGGACCCCAGAACTAAAGATTAACTGCACCTAAGACAACCAAGATGATGCTGGTCAGATCGCTGATGACCAATTTGAAGATAACTTAGAAATGACTGTGCTGTTCCTGCATGGAGACCGCCCCCCACAATCTATCTCTCAAAGCTCTCACCCGCTGCTTGTTGGGGTTGGAAGTTGGCCTTTGGACAGGTGTCTGCCACCCTCCTCCACCCAGTTGCCGGCACCTGAAATAAAGCACTTTCCTTTCCACCAATCTGGCCTGTTTATTGGCTTTTGAGGGGCAAGCAGCTGGACCCGCAAAGTCCTTTTGGTAACATTTATTAAGGCTATTATTTCTCACCCTCTTTTGTCCTTGAGAATGTGAGCTTTATAAGGGCTGTATCTTTGCTTTATTCATGGATAGATCCCAGGTGCCTGGAAAACAGCTGGCACATAGCAGCTACGCAGTAAATGTTGAGTGAATGAACTCAGGGCAGAAAGTGAGTTCCAAGTTTGTAAGTGCAAGCCCTTCATTTATGCAGCATATTATTGTATTTCTCTCCTCTCTGGGTAGAAAGATGAACACCAGGGGAAGAAAACAAAAGGACAGGATTGCTTAACCCAGAAGTCAAAGAAACACCCTAACTGTGCTCTTAGGAACTGCCTCCTCAGCAGTTCTGATTGTCTTTCCCTTGAGGGGGCATCCTGTGGCTGCATGTTCCCTAAAATATCTTTCAGACCTTGTGTCAGGGGCTGTCTTTTTTTTAAACCAGCAGAGTACCAAGTAAGAGGGGCGCACACCGTCATAGTGAACTGGGGTGGGTGTCGTGGAGTCAGGGGGTGTCCACGAGAAGGAGGCCTGGCCACAGGAAATGCGGAGGCGCTGCTGTCCGGGATGTTTGGGAGACTGGATGGCAGGGTGGAGACTGGATGGCAGGGTGGAGACGTGGTGGGTGGGTGCTTTTCTCCCTGGAAAGCCACAGGGTTGGGCTCTAAAACGTCAAGATCCTTTCTAGTCTAGTAGTTGAGGGAGGGGGAACGGAGAAGTGATGAGGTAGCTCTCTTTCTTAGCCCATCTTGTTTGCAGCAGTCAACTCAGGTTTATAAATGAGCCTCCAAGTGGGAAGCTAATGTCCTTAAGCCCCCCCCAAAAAAAATGTATCACCGAATACATTAAGCCAGGAAGCCTGTATTTGGCCTAAAGTTCTCACCCATTCAGTTCTGGAGAAAGTTAATCTGGGTTGGAATCAGCCTCTTTGCTAGCTTCTGTTTGGCCTCTGGGCATTCACCACCTCAACCTGCCGGATAAAACTACTGCCCTTGATGATTTGGCTTCTTGTGGGCAGTTCCGAGTCGGAATGGGTGCCTTGTGCCAGGGAATTAGCTGCTGACTTTGTGTGTCCTCCGAAGAGAAGCACGAAGAGGAAAAATGTCTTCCTCCTTAATGTAAAATCCTGTTCCGTGAGGAGTGGTTTCACTCTCACATCGACCAACGTTGCAGGACTAAAAAACCATGGGCCTAACTCATCTTACTTTGGGATCTGTAAGGAGATGGTGGATCCCAAGGAAATAGGTCCATCCTGTTGTTTCCTTGTAGGGCCAGGCTTGCCCTCACCACCGGTTGTCAGAGGGATTCATAGATTGTTTTCAAGGGTTTCCCAAGAGTTTGGACAAGGGTGATTGAAGTCAAATGACTGGTTTTAGCCTGCAGAAGTCTGCTCAAATATGTACAAAATGTAAGTTGCCTAGCAGCTCCCAGGGTCTTATGATTGAGCCAAAGCTGATTTTTCTAAACATAAGCCAAGTTTTGCCAGTTCACGTTGCCTGGTGAAACAGGCATGTCATTTGGGAACTGACGACCTGGAAGGTTAAAGGTGATACTCCAGCAGGAAAAGCCAAAGGTGACAGGCCTTCCTGTGAAAAAGTGGTGGGCAACAGGGGCTTAGAGCAGTGGTCCCCAACCATTTTGGCACCAGGGACCAGTTTCATGGAAGACAATTTTTTCTTGGACTGGAGGTGGTGGATAAGGGGGATGGTTTGGGGATGATTCAAGTGCATTACAGTTATTGTGCACCTTATTTCTATTATTATATCATCATAATATATTATAAATAATTATGTATTACATTGCACACTCTATTATGTATTATATTATTATGTATCTGGCTGTGCTGAGTCTTAATTAGTGGCACATGGGCTCTAGTTCCCTGAACAGGGATCAAACCTGGGCCCCCTGCACTGGGAACTCAGAGTCCTAGCCACTGGACCACCACGGAAGTCGCCAAGCATGCCTTTTTATCCACTGAAATGTCCTTCCAGTAAGTAAGCCTGAAACTAGCATGTAGCTGACTATTCCATCACCCCTGAAAATTCCCAAGACATTGTCATCAGCTAAAGTCCATAGTTTATTCAGGTTTTCTTAGTCTTTACCTAATGTCCTTTTACTGGCCTAGGATTTGGTTGTGTCTCCTTCAGCTTCTCTTGGTTGTGACCATGTCTCAAACTTCCCTTGTTTTTAGTGACATGGATGGTTTTGAGGAGTACGGGTCAGGTCTTTTTTTTGTAGTGTGTCCCACAGTTTGGACCTGTCTGATGTTTACCTCCTTTTTCTCATGGTTAGATTTGGGTTCTGTGTTTTGGCGGGGAGGACCCCAGAGGGGAATGCCATTCTCATCATGTCACATCACATCGAGGGTACACTGTCAGCATGGCTTACAGCATTGCCCTTGACCTTGACTCTGCACCTGAGCTGTGTTTGTCAGTGTCTCACTTGAAAGTTTTTCTTTGAGTCCCCTTTCCATATCGATCTGTTTGGAAGGAAGTCATTGGATTAATGCTCCTCTTTAGGAGCAGAGCATCAATATAAAAATCACTTGGAATTCTTCTGCATGGGGGTTTGTCTCTTCTCCCATTTATTTAATCACTTGTATATATTGGTAAAAGAGCTTCCTAGGTGGCTTAGCAGTAAAGAATCCGCCTGCCAATGCAGGAGATGCAGGTTCCATCCTGGGGTCAGGAAGATCCCCTGGAGGAGGGCATGGCAACCCACTCCAGTATTCTTGCCTGGGAAATCCATCCCATGGACAGAGGAGCCTGGTGGGATATAGTCCATGGGGTCAAAAAAGAGCTGGACACAACTGAGCAACTAAACAACAGCAGCGGCAACAGATGTCGTTATAGACTCATGGATAATTATCTTATACTTGGCGCTACAATCTAATGCTACTTGATTTTCTTGCTCAACTTGTTCCCACTTCAGTGATTGGGAGTTTTTTAGCTGGCTCCTCTGTCTCTTGGCCGCCGCCCCCACCCGTCCCTTTGTGCGTGTGTGGGTGTGTGTGGGTATCGTATGTTTTATATCTTGCTCCAGGCTCATCTTACATGTTTACTGCTCCAAACTGAAAATCAGCATTTCTCCAAGGAACTCTGGCTCCTTTCGCTGGCGAATAGTGTTATAAGAAACCAAGGGGGGACTTCCCTGGTGGACCAGTGGCTAAGACTCCATGCTCCCAGTACAGGAGACCTGGGTTTGATCCTACATGCCATAACTAAGATCTAGTACAACCAAATAAATAAAAATATTTTAAAAATAAAGAAAGAAACCAAGATCTTGGGACTTCCCTGGAAGTCCAGTGGTTAAGACTCTGTGCTTCCAATGAGGAACTAAGATCCCACATGCCGCATAGCACAGTCGAAAGAATTTTTAAAAAAATTAAGAAACCAAGGTCTGGATTGCTTCTCTTCCTTCCTCCTTAAAATTAATGAATCAACTGAATATGTTTAGCTTCTGAGATGTCTTCAAACCTCTGAAATGGTAGAATTTCTCTTCATTCAGCACCAGTGTCTTCAAGTAATAGTGATGCCTTGTGTTTACATAATTCCTTAGGAATACATTGATATTTGCTATTAAAAAAGCATCACTGCAACAGAAGCTTCATTCATCAGAAGTTTTAAAAACTGTGACTTTTGTCCTGCTGTTTCTGGAGTCCTGACATGTCCACAGTGTGTAGCATAGGATATATGGGGATGCTAAGCACGGGGCTGTCTAGGTGAGCCCCATAAGCCACTTTTCTTAATATTGGGGCCAGTAATTCCTACTGCAGGCTTCCCAGGTGGCACACTGGTAAAGAATCTGCCTGCCAGTGCAGGAGATGCAGGTTCGATCCCTGGGTTGGGAAGATCCCCTAAAGGAGGAAATGGCAACCCATTCCAGTATTCTTGCCTGGAAAATTCCATGGACAGCCCACGGGGTCGCAGAGTTGGACACGACTGAGGGATTGAGCACACACACAATTCCCATGGCTCCTTGCTGAAATTTTAAAACTAAATGATACTGCTTTGTTACCTCATGTCTCCCCATTGGGAAAAAAATAAAGAATTTTAATGAATTACGGATGTCTTTTAAGCCCATTGTTGCCTTGCTCCTGGTACCTAGGATTTAATCCTAGGTTTGTTTTTCAAACACCAACACACATTTTTAATTAACTTTGCATTTATGGCTTGGAACACTGAACCACGAAGTAAAAGGATGCCCAGACTCCCGCAGGATTCTGATAAACAGCAGCCTATCTTTCCACCCCTGGTCTCATGGGTCTCCTTCTCCTCTAGGTCTGACCAAGACCACAATCTTCAGTTGTGAGGCCCACAATCAAAAAGGGCTGACCGTGTCCAAAAGCGTGCAGATCAACATCAAAGGTAAGTGTCAGGGGGGTGTCTTGCAGGGGAAGTACATTGTGAGCTGTGCAGCCAGCTACCTGGGATTGAGCCCTGGCTTCCCTTTGTGACCTTGAACAAGTCATTCAGCAACTTCAGTGTGCCCCTCTGTAAAATGGAGATAATTACAGAACCTATCTCTTCTTAGGGTTCAATGAAATAATGAAAGCAGAAATACTCATAACAGGGCCTGACACTTGTCTGTGATCAACAGTAACTAGTTTAGTTTTCTGCTCAGTCAGAAAAGAAAGTAGGCTGAAATGTTGACCCAGATCATCTTAGCTCCTCTTTTTACTCTCACACTGAACTAGCGCCCATTGATCTAGGGATGGGCTGTGTCCTTCCCTGGGCAGCTGGAGCTGGGGCCCGTCCTCCCAGCAGCTGCTCTGAGGAGGGAGGAGGTCAGAGTCACGCCTCTCCTCGGGGCCCAAGGCTCTGGGCCCGCTTTCTCCTAATCTCTGTGGCCCTCCTTGCTTCCCCTCGGCTGGGATGTAACAAAATGAAAGGCAGGTGTTGGAAGGCTAGTAGAGACATTCCAGTCCAACATTCTGTGTCTTCCTCCCCCTTCTGTGGGATCAAAGACATTTAAACCTGAAACTTTAGAAAAATTGACACAGACGAACCTATGTGCAAAGCAAAATAGAGACCCAGATGTAGAGAGCAAACTGAGGCTGGGGTGGGAGGGATTGAGACTGATGTACATATACTATTGATACTGTGTATAAAATACTGTGTATAAAAAACTGTTTAAAATAGATCATTAATGAGAGCTCAATATATAGCCCAGGGAATGCTACTCAGTGCTCTGTGGTGACCTAAATGGGAAGGAAATTTTAAAAAAAGAGGGATATATGTATATATATAACTTATTCACTTGGCTATACCACAGAAACTAGCACAACATTCTAAAGCAACTATACTCCAATTAAACCTTCAAATAAATCAAATAAAAATCTGAAACTTGAAAGGAAAACCTTTTGTTACCTTTTCAAGTCATCTCCTTAACCTTTCTCATAGAAATTCAAGGAAATGATATGTTTTAGTATTTGTTCTTAATTTATATTTTAATTAATTAATGAATTTTGATTGAAGTTTAGTTGATTTACAATATTGTGTTAATTACTGATGTACAGCAACGTGATTCAGTCTTTACATATATATATATGTTTTTTTTTTTAATATTCTTTTCCATTATGGTTTATCACAGGTTATTGAATATGTAGTTCTTGATTATCTACAATAGGACCTTCTTGTTTCCCATCCGATATATGAAAGTTTACATCTGCTAACCCCAGCCCACCATTGCATCCCTCCCTTACCCCCCTCCACCTTGGGGGTTATTTGTTCTATTCTCTACATTATTTGTTCTTAATTTAGATATTGAAAAGGAAATATTAAGTTCGTACTCCTTTTGTCCTTCGAGGAAATGATAGAGGGAAAAAGCAGTGTGTTTAATAATGAGTTAAAGGGTAGATAAGGCGTAGCAAAAGACTCAAAATTACAAGGCATTGTAGTTTTTAAAGGTGCTGATGTCTGTTGCTGTTGCGCAGACATGTCCGACTCTCTGCGACCCCATGAACTGCAGCACACCAAGCTTCACTGCTGGTGTTTAGTTTCAGCAAATCAGCTGGAAGAAGCTATGAGAGGGTATTTTCTAAAATTTCGCTGGAAAGGAAAAATGAGCCAACCGAAAGTTATTACAAGAGGAACTGTATAACTTCCTTCCTTCATTACAAATTGCATTATTACAATTTTCAAAAGAAATGCTGGGAATTTCAGGAATCCACCAGTGGGCGTAAATTTATAAAGACATTTTCATAAAGCATCACTATTTTAAAGTTTAAAAATCCATAAAATGAGAAGCACTTCTTGAATTTTATTCTTCAGACAGAATCTCAACTAGGACTTTTAACAAGTCCTATTTCTGAAACTCAGGTTTTGGGCTTTCTTAAACATGTATGTCAAAGCAACCAAAACTCCCTGCCAATCTGTCATCAGTTGAGGTGTATGTGGCCAGATTTGGATCTGGAAAAGCAGATAATGTATTTAGGAAAGTGAGTCAAACGAAAGGCTGGCTTTCTCACTCATCAAGCTGTGTGCCTCCTGGTAAAACTGGAATCCTGAACATACCCCATGGGTGCTTAATATGGTCTTTTCTTCCCCTCATCCATGCCTCCTGTCCTTGCCTTCATCACCAGTATATCTCCCCCAGACCTCGTGTGTGTGTTACCTCATTTCAGCCCCATCGAACAGTGCAATCTCTCCCCGAGCAATAGAAGAGAGAGCTGAGTGGAGAGGGCACTGAACTGTGCCACGGTGGGCCATGCAGCCGATTCAGTGGTGATCACACTCTCCAGCCCGTGCTGGTCTTCACGCTGGTCTGCTCCCTGCTCCCACAGCCAGCCACCAGTGTCCTGTTGAGATACGGACATACGGAGCTCTGGGGTGAGGCAGACCTGAGTTCAAGTCCCCATTCTGTTGCTAGTGAGCTCTGTGAGCTTCGGCAAGTTTTTAACTTCTTTGGTCCTCAAATTTCCCCTTCCATCTATGGGAATTGTAAGACTGCTTCTCTCATAGGGTTCTAATCATGATCCAATGAAGTCCATAAAGATTCCTGGCACACAGTAAGCACTCATTCAAAAACATTAGTCATCTTTTTGGATTATAAATGTTGTTGTGGTGTGTGTGTTGGTCGCTTAATTGTGTCTGACTTTGCAACCCCCGAGGACTGTAGCCCATCAGGCCTCTGTCCATGGGCTTCTCCAGGCAAGATACTGGAGTGAGTTTCTGTGCCCTTCTCCAGGGGATCTTTCCGACCCAGGGATGGAACCTGGGTGTTCTGCATTACAGGCAGATTCTCTACTGTCTGAGCCACCAGGGAAGCCCATAAATGTGGTTATTAATGTTAATGAAGAGTTTAGGGACTTCCCTGGTGGTCCAGTGGTTAAGATGCAGGGGGTGCAAGTTCAATCCCCAGTTGGAGAGCTAACATCCCACATACTTCACTTTCAAAAAGTCAAAATCTAAAGCAGAAGCAATATTGTAACAAATTCAATAACAACTTTAAAAAACTGTAATAGCAAAATATTACACATATCAAAAAAAAGTTTAATGTATGAGTATTCTCTGGCGGTCCAGTGGTTAGGACTTCGGGCTTTCACTGCCAAGGGCAAGGGTTCGATTCCTGGCTGGGGCACTAGGAATCCTGCAAGCCATGTGGCGCAGCCAAAAGTAAATAAATAAATAAATAATGAAAGCAGGATTGCTTCACAGATTTTAATACGTTAAAAACAGATCTGTGTTGAATGCTATCAATAATGTGTTGGGTTCTATTAATAATAGATTATTAGTAACAGTCTATCACTAATGAATATCTAGCCATGTCCCACCTGTGACTGAGGTCATTACACACTCATTACGGCCTGCCTTCCCTCCCCATGAGCAGATGCACTTGGCTCTTTGGCTTGAGCTGACTCTCACCCATTTCCTCGGCCAGGAACCCTCCCTCCCCGCATCACACAGGCGCACAGGCACACAAGCACATGCATGCATGTCCCATGGTGCGCCTCTTTTGCTCAGGGCAAGCCGCTCCTCTTCGGTTAATGTAGGTCTCCCCAGCTCAGCGTTTAGCTAAGGGATGAAGACATCCAGGTCCAATTCCTGGGTCCAAAAGATTCCCCTGGTGTAGGAAATGGCAGCACACTCCAGTATTCTTGCCTGGAAAATCCTGCGGACAGAGAACCCTGGCGGATACAGTCCATGGGGTCGGAAAGCAGTCAGACATGACTGAGCGATTGAGCACACACACAAAGGCAGACAGAAAGAGAAAAAATGGAAGTAGTGACAGATATCCTCTTCGTGTGCTCCAAAATCACTGTGAATGGTGACCGTAGACATGAAATTAAAAGATGCTTGCTCCTTGGAAGGAAAGCTACGACAAACCTAGACAGAGTATTAAAAAGCAAAGAAAGACATCACTTTGCAGACAAAGATCCATCTAGTCAAAGCTATGGTTTTTCCAGTAGTCATTTATGAATGTAAGAACTGGACCATAAAAAAAGCTGAGCGCCAAAGAACTGATGTTTTCAAACTGTGGTGCTGGAGAAGACTCCTGAAAGTCCCTTGGACTGCAAGGAGATCAAACCAGTCAATCCTAAAGGAATTCAACCCTGAATATTCATTGGAAGGACTGATGCTGAAGCTGAAACTCCAATACTATGGCCACCTCATGCGAAGAGCTATCTCATTGGAAAAAACCCTAATGCTGGAAAAAATTGAAGATGAAAAGAGAAGAGAGTGACAGAGGTTGAGATGGAAAGACAGCATGACCAGCTCAATGGACATAAATTTGAGCAAACTCTGGGAGATAGTGAAGGACAGGGGAGCCTGGCGTGCTGCAGTCCATGGGGTTGCAAAGAGTCGGACACGACTTAGCGACTGAGCAACAACTGTCACAGCGTAAGGCAGATAGAGGGCCATGGCTCTGCCCCCATTTAGAGCACCAGTGACAGCCTTGCACAGAGCAGGAGGAAACGGATATCTCGCTGTTCTTGTCCAGCTAAAAGTTCTCATGTCATCAGTGGGCAGGAGCACAGGTCTGCGTCCCACGTCTCTGGTCCAGGCAGAGTCATCCTGTCACTGCAAGACCAACCTAGAGGCTCATATGATCACCCTCACCTGGAGGGTGGCTCCTCTTTAAAACTCGTGTTTAATTTTCCCAATCTCAAGAAGCAGACATGGGCTTGGCATTAATGCACCTGTTTGGTAGCTGTGACCTCCTGTGGTTTATAATTGTGTCTGTGGTGTGTCTTTTGTCTTTTACGTAGCAATTCCCTCGCCACCTACTGAAGTCAGGGTTCACAACAGCTCCGCTCACAGCATCCTCATCTCCTGGGTCCCGGGTTTTGACGGCTACTCCCCGCTGAGCAATTGCAGAATTCAGGTAACCTTTCTTGATGAAGAGAAATATCTATTTGGGGCTCAGTGACTCTGCCTGATTTCTTTTCTGCCTGAGGAGTGGCACAGACGTCAAGTTGACACCCGTGTTCAGAAGCCCTTGGCCTGCCGCCTGCCCCGTGTCCACCAGGCATGCGCTGTTTTGTGATGTTCTGCCTGCCTGGGACGCTGTGCCCTTCTTTGTGCGTGGTCCAGGGCCCAAGTGGAGGAGAAACATGTTTCTAAGATAGAACATTATGAGACCAGGGAGAATGAATTTTTAAGATACAAAAACACATCTGGCTTGTGACCAGGAGTTCAGGAAGCCAGGCATGCCCCAGCCTGGCTCCTCCTGGGTTGGTGGCCATAAGGGACAGCAGGAGACAAGTCATCCTCACTACTGAATGGACCGACTCCGCCTCTTGGAAAAATCGGGGGTGACAGACCTTGCAGAGTCATCTCTCAGTATCTAAAATTGACATAAAATAGAGCTACGAGAAATATAGGTTAGGCATCCTAAAGCGGAGGCTTCCCAGAGGGTGCAGCGGTACAGGATCCGCCTGTCACAGCAGAAGATGCACGAGATGCAGGCTCGTTCCCTGGGTCGGGAAGATCCCCTGGAGTAGGAAGTGGCAACCCACTCCAGTATTCTGGCCTGGAAAATTCCATGGACAGAGGAGCCTGGTGGTCCCAGAGTCACACATGGCTGAGCACACATACACATCCTAAAATGATACCTCACCATGAAACAGACTCTGCTGCGCGCATTCACTCCATAAAAAATGGAAGGGCAGCAGTAACACTGTCTTCTACTGAGTGCCCACACATGGCCTTGCGTATGTTCGATCCTGGAGAACGTTCTGTGTGCACTTGAGGAGAAGGTGTATTAGGCTGTGGCTGGGTGGAGCATTGGCAATGTCTGTTAGGTCCAGATGGTTTATATACAGTCTTGTTCACTAATTCTGTTTCCTTGTTAGTCTTCTGCCCTGCGGTTTTATCTATTATCGAAAGTAGGAAATTGTGATCTCAACCATTATTTTTGAATTGTCTGTTTCTCCCTTCAGTTCTCTCTGTTTTTGCTTCATGTATTTCAGGACTCTGTTGTTTTAGGGAACAACAGGGCCTGTTTCCCTGTCTATGGACATAACGGTCCCTATATATGGACATAAATGAAGCGTGGACCAGCCTCCCTTTTCTGAAGTACAATTTCAAGTGTACAAAATAGTGGTTCAGATTTTTTATAGATTATACTCCATTTATGTGCTGTGCTATGCTTAGTCAGACCCTTTGTGGCCCCATGGACTGCAGCCTGCCAGACTCCTTTGTCCATGGAAGTCTCCAGGCAAGAATACTGGAGTGGGTTGCCATGCCCTCCTCCACGGGATCTTCCCAACCCAGGGAACAAACCTGCGTCTCCTGCATGTTAGGTGGATTCTTCACCCTCTGAGCCACCAAGGAAGCCCAAGAATGCTGGAGTGGGTAGCCTATCCTTTCTCCAGGGGAACTTCCGGGCCTAGGAATCAAACCAGATCTCCTGCATTGCAGGTGGATTCTTTACCAGCTGAGCTACACAGGAAGCCAGTACTCTATTTATAGTTATTATAAAATGTGGTTATATTCCCTATGTGGACTGGCCTTTTTAAAGATTGTTTCCAGTTACTGAGCTGCTTGAAGAGTCCAAGAGGATCATGAGACTCCTTCCTGTAGGAGGTTGTTACATCCACCCCCCCGCCCCCGCCCCTGCCACCCCCGACAAGAGTGGTTCTCGGGGTCAATGTGAGGTAGAGTAGGGGGGTTGGGAAGTCTGAAAGCACCAGGTCACCCCTCCAGGAGGAAGACGGGTCTCCACAAGCTTCACTTGCTTTCTGTCTCTCTTCGCCCGGACTTTGGGTGGCTGTGGTACAAAGAGCCGTCCTGAGGCTGCCAAGTTGCAGCCCCCTTGCCCACGTTGGATCCTGTGGTTATCCTGTCTTTGTCCCACCAGCTAGCTCAGACTCCCTTCACCCATTCTCCTCTCCATCTGTCCAGATTTAGCAAATAGAAACGTAGTTACTTTATAAGATAATTACTCTGCTGACTTTGTGTCATACGTACACCCATAATTATTGGTTGTCTATTTGAACTTTGCTGGAGCAGCCATAAATAGATTCCCCACGTCCAAGGTCAGGAGCGCTGGCTGCACTTCGCTGGACCGGCCATGTGGAGATACCCCACGTCCAAGGTCAGAGAAACCCCAGTAAGATGATAGGCGCTGGAGCTGCTGTGAGGAGATACCCCATGTCCAAGGGCAAAGGAGAAGCCCCAGCAAGATGGTAGGAGGGGCGATTCGCATTTAGAATCAAACCCCATTCCCGCCAGAGATGCCCAGAGGGCTCCAACAGACCTTGTGTGCGCCAGACCCAGGAACCCACAGAGACTGAGGCAGAACTGCGTTTGGCATCTCCTGCAGAGGTCCGGGTCAGCAGTAGTCTGCTGCAGGGGCGGGGCTCTGGGTGTGGGTATGGCATAAGTCCTCTTGGGGGAGGTCGCCATTAACCCCACCATAGAGCTGCCAGAACTTGGCGTAGGACTGGGAAATAAAGTCTTGGAGGGCAAACAGAACCTTGTGCACCAGGACCCAGGAGAAAGCAGCAGTGACCCCACAGCAGACTTGCCTGTGGGTGTCCGGGAGTCTCTGGTGGAGGCGTGGTGGTGGTCTGCTGCAGGGTTGGGGGCATGGACTGTAGCAGTACATGCATGGGATCTTTTGAGGGAGGTCACCATTATTTTCATTACCTCCAACATAGTTTCAGCTCAGTTCAGTTCAGTCGCTCAGTCGTGTCCAACTCTTTGTGACCCCATGAATCGCAGCACGCCAGGCCTCCCTGTCCATCACCAACTCCCGGAGTTCACCCAGACTCACGTCCATCGAGTCAGTGATGCCATCCAGCCATCTCATCCTCTGTCGTCCCCTTCTCCTCCTGCCCCCAATCTCTCCCAGCATCAGAGTCTTTTCCAATGAGTCAACTCTTCTCATGAGGTGGCCAAAGTACTGGAGTTTCAGCTTCAGCATCATTCCCTCCAAAAGAAATCCCAGGGCTGATCTCCTTCAGAATGGACTGGTTGGATCTCTTTGCAGTCCAAGGGACTCTCAAGAGTCTTCTCCACTTCAAAAGCATCAATTCTTCGGTGCTCAGCCTTCTTCACAGTCCAACTCTCATATCCATACATGACTACTGGAAAAACCATAGCCTTGACTAGATGGACCTTACTTGGCAAAGTAATGTCTCTGCTTTTGAATATGCCACCTAGGTTGGTCATAACTTTTCTTCAAAGAAGTAAGCGTCTTTTAATTTCATGGCTGCAGTCACCATCTGCAGTGGTTTTGGAGCCCCCAAAAATAAAGTCTGACACTGTTTCCACTGTTTCCCCATCTATTTCCCATGAAGTGATGGGACCGGATGCCATGCTCTTCGTTTTCTGAATGTTGAGTTTTAAGCCAACCTTTTCACTCTCCTCTTTCACTTTCAACAAGAGTCTTTTTAGTTCCTCTTCACTTTCTGCCATAAGGGTGGTGTCATCTGCATATCTGAGGTTATTGATATTTCTCCTGGCAATCTTGATTCCAGCTTGTGTTTCTTCCAGTCCAGCTTTTCTCTGCAGGAGTCTTTGGCCCCAGGTAAACAGCAGGGAGGGAACACAGCTCCACCCATCAACAGAAAATTGGATTAAAGATTTACTGAGCATGGCCCCACCCAGCAGAACAAGACCCAGTTTCCCCCTCAGTCAGTCTCTCCTATCAGGAAGCTTCCATAAGCCTCTTATTCTTCTCCATCAGAGAGCAGACAGACTGAAAGCCACAATCACAGAAAACTAACCAATATAATCACATGTACCACAGCCTTGTCTAGCTCAATGAAACAATGAGCCATGCTATGTAGGACCACCCGAGACAGACGGGTCATGGTGGAGAGTTCTGACAAAATGTGGTCCACTGGAGAAGGGAATGCAAACTACTTCAGTATTCCTACCTTGAGAACCCCATGAACAGTATGAAAAGGCAAAAGATAGGACACTGAAAGATGAATACCCAGGTCGGTAGATGCCCAATATGCTACTGGAGACGAGTGGAGAAATAACTCCAGAAAGAACGAAGAGACAGAGCCAGAGCAAAAACAACACCCTGTTGTGGATGTGACTGGTGATGGAAGCAAGGTCTGATGCTGTAAAGAGCAATATTGCATCAGAACCTGGAATGTTAGGTACAAGAATCAAGGCAAATTGGAAGTGGTCAAACAGGAGATGGCAAGAGTGAATGTCAACATTTTAGGAATCAGTGAACTAAAATGTACTGGAATGGGTAAATTTAACTCAGATGACCATTATATCTACTACTGTGGGCAAGAATCCCTTAGAAGAAATGGAGTAGCCATCATAGTCAACAAAAGAGTCCGAAATGCAGTACTTGGGAGCAATCTCAAAAATGACAGAATGATCTCTGTTCATTTCAAAGGCAAACCATTCAATATCATGGTAATCCAAGTCTATGCCCCAACCAGTAACACTGAAGAAGCTGAAGTTGAACGGTTTCATGAAGACCTATAAAACCTTCTTAGAATTAACACCCAAAAAAGATGTCCTTTTCACATAGGGGACTGGAATGCAAAAGTAGGGAGTCAAGAAACACCTGGAGTAACAGGTAAATTTGGCCTTGGAGTACAGAATGAAGCAGGGCAAAGGCTAATAGAATTCTGCCAAGACAGCACACTGGTCATAGCAAATACCCTCTTCCAACAACACAGGAGAAGACTTTACCAGATGATTAATACTGAAATCAGATTGATTATATTCTTTACAGCCAAAGATAGAGAAGCTCTATACAGTCAGCAAAAACAAGACCAGGAGCTGACTATGACTCAGATCATGCATTCCTTATTGCCAAATTCAGACTTAAATTGAAGAAAGTAGGGAAAACCACTAGACTATTCAGGTATGACCTAAATCAAATCCCTAATGATTATACAGTGGAAGTGAGAAATAGATTTAAGGGACTAGATCTGATAAAGTGCCTGATGAACTATGGACGGAGGTTTGTGACATTATACAGGAGACAGGGATCAAGGCCATCCCCAAGAAAAAGAAATGCAAAAAAGGAAAATGGCTGTCTGAGGAGGCCTTACAAATAGCTGTGAAAAGAAGAGAAGCCAAAAGCAAAGGAGAAAAGGAAAGATATAAGCATCTGAATGCAGGATTCCAAACAATAGCAAGGAGAGATAAGAAAGCCTTCATCAATGATCAGTGCAAAGAAATAGAGGAAAACAATAGAATGGAAAGACTAGATCTCTTCAAGAAAAGTAGAGATACCAAGGGAACATTTCATGCAAAGATGGGCTCAATAAAGGACAGAAATGGTATGGACCTAACAGAAGCAGAAGATATGAAGAAGAGGTGGCAAGAATACACAGAAGAACTGTACAAAAAAGATCTTCATGACCCAGATAACCACGATAGTGTGATCATCCATCTAGAGCCAGACATCCTGGAATGTGAAGTCAAGTGGGCCTTAGGAAGCATCACTATGAACAACGCTAGTGGAGGTGATGGAATTCCAGTTGAGCTATTTCAAATCCTAAAAGACGATGCTGTGAAAGTCCTTCACTCAATATGCCAGCAAATTTGGAAAACTCAGCAGTGGCCACAGGACTGGAAAAGGTCAGTTTTCATTCCAATCCCAAAGAAAGGCAATGCCAAAGAAGGCTCAAACTACCGCACAATTATACTCATCTCACATACTAGCAAAGTAATGCTCAAAATTCTCCAACCCAAGCTTCAACAACAGATGAACCATGAACTTCCAGATGTTCAAGCTGGTTTTAGAAAAGGTAGAGGAACCAGAGATCAAATTGCCAACATCTGCTGGATCATGGAAAAAGCAAGAGAGTTCCAGAAAACATCTATTTCTGCTTTATGACTACGCCAAAGCCTTTGACTGTGTGGATCACAAGAAACTGTGGAAAATTCTGAGAGAGATGGGAATACAGACCACCTGACCTGCCTCTTGAGAAACGTATAAGCAGGTCAGGAAGCAACAGTTAAAACTGGACATGGAACAACAGACTGGTTCCAAATAGGAAAAGGAGTACGTCAAGGCTGTATATTGTCACCCTGCTTATTTAACTTATATGCAGAGTACATCATGAGAAACGCTGGGCTGGAAGAAGCACAAGTTGGAATCAACATTGCTGGGAGAAATATCAATAACTTCACGTATGCAGATGACACCACCCTTATGGCAGAAAGTGAAGACTAAGTAAAGAGCCTCTTGATGAAAGTGAAAGAGGAGAGTGAAAAAGTTGGCTTAAAGCTCAGCATTCAGAAAACGAAGATCATGGCATCCGATCCCATCACTTCATGGCAAATAGGTGGAGAAACAGTGGAAACAGTGGCTGACTTTATTTTTCTGGGCTCCAAAATCACTGCAGATAATGACTGCAGCCATGAAATTAAAAGACGCTTACTCCTTTGAAGAAAAGTTATGACCAACCTAGATAGCATGTTAACAATCAGAGACATTACTTTGCCAACAAAAGTTTGTCTAGTCAAGGCTATGGTTTTTCCAGTGGTCATGTATGAATGTGAGTTGGACTGTGAAGAAAGCTGATCCCCGAAGAATTGATGCTTTTGAACTGTGGTGTTGGAGAAGACTCTTGAGAGTCCCTTGGACTGCAAGGAGATCCAACCAGTCTATGCCAAGGAGATCAGTCCTGGGTGTTCATTGGAAGGACTGATGCTGAAGTTGAAACTCCAGTACTTTGGCCACTTGATGCGAAGAGATGACTCATTTGAAAAGACCCTGATGCTCGGAAAGATTGAGGGCAGGAGGAGAAGGGAATGACAGAGGATGAGATGGTTGGATGGCATCAGTGACTCAATGGACATGAGTTTGAGTAATCTCTGGGAGTTGGTGATGGACAGGGAGGCCTGGTGTGTCCATGGGGTTGCAAAGAGTCAGACCCAACTGAGCGACTGAACTGAACTGAACTGATTTGAACTTTAAATATAATTAGGTGTGCTGTATTTTCTCTGGCAGTCCGAGCGAAGTTGGTCAGAATTGGCTCTACAAGCTGTATACTTTTATATTGTTTTTTTTAATTGGAATATAATTGCTTCACAATATTGTGGTAGTTTCTGCTGCACAACAACATGAATTGGCTAGATGCATACATATATCTCCTCTCACCCCACCCACCATGCCACCCCCTAGGTCATCACAGAGCAGCAAGCTGTTGAGTAACAGTGTATTCCCGTTTCTGATGGGACCAAGTATAGTTTTGTAGCAGATTCCCAGTTCCTTGTTATTTTAAACTCTGACTTAGTAACAAATGAATGCTTTGGACAAGATTCAGATCCACACACTAGCAGGACACACCCTCTCACTTCCTTTGGTCCTTGGTTTCATTCTTCACCCATTTTTGGGCTCTGGACTCCATTTCTATTTTCACCTCTCCCACGTAATCTTACTGTTTCATGCCCCAGGACCCACGGAGCACGGTTACAGAAACCGCGGCTTCTTCTAGGAACATGCCGTAAGGAGCGTCCCTGTGAGGGGCAGCAGGCCAGTGCCCTGCCCCGGAAATGGGCAGGGGTGGGAGCCACGGTTTCTTGCAGCTTAGTTCCAGTGCTTGGACACCAGGAAGTAGGTGCAGACTTTAAAGGGAAGAAACAGAAAGTACTTTCTGCCAACAGCCACCACTGAGATCAGCACCCAGCTCCTGGGCTCTCCCCTGGTGGCTCCTCAGGCCAGTGGGCTTCCATCTTGTCACCCGGTGGAGCCTGTGGGTCTGAGTCAGACGTGAAACTCGAGCCCAGTGCACCCCCTCATCTTATCCACTGGGGGATTTAGAATTCCGAAATGTCAGCCTGTGGCCCCTTGACCTAAATTTCAAACATATATCTCCTGAAATAACAAGGTTGTATATCCACACCCTATAATTTCAAGCCTATTATTATCAGGAATACATTTTGTGGGTTTAAGATTTTTTTCCCAAATTGTCCTTGGTGACTTCTGTTTTGTCCAATCCTATTTAGTCTTTTCTGATTTTTATCAGTACAACATGTTTTAGAAATAGAAATATGCGTTGAAAGCTTCCCTGGTGGCTCAAACGGTGACAAACCTGCCTGCAATGCCAGACACCCAGGTTCGATCCCTGGGTTGGGAAGATTCCCTGGAGCAGGGCATGGCAATTCACTCCAGTATTCCTGCCTGTAGAATTACCTGGATAGCGGAGCCTGGTGGGTACAGTCCATGGGGTCGCAAGGGGTCAGACATGACTGAGCGGCTAACACTGTCACTTCACTTCCGAAAACATACAGTGAAGGAAGACTGCATGATCCCTATCCCCAGATAAGACTTTTCCAAGAGAAAAGCTGGAAGTTTCCATAAGACTAGATTTGCTGGGGATTCCCCCCTTCTTGCCTATACATACAGAAGACATCGGGAGAGGGATATGGAGAGACTGGCGGTGTTTATGGAGGGAAAGATGGGGTACAAGGACTCAGAAGAAAGAGCTGATAGGTTTTCTAAAGCTTTGGAGAAAAGCTTGTTGGGTAAGGTACAGATGGTCATTTCCTATATCTCTCCACCAAAAAATGCCATAAAATCTGCACCATCTGTGTGTGATTTTGGAGTTGGGTTGATATTGGAGTGGGAATTGGGGCTTAAGAATAAAGGGCGTGCTCAGATAGCTTCAAGACAATAGCCAGAATTCCTCAGGTTACATAATGAAATGCAGATTTTTTTTTTTAAATTAAGGGTCTCATCTTCTAAAGCAGGATTTGGGAAATGTTCTCTTTAAAGGGTCAGATTCTATATATTTCAGGTCGTTTTTGTATATTATGTGAAACAACTGCGAAAAAAAGGATCAGGAATTAAAGTGGTTCTGAGAGAGGAAAAGCTACTTTTCTTTTTGGTTAAATATAAATTATAAGGATTATAATGTTCAGTTCAGTTCAGTTGCTCAGTCGTGTCTGACTCTTTGTGACCCCGTGAATCACAGGCCTCCCTGTCCATCACCAACTCCCGGAGTTCACCCAAACTCATGTCCATCGAGTCCGTGATGCCATCCAGCCCTTTCATCCTCTGTCGTCCCCTTCTCCTCCTGCACCCAATCCCTCCCAGTATCAGGGTCTTTCCCAATGAGTCAACTATTCGCATGAGGTGGCCAAAGTATTGGAGTTTCAGCCTCAGTATCAGTCCTTCCAATGAACACCCAGGACTGATCTCCTTCAGAATGGACTGGTTGGATCTCCTTGCAGTCCAAGGGACTCTCAAGAGTCTTCTCCAACACCACAGTTCAAAAGCATCAATTCTTCGGTGCTCAGCTTTCTTCACAGTCCAACTCTCACATCCATACGTGACCACTGGAAAAACCATAGTCTTGACTAGACAGATCTTTGTTGGCAAAGTAATATCTCTGCTTTTTAATATGCTGTCTAGGTTGGTCATAACTTTCCTTCCAAGGAGTAAGTGTCTTTTAATTTCATGGCTGCAGTCACCATCTGCAGTGATTTTGGAGCCCCAAAAAATAAAGTCTGACACTGTTTCGAAGATGATGATTTATTTGCTCTGTTACCTGCCATGGTGAGAACACTTATTTCAGGCGTTTTTCATCAGGTTCCCAGTTGTTGCTCAAGTAAGTAGCATGAGTAACGCACTGGTGGGAAATTTAGGGTGTGACCCAAAAGGAAGCAGGTACTTCCGCTCGGTGCAGAGGAAGGGCCATGCACACTGGATGCGTGGATACCCCAAGCCTAACATTCCTACTACCTTACTCACGCCTGGTCCACAATTTTTACTCTTCATTTAGGTGAAGGAAGTTGAGCCGCTGAGTCATGGCTCAGTCAGGATTTTTAACACCTCCGGTTCAGCACATCTGTATCAAATCGAGCAGCTGCAGGCTCTGGCGAATTACAGCATTGCCGTGTCCTGCATGAATGAAGTCGGCTGGTCTGCAATAAGCCCTTGGATTCTGGCCAGCACAACTGAAGGAGGTAATTCCTGGGGTTCAGAAATGAATATTGTGCCGGATGGCATGTGATGATAGAAATCCTTCCTGATGGGCTGGTTCAGACTTTAACTTTTGTTTGTGTGGCCTTTGTCTCCGGAAGAGAATTTTAGGGAGATGACCAGTGAAAATGGGAAAGATGTTTCCTTCCATATAGTAAGCTCCCTACATACAAACCTTTTAAGTTTCGAGTTTTCACAGATGCAGACTTGCATGTGGTTGCAGCAAGGAACCGGAACCTGTGCTATCAGTGTCGCAGCCTGCCCACCGTCTCCTGTTGCCGATGATCCTTCAGCTCTGCCATCTCCCACCTCCTCTCCCTCCTTCAGGCAGTAACTCTTCTTGCCTGTTCACTGGCTGTTGACCCCTGGGTGCCAGCTGTTGTACTGTACTACTGTACTTTTTAAAACACAAAAAAATGTTTTATTTTTGGTTTGCTTTTTTATGTATTATTTGTATGAAAAGAATTATTGTAGGGTAAGCGAGTTAGAGAAGGTGAGGTTTGGAAAAAGAATGAGACCGGCACTTTACAGAAACAGATCACCTTCAATGAGGTGAGAAGGGGCAGCAGTCAGACTAGTGAGCTGCTGCACTAACCCAAGAAAAGAGTAAGTATGTATAGGCATGTATGTGGAAGGCTACTGTCTCAAGGGGGCCTGTTCTCCAAGGTTGTTCAGAGTAGTTATCTCTTAAACGGCTGGGGCAAGAAATTCTAGAGATCAGCCAGAGGCTGGGACCAGCTAGGAGCTGGGCGTAATCAGTCTTAATGTCCATTTTTTTCCTTCCGGTGAGAGAGTTCTTTGTTTTGCATAGAACGGTGGGGAGGACCCCAAGGGGAGTTTTAGCTCCAGGCTATTTTGAGCTGTGTAACTTTCCTTCCATTTTCAACCTATTGCAGTACAGTACTTATATAGCCAATTGTGTTAGTTGGGTACCTAGGCTAACTTTGTTGGACTTACAAACAAATTTTTATAAACGCCCTTTCGGAAAAAGAACTCGGTGGTATGTAGGGGACTTCCTGTATTTGAAAACAGTTTAGTGACAAACCTTATACTCACTATGTATCAGTGATGTTTTCTTTTATATAGGAAAATATTAATAGTAGCACACTCTTTATAGCATATATTAATTAAAACATAACTGCTTCCCAGGTGGCACTAGTGAGAACCTGCCTGCCAATGCAGGAGATGTAAGAGATACCCTTCAGTCCCCCTGTTGGGAAGGTCCCCTGGAGAAGGAAATGGCAGCCCACTCCAGTATTCTTTTCTGGACAATCCCATGGACAGAGGATCCTGGCAGACTGTGGTCCACTGGGTCACAAAAAGTCAGACACGACTGAAGTGTCTTAGCATGAAGCATATATGAAAGTTATTACTCATAGCATTAAAGTCAAGAAACTAATAAATATGAAGGCAGCTAATGTTCAAGAAGCACCTACTATGTGTCAGTGACCATCTTAGGTACTTTATGTGCATTATTTCATTAGCTCCTCATAGCAACCATATGAAGTAGGTACTGTTGGTTCTATATTATTTTCTCATAGCAAATTTTATTTGCATCTGTAAACTTTCTGTGTACTGCTTTTGATTTCCAAGATCTTACATTTTTTCTATGAACATTGAAGTGAATATTGTATTATGTTAGATTTCAGTTGTGCAGTTTCTGTTATTTCTCAGTTTAGAGTTCTGGATTGCTTACAGTCTTTCCTGCCCTGAACTCCTGCCTTAACCTAATCAGTGCTCTAATTTTCATACAGACTGTGGGAAAGGTCTAGATCACAAATTGTTAGGGCTTAATCCTTGCACAAATGAAACTAGTGCCAAGGTTGTAAAATATCTTAAATGAGGAAGAAAAACCTTTGAGAATGATTTTTATCTGCTGTTTCATTTTTATTCAGCTCAAAATATTAACACTTTCTGGTTTCTGTTTTGATTTCTTCTTTGCGCTATTAGTTATTTAGGTGTCTTTAATTTCGAAAATATTTAAGGGGTTTTCCAGAGATCTTTGTATGACTGACTTCTAATTTCATTCTCCTGGGGTCAAAGAATATAATTTGTGTTGCTTGAATCCTTCAGTATTTATCACGACTCGTTTCATGGTCCAGAACATGGTGTACCCTGATAAATGTTCAGTGTGCATGTGAGGAGAATGTGCATCCTGCTCTGATCCGATGGTTTCTGTTGTTGTTCAGTTGCTCGGTCATGTCCAGCTCTTTGTGACCTCATGGACTGCAGCACTCCAGGATTCCCTATCCATCAGCATCTCCCAGAGTTTGCTCAAACTCATGTCCATTGAAACGGTGATGCCATCCAACCATCTCATCCTCTGTTGCCCCTTCTCCTCCTGACTTCATTCTTTCCCAGCTTCAGGGTCTTTTCCATTGAGTCAGTTCTTTGCAGCAGGTGGCCAAAATACTGGAGCTTCAGCTTCAGCATCAGTCCTTCCAAGTGAATATTCAGGGTTGATTTCCTTTAGGGTTGACTGGTTTGATCTCCTTGCAGTCCAAGGGATGCTCAAGAGTCTTCTCCAGCACCACAGTTCGAAAATATCAATTCTTCAGTGCTCAGCCTTCTTTATGGTCCAACTCTCACATCTGAACATGAATACTGGAAAAAGCATAGCTTTGACCATATGGACCTTTGTCAGCCAGATGATATCTGTGCTTTTTAATATGCTATCTAGGTTTGTCATAGATGGAGTGCTCTATAAACGTCAACTTGGTCAGGTTTGTGGGTAGTGTTTTTCGAACCGTATTCTTAATGACTTTCTGCTTCCTTTTTCTATCAGTCATGTAGACAAGTGCATTAAAGTCTGCAATTACGATTGTGAATTCACCTGTTTCTATTTGCAGGTCTAGCAGTCCAGATATTCTAAAGTGCTGTTGTTGCTTTTTTTAAATTGGGGACCCAGCTATTTTCTTATTTATTTATTTGACTGTGCTGGGTCTCCATTGCAGCAGGCGGGATCTTTAGTTGTGGCATGTGGGATCCAGTTCCCTGACCAGGGGCTGAATCTAGGCCCCCTGCATTGGGCGTATGGAGTCTTCGCCACTGGACCACCAGAGAAATCCCTGAAGTTCTGTTATTTTTGGCATAAATGTTTAATATTACTGTGCTTTCTGAATAAATTGGCCACTTTACCATTATGAAATGATTTTCTTTATTTTGGGTGTTAACAGTATTATCTGTGAAATCTCTTTTATCTGATATTCATATAGGCATTTTAGCTCTCTTTTGATTACATGGTGTATCATTTATTCATACTTATTTTAACTAATTTGGGTCTTTATGTTCGATGTGTGTTTCATGTCAGGAGTAGTTTACTTCACAATCGTTGCCTTTGAATTTGGATAGTCAGCCCAGTGAAATGTATGGTATCATTCACACGGATTGCTGTGTTGCTGTCTGGTCACTCTACGTCGTGTCTGACTCTTTTGTGACCCCATGGACTGTAGCCCACCCAGCTTCTCTTTCCATGGGATTTCCCAGGCAAGAATGCTGGAAGGCGTTACCATTGCCTTTCCATCTCCTGCATGGGCGGGTAGGGGTTTTTTTGTGTGTGTTTTTTAAATCTCTGTGCCACCAGAGGAGCCCATGCATAGATTTACACCTACCATATTTTCTATTGGTTCTGTCTATAACTTCATCCACTTGCTTCTTTTGGATTCGTTGAATGTTTTTTGTTTCATGTGCATTTCTCCGTGGCTCCTCATCCTTCTCCCCTTTTCCTTTTGTAGCCCCATCAGTAGCACCTCTGAACGTCACCATGTTCCTGAATGAGTCCAGCAACAAGGTGGCCATTAGGTGGATCAAGCCTCCCACTAAGCGGCAGGACGGGGATCTCGTGGGCTATCACATCTCTCATGTGTGGCAGAATGCAGAGACATCTGTAAGTCTGAACTGTGACAGGGTGCTCTTGTCTCCGTGCATCTGTTGACGTATACTGCTTTAGGAACTTTGTTTTTGTAGTGAAAAGACCTGATATTCCTGGGTTAGGCAAGGCACCTTCCAGCGGGAGATAAACAGTGTTAAAATTGCTGGCTTGCTTAGTTATTCAGTCGTGTCCAGCTGTCTGTGACCCTATGGACCGTAGCCCACCAGGCCCCTCTGTTTATGGGACTTCTCTGGCAAGAATACTGCAGTGGGTTGCCGTGTCCTCCTCCAGGGGGTCTTCCTGACCCAGGGATGGAACCTGGGTCTCCTGCATTGCAGAAGGGATTCTTTATCATCTGAGCCACCAGCTGCTGGAGACGAAGAACACTGAAGGGCAGCCCTCCCTCAGAGGAGCCTAGAACCTGCGTCTGAACTGAAGCTTGAAATGAACTCTGTGTCCATCACTTAGGTTCCCTAATCTGCCTTCATTTCCAAAGAGCAAGAGTTCGACACAGCTTCCCCTGAAAATTGTCCTTTCATTTTCATTTTAAGAAAATTGTTATTGGGACTTCCCTTGTGGTCCAGTGGTTAAGACTCTGCCCTTCCCATGCAGGGGGCACTGGGTTGATCCCTGTTTGAGGATCTAAGATCCAGCATATCACAGGGCACCACCAAAAAATAAAAACAGAAAAAAGGGGGATGAATATGTACACGCTGCCGTATTTAAAATGGATAACCCACAAGGTCTTACTGTGCAGCGCGGGGAGCTCTGCTCAGTGTTGTGTGGCAGCCTGGATGGGAGGGGGGTTTGTGGGAGAATGGATGTATGTATATGTATGGCTGAGCCCCTTTGCTGTCCACCTGCAGCTGTCACAACGCTGTTCATCATCTGTACTCCAGTATAAAGTAAAAAGTTTTAAAAAGAGAAAACTGTTACTAAAGCTGCATTTTCTTCATGCAAGGTGATGAAATTGGATATTTTGGAAGATATTCCAACTGACTACTCTAGTGAAGATTTTTTTTTTTTCGGTATAGAATTTCAGAACTTTCTTGAAGTAGTCTTTGGGTGGGTTTACAGTTTGCTGAAAACTGTAATAACCCACCAAAGTTTTCAAAGTTTGTACCTTCATTATCTTACAACTGTTGTGTCGCTTCACACTAAGAAACTCCTGATATTTATTATATGGACGTTTTCTGTATCTTATATATATATATATATATATATACACTTGGCTGTGCTGGGTCTTAGTTACTGCATGTGGGATCTAGTTCCCTTATCAGGGATCAAACTTGGGTCGCCCGCTTTGGAAGCATGGAGTCTTAGCCACTGGACCACCAGGGAAGTCCCCGTTTTCCGTATCTTGATGAAGATTTCAACATTTTTTTGTTCTCTGTTTCTTGCTATCCCTTGCCTTCTAAATCAAAGCTTAAAATATAAAGGTCAGGATCAAGTAAAATTTGTTCTCCTTTAAGTTGGGACTGTGCCTTCCTCATCTTTGCACCATCTGAACACGGGACCTTGAACTTGCTTTGTAGGCAGGACACTACGGACTTCATGCATGGTCCTGCCTGACATCTAAACCAGAAGAATTTCTCTCTGTGAAGGGGACAGCCTTTTGATGAACGTGGACTAGTATTTCTTGTCCCATTCCCATGAAGTGTCTGTAGACCTGTGAGAATTCAGTGAGAAGACAAGTTTATAAATGTGCTGCATATTATAAGCCCTTCTTCAAGACCCACAGTATATACTGGCAAGTTCAAGGCTCTCCAGTGTTCTACAGGAGATAAATCTGTTTACCTTTGACTTGGACACAAAGAGTCAGACCCGACTTAGTGACTGAACAACAACAGCCTTTAACTTGTAATTGCCTGAACCATAGAGACTCACACAAAATTTATTTCCTGTGCCAGAGAACATCATGATAGTTGAGGTTTGGAACCAAAGGAGAAAGCACTCTGCTGCTGCTAAGTCGAGTCAGTCGTGTCCGACTCTGTGCGACCCCATAGACGGCAGCCCAACAGGCTCCCCCATCCCTGGGATTCTCCAGGCAAGGACGCTGGAGTGGGTTGCCATTTCCTTCTCCAATGCATGATAGTGCAAAGTGAAAGTGAAGTCACTCAGTCGTGTCCGACTCTTCGCGCCCCCATGGACTGCAGCCTATCAGGCTTCTCCATCCATGGGATTTTCGAGGCAAGAGTACTGGAGTGGGGTGCCATTGCCTTCTCTGAGAAAGCACTCTATAAGCACTTAATTCTGTTTTGTTTTTTTTTCCAAGCATCTTCTCCACATTCCCTCCCCCGTGTTTTATTGGCTCAAGTAGCACACCAGTGGCTTTAAAACAAGATAAATAAGTAAGGCCTGATTTTTTTTAATGGAGCACATTTTCTCTAGAACAGAAAGTGTCAGTGCCTTCCTAAATGTTGGTTTTAGTCACACCTCTTAGAATTGGAAAGAACGGGAGCCCACCATGCTGGTGCAAGGACAATGGGAGGTGGTCAGTGTCAAGGTTCAGAGCAGCTCCTGGGCAGTGCTCTGTGGGGATTGAGGGTGGGGGTCTTGAGTAGATAGTTTTGTTTTTCCTTCATGTGCTTTTTTCTCAGAAAAGTTAAACATTTATCTACTGTGTTCCCACAGTTTCAGAAAAGAGAGCAATGCAGCCATTGGGATAGTGGAGCATTAATTTTTCATCGCATACAGTAATGAAGTCATGCAATGGTGCAATGTCCTAACTCAATGTAACTTTTCATTACATTTTTAAAAATTTATTTTTAACTGGAGGATAATTGCTTTACAATATTGTGTTGATTTCTGCCGTGCATCAACATGAATCAGCCATAGGTATACATATGTCCCCTGCTTTCTGAGCCTCCCTCCCACCTCCCACCCCATCCCACCCCTGTAGGTTGTCAGAGCTCCTCCTCCTTTTTTTTTTTTTTTAATTTGACTGCGCCGGGTCTTAGTTGCAATAGGTGGGATCTAGTTCTATCCCATTCAGGGATGGAGCCAGGGCGCCCTGCATTGCGATGTGGAATTGTAGCCACTGGACCACCAAGAAGACAGCCTTGCTCTTCCCTTCAAGTGCATCCGCCACATGCTCCTCTGCTTCCAGAGGTTTCCCTGAGCCCTCCTACACGGCTCCAGTAAGCCAAGACTCCCAAGGCCTGAGGATGCTGCCAGCCCATCCTGCATCCCTGCCTCCCTTTTTCCTCCCTTAGCTGTGACCTGAGTGAGGAAGGGATGTGGTGGAAACAAGCCACTGCCCCTGGGATGTGGGTGGGACGACTTTCCTTAGAAGAACTCCTCTTGGAAGGACAAGGCCCCTGGTGCCTCAGTATTTCACTTCCTTTCCTTTCCTGTCTGCCCCCCCCCAGAAAGAGCTCTTGGAAGAAGTTGGCCAGAACCGCAGCCTTGCTCAGCTTTCTGTTCAAGCGCACAATGCCACATGTACCGTGAGGATTGCCGCCGTCACCAAAGGGGGCGTGGGGCCCTTCAGTGACCCGGTGAAGATCTTCATCCCCGCACGTGGTGAGAGCTGGTGCCAGATCGGCTAATGGGAGTATCAGTCCAGGCGACACGTGGGTTGCCAGAGAGCAGCTGGTGGGATGGGCAGCTTGTTTAAGAATGAAAAATAGGGGCTTCCCTGGTGTCCAGTGGTTAAGACCCCGAGCTTCCACTGCAGGGCACAGGGTTCCACCCCTGGTTGGGAAACTAAGGTCCCACATGCTGAGTGGCTCCTCCAAAAAAAAAAAAAAAAAACCAGAATGAAAAAGACCAAAAGGAAATTCTACAGTGATGAAGATAGCTGACGGGATAATACGCTTCAGAGCTGCTGGTTCCCATGAGTCCGCCCACTGTCACTCTCCAGGGTGATAACGTCCTAGGAAGTTTCAGCCTTTCAGAACCCAGAGTCCGACTGGACTTACCAAACAGCTGTTGTGGCTTTTACTGTGGTATAGATTTGCAGTGTTGTGTTCCTGCTGTACAAGGTGAATCAGATGTACATGTATATATGTATATGTGCCTGTGTATGCTTATTCAGTTGTGTCCGACTTTGCGACCCCATGGACTATAGCCCGCCAGTCTCCTCCGTCCATAGAATTCTCCAGGCAAGAACAGTGCAGTGGGTTGCCATTCCCTTCTCTAGGGAATCTTTCTGACTCAGGAGTCAAACCTGTGTCTCGTGCATTGGCAGGCAGATTCTTTACCGCTGAGCCACCTGGGAAGTCTTTTTAAATACTGTTCACTCCTTTTCAGATTCTTGTCCCATATGGATTATTGCAGGGTATTGAGGAGAGTTCCCTGTGCTCTGTGTAGGTTCTTATTAGTTATCTATTTTATATATAGTACTGAATTTAGTTCTTTTTTTATTATGGAGAATAATTGCTTCACAGCGTTGTGTTAGTTTCTGTGTACAGCAAAATGAATCAGCCATATAAACACACACGCCCCCTCCCTCCTGAGCCTCCCTCCCACCCCACTATCCCCCTGCTCCAAGTCATCACAGAGCACCGAGCTGAGCTCCGTGCAGCAGCTTCCCACTAGCTGCTTCACGCGTGGCAGTGCGTGCATGTAGCGCTGCTTTCCCCATTCGGCCTGGCCTGCCTCCGTGTCCACGTGCTCCTTCTCGACACCTTCCTCTCCTGTTCCTGCCCTGCAAACAGGCTCATCTGTACCGTTTTTCTGCATTCCATTTTTATGAGTTAATATACCATATTTGTTTTTCTCTTTCTGACTGCTGAATTTAGTGAGAATAATGTATACAGGGCTGAATTTTGGATTAATCAGGGTGGCTAATCCTCAGCTCTTTATAATTAGCACTGTTTATTTGCTGGTGTTTGTTATAAGCAGTCCAGCTCGCCCTGTGATGAGTCATTCAAGCCTTGGGTAATGTGCTTCATAACTGGGTGAAGAACATGATGGGTACAGAGCATGAAGCATTTCCTATAGAGACATCTTTAGACAGTGCTGGCTCACCCAGCTAAATGCTTAGCCCTGCATGTTGGCCTCTGTGTATTGTTGGAGTAGCCTTTGGCAAGGTGACACTATGGTGCCTCGAGGGGCCCAAATACTGTGTTTGCTCACACAGACCAGGGAAGCCGCCTTCTTCTGACTCTGACCTGCCCTAAGTTGTTTGGTAGTGAACTGCTGTCATAAACTCCCCACAGACATCTACATGAATACGATTTATACGTTTACAAAGTTCTTGCCAAATATGGCCTTTGTACCTATAGCAGACAAGACTTGGGAGCAGACCACTGAGTTCCCATCTCTCTGTCCCAGTGACCCTCAAACCTGCTCTCCCTTGTAGTGCTGAATTTAACCCTTATTTCAGCTCCTACAGACCATAGGCTCTGTCCCTAGGGAACATTAGTTACCTATGATGGGGACTCAGGGTATGTCTGCCTGGAAGAAATTCAGGGATGATTCTGATTCTAAAGGCACAGGTTAAAAATCAGAGCTAAACACAAGACATAGAAACATACAGTTACCAAAGGGGAAAGAGGGTGGGGGAGGGATAAATTAGGAGTTTAGGATTAGCAAATAAAATAGACAATAGCACAGGGAACTATATTCAAAATCTTGTAATAAACCATAATGGAAAAGAATGTATAAAAGAATATATATATATATATACACACGTGTGTGTGTGTGTGTGTGTATACAGGGCTTCCCAGGTGGCTCAGTGTAAAGAATCCACTTGGCAAGGAGACATGGGTTTGATCCTGGGGTCGGGAAGATCCCCTAGAGTAGGAAATGGCAACCCACTCCAGTATTTTGCCTGGGAAATCCCATGGACAGAGGAGCCTGGCGGGCTACAGAGCAGGGGGTCACATAGTCGGACACGACTGAGTGACTGAGCACGCAGACACACACATACGTGTAACTGAATCACTTTTCTGTCCACCGGAAACTAACACAGTATTAGAAATCAATTATACTTCAGTTTAAGAAAAAAAATCAGAGTTTAAGATGACAGACTTTTCCTTGTCATACATAATAATTATAAAAGGCTTTGCTGTCCTAGCAGGCCTGCCTTTGCAAAGTTCTAATCTTCATATATTTCAGTTACTACAGTTTAGGTAAATCATAGCCATTCCCAACAGTACAGTTCAAAGTTAAGTTACCAGCATGTATCAACAGTGATTGTGTGTTCGTCTCCACCAGCTCTGCAGTACGCAAATCAGTCCACAAGCAACAGGTGTATCTTGGTTGTGACCAGTCGGGTCACTTCTCTCCAAGTCTGTCTGTGGTTGGTCACCATGCTTTCCTTAGTCTGTTCACACACGTCTAAGAGGCGCAGAGCTGGGCTGCTTCCTTTCTCCCAGGGGCAAAACTCACATGACATTTCACAAAAGGAGCTATTTGAAAGATGGAGCTGGTGAACAGAGGTGAAAGTGCAGAGAAGAAAGGAAAGGAGATGATGTTGGAAGTAGAGTTTGAATTGAACGTGTGTGGAGTTATGGAAGAAATCGCTGACCAGGGCACGTTGATGCTGCTACCATTTTGTCCATGAGATGAGCAGCCATTGCGTAGGATGGTCTTAGCCACATGAGTGAAATGGCTGTGCTAAAAAGGAGGAGGATGTCCCAGAGGAAGCTACGCTGGCCACAGTCTTCTCAAGTGTGCTGCCCCGCCACCCCCTTACTGGTGTACTGCACTGAGAAGATGCAGAGCACGACCTCCTGAATGAGGAGCACATACCAGACACGTGGGGTCTGGTTAATTAACTGGGGGCAGGCAGTTAATTCCCTCTGCATCTGAGCCCCCACATTGGGGAAGTGAAAACTCTGAGGTCATTTTGATGGGCAGTTTCAATACCCCCACACAAAGGAAGTAGAGTCACAAGATTGATTTACAAATCCCAGATGTGGGGGTGGGTGAGGGGGTGAGAGAGCCAGAGGAAGGGCAGTCCTCTGTCCCAGGTCACAGCAGGTGGTAGAGGGTGGGTAGCAAATGCCTGTACTTAACTTTTCAAAGGCTCAGCTCTAAGTGGTTATTTTAAAAGGTCCCCCAGGAAAAGCAAAGTGGCAACTTGTAGCAAGACTTCTAAGTTCAGATCCTTATCAAAATGTCCAGGCTCTGCTGTAAGAGGGATTGTCATACTGTAAAACGCCCCAGGAGTAACTCAAAATAGCTGTTTTCTCATCACAACATTTAAGGAACTCACAGAGGTATTTTACAGCGTTGAAAGTGCAGAGGATGAAACACTGGAAGCTGATCCAAACTTGGAAAGGAGTTTGACATTCACCAGAGCATGGAAAATATTAATACACTCTCTCTATATCCCAAGCTGTGTAACTGGAACCTGGCAAGCACTGTGCAAACTACTCTTGATACATTTTTTTTTTAAACAACAACAAAAAGCATTTTGATTCTCAATATTTCTGGTGTTTTAGAGTATACCAGTTAAATATTAGTTTTACTATTTTTCAGATGGCCCAGTGCTAAAGAACCTGCCTGCCAGTGCAAAAGATACAGGAGGTATCAGTCCAATCGCTGGGTCAGGAGAATCCCTGGAGAAGGAAATGGCAACCCACTCCAGTATTCTTGCCTGGAGAATCCCATGGACAGAGGAGCATGGCGGGCTACAGTCCATGGGGTCACAGAGAGTCGGACATGGCTGAGCACCTGAACATGCTTACTATTTTTTCAGTTTCCTATACATTTATAACTGACTTGAATAGAGTTTCCCTGATATTGTAAATCGACTATCCCGAATCCCATGGAGGTGCTTGAATGTATTCTATTTGTATTTTACCAGGTTCAATAGACTTTGCTCCCTCATCTACCCCAGCACCTGGAAACACAGATCCTGTGCTCATAATCCTTGGCTGCGTTTGTGGATTTGTTTTGATTGGGTTGGTTTTATACATTTCTCTGGCCATCAGGAAAAGAATCCAGGAGACAAAGTTTGGGTAAGTTTCTCAGTTTAAAATGTTTTGCTCAGTGGTACTGATGAAGTTGCCATGTGAAGTGGCATTGCCTCTTCTGCTGGCCTTGCTCCTGTATCCAGCTTGGTCCCTGTCTTATGCCCCTCTTGGAGGCAGGCTGCTTCTTTAATTAGGCCAGTGTCACAAAGGCAGCCAATAGTGAAAGCTTTTTACTTGTTTCAAAGTCTCTTCCTGGTACTCTTCTTTCTTATTTTTCTTCAGGAAGAAACTTAACATTTTTTAGGGCATTAAATATCGTGAAGTATTTTGATCCTCATTTCAAGATAGATAGATTAAAGTCAAAGTGCTAGAATGACGTCCCATCCATAATAGCATGAGAATAATAACGTTCCTAAGAAGAAACCCAATATATGTACAAAAGCTTTGTGGAAAAATTTATTAAACTTTATTGACATTACAGAAGAAAACTCAAATAAATGGAAAGATGTGTACCATGTTCATGGATGGGAAGGCTCAGCTTTGTCAAGAGATCATTTTCCCCCAAGTTGACCATAAATTCAATTCAATCACCATCTAAATTGCTACAGGGTTGTCAATAAAAGCTGATTTGAAAATGTATCTTGAGGACTAAATGAGCAGAGAGAATCATGACAGTTTTGAAATATACAAAAATTTGGGTGGAGAAGGCTAGTCCTACTAAGTATAAAAACATGTTTAGTGATTGGGACAGAGAGGTATTGTTACATATAGAGAAAGCTCAGTCTGTGGACATCACAGGGCGCCCATATCAGGTGGGAGTAGAATAAACATGAAGATTCTATTTCACATCTTTGCAGGAAGGAAAGAATATGAAAAAAAATACACACAGCCTGTTCTATGCATTGAATGCAGAGAGCTGAGCAGGACAGACATGAGGCTGTTAAGAAGTCTGGCAGTTAAGAAGTGCAGAATAAAATACTCCAAGTGAAAATATTTCTATCAGCTAGGCCTCCACTACCTCATGGTTCCACAGAAGCTAAAAGTTTGCCACCAGAACAGATATATGTGAATCAGATAAGGTCTTATCTGATTCAACCTTAGCTTGAATAACTTGGTACTGTTTGAGGTTGAATGTTCTAGAACTTCCCAGAGTGGAGTTATGAAGTACAGCAAATATATTAACAAAATTACAGGACTGCTTCAGATATTTCAGAATAAAATTATCAGGAACCATTACCAGGAACCATTGAGCAGAAGCTGTAAACAAGTGATAGGTTGATCATTATTTTTATACTAAAGTCAGTTTCCATGGGTTTTCACTGCAAACCCCTAGATTCATTTGTTCATTCATTTGTACAAGCACCTTTCATTTATTCATTTTTAATGAAAATATATTTATTTCCTACTTATAAAATTAATATTCTTATAATTTTTTTGTTGTTAAAAAATCAAATTATATAGAATAGTTGAAAGTAGAAGGTGAAACTCGTCTGTAACTCCTTGGTTGATACGCCATGGTCTCAGTTGCTGTTTTGGCATATATCCTTCCAAATTGTTTGCCTTGCATATAAATATATTATTTTTAATGTGTTTTCTATTTTAAAATAATCTATATACATAAGAAAAAGTGAGGTTAAGTCTATAATCTAGACTCACTAATTCATAATACTTTCATACCAATTAGGCTAAAGCAGTGACTAAATGGATTTTTAAAAATAGGCTTTATTTTTTCGGGAAGTTTTGTAATTACCAAAAAATTGAGAAGGCAGTATAGAAACTTTTCATGTACATCACATCCAGGATCCCCTGTTATTAACATTTTATGTTAGTTATATTTGCTACAATCAGTCAAACAGTATGAATACATTATCATTAACTAAAGTCCATACTTTATTCAGATTTCCTCTGTTTTTACCTGCTATCCCTCTTCTATTCTGGGGTCCTATCCGGGACACCACACTACATTTTGTTGTCATATCTCCTTAGGCTCCATAAGTTTCCCAGACTTTCCTTGTTTTTGATGAACTTGATAGTTTTCAGGAGTACTGGCCAGATGTTTTGTAGGATACTCTCTGTTAGAATCTGTATGGTGTTCTCGCCATGATTGGACTAGGGTGGTGGACTACTGAAAGGAAGACCACAGAGGCAGAGCACCGTCTTCATCCTGTTACATCAAGGATACACTGTCAGTGTGGTTTCACTGTTGATGTTGATCCTGATCACCTAGCGGAGGCGGTATCTGCCTAGTTTCTCTACCATAGTTATTTGTTTCTCCCTTTTTATACTGGGCTCTTTGGAAGCAAGTCAGTGCTTGCAGCTCACATTTACAGGGTGAGGAGTTAACACTCCCCCCATCTCTTACAGGCAGAAAGTGTTAGTCGTTGTCAGTCATGTCTGACTCTTTGCAACCCCATGAACTGTATCCCACCAGGCTCCTTTGTCCAAGGGATTTCCCAGATAAGAATACTGGAGTCAGTTGCCATTTCCTTCTCCAAGGTAGCTTCCCAACCCAGGGATGGAACCTGGATCTCCTGTATTTCAGGTGGATTCTTTACCGTCTGAACCTCCAGGGAAGCCCTAAAATACAAAGTATGTATATGAAATACTTGGAATTCTTCTGCACAGGAGACTTGTTTCTCGTCCCCTCTTTATTTATTTATACATACACACACGTGCATGTATATACACAAGCATGTATATATGTATCAATTTGGACTCCTTTTATACTTGGGGTTATAATCCAACACAACTTCATTCTGTTGCTCAAATTGTTACAGCTTTGGCTGTTGGGAGCTTATCAGTTGTTCTAAACTCTCCATGGTTCCTAGACAGAGTCCTAAAATGGATCTAAGGAAGAAGCTTGTTTCTCCTGGTGGGAAATGTTCCTGGCCTAGAAGAGCTCTCTTAACAGGCAGCAGCCTAGTAGCATCTCGTGGACTCAGCCCCAGCCTGGGTAGCTCTCTGTTTCTAGTCTGAGATGTCCATTATCTAATTCACCCAGGAGCGCCTTCACAGAGGAGGATTCAGAATTGGTCATCAGCTACATGGCAAAGCAGTCCTTTTGCCGGCGAGCCATCGAACTCACCTGTAAGTTGACTTTCATTTCTTTCTTTTGGCGAAAGCCACGATTATTGAGGGGCTTCCCTGATACCCAGTGATTTAGACCCCATGCTTCCAATGTAGAGGATGAGGGTTCAATCCCTGGTCAGGGGACTAATTTCCCACGTGCTGTGTGACCAAAAAGAAATTATTAAGAACAAGCAAAGAACCACAAATTAATTGATGGATTTCTAACAAAAGCCAAAGGAGTTGAAGAATGTCTATCTTTAATGTGCAAAATGTCTTTGGAAAGCAACAAGCAGAGAATCCAACATGGCCCTGGGCTTCCCTGCCGGGCAATTCCCTGGAAACCTGGAGCTGTACTCGAGGTGAAGGCCCTGGGGTTAAGGACTCCTGGTGCTTTGAAACGGGGGAGGAAGAAGGAACTCTCAGGGTGAGAGGAGAAGATGCGGGCAGAGGGACTTAAAAGAAACAGCAAAGCAACTGTCACAACCTCAGAGCTCATTTCCTGTTTTTTCCTGGCAACCAAGTCAGAGAACAACTTCCTAACATACTTTGTGACAATTATGGTTTGAACTTTGCTGAATCAGAGCAGCAACTCTTAGTCTCAAAAAATGGGAATAAACAGCTCTGTTCTTGAATAATTTCAGAAACAGTGTAGAAAGCATTTGAATATTATCAAATTCAAGTGTTTGGATGTTTGCCAAAAAACAAAACAATAAATAAATATAAAGATGATGGAATGCAGATTGCTATGGAACAAAAATTCATTTGATGTAGTATCTTATTAATTCCTTCTCTAATCCAGAAGTTTAGAGGTTTAGGTGTCTTATTCTTGCATTAAAAAAAAAATCCTCCATTTGGACCAATTTTTTTCTCCGATGGGGGGATGATTTGGGTAAAATTTATCCACTGAGAGCTAATGTGTTATTTCTAATGATCCACACTGTTTTTCTCTCTTTCAAAGTCTTGCTTATTCCCGAACTGTGGCACAAACTGAATCATTTGCCAGTAGTTACCAAATTGGTCTCCCTTTCTTGGTTAATACTTCTTGTTGATAACATTGGTTGTACAGTATGTCTACACCTTACAGGAAATTTTAGTCTTCAATCTCCCCACCAAGTATTCCACTTGGCTCCTCTTATGTCATTAGAGCGAGATTCTACGCACCATATGCAAAACAGACTGTGCCTTGTTCTCGACATGTTTCCCGTGGATTCTGTGCCAACTTCCTCAGCTGGGAGGGCAGGGGAGATGTCCTGATGACGGTTTCGTATCCCATAGTTCGGGGTATAATAGTAAATACTTAGAAAGAATATTGACTTGCCTTCCTCACTCTTTTAAGGGCAAAGCTCCCCTGCATGAATCTGATTGCCAGCTGCTGCTACTGCCCAATGGGAATGGTTCTGATTTTTATAATTGTTCAGGATGAATTTTGCCCTGATGGATTGATTTTACTCACTTTAATCACAGCGGGATTAAGTATGATATTTCATTATTGACATTTGGCAGGGAGAGCTATGCATATAAAATGAGAAAACTGTTAAACTTGTTTATGGAACTTTATAATTTTAAGTATGTTCACATGAAAGGAAGCATCCTGACCGGTCATATGTGCTCTGCCACTCCTCCTATAGTACAGAGCTTGGGAGTCAGTGAGGAGCTGCAAAATAAACTAGAGGATGTCGTGATTGACAGGAGCCTTCTTATTCTTGGCAAAATTCTGGGTGAAGGTAAGCAGTTTTTTTCTTTCCAAATATGAGTAAAAAGGTAAGCAGTTCACAGTCATTCTTTAAAATATATATATTAGATAGAATACCATTCTTGTGACTTTAACTTATAATACAAATATTCATAGTTCTCTTTTATAACTTTTAAAATGAAAAAGTAAACGGTGATTTCTTAAACTTGGATGTGACCTATGAAAAGAGCCTCAGACTTCCCTGGTTGCCCAGTGTTAAAGAATCTGCCTACCAATGCAGGGGCCGTGGGTTCAGTCCCCGGTCAGGGAAGATCCCACATGCCGTGGGGCAGCTAAGCCTGTGTGCCACTACTACTGAGCCCCAAGCTCTGCAACAAGAGAAGCTACCACAGTGAGAAAGCCACACACCACAACTAGCGAAATCCCAAAGACCCAACACAGCCAAAAGTAAATAAATAAATAATAAAATTTAAAAAAGAAAAGAGCCTGTGTGAAAAGAGCCTCTTAAAAATGTCAATTCCCTTCCTTCATTAAAAAGCAGCAGTTCGTACACTTTCAATGTTTTCCTCTAGTTCTTCAGCTTCCTATTCTTTGCACCTGCCAAGTTACATAGGACCAAAAGTGAAGATACACATTTCATGTCAAAATCATCTTAGGATGAGTGATAGAAGTATTAAGAGTTTGTACTTGATGCATGTCAGTAACAGTTTCCAGGTTGTCTTATGAGTTTCCTGGATCAGTTTTGATGCATACTAAAGTGATGAACTGAGCTAAGTCTGAGCCAAACAAGCCTGTGACAAGCAGGAAGCTAGTGCACGGCCTGTGCCCTGGGCTGACCAGTGTAGGTGGCCTGGGCCGGCTCTGACCAGCTGCTGTGTGGAGGTCACTCTGGGGTCTCATGAAAATAACAGCTCTGGTACTATCCCACTTTTGTGGGCAGGAATGATTTTGCACAAGGTCAATATAGATGTTTTATTTCACAGGAGAGTTTGGGTCTGTCATGGAAGGAAATCTTAATCAGGAAGATGGTACCTCTCAGAAGGTGGCTGTGAAAACCATGAAGTGTGAGTTAACCCCGATTGTTCTAGAGGCGGGCAGCTATTTCAGTGTCTGGTGCTTCATCAGGCCAGTGATGGATGATGGAGTTCGTATGTCACGATCCCTATCGAGTCACAGAGGGAGAGCTACTATAATGAACTGTTCATACCTGCATCATATATTCTTTTCTTTTTTAATGTTTTGTTTATTTATGTATTTATTATTAAAGTATTGTTGATTTATGGGCTTCCCAGGTGGTGCTAGTGGTAAAGAAACTGCCTGAAATGCAGGAGACAAGAGTTTGACCCCTGGGATGGGAAGATACCCTGGGGAAGGGAATGGCAACCCACTCCAGTACTCTTGCCTGGAGAATCCCCACGGACAGAGGAGCCTGGTGGGCTGCAGTCCGTGGGGCCACAAAGAGTCGGACACGACTGAGTCACTGAGCATGCACGCACACAGTTGGCTTACAGTGTTTCAGGGTACAGCAAAGTGATTCAGTTACACAGATATATTTTTGCATATTCTTCACACTTGCCAGGGAGGGGGAAATTTGCCTCCCCACCCATCTTAAGTTCTCATGGCTGGCCTAATAATAAAATTGACACAGGACAGATTAAAAGGAGAAAACACATGAATTTTAATTAATGCCCAAGAAGATCTCATAGAAATGGGACTTAACACGTGGCCAAAGGAGGCACTGTGTAAATGTTTTAGAGAAACAGCACCATTGTGAGGAAATGACAGGACAAAGAAACTTGAGTTTGAGATGTCCAGTTAAGTGAAGAATCCAAACAGAGTGTGGGCTTGGGGTAGTCAATTTAAAGACATATCAAGGTTTGTTCATACAGGCTTCTTCAGCCTGAATTCCCTTTCTCTGGTGATAAGGATGTCCTTCATCTTTCACGTGAGAGATTTATTTCCAGTTTTCAGGAAGACAGAAAGGAGGGTCAGAGCGTTCTTCTTGCATTAGCTGTTTCCTGCTGCTGCTAAGTCGCTTCAGTCGTGTCTGACTCTGTGCGACCCCATAGACGGCAGCCCATGAGGCTCCGCCGTCCCTGGGATTCTCCAGGCAAGAACACTGGAGTGGGTTGCCATTTAAGTAACCGTATGCATTACGGATTATGGCGTATTTTGGGATGACCCACCCTGAGCCCCAACACACGAGGCAATAGCGTTTGTTGTTTACTCCCTACCTCCCTGCCTCTGTCACCTAGTAGAGATAATGATTCCAAAGTAAGGCATGAATTTCCAAGGCAGGGTGGATCTGGTAGCAGCATCTGACCCTAGGGCTCATTCTGGCTTACTTGGTGGATTCACTTCCTCGCATGAGGGTGGCTGTGTGGGTCTGCAGGAAGCTGTGGGCTGCCTGGAAGAAAGGATTCTCAGAGAGAGGAGAAGTGTTCTTTGCCCAAAGGCATAGGAAGGAGAGCTGTGATCACAAACTACAGTCTCCAAGTGAGCTGAGGAGAGTGCCTACATCTGGGTCAGGAAGGGCCCGAAAAGTCATCACAGAGTCTGTTTCCAACCCATGAGTGGTAAACCACTGTTAAGAGTCTTCAGCAAATGAGAAGCAAGAGCAGACAATGTTCTGGAACGTTCACTTTGGTTGCAGTGTTGAGGAGGAGGAACCATTAATACAGCGTTGGCAAAAATAGTGATAGATGCCAATTAGAACACTCCAGAATCTGTGCTGGAGTCCAGGGAGACACGGGCTTGATTCTTGAGTTGGGAAGATCCCCTGGAGAAGGAAATGGCAACCCACTCCAGTATTCTTGCCTGAAATTTCCATGGACAGAGGAGCCTGGGAGGCTACAGTCCACAGGGTCTCCAAGAGTCGGACACGACTAAGCAACTGAACACGCGCAGGACTTCCCTGGTGGTCCACTGATTAAGACTCTGCGCTTCCGCGGCAGGGGGCACCGACTGAATCCCTGAGGGATCTCTGGTCAGGGGACTAAGGTCCCACGTGCCATGCAGCACGGCCACAAAATAAATAAATAAAAGCACCTTTTAAGAAAAGAATGAAAGAAAATAGAAAATTAGGGTCATTTGTGTAGGAATCGCATCCATGCTAATGATCAAAGGTTGAAAGCCAGTCGTCTCTGGCCTCCAAGTCACACACTCATCTACACTGGCCTGGAGGGGTTGCACCACGGGGGAGGGTTTTGCCCACCATCACACTTGGCTGGTTGGGGCAAGTGGGCAGACATTCCCTGAGTCTGCTTTGATAGGAGGATTAGGAGGCACAGACCCTGTACTACATGCTCTTATATGTGACTCCAGACAACACTCCACTCCTGTTAATGTGCATTCCCTAAGGTGTGCCGGCTTTATGTTTGATTTTTTTCCCTATTTTTTTGGTGGGGGTGCACCCTGCAAGATTTGCAGAATCTTAATTCCACAACCAGAGACTGAACCAGGGCCCTTAGCAGTGAAAGTGTAGAATCCTAACCACTGGACCACCTGGGAATTCCCTATGGTTGATTTTAATTGTAGCAGCTCAGTGGTAAAGAATCCTCCTGCCAATGCAGGAGACATGGGTTCAACCCCTGGGTCAGGAAGATACCCTGGAGAAGGGAAAGACAAACTGCTCCAGTATTCTTGCCTGGGAAATCCCATAGACAGTGGAGCTTGGCAGGCTACAGTCCATGGGGTTGCAAAGAGTTGGACACAATATAGTGACTAAAAATAACACAAAATACATCATCCTGAGACCGATTCCAAATAGGAAAAGGAGTATGTTAAGGCTGTATATTGTCACCCTGCTTATTTAACTTACATGTAGAGTACATCGTGAGAAACGCTGGGCTGGAGGAAGCACAAGCTGGAATCAAGATTGCCGGGAGAAATATCAATAACCTCAGATATGCAGATGACACCACCCTTATGGCAGGAGGTGAAGAAGAAGTAAAGAGCCTCTTGATGAAAGTGAAAGAGGAGAATGAAAAAGTTGGCTTAAAGCTCAACATTCAGAAAACGAAGATCATGGCATCCAGTCCCATCACTTCATGGGAAACAGATGGGGCAATAGTGGAAACAGTGGCTGACTTTATTTTTCTGGGCTCCAAAATCACTGCAGATGGTGATCCCAGCCATGAAATTAAAAGACGCTTACTCCTTGGAAGGAAAGTTATGACCAACCTAGACAGCATATTAAAAAGCAGAGACATTAGTTTGTCAACAAAGGTCCGTCTAGTCAAGGCTATGGTTTTTCCGGTGGTCATGTATGGATGTGAGAGTTGGTCTATAAAGAAAGCTGAGCACCAAAGAATTGATGCTTTTGAACTGTGGTGTTGGAGAAGACTCCTGAGAGTCCCTTGGACTGCAAGGAGATCCAACCAGTCCATCCTAAAGGAGATCAGTCCTGGGTGTTCATTGGAGGGACTGACGCTGAAGCTGAAACTCCAATACTTTGGCCACCTGATACGAAGAGCTGACTCATTTGCAAAGACCCTGATGCTGGAAAAGATTGAGGGCAGGAGGAGAAGGGAATGACAGAGGATGAGATGGCTGGATGGCATCACCGACTCAATGGACATGAGTTTGGGTAGACTCCAGGAGTTCGTGATGGACAGGGAGGCCTGGCGTGCTGCGGTTCATGGGGTCGCAGAGTTGAACATGACTGAGTGAGTGGACTGAACTGAACTGAACTGAAGAATCTTTTAAATTTGCAATTCAGAGACATTGAGTACATTCATATTCTTGTGCAGCCATCACCACCATCCACCTCCATAACTTTTTCACTCACAAAACTGAGCTGCATACCCATTAAAGAACAACCCCCATTCTCCCCACCCCTTCTTGCACCTGGCACTCACCATTCAATTTTCTGTGAATTGGACTTCTCTAAATACTTCACAGAAGTGGAATCATACAGTATCTGTCCTTGTGTGACTGGCTTATTTCACTTAGCCTAATTATAGAATTTTAAATGTTTCTTTTGAGCTGGCGTGATTCCAGAAACTTGGTATGAAAGTGCATCTAGTTCACAAGGCAGAATGGGGCAGCCAGACTTGCAAGAAATGTGCTGAGAGAGAGAAGCAGTTTGCTCTTTTTGTGAGGCAAAAATCATTGCAACAGACCAGTTAGATTCTATTTTAGGTGTGGTTTTTGTGTTTTTTTTTTTTTTTTGCTATTAATAATCAGTTCAGTTCAGTTGCTCCGTCATGTCCAACTCTTTGTGACCCCATGAACCGCAGCACCCCAAGCTTCCCTGTCCATCACCAACTCCCAGAGCTTGCTCATACTCAGTGTTCATTGAGTTGGTGATGCCACCCAAATATCTCATCCTCTGTTGTCCCCTTCTCCTCCTGACTTCAATCTTTCCCAGCATCAGGGTCTTTTCCAGTGAGTCAGTTCTTCACATCAGATGGCCAAAGCATTGGCATTTCAGCTTCAGCGTCAGTCCTTCCAATAAATATTCAGGACTAATTTCTTTGAGGATTGACTGGTTTGATCACTTAATTTTTAGAATGGTTTTAGATTTTCAGAAGGGGGCTTTCCTGATGGCTCCAGCAGTAAAGAATCCACCTGGCAATGCGGGAGACGTGGGTTTGATCCCTGGGTCAAGAAGATCCGCAGGAGAAGGGCATGGCAGCCGATTCCAGTATTGCCTGGGAAATCCCAAGAGGAGCCTGGTGGGCTCCAGTCCAACAGGGTCATGAAGAGTTGGACACACTTGGCGAGTAAACAGCCACAGCAGGTGACATTAGGGTCCAGCTGGTGTTGTATGTTCTGTAGGGTTTGACAAATGCATTATGTCCTGTGTCCGCCATCCCAGGGTCACACAGAAGTTTCACCTGCTGAAAATCCCTGTAGGCAACCAATTCATCCCTCCCCCAACCAGTCCCTGGCAGCCACTCTTACTGTCCCTATCATTTTACCTTTTCCTGATTTTACTTTTAAAGAATAAAATTGCTATTCCTCTTTCCCCTTCCCTGAGTAATAACTCAAGGCTAACCTTTTCCATCTTTTCTTTTAGTGGATAACTTTTCGCAGCGAGAGATTGAGGAATTTCTCAGTGAGGCCGCGTGCATGAAAGACTTCAACCATCCGAACGTCATTCGGCTCCTAGGTACTCACGGAAACGCAGCATTGGGTGGCCGGAGGGCCTTGGCTGATATACTCTAGGCCCAAGCAAAAATCTCTGGGGCAGATAAACATTATGCTTTGTATAACCCCAGAGTACTTCATAACATTGGGTTTTTGTGAATTCCCTGGCAGTCAAGTGATTAGGACTCAGCACTTCCTCTGCAGGAGGCCTGAGTTCAATCCCTGGTTGGGGAACTAATATCCTGCAAAAAAAAAAAAAGAGTTGGTTTTTCTCCCAAAAGACTTTTTATGGTTGTATTTTTCTGAAGCTGGTTGTAAAAATAGGCCTGAATTTCCTGGACACCAGTGAACTCAGGAATGTTTAGTGTCCACAGAACTCTAAGTTGCTGTGGATTAAAATAGCCTCAGTTACCCCCGCCCCCACCCTTACAAGGTTTCCCTTATGGCTCAGTTGGTAAAGAATCTGCCTGCAATTCAGGAGATCTGGGTTCATTCCCTGGGTTGCGAAGATCCCCTAGAGAAGGAAATGGCTCCTCCAGTATTCTCCCTCTCCAGTATTCTTGCCTGAAGAATTCCATGGACAGAGGAGCTTGGCGGGCTACAGTCCATGAGGTCGAAACAGAGTCAAACACGATGTAGCCCTTGAACCACCACTGCCACCCCGCTTACAAGACGTGAAAGCTGGTTATGCTGTGATTTGTCTTGATTTCAGGTTGCACATGAATCAAATGCTAGCAGAGTAAAGCTGTAAATTAGACAAATTCCACAGATCAGTTTCGAAAAACAATTTTTCTTAAAACTTTTTTTAGCTCTACCAAGTGACATACGGGATCTTAGTTCCCCTCAGGGATTTAGACTGCTCCCTGCAGTGTAAACTAGGAGTACTAACCACTGGACCCCTAGAAAGTCCTGAGAGACAGTTTTTAAATCAATTGAATCAAGTCCCATGAAATTGTCAGTACAGAGCCCAAGAAATGTGGCTTCCCTGGCGGCTCAGACAGTAAGGGATTTGCCTGCAATGAGAGACACTGGATTCAATCCTGGGTTGGGACGATCCTCTGGAGGAGGGCATGGCAACCCACTCCAGTATTCTAGCCTAGAGAATCCCATGGACAGAGGAGCCTGGCGGGCTACAGTCCATGGTCACAAAGAGTCAGACACGACAGAGCAACTAAGCACAGCACAACCTAAGAAATCAGTACTTGAAAAGATATTAACATTTTTTTAACTTACTAATTTCTTGGGGTTTATGTTGGCAGTTTCATGGGATTTGAGTCAGTGATTTAACAATGAGAATTTGGTTTTGTGACACCGTTTACTAACAAATACTCAATGGAGAGCTGGTCTCAAGTGGTTGGTGTGTGATGTTCTTCCAAAAGGGGGGAGCAACCTAAAGATAATTGAATGTTCTGCTGACTTGTTTTTTTGCTGTCCTTTAACTTGATAAAGGCTATATTCTTGGGGGAATTTTCAATGTTTATTATGATGGACACTGCCAGAGAGATGGGAAAACTAATGTTTGGAGACAGTATTGTGTCAAAGAAACTACTGTTGCTCATTTGTAGCTGTTGACTTCGGCAGAGTCTAAGGACAGTGGTGTTTAGTCCTTGACTACCATGTGCAAGAGCTTTGTGAGCCTGACCTCAGACAGACTCTGATTCAAGCATCTGTGACAAATGATGTGGAGCTTTCCTGTGTATAACTGTTAACGTTTAGAGACATGGATTTCACCTATGGGCCCTCAGAATTAATTCTTCCAGTAGTTTTAAGTATTTGGTTGCAGGGGACTTAATATGATTGATTATTTAACCGTCTGAAACTAGTTTGCCCTCGAATTCTCTTGTGGTCACCTCCCCCTCAGTTTGACTCAGAGTAACAAAAACTCCATGAGTTTCTACAGCTATACTTGTTTTTGTTGTTTAGTCACTAAGTCGCGTCTGCCTCTTTCGTGACCCCGTGGACTCACCAGGCTCCTCTGTCCACGGGATTCCTCAGGCAAGAATACTGGAGTGGGTTGCCATATCCTTCCCCATAGCTGTACTTGGTATTGATCACTTTTTTGAGAACTTTCGTGCAAAGATTGGCACTAGTCTGAAAGAAAAGAAAATCCCAAGAAGTGGACCCCAGTGTGTGTTCCATATTCTAGGACACAGAGTGTTTTGTTTTCAACTGTTTGAGAGTGCGTGGTTTCAATTACGCAGCGCTCCTGCAGCGCATTCTCTGGTCACTGCTAACCAGGGCTCTTTGTAACTTACTCTCTGGTTTTAATTCCAGGCGTATGTATAGAAATGAGCCCTCAGGGCATCCCCAGGCCCATGGTGATTTTACCCTTCATGAAATACGGGGATCTGCACACCTACCTCCTCTGTTCCCGACTGGAGACAGGACCGAAGGTAATTCATCACCCCACTGCCTGAGCAGTACTCGGGGCTCCCACCACAGGGCCAGGACAACCTCAGCGTCTAACCTAGAAAGGGAAGCAGGGGACGCTGGCTTTGTCCGGTGCTCACTGCAGGCCCTGGGGGTTGATGGAGGGCGTCCGTCGTCACAGCAGACCTGCCCACAGGCTTCGTTACTCTCATCTTATGTGGGGGAGAAGCCAGCTGGGAGTGGAGCAAGATAGCCCTCTTGCTATCAGAGTGGCTCTTTCCTTCAGTCTCCTTTTGTGGATTGTTCACTGTGGAATCACCAGATGTCGGAGCCATCTCAGTTCCCAGTTGCACGGAGCTTTTTTCAGAGAACTGGAGGGAAAATTGGTTGCATCCATCTTTCTATTTGTCCCGAGCCCCTCTGTCCTCAGAATCAGAAAGCATGTTAGGAGTGGGTGGGCCCACCAGCCTACCTTCCACGGTACCCCTGAGAGAGGGCCACCCCTGAGACCCCACAGGGCAAGCCTAAGCCTTGCCCTCAAGCCCCACAGCACAGAGAAAGCAACCAGAAACGGGCCTTTAGACTGTAGCACCTCGCCCCCCAGCCCCAGGTGGTGGAAGGGGTCCTGATGAGAGAGCAGTAGCAACGTGGTGCCTGGGAGCGCCGCAGGGGAAGGTCCTCATCCCCCGAGACAGGCGGACCTGGAGGAACGGCCACTCACCAGAAAGTTTATCGAGACGGCTGGAGAAACCACAAACCTGGGCTTCTCTGGTGGTCTAGTGGATGAGAATCCACCTGCCAGTGCAGAGGACACGTGTTCCATCCCTGGTCCAGGAAGATCCCATACGCCACGGAGCAACCAAGTCAGTGCTCCACATCTAGTGAGCCTGTGCCCTGTAGCCTGGGAGCCCCGGCTGCTGAAGGCCTGCACCTAGAGCCCGGGTCGCAGCAAGAGAAGCTGCTCCAAGGAGAAGCCCCGCATCAGAATGCCGAGTGGTCCCCGCTCACTGCTACTTGAGCAAAGCCTGTGCAGCGAAGTCAGAGCTAAAGTGAACACTGACTTCCCAGGCGGTCCACTGGTTAAGACTCTGCACTCTCAGGGCAGGCGGCCTGTGCTCCATCCCTAGTCAGAGAACTAGAGCCCACCTGTTTCAACTAAAGATCCCACGTGCGGGGATCGAAGACTCCGACACGGCACAGCCAAATAAATATATAAAATACAATTATTTTTAAAAACAAAATAAATCTTTAAAAAAACATAAAACCTGAGACCAGTTTACAGAGAACATTTTCTGGAGCCTTCTCTCCTGTACCTTGCTGCCCCTGTTGGTATTGTGTGCGAGTGTTATGGAAACACCAAGAGACTTTTTATTTTCTTTCTCTTGGTTTTGTCCTGTTCTTTTGAGGGATGGCGGGAAGAACCTAAAAGGGAAGGAGTTCCTGCCTTCTTCTGGCTCCCATGGTGGCCCCATGCTCACGCCTGTTTTGGTTTTTACAATTCACGTGTTTATTTTTGGTTGCTCTGGGTCTTCGTTGCTGTGCTTGGGCTTTCTCTATTTTTGGTGGGTTGGGGCTGCTCTTCCTTGTGGTCCAGGAGCTTATTGTGGTGGTTTCTCTTGCTGTAGAGCACAGGCTCGGGGTGGGGTGGCGCCTTTGGTGGTTTAGCACGTAGGCTCAGCGGCTGTGTCCCGCGGGCCCGAGAGCAGCCGGGCCTCAGTGCTCGTGGCACCCGGGCTTTAGCTATGTCCTGCGGGCCCGGGAACAGCCGGGCCTCAGTGCTCCTGGCACACGGGCTTCAGCTGCCCAGTGGCTTTAGTCGCTCCCTTGAATCTTCCAAGATCAGGGATCAAACCCTTGTCTCCTCTGTTGGCATGCGGATTCTCATCTCATCAGTTTTTTATTTTAATGGATCATACTTGTTATGATCTTGGACTTGATCATTTGTTATGTCTAAGGACTCTTTGCCTAACCCTAGGTATAAGAGATTTTCTTCTATGTTTTCTTCTAAAAATTTGTTTACATGTTGTGTTTGAGTCTGTGAGCTATTTTTCGTTACTGGGGTGAAATTTAGTCTGTTGCTCTTTTGTTTATAGATGACCAGCATCATTTGTGAAAGGCTATCCTTCATCCATTCATTGCTTTTGCATCTTTGTCAAAAATCAACTGTGTGTACATGTGTGGGTCTGTTTCTGAGTTCTCTGCTCTGTTCCATCAAGCTCTGGGCCATCCTTTGCCCTTACCACATCGTCGACATTACTGTGGCTTTTGTCGTAAAATCGGGTAATGTGATTCCTCCAAATTTATCCTACTTTTTCAGAATTGTTTTCACTATTCTGGTTTTGTTGCCCTTCCATGTAAATTCTAGAATCGGTTTGTCTGTGTCTGCCAGAAATAACTGCTGTCATCTTATGTTTTTTTTGAACAAGGTAAGTAAAGAAACAAAAAATAAAAACGTTTTTAAAAAAATAACAAGTAAGGAAACAAGTACACAGCATTTTACTTGCTAATGAATTATTTCTATTTGCAAAAATACAGGTATATTTCCAATGATGAAAACCCCCAGGTTGTTATAAAAATTTTAAAGGGGTATATTTTTATATTTTACTACCTTATAGCCACTGGAAGTCACAAAATGCTTCATAGGCAAACTAGAAAATCAAGAGTTTCTATTCAAGTCTCTGCTGCCTTGTCAGTCAGGTCCCTGGGAATAGGTGCCTTCTGTTCCTTCTGGAGGGGTCTCAGTCACGCGAAGATGCTTTTTCTGCAGGACTTGGTGCCACACTGTTCTTTGCGTTAGTAGCACCCCTGGTCTTCTGATCCGTGGACACTGGACGCTTCCCTATTAATTTAGAACTAGTTTAATTATTTTGCTTTATAGTTGTCAGAGTATACGTTTTGCACTTCTTTTGCTGAATTTCTTCCTAAGTATTTTGTTAATTCTTTTGTAGATGTTTTCTTAATTTCATTTCTGAACGGTTCATTGTTTAGGGCATAGAAATGCAGTTGAGTTTTGTATGTCAGCCTAGTATCCGGTGGCCTTATTGAACTCATTTACTAGTTTTGCTCCACATTCATCTTTTACATGACCTTTGGTCACAGTCTGCAGGAATAATGTAGTTGTGCTTGGGAGAAAAATGACACAAATCAATAGCACCTGATATTCATTATCCTTTCACAAATGTCAGCAGATTTGATATTTCTCAGCACCCAAATCCTTTCCTAGAAATTAGAATATAGAAAACCAAATGCCCCAAATAGACAGAATAGAGGCATAAGGTTTCATGCCTGATTTGCTTACATTTTCTTTAAGGGTAAAGGATAATGAAAGCATTTTGTTATACAGTCTATTATTGATGTGTGTCTTAGTTGGGAAATATAAATCATTGAAAATTCAGTGTCTTGGGACTTTCCTGGTGGTCCTATAGCTAAGGCTTCATGCTCCCCATGCAGGGGGCCTAGGTTCAAACCCTAGTCAGGGAGCTAGGTCCTACATAACACAGCTAAAGATCCCAGTGCCACAACGAAGAGCTGGCACAGCCGAAATAAGTCAGTTTCTAGAAGATGCAGTGTCCTCCTCAGCACCACTTCAGAAGGCTCAGGTGCCGTAGGGAGTAGGCCGTGACAGTCCAGCCCCTTGGGGGAGAACGTATCAAGGATGGACTCATTGTGAGTTCTGTGAACTGGTGAACCCTTCTCTTTAGGGCTCCGATTGCACTAAAACCTTGGATTACTACACAGAAGTCTTGCTGAATCAGCACCCTCATAATTAATCCCATAATTTTCTAACACACAGTCTGGTTTGATTTTTACAACCTAGGGGAAAAAAATACACACTAGACTGTTCAAACTTAAAGAAAGGCCCCCTAGAGAAACAAAAATGAAAATTCCTAAATCGTTACTTGTGGTTCTTTGGTCCCATGATAAGGAGTAAAGACTGTCCTACTTTCTGTCTAGAAGAAGAAAGTATCTTTCAAAACATTTTGAAGTGAAATGATAGCAGATGTGGGTGCATAATTGGAAACAGCTACTTCTCAGAGCGCTTTTTGCCATCCAAACCCTAGACCTTCCCCCCTCACCCTCCCCGACTGAAACCAGACCTCCCCTCCTTTCCCCTGTTGGTCCCACTGCCGCTCAGAAGGACACAAGGATCCCATTTGACCTTATGACTTGTGAAAAGACTATTACTCACTGTCCATACTTCTAAAGAAACAATAAAATATGATATTTGCAAGACGTTTTAGAGTTTGTTGATTTTGTCTGTGTGTCTTCATCCCTTTTAAAAACCTCATTTGTGAGGTTGCATGCATGCTCAGTCTCTTGAGTCGTGTCTGACTTTTTGTGACCCCATTGGCTGCAGCCCGCCAGGCTCCTCTGTCCATGGGATTCTGCAGGCGAGAATACTGGAGCGGGTTGCCATGCCCTCTTCCAGGGGATCTTCCTGACCCAGGGAGCAAGCCCTCATGTCCTGCATCCCCTGCATTAGCAGGCAACTTCTGTACCACTGAGCCACCGACGTTAGTGATGTGGAAATTTCCTTGTTTCATGGCCACACTTCTAAGAAATAAAGCCATCATTTTCCCCCTCAAAGGGAAATAACTCGGTTTCCTTTTAAGAAACTAGTCTGGCAGGATTCCAGCAGTTAGGACTTGGCACTTTCACTGCCATGGGCTGTGTTCAGTCTCTGTGTCACTCAGGCATGTCTGACTCTTTCTGACCCCATGGACTGTAGCCCACAAGGCTCCTCTGTCCACGGAATCCCCCAGGCAAGAATACTGGAGTGCGTAGCCATTCCCTTCTCCAGGGGATCTTCCCAACCCAGGAATTGAACCTGGGTCTCCTGCATTGCAGGTGGATTCTTTACCATCTGAGCCACTGAGGAACATTCTCTGAAGAAGGAAATGGCATCCCATTCCAGTATTCTTGCCTGGAAAATCCCATGAATGGAGAAGCTTGGTGGGCTGTAGTCCATGGGGTTTCAAAGAGTCCGACATAACTGAGCAACTAGCTTCAAGCTGCACAACAGAACCAAATAATAATAACAGTCTTTCTCCTCATGTCTTCCACCCCCTAGCATATCCCCCTGCAGACACTGCTGAAGTTCATGGTGGACATTGCCCAGGGAATGGAGTATCTGAGCAACAGGAACTTTCTTCACCGGGATTTAGCTGCTCGAAACTGCATGTAAGAGTCCTGGTCCGTCCTGGAGGCGGTTGGGGCCTCGTGGTGGTAGACACTGGTTAGATATTGTAGGAGTGCTGGGGGGCACGTTGCTGTTAAGATACAGAGGACGGCTGGATTTGGGAGAAGGACAGCGCGGCTGGCCCTGGAGGCGGAATTTCTACCACCCTGAGATACAACTGGGTTTTCTGGTTGAGGATTTTCACTATCTCTGCCTCCAAGAGCCTGGTTGACTTCCAAAACTTTGCCCTGTGACTTTTTAAAAAATTTTTTTACTGGAGTCTGGTTGAGTTACAATGTTGTTTTAGTTTCAGGTGTACAGCAAAGTGAATCAGTTGTACATATACTCATATACCCAGTCTTTTTACATTATTTTCCCGTATAGGTCATGACAGAATATTGAGTAGAGTTCCCTACGCTAGGCAGTAGGTCCGTATTAGTTATCTGGTTTTTATGTAGTAGTGTGTATATATGACTACTTTATTTTCACACTCTCATGCAACTCGGAGTCCTAGCTGTGACTTTGGGACCCTCCCCGACTGCCATCAGGTTTTTTGGATCCAGAATTACATATAAGTCAACTCATGATGCCTGAGAAATCCCACGGACAGACGAGCCTAGCAGGCTACAGTCCATGGAGACACAGAGTCAGGCACAACTTGGGGACTAAACTGCAATCGTGAAGACAGTCGTGAGCAGCATAACAGTTCTGTCCCTGAGTTTTCATGATGCTGTCTTGTGAAGCAGTTTTGTCCTGACTACACCAAAACTTTCCTTCTGCAGCGAAGAGATAAGGGCTTATACAAGAACTTTGAACGTCAGCTTCCCCCTCTCTTCAATCGACTTCAGTAGCCATTGTTGATGCTCAGTCACTCAGTCGTGTCTGACTCTGTGACCCCATGGACTGTAGCCCACCCGGCTTCTCTGTCTATGAGATTTCCCAGGCAAGAATACTGGAGGGGGTTGCCATTTCCTCCTCCAAGGAGTCTTCCTAATTGAACCTGTGTCTCCTGCATTCCAGGCAGATGCTTTACCGCTGATCCACTGGGGAAGCCCATTTTTTGTACTTATCCTGACTGTTTTCAGCTGCATTGGGCGCGGACCTGGGATTTAAGGCTTTGCCTCTGATGTCGCTGAGGATGTGAACTCACTCTGTCTCTCTCTGTAGGTTGCGAGATGACATGACTGTCTGCGTGGCGGACTTTGGCCTCTCTAAGAAGATCTACAGCGGTGATTACTACCGCCAGGGCCGCATCGCGAAGATGCCGGTGAAATGGATCGCCATAGAGAGTCTCGCAGACCGAGTCTACACCAGCAAAAGTGATGTGGTATGTTCAGAGCTTTGATGTGGGGCCTCGCATTGCAAAGATGAAGGCAAGGTGAAAGAAATGACCTCAGCTGGTGCCACAGGACTACCTACTCTTTGATGAACTGAGGCTTGGGGCAGGCTCACCCTTTTGTTCATTGCTTGATGCTTTAATTCTAGGTGGGACACTAGATTCTGGTGAAGTAGCCTGCCATGCAAAGGCCCTTCATTTATCCCCACTTTCCTATGCTACAGTATAGTGACTAAGATATTTCAGATTTACATTAAATTAAATGAATTCATCCAGTAGCTGTTTGAATCAAGATGCTGTATAAAAGGTGCTGTGTAACGACAGATAACCTTAACCAGAGATTTGGGAAAAGAAAGCAGGGCTTTCCAGGTGGCTCAGTGGTAAAGAACCCGCCTTCCAATGCAGGAAATGTGGGTTTGATCCTGGGGCTGGGAAGATCCCCTGGAGGAGGAAATGGCAACCCACTCCAGTATGCCTGGAGAATCATGGGCAGAGGAGCCTCGTGGGCTACAGTCCATGGGGTCACAAAGAGCTGGACAGAACTGAGCCCACATGCAGGAGAAGAAAACCCTTGCCAACAACAGTAGGAAGAGAACGTTAAACAGAGCAGTGATGAGACAGAAGGCTAGCCTGCCTTTGTCTCATTTCCCAGACAGCTCTAACAGAAATGGGGAGCTGTGCCGTTCCAACCCGTGTCACTGCCGTGTTGGGAGAGCGGCATGTCCCTAACGCCTTGGGCAGCTCTGTGTGCCGTCGCCAGGGCTCTGAGGAAATGGCCTTTCCCAGTGAAGAAGTCCATTCAGCCTTTCTGGAAAGACTTGAGCCCTCACGTTGTCGCTTTGTCCTCAGTGGGCGTTTGGCGTGACCATGTGGGAAATAGCCACGCGAGGAATGACCCCCTACCCCGGAGTCCAGAACCACGAGATATATGACTATCTTCTCCACGGCCACCGGCTGAAGCAGCCCGAGGATTGCCTGGATGAATTGTGAGTCAGTTGCTCTCCACCTTGCGGCAGCCGGCAGAGACCTGGGGACGCACAGCCACTGGGGTGGGGCCGCTTTACAGGGAGGCGTGGGCAGAGGGTGACAGTCACAGACACTGGGACCAGAAGCCCCTTGTAGGGGTAGGCGGCGTGTGCTCATCTCCAGTGAGCCCACACGTGCCCTCAACACCTATAATCCCCTCTAGGAAATGCAGTTGGCCTTCTGTGTGGGTGGAGGCAGAACCCGCAGGTAAAGAGAGCCAAGGGTAAGGGGCTTGAGCATCTGCAGTGTTTGGTGTCCACTGGCCTTTGGAAAACAATCCGCCATGGGTATGACGGAGGACTGTAAATCCTACGAGACACAGGTTGACTTCACAGTGCATGGGGTACTTGGATGATTCACTGCTCTCTCTCTTTTCAAGAAAGGTTGGCTTTATGAGTGGGGACAACTCTTCATTGCAGCTCTCAGGCTGCTCACTGCGGTGGCTTCTCCTCTTGTGGAGCATGGGCTGGAGAGCTCAGGCTTAGTAGTTGTGACACACGGGATCGTCCTTGCCGTGTGTGGGCTTCTTGTTGTGGCCCATGAGCTTAGCTACCCCACAGTATCTTAGTTCTTCAACCAGGATCTAACCCGTGTTCCTGTACTGGCAGGTGGATTCTTAACCACTGGACCACCAGGGAAGCCCCTTTGCAGATTTTATAAAAATAATTTCCTGTGGCTCCAAGGAGAGGGGCATTCTCACCATGTTTAACAAGAACTTTTCGGGACTGGGTACCTGCGTGGGCTCCATCATGGAATGCCTTGCCCGGCTGCCAGGGCAGGTGGGCCTGTGCAGGACACCCCCCACACACAGACATACTCACACTCGCACGCTGGCTCTGCTTTCTCACACCCCTGAGAAGTCCCCTGTCAGTTTGCTCATGGGCCTCCGACGTCCCATCTTAGAAGATTTTTGATCAGAGCCTTACTCTGCTTGGAGGTGGTGGTGGTGATTATGGTTGTAAACCCATAAAATTTAGAACAGACACAGAAAACCCAAGCCCTTTAAAAGAAAATCATGAAATCCTAATTTAATTAGATCTGGGGTTTCACGGTCGTTTCTGCAATGGCCACGTGAATGAAATGTTTGCTTCTGCAAATGAGGAAGCCCTTTCCATGAAGCAATATTGAATAGGGTGTTTTGTGGCGGCTTCTCTCTTGGCTTCTCTTGTGCTCCAGGAGAAGCTGACTGTGAGGTCTTAGCAAGGTCTATGCCGTGTCACACTGTGGTCTCAGATGATTCATGTAGAGCCAAGACGAGGGAAGGCTGAGTCGGTTTCCTGAGAGATTTTGTAGGTGAAAGAGCCTCAGTCTCAGCAATGCCGGGTGGCTGGGAAGCCGGATAAAGCAGCGACTCTGTGGTCTCTGTGCCCAGACTGCCCCTCACGCCACTGCGGGCTTGCAGAGGCTCTGGTGAACCAGGCCTGCTTCCCAGGTTCCCTCTAGAGTCTGGATGCTGGGCCAGAGAAGCCTCTGTGTTTCCAAATCTGGGGCCTTTTCTCTTAAAAATGAGGCAGGCCCTGCTGATACTTCCCTGGTGGTGCACTGGTTGCGACTCTGGGCTTCTAGTGCAGGGGCACAGGTTTGACCCCTGGTCAGGGAAGGTCCTCATGCCATGTGCTGAGGCCAAAAAGAAAAAAAAAAAAAATTCTTAATAAAAATGAGGCAGATCCTTCTGAACATCTCTGTTTGCTGTCTAAACTTATTGGAGACAAGTTGACCCCTGTGTTTGGTTGCCCCTCGGTCATGTTATAGCTTCCCTGGTGGCTCAGTGGTAAAGAACCTGCCTGCAACGCAGGAGACCCAGGTTCCATCCCTGAATCGGGAAGATCCCCCGGAGAAGGAAATGGCAACCCACCGCAGCTATTCTTGCCAGGAAATCCCACGGACAGAGGAGCCTAGTGGGCTATAGTCCAAGGGATCACAAAGAGTTGGGTATGACTGAGCAGGCAGAACACGCGCACAGTCCTTTTCCGGTCAGGTCTGAGAAACGCAGAGATGCACGTAGCGGCGTGCACGTGGAGCCCTGCTCCCTGCTGCCGTCTCTTCTCGTGGCATCACCCCTGCCTCCGAATGCCCAGGCTCCAGGCCCTGCTCCCCATCACCTCCAGGCGACATTCCCAAACTGAACTCACGGCCTCCCAGCTGCAGCTGCTGTGATTAGCACTGTCACTGTCCCCCGCTCCAAGGTGACACCCAAAGCCGCTGTGTTCTTCCTTTTGCCGCTGTGTCCCGTCAGCCGGCAGGTATGGTTCAGGGTACTCCGGCCATCCCTCCCCCCAGTACAGGCCCTCCTCCCGGCTATTGTGGGTTCAGCCCCAGAGTACTGCAGTATGGTGAGTCACAGGACTTTTTGGTTTCCCAGTGGATATAAAAGTTACACTGTAGTCTAAGTATGCAATAGCATTATGTCTAAAAAAATGATGTACATATCTTAATTTTTAAAACACTTTATTGCTAAAAAATGCTAACCATCATCAGAGCCTTCCTCAAGTCATAATCTTTTTGCTGGTGGAGGCTCTGGCCTTGATGGTGGTGGCTGTTGGCTTATCAGGGTGGTTGGTGGCTGATGAAGGTTGGGGTGGCTGGCCGTGGTGAATTCTTAAAATAAGATGATCGATCGACTCTTCCTTTCATGAACAATTTCTCTGTAACAGGCGATGCTCTTTGATACCATTTATCGCACAGGAGAACCTCCTTCGAACGTGGAGTCAGTCCTCTCAAATCCTGCTGCTGCTTTATCAAATCTGTTGTTGGTGGTGCTGGTATTGCTGTTGTTGTTCCGACTCTTTGCAACCTCGTGGACTGCAGCACACCAGGCTCCCCCATCCTTCACCATCTCCCAGAGCTTGCTCAAACTCATGTCCATTGAGTCGGTGATGCTATCTAATCATCTCATCCTCTGCCACCCTGTTCTCACCCTGCCGTCAATCTTTCCCAGCATCAGGGTCTTTTCCAGTTAGCTGGCTCTTCAAATCAGGTGGTCAAAGTATTGGAGCAATTTCTTCCTCAACTGAAGCTTGACCCTCAAAGTCATTCATGATGGTTGGAATCAGCTTCTTTCAAACTCCTGCATATGATTATATTTTGACCTCTTACCATGAATTACAAATGTTCTAATGGCATCTATCAATAGACTACTGAATCTTTGCAAGAATGTTTTCAATTTACTTTGCTCAGATTCATCAAAGAAATCTCTATCCACAGCACCTATAGCTTTACAGAATATATTTCTTGAGTAATAAGACTTGAAAATCTATATTACTCCTTGATCCATGGGCTACAGTATGATATTGTGTTAGCCGGCAGAAAATAACATAAATCTCGTACGTCTCCATCAGAGCTCATGGGTGATCAGGTACATTGTCAATGAGCAGCATTATTTTTAAAGGAGTCTATTTCTCTGAGCAATTGATCTCAACAGTGGGCTGAAAATATTCAGGAAACCATGCTATAAACAGATTTGTGATCCAGGCTTTGTTGTTCTCTTTATAGAGCACAGGCAGAGCAGATTTAGGGTAATTCTCCAGGGCCCCAGGACTTTTGAAATGGTAAAAAAAAAAAAAAAAAAAAGACACTGGTTTCCATTTAAAGTCATCTGCCAATTGCATTAGTTCCAAACAAGAGAGTCAGTCTGTCCCTTGAAGCTTTGAAGCTTTGATTTCTGCTCTCTGGCTATGAAAGTCCTGGATGGCATCTTCTTCCAATCAGGACTATTTTGTCAACTCTGAAAATCTGTTGTTTGGGCTGTTACCTTCATTCATTATCCGAGCTACATCTTCTGTGTAATTAGCTTCTACGTAACACTGCTGCTTCACTCTGCACTTTTATGTTATAGAGACGGCTTCTTTCCTAAAACCTTAGGTTAGTTTCACACTTTTCTTATGCACCTTCCTCACCTCTCAGCCTTCATAGAATTGAAGAGAGTTAGGGCCTTGCTCTGAATTTGGTTTTGGCTTAAGGGAATGCTGTGGCTGGTTTGATTTTCTATCCAGACCACTGAAACTCTTCCCTTCAGCAATAAGGCTGTTTTGCTTTCTCATCATTCGTGCGTTCCCTGGAGCAGCACTTTCAGTTTCCGTCAAGAATTTTTCCTTTGCTTTCACAACTTGGCTAACTGTTTGGTCCAAGAGGCTTCTGGCCTGTCTTGGCTTTCATTCTTGACATGCCTTCCTCACTAAGTTTAATCATGTCTAGCTTTTGATTTAAAGCGAGAGACATGTGACTCTTCCTTGCACTTGAACACTTAGGGGCCATTGCACGGTTATTAATAGCTTAATTTCAGTATTGTTATATCTCAGAAATATAACAATCTCTCAGAAGAGAGAGGTCCAAGGAGAGGGAACGGGACCGAAGAATAGCCAGTGGGCAGAGCCGTCAGAACACATGCAGCATCCATTGATTAAATCTGCCGTCTTCCATGGGCAGTTTGCTGCATCTCAAAAATATTATAATACTGACATCAAAGAACACTGAATCACAGGTCACCCTAACAAACATTAATAATGAAACAGTTTGAAATATTGTGAGGATTACTGGACTGTGACACAGTCTAATGCTGTTGGGAAAATGGCACCGACAGACTTGCTCACCACGGGGTTGCCACAAACCTTCAATTTGTGAAAAACAGGGACTTCCCTTGCAGTTCAGTGGCCAAGACTCCGTGCTCCCAATGCAAAGGGTCTGGGTTTGATCCCTGGTCAGGGAACTAGATCCTGCATGCCACAACTAAAGATCCCATGTGCTGCCACGAAGATTGAAAATCTTTGTGCCACAGCTAAGACCCAGTGCAACCAAATAAGTCAATAAAAATTTTTAATTTGTAAAGAACACAGTATCTTGAAGTGTGATAAAATGAAATGCTAGAAGGAGCATGGGTTTATGCCTGTGGTGGTGGCGGGCGGGGGGGGGGGGGGCGGAAATGCAATAAAACAGGGTCCGCTTGCGCTATTAAACCACAGAAGCCCAGGGCTGGGCAGGGCCTAGAGTGGTCACACTTGTGGGAACCTAGGCACAGTGGCATCACAGAGCATGTAAATGAATGAGCAGTTCAGGGCCCTCTTTCCTGCAAGAGTGCACGGGCTATCCTTTCTCCTGTCTTCCTCTTTTTATCACCCTCAGGATCCTAGCATATCCTTTGGGTGGCATCCAGACCTACTTTTCTTAAAATTATCATCTGATCATGAAAATGCTGCTAAACACAATCTTTCCATGGTCCCCCATTTGCCCAGAGAGTAGAAGCCAGACGCCTGAGGGTCTGACCCATGGCAGGCGGGGCAGCTCAGTGGTTAAGAACATGGGCTGGGGCACCAGACAGTCCTCAGTGTGGGTCAGTTTCCCCCTCAAACTAGGAAGGGCCAAGCATCACCCTCTCTGGAGACTTGTCTGTAAAATGAGTTTAACAGTACTTGTGTGGGGACGTGTGTTGCTGCCAAGCTAACATGTCTAAAAGTACCTTAAATGACAGCTGTTAGTAAATACTACGGTCAGTCATTCGTTTTACTGGAGAAGGTAGAGGTCACGGGCAAGAGCAGGGGTCCCTGTGTCTGTGAGTGGCCGTGCCTGTCTGCTTCACGGGGCAGCAGCAGACGGCCAAGACGCAGCAGCCCCTCACATGCCCGAAGCTGCAGCCACCCCAGATCAAGGGCTGTCTGAGCCCAGGGCTCACCTGCCGCTGTCATAGCACTGTCCTCACGGCTCACACACCTGTCCACCCTAGCCCACCTCTCGACTTCATTCCTCGAGGCTCGCAGGGCCTAGAATGATGGTGAGGGTGGAGCCGGGACACTGACCCTCACTCTCACCTCCATCCCCAAGCCCCTCCATTCCCTCCTGAGTGGGACAACCGGATGGTTGGCATGTGGGCTCTGGGTGCTGTGCTGGGGAGGTCACGTGCTCTTCTTCACTTCCAGGTATGAAATCATGCACTCGTGCTGGAGAGCTGAGCCCCTGGACCGCCCCACCTTTTCAGTGCTGAGATTGCAGCTAGAAAAGCTCTTGGAGAGTCTTCCTGTAGCTGGGGACAAAGCCGATGTCATTTATGTCAACACGCAGCTTCCAGAGAGCGGAGAGGGCCGGGCCCAGGGCTCGGCACTGACTCAGCTGGACTTGAGCATCGATCCCGACTCCATCATTGCTTCCTGCATGCCCAGCGCCACCATCAGCGTGGTCACAGCAGAAGTTCATGAGCACAGACCTCAGGAGGGACGGTACATCCTGAATGGGGGCAATGAGGGATGGGAAGAGCCAGCTATGGCTTCCCCCACCACAGGAACAGCGGAAAAGAACCGGGTTCTACCGGAGGACACACTGGTAAGGAATGGGGTCTCTTGGTCCCAGTCCAGCACCTTGCCCTTGGGGACCTCAGGGCCGGATGAACTTTTATTTGCTGATGACTCCTCGGAAGGCTCAGAACTCCTCATGTGAGGAGAGCTGAGATACTACTCCCAAACCCTGGAAATTCCTACTTTGAAGACCCTTGGTTTTTTTTTTGTATTTGCCTTCCTTAACAAGTAAGTGCCCCAGCTGGAAAGCACCATGTGAATGCTGTCAAGTAAGTCATCATTGTTTAAAGTACATAATATATATTTATTTAAAGAGATAGTATCTATATGTATATGGTGGAAAGAGACAAAGATATTCTATTTTAATAAAAGATGACTTGTATCATGTCACTTTTCTAGCAGATAGTAACATTTAAGCCCTAACAGCCTCATCTCTACGGCAGTTCCTGGATGTTAACATTGGCACAAATTTTTTTTTAAGTTTTTTGTCTTTTTCATGACTATTAAATATTTGTAAAATGAAATACCCTATTTGCCGTTGCTCCTGGTCTTAAGAAAAATCTGGTGTTCCCACCTGAATCATGTATTTGGTAAGAGTGATTCATGTTTAAAGTTTTATAACTAATGAATTCTCTGATTGGCTTCCTAATAAAATATGCATGAGGAAGACTGTGTGGTACTTACTTGAGACTTGGGAGAATATGGTCACTGGCTGCCTCAGTGCCTTTGCAAAGGACTTCTCTTGATGCCAGGCCCTTGATGCAGTTGCTCTGACCACTCTTGATAATGGTTTTTAAAGATATGGAAGAGACTTCAGTGGTGGTCCACTGGTTAAAAATCCACCTTGCTATGCAGAGAATGTGGGTGTAATCCCTGATCAGGGAATTACGATCCCACATGCCGCAGGGCAACTAAGCTTGGGTACTGCAACTCGAGAGGCCTGTGTATGGCAGCTACCGAGCCATCGCGCTCTACAGCCCATGCGCCACAACTGGAGAAAGCCCAAGCGCAGCAGCACAGACCCAGTACAGCCAAAGAAAGGCACGGAAAAATCCCCCAGAGAGCCCAGAGATGAAAAGCAAGCAATATTAGAGGGTTGAAAAATACCATCTGCGTGGAAAGATTTAAAATAAATCATAAGGGACTTCTCTGGTGGTCCAGTGGTTAGGACTGCACACTTCCATTGCAGAGGACACAGGTCCCATCCCTGGGCAGGACACTGTGATCCCGCTTGCCATGTGGCTCTGCTGAAAAAAAGAAAATCATAGATGAGTCCAAGAGGTAAAGCAGTTTTCTGTGGGAAGGCATGACTCGTGGGAGGGAGATGCGGGCAGTGAACAGGAAACAAGCTTAGAGCTAAGGACCCCTCAGTTCACATCCCAGCTCCGCTGGGTCCTAACAGTCATTGCTGGCTGAGCACGTCTTGTGTCTCAAGCACTTTATGAAAACTGCCTTAATCTGTACGTCACTAACATGGGTAGCAGTGGCATCATCACCCGTGGGCCGGTAAACCGAGGCTGGAAAGGTTGAGGGTCCTCTATGGCCCCTGTCTGGAGAGGGCGGGAGCCAGACTTCAGAACCAAGGGATCCGTTTCAGGCTGGCTCAAGCATGTGACCTGGGGAGTCTGTTCCAGAGCTTCTCGACCTTTTAACAAACACATGCATGCGTGCATGCTAAGTCACTTCAGTTGTGGCTGACTCTTTTTGGCCCCATGGTCTGTAGCCCACCAGGCTCCTCTGTCCATGCGATTCTCCAAGCGAGAATACTGGAGTGGGTTGCCATGCCCTCCCCCAGGGTAACAAACACATGGACAGCACTTACCATGTGGCCAGGCCAGGAGTCATTTAATCCTCATAGTGACCCTACCAGGCGTTGTTTGTTGTTGTTTAGTTGCTCAGGTCTGATTGACTCTTCCGAGAACCCATGGGCTGTAGCCCACCAGGCTCCTCTGTCCATGGAATTTCCCAGTCAAGAATACTGGAGTGGGTTGCTGTTTCCTTCTACAGGGGATCTTCCTGACCGAGGGATTGAACCTGCGTCTCCTGCGCTGGCAGGAGGCTTCTTTACTACCAAGCCACCAGGGAAGACCAGGTAGGTACTACTATTATCCCCATTTCACACGTGGGCAGATGATGCAAGAGAAGGTTAACTTACTCTGCTAGTAAAGCAGTCAACTGATGGGATCAGTTTCAGTGCTGATCCTTCCAGCGCCCGTGGCAGCCGGGCAGGCCAAGCCCGCTGGCATCCTCAGGCCTATTTTACTTGTGAATAGCTTCCCGCGAGCCACTGCAGCCTGCAGAAAGCAGCATGTGGCCCTCCTAGCCTGGGTCCTCACCCCAGCTGCCAGCCCAGGTGCCCCAGTCTCCAGGGCCAGCTGACCCTATGTTACTGTGAAATGCTCCAGACCAGAAAGTTCTGGGGAGTGGAAAGGAGTCTGCACTGCTATGAGAAATGCCAGCACCACATTTCATCAGTGAAGGGAGAAATAAACAAAAGGCTGTTAGAACCTACCAAGGTAATTTCTAACTGTTGGAAATTTTTGAATGGTTATTTGAAAATCAATAAAAGATTTTGTATCACCTGCTTTGTATCATCTGCTTGTGCAAATAAAGTTTCCTGTTGGCGATGACTATCGAGAATGTCTTTCCATGCAATAGGGATTTTAAAAGTGACGGAAACATGCTTTGGGGAAATCATGAACCAACTGACGAGTTCAAGCAAAAAAACCCAAGTTAAAAAGGTGTGTTCATGGCAACTTCCCTGGTGGTCCAGTGGTAAGGACTCTGCACTTCCACTGTAGGGGGCAAGAGTTCAGTCCCTGGTCAGGGAACTAAGACCCACAAGAGCCAGGTGGCCAAAAAAAAAAAAAAAAAAAAAAGATATGTTCGAATCTGTTAAATAAAGTGAGCAAATTGAAAACGTACTTGGGGGTTTCATACACATTTAATGTCACATATCTAAAGTAACATGCTTTGGGTTTTGTATTTCTAATTTTAATTACATAATGTAAGCAAATATATAATGAATAAGTCATCGAATGCCCTCAGCCCCCCCAAATCCTGTCCACTGTGCTCAGTACATGCCTTGTGGCCTGTGAAGGTCTGGGAAGCCAGGGTCTGTTCTGCTGTAGAGAGAAAGCCATGGCTTCCAGCTTTTCCTGAGACGTGGCAGAGAAATTAACTTCGCCCAACCCCACAGCGGTGCACCAGGGCCTTGGGCAAATGGGACGTGATGGCAGAACACCTCTTGCCACCTCCTTTTCACAAGAGGAGAATACAGCCGGACTATTCTTCATCAGGGGACTTCCCAGGTGGCTCAGTGGTGAAGAATCCGCCTGCCAGTGCAGGAGATGCGGGTTTGAACCCTGGGGTGGGAAGATCTCCTGGAGCAGGGAATGGCACTCCACTCCAGTATTCTTGCCTGGGAAATCCCATGGACAGAGGAGCCTGGAGGGCTTCAGTCTTTGGGGTTGCAAAGAGTCAGACATGACTTAGCGACTAAACAACAACCCTTGCTGTTGACACTTGTAGTCCCCTAACCGAGACAGTCAGAACCGCTGCCTTCTTCTCTCGGCCATATTGGAATATCTAAAAGCTCTAACTTTCGGAGGACCTGATCCCTGACAATGTGTTGTCCGGTCTTCTGATCGTGAACTGATACATAGCCTTTCAAGTTCACTTTTGTATAAACTCAGATTATTTATGTAAGTGGCTCTTAGGAGCAAAGAGAAAAAAAAAAACCCAGGGAAGAGAAAACAGGGAGAAACAAGTTGGGTCATTCCCTTTAGCTGGGCTGGGCTGGCACTGAGCTGGGGACGGCGAGCAAAATAAACAAACACCTGAAATGCTCTTGACCTTCAGGTTGAGACTAAGTCTGCCTGGGGAGCTGTTTTACCCTCCCTTTCTTCCTTCTTTCCCTCTCTTCCCACCTATTCCCTTTCTTTCTTCTTTTCTTTATCGTTTTCTTTGCTTTTCTGCCAACTCCTGCTCCGCTCCTTTTTTTCATCTTTCTGAGTAGGAAGGAGAAGTAAGGATTAGGGCATCGTGAGTCAGTCATGCAGCCAGCAGCAAGGGCCAGACAGGAACCAGTCCTGTGAGCCTTCCTCCAGTCTTCTTGAGCTGGTCACTTTGTTCTCTCTGAGGCCAAGTGTCCATTGGTGTGCAGTAGAGACAATGCCGCCTTCTCCTGCAACCCCTTGGGTGGTTGTGTGGGAAAGGGAGGTGGCAAGGTCTTTGAAAGGACCTTATACTCGTTATCAAGGTTTTTCCCAATTAGAGCCTTCTGTCCGTTCCATTCCTTATGCAGTGCAAACTCAGCATCTGTCACAGTAGAAACACTGTCCCTGATTATGTTACCAACTGCCTCCAATATAATGGAAATCAACTGAAAATGCACTATGTGAGAGTTGCAAGTTAAGTGTTATTTGGGTCAAGATGAGAACTATAGCCCAGGAGACAGCACCTCAGATAACTGAGAAAATGCTCCAAAGAAGCAGGGGGAAGATCAGTATATATGTGAGTTTGGCAAGGAAGAATACATGCAATCAAGTACGTATTGAACTTTTTTCAGTGGGTGTTGAAGGTCAGCAGCTGCGGCAGCACATGATTTAATCCTTTCGGAGGTGGATGGCAAGTGCCAATTTGTAGTTGACACAAAGTAGCTCAGAAAAAGACTTAATCTGTGCCAGTGATGCACGCAGTGGGGACACTGGCAGAGTGCAGGAGATGGGCCCTTATGCCTGAGAGGCAAGCGACTCCCTACACGTCTGTTTAAGAACCATGTCTGATGCCCAGATATCATTTCTATTGGTCTCCCCCAGGAGTTTAGTTATTTGAGCCTCGTTGACTATTCTCTTTCCATATATGGGTGATCAAGCAGTGGTGGCTTGATCAACAGGATTTGAGGACCTAAGTTGTCAGAGTGCCCTCTAGGGATGGAGAGTCCCTCCCTCTGCCTCCCAGTCCCCCAGACCAAGCAGATTCCCCGCTTAGGAAATGGCCAAACCAGAGCTCTTATCTTACAAATCAGGCTGACGCTGGCCAGACTTGTCCTAACTCATGACAGTAAAGACTTTTGTAACTTCTCCGTGTAAATGACAAAAGCAAGTTGGAACTTCTGATGAATCAGTGGGAAAATAACTCACCCGAAAATAAACCAATTACAACAGCAACTTAACTTCTCTAAAGACGTTTAGGTACTTTGAGTGACAAATGGGGAAACAGGAAGTTTTGCCTTCTATAATGAACACTTCAGTAATGAATGGTGTTTCTACGTACAAATCTACATTAAAATGTAGATTTTATTTTCTCCCTTTTAAAGCTCTAAGGACAGAAGTAAAACTGCCAATACTATTTAACGTTAGCATGCCTAAATTACCCAATTCATTTGTATTGTAACAAAATAATTATTTTTGGAAATTGTGGCCCAAAGATCACTACTTTAGAATATTTTCATGTAAAATTTACTAAAAAACCATTGAATTTTCACTTATAGTATGTGAATTTTATGGTATATACGTTATATCTCAATACAATTTTGTAAGTTTTAGGACTTCGCTCTACCAGATGTTTCGTTCAGATCCTCCTTTATCTCTATCTTGGTGAACTATGGCCTGGTGAAAAGCAAGTTCTTAAGGACTCCTCAAAGTGATCAGTCCATGGTTATTCATTTTTGCTTAACCATTCAAGAAATTAGACAAAACTTGCAGTTTTTACAATGTTTTAAATTAAGATAGTTTAAACATATAGAAAATTATACATATTTATATAATGTAGGAAATTAGAATATGCCACCTCAAAATATGCCACTTTAGCATAAGGATAACTTTTTTTTCCAATTATCTTTTATCTTTAAAACAAAATCTTATTAGAGTATAGTTGCTTTACAATGTTGTATTATATTCTGTTGTACAGCAAAGTGAACCAGCTGTGCGTATATCCCCTCTGTTCCCGATCTCCTCCCCATTCGGGTCACCACAGGGCATTAAGGAGAGCTCTTCGTCCTATACAGCAGGCTCTCATTAGTCATCCGTTTCATACGGAGTAGTGTGTAAATGTCAGTCCCATTCTCCCCCCTTGGTGTCTGTTCTCTACATCTGTGTCTTGAAGGATAATTTTAAGTGAGAATCAACAGATGCAGATAGAAGGCCTCTCAAGCTTCCCTTATCTGACTAAAAGCAGAAACCTCTGGAATATGTGGACTTCCATAAATCTCCTTTCCAGGGCAAGTTTTATGGCTGCAAAGCAGACAGAAAGTCGGGTCTGATATGGACCTGCATAACTGAACCTTACTCCTTCACCTTCCCCCAAATGTTCACCTTCTGCTCTTTGCCACTCTTGGAAACATAAAACCCCTTTCCCTCTATCTTGTCACTTCCCTACAAATTTATTGTTCTTTATTAAAATACTCTAAATCCCAGGTACCAACCATCCCTTTGAGTTACTAATCACAGAGTTCTCCTATGTATATGTGTAATACATGTGTTAATAAACTGATTTTCTCTTGTTAACATTTCATCAGTCTGATTTGCAGGGTCCCAGATGAGAACCTAGGACCACAGAGTAAAAAGTTAAGTTTTTCCTCCCCTATAATAGAACTCCGGAGAAGGCAATGGCACCCCACTCCAGTACTCTTGCCTGGAAAATCCCACGGACGGAGGAGCCTGGTGGTCTGCAGTACATGGGGTCACTGAGGATCGGACACAACCGAGCAACTTCACTTTCACTTTTCACTTTCATGCATCGGAGAAGGAAATGGCAACCCACTCCAGTGTTCTTGCCTGGAGAATCCCATGGACGGAGGAGTCTGTTGGGCTGCCATCTATGGGGTCTCACAGAGTCGGACACAACTGAAGTGACTTAGCAGCAGTAGCAGAATAGAACTCATGTACCCACCTTCCTAAATTCACCAGTATGAACATTTTACCAAATTATGGTCTGTCTTGGTAAATGATTGTGTGGACTTGAAAAGAAAGTGTATTCTCTTGTTTCAGAGTTAAATGTTCGATTAAGATTAATCAGGTCAAGTTGGTTGATTGTATTGTTGCAATCAATTATATCCTGACAGATTGTTTTGTTTTATTTCTGTCAATTATTCAGGGAAAATTATTGAAATCTCCAACTATAACTGTGGATTTTTCTCTATTTCTTATTAGTTTTCCCTTCATTTGTCTTAAGCTCTGTTAATAGGAACATAAATGTATAGGATCGTTACATCTTTCTAATGAACTGACCTCTTTATTATTATGAAATGACCTTGCTATATCCCTTATAATAGTTTCTGCTGTGGAATCTACTTTGTCTGATGTTAATATAGTCACTCCAGCTTTCCTCTGTACTGTCAGCAGGTCATATTATATTTCATTCTTTCAATTTTAACCCACTTGTGTCTTGATATATAAAGCACCTTTCTTGTAAGTAGAATACAATTGGATACTGTTTTTTTAATCATCTGATGGTTTTTTTAAAAACCATCTGTTTTTTTAGCTGCTGCCTTTTAATTAGGGCAGATAAATATGTATGGTAGATAAGTCATGTATGGATGCGAGAGTTGGACTATAAGAAAATCTGAGCATTGAAGAATTGATGCTTTTGGTGTTGGAGAAGACTTTTAAGAGTCCCCTGAACAGCAAGGAGATCAAACCAGTCAATGCTAAAGGAAATCAGTCCTGAATATTCGCTGGAAAGACTGATGTTGAGGCTGAAACTCCAAAACTTTGGCCGCCTGATGTGAAGAGCTGACTCACATTTGAAAAGACCCTGATGCTGTGAAAGACTGAGGGCAGGAGGAGAAGGGGATGACAGAGGATGAGATGGTTGGGTGGTATCACCGACTCAGTGGACATGAGTTTGAGTAAACTCCGGGAGTTGGTGATGGACAGGGAGGCCTGGCATGCTACAGTCAGTCCATGGGGTCGCAGAGAGTCGGACATGACTGAACAACTGAACTGAAACATGATTATTGATACACTTGGGTTTCAGTCAGTCAGCTTGCTATGTGTTTTCTGTTTTATCTGTTCTTAATTCACTTTATTTACTTTTTCTGCCTTCTTTTGGAATAATAAAATTTTTTATGATTTTATCTCCTATAGGTTGTTAGCTATATCTTTGTTTTTGTTCTTCAAGGTTTATAGTAGATATGCTTAACTTATAACAGCTTCTGTTAAATAATTTAAAATGTAGTATTAAAAGTCTTACAGTGGGGACTTCCCTGGTCCAGTGGTTGGGAATCCAGCTTCCAATGCAGAGGATGTGGGTTCAATCCCTGGTCAAGGAACTAAGCCTGCAAGCCACCACCAAGACCCGACACAGCAAATAGATAAATGCCCACTCACAGCAGCCTGGAATTGACAGTGTAATTGGTGCCTTCGGCCAAGGACTAACAGGTATGACTAAATAAATATTCCAGCTTGGGCTTCTCTGGTAGTTCAGTGGTAAAGCATCTGCCTGCCAGTGCGGGAGACATGGGTTCAATCCCCGCTCCAGGAGGATCCCACCTGCCCTGGAGCAGCTAAGGCCACGCACCACGGCTATTGAACCTGCGCGCTGGAGCCGGGGAGCCACAGCTGCCGAGCCCACGGACTGCAAACGCTGAAGCCTGTGCACCCCAGTTAGGGAGCACCCCTGCTCACTGCAACAGAGAAAAGCCTGTGCATCGGTGAGGACCCAGCACAGCCATACATAAGCGAAAAATAAATATCCCAGCTCCCTCGTCCCTGTGAGCTGACTCTGAGGCATGTGCCTCACGTTTCCCGCAAGTCTCTCTGTGGGATACACCCCCCCTTGCCTACAAAGACGCTGACTTGACAACTCCCCCTGTATTTTCCTTCCCTGTCACGTTTCCTCACTCCCTGTATCAGTGTGCTAGGGCAGTCAAAACAAAGCGCCACAGGCTGGGCCACTTAAATAACAGAAATTTATTTTCCTAGGCTTCATTCAAGGGGTCAGGGATCAAGGCACTGGCAGGTTTGGTTTCTTCTGAGGCCTCTCTCCTTGGCTTGTAAATGGCCGTCTTCCCCCTATGCGTTCATGTGGTCTTTTTCCTGTGTGTGTCTGTGTCCTAATCTCCTCTTCTTACAAAGACCTAGTCATACTGGAATTGTTGTTCTTTAGTTGCTAAATCGTGTCTGACTTTTTGTGACCCCAAGGATTATAGCCCTCCAGACTCCTCTGTCCATGGGATTCTCCAGGCAAGAATTCTGGAGTAGGTTGCCATTCCCTCCTCCAGGGAATCTTCCCAACCCAGAGATCAAACGGATGTCTCTTGCGACTCCTGCATTGGGAGGTGGATTCTTTACCACTGAGCCACCAGGGAAGTCCTGGGGTCACCTGTGTGACTTCATTTTTACCTTAATTATCTCTTTAAAGGCCCTGTCTCCATATATAGTTGCATTCTGAGGTATTGGAGGTTAAGGCTTTAATATATGAATTAGGGGGTGGGGATTACAATTCAGTCCATGACATTCCCCTCCTGGTGTTTACTGCACCTCTCAAATGAACTGCTCCCACCTAAATCCTTCCTATCTCAGGACCTGATTTTGATCTTGCATGGCCTTGGTCTACAGTGGCTGGAAGCATGATCTCAGCTCTGGCCAGAGACTGAAGTCAGGCCGTGACGGTGAGAGCCCGAATCCTAGCCACTAGACCAGTGGTCAGTGACAAGCCCCTGGCCCATACGGCTTTGCAGGAAAGGAATTTCCAAAAAGACAAGGAAAGTAGTGAAATAAGTAGAATTTATTAGGAGGAAAAGGATAAACACACAGGTGGGCACAGAGAGAGAGCTGTGCCCGCATGGTGGTTTGGATCACTTATGTGGGGCATTTCTTCCAGGTTGCCTTTGGTCATCTCTCTTTGCTTGCTTCTGAATCCGTACTTGGTTTTTGTCAGAGTTCTCCCATGTGTGCACATGCATCTCTTAGCCAAGATGGATTCTAGAGAAGAGGCCTATGGGTAGGTTGACATTACTCCATTTTCGACCTCCAAGGAGCCTTGCTGTACATGTACAGTCAGGAAGGTTTCCTTGACTTGGAGAAAGAAATGTATGGTCTCTTATCTGGGCAGGGCTTAGCTTCTCTCCTCTTAATCTTGGCGTATCTGTCCACAGGGGACAAGCTCCAGCTGTTCAGCCTGGGGCTCATCTATTTCCTGCCTCACTTCTGGGGGAATGCTAAAGAAATGTCTAAGAAATAAAAGCTCTTGAAAAGAAGTAAGCAAATCCCCCCAATATCCACACTTCTGGGCTTCACCTTGTATTGGTGGTACAGTTGCTCAGTCATGTCCTACTCTTGAGACCCCATGGACGGTAGCCCACCAAGCTCTTCTGTTCATGAGATTTCCCAGGCATTTCCGAGGTTCCTCTCCAGGGGATCTTTCCGACCCAGGGATTGAACCCATGTCTCCTGCATTGCAGGAGGTCTCCTGTATTACAGGCGGGCTCCCCTACTGCAGGTAGATTCTTTACCAGCTGAGCCACCAGGGAAGCCCTTACCTTGTGTTACATTGTACTGTTGACCCCTTCCAGGTTCATTTCCTCGCAGTGGTGGAACTACACTTGGTAGAACTCTGTATGCTTGTCCAGGCAGTGCCTGGAGGTAGAAAATACCAATTTTACTTGATTTGCTTAAGTCAGTGATGTTAGTTATAATCTTTCTTGGAAACTATGTCATAATAGAAATGCAGAAAGAAAAAAAACATAAATACCATTTGTTCTTTAATAATGTAAAATCCCTACTATGTCCATTACCAGCAATCTGTACAAATGTGTGATAAATAGTACTGAGTAAGGCACACAATGTTTGTTGGCTGATTAAAGTTTTAATGATTTATTTATTTATATGATTGATACAATTTTATTTTTTTGGCCATTGAGCTTGCAGGATCTTCGTTCTCTGACCAGGCTCCCAGCATTGAAAATGCAGAGTCTAACCACAGGACTACCAGGGAATTCCCATGGTTTTAATGATTTAAATTATGTATGTATGTATGTATGTATGTATGCATTTATGTATATCGTCATCAGTTGAAGTTGGAAGATGAAAACTCTGGATTAAAAAGCCATTTAGACAGTGTTTTCTATAAAATATCTTCACTCTGCTAATGTTACCTACTGGAGAGAATTGGCTAGTGTTCCACTAGTGCTCTTGAATTTTGATGGTTGTATAACAAGGGGTCTGTATGAAGTGTTCGTTGTTCTTATTGTTTTAGTCACTAAGTCGTGTCCGACTCTTTTGTGACCCCATGGACTGTAGCCCACCAGGCTCCTCTGTCCATGGGATTTCCCAGGCAAGATTACTGGAGTGGGTTGCCATTTCCTCCTCCAGGGGATCTTTCTGACCCAGGAATCGAACCCACGTCTCCTGCATTGGCAGGTGGATTCTTCATCAATGAGCCACCAGGGAAGTCTGTGTGAAGCATTAGTAAACAATACAATTTAGATAGAACAGAAAAATATATGATATACAAGTTTCTTGTGAAAAGGAACAGTTAGACATTCAATCTAGCTAGTTGCTTTGTAGAATGCTCATTTTGAGTTTATCTGAAGTTTCCTCATGATTTGGTTCAGGTAATGCATTTCTGGCAGGAAAACCACAGAAGTGATGCTGTTTCTTTTCAGGGCATCATGTCATGAGACATATGAAGTCAATTTGTCCCACTCGTTGTGATGTTAACTTTGATCATTAAGGTGGTGTCTGCCAGGTTTCTCTATTATAAAATTACTATTTTTCCCTTTATAGTTAATAAGTGTTTGTGACAGATACTTTCTTATCAAATTTTTAATTTTAGAATCCAGCTGATGATTCTTTCTGAATTAAGTCTCAGTTCAGTTCAGTCACTCAGTCATTTCTGACTCTTTGTGACCCCATGGACTGCAGCATGCCAGACTTCCCTGTCTATCACCAACTCCCAGAGCTTGCTCAAACTCATGTCCATCGAGTCGGTGATGCCATCCAACCATCTCATCCTCTGTCGTCCCCTTCTCCTCCTGCCTTCAATCTTTCCCAGCATCAGGGGCTTTTCCAATGAGTTAGCTCTTTGCATCAGGTGGCCAAAGTTTTGGAGTCTCAGCTTCGACATCAGTCCTTCCAATGAATATGCAGGATTGACTGGTTTGATCTCCTTGCAGCCCAAGGGACTCTCACGAGTCTTCTACAACACCACAGTTCAAAAGTATCAATTCTCTGGTGCTCAGTTTTCTTTACAATCCAACTCTCACAGCCATACATGACTACTGGAAAAACCATAGCTTTGACTAGACGGACCTCTGCTGGCAAAGTAACGTCTCTGCTTTTTAATATACTGTCTAGGTTGGTCACTCTTGCCTGAAAAATTCCATGGCTAGAGGAGCCTGGTGGGTTATTACAGTCCATGGGGTCACAGAGAGTCAGACACAACTGAGCAACTAATTTTCTTTCTTTCTTCTTTTCTAGGTTGGTCATAGCTTTTCTTCCAAGGAGCAAGTGTCTTTTCATTTCATGGCTGCAGTCACCATCCGCAGTGATTTTGGAGCTGAAGAAAATAGTCTCTCACTGTTTCCATTGTTTCCCCATCTATTTGCCATGAAGTGATAGGACCGGATGCCATGATCTTAGTTTTTTGAATTTTGAGTTTTAAGCCAGCTATTTCACTCTCCTCTTTTACTTTCAAGAGGCTCTTTAGTTCCTCTTCACTTTCTGCCATAAGGGTGGTGTCGTCTGCATATCTGAGGTTATTAATATTTCTCCTGGCAATCTTGATTCCAGCTTGTACTTCATCCAACCCAGTATTTCACATGATGTACTCTGCATATAAGTTAAATAAGGGTGACAATATACAGCCTTGATTTATTCCTTTCCCAATTTGGAACCAGTCTGTTGTTCCATGTCCAGTTCTAATTATTTCTTCTTGACCTGCATACAGATTTCTCAGGAGGCAGATGAGGTGGCCTGGTATTCCCATATCTTGAGGAATTTTCCACAGTTTGTTGTGATCCACACAGTCTCTGGCGTAAAAGTCAAAGTCTTTGGCGTAGTCAATAAAGCAGAAGTAGGTGTTTCTCTGGGACTCTCGCTTTTTCCATGATACAACAGATATTGGCAATTTGATCTCTGGTTCTTCTGCCTTTATATTCTTTGCAGCCAAACACTTATATAAAAAATCATATTATTTGCAGGCAAAGATGGAGAAGCTCTAGACTGTCAGCAAAAACAAGACCAGGAGCTGACTATGGCTAAGATTGTGAACTCTTTATTGCAAAATTCAGACTTAAATTGAAGAAAGTAGGGAAAACCACTAGACCAAATTCAGGTATGACCTAAATCGAATCCTTTATGATTATACTGTGGAAGTGACAAATAGATTCAAGGGATTAGATCCGATAGACAGAGTGCCTGAAGAACTATGGAAGGAGGTTCGTGACATTGTATATGAGGCAGTGATCAAGACCATCCCCAAGAAAAAGAAATGCAGACAGGCAAAATGGTTATCTGATGAGGGCTTACAAATAGCTGAGAAAAGAAGAGAAGTGAAAGGCAAAGGAGAAAAGAAAAGATATACTCATATGAATGCAGAGTTCCAAAGAATAGCGAGGAGAGATAAGAAAGCCTTCCTCGGTGATCAGTGCAAAGAAATAGAGGAAAACAATAGAATGGGAAAGACTAGAGATCTCTTCAAGAAAATTAGACATACCAAGAGACTATTTCATGCAAAGATGGGCACATTAAAGGACAGAAAGAGTATGGACCTAACAGAAGCAGAAGATATTAAGAAGAGGTGGCAAGAATACACAGAAGAACTATACAAAAAAGATCTTCATGACCCAGATAACCACGATAGTGTGATCATCCATCTAGAGCCAGACATCCTGGAATGTGAAGTCAAGCGGGCCTGAGGAAGCATCACTACGAACAAAGCTAGTGGAGGTGATGGAATTCCAGTTGAGCTATTTCAAATCCTAAAAGACGATGCTGTGCAAGAGCTGCACCAATATGCCAGCAAATTTGGAAAACTCAGCAGTGGCCACAGGACTGGAAAAGTTCAGTTTTCATTCCAGTCCCACAGAAAGGCAATGCCAAAGAATCAAGTATGACAGTTACCAAATGATAATTTTCTAACTCCATTAATTCTTTATTTGTTGGTGTCTTACAGTAAGGAAGAGGTTTTTTTTTTTCTCTCTTATTTATTTAATCATTCGTGTATTGTTATTTATTTAATATTGACAATAGACATTAAAATAGGTGTGAGGTGATATCTTATTGTGGTTTTAACTTCCATTTCCCTGATGGTTAGTTATGTTGAGCATCTTTTCACATGCAACTGCATTTCACTCTTGCCTAGGGTGGCCTTGAAAGACAAGGTCGAGGATGAAATCCTGTCCACATCTCCAGGATGGGGCATGGGGATAGCGTCTTTAAGCAATGCATCTGGTTATTCACTTTTCATAGAAAGAGTTGTCTGAAGTTGAAACATACATGGATTTATGGGCAGTGGTTAATGGCTTGGCCGGCTGGTCAAGAATCGGGAGGAAAAAGATCAGATGTGAGAGAAGGTCTGGGATAGAAGCATGGGAGTGGATCAGTGGAAAAGGACGTAAAGTGTCCTCCATTAATAATAATAATGGGAGCACCTACCGTGGAAGAGGCATTAGATGGTGATATGATGGTAACCACCACTGCATCTTTTAAATGCAGCACTAATTTCTGCCATTCCCCTCAGGAGATAAGATGGTTTGGTCAGCGGGGCAGATTCAGAGGCTTCTACTTAGCCATCTCCACTAAAACAGCTCTTCTATTAGACACCAAGAACCAGTGTTAGACAGTGTTAGCTATCAACTATGCATATTCCAATCATACTATCTGGAAGCAGGAAAACTACCAGATGTGGGTCTGTGGACCCAATAGATCGAACTATGGACCCAGACTCTCTTTATTACCTGGCCCCTTAGGCCTTCCATTCCAATAGGGAGCCAATACCAACTCAGACTCTGTCCTATATTCCTTGAATTGTTTGGGTATCCTTCTTTCCCCAATGTACAGCTGCTCAAATGAATTATCCCTTTGTGGAGCCCTCTGGTCCTAGATCTCCTAACTTTTCTTCTCCTCCAGATGTTCCACAACTCACTTATTCCAGCCAAGAACCTTGGTTCCTCCCTTAACTCCTCTCTTCCTAAGCTCCAATCAATCACGAAGGGTTTTGTTTTTTTTTTAAATCTCCATCTCCCATATCTGTGGAATCCATCCAAATCCCCATTCTCATTGAAGCTTCTGTGGTTGAGACCATCATCTCTGAATTACTATTATTCTTCACTGATCATACAAACCATTGATGTATTCTTAACTAATCATCTCATTGCCCTTCTTAACACAGTTTCCATAGGATAACCAAAATGATCTGGTCACTTCATCCTCCTTGCTTAAGAACCCTTACTGCCTCTCTGATGTCTTAGTCTAAACTGCTTAGGAGGACCGTGATTTTCTACTACTGTTTAAATATTCCCAGTCTTCCCATTGTCCATCTCACACCAATAACTAGTCATCTGGTAGGTCTTTCTGTTCCTCTAGGCCCTTGGCATAGGCTATTATTTCCATCTACATAGCAATGATATCAACTACTTGTTGGGAAAGGCACAGATGGAATGCACATGCAATCTTTATTATGCATTAGGCTCTCCATACAGTTTTCAAGTGGCTCAGCGGTAAAGAATCCGCTTGCCAATACAGGAGACACAGGGGATGTAGGTTCGAACCCTGGGTCAGGAAAATCCTTTGGAAGAGGAAACAGCAATCCATTCCATTTTTCTTGCCTGGAAAATCCCATGGACAGAGGAACTGTGGAGTCGCAAAGAGTCTGATATCACTGAGCACACACATACTGCACTGCTGGCTCTCAATAATTACTGGCTAAACAAGTGACTAGCAAATGGATCAGTTCCTGGTGGCTCAGACAGTAAAGAATCCGCCTGCAATGTGGGAGACCTGGGTTTGATCCCTGGGATGGGAAGATTCCCTTGAAGAGGGCATGGCAACCCACTCCAGTATTCTTGCCTGGAGAATCCCCATGGACAGAGGAGCCTGGAGAATCCCCATGGACAGAGGAGCCTGGAGAATCCCCATGGACAGAGGAGCCTGGAGAATCCCCATGGACAGAGGAGCCTGGAGAATCCCCATGGACAGAGGAGCCTGGAGAATCCCCATGGATAGAGGAGCCTGGAGAATCCCCATGGACAGAGGAGCCTGGAGTGTTGGAGAATCCCCATGGACAGAGGAGCCTGGAGAATCCCCATGGATAGAGGAGCCTGGAGAATCCGCATGGACAGAGGAGCCTGGAGAATCCCCATGGATAGAGGGGCCTGGAGAATCCCCATGGACAGAGGAGCCTGGAGAATCCCCATGGATAGAGGGGCCTGGAGAATCCCCATGGATAGAGGAGCCTGGAGGGCTACAGTCCATGAGGTTAGAAAGAATCGGACACAACCAAGCAACTAAGCACAGCACAGGGTGACTGATGAGGCCATGTCCTCTTGACTATAAATTGGTCATATTTTACATTAATGATTGTTAAAACTAGGATTTCATTCTCCCTCTGGACATTATTTACATTTAATAATAAATGAACAACTGCAGTGCTCTTTGACAGCAAGACATTTGTTCACTTTTCGCAGTTGAAAATGCCTGGTGAAGTAAACAACTAAGACAGACAAAAGCTTTACCCCTCTGAGCTTTAAACAGTAACCAGGCAACTTCATTCGTTCTAAAAATTCTTAACCATCTCACTGACAATATATTCACAATACAGTGCCTTGGGTTCAACTGACCCGACCTCAGAGCACTTTGCAGGCACTCACCATGAATTCAGAAAACAATTTGTTTCCCATGAGATGAGGGGCTTGGGGTATGAACAAATGCAAAGGATCCAAGAAACTGAATCACACAGAGAACTTTAACTAGTAGCTAGTAGCTCCACCCTATAAGCCTCTGTCACCCTGTTTGTTTAACCTATACACTGAACACATCACGAGAAATGACAGGCTGGAATCAACATAGGTGGGAGAAACATCAACAACCTCAGATATGTGGATGATACCACTCTGATGGCAGAAAGCGAAGAGGAAGTAAAGAGCCTCTTGATGACGGTGAGGGAGCAGAGTGAAAGAGTCGACTTAAGACTAAACATTAAAAAAACTAAGATCATGGCATCTGGCCACATTACTGCATGGCAAATAGAAGGGGAAAAGGTGGAAGAAGTGACAGATTTCCTCTTCTTGGACTCCAAAATCACTGCAGACAGTGACTGCAGCCATGAAATCGGAAGACGATTGTTTCTTGGCAGGAAAGCGATGACAAACCTAAACAGTGTGTTGAAAAGCAGGGACATTACTCTGCCAACAGTGGTCTGTATAGTCAAGGCTATGGTCTTCCCAACGGTCACATATGGTTGTGGGAGCTGGACTGTAAAGAAGGCAGAACGCCAAAGAATTGATGCCTTCGAACTGTGGTGCTGGAGAAGACTCCCAAAAGCCCCTTGGAGAGCAAGGAGACCAAACCAGTCAATCTTAAGGGAGCGCAACCCTGATTATTCACTACAAGGACTGATGCTGAAGTTGAAGCTCCAGTATCTTGGTCATATGTTGTGAACAGACGACTCATTGGAAAAGTCCCTGATGCTGGGAAAGATTGAGGGCAGAACGAGAAGAGGGCGTCAGAGGATGAGATGGCTGGACTGTATCACGGATTCAATGAATATGAACTTGGGCAAACTCCAGGAGATGATGAGGGACTCGGAGGCCTGGCGTGCTGCAGTCCATGGGATAGGAAAGTCTGGACGCGACTGGGCGCCTGAACAACAACAAAAGTTGACCACAGCCACGTGGAGATTGGGACCTGAGATTTCGGCCTCTGGCTAAAGCCACCTCCAGCTCAGGTAGATTCAGAGCCCTGCCTCCCCTCCTACCCGCTTCCACACTCCTGCCCAACGCTGAGCCCCGCCCCTCGCCCCCTCTGCCGGCTCCTCTCCCTACCTGGCCCCGCCTTCATACTTGGACCCCTCTTCCTCCCCGCCCCTTTTCCTTTCCACGCTCGTGCCACGCCCCGTCCAGCCCTGAGCCCCGCCCCTCGCTTCCACTCCGGACCCCCGCGTTCACATGAGCCTGGTTCAGAGCTCCGCCTCCCCTCCCGCCCCGCCTTCACACTGAGGCCCAACCCCTCAGGGCCCCGCCCCTCGCCTCCCCTCCATGCCCCGCCTCCCCGCCTGGCCCCACCTCCGCGCTCGGACCCCACCCCTCCCCCAACTCTCCGCCCCGGCCGGCCCTGAGCCCCGCCCCTCGCCTCCTCTCAGGCTCCGCCTCCCCGCCTGGCCCCACCTCGACGCTCGGACCCCACCCCGCCCGTCCCCCTCTACTCTTCACGCTCTGGTCCCCCCCACTCTCCGCCCCCGCCGGCCCTGGGCCCCGCCCCTCGCCTCCTCTTCAGGCAGGCCCCGCCTCCCCACTGGCCCCACCTCCACGCTCTGGGCACCTCCTTCCCGCCCCGGCCGGCCCTGAGCCACGCCCCTCGCCTCCCCTCCAGGCCCCGCCTCCCCACTGGCCCCACCTCCACGCTCGGACCCCACCCCGCCCCCTCTACTCTTCACGCTCTGGCCCCTCCCCCTGCCCCCCCACTCTCCGCCCCAGCTGGCCCTGAGCCTGGTCTCCACGTCCCATCCAGACTTCCTGGGCCCGAGCCCGCCTCCCGGGGGCGGGCCTGCACCAGGTGCGGGCTTGCGCTGCGGCGGAGCGCCAGGTGCGGCTTCCGCGTAAAGATGGCTGCCGCCTGCCGCGACGGGGTCTGGCTCCCGGCCCGCCGCCGCCTTCCTGCCGGGCGCCCGCTGCTGCGCTTCGCCCTTTTCCTCCTGTGCTGCGGCCTGGCGGCTGTGGGCGCCGTCCCCGAGGTCGGGCTCTGGACCGCGACGATCAGTGACGTAAGCGGAATGTCGGGACCGAGGCGAGGCGCATCTCGGGCCCGAAGGGTTCTCTGGCCCCCGCTGGGAGCCAGTCCCTGGCTTGCTCATCTGGCCAAGCCTGCTCTGGGCGCCCAGTAGGTTTCCTGGGCCTTTTGTCCGCTGTGGGCGGGGAGCGCCCCCTCCTCCGGCCAGACCTGGCCTATGGGGAAGACGTGTCAGGCTTCTGTGCCGGGGGGCGGCTCTCCCTTCTGAACCCTGTTAGTGAAAATCATCTTTCCCGTAGTCCTGGCCTCTCGCTCTGCTCGGACCGCCTCTGGCTAGATTAGGCCCTTCTTTATTCAGACCTGAGCCCTGAACAGCTTGGCACTCCTAGCGGCATCTTTGGATTTGACCCCTCGTGCCGGGGTGCAGCCACAGTGCCACACCCGCGTGGCCACAGGAAGGACTTTCCAGGGTTTCAGTTTCCGCATACATTTATAAAGCGTGTGCGTCTTTATTCCTCTCTTTCTCTCTCTTCCTCCCTCCCTTCCTCCCTCCCTTTTTCTTCCTTCTTCCTTCCAGAAGGGAACAGGCAACAGTCATGCCACTTGCCCTCTTTCTGGGTTTCTGAATTTCTCTCGGGCTCCTATCACAGTTCTGGGAGTATGTGTGGTTGGGGGGCGGGGGCGGGACATTTGCAAGGCTAGTCCGGAGGTTTGAGCCCATGGAAACTCTTCCTTTCCAGGGCAGGCCATTTGAGAACTTGACATCCGGAAGTTTCATGTCTCATGTTGGGGAGGAATGCCGGGGTAGAATTTTGGAAAAATTTGCTAAAGAGGGACAGGACCACTTTTCTAGAGTCAGATGATTCATCCATCTCTGTTTGAGATGCATATTTTCCACATGTATAGAAGCGATGTCTGAATTCTTTTTATTAATTTATTTTTATTTGTGGCTGCGCTGAGTCTTCCTTGCTGCCTGTGGGTTTTCTCCGTTTGCTGTGAGCGGGAACTACTTCTAGTTGAGGTGCTCAGGCCTCTCATTGCAGAGGCTTTTCTTGCTGTAGTGCAGGGTCTTTAGGACGGGAGCTTCAGTAGTTGTGGTGAGCCTGCAGCATATGGGATCTTCCTGGACCAGGGATCCAACCCATGTCCTCTGCATTGGCAGGCAGATTGTTAACCTCTGGACCACCCGGGAAGTCTGGATGTCCGAATTCTAAAGGCAAAACTTACATTTTGAATTCCTCAATCAGAAAAAGAAAGTAATGTAGGAGACTACAAATTCTTAATATAGCACAAAAGCTACATAGAGGCTAGAGTATGTATCTTTCTGAATCTTTAAGACCCAGTGCAACCATTTCTTCCAGGATTTTCCTGGGTTGGTGCCCTATTTTGTGTACCAGTCATAGAGCCTACGTATCTCCATTATTGAATTTTTCTGAACAGTAAAAAGCAAAATTCAGAGTGTGAGGTAAAGGAGTTAGAAGGCGAGGTTCAGAAAAAGAACAAGACTGGCACTTTATAGAACAGATCACCTTCAATGAGGTGAGAAGGGGCAGCAGTCAGATTAGTGAGCTGCTGCACTAACCCAAGAAAAGAGTAAGTTTGTTTGCATATATGTGGAAAGCTATTATCTTAAGGGGGCCTGTTCTTCTCCAAGGTTGTTCAGAGTAGTTATCTCCTAAAGGGCTGGGGCAAAGAATTATGGAGCTTGGTCAGAGGCTGGACCGGCTGGGAGCTGGGCCCAGCTAGGTATAGTCAACCTTAACGTCCATTTTTCTTTCTTCCGGTGAGAGAGTTCTTTGTTTTGCATAGAATGGTGGGGAGGACCTGGAGGGGAGTTTTAACTCCAGGCTATTTTGAGCCAAGTAACTTTCCTTCACAGAGACCCACACTTAAGGTTTCCTGCTGCTTCCGTAGTGAATAGCATAAACTAAGTCAGAATAAATTGGAAATAAATTGGCTGCAAACAGACTGCTTGACCATATTGTTAGGTAAAAGACCAGGACACCAAAAGAGTGTCTAACAGGCTTTTTAATGGTGAAGCGCTCCTGGTCAGGGTTCCTGGACCCGAACGAGACAGAACGAGACAGGTCGAGGAAGTTGCAAGGGATGGTCAGGCTAGATGGACGGGGGTTTGGATAGGTCGCCAGGCCGAGGCGTCGTGGGCTGACAGGGCCTTCTACGTGGCTGGGGTTTGGTGGCTTTAGCTGGTGAAGTGTGCTGTCATTGGTCCCTGGGATCTGGGAGGCTTCTTCCATTAGAGACTTCCCCCGCCATCGGAAGGGAGAGGAGGGGCAGCCCATCATGACCCCCGGGGTCCAGCTTGACACATATCTGTAAAGATCTTTGCCAAGTACACTTTGGATAGGGAGATTTCTAAAGCCATGGGGAGAAAATAACTTTGTTTCTTGCATGAGAAAGAAAATTTTTCTTTGGATCCCGTATACTCTTTATTTTTGTTGTTTAGTCGCTGAGTCTTGTCCGACTCTTCTGGGAGCCCATGGACTGTAACCCGTTAGGCTCCTCTGTCCATGGGGTTTCCCAGGCAAGGATACTAGAGCGGGTTATCATTTCCTTCTCCAGGGGATCTTCCTGACCCAGGAATCAAACCCATGTCTCTTGCATTGGCAGGCGGATTTTTTTTTACCACTGAGCCACCAGGAAAGCCCCACGTGATCTTTAGTCCTGTGTAATTCAGGACAGTAGCAATCCATAAAGCTCTTTGCAAAGGGGAGGCTGATTTTTTTTTTTTTTTCCTCTCTCCTATTTTAATTTGTCACAACTTGTTATTCAGCACTGGAAAGGAAAGTGTAGTTTTCTTTCATTTGTCCTGCAAATTCATCCAGAGATGGTGCTTTCGATTGTAAAGGCTAACAGTTTAAGTGCCTGCCTACCATGTGCCATGCACTACCCTGGCCATCGCTGTCGGAAGGATGTGTTTTAGACACAGCCGCCTCTCTCAGGAAGCTCACACAGTGATAGGGAGAGCAGATTCGTGGGTAGTAATTACACACATGGTGGCATTCTTGGGATATTGCTGGAGCACCGAGGAAATCACCTAACCCCACTTTCTGGAGTTGGTGCCTGGCTGACTCTGAAAGGATGCGTAGATGAAGGAGGAGGTGGCGAGTATAGCGGCAGCCATGTCGAAACTCATGGTGAGTCTGCTGACAAGGCAGGAGTGTTAGTTGGGATTGGACCACCATAAGCCTGCCATCCGTGAGCTTGGCCTTGAGCCTGTGGCCAGGGGTCTCAAACTCAAGGACCTGTGGGGGCTGAGGCAGGTCCTATCAGTGAGTGAAGCAAGTCAGGTTTGGGGCTGGTGGGGAATGCTGTGAATTGCAGATGACATGCCGCTGCTGAAGAGGGTGCTTGCGTTCAGCTCTAGCTGTGGGTGCTGTGGGGCGGTTGGCACGCTTTTCATCTTTTCTGGCTGCACCACACAGCGTGTGGGATCTTAGCTCCCCAGCCAGGTGTCAGTCCCTCACCCCCTGCAGGGAACGAGCAGAATCTTAACCTTTGGACCCCCAGGGAAGTCCGTATATTTTTACTGTGTCGACTAATTCAGAAAAAGTTTTAAAAGGCTCCTTGTGGGCCCAACACAACCCATTTTGTAGGTTGAATTTGTATGTTGGCCACCAGTAGCAACGTGGGAGTGTGGATGAGGGCGAGCCACGGAAGAGTTTAGACATCCCTGCTAATCACGGTGGCTGTTACCCAAGGGCGAGTTGTAGGCGCCAGTCTGGAGGCAGAGGCCCCAGTTAATTGCAGGAGTGTAGGCCTGAATCAGGGCAGTGGTGGCAGGAATGGAGTGGGTGTTTGCTTTGTCACTCAGTCGTGACTGACTCTGTGGCCCCATGGACTGTAGCCTTCTAGGCTCCTCTGTCCATGGGATTTCCCAGGCAAGAATGCTGGAGTGGGTTGCCATTTCCTCCTCGGGGGGCCTCCCCAATGCAGGGACTGAGCCCATGTCTCCTGCATTGGCAGGTGGATTCTTACCACTGAGCCACCAGGGAGGCCCTGCAGGAATGAAGGGAAAGGGCTAAATCTGAGAAGTGTCTGTGAGATAAAGGAGGCGTGCCTTGGAGACGTGCTGATGGAGGTGAGAGACCGGAAGAAACCATGACTTGGGTGATTGGGGATGGCATAACCTACATACAACCAGGCTGGTCAGCACCGGGAGAGCTGGTGAGGAGCAGAGGGGGAGGAGTCTGCTTTAGTGCAGGTGAAAGAGGTTAAAGCGTCTGCCTGCAATGCGGGAGACCTGGGTTCGATCCCTGGATTGGGAAGATCCCCTGGAGAAGGAAATGGCAACCCACTCCAGTACTCTTGCCTGGAGAATCCCATGGACGGAAGAGCCTGGTGGGCTACAGTCCACAGGGTCACAGAGTTGGACATGACTGAGCGACTTCACTCACTCACTCACTCAAATGTGGACAGTATTGGACATCCCAGAGGGCATGACCTCTGGGTAATTGGGTATGTGGACATGCAGCTCAGAGGAGGGATCTGGACAAAGGTTTTATTGATGTTGAAACTGTTGAGGAGGGATGGGATTTCCCTGGTGGTCCAGTGGTTAAGAGTGCACCTTCTAATGCAGGGGGTGTAGGTTTGATCCCTGGTCGGGGAATTAAGATCCTACATGCCTCAAGGACAAAAACCCCAAACATAAAACAGCAATATTGTAGCAAATTCAATAAAGACTTTAAAAAAGAATGATCTGCATTTAAAAAAAAAATATTGAAAAAAACCATCAGGGAGGGAAAAGGGTTATCAAGAAAGAACCATTTCTCCTATCACGGTTTTCCTGTAATTCCTAACCACTTGTTAGCTTAACTTAGTCTCTTCTCACAGAATTTTTATTCTTGGTGAGGGCAGACATGGATCAAACCAGTCAATCCTAAAGGAAATTAGTCCTGAATATTCATTGTAAGGACTGATACTGAAGCTGAAACTCCAGTACTTTGGCCACCTGATGGGAAGAACTTGATGCTGGGAAAGATTGAAGGCGGGAGGAGAAGGGGACGACGGAGGATGAGATGGCTGGATGGCATCACCAACTCAGTGGACATGAGTTTGAGCAAATTCCAGGAGTTAGTGATGGACAGGGAAGCCTGGCGCGCTGCGGTCCATGGGGTGGCAAAGAGCTGGACACGACTGAGGGACTGAGCTGACTGAGGGCAGACATGAAATAACTAGCTGGTACAAGGTTTCATTGGGCTTGTGATAAGGGATTTAAGGAATGGGTCCCATGAACCTTGGAAGGGAGGCCTGGCCTGGTATGGGCCCTGGTGGAAGATGCCCTGAGGAAGGGGATTTTGAGCTGGGCTTTCAGGGGTCAGAAGGAAATAACTAGAGGAAGAGTAAATTTTCACGTAAGTTTTCAGGTTGACCACTAAGGTCCTGAGGGCTGGAAGGAGTATTATGTTTTTGAGGACCAGGCCTTGGTTACACCAGGCCCTGGGAGCCCCAGGGAGATTTGGTCTGTTGTAAAGAGACAGTCTGTGGTATAGTGCAGTGGTAAGGAATCTGCCTGCCAGTGCAGGAGATGCAAGAGACGCAGGTTTGATCCCTGGATCAGGAAGATCCCTTGGAGAAGGAAATTGCAATCCGCTTCCTTATTGCCTGCGAAATCCCATAGACAGAGGAGCCTGGCGGCCTACAGTCCGTGAAGTGTCGAAGAGTCAGACATGACTGAGCGCACACACAGAGAGGGTGGTAAGCCACAGCTCAGAGAGAGGGTCAGCTGTTCTATCAAAGATGCGTTTATGTTGATGCCAGGAGAGCAGGCGCAGGCGCACAGACACGCAGCCCTCCCTCAGCCCCTGTGTGCTGCTGGCCTTGGGCTGTGAGCCTTGCGGGGCGTCACGTCCGCTGCAGGGAGTAGATTACACGGGACAAGGCTCTGAGCCAGGCAGTGATGGGACTAGATTGATGGGTTGCTGTGTTTTTTCTCTTTTTGACCACACACCATGTGGGATCTTAGTTCCCTCACCAGGGATCAAGCCTGTGACCTCTGCATCAGAAGTATATTGTCTTAACCACTGGACCACCAGGGAAGTCCCAGATTTACATTAAAGTCTACAAGCAATAAATGCTGGAGAGGGTGTGGAGAAAAGGGAGCCCTCTTACACTGTTGGTGGGAATGCAAACTCGTACAGCCACTATGGAGAACAGTGTGGAGATTCCTTAAAAACTGGAAATAAAACTGCCTTATGACCCAGCAATCCCACTGCTGAGCATACACACAGAGGAAACCAGAATTGAAAGAGACACGTGTACCCCAATGTTCATCGAAACACTGTTTATAATAGCCAGGACGTGGAAGCAACCTAGATGTCCATCAGCAGATGAATGGATAAGAAAGCTGTGGTACATATGCACAATGGAGTATTACTCAGCCATTAAAAAGAATGCATTCGAATCAGTTCTAATGAGGTGGATGAAACTGGAACCGATTATACAGAGTGAAGTAAGCCAGAAAGAAAAACACCAATACAGTATACTAACGCATATATGTGGAATTTAGAAAGATGGTAACGATAACCCTGTATGCGAGACAGCAAAAGAGACACAGATGTATAGAACAGTCTTTTGGACTCTGTGGGAAAGGGAGAGGGTGGGATGATTTGGGAGAATGGCATTGAAACATGTATAATATCATATATGAAACGAATCGCCAGTCCAGGTTCGATGCATGATACTGGATGCTTGGGGCTGGTGCACTGGGACGACCCAGAGGGATGGTACGGGGAGGGAGGAGGGATGGGGTTCAGGATGGGAACACGTGTATACCTGTGGTGGATTCATGTTGATGTATGGCAAAACCAATATAATATTGTAAAGCAATTAACCTCCAATTAAAATAAATTTATATTAAAAAAAGAAAGTAAAAAAAAATAATCGATTTGGTCATAGTGGGGAGTGAAAGGATTGTTGTTGTTCAGTTGCAAAGTCGTGTCCGACTCTTTGCGACCCCATGGACCGCAGCACTCCAGGCTTCCTTCACCATCTCCCAGAGTTTGCTCAAATTCATGTCCGTTGAGTCAGTGATGCCATCCAACCATCTCATCCTTTGTCGTCCCCTTCTTCTTTTGCCTTCAGTCTTTCCCAACATCAGGATCTTTTCCAGTGATTCGGCTCTTCGCATCAGGGGGCCAGAGGACTGGAGCTTCAGCTTTAGCATCAGTCCTCCCAGTGAATATTCAGAGTCGATTTCCTTTAGGATTCATGGTTCAGTCTTGCTGTCCAAGGGACTCTCAAGAATATTCTCCAGCACCACAATTCAAAAACGTCAGTTCTTTGGTGCTTATTTTCCAAAATACAGTAGTACTTTTAGACAGTAGAGAGAAATGTTTTTAACAAGCTTTTTCTTTATTGGTTTTAAAAAATACATGTGTATGTATATATGTTGGTTGCGGTGAATCTTCGTTGCTGTGTGAGGGCTTTCTCCAGGTGCAGCGAGCAGGGGCTACTCTCTACCTGCAGTGCGTGGGCTGCTCATTGCGCTGGCTTCTCCCACAGCAGAGTGCGGGCTCTGGGCGAGCGGGTGCTCGTGGCAGCTGGGCCTAGTTGTTCTGCGGCATATGCAGTCTTCCCAGGTCAGGGATCAAACCCAGGTCTCCTGCATTGGCAGCTGATTCTTATCCACTTACCACCAGGGAAGTCCAGTATATTTATTTCTTAATTTGGCTGCACCGGGTATTAGCTGTGCTTAGTTAGCTAGTTACTAGTTAGATGTGGGATCTAGTTTTCTGACCAGGGATCACACCTGACCCCCTGCTTGAGGAGCAGGGAATCCTGCCTAGCCACTGGACCATGAGGGAAGTCCCTAACAAGATCTTTCTATATTTCTTTGTTTCTCATTACAGAAATCAGGACCTTTGATATTTAGGAAAACTATGTTTAACTCTACTGAGATCAAGTTTTCTGGTAAGTATAATAAGCTAATATAATACTGAAGTAACAATAAATTATAAGTAAGCAACATATAATCTAATATATTAGTATAATATAAACTAAGATGACACATTATGATATTATGTACTTTAAACTAGGCAGATGTTTTTGGGTGATTATAACATTTTAAAAGTCTCTTGATCCAGTAGAAAATGTAGTTATTTTCAAGAATGGATTTTTCTAATCTTGTCTCAGAAAATTTAATATGAATCATTCTTTAAAAATTATAGTTAAAGCCTAATAGAGGAATCTTCAGCAAAAAAATATTTCACTTCTGTGAAATTTGACTTTGAAACCTTTTTAAAGTACAATAAATTCTTTTATGGATATAGGAAATGTCATGATTGTGATGAAACCTTTGTGCCTCTGAAATCTGTTTAAATATACACGATTATAGTATGAAATAAAAATTATTAGACACTGATATTTTAATTAGGATTTTAGGGGGTTATGAAAGCAAAAATACTGCTCGGGACTCTTGTCTGTGTAAATACTGATATGTCATGACTAACAAGTCATAGAGGGAGAGGTTTTCAGTATGTTTAGTGGGTTTCCAGGCTTTCCTAGTGGCTCAGCAGTGAAGAACCCACCTATCAATGCAGGAGATGCGGCTTCGATCCCTGGGTCGTGAAGATCCCCTGGAGGTGGAAATGGCACCCCACTCCACTATTCTTGCCTGGAGAATCCCATGGACAGAGGAGCCTGGAGGGCCATAGTCCATGGAGGTGCAAAGGGTCGGACGCGACTGAGCGACTAAATAGCAACAAGTGGGTTTACACTGGATCTCAGTGTTTTTTTGGTAAACTTAGTGGGTTTGCTGTGCTCTCACGCCTCTTAGTGTTCCCAGTAAGTTGACTAGGTCAGTTGGTCGCCAGGACAAAAGTCTGGGGATAAGGGTAGAGCAACTTGGCTTCATGGACTCCACAGCCATGCCCATTTCTCTCTCATGCCATCCTCTGATAATCTGTTGGGCTGTCCTGCCCTGTGTGGTCTCCGCTGATGGAAGTAGGCGAGTCATTAGCTAGAAAGCAGAGGCGAATTCAAAGCAGCTCCCTGAGATCATAGATCTTCAGTCGGTGATAACAACTTGGTAAGAAGAAATCAAAGCCCAAGGTGGGTGAGGAAAAGATTTTGGCATCTCAGTGCTTTAATAAATTTATGTCACAGTGTCTAGACAAGATTTAAAACACTGGTGCAGACAAAAAACACTCTGTGGAGGAGTAAAAGGTTATATGGACCGGTGAAACAGAATTTGGTTTTTAGGCTCAAGCGGTAAAGAATCGCCTGTGGTGCAGGAGACACAGGAGACACAGGTTCAGTTCCTGGTTCAGGAAGATCCCCTGGAAGAGGAAATGGCAACCCACTCCAGTATTCTCGCCTGGAGAATCCCATGGGCAGAGGAGCCTGGTGGGCTACAGTCCGTGGGGGGCGCAAAGAGTCTGACATGACTGAGCAAGCATGCAACCCAATATGAATGTCTGAGATCAGGCTTGAAGTAGATCACAGTTTAGTATTAACATATCTAAAGGGACAAAGAGTGAGGCAGCAGGAGGGAGTTAGGAACAAAGGCATTTTTTTTTTTAAATGAGGGTTTAGTCCGGTGAAAGCTGGCAGTGCCTCAGCGCTGGTGGGCGAGAAGTCTTCCTTGAGCTGTGACCAAGGCTTTGACAGGTGGCTGGCAGGGGAGGGTGCACCGGAGCCTCTTGCCCTGCCATGCTCCCTTCTCGCCAGGCAACCTCCTCGTCACACTGGGCATCCAGGAAGGCTTGTTGAAGAGAGTCAGTCGACCGTTACATGTCTGCTGTATAGTTACTATTTATTTTAAGTGAGCACTTGGGCATTTGGGTTTATACATGTGCAGCTATAGTGCGAGAGAGGAGACAGCATCTCTGAGTTCTCACAGAGCAAAATTTTAGTGCCTGCAAAGTTAAGCATTGGTCCCTTGGATGTGTGTCTATGCTGTTTGGTGGATCCAACATCAGGCTTTCCCCTTGGTAGCTCAGAGGTTAAAGCGTCTGCCTGCAATGTGGGAGACCCGGGTTTGATCCCTGGGTTGGGAAGATCCCCTGGAGAAGGAAATGGCAACCCACTCCAGTATTCTTGGCCTGGAGAATCCCATGGATGGCGGAGCCTGGTGGGCTACAGTCCGTGGGGTCACAAAGACTCCGACACGACTGAGTGACTTCACTTTCACTTTCTTTAGGTGACCCCATATTCCTTAGCAAACTGCCTCAGGCGGTCATACTTCTGGCATACCCTCACGCCTCCTGGGCCTTTGCTGTCCACCCACCTCTTCCTGGGCGGACTTCTGTTCTTTGCTCATGAGCCTGCTGGGGCCCCATTCTTCACGCCCACCTGACTGTGTTAGGCACCTTGCCCAGGGCTTGCTTAATCCCCTCTTCTCAGCCCCCTCCTCCATCGAAGGTGCCTGTTTAACTGTTAACTCTCCTTTCCCCTAATTCCTCTTGTCAAGCATCCAGGGATTATTCTGGTTTACCATTATGTCCCTTCCTGGCACACAAGGGCTACTGACTCAGTACTTTTTGGGTGGATAAGTCAGTGAAGAGAACGTTTCAGAGTGAAATAAACAGTGACTGAGCATCTCTGGGTACTCAGTTTATTTTAACACTGGACTTAACATATAGATGAAATGACTAGTCTTACAGCAACATTTGGTTCACTGTGATAATGTAATGAACTTATCTGTCCATTTTGTGGCGACTTTTTGGAGGAATTAGGTAATATTTTACTCATTGTTTTCTGAAGGTAGCCTATTTTAAATTGAATTCTTGAAACCTGAAATTTAAATTGGGGTATATAATATTGTTTACAATATTGTTGCTACAAAATGAGACTTTCTTTTTCTAAACAGTTAAGTCATTCAGTTGTCCCAGGCCTGTGAAGTTTACCGTAGCGTGGCATTTGGAGCATCATACCTGTCACAACGAGCATTCTGAGTTGGAAGTAAGTAAAGTGCAAATTTTAAACGAGTGTAAAGCTATGAAGGAAAAATTACGGAGTAAAAAGATTTATTTGCTTATTAAGTGAGAAGTCTAGAAATAGAGACTGTAGTTTTAGAAGTGCCACAGATTTATTTGGGGACTTAACAATAAATGCTTTAATTATGTCAAAATATATGCTTTCTGAGAATACAAATCTGTCAGTTTCCTTGTATCTCATGAAAAACATTAGTAATTACTTTGATCAGTTATAGGAACCATTTATAAAGGGATTGTGAATCATACATAAATAAAAGCCAACTTAATTTAAAGAAGAAATGTAAAAATTTCATTCATCTCAGAGAATGAGTAGCAGGGAACCTAGGGCTTTGGTGCGGATGAGCACATCTCATGAGTATGAGTAGATCTCATCAAGAGGTGAGGAGGGAGACGGGGGAGTGTGAGAGGAGGAGAAAGAGGCCAGGCAGGGTCAGTGTGTGCTTCCTAAGGAAATCACAAAAATATTCACTTAGATTGCATAGGACATCAGATTTAAGACATTTAATGTTGATACTACCCTATTAGCTGATAAATCTTATTCAGATTTAGCCAGTGTCCCAAGAACATCCTTTTTAGCAGCTTTTCTTTTTTCTTTTTTTTTCTGATACAGAATCCAATCCAGGATCACCTTGTATTTCTGCAGGGTGTTTTTTTTTGGGCAGAGGTTGGGGGCAGGGGGTGGCTGTCATTCATGACATGACACCGATATGTACAGTTAATTTATTTTTATAAAATGTCCCTCAATTTGAGTATTTCTCACATTTTCTCATGAATAAATTCAGGTTATATTTTTGTCAGACATACCATACCCTGGAGAAGGAAAAGGCAACCCACTCCAGTATTCTTGCCTGGACAAGCTCATGGATAGAGGAGCCTGGCAGGCTACAGTCCATGGGGTCACAAAGAGTCGGACACTGCTGAAGTGACTTAGCATGCACGCAGTAGAAAATACACTGTTTTGTCCCATTTTTGATGATGTTAATTTGCTCAGTCAGTTAAGGAAGTTTCTGTCAGTTTTCCACCATAAAGCTGCTACTATTCTCTCTGTTGTTAACAATAATTTGTGAAGAAATACTTTGTATTTACACGTACGTATCCTGTGTTTTCATCAGTCCTTGTTTTAATGTTCTTTGATTCTTGCTGGATTAGTTAGCTGTTAGTGATGATTGCTGGGGCTTCGCAGGTGGTGCTACCAGTAAAGAACCCACTAGACAGTGCAGGCAGATGTAAGAGGTGCACCTTCGAACCCTAGGTCGGGGGGATCCACTGGAGAAGGGAAGGGTAACCCAGTCCAGTATTCTTGCCTGGAGAATCCCATGGACAGAGGAGTCTGGTGGGCTCCAGTCACAGAGTCAGACATGACTGAATCGACAGCCCTCACACACGTGGTGACTGCTAAATGGTGGTTCTCCAGTTCCACGCTTTCTTCCACATTCACCAGCACCCTGCTATGAGAATGCACTCTCTCTTTTCCTTTATCTTATCTATCAGTCAGTCACTTATCAAGATGGACTCACTGATTTTTAGTTTGTTGGGTGGGTTATAATCTCTTACTGTTTTTATGTATTTTGCTCAAATTGTCCCATATTTGGCCAGTTGTTGTTGTTCAGTCCCTCAGTCATATCCGACTCTTTGTGACCCCATGGACTGCAGTACACCAGGCCTCCCTGTCCTTCACCACCTCCCAGAGTTTGTTTAAACTCAAGTCCATGGCCTTCCATTTGGCCATTGAAAGCCTCTTAATCTTTGCTTGGGAGCCTGGTTTTATTCATCCACCCAGGAGCCTGGAACCTCATTGTTAGTTGATGTGTAAATGAAATTTCCCCTGCATTCACTTGGGTTTTGCCATCTGTGCTTTATGTTACTATGTGTTTGGTTTATCTTTCCTTGTAATTGAATACTGCTTCTCTCTCTAAAATCCTTTATACGTGGAGTAGAATGAAAGTAATCCCAGGACAAAGTATTATACACAAAATTATATGCAAAGCTTTTTTTCTTTTTGGTATTTTGTTCTACTGAATGTTTCAAGTGTTCCAAACAAAGTAAATTTTTGGTATTTGGTATTGTTTAGATATTAAGTGAAAATAAATTATGACATAGAACTTTACCTTGCATAGGAGCTGTCACAGAAACATGAACTTCAGGTCACTGAAGACTTTTGTGGCCATTATTTCAAGAACAGTGAATGTTGGACAACAAAAAATGAAAATGTAGAGTGCAGCAGTGATTTACAGATGTTTCCCCCACTGAATGTGAGTATCTGTCTCACCGTGTTGAAATCAGATGTATTTGTTTCCCAGTGAATATAAGTGCCAATTTAACCTCTGTTTCACCAGTATTGTGATAAAGAAAGATCTTAATTCATCAGGTTTAGGTTCGGCTCTTCTGTGTGTGGCAGGACATGGTGAGTGAGACGTTGGCACCGCCAGTTCCTGCCTTTGTGCCCTGTGCAGCAGCATCCTTGAAAGAGGACCCTTCAATCGCCCTTCCGTGACTGGCTGTCGCTGCACCCTCTCTTCTGCCCACCCTAGGCGGGCCTCCGCCGCCCTCACCCCATCAGAGTAGCGCTCGTCAGGGTGATCTGTGACCTCCATGTTGTTAGACCCCGCGCCTGTTGCTCCAGCATTTGACACACTTGAAAACTGTCCTCTATGCACTTTCTCCTACTAAACCTGGAAGACTGGGCTCTAAAATGTTTATAGTGATCATCCCTGGGTAGTGAGGCTGTGGGTCATTTTAACTGATTTTTTTTTGTCCTGTAAATTCCGAAGTGAAAATGTCTTTAATAAAAATTTGGGGAACTTCCGCGGTGGTCCAGAAGCTAATACTCGGATGTGGGGACCTGAGTTCAATCCCCGGTCAGGGAACTAGATCCCCCGTGCCACAGCTGAGACCCCACATGCCTCAGTGACGACTGAAGATCCCAACACTGCAGCTAAGACCTGGCGCAGCCAGATAAATATTTTTTTTATATCTTAAAAAAATGTTTTTCAAAGGGTTCTTTTAAAAATTTGTGTTGTGGTATAATAAACACAAAGCATGGGTATCACAAGTGTAGGGCTTAATGAATTTTCACAACCCGAACCCACCCCCATAGACCCAGATCAAGTATAGACCATCTGAGCACTTTGAATCCCTTTTGGGTTCCTAACACCCTCACTGCCAACAGAAACCACTGCCCTGGAGAAGGAAGTCATTTTTCAAGTGTAGGATTTTGTTACGAGTGTTTAGGGTACAGTGAGATTTGTTCTCTGGTGTTCTGCCTTCAAATCTTTACTTTTTTTGTAACAGCTTTTTTCCCCCCCTCAATTTGTTAGAACTATTTTTCCTCATGGAAATGCAAAAGTATAAAATGGAATTATTTTGTTCTTTTTCCAGAATAAACAACTAATATCAAATACCGGAAATGTCTCAAACCAGGAAGGATCAACAGTAAGTCACTTTCTTTGCCTTTAAATCAAATATATACAAGTTAGAATAAGACTGAGCAGAATCTGCTGATGGATAGATACTCATGATCCTAAGTAGGGTGAGTAAAATTAGGAAAGAAAAAAAGAAGTGTAATTTAAAACAGTGTATTTTCTTACATATGTCTGTGTGAATTCTGTACATACTCATTTCTTTGTTTAAAAAATCTCTTTAAAGCCGTAATTTAAGGGTAACTTCTGTGCAGTCTTCCTTTACTTTGAAGAATAAAATTGCGCTGTCACATGCCTTAGACAGTAGAGCAGTGGGCTAGTCGATATCACCTTTAGGGAAATAAAGAAACAGAAACTACGATGTAGCACCAGGTGGAGGGAAAATTTAGAATTGGGGGGAATTACTAAAAGTCAGAAGACTAAGAGGTTGAGAGGGTTGTAGATAGTTGAGTGTAGGGACCGAAAGCAGATTTAGGAGAGCTTGATGTTTGCTTTTAGACTGTGACTCTCTGCTTTTATGGTCTTCTTCAACCGTCTTACAGAATAGTCTGATAGTGGGAAGGCTTTCAGCCTGCAGTGGTGCTGAGCCAGCTCTTTGCTTTGTACACATGCTCTCACAGGTGGAGGAGCAGGCAGTGACAGGGAAGAATAGGAAATGCTCAGGAAGGAGGAGTGTGAGAAGTTTGGTCCAACCACATGGGGGCGCTGGAGGGCCCCAGGCAGTTCCCAGGCAGGCGGGTTCAGCTTCTCAGTGGGTCTGAACTCTAGCAACAGAGTGCCTGAAGGAATCTAAACAGTGTAGCCCAGCAGCCCCCGACCTTTTTGCTACCGTGGAAGACAGTTTGTCCACGGGCCTGGGGTGGGGGGTGGTTCCAGGATGACCCAAGGACATTGCACTTACATGCCAGCACTGATCTGCCAATCAGAGCTCAGGCAGTAATGTCAGCGATGGGGAACAGCTGTAAATACGGAAAGCTTTGCTCGCTCACCCACCGCTCACCTCCTACTCTGTGGCCCAGTCCTAACAGCCCACGGACTGGTACTGCTCTGTGGCCTGGGGGAGTTGAGGACCCCTGTTTTAGCCTATATACTGTACTTGAGTCATTTTCAATCATGTTATATGACATCTTTCTTCCCCTGTTTAATTTTAAAACACACACATTTAAAAACCAAATGCTTGATGATATTAGAAAAACTATTTGAAAGGTAATATAGAATGGTAACTTTAGGAGGAAACCTGTAGAAATATGAGAAGTAGAAAATATTGGCAAGTGGAAAAGGCTTTTTCCCTCCTCCATCCTTTGGGTCTGGAAGGATGGTGGTGGAAAAAAATGGAGGAAATCTTCTGCTCCCCACTGTCCTGCAGCCCGCCTCTGTGTGTGAGGAGCCCGCTTCGTTTGTGTTTGCTGCATTGGGTCTGCCGTGCGGTGCCAGGTTCTCGGCTGCAACACGCAGCCCTTCTCCAGTTGTGGGACTTAGGCTCCTCTTGTTGCGGAGCACAGGCTCTAGGGTGCAGAGACTCAGTAGTTGCAGCGCATAGGCCTGGTTGCCCCCTGGCATGTGGGATCTTAGTTCCCCGACCAGGGATCAAACCCATATCCCCTGCATTGGAAGGTGGATTCTTAATTGCTGGACCACCAGGGAAGTCCCCGCAGTTCGATTCTTAACGGTTGATTTAAAACATGGTGAACAGTTGTTTAGCTATATCTTACAAAAGCAATTTTAAAAAGTAACTCAAAGGATTTTTTTTTTCCCATTTCAGGATGTTGTAGCCAAAACACAAAGAGATGGGTTTCATATCTTTATTGTTTCTGTTAAAACAGAAAAAACAGATGCAAGCTGGAATTTGAACGGTATAGTTAAACAGTATACATGTTTACAGTCTGTTTTTACTGTATTCTGTATTTTTGTCATTAATTCAAATCTACATTCTCTGTTAAAATATATTATTCAAAAAGAAATTTCTTTAATCACAAAAATGAATAATCTGTTTATTTCTGGGACTTAAAACTTTATGCTTATCTTAACTCTAATATTTATTTTTTTAACAGACTAGAAATTCTGTTTCTTGAAAATGGCCATCATTGGGGGTTTAAAAATTTGTTCTTTAAAAAGTTCAAAAAAGAAACAAAAAACATGTGTTTGTAGCCTAGGAGTAGAAGTAGCACCTCTGGCTTCTGTGGCTTGCCCTGAGCTCCCCTGCCTGCCCAATGAGGTAGACCTTCTGTCACAGGAAGCTGTGGCTCCTGGTACCTAGTGTGAGCCCAGGCTTGCATCACACAGTTTTCAAGGGAGCAGATGCTCTCATAGGTCCTGGAATTGCCTTGTTGCTCACTTTCTAGGCTGGGCATCTGCTGGGCTGACAGTAGCCAAACAGCATGTGAGCATCCTGGGAGTTTACAAACTGCCCTGATTGACCCACTGGGACACAGAGGTGAAGCCACAGTCTGTCTCTGAGGAGCACCCAGTCCAAAGGGGAGGGTGAAAGCAATGAGATGAGGGCATGGCTACAGAGGAGACCCAGAGCTGTTCTTCCCACTGAAGCTGGTAAAGAGGCTGCTCTGGAGAATGTGAAGCAGAGCTTCCTCCTGGAGGTGCTGTAATGGGCCAGACTGGGCCACACAGGGGGCAGGGGCCCTGCTGCCACCCTGCTCCCCGCCTCCTTTCTTTGATACCAGGAGGCAGCTTTAAGCTTCTGCTGAAGAGTGAATGGTGCCGCAGCAGTTGCTGAGCCCTGCCAGTCTTGCGCTGTACCTGCCACTCTGTTATTGCTGTCTCAGGCAACAACCCAAACTAGATTCTGGAGTCCAGTAATTTGTCCAAGTTACATTACAAAAGACAAAGTCCTCAGTGAGGTCAGGGACTCAGCCAGGGCCAGTCTCTGACCAGGACTACTTTGCTGTCTGCATAAGAGCAAAAGAGCCAACTTAGCCCATGCTGTGTAACAAGTAAAGATAGCTTGATAAGGTCACATAATCAAACAACTAGTAATTACCTAGTACTTTGTGTGTGCTAGGTAAAAATTTAGTGTTTGTTCACTTGGTTTATATTCTTGGAGCCTTAGAATGAGCTTACATTGAAAAACTTAAGAAAAACCTATTAATTTTAATACCTTAATTTCTTTATCCCCATCCTGCCTTCTCCAGTTTCTCTTTCTATGTTGGGACCTTATGGATATATCTCTGCGTCAGATTGGCCTCTAATGATTGTGAGTATCTCTGATAATTTTTTTCCGTTTTTAAAAAATGCGTTTTGTATCCTAATTAGAATATTCCAAAAATTTAAAGGGATCAGTGGCAGTGATTCCTTAGTAGCTAACACTGACACACCCTCTATTTCTGGTTCCATGGTGACTGGAAGATAAAGGATTGCAAACCTGAATGGAGAAATGCCAGTCTTCAGTTTTGTGCCAGCGCCGTACGGTTTTAACTGTGACCTTGTAGTACAGTTTGAAGTTAGGGGCCTGATGTCTCGAGCTTCGTTTTCTTGTCCTTGGCTGTTGTCTTCTGTACTTGCTAGAAGTCTCAGTTTTCGAATGATCAGAAGGCTTGCCTGACTAAAGTTGCTTCTCTCCCCGCAGTTCTACATGGCGATGTGTATAGTTTATATCCTGTATGGTGTGCTGTGGCTGGTGTGGTCCGCCTGTTACTGGAAAGATATATTAAGAATCCAGTTCTGGATTGCAGCTGTTATCTTCCTGGGAATGCTTGAAAAAGCAGTTTTTTATGCTGAATACCAAAACATCAACAGCACTGGGCTATCAAGTAAGTAGTGACTGTGTCCATGAACATGGTATAACCCAAGAGCCTCCTAGCATTCGTGAGCAGAGCAGAGGGGACTCCCCCTCACCACCCACCTTCATCCACTGGTTTGGGAAACCATAGTATAGATGAAAAGGACAGAAGCCAAGAAGAGAGTGTCAAAGTAGGTCTCTGAGCTAGGCTAGCATGTGTATGGTCTTTGCTTTCTGTGTTCTTGCTGACTTTCCCTGACTTCCCTCCTGGGGAGAAAAAAATTCCCTGAAGTTCAGCTACCAGTGACTGGCTTAAAGCAGTACAAAATTCTAGACTGGGACGTTGGGTGCTGCCAGTCCTTTTAACACATTTCTTTTTTTCATCCATCCTCTTTCTTCTTTCCCCAACAAAAAAGAAAAGAAAGTTTGGTCACAGGAGTTGGATGAGTAGTGTAGGATGGATGGCGCCTGCAGCCTTTTACAAAGAACTTCATGTGACCGTGGGGCCCTGTCCCAGTTTACACAGTGGGACGTGGCACGCCGGCCGAGCATTCCGTTGAGCATCTTCAGATGTGTGCCCCGGACTGCTGAAAGATAGAGTGCACTGTCTATGCAGAGGGACTTTCCACTTCCAGTGGTTAAGACTCTGTGCTTCCAGTACAGGGGGCACAGGTTTGATCCCTGGTTAGGAGTGTGGCTGGTAAAAAAAAGCGGGGAGGGAGGTGGCCAGAAAAGTAAAAATATAGTTAATTTCATCGCTGAACCTTTGAAAGAGAGGTAGCTCAAAAGGATAGAAAGCACTCAGGATGTACTCGAATGGTCGGTTACAATTGGTCATGGTGCAGATTTTCAAAGGGTGTAGTTATATCGTTCTTTATTTTAAAATCCTCTGGGGAAAAAAGGGTGAGTTGGAATGTAGATGAGACAAATACAGCATAATGTTGATAAGTATTGGTGCTGAGTGATAGTACATGGGAGTTCATTATATTGCTTTCTCTGTTGGAGAGAGAGAAAACTGTATTGTAGTTTCTCAAAAATGAAAAGCTTGAAAGGACAATATACAAAAGAATAAAGCAAAGACACGCATCTAGGGAGACATGTTGGGGGTGTTATTGCTCTCTGAGAAGTTTTAGTGATGGATAAGCACGTGTGTGTGTGTGCGCGCCTGCCCTAAACCAAATGAGGAAGAAAGGGTAAGGTGCTGCTAATGACTGGGTGTTGAAGCATTCCTGGCTGTCAGAGGAGGCAGATCAGCTTCTTTGCTGCCAGTGGTGAGAGGGGTCTCTGTCTGGAAAAGGTGGTGTGGACTTGGGTGAGGGGCAGCTGAAGCCTGAGATCTGTGAAGGGAAGGAGAGCCCACTTGCCAGCCTCAGGGCCGTCAAGCCCTCTGAGACGGCTCCCCCAGGGCTGGGGAGAGAAAGCCCAGGCAGCTGTCCTTGTCTGTGAGGAGTCCTGTGGAAAGAGTGGAGAAGGCAATGGCACCCCACTCTAGTACTCTTGCCTGGAAAATCCCATGGACGGAGGAGCCTGGTGGGCTGCAGTCCATGGGGTCGCTAAGAGTCAGACACGACTGAGCGACTTCATTTTGACTTTTCACTTTCATGCATTGGAGAAGGAAATGGCAACCCACTCCAGTGGAGAATCCCAGGGATGGCGGAGCCTGGTGGGCTGCCGTCTATGGGGTCGCACAGCGTTGGACACAACTGAAGCGACTTAGCAGCAGCAGTGGAAAAGAGAGGTGCCAGAAGGAGCCTGGGCTGATGTTACTTCCGATTTCCCCAAGTGTGGACTCTGAAACCCAGGCTGTCTTGCTTAGCATTGGTCCTGGAAGGACAGAATCTAGAAAATCAAGCAGTGAAGAAACAGTGCTTGTTGGGACATAGCAAGGGTGCGCTAAGGATAGGTCAGTTGGCTAGTGCTTCGGTTAGGCAGTTAGGCAAATGTACAAAATTATTGCACGATGTATCTGAACTTCTTCAAGGTATTGGACAAGGCCTCTTGTTTCTTCTGGAGAGGATGGAGAAACGTGAGCTGAAAAGAATAATTAGGTGAATTAAGAGCTGGTTTCTGAGTGTCTTTTTCCTCCTTTCTGTCATCACACCAGAGCTCTCATCATCTCTTGGCTGGATTCTGGAGTCGTCGCCTAAGCATTTTCCTCTCCTATGTTCCTTTCCAAGCCATTAAGTAGAGCAATTTTGATAAAATAGAGCTGTCCATTTTATTCTAAGGGTCAGCAAGCTCTTCCTGCAAAACCTACACAGGAGATATTGTTGACTTTGTTGGCTCTGTTGCAGCTTCTCAACTACTGTCCTAGGAGCGGAAAGATGCCACAGACAGCAAATGGCCGTAGCTACATCCTCCAATAAAGCTTTTATTTACAAAGCACATGTCAGGCCAGATTTGGCCTATAGGCTGTAGCTCATCAGTGCATTTTTCACCTTTTTTTTTGACATTTATTTATCTGGCTGTTCTGTGTCTTCGTTGTACAGCATGTTGGGGTCTTTAGCTGTGGCATGCAGACTTTTGGTTCTGTCACGTGTGATCTGATTTCCTGACCAGGGGCTGAGCCTGGGCCACCGGTACTGGGAGCAAGGAGTTTTAGCTACTGGAGCACCAGCGAAGTTCCACTCTTATTTTTTATTGTCATTGACTTCCCAGCAACTTTAGCAGCAAGACCAGACTCATGGCTGGCATAAAACCCAGGTGAATGGGCCACGCTTCTGTCCCAGTCTTACTTTGGCCTCTCTCATTGCATGCCTCGCTGCAGACCTGCCACACTTTCACGTCTTGCAGCATTTTTTTTTTTGGCCATGCCGTGAGGCATGCAGGATCTTACTTCCCTGACCAGGGATCGAACCCACACCTTCTGCAGTGGAAGCACAGAATCTTAACCACTAGCCCACCAGGGAAGTCCCGTTTTGCAGCATATTTTGCTTTTTCTCTTCCTTCATGCCGCTGCGTGTGCCATTTCCTTTGCTTTTCCGCTTTCCCTCCTCCGAACAGTAACTCCTACCCAGCCTTCACCTCCATCGAGTCCCTTGGACTGCATGGAGATCAAACCAGTCCATCCTAAAGGAAATCAGCCCTGAACACTGGAAGGACTGATGCTGAAGCTGAAGCGACAGTATTTTGGCCAGCTGACTCATTGGGAAAGATCCTGAAGCTTCAAAAGAATGAAGGCAGGAGGAGGAGGTTGACAGAGGATGAGATGGTTGGATGGCATCACTGACTCAGCAGATAGGAGTTTGAGCAAGCTCTGGGAAATAGTTAAGAACAGGGAAGCCTGGCGTGCTGTAGTCCATGGGGTTGCAAAGAGTTGGAGGCAACTTAGCAACTAAACCACAGCAACAACAGCCTTCAAACCCTGGTGTAGATGTTACCTCTGAGAAGCTTTTCCTGCCCCATGAGGTGTAGGTCGCTTTCCTTGCCATCCTGGGACACAGACGGTTTTCTCCAGCTCTTGCTGCATTCTGTCCTGCCCAAGTCCAGGCTTCACAAGGGCGGGGAACATGGTGTTTCTTTTCCTGTGACAACCACACAGTAGGAGTGGAAATCAGTAAATGACGGGGACAACCTGGAGAAAAGAGAGCTCTTGAGGACATTATGGTTTTCAAGTATTTACAGGACAGGAAGGGACTCTGGGCTTCCCTGCTGGTTCAGATGGTAAAGAATCTGCAATGCAGGAGGCCTGGGTTCGATCCCTGGGTCAGGAAGATCCCCTGGAGAGGTGAAGGTGAGGTGGGGTGAAGTCGCTCAGTTGTGTCCAACTCTTTGCGACCCCACGACTGTCGCCTACCAGGCTCTTCCATCCATGGGATTTTCCAGACAAGAGTACTGGAGTGGGTTGCCATTTCCTTCTCCAGAGGATCTTCCCGACCCAGGGATCGAACCTAGGTCTCCCACATTGTAGGCAGACGCTTTACCATCTGAGCCACCAGGGAAGTCTCCAGGTCAGGAAGATCCCCTGGAGAAGGGAATGGCAACTCACTCCAGTATTCTTGCCTGGAGAATTCCATGGATAGAGGAGCAAGCCTGGCAGACTACAGTCCAGGGGATTGCAGAGAGTCAGACAAAAGTGAGTGACTACTACTACTAAGGAGCTCTAGTTCTTTAGCCTCAAGCCAGGGAGTGAGAACAGAGGGGAGCTTGAGGAGACCGTGCCCCATAGAGCCGATCTGATACAGAGCGAGTTCTTCAGGAGGTGGAGAATCCCCTTCACCGAGGTTGCAAACAGCATTAGATTAGATGACCTTTAAATTTAAATATGGCTAATTCGTCTGAGGTCAGAAAATAGTTGTACATAGTACATGTGTAGAGTCTTGGCGACAGGTGTCCAGGTGGACCCAGAGCAAATGGTTTTCCTTCTTCCCCGTCAGCCCGGGGGTTACTGATATTTGCGGAGTTGATATCTGCGATTAAGAGGACTCTGGCTCGCCTCCTGGTGATCATCGTGAGCTTGGGATACGGCATCGTAAAGTAAGTGGAAAAGACACCTCACCTCCACCCTGTAATCACGTCCATCTCCATGATAACCCCTGTGAAACTGGACAGGGAAATACCTGCCAGGATGTGTTTTTTAAGGGACTTTAAATTCTTGAATCAAGTAATTATTCGGGCGCGTCAGGCCTCAGTTGTGGCAGTTGGGGCCTTTGTTGCAGCTTAGGCTGCTCTAAGGTGAGGGCTCCAGAGCGCACGGGCTCTCTAGTTGTGGCACAGGCTTAGTTGTCCCGAGGCATGTAGGATCTTAGTTCCCCGACCTGGGATCGAACTCGTGGTCCACCTCTGCATTGAAAAGTGGATTCTTAACCACGGGACCCCCAGGGCAGTGCCTTTAATGGATTTCCATGCGCTGGCTGTTTTGTGTGTGCATGCTCAGTGGCCTCAGTTGTGAGCGACTCTTTGCGAGCCTATGGACTGCAGCCTGCCAGGCTCCTCTGTCCATGGGATTCTCCAGGCAAGAATACTGGAGTGGGGTGCCATTTCCTCCTCCAGGGGATCTTCCCAACCCTGGGATCGAAAGCATGTCTCTTATCTCTCCACTCTCCTGCATTGGCAGGCAAATTCTTTACCACTAATGCCACCTGGGAACTCCTGCTGGTTTGTACTTTCCTCAAATAAAGATACTTTTTATAATTAGATGAATAATCAACTTTAAGGATAATGGAAAATTTTAAATGATTCTTGAAGCTCAGTTCATTTTCTGTTTCCTAGGCAGCACAGTTAGGTGTTATGTTTGTTTGAGATATTGTAAGAGAGCATGCTCTGATGAAACACCAGGTCAGCAGAATTTTTGTCTGAAGCCTGGCTATCCCCTGCAGATCCTATCAAGATCTTTTCTCCCTCTTACCTTTGAGTCCCTGGTTGTGAACAGGAAGGAGTCTGTTCCCTAAGACTCTGATTCCCAGAAGCTCAAACCTTCACACTGAACCACAGCTACATCTTTTTTTCTTTTAGTATTTCTTTATTTATTTGGCTGTGGTGGATCTTAGTTGTGGCATGTGAACTCTTCGTTGCAGCATGTGAGATCGAGTTCCCTGACCAGGGATCAAACCTGGGCCTTGGCATTGCATGCGCTAAGTCCTAACCACTAGACACCAGGGAATCCTGGAAATTTCAGTTCTATTTTCAAATTGCCAGTTGCTAAAAACCATCATCTTTGCATATTCCTGACTCAGTTATACTTTCAAAGAGTCCAAACTGTTATTTTAATTCTTTTTAATTTGAAGAATGAAAGCTGAAGTCTGTTAGGACTGTTGTTTGGAGGTATTGAGAGAGAAAGCGGTGGGATTTGGTTTCCTGACATCCTGCTCTTTCTCTGCACACGTCATAGAATCAATCAGTGGATTATCTCTGACAAAACACATCTCAGAATGGTTTACAATGTATGTTCGTGAAAGACTTAAACAATTAGTTCTGCCAGTGACCCTTAGAAGTTGGCACTTACTAGGTTTCGTCAATCTTCTCATCCATTCTGTAGACATAGTACTTGGGTTATGTTAATTATACTGCTTGGATTTCAGCAGCAAAATCTCCTGGTCTCAGAAATGTTGCCTCCAGAGTTCCCTGGTGGTCCGGTGGTTAAGAATCTGCCTTGCAGTGCAGGGGACGCCAGTTCAATCCCTGGTCCAGGAAGATCGCATGTGGTGCAGCACAGCTAAGCCCGTGCTCCGCAACTACTGAGCCAGGAGCTGCAGCTGCTGAGCCCTTACTCCGCACCTGCTGAAGCCCGCGAGCCCTGGAGCCTGCGCTCTGCAACGGAAGCCTGTACATCACAACTAGAGAGGAGCCCTTGCTCTCCGCAGCTAGGGCAAGCCCAAGCTCAGCAACAAAGACCCAGTGCAGCCATAAATAAATAATTTTTTTTAAATGTTGTTTCACAGGCATTGATACAGTTTCAAGTCCTAGAGGAGGAGGCCTGTTTTTCCTGAGCCTGTTTCTGCCTTGTTCCCAGGGAATAACCCTGCTTTAAACAGAGCCCCTCTATGGTGGGAGCTGACAGATGTGATTGGACAGTGACGTCCTTGGTGCTGGGAGCAGGGCTAGCTACTGTACTCAGATGTGCTTAACCTTTTTCTTTTTTCCTGTTTCCTTCTCCTCATTCCAGGCCTCGTCTAGGAACCGTCATGCACCGGGTCATTGGATTGGGGGTTCTTTATTTTATCTTTGCGGCTATTGAAGGCGTGATGAGAGTCATTGGGGTAAAAACTACATCATTCCACTTGCATTTTTTTGTTGTTGTTGCTGTGAAATACGACTTTACTTTCTTATCTCCTGAGATGAATTTTTAAAGATAGGAAATTTGTGAAAAAGGCCCAATTTTGAGTACCCTGCCCCACACCCCGTGGACTATTTCTCTTTTTTAATATGTCCTGAAAGCAAAAGGCTAACCAGAGCACTTTTTAAAATGATATGGTTATGAAGGCACCACCTGGTGTCATCCTAGGAATTATTAATAGTCCCATCTCACAAGCGTTCATGGTTATTCTTTATGAAGAGTGTTTATCTTTATCATTATACGGTCTGAACACGTTCGTTTCTCCCTTAACCCTGTGTTTAAACGTGTGAGTTGAGCAGAAAGTTAACTTTACCTTCTGAGCACACAGACATTACACGTCATCGTTATTTTAAGTGTCAGGCACTTGCCCATTTTCCCTGACTCTGGTGGGCTCAGTATCGAGGGGATTCAGTGGCCCTGCTCTTGGGGGAACCAGGAAGAGGCAGTGTTCTAGGGAGGAATGGCTCAGGCAGCCAGGGCAGCGGTAGTTTACCGCAGAGCAGAGCGAGTGTTTGTATCTGCGAAGACCCCTAGATGTCTAGCTCTTGGTCTTCCTTCATAGTATGTTTGATGAAGACTTAGTGATTAAGGAGCTTATTATATTTTTGTTTGATTCAGAGAACTGTGTGAATTTTTACTCAAAAAATTCACAAAAAAAATTTTTACTCAAAAAATTTTTACTTTTGGGTTAGATAGTGAAATTAGACCATTGTACACAGAGTGAATAACCTGTAAATTGCCACATACGTTTACTTCACATAGTTTGATCTGATGTTTTAAAGCCGGGCATTTGTCCAATAATGTTAAAAACCTCACCCTTCTTCCAGTGTCTTTGACATACGTGCATTCTGGGTTAGAGACATCTCTCTTCATCTCTGACTCCTTGAAAGGTGCATTTATTATTACTTCTACATAATAGTGAAGAACTTTCTATTTACATATATTATTCATAGAAAGCTTATCTTTGCTGGGAAGAAAATAGAAAGGATAAACATCCCACGGATAGATGACGTATTTCTTTAAACTTTGACATGGTCAGCATCTCAGATGTGGCAGTTTTGGGTGTGATTCTCTGTCAGCTCTTGAGTAGCGTATGTATCCAGTCTGTGGTTTCAGCTCCTTTTCCTTATTTTGCCTTTTTCACATCCTTTCATTTGCGAGGGGAAGAGGAGGAGCCCATTGCTTTAGGAGCCATGGCTGCAGGTTTGGTGAGGAGAGGGCAGAGAGAGAAATGGTTGACCTGAGTTGGGTGGGACATGCTGTGTTTTATTTGCCACTGTATAATGGCAGTTTTACGTTATCTCTAGGCAGGCTGATGACAAACTAACATTTGTGGCTACTAAAACAGATAAATTCCATGTGCTCAAATACAGTTCTGTTAGGCAATAAAGTCTTTTATATAGCCTTTTATAAAATGATGAGAGGAGATGAGCTGTTTTTCTTCATCAGATGATTATTATAATGAAATTATTATAATGAAATTTTTACGTTCAGATTTTTTCCCTATTTTTATCTTTCAGGGTTCTAACCATTTAGCTGTTGTCCTTGGTGACATTATTTTAGCCCTTATTGACTCCGTTTTTGTATGGTTCATATCCTTTACTGTGTCCTAAAATAGTCTGTTGTTGTGTCATCAAAATCATATTATTTTTAATTTGTAATGATAGCAGAGAGACATATATTATGCGTTATAGGAATTTACTTGAAGATGAAAAAGTAACAATTCATCAATTAAAAAATATCTTTATTTTTTCCATTAGTTTAGCAAACTTAAATGAATGCACTGAGGAATCAGGTAGAGCAGACAAATACTTAACTAGGAACAACATAGCAATAGCAATTGCCATCTTACAGAGGTGCTGTGCAAATAGGAAGGATAGATTAGTTGCAGGCTGACAGTCCAGAAAGGCTTCAGGGAGATGGTGACATTTAAATTGAGACTGCATGGACACAGGGAAACTTACTAGGGGAAGAATTAGGGTTTCCCGGAGGGAACTAGTGGTAAAGAACCTGCCTGCCAGTGCAGGAGACATAAGAGATGCAGGTTTGATCCCTGAGTTGGGAAGATCCCCTGGAGGAGGGCATGGCAACCCACTCCAGTGTTCTTGCCTGGAGAATCCCGTGGACAGAGGAGCCTGGTGGGCTACAGTCCACAGGCTCACAGAGTCAGACACGATTGAAGCAACTTGGCTTGCACGCACAGGAAAAGAACTGGGGAAAAGCCTTCTGGGAAGATATGAGGGGACCAAATCGTTGGGAGCAAGAAAATACAGAGACAGTGGTAGAATATCTCAAACCAGCGTGCCTGTAAGTACCACATGTGGGGGAATCTTAGAAGGTGGGCCAGAAGGGAAAGACCGAAGGACAGGCTTCAGAGTTCAGAGTTCTCCGAAGGTGGAAGGTATCGAGGAGCTGAAGCTGCACAGGTGAATGGCATGATCAGATCTTCCAAGAGAGAACTCAAGGGTGACTTTCTAAAACTGTGTCAGAGGACTTGTGGTCCAGTGATTAAGACTTTACCTGAAACCTGGGCAGGCAGAACTGCAGGGGAGGTGACCTAGCTCCTGGGCTTCCCTGGTGGCCTGCCAATGCTGGAGACTCAGGTTTGATCCCTGGGTCAGGAAGATCCCGCGGAGGAGGAAATGGCAACCTACTCCAGTGTTCTTGCCCGGAGGATCCCGTGGACAGTGGAGACTGGCGGGCTGGAGTCCATGGGGCCATTAAGAGTTGGACACGACTGAGCAACTGCGCACACGCGCAAGCTAGCTACTAGAAGGGCTCAGCGTTACCATCGCCAGCCTTCATGTCTTTTCTTCTGTCACTGCATGTTTAGAAAATGAGCTTAAGATATCTGTTTGGTTTGGACTTATCTTATTTCTAAGCTTGGGTATGCTTATGTGAGGGAGCTTGTGTTCCTCCATCAACTACTTGAGCTACAGACTTTGCATTTTAAAAACCTGTGTTATCTTTTCTTCTGGTCATTTACACGTGTGTTTCAAAGAATTCTTACTCTTAACCACCCACAAGGTAGTTCATTGGGAAAAACACACAGTCATGCAAATTGGCCCCAAATTCCAGAGAAAAGTGGTTATAAAGGCTCTAATTCCATCTGGATTTGAATGAGGGTAACTTGCCAGCTTTATGGACAAATTTGGCTTTGGTCCAATACGTCATGAGCCAGATTCAGGTGGGGAGATACAGAAAATAAAGGGAAAGATTTAGCTTGCTCAATTATTGATATTTTTAATAAAGGTGTTAGAGATCAAAGTCATAAAGATACCCAGAAATTGAAATTCTCTTGGTTTGCATTTTATGGTGAGAGAAAAGAAAGTTCAGCCTGAATTTTTGATGTCTGCTCTTAGACTGCTATTCGGTAGTTTTCATTACTGAGATGAAGAGTCCACTTTCTCTGTATACAGAGGTAGTGGGTTTCCTAAATGACAAGCAAAGAAGCAGGACCACATCCTGACAGAATCAAGTGCTGGAATCTTGACCATGCTTCCTTTGCTTTCGATGAGCCTAATCTAGCTGCTTCTGTAAGAATCTGATTCTACCTACAGTAATAGAAGAAATAGCCTGAAAATGCTGAAAAGCTGTTGCCTCCTGCCTCTCTTTTCCTGCTTGTTTGTTTTATTTTATTTTTTTGCTCTTTTGCTGCAGGCAAATGATTCTGACCTTGTGCTTCTGGCCAGCCTCCCTCTGTCTCTTCTTGACTCTGGCTTGTGCTGGTGGATATCCTTTTCCAACCACAGCAGCAGCGCATGCAAGGTGACTCTCCCGTCAGGATGGTGGGGCCTGCGTGCTTTCATTACTCCTTTAAAAGTATTCGGTCTTGATCGTGTTTATTGAATAACATGTATTTCCATGTCTGTAAGTCCTGACAGCAACCTTAATTGGTTGAATTGTGTTCTGATAGAAATTGATCTTCTGTTGCAACTTAATGGGTCATTTGTTGTTACTCATTCGCTAAATTGTGTCCAACTCTTTGTGACCCCGTGGACTGCAGCACACCAGACTTCCCTGTCCTTCACCATCTCCCAGAGTTTGCTCAAACTCACATCCATTGAGTTGGTGATGCCATCCAACCATCTCATCCTCTGTCTCCCCTTCTCCTCCTGCCCTCAGTCTTTCCCAGCATCAGGGTCTTTTCCAGTGAGTCAGCTCTTCGCATCAGTGGTAAAGAACATGCCTGCAGTGCAGGAGACACAGGTTTAATCCAGGGTTAGGAAGATCCCCTGGAGGAAGGCATGGCAGCCCACTCCAGTATTCTTGTTGGGAGAATCCTATGGACAGAGGAGCCTGGCAGGCTATGGGTTCACGGGATCACAAAGAGTTAGACATGACTGAAGCGACTGAACACAGAAAAATTGAAGAGCAGCTTTGATAGTTTTAGGACTAAAATGAAGTTTTTGATTAATGAAGTATTGGGAATTTGAAGAGGAGGCATAAATCTAAAATCTGCCACTTGCATTCATTCCCCTTTGCTCAGCTCTGTGATGTATGTTCAGTGGGTGATCCCTACACAGGCTGCAGAGAAAGCTGCTTGTGTTTACAGAGCTCTGGCTTGAGCACAGCCTCATGGCTGAGGAGCTGGTGGACAGGCCTCTCTCTACTTCTTCGTATCTGACAAAGTCGCTGTTTACCTGAGCTCTGTGCTCCTGGAAAATAGCCACCCTTAAGACAGCCTCCATGGAGAAGGAAATGGCAACCCACTCCAGTATTCCTGCCTGGAGAATCCCATGGATGGAGGAGCCTGATAGGCTGCAGTCCATGGGGTCACAAAGAGTTGGACACGACTGAGTGACTTCACTTTCACTTTCACCAAAAAGAAATATAGTCTCCTATTCACTTCCTGCAGGTCCTTCTTTAGGACATCTGCATGTCTAGTCACTTTTTATGTAGTCATGTAGGACCTATAGCCTTATTTCCCAATTTTAGAAATAGAATTTTTTTATATGTAGGTTTCCTGTCTAAAATTTTAACATTCTGTTCATCTTGTTTTTGCTAATTTGATACCACTGCTGTGAGCTTTAGCTGCAATTTCTTTTTCAAGAAATTTCATTTCTTTGTTGCTTATTTGTATAACTTTGAAATAAATCTCTTACTCCTTAGACTAGAAGAGTAGACCTCTGTGAATGTCATCTCCCCTTTCATAAGTGAATTCTAACTTGTCAGTAAAATATTTTATGTTCATTTAATGCTTAAGTGAAGCTGTTGAGTTGATGAAATCTTTACTACATTTGGAAAAAAAAAAAAAAAAGATAGCCTCTACCCTTTGGTGTTTGGGAAAAGGCTTAAAAGCTGCCTTTCCCCATAGGACTTCAGTGAGCTTCCCAGGTGTTCCCTTGTTTACTTACAACAAGGCTAGACACAAACCTGTGTACCTACTGACTAATCTGGACAAAATGTCAGACTGCACCTAATTGACTAAGCCTTCACCTTCCCCCAGGTTCCTGAGCTTTCATCCACCCATAGCCCTCTTTCACAGCCCTTCCTGAGAACCTACAGACCTCAAGGAAAGTCATAACCCCGAGCAACTGACCCATCAGGCCACCCCCTTCCCACACCTGCCACTCTCGAGTCCTGTTACACCTCCTTACAAAAGCAAAGGGCTTCCCTGATGGCTTAGTGGTGAAGAACCCGCCTGCCAATGCCAGAGATGCAGGTTTGAACCCTAGGTCGGGAAGATCCTCTGGAGAAGGAAATGCAACCCACTCCAGTATTCTTTCCTGGAAAATCCCATGCACAGAGGAGTCTGGCCGGCTACAGTCCATGGGATCGCATAAGAGTCGGACACGACTTCCAACTAAGCAACAACAACAGTAATAAAAGCAAAGCCCTTCCCTGCCTGACCTTTGGGACTCCTACAGATCTTACAGTCAGAATATTCTCCATATTGCAGTAATCTCTTGAATAAATTCTCTCCTTACCTAAGTCCAGATTTGTTTTACTTGACATATTTCAATTTTTTTAAATTTATAACATGGAATTGACAGATGACATGACTTCTTAATTATGATCATTCAGAGGGTAGAATGAGAATAGACCAGAAACAAAAAAATAAGAAAGAAATGGAGACAGAAAACCACGCGCCGAATGCCATGCCCTGGTGGCACCTGTACCTAGCATTTAGTGTGGGTCCTGCTCTGTCCTGTGTTTCGAGAGCTTGGCATTGAAGGAGCACAGCACAGGTCTTGACCCTTACGTTCTTCTTCCTTGAAGTTTGTTTACAACAAAATCTATAATAAAATTGCTATCGTGATTATACGTTAGTGGAGAAGACATTTTCTGTGTTTTTATTAGTTTTAAATTATAGGAACTCTGTGTAGCAGTAGTTTTGGAAATGTAGCAGATTCTTATTTTGTTTTGTAATCTTAACTATGTATTATTATTTAAAATGTTTCCCTTAACTCTTTTTCACATTTTTATAAGTTTGGCACAAACTATGAAGACTCTCAGGCTAAGAAAGAACACAGTAAAATTTTCTTTATACAGGCACTTTACAAATACCCTGGTCTTTGCCATACTGGGTAAGTTATCTGATTTTTCTTTTAGAATAAGTTAGTTAGTATTGTATATGTTCCTTCAGAGGTTGACCTTTTTTTTTTTGGTGTGTTTCAGCATCTGTAGTGTTTATGGTGTGGACAACTAAGACGTTTAGGTTTGCAAAATGTCAATCAGTAAGTATAATCTTCCTATGTAAACAGTTTTCATTTTTAATTGTACTGTTTTATTTTGTGTAAGTTTGGAGAGTTTAGTTTGTGTTTGTAGACCAAGATAATTGTAATAGAGATATTCCATTGACTTGGAATTATTTTGTGCAGGATTAGAAAAACATTTGTCTGCTTTAAACAAGTCTGGAACAAAGTTCCTCCTAAATGTCCGTTTCCAATTATGCCCTTTTCTCAGCTTCTTTTGTTGTATTCTGGAAAGGAATCCTCTCCCTGAATTGTCTAAGGTAACAGGAAGTCATTTTCTTCCAGCACACAGTGTGATTGGGTTGCTTTGTATCTAAGTGGGATTCTAAATCTTAAGTCTGACATGTTTCTAGGATTTTATACATGTTTATAGTATACTCATCATGAACATTCAGGAGGTATTCTCCTTGGATTCTCTAGTTAGAAGATACATTTCTTAGACTGAAAATCTAAAAGGCCCTTGTGGGGATTCCTTGATTTGGAAGTAGCCTCTAGTTCTGTATTGGTGGTTGTTCAGTTGCCAAGTCTGACTCTGCGACCCCGTGGACTGCAACACACCAGGCTTCCCTGTCCTTCACCGTCTTTCAGTTTGCTCAGACTCATGCCCTTTGAGTCGATGATGCCGTCCAACCATCTCATCTTCTGTTGCGCCCCTTCTCCTGCCCTTATTCTTTCCCAGCCTCAGGGTCTTTTCCAGTGAGTCAGCTCTTCCAATCAGGTGGCCAAAGTATTGGAGCTTCAGCTTTAGCATAAGTCCTTCCAATGAATATTCAGGGTTGATTTCCTTTAGGATTGACTGGTTTGATCTTCTTGCTAGTTCTATATAATGATAAAGAGCCCTGTGAAAACCCTGGACTTTTGCTGCCTTAGGGAAGATTTCATAAGAAACTCTTCTTGTCTAGAAAATAAATTAATTGACCTCTGAAGCCCCTTTCAGCTCTAATTCTTTTCATGATACTGTTTAATTTGTTAGGGTTTTATTCATTGGATTGATTATAAGGCTCAACTGAGCAGTAATATGGGGTTTAAGATAGAATTTCTTAGTTTTTATGTTTCTTGAAAAAACGTGCTCATTTTTTTTGGAGACTTACTGGTTGGAAGGGTTTCATTAGTACTTGTCATTATATACTATTTCAGTGGGAAATCTGTTTATCAAAAATTAACTTTTCCTGTTTGAATCATCCTTGTTATAGGATTGGATGGAGCGCTGGGTTGATGATGCATTTTGGAGCTTCCTTTTCTCACTAATTCTTATTGTAATAATGTTTTTGTGGAGACCATCAGCAAATAATCAGAGGTACCTTACATAGTTGGGCAAGGATTTTGTTCATCTTCTGCTACAATGTTAGAAAAGCATTACAGAAACCAGAGAAGTAGTCGTTGCTGTTAAGAGGTATACAGTCAAGTGGGGAGACAAACATAACAAAAGGAAGGCAGTGAAGAGAGAGAGATAAGGGGGAAGACAGGGGTCTCCCTGCTGGAAGAGGGAAGAGGGGGCGCTGGAATGACTGGTTCAGGTGTAAACTGAACATTGAATAGGTTTAAACACTAGTAAAACTACTCCTTGTTTTTTATTTAGATATGCCTTCATGCCTTTAATAGATGATTCTGATGATGAAATTGAAGAATTCATGGTAACGTCTGAAAATTTAAGTGAGTGATATGTTTTCTTACTAAATAACCATTGTATCAATTGTAACAAAGAAATACTGTGTCTCTATTTGTGATGCAAGGTCAGCAACACTTTTTTTCCTGTAAAACATTTTTAAGACTGTATCGGAGGAAAGCTCTGTTACAGTAGACAGTCACAAGAAGGAAAGTCAGTAATGAAATTTTCCAGATTGTTCCTGTAGTTGGAGCTTTTGTTTGCTCTTCATGTGAAAGTATTGAAGTCAGTACACTTGTTTTCCACAAGACTGATTTGGCATATATTGTACTTAGCTCCCAAATAATACTGATCTTCTTAATGATTGCTAAATTTCTCACAGCAGAGATCTTAAAATTCAGTGTGTTGGTTTTGGCTCCAAAAATGATGGAATGAATTGTATTGGACAATCTTCCTGCTGATAGCTAGAATAAACTCTGGACAGAATTTTTTTTAATTAATTGTTTAAAGGCACTGGAGAGCAATGAAAGGCAGGCAGAAACTGGAGGAACTTTCATGTTGAAAGAAAAGAGCCGCACTTAATAAGTTCCACGTTTATAGAGCTTTAGTCCAGAGTGTCTGCCCAGTCAATGAGACAGGCTAGAGCTCAAGCAGATAGGCGTGATCTCAGTGATGCAAGGAATTGGAGAGTAAAGCTTGAGGCTGTAAGAATGCCTGGAAATTGAGGGGAGAAATCCAGAAAAGAGAGCCACGAAGGAAGAAATTCCACAGTCTTTAAAAAGTCTCTCTAATCTTGTCTGATGCCTGAAAGGGGCATTTTGAGACTCCAAAAGGCCAGGGGGGAAACAATAGCTGTTTGGCTAAGAAGCAGAACAGAAATTTCAGCACATGCCCACTGCAGAGTTTGAAATTCAAATCTCAACAAGTTAAAAGTGCTTGGGTAAATCCCTTGGGTTTTCCATTAAAACCCCAAAAGGACTACTCCTTAGAAATAAAGACCACAGTCTGGGACCACTGAAATTTACCCTAGTACTAGAGCTAAACTGAAATAAATCCTAATAAAATCTGAAAGCATGTCCCCCAAAGATTAAAGTGATTGAGCCATAATCTGAATGCCTTCTGGAACAAAACACTTCTCAGAGATAAGGGAATCCAGAATCTACAAGATACCATTCTCAATGTCCCATATACAATGATAGATTACTAGTCAGGGAATGAAACTGGAAACTGTGACCCATAGTTAAGGAAAAAATCAGTCAATAGTTATCTAGAAATGGCCCAGATGGTACAATTAACAAGAAAGATTTCAAAAATAATTGTTATAAATATGTTAAAGAATCTATGGTACTTTCAAACTGTGATGCTGGAGAAGACTATTGAGAGTTCCTTGGATAGCAAAGAGATCAAACCAGTCCCTCCTAAAGGAAATCAACTCTGACTATTCATTGGAAGGACTAATGCTGAAGCTGAAGGTCCAGTACTTTGGCCACCTGATGCAAAGAACTGACTCATTGGAAAAGACCCTGATGCTGGGAAAGATTGAGGACAAGAGGAGAAGGGGGCGACAGAAGATTAGATGGTTGGATGGCATCACTGTCTCAATAGATGGGAGTTAGAGAAAACTCTGGGAGATGGTGAAGGATAGGGAAGCCTGGTGTGCTACAGTCCATAGGGTTGCAAAGAGTCGGCTACAACCTAGTGACTGAACAACAACAACAAAGAACCTATAGGAATAGATTGGTGAAGGCAAGAGGAATTTCAGGAGAGACATGGAAACTAAAAAAAAGAAGAAGACCCAAATAAAAATACTAAATAAAGAATATCGGAAAGAAGGTGGAAGTGAAGTCACTCAGTCGTGTCCAACTCTGTGACCCTGTGGACTGTAGCCCACCAGGCTCCGCCATCCATGGGATTCTCCAGGCAAGAATACTGGAGTGGGGTGCCATTTCCTTCTCCAGGGGATCTTCCCGACCCAGGGATTGAGCCCAGGTCTCCTGCATTGCAGGCAGGTGCTTTACCCTCTGAGCCACCAGGGAAGCAGAACATCTGAAGTAAATCCATAAAACAGGATTAACAGTAGACAAGTAAATTGGATACAATCAAGTAATAGTGAGCATCTGTAGACAAAGGAAGAGAAATTTTTCAAACTGAAAACCAGAGACAAGAGGCTAGAAACAAAATGAACTAACTTCTGTGACCAGAAAGACAGTATGAAGCAGTCTGCTGCTGCTAAGTCATGTCAGTTGTGTCCAACTCTGTGCGACCCCTTAGGCGGCAGCCCACCGGGCTCCTGTCCCTGGGATCCTCCAGGCAAGAACACTGGAGTGGGTTGCCATTTCTTTCTCCAGTGCATGAAAGTGAAAAGGGAAAGTGAAGTTGCTCAGTCATGGCTGACTCTTCGGGACCCCATGGACTGCAGCCTTCCAGGCTCCTCCGTCCATAGGATTTCCCAGACAACAGTACTGGAGTGGGTTGCCATTGCCTTCTCCGATTAAGCAGTCTAACTGGTACATAATTGAGCTCTAAAAGAGGAGAGAATGAGGCATAAAGAATATTTGAAAAAATATTGGCCAGAAGATTTCCAAAATTGATCAAGAAACAAAAATGACACTGACTGAAGGAAAAGCACTGAAAGTAGTACATACATGGAGAAATATAAAAAGTCACTATTAAAAAAAGAAGCTTTTAAAAGTCAACTAACTTTTTGTAGCAAAAATAATAACATGAGATTTATAACATATGTAGACATGAAGTAAAAAAAATCAATATTGTGTTATAGTTCTTAATAAAGTAGTAAAGCAAATTGCAGTTTGAATAGTAAAGCAAAATAGACTTCAGTAACCTATTTTGATAATTAAAATAAATGCAAGTGGGCTAAATACTCAATAGGAAGAGATTGTCAGATTGTTAAGAAAAATATATGAAACTCAGCTGTGTGATGTTTACAAGAGACACCTCAAAAATGTCACAGAAAGGTTGAAAGTATGGAAAAAGGTAAACCGTGTAAACACTAAGCATCAGAAAGCTAGTGTGGCTGTGTAGTGCCACTTCCTAATGATAAAAGGATGAGTCTATCAAGGAGACATAGTAGTCCTAAATGTGTATATATCTAAGGACAATTCTGTCAAAGTTTGACTCATGAATTTTGAAGCTGTAAAGAAAGATACAAATAAGTTGATATTTTAACACTTTCTCTTCAGTGATTAATAAGACATGAAGACATATGTGTAACAATGTACAAGAACTGAGTAAGGCCATTGACCTTATTGATTTGATTGATATTTATTGAACATTACATTTAGCAACTGAACAATAAGTGTTCAAGTCTCCCTTACGTAAAATAACCCATGTGAGTGGCCATTAAAAATGTCTCCATGTATTTCAGTAGTTGCAATCACAGAGTATGTTTATGGTCACAGTGGTTAAATTAGATACATAACAGTATATCTACAAAATAATCAAATGTTTAGAAATTAAATAATACATTTCTAAGTAACTCATGGATCGAAGGAATGTTAAAAGTATTTCATAATAAAATGATAATAAAAACAAAACATCACATTTTATAGGATGCAACTAAACCAATTCTTTGAAAATTAATAGCTGTCAGTGTCTATATTACCAAGAAAAAAAAGACATAAAATCAGTGATGATACGTTTCCATCTTGAGAAGCTAGTAAAACAGTGGCAAATTAAACTGGAGTAGTTAGAAGGAAGGAAATAATAAAGTTAACTGTCTGCCTCAGTGAAATAGAAAACAGAGAGAAAGAGAGAAAATCAGCAAAGCCAAATGTAGTTTCTTTTAGAAAAGATTACTAAAAATGGATTAGCCTCTAGGTAATCTAAACCAGAAATAGAGACAAACAATATAGCAAGACAAATTTCCAACACTGGAAAAATAGATAAGACATTATTATAGTAAGAAAGTAGGTAAGGGATATTATGAAGAAATTGGGCATTTGGATAAAATGGACAAATTCCTTGAAAAATACACTTAAGAAACTACCCTAATCTAACCCTGTGCCACTAAATTGAAATAGCCCTATATCTCTTAAGGAAATTGGATTGAAGTTTAAAATCTTCCCATAAAGCACCAGACCCGAATGGCTTAACTAACCTTCAGATACTTAAGGAAGAAACATTCTAATCTTACACAAATTCTTCAGAACATAGAGATGGTAAGAATACTTCCTAAAAGGCCAGCACAACTCAAATGCCAAAATCTAACAAAGACAGAAAAAGTTACAGACCAATATCAGTTATGAGTAGAGACATAATATTTCCTTAAAAACATGAGTAAATAAAGTCTAGCACAGTATTGAAAGGTCATTATTGTCAAGTGGACTTTACTCCAGAGTTGCAAGCCTGTTTTAACATTTGGAAATCAATCAATGTAATTCAACTAAAAAATAAGGAAGATGACATAATCTCAGTAGGTACAGAAAGACATATCACAGAGTTCAGTACCTACTCATTTTATTTTTATATAAAAGCAATCCACTTAACAAACAAATTACAGAATAGTGTGAAAAAACTCCACACCTGAAATTATACTTAGTGGTGAAATGGTGAATTTTCTCCCAAGACTGGAAACCAGGTACAGAGATAACTGCTTACCACTGTGACTCAACTTCAGAACAGGAGGTCAGGAAAGGCAAAGCCCACAGGCCAGCCCGAAGAATACTAAAGGCATAAAGCTTGGAAAGAAGGAAATCTGTTTGTATTGGTAGACAGCAGGGTTATGTATGTAGAAAATCCTAAGAAATCTATAGGAAAAAAAACACAATAGAACTAATAACTGAATAAAACAGTATCATAAGATTTATGTCCAGTACACAGAAATCAGTTGTTTTTTTTACATACCAGCTGGAAATGACTGTTAAATGAAATTTAAAATATGATTTACAACAGTTTCAAAAATAAAATATTTAAGAATAAATTTAGTGGAAAAAATGGGCAAAACCGCACTGAAGAATAAAAACAGCGCCGAGAGAAATTAAAGAATAGGTGAGTGCAGAGCTTTAACATGTTTATGGATTGTAGCTCAATAGTATTAGCCCATCACTTCCCTAACTGATACGTGAAATAGATTCAGTACAATCCCGATTGTAAGTCTAGCTGACTTTAAAAAAATGGTTAAGCAGATTTAAAATATGTTTTTGTTGTTGTATCTAACTCTATGGTCTGTAGCCTGCCAGGCTCCTCTGTTCATGGAATTTCCCTGGCAAGAATACTGGGGTAGCTTGCCGTTTTCTTCTCCAGGGAATCTTCCCGACCCAGGGATTGAACCTGTGTATCCTGCATTGCAGCTGGATTCTTTACCACTGAGCCAACCACGGAAGCCTCTAAAATATATATGGAAATACAAAAGATCTGGAAGAGCCTAACCGTGTTCACAGTTACAGCGTAGATCTTGAAGCATTATGCTAAGTGCAAGAAACAAATTATGAAAGATTGTATGTTATATGATGCTATTTACTTGAAAAGTCCAGAATAGGTCAATCCATGGAGATAGGAAATAGATTAGTGTCTGCTAGGGGCTTGGTTGGAGAAGGCAGTGGCACCCCACTCCAGTACCCTTGCCTGGAAAATCCCATGGACGGAGGAGCCTGGAGGATCGGACATGACTGAGCAACTTCACTTTCACTTTTCACTTTCATGCATTGGAGAAGGAAATGGCAACCCACTCCAGTGTTCTTGCCTGGAGAATCCCGGGGACGGGGGAGCCTGGTGGGCTGCCGTCTGTGGGGTCGCACAGAGTCGGACACGCCTGAAGCGACTCAGCAGCAGCAGCAGCAGGGCCTGGTGGAAGGAGTGAATTGAGAGTGACTGCTAATGGGTATGGGAGGTGGTGATGAAAGCTTCTGAAATTAATAGTGGTGATGATTGCATAATTCCATGACTGTCCTGAAATCCACAGATGTGTACCCTTCAGAATGGTGCATTTATGCTGTGGGAATTACATCTAAATAAAATGAAATTAATGGACTTACTCTGATTTCAAGACAAAAATTTCAAATTATACTAATCAAGACAGTGTGATATTGGCAGAAGGACAGAGATGTATCGGGGTATCGAAATAGAGTCCAAGAGATAGATTAATAAATTAGGAGATTAAATGTCAGAAGACTTAAACAGAAGACTCCAGAAATACAGCAACACATATTGCTCAGTGGGTTTTGTTGTTGCTTCAGATTATTTTACCAATGCAATAACACTTTGAAGAATGTATTTGTCAGTCAGCTCAGTCATGTCCAACTCTTTGTGACCCCATGGACTATAGCACGCCAGGCCTCCCTGTCCTCACCAATTCCCAGAGTCCACCCAAACCCACGTCCATTGAGTGGGTGATGCCATCCAACCATCTCATCCTATGTCGTCCCTTCTCCTCCTGCCCTCAATCTTTCCCAGCATCAGGGTCTTTTCAAACGAGTCAGCTCTTCGCATCAGGTGGCCAAAGTATTGGAGTTTCAGCTCCAACATCAGTCCTTCCAATGAACACCCCAGGACTGATTTCCTTTAGGATGGACTGGTTGGATCTCCTTGCAGTCCAAGGGACTCTCAAGAGTCTTCTCCAACACCACAGTTCAAAAGCATCAATTCTTCGGCGCTCAGCTTTCTTTATAGTCCAACTCTCACATCCATACGTGACTATTGGAAAAACCATAGCCTTGACTAGACAGACCTTTGTTGGCAAAGTAATGTCTCTGCTTTTTAATATGCTGCCTAGGTTGGTCATAACTTTTCTTCCAAGGAACAAGTATCTTTTAATTTCATGGCTGCAGTGATTTTGGAGCCCAAAAAATAAAGTTCGTCTCTGTTTCCTCTGTTTCCCCATCTATTTGCCATAAAGTGATGGGACCGATGCCATGATCTTCGTTTTCTGAATGTTGAGCTTTAAGCCAACTTTTTCACTGTCCTCTTTCACTTTCATCAAGAGGCTCTTTAGTTCTTCCTCACTTTCTGCCATAAGGGTGGTGTCATCTGCATATCTGAGGTTATTGATATTTCTCCCGGTAATCTTGATTCCAGCTTTGCTTCTTCCAGCCCAGCATTTCTCATGATGTACTCTGCATAGAAGTTAAATAAGCAGGGTGACAATATACAGCCTTTATACAGACAATACATACTCTTTTCCTGATTTGGAACCAGTTTGTTGTCTTTTACTAGTGCCAAATTAATTCCAATATAATAGGTTTTTGAAATTAGAAGTCTCTTTACAGAGTTATTAAATGTGAGGCTACAAAGGAAAATGTTATTATTTTATAATTTTATGTATTTCTATAATGTTTCTCATTACAGCTGAAGGAATAAAATTAAGAGCCTCAAAAACAGTTTCCAATGGAACAGCTAAACCTGCTACTTCTGATAATTTTGTGAGTACAGTATATATGTAATAGTCTTTAATACTTTAGAAATCTGTATGAATGTCACATTCATCGACCTTCCAGGGAACGTTTTTCACTAGGTTTTTTGTATGAAAGTAAATGTTACCAAGTAGTGGTAGTAGTTAAGTCTGACAGCTAACTGCTGTAAACCCTCACTTTTCTGTACATAATTCTGTTTATTTGCTTTTGACTGTACTGGGTCTTGGTTGCTGCTCAGACTTTTCTCTAACTGCAGTGAGTGGTCTCTCTGGTGGCGGTGCCCAGGCTTCTCTTGTTGCAGAGCACGGCCTCTAGGCACGTGGCTTCAGTAGTTGGGGCTCCGGGCCTCCAGAGGTCAGGCTTAATAGTTGTGGTACACGGGCTTAGTTGCTCCATGACATGTGGGATCTTCCTGGATCTCCTGCACTGGCAGGTGGACTCTTTACCTCTGAGCCACCAGGGAAGCCCCTTGCTTTTCACGTGCTGTCTTTGGACCAGAATTTCAGGCGTGTACCAGACCTACTGAATTTAAATCTGCTTTTTAGCAGGATTCCATTGATGAGTCACATGCATATTAAATCTTGAGATGCTTTGTTATAGTAAAAGTTTGTGTTAATTTTTCAGCATTTTTAAGTGATCTTTGAAGCCATTTCAGATGATGTTTATCTGTTGGGGAAGGACTGTTAAACCACATAAGCTCGAATAAAATGGTAAAATGTAGGGTAGAAATGAGTTTTAAAATGTTTTATGCATAAAGTGGTAGTTACGAAAGTAATTAAACAAAATGGAAATGCCTATCATACAGTTTCATATTTGGCTTTCTTACCTCTGTTGTGGTTAATAAGGTGTAAAAATTTATGTACACACCTAAATTCTGACAAGACGGATGGTGTATGCAAGTTTCATTTGTTGGATTTGGTAACTTCGCTAATTATTACTTTTGGTAGTTAGTAATTCTTTAAAGTATGTTGTTTGAATAGTTTCATGGTAATTTAACTAAGCTTTTAAAAGTGCAAGAGTTTTGGGACTTCCCTGACGATCCAGTGGCTGACTCTGTGCCTCCACTGTAGGGGCACAGGTTCTGTCCCTGGTCAGGGAACTAAGATCCCACTTGCTGCATGGTCAAACAAGTGAAAATAAAGTACAACAGTTTTATTTATCTGCCTTTAGAACTATTAAACCTTCAGCTTGCTAAGAAAATTTCCTCTTATTTTAGGGATTTGTCTCAGTTTATTTTAGAGCTCAATTTTTGCATGTATAGCAAGGGAGAATGCTTTCATTTCTCGAAATTATGTAGCCAGCTCTTGATCAGAAGTTTGGAACCTTGTCTTTTCTTGATCGACTTATTTCTCCCTGAGATTCACTCGGAGAATTGGGTTACTATTAGTACTGGCTCAGTTGATTTTCTCTCTCTCTAGGTAAGCAAGATATCTTTAATGCTAAAACCAGAGGATTCCATATAGCCAATTTGTCTTATTTTACATTGTAAACCAAAATATTCAGTATACCTTTTATTTTTCTTAGTCTCAGTAAAATGACTATAAGCACATTTTCTGTAGAAAAAAAAAATGTAGGTGCCCTACGTGAAAGTGCCCGTCACTCAGTCGTGTCCGACTCTGCAGCCCCATGGACTGTAGCCCACCAGGCTCCTCTGTCCGTGGAATTTTCCAGGCAAGAATACTGGAGTGGGCAACCATTCCTTTCGCCAGGGGATCTTCCAGAGTCAGGGATCGAACCTGGGTCTCCAGCATTGGGGGCAGATTCTTTACCATCTGAGCCCCCAGGGAAGCCCCCAAACTGACTTGCTTTGCTTTGCTTTTCTCCTGTAGAAAAATGAGCATTAAACACAAACAGTTGGAATAAATAGGATTTTATAAAGTTAGAGTATCTCTACCATCATCTTTTTCTTTTGAAAAATTATAAACTCATGTTATGAAATCAGCACATCAGCCATGACGAATGCTGGAAGCAAAACAATGAACACAAATCAGCGTCCATGCTGTGGCTCACCTTACAAATCAGTGCTCTTTATTTTCACTGTGGTTTTTCAAGACAAAAAAATAGTACCTTTGCATCTAACTAAAGCCAGAGAAGTACAAAAATCCAAAGTCCAAATGTTTGACTATTTAAGAAAATCCTGGCATAGTTTCCGTGTGGCATGAATGAAGTTCTCAGGCTATGTAGAAATTAAAAGAAGGTCATGCATTTAAATGTAAATACTTAATTATATATATATGTTCTATTTTAGAATTCTGCTTCCAGGTGTTACTAAGCAAACGCTAATACATAAATGTTTATTTCTACAGGGTGAAGATTTGAAGTGGGTGGAGGAAAATATTCCTTCTTCATTCACAGATGTGTAAATATTGTCTGTTAAAGTTTGAATCTAACATTTAGGCTGTAGTATAAAGGGATAATTTTCATACTTTTTAATGTGCCTTTTAAGCCTCTCTCCTCTGTATGTCTCTGTGGGCCCCCATCACTAGTGGTGGACAGATTAATTTCATGCTGAAATGCAAAGAAAACATAGCCCTGCCTTGGCCTATCTTTCTCCTGCCTTTTCAGTGCACAGCAGCTATCTTAATACTCCTGCCCTGTCAACCAGCTCCTTTTTTTATATAAGTTTATCAGGGCCAGAGTCATTTTGTTTTCACTTTATAATATGGAAAAGTTCAAACTTTTTTTATTTAAACACATGTAACCACAATAACATGTAGCGTGGGAATGCTTTTGGAGGAGAAACATGAGCTTAGGAAAACTAGAGTGCAGAGGAAGCCTCTTTGGGGACTTAGGGCTCTTTGGGTTCTTCTTTATCGGTGTCTATATCTAACCGCAGTCTCCGGGCCGCAGACTCGTGTCTGTATGTGACTGCAGTCCCTGGGTCACGGACTGGTATTGGCAGGAGGTGAGTGATGGGCAACTGTGAGAAGCTTTATCTATGTTTACAGCTGCTCCCCATCACTCACACTGCCTCCTGAGCTCCGCCTCCTATCAGATCAGCTGCGGCATCGTAAATATAATATGCTTGAATCATCCCAAAACCATCCCCACCCCACCCAGTCCCCACCCCAGTCCATGGAAAAATTGTCTTCCCCAAAACTGGTCACTGGGACCAAAAAGATTGGGGGCCGCTGCTGTGTGACACATGGATTCCAGGTAGCTGTTTCCACAGCAGACAGCAGGGTGGCCAGAGAGGATGTTCCCACATACTGTTTGCTCCTTTCCCTGCTCCCGTTTACTTCCTATTTAGACCTTTTCTGTCTAAGTTTAGCTCAGTGCTACCCAAAATGCATGTGCTGTTTACATCGCAAGTTTAGAAACTGGGCTTCACATCCAGGTGTATGTGAGGTCCTTTTATATGCTTCTGTAGAAACAGAACAAGCGTTTTGCAAGTCATAGGACAGTTGAAACAGATCGTGAGTAACCCACATGACCTAGTGTGTTCTCTGCACTCACATGCTGTCTATCACGGCTTTTCTGTGTCTTTGATAAGTGAGAAAGGCCAGCTTAGCGCAATTCGCCTTCCGTCTCAGCGCGCTGATTCCATCTCACTGAGTTTTAGACAGTCCTTTCCCTCACAGCAGGAGCCGTTGCTAGTGTTTATCTCTAAATGAGGTGCCAAGCCCCCGGTGGGCTTTCTCCTTGGCCTCCAATGTTCTGGTTCATATTTCCCTAAGGTAGTCGCCTCCCCTGGGTTTTCCTTAACAGTGTTATTCTGAGCCACCTGAGCGCCTTCTCGCGCACATCTCTGAGGCCCCCACTTCACCTTCCTCCGTCTCCACCACGAGCCGCGCTGCCAGTAGCATCTTTTGGATCGTGCGTTGATGTGACTTTCTTGTTGAGACCTTGACACGTAGACCTTTCCTTTGGGCTCTCCCTCTCACTGGTCCATCGCACACCGAGGCTCTCCATTTGTCTTTTCTTTTTATCTGTGTTATTCTCTTTTCTGAACAAAGATGATGTTGTGTAATTTTTTCTGTTTCCAGTGCCCTTCACAGGTTTGTGTCCAGTCAAGAATAACAATGACATAGGAATTAAATACTTGACTCTATAAATAACCACCTTTTGTAATATGTTCACTCATCCACCTTTTAAAAAGATGTATAATTTTAATTATAATTGTATTTATTTAAAGTGTACATGGTGATTTGACGTACAGGTCCATAGTGAGAGGGTGACTACAGTCCAGCCTATTCATCCCTCTTTCATTCTTACAAAAGCAGATGACATGTGGGTTTTCAAATTAGATAGCACATCGCTAGTCAAGACATTTGTCCAGCTATTCAAAGTTAAAAATTACAGGGCCTTAAAAATAATATAATTGGTTGCCCAAGTGTATAGCTTAATATGTTTTTAATACAAGCACACTCATGTAGCCAGCACCCAGATAGCAGATCAAAAGCTGGAAGGTCACTAGCACCCTAAAAGCCATCTTGTTTTCCTCCCAAATCATGACCCCACTCTCCCAAAGCTGCTGCCCTACTGATGTCTGTAGCTGTAGATTACTAGTGTTGGTTTTTAAAACTTGATCCCTCAAACCGTCACACCTCCTTTTGGAGGGCTGTGCAGTATTCCAGTCCACCAGTCTGCAGCACGTGGAGAGCAGTGCTGTGTGTCTGTTGGTGACACTAGTGCTCATTTCTGTCAACTGTGTCTTCCAGGAATGAGAATTGGTAGATCATGAGATATACTTATTCAGCTTCTGTAGATTCGCTGGCCTTTTAATAACTTGTCGACTCTTTTTTCTCTTATTTCAGAGCTCTTCCAGTGTTAGTGGATTCAGATGAGGTAAAATATTTTTGCTTCTGTCTCGGAGCTATTATGTTCATAAAGTAGAAATGAATCTCAGAAATTCTGAAAGTTACTTTTTTATATGATTACAAATTGAGCAGATCTAAAGACTCTGCATTGAGTTATGGGTAAAGTTTTGAGGAAGTGGATCCTCGTTTAAAACAGGAGCAAGATACTAACGTAATAATAATATTAATATATAATAAATGCTTACTGGTATAAGAGGAGGGAAGAATTATTCTATTAAGTTTTGAGTCTAAATTTTTAACATCTTAAGATGTAAGAGTTTAGAAGACTTCAAGATGGCAGTTTGTCCGTATTGATCCCTTACAGATATTTTCCTGCAGTAAACAGACTTTCTAACTGATTCACATTTACAGAGTAGGAAATGGGAGCAGACGATGTGGGTTTAGGGAGGTTTTGCGGGGGGATTAGTTGTGGGTCACCTGGATACTCCAGTACTTAGTCACACAGCGCATTCCCACTGGCACTGTCTGTGGTGGTGTGTGCGTTTCCTTACTCTCTCCACATAGCCCACCTTCTCCTCCTCCCACCCCGCCCACCCCTGTGTCCATAAGTCTGTTCTCTGTCTCTGGGGATTTGACCATAGTAGGGTGGGAACTCTAGGAAGGCTGCTGTATGCACACACCTTGCTACAAAACCATTGCCCTCGACCTGTTTGCAGGGTCGAGTAGCAGTAAAGATGCAGACGTAGAAGACAGACTTGTGGACACAGCGGGGAGAGGAGAGGGCGAGAGGGATTGAGAGAGCAGCAGGGAGACGGACATCACCGTATGCAAAATAGATAGCCAGTGGGAGCTCCCTGTACAGACACCCCAGAGTGGGGGATGGAGCGGGGGCGTGGGAGGGAGGGGACATGTATATACCTGTGGTTGGTTTGTGTTGATGTATGGCAGAAACCAACACGACATTGTAAAGCAACTATCTTCCAAGAAAGTCAATAATTACGCCCCCCGCCGCAAAAAACCTTTGGACTCCAGGATGTGTATACCATGGAATTACTCTTAAAGGGGCATTTATAGGATTCATTTGATAAATTATTGATTTCTAATTTAAAAAATACTTAAACAGGTTAAGTCAGACAAATACCTGGATGATTATATTCCATAAGTAGAAGTCTGGACTATATGGTTTTTATTTTTTGTATCTAATATTTCTGTGTATATTGTGGCATGGAAGGCACAAAATTGTGGCTGCTTTATAGACACTGTATAGAGAATTGTGTTAGGTCTTGGAAGAAGCATCAACATTTTAACGAATATCTCCCCCCCCCCTTTTTTTTAAAGGAAATTATGACCAGATCTGAAATGGCAGAAAAAATGTTCTCTTCCGAAAAAATAATGTGATGGAACCCAATAATGATGAAGGACTCCCTCAAGACTAAAAGAGAACTTCGTTTCGATAAAGCGCGACAAGTTTTTATTGCGTCATCTTGGAAATCTATGTGTGAAAATTAAGAATTCAGATGGTAGGAGGTTTCTGTAACCCTTTTTAAACTGACCCCTGAGTGCCAGTTTCATGTCCATTACATTGCCTGCTTGGCAATGATCTGAGAGAGTATTATAATAGAGATAGGTTCCCAGCTACGCTTAGCTGACGGGTGGCAGACATGTGGATTTGGGCATGTGGGTTCTCTCTCTTTTTTTTTCCCTTTCTGAAAAATACGAAAATTTTTTTTAAATATGGCAATTTAAAATACCTTACTTACATCAACGTTCCTATTGCTCTTCAAAACAGTGATATGATTCTTCTGAGATATGGTTAAAGCAGTGTCTCCATCTGTTGGGTTTATAGTTATACATTGCAATAATAACTCTCTTTGACTTTCATGCTGAAGTGATTTGGTAATACTGAGTTGCCAGAAAGTTCATTTGTTCCGTGAGAGGTTACAGGAAAACCTGAACGAACTTTTTGGCCAACCCAGTGAGTAAAACTCGATAAATGTTGGAACATAAGGGTGTATATATGGGTAGTCTTGCTCTGGGTGTGCATGTGTGTGTGTGCACAGGTCTGTGCAAAGGCCTTGTGTGCAGCTCACACCATGCACATCGAATTGTTGATCTCTGAGCTCAGGGGAACACAGTTCATGGAGAGAGAGGTCCCTTCTGAAAACCTGCTGCGCTTGTCCCCTCCCTTAGGCCGGGTGTATACGTGCTGCTGCTGAATGTGCCTGGGACAGGTGGGGTTACCTGGCCACATGGTTCCACCAGAGAGCACTTCTTCCCTAGCAAGCTGGGAGGCTCATTACCAGTGAGCTTTGAGGAAACTAGAACCTTCTATATCATCCTAGCATATTTGATTTTGTAATAATACATGTATTTAACTGCATAGTAAGTATATCACTATTAATCTTCTAATTAATTTTTTAACCTTAAACCATGTTTTATACATTATTTTGTTATATATGTAATGTGTGATTCGAAAATTTAAAAAAGTTTTTTTTTTAATGCAGAGCATGCTAAACTTGAAAAACCATTGGATACAGTTTGACGGAAATGGTAGCTGTTTAGCTGCTTTCCTGACCAAAGATATAAGGCTGATGGATGTTTAGAATAGGAATTAAAGTTAGAATCTTCTGTGTCTTTCTTTGAAGGAGTTCTAACCTTTGGAGTTAAGGATGACTTCAGTTTTTGATGAAGAAGTATCAGGGTCTTAACCAGTACAAACACTTGAATTATAACCTTCCTTTTTTTTTCTTTTCCATAGTGAAGCCACAGAGTGAAGTGGTTTCTTTGAAAAGGCTACCTTTTGAATTGGTTTCTCGTTTGCTCATTTCATAGGGGTTAGTTAAAAAATAAAAAGATTTCTAGTAGTAATGACTGTTGAAAGATACTTTCAGCTGTATCTTCAGTAGTGACTATTGGACCCTGTTGTGCTGAGAAAGGCGTGGCTTTCCTGATGCTTTTGCTTTGGGACATCCTTCCCAAGAAAAGAATGCCTAACAGTGTGGGTTCCCTTTCTTATTTCCGTTTCTGCCAAAGCAGTGGACTCCACCTGAGGTGTTTCCCAGCGTTTATGTCCATTTTGACTGTGGTGTATATTTGGCCCTCAGTTGTTTCAGAGCTGAAGGTGACCATTTCCATCTTGTTCCTAACATTTGTATCTGGTACCACTCCCCAGATTTTGAAGCAGATTGATCCCCAACTCATATGGCTCCAGTTGAATTTTGAAATGCAGAATCCTGGGCTTCCAGCCGCAGAGGTAGTGGAGTATGAGTAGGGAGTCAGTGGGAAGTGTGCAGTGATAAGGGTTAACACCTCTGACGTAACCTTGATAGTGTTGATGAAAACACTTCTTTCTGCAGCTGACAAGACAAATAATGCTGTGCCTGCATAGCTCAGCTACGTACCAAAATGCAGACTTTTCTCATCATCACAGAAAGCAGTATTTTCTCCTGATAACCTCATCAGAAATGTTTTCCAAAGGACATATACTGTGTCTGTCATCCTCGGTGGTCAGTGTTGTCTACTGAAGACTCAGCCTGAATCAGTTATTCCTATAGAGGGCCTTCTTGGCCCCCTCGTGTGCCCAGGACGGGGAGCCCCAGAACTGTAGCCTTAGTTCTTATGAAGGACCCCCAGGGAGAAGTCACACTCAGGAACACCATCACAGCTCATCACCATTGCTTCTGCACAAAGACTCCGGAAACTGGTGGTCGGGGTCTTTGAGGCTGCCACACCAATTTATTCTTAGGATGCCATCAGAATGGGTCTCCTTATGAATGCAGAGATCTGAGGGTAAGAGTCCAGTTCTCTTTGTTTCTAGGCAAAATGCCGAAGTGTGCTTACTGTGCCATTTGTGTGAGGCTTCTGTGATGTATGACGTTGGCTTAAAAGGGAACGTTCACGTGTTAAGTTAGAGGAATATTAGTATCTGCTTTAAAGGAAAGTTCATTTCAAACATAAGGAAAAATAGATGAATGTGTGGATTTTTTGAGCCCAAGAGATAAGATGTTCCTGTATTTTTCTTGTGAAGAAGATATTTAAAATCTTTCATATATCCTATAGAGAGTTCTAGACTTCCCCACTCTAACACAGTATATTTGCACTACTATAATGTGAAGGCTAAGGATATAAAAGATGTACATGTGATTGATTTTTATATCTTTTTTAAAGGGTTTGAGTCTGCTGCACTAAACTATACATAACTGGTTTATGAGACATGTTATACTAGCTTTATAAGCCCCTCGTGTTGGAACTTGTGTCTCGGTATCTACCAACAACACGCGATAAGCAGTGCAAAGCACCACGCCTTAAAGAAAGAAGTCTAATGTGTTGGTTAAAGCACCAAAGAGTGTATTTAAGTGACAAAAGGAGATTTAAGGACATGGATATTATAACAGGAGCTCAAGAAGAAACTTCTGTAGAACTAGGAAAACATGTATTTGGGAAGAAAATTTAGGGGCTAAAGTTGTATATTTTTTATTTAAGAAGTTAAATTATTGTATAATTTGGAAGACGTTGCTTTGAATGTAGCACAAAACTATTTCAAAGATTTTTATTTGAAAAAAACGGATGTATTTTTGTGCCTTAATATTTGTTCTGACTTAATAAAATGCTTTCTTGAGACTTCTGGATGGTTGATTCTTGGTAATATCTATGAGTACTAAAATTATTAAAATCTACAGGAAATGTAGACTCTGATAGATAGTAGGACATTAACTTCTTGAAAGAGGAGGACAGTAAACATGGACAATGTTCAACCTCAGTAGTGACAAACGTGAAATGAAAGGAGAAACTTTTAAAAGCTCAAATCGAAGTATTTGTAACAATTGTTTTGCTTTCAGTGTCTAAGGAAATGAGCACATCAATAGTGCCAGGCTTCTCTGTTCATGGGATTTCCCAGGCAAGAATACTGGCATGGGTAGTCATCCCCTTCTCCAAAAGATCTTCCTGACCCAGGGATCAAACCCATGTCTCCCGTCTCCTGCACTGCAGGCAGATTCTTTATGGGCTGAGCCACCAGGGAAGCCTGGCTTCTGCATAAAAGTGTTTAGTATAGCATTATTTAAAGTAGAGGAAAAAATAAGCAAACTAAACATCGCAGTAGAATGGTTAAGGAATTATAGTTTAACCAGCTACTCTGCAACCATTACATTATGAAGACTGTAACAACATAGAAATGTACTCACAAAAGAGATGGCACCTCCCTTATGGCAGTGGTTGAGAATCCGCCTGCCAATACAAGGGACATGAGTTTGACCCCTGGTCCAGGAAGACCCCACATGCCACGGAGCAACTAAGCCCATGCTCTGCAACTACTGAGCCCGGGAGCCGCGATGAGAGAAGCCAGCGCTGTGAGGAACCCAGGCACCACAGCTGGAGAGTGGTCCTTGCTCACCACAGCTGGAGAAAGCCCGCGCGCTGCAACGGAGACCCGGCACAGCCACAAAATTTTACAAATACGATATAAAGTTACATGTGAACTCATGTAAACACCAAGTAAAGACAGTGGCAACAAATCACAGGGGCACTTAGAGTATTTAGGTTCAGCTGCTGCTGCTGCTGCTAAGTTGCTTCAGTGTGACCCCATAGACGGCAGCCCACCAGGCTCCCCCATCCCTGGGATTCTCCAGGCAAGGACACTGGAGTGGGTTGCCATTGTCTTCTCCAATGCATGAAAGTGAAAAGTGAAAGTGAAGTTGCTCAGTAGTGTCTTCGCAACCCCATGGACTGCAGCCTACCAGGCTCCTCCGTCCATGGGATTTTCCAGGCAAGAGTACTGGAATGGGGTGCCATCGCCTTCTCCTAGGCTGTAAATAATTATTCAATTACATTTCAAGAGGCTAAGACAAAAAGTCTGTTTATCCTAACTCGTAGGATAGCTGCAGAGGTGAGCAGGGCAACCCTGCTCCACACGATCCCTCTGGGGCCCAAGGTGTATCTTCATACTGTGGGCCTGCCATCTGCATTCAGCCAGCAGGAGGGGAGGGTTGCTCCAGACGGGGCATTTTGTAGGGCAAAACCTGAAAGTGGTGCCCATCACTTAGCACATTTCATTAGCAAAACTCAAGTCACAGAGCCACACCAAACCGCCAGGTGGACTGGGAAGTGGCATGGGCAGAATGCCTGCCTGCTATCTTTTCTTTTTAATGATTGACTTATGTTTTGTCTGTGATGGGTCCCTGTTGCTGTGCGGCCTCTTCTCTAGTTGCAGTGAGTGGGGGCTGCTCTCCAGCCGCAGTGCTCGGCTTTCTCACTGTGGCGGCTTCTCTCGTGGGGCACAAGCTCCAGGGCACAGACTTCATAGCTGTGGCTCACGGGTTTAGTTGCTTCGAGGCGTGTGGGATCTTCCCGGATTAAGAATGAAACCTGTGTCTCTTCCATTGGCAGGCGGATTTTTTTTTCACTGAGCCACCTGGGAAGCCCTGGATCATCACATATATTTATCAAAATGTAAATAAACATTCCACCTTTTGTGACCCAAAATGAAGGAAGGGAGAGGGAGGAAAGAAAGTGCCTAGTGCCCAGGCCTTCCCAAGACAGCTAAGGTTAGTGTTAACGGTGATTGTTGTACACGTTACAGAGCTCAAACAGACTCCTCCATACAAAATACAAACACGTGCTAAGGTTTATTTACGTGTGTTGAAATGAAGTTACCCTGGGCTTCTCTGATGGCTCGTTGGTAAAGAATCCACCTGCCAGTGCGGCAGACCTGGGTTCAGTCCCTCGTACAGGAAGACCCGACATGCTGTGGAACAGCTAAGCCCCTGTGCCACCATACTGAACCTGTGCTCCAGAGCCCCCGGGCCACAACCACCAAACCCGGGAGCTGCAACTGCTGAAGCCCGCGCACCGAGAGCCTGCGCTTCACAACTACAGAGGCCGTGAGAAGCCCGCGCGCCGCAGCCAGAGAGAGAGTAGCCCCCCGCCTGCCGCCGTCAGAGAGAAGCCGGCACAGCAAGGGAGACCCAGCACAGTCAAAGACTTTAAAAGTTAAATGACATTACCCAAGGCACGTCCCATGCTCCTTCAATGATAGTGGATTGACAGCTAAATTCCTACTAACATAACCTGGTATGCTACTGAATTCAGATGTAAATAATTTTGACAACATTTCCTTTAAATCATTTTGGGAAAGCAATAAGCTGCCAGAGAAGCCTGGCGTGCTGCAGTCCATGGGGTTGCAAAGAGCTGGACATGACTCAGCAACTAAACAACAAAATAAGAAACTGCAATGCAAGCTTCTGTACACGAACACTTTTAACCCTACCCAGCAGATGGTGCCAAACTATGTCTCTGAAGAGGTCTCACCTCAACATTTTTGGTCTCTAATTCTTGCCTTTAAAAAATTTGTAAATTCACTTTTACTTACCAAATGCCAACTAAGAGGCAAAATTTTAGTTTTAAAAAATATACACTGAGTACCACCATCGCGGCAAAAAAAAGGGAGCCAAGGAACAAGCAAGCAAACCTTCCCCTAAAACACTAAAAACCCCTTCTCATTTTGGTACGTTTCTAGTCTCTTTCAGAATTAGAACTTGAAAGCTTGGAAGGGGCCTATGAGCATTTTACAGATGAGAAAATGAGGTACAATTGACTCCAGGTCCCTCTGGCCAGATTTTGCTTTTTCTTACCTCTGGATCCTCAGGGTCAGAGGGAGATAAATGCTACAGGAGGGTTGAACTGCACATCGAAACTCAAAATATACTTTCTATGATTTGTTTATCCCTTGCTTCCTCATTTTATATTACTGTATTACCTTTGACTCTGGCTTCCAAATTCTTATCTCAACATAAACAGTCATAATTCTGATTCTCTGCTTCTAAATTTCATAAGTGGAGGCATAGTAGAGTCCAGAAAAGACAGTGTCAATTTTATTTTGTTTTGGTTTTTTAAATTTAAATTTATTTTTAATTGGATATTTTATTTTTAACACTACTGAACATACTGATAAAATATTCAGTTCTTAAGTTTTTGTTTGCTTTTTTTAAAAAAGAAAAGTGGAGCGTGAAGAAGCTGGACTTTTCACTAAGAAATTGCTTTTTAAATAATGCATTTATGATTATAAAATGTATGTGTAGATTTCAAGTTCTGATAATGGGGAAGTACCTTCTTTTGACTGCCCAGACAACAACTCTAGATACAATTAAAATAACTGCGCTGAAGATACTAGAGAGAGAGGAACAGGGACTTACTGGAAATACTGTTCGGTACAGGGAGTTGCACTGGGCGCGTTTCCCGTTTTTACGGCGTTTACACTCAGAGCAGGCCACAGTGTGTCTCACGTGACGATTAAACCCAGTTATAAAACCTGAATTTTACTTGTTGAATTCAAAGATAGGAATTAGAAGAATCACAATAGCTAGAAAGGGAAAGGATTACTGAAAGAGAGAACCAAAGAAAGTAAGCACCGCATTCTGTGTGTGCTGTGCTGTCACTCAGTCGGGTCTGATTCTTTGCGACCTCAGGGACTGCAGCCTGTCAGGCTCCTCTGTCCACGGGGATTCTCCAGGCAATATATTGGAACGAGTTGCCATTTCCTTCTCCAGGGGATCTTTGCAACCCAGGGATCAAACCCAGGTCTCCTGCATTGCAGGCAGATTCTTTACGAACTGAGCCACCAGGGAAGCCCACATTCTGTGCATAAACTTCCCAAATCACTAGCTCGCCCTGAACTCTGTGTATGGTACAGACTCTAACGCTAAAGCACAGATGGCCAAGAGGCACACGAACGATGCTCAGGATCGCTGATCATCAGAGAAATACAAATCAAAACCACAATGAGATGTCACCTACACTTGTCAGAATGGTTATCATCAAGCATACCACAAATAAATATTGGCGAGCATTAGCACACTGTTGGCAGGGATGTAAATGGGTACAACCACTACAGAAAATGGTATGGAGGTTCCTCAAAAAGCTACAAATAGACCTGTCATCAGTCAGTCAGTTCAGTCACTTTGTCGTGTCCAACTCCTTGTGACCTCATGGACTGCAGCACGCCAGGCCTCCCTGTCCACCACCAACTCCCGGAGCTTGCTCAAACTCATGTCCATCGAGTTGGTGATGCCATCCAACCATCTCATCTTCCATCGTTCCCTTCTCCTCCTGCCTTCAATTTGTCATATGATCCAGCTATTCCACTCCTGGGTATATATGGGAAGAAAATGAAAACAATTTTTAAAGATACACTCCAGTGTTCATAGCAGCATCATTTAGAATAGCCAAGATGTGGAAGCAACCTCAGTGTCTACCAACAGGTGAATGGACAGAGATGTGGTACGTGTATACAATGGGGTATCACTCAGCCATAAAGAAGAATGAAATTCTGCCAATTTTGTATTGTAGTGTGTATCTCCATCTGGATTTATCTAATTTTTTTTCTCATGATTAGATTGAAGTTACACATTTTTGGCAAAAGAATGTCACAGAAGCCACACATGTTTGTGCCTCAGATCAGAGGGTACAGGATATTGCCTCATTGATCTACTGTAAATTTAAATTTTTCCCTTTCTAATATATATAGATACTTGGGGGAAGATACTTTGAGACTATGCAAAATTCCTGTTTCTGCTTACTTACTCACTGATTTCAGCATTCATTGGTGGATCATGCCTGCAACAGTTATTACTGTAGTGCTTGAATGGTGCCTTTTCTATTTTTCACACTTTTTTCCTATATTTACTGATTGTAATTTTTTTTATAAAGAAGAGTTGTTTCTCCTCCCTTTATTTTTATTCAGCTATATATTTAGATCCCCATGGACTCATAGATTTGGTTCCACTTCATGAAACAGAAACCCAAGTACCAGTGACTTAACCCAACAGGGGTTTAATGTTTCTTAGATAACAAGACATCCGTAAGAGGCCCAGTACTGTCATGTCTCAGAGAAATCATTAAGGAAGCAAGCTCCCTCTGCCTTTTTTTTTTTAAAGATTATTGAAGTATAGTTGATTTATAACGTTGTGTTTAATTTCTGCTGTATAACAATGTGACTCAGTTAAACATACATACTGAAGTGAAGTCGCTTAGTTGTGTCCGACTCTTTGCGACCCATGGACTATAGCCCACCAAGCTCCTCCATCCATGGGATTCTCCAGGCAAGAATACTGGAGTGGGTTGCCATTTCCTTCTCCAGGGGATCTTCCTGACCCAAGGATCAAACCCAGCTCTCCCACATTGCAGGCAGACGCTTTAACCTCTGCACCACCAGGAAAGCCCTATACATACACATATATATATACAAATGTATATATGCATTCTTTTTCGTATTCTTTTCCATTATCACAGGATATTGAATATAGTGCTCTGTGCTATACAGTAGGACATTGTCATTTATCCATTCTCTATGTAACACTTGCATCTGCTAATTCCAAACTCTCAATCCATCCCTCCCCTGCGCCCCTCCCCCCTTGGCAACCACAAGTCTGTTCTCTGTGTCTGTGAGTCTGTTTTGTAGACAAATTCATTTGCATCATATTTTAGACTCCGTATCTAAGTGATATCACATGGCATTTGTCTTTTGCTTTCTGACTTCGCTTAGTGTGATAACCTCTAGGTCCGTCCATGTTGCTGCATTGCTTCATTCTTTGTCACGACTGAGTAGTATTCCATTGCATATATGCACCACATCTTTTTCCATTCATCTGCTGCTGCTGCTGCTAAGTCGCTTCACTCGTGTCCAACTCTGTGCGACCCCATAGATGGCAGCCCACCAAGCTCTGCCGTCCCTGGGATTCTCCAGGCAAGAACACTGGAGTGGGTCCATTCATCTGTCAATGACATATAGGTTGTTTCCCTGACTTGCGAGTTGTGACTAGTGCTGCTGTGAACATATGCCTTCTCTCTTTCTAAACCTCCATCCTAAGCACTTGACTGTAATCCCATGGTCATGGAGTTGCTGCTGCAATTCCAAGCACTGGGTCCATGCTCCAAGCAAGAGGAAGAAGGACACACATCTTTAAGACTGTTTCTGTTTGTCAAGAAAGTGGCTTTCCTGGGAGCCTCATCTGCTCGGCTTTACTTACATCTCATTAGTCAAAACTGGGTCACACAGCCAAGGGAGTCTAAAGAGGTGGTGTTGGGGGTATTTTTACCTGGGTATATCACAGCCCTAGACAAAGACAGCATTGATTAGCAAGGGGAAAGATAAGAGTGTCCTCTTGGTGCCTCGCCCCGAGTGTGTGTGTGCACAAGCTTCATTGTGTGTCTGTTCACCTCATTTCCTGTTAGAGCTACAGTCTGGAGGGAAAAAATATTTTCAACTTATTGACAATGGTCACTCTATAAGCCAAAAGCCAAGAAATGGCTTGCTCAAATGAGGATAATTTGTGGACGATTTATTTACAGGATATGGACAGGATGTACAAAGGCCAACCAGAGAACTGCCCTATCCCAGGGCCACTAATGAAGGCACTGTTGGTATCCTTTGGCCCGGGACAGGGGGAGGGGTTGTGGGAATCCCAAGGGAAGTGAGGGATGGAGAAGAGATTGCCTTGCAAAGAGCAGTGATTTTCTGTCAAGGGACACAGCCAGCTTGACTCAGGCTCAGGGCCTCACCCTACTCCATCTGATCTCCCACTGCGCATTCCCAGCCTCCAAACACAGAGGACAGAGAGCACGCAGGGGTGATGAGGCCATCCCTTCAGGTTGCCCTCCAGGGCAGAATGCATCCGGAGGGGCAAACTGAGTGTCATCTGGCAGAACTGTCCTGTTTTGAACAATATCAGGTACGAATAGGCCCAGTGATTAATGTCAACAATTCCTTGGAGGTTATTGTAAATAGGCCTAACTTGTATAGGAGTAATCTTCTCAGTGAAAATGTATCCCTGAAAAATTACCCCTAAAGCTAATTTTTATATACTTGGCTTTGAAAATATCAAACACTGGCCAACAAGAATAATGAGCAAATCCCTATGTTTAGTTCCAACTGCAGCAGAAAGCGTGCTCCTTGGGACCAGACACAGTCAAGCGTAAATCCTGTTTCTCCTGATTACTAACCTGATGTTTGATCTTGGGCAACTAAGCATGCTAAGCCTCAGTTTCCCAATCTGCAAAATGGAAATAATAATTGGACCCATTTTGCTGGGTTGTGAGGGGATAAACTAGAATATTCATGAAAAGCTTAATAAAGGATCTGGTGCTCAAGAAATGTTGGTTCCTTCTTATATTGTCCCCATGCAGGACCATCAGAGTCAATTTAGGCAAAGGTTAGTTTGTGGAACCGGGAGTAGCCCATGGCTTATTTCACAGTTTGTTTGCTCTTAGCAGCCTTGGCAGGTATGGGCTGTGGGGGGCCTGTCTTGATGACCACCGGTCATGGGCTGTTGTGGACAGGCAGACCAGGGGCAGTACTGAGAGGGCAGTGGGACCTTAGAAGGTTCGTTCAGACTGGATGCTAGAGCATGGGAGAGAAGCCAGCCTCAGGACAAGGGAAACAAATTGGTAAGCAGGAAAAAAATCTGTGTTGAATCTTAGGAATGCTTGAAAAGTAAAGAAGTAGAGGAAGAAAAAGAAGGAGAAGAAGAAGGGGAATGAGAAGAGGAAAAGGAGGTGGAGGAAGAGAAAGAGAAGGGGGAGCAAGGGAGAAAAAGCGAGAGAAAGGGATGAAGGAAGCCAGGAACCAGGAAAAACTCTGTTCCTGTAAACAAAATTTCTGAAATCCTATGACTGAATATTTAAGTATTTAAAATGTGGGATGAAGGTTGAAGGTAGCCTGTGCTGGAAACAGCCGTGCTCTGGAGATCCTTGAGTCTGCAAACCATAGGCCAGTCACTCAGCCACTCCCAGCTTTCGTTTCTTCTGGTGAACTCAGGAGTGTCTTCAGGTCTGCGCATCCATTCAGAGGGCGGGGCAGGAGGAAAGTTCTCAGGCACTTCTGCCTGGCTCCAGCGCAAGCAGGCACCCGGCCGAGAAACGTTGGTTTTGAGGGTGGCAGTTGCCATGTAAACATCAGGTGGGATAAAATACAAAATAAACACAGCCTCATTGACCAGAAGAAATTCTTCTCTAGGGGTGGAGGAGGGGAGAGTACAAAGAGGGGGACTCTGGGCTTTGGCAAAGACAGCAAATGTGAGCGATGGAGGCAGAAATACCACGATTTCCATAGGCTGCGGGTTCCGCCCGGGGCTCCTTGGCCCCCCCCGCGCCTGGACAGGGAGGAGCAGTGTGCTGCCCAGTGCCCTTCAAGCAGCCTCCCCAGGAGCAGCAGTAACAGTACACAGGCGCGCTCTCCTTCCCCCGGCGGCAAGGTGGCCCGGCAGCCCAGCCTGACTTCCTGGGTAGTGTCTGCCCAGGTGGCCAGTCTGCAGCAGGCCCCTCGTTTTCCATGGGACTCCAATTTTCCCCTCTGCCTTCCAAAAGAAAACAGTTCGACTCGAAGGCTACGTAGCCTTCTGAGCTCCGTGCCTTGAGCTCTGAATGGGCTCTGCTAAATGAAATTTGGAAACAGGAAAAACAGATTTGAGGATTGGCCAGACTTGGTGTGCACCATGACATCTGCAGTGTTGCCTTCTGAAAACACTCTTCCAGTAAGAACTTAAAACATGTTTTCCAGGAGCTTGGAGCTGAGGCCATGTGGATCCTCCCACAGCCCCTGGATGCAGGGGGACTCAGACTGCTAATGTCTGTCCTTCCCAGCGGCGTGTCCCACCCAACCTCAGCAAAGCATCCAGTGTTCCCACAACCCTGCCTCCCAGTTCGAACTGTTTCTCCTTCCATTGGGAGTGGAGGGCAGCAGCTGAGGAGGGCTGCTGATTCTGAGTCACTGTGCTTGAGTGTTCTTGTGCTCCGACAGCAGTTCTCGGGTGGAGAGCTCGGTCTAAGTTCATGAAGTCCATCTCGCGCCCACACCAGTCCTGTCTTCCGAGTGCCGGGGAGGAATACGTCCGCGCGCGCGCGCTCTGAAGTTGGACAGACCTGGATTTGAGTCTCACGTGCTGCTGGATGAGGTCAGCCTCAGTGTCCCCGGGCTGGAAAGGGGCGGGCCAGGAGCGGCCCGGCGCTGGGATGGGCTCCCGGGCCCCGCACGCACGTGCGCGCCGCCTCGGCCGCCTCCCCCGCGAGGGCTCTCAGGATGCCGGCGCTCGTCCTCTGCGTCGCGCCGGGCCTCCTCCGGGAGCCGCGCGGGTTGGGCGCGCTCCCAGGCGCATTCCTGGCCGGGCAGCCCCTCCTCCTCGGCTTTGGCCAAGGGGCCGGCGCCTCCCCGCCTCGCCGGGACTGTCTCGTGCAGGCGGCAGCGGACGCTGGTGGCCGCGGGAGCTCCAGGTCCGCGCGCGGCGCACCTGGATCCGGGACTGCACCTCCCGAGCGCGGCGGGCCGAGCTGGGCTCCCGGGCTCCCGCTTTCCTCCCTACCCGAGCCGATCCGGACCGAGCGGAGCCCGGTTCCCCGCAGGGGCGGCCGCTGCATCGGTTGGGACAGCCTCGGCGGGGGCGGCAGACCAAGTTATCTCCCCTTCCCAAGCAGAAAGGTTCCGGTTGGCAAAGATGGTGCCCAAATGTCCCCGGGCACTCTTCCTTCTGCTGCTCTTCCTCGCCTGCCCCGAATCGCGGGCTTCCCAGGTCAGTGTCCCTCCCGCCAGTTCCCTGATCCTGCTTGCAGGGGAGGCCACGCCGAGGCCGAAGGACCTTGGCTCGCCACATTCCACCGGAATGCTCGGGCCGGGGGCTTGGAGCCAGGCTGGGGCTGGGGTTCCGTTCCTGCTTCTGTCATCGGATGCATCGCGGGCCGGGCAGTCTGGGAGGACCCGGGCTGGTCTGAGCAGTCGGTGCGAAAGCCTCGGTCCGCTGGGGGAGAGAGAGACAGAGAGAGACAGAGAGAAGGCTCTGCCTGAGCAGAACTCATGAGATGTTGGTCCTCCTCCGGTCTCCAGAAGAGCTCCGCGCTCACCCGATTAGAGTAGAGGATGTCCCGTGACTCCAACTTCCAACACTTAAATTTCTAACCGAAATATCCTTCTTCCCACCAACTTAAAAAAAAAAAAAACAAAACACCACTTTTTTTTTTTTTTTAACAGCAAAAACATTTTGTTCTGGGAGTATAGCCCTGGTAGCTCAGATAGTAAAGAATCTGCCTTCTTCTATGTGGGAGCCCCAGGCTCTATCCCTGGGTGGGGAAGATCCCTTGGAGGAGGGCATGGCAACCTTCCACTCGAGTATTCTTGCCTGGAGAATCCCATGGACAGAGGAGCCTGGTGGGCTACAGTCCATGGGGTCACAAAGAGTCTGACAGGACTGAGCAACTAACATCATAATAGCCAATTTAAGCGTGTTGCTCCCACCACCAACTTTCTTAGCAGTTCACAGCACTTCCAAGGCAGGGGTGGACAGGGCGGTGTCTGAAGCAACTTCCCTCTGAGCCTGGGGGACCTGAGATTTGGGACTGTTTCTTTCCCAAACTTACAGGCAGCTTTCCTTTAGGTTTTCTCTCCCTGACTTGTGGCTATTGGAATCCCGATGGATTTATGTACTTGAACAGATTCACTTTTACGTTAAACAGCAAGGATTGATAGTAAAAATTAAGATAAAAATGCAGATTAAAGGGAGTTCCTTGACGGTCCAGTGGTTAAGACTCCTCACTTCCAAAGCAGGGGGAGCTGTTTGGATCCCTGGTCAGGGAACCAAGGTCCCACATGCTGTAGCAGTGCTGTAGAAAAAGAAAAAAGAATTCAGTTAAAAGTGCACTGTCAAAGGTAAGATTCGAACTGCTAAATTCCAAGCCAGCTATCACCAGACTGGTTCTGAAAACTGGAGACCCCTCCGTCTGTGACCACGTGTTCTGTGAGTTGTAGGGCAGCTACCCGGACAATACCATCCACAGCAATAACAGTAACAGCAGTGTGCGTGTGTGTGTTCAGTCACTCAGTCGTGTTGGACTCTGCGACCCCTGCGGACTCTAGCCCGCCAGGCTTCTCTGTCAGTGGGATTTCCCAGGGAAGAATCCTGGAGTGGGTTGCCCATTCGGAAGGAAAGCTTGCCGAGTGACGGATGAACGCCTGTTTCTTTGCTAAGCATCTCCCACGCTCTTTATTCTCAGAGCAGCCTTGTGAGTTGGGAACTGTCACCACCCCCATTTTGCAGACGAGGGAGCTGAGGCCCAGGGAGATTGTGACTTATTCAGGGTCACACAGCCTCATCTCTCTCTCTGGGCTCTAAGCCTTTTCTCTTCTCCACAGACTGTCACCCATGAACTGAATATCTGAACCAAGCAGGCATATCGGTGGCCACTTAGAAGACCTTGGGATGCAGGAAGGGAGATTTAGTTCAGACCAAACTTGGTCCATGTTAGTGTGGGAGGGGGTGAGTTGCCACCGCAGGGAGTCACTCAGCCACCAGGCCGCAGAAGGTCCCCACAAGGAACTCACCAAGCAGAACAATAGGGTTGCCCATTGCAGATTACAAAACAGAGCCTCAGGCCCAGAGTGCAAAGCCAGGAGCACAGGAAGGTGCATCCCTTAGTTGGCCCCCAACCCGGGACCAGCAGAGGGGGCAGGGTAGACAAGACGCTGCGGGGGGGGGGGGCGGGGGGGGCCTGTCCTGCTGTTACTTGCTCTCTCAAGGTTACCTGGACAAGGTGAGACCTTGACAGTTCTCAGATGTTTGCAGCTGCTGTTCAAATAGGGAAGTAAGTTCTTTCAGGCTATGTCCTTGGAGGAAGATCTGGGTCCCATCCCTGCCCTGCCATGTCCAGGCTTCCTCAAATTTCTTATCCTCTAAACCTTGATTTCTTTACCTGCAAAAGCACCTGCCTTACTGGGCTTGGTGAGAGGGAAAGGGAGCAGAAGGGATTCTCCATGGAAGTTGGTTTAACACTTCTAGTGAAACTGTCCTTTGCCCAAAGTCCTGTGTAGGCTGGGGAATCTCACCCCCAGCGCCTGTCTGGCTTTTCATCATGTCTGTCCTGAGTCACTTTGAAAGACTTTCGGGATCTGCTGTTGGAGAACCGGTGGTCCTGGGAAAGGAGCGGAGGTTGAGCAGTGTGGGGATCCCATAAATGCGGCCCTTCTCAACACTGCTGCCCACTCTGTGGTCTCGCCCTAGGAAGAGAGACAGCCTTGCGGGGGAGACAAGAAAGGAAGGACGCTTAGCAAAGCCCCACGCCTCACCCTTCTGCCCCATGCTGGCCCTCAACCTCCTGAGTGGCTATGGGATGCGGCTGCTGCAGTATTTCAGAATACTTCCCTCTCTCCAAAACCTCTCCTTGTAATCAGTTGTTACAGGGTTCCAAAATCCACTGTTAGAGATTCATTCTTTTGACTGTCTACTCCCATTGGATACATTGCTTTTTGGAGTTTCTTGGGGGAAAAATGTCTTTAGTGTACATTTCCATGATTTTAACCATAGAGCTATGCTCTATATTTGGCCATCTCCACCACAGTCAGGAGACAGAACGGTTCCACCACTCCAAATGACATCATGATGCCCTATGTAGGCACGTGTCTGCCCACCTCAGCCCCTGGCATCACTGATCTATTCTTCATCATTATAGTTTTTCATCTTCATAATGTCATATAAATGGAAGCAAAAAGTACATAGACTTTTGATTCTGACGTAATGTATATAAGATTCTTCCATGTCACTCCGGGAATGCACGGTTCCTTCCTATTGCTGCGTAGTGCTCCACTCTGTGGACGTATCAGTTTGTCAGCTCGGCCACTGAACTTAATGACTCCATGCTATCAATTCCAATTTTGGGAGACTATGACGAGAGCTGCTATAAACATTCCCCATACAGCTTTCTGTGGAATGTAAACACTCATTTCTCTTGGGTAAATATCTAAGAGTGGGATTGCTGGGTCATTTGGTAAATGTATCTTTAACTTTGTAAGAAGCAGCTAGGCTATATTCCATTCAGTTTTATCATTTTTCAGGATCTTCCCTGGTGGCTCAGATAATAAAGCGTCTGCCTACAATGCCTACCATGTGGGAGACCCGGGTTCAATCCCTGGGTCGGGAAGATCTCCTGGAGAAGGAAATGGCAACCCACTCCAGTATTCTTGCCCGGAAAATCCCATGGATGGTGGAACCTGGTAGGCTTCAGTCCACGGGGTCGCAAAGTGTCGGACACGACTGAGCGACTTCCCTTTATCATTTTACGTTCCTACCAGCAATGCATAAAAAGCTGAGTTACCCTTCATCTTCACCCGCACTCAATATTATTAGGTTTGTTTATTTGTCTCCAAGTCACTCTAGTGGGTATGGAGTGATGCCTCCTTTTGGCTGAAATGCCCATTTCTCTAATGACTGGTAATGCTGGCGTCTCTTCATGTGCGTCTTTGACATTTGGACAGTCTACTGGGTGGAGCGTCTATCCAGACCCTCTGCCCATTTTCCAAACGGGCGGCTTGTTTTCTTATGGTTGAGTTTTAAGTATTCTTTATATACTTTAATTAGAAATCATTTTTTCAGGTGTGTGAGTTGCTAATATTTTCTGCAGCTTGTCCTTTAAAATTTTTATTATTTTTTTTAATTTTTAAATTTTGTATTAGAGTATAGTTGATTTACAATGCTGTGTTAGTTTCAGGTACACAGCAGAGTGATTTGATTATACATATTCATATACTGTTCTTTTTCAGATTCTTTTCGCATATGGATTATAACAGAGTATTGAGTATAGGGGCCATGCGCTACAGTAGGTCCTTGTTGGCTGTCTATTTTATATAGAATAGTATGTGTATGTTAACCCCAAGCTTCTACTTTATCCCTCCCCCCTCACTTTTCCCCTTTGGTAACCATAAATTTGTTTTCTAAGTCTTTGAGTTTGTTTCTGTTTTGTAAATAAGTTCATTTGTATCATTTTTTATTTCTAGATTGTACCTGTAAGTAATATCCTACGGTATTTCTCTGACTCCACTTCATTTAGGGGGATAAATCCACCCATGTTGCTACAAATGGCGTTATTTCATTCACTGCAGCTTGCCTTAACAGTGTCTTTTCCAGAGCAAAGGTTTTTAATTTTGATGAAGTCCAACTGATTAAGTTTTTATTTTTATAGATTTTGCTTTTGGTTTTAAGTCTAAGAACTCTCTGACTTCGGATCATTAAGGTTTTCTTGTACTTTTTTTTCTAAAAATTTTATAGTTTTGCTTCTTTATGTTTTGATCTGTGATCTGTTTTGAGTTAATTTTTATATAAAGTGTGAAGTTTATGTTAAGATACATGTTTTTAAAGGCAATTCTCAGTTGAAGGGGCTTCCCAGGAGGTACACAACCTGCCTGTGAATGCAGGTGATGTAAGACATGTGGGTTCATGTGGTTCCCTGGGTCGGGAGGATCCCCTGGAGGAGGGCACGGCAACCCACTCCAGTATTCTTGCCTGGAGCATCCCATGGACAGAGGAGCCTTGGTGGGCTACAGTCCCTGGGGTCTCAAATAGTTGGACATGACCAAGAACATACACATGTACATACATGGCATTTTAATATTGTTTTCCAGTGACATGAAATTACATGTCTTTCCATTTATTTAGATCTTCCTTGATTTTTTTCATCAGTATTTTAAAATTTTCAATGTGAATATGCTTTGTTAGATTTAAAATCTAAGTATTTCATTTTTGGAGCTATTTTAAGTAGTATTAGTTTTAAGATTTTTTCATTTCCGATGCTATATTCCTAGACTATGGAAATTCAGTGGGCTTTTCTATGTTGACGTGGTATCCTGTGACTTTGTGGAACTCACTTATTAGCTATAGGGATTTCTTTTTGTAGATTCCCTCAGATTTTTTACATAAACAATCAGGTTATCTGCAAATAGGGGCAATTTTATTTCTCCCTTTTTTATACACGTGCTGTTTATTTATTTATTTAGCCTGATTACACTTATTAAACTTCCAGTACTGTGTTGAGTAACAGAGCGGACATCCTTGCTGTGGGAAAGATGTGTTCAGCTTTTTTGTCTGTTTTAAAATATTTTATTTATTAATTATTTGGCTGCACTGGGTCTCAGTTGCAGCATGTGGGCTCTAGTTCCCTGACGAGGGATGGAATCCAGGCCCCTTGCCTTCGGAGTGCAATGTCTTAGCCACTGGATCACCAGGAATGTCCCGCATTTAGTTTTTTAATGTTAAGTGGGATGCTAGGCTGTAGGTCTTTGTAGAAGCCATTTGTCAGGTTAAGGTTTTATAGCCATAGCTTAATAGAGTTTTTATTATAGTTCAGTTCAGTCACGCAGTCATGTCTGATTCCTTGCAACCTCATGGGCTGCAGCACACCAGGCTTCCCTGTTCATCACCAACTCCCAGAGCTTACTCAAACTCATGTCCGTCCAGTTGGTGATGCCATCCAACCATCTCATCCTTTGTTGTCCCCTTCTCTTCCTGCCCTCAATCTTTCCCAGCATCAGGGACTTTTCAAATGAGTCAATTCTTTACAACAGGTGGCCAAAGTATTGGAGTTTCAGCTTCAGCATCAGTCCTTCCAATAAATATTCAGGACTGATTTCCTTTAAGATAGACTGATTGGATCTCCTTGCAGTCCAAGAGACTCTCAAGAGTCTTCTCCAACACCACAGTTCAAAAGCATCAATTCTTCAGTCCTCAGCTTTCTTTGTGGTTCATCTGTACATGACTACTGAAAAAACCATAGCTTTGACTAGACAGACTTTTGTTGGCAAAGTAATGTCTCTGCTTTTTAATATGCTGTCTAGATTAGTCATAGCTTTTCTTCCAAAGAGCAAGTGTTTTTTAATTTCATGGCTGCAGTCACCATCTGCAGTTATTTTGGAGCCCCCAAAAATAAAGTCTGACACTCTTTCCATTGTTTCCCCATCTATTTACCTTGAAGCGATGGAACCAGATGCCATGATCTTTCTGAATGTTGAGCTTTATGCCAACTTTTTCACTCTCTTCTTTCAATTTCATCAAGAGGCTCTTTAGTTCTTCTTCGCTTTCTGCCATAAGGGTGGTGTCATCTGCATATCTGAGGTTATTGATATTTCTCCCAGCTTGATTCCAGCTTGTGCTTCACCCAGCCCAGCATTTCTCATGATGTACTCTGCATATAAATTAAATAAGCAGGGTGACAGTATACAGCCTTGATGTACTGCTTTTCTGATTTGGAACCAGTCTGTTGTTCCATGTCCAGTTTTAACTCTTGCTTTTTGACCTGCACCCAGATTTCTCAGGAGGCAGGTCAGGTGGTCTGGTATTCCCATCTCTTTTAAGAATTTTTCAGTTTGTTGTGATGCACACAGTCAAAGGCTTTGGCATAGTCAATAAAGCAGAAGTAGATGTTTTTCTGGAACTTTCTTGCTTTTTTGATAATCGAATGGATGTTGGCAATTTGATCTTTGGTTCCTCTGCCTTTTCTAAATCCAGCTTGATCATCTGGAAGTCCATGGTTCACGTACTGTTGAAGCCTGGCTTGGAGAATTTTGAGCATTACTTTGCTAGCGTGTGAGATGAGTGCAATTGTGCAGTAATTTGAGCATTCTTTGGCATTGCCTTTCTTTGAGAATGGAATGAAAACTGATGTTTTCCAGTCCTGTGGCTAGTGCTGAGTTTTCCAGATTTGCTGGCATATTGAGTGCAGCACTTTCACAGCATCATCTTTTATTATTGTGATGATATTATAGCATCATCACAGCACCTTTTATTATAAATGGATGCTGAATCTCATCACATGCTTTGTCTCAACTGATATGATCTCGTGGTTATTCTTCAGTCTGCTATTAAAGTGGATAATGTTGATTGACTTTTTAAAATTTAATTAAAAATTTTAATTGTGGTGTAATTGATTTAATTGTGGTATAACACATTATAATGTCATGTGATTTTCTAATTTTGAAACCAGCCTTGCACTCGCAGATAAACCCTGATTGAATCATGTCATCTTATACGTTGTGTATATTTCTGGATTCTGCTTGCTAATGTTTTGTGAGAATTCTTGTATCTAGTTGCAGGGGTCAGCAAACTATAGCCCATGAAACATATCCAGCCCACTGGTGCTCAAATCTGGCCACGCTGACTCCCTTACATGTTACCATCGCTGCTTTTTGCACTACAACCGTACAGGTGAGTAGTTGCAACAGATATTCTATGGGCTGCAAAGTTGGAAAACTTGACTCTCTGGCCCTGTTTCTACAGACAATTTGCTGACCCCTTGTCTGTGTATCTCTTCTCCTGTCTTTGCCTGGGTGCGTTACCACAATGACACTAGCTTCCTAGAATGAACTGTGAGTTGGCCCCTTCTTTCTGTTTTCTGGAAGAGACTACGTAGAGGTGGTGTCAGTTCCTCTCACGGTGTTTGATAGACTTGACCAATGAAACCATGTGGGCTTGGAGATTTCTTTTCTGGAAGATTCTTAACTATGAATTCAGTTTCTTTGACAGATACAAAACTCCTTTGGGTAGCTTTTCTTTTTCTTGCGGGGGGATTTTTGGTAGTTTGTGGCTTTCAAGAAATTGTCCCATAGTCGAGAGAGCTCTTTCTCTTGAGGCTACTATTTTCAAATGCCCTGGAAATTATTCCACATTTCTGCGTAACTGATCTTCTGTGATGACAGATGAGCACTTCGTTCCGTTGCTCGGTACGGAGCCAAGTAACCTACCATGATTTCGTTCTTGGGCCACTTTATGGTTTTCCTCAAAGTTTTTCTCCTTTGCCCCATCCATCCTCTACATAAGCACTAGAGTTTCCAAAAATCTCTTTCCTGGTCCCTATTCTGCCGGGCTCCTTGCCCCTGGATTCCAGTTTTGCTGAACCTTCTCTGGGCTCATAGCCCTGCGGCTACCCGGGGACTTTGGCCTGTACTGGAGTTTACGTTTTCTGGCTCATATGCCTTCCTCTTTCTTGGCTTCTTCCCTTGTTTTTTTGAACACATTGTCAGGAAAATGATGATTTAATTCACCATCCTTGTCCTTCCCGAGTCACTTTCGTACTGGAGATGTTACACTTGTCCCTCTTTGAAATTTTAAAGCAGACAATGGTAGCAGCATTATCCCCACACTGTAGACAGGGAGCCTGATGCACCCGAGACAGTAGCAACTGAATCCTTGTATTAGGATCAAAGCCTGAGGGAGGAGCGAGAAGGGGGAAGGATGCCCCCACCCACCGAACCCCACTGACGGAGGCGGAGGGAGAGGAGGTGGCACGGGTTCAGTACCTCTTCCCTGGATGAGACAAAGGGTAGAAACACGGAAATCTGAACACATTCCATCCTGGTGTCGTGTTGTTATCAAGCAGGGTTCTTGGCCCTCCCCAGTCAACAGAAATTGACTAGAGACCAGAGAAGCCCAGACAAGGCCTTATGGGGCCCTGCTGCAGCAGGCGGGATCAAGAACAAGTGGGAATGGGGAAGCTTGTTCCTTATATGGGGGCATAGGCAGGAGTATGGCCAGGGGCATGTGGGAAGGGTGGCTTAGCTGCTTTGCCCACCCCTCTGGTGGTGTGGAGTGCAGAGGGCATACACAGTACCCTGCTTTTGCTCCAGGCTCCTCAAAAGTGGCAGTTGGGCCTTTTGGTCTCTATACCCAGAATCTGCCCCAGCTATGCATGCACGCAGTTATTTTTAGTCTCATACAGCTTCTTTGTATTTCCCTACTCAAGGAGAGTTGTGTCCAGCGCTGCAGGGTCCCAGGTCCCAGCCTGTCTCAGTTGTGGTCAGTTTATCAATGTCAATTCTGTTGCCAATTTAAACGGATAGCCTGGGGCTGCCTGGAGCCTTGGTTGGGATGGATTGTTGTTCACTTCGGAGCTCAATGTGAAAGAATACCGTGCTTGATCAGAGAGGTATCTGCCATGCTCGTAGCACCAGGAGTATTTGCCAACCCTGCTGCAGGGTTTTATAACCAGTTCTTGTATTAGAGGGCTTTCCAGGTGATGCTGGCGGTAAAGAATCCAAGTGCCAAATGCAGGAGAGGCAAGAGACGTGGGTTCGATCCCTGGGTCTGGAAGATCCCCTGGAGGAGGAAATGGCAGCCCACTTCAGTATTCATGCCTGGAGAATCCCATGGACAGAGGTGCCTGGCAGGCTACACTCCATGGGGTCACAAAGAGTCAGACACAACCGAGCAACTGATCACCCTGTTTTAGAAGGATTCGTGGAGATGAACCACAGCTACCAGGATGTGTGAATCATTCAAATCGAAAATGAGTTATTTCATAAAACACATATTTGATGGCTGCCACGGTCCATGGGCTTCCCTGGTGGCTCACATGGCAAAAAATCATGTGATTGATATGTGGGAGACCTGGGTTCGATTCCTGGGTCAGAAAGATCCAACTGAAGAAGGGCGTGGCTGTTCACTCCAGTATTCTCGCCTGGGAAATCCCATGGACAGAGGAGCATGGTGGGCTACAGTCTGTGGAGTTGCAAAGAGTTGGACACGACTGAGTGATTGACACTTTCACTTTTATGGCCCATTCACCGAGAACCAAACAGACAAGGATCCTGCATTGGTTCTGATCGAGCTGCTCTGGGTCTGGAATTGGCTGACAAGGTCACCAGTTTGAGCAGGACTCAGATCATCTGTTCTGCTCATGGGCTCCAGGCTCCACTCTCTAGGCCTGGGCTCCTCTTGGTCTGTGGACAGCTGCTGGGTTAGCCAGGGCTGGATGCCTCTGTTTCATGCAGTCCCCCGTCCTCTAGCAGGCTGGCCTGGGCTTTCCGCATGTTGGAAAGTGGCCGAGGGCTAAGGCCAGCAGGATGCACCAGGCTTCTTGAGACGCTGTTCTGCCGTGAAGCCAACATTTCGGTTTCAGTCAGGCGGGGTGGGGCCAACAGATCAGGAGACAGTGCCGGGGAAAAGATAGCATGTTATTAACTTAGAGTTCTCGAGAGAAGGAGGTTACAGAGAAAACATCAGGCAGAGAGGGGGATGGAAACTTTGGGAGAGCCTGTACTGGGGGCCTTGAGACGGGGTAAGGGCACTAACCGAGTTTGGACTGGCTAGTTGGAATAATGTGAGCGAGATGGCAGTATAAGGCTGTTCCTAGTTGTGTGCTGATGGACCCTGGGGTTGTTGGGGGGGCGTGGCTAGGGTGGGGTGTTCAGGGGGGTGGGCTCAGCTTTGGTTGGCTTGCCACCTAAGGTGTGCTGGGCATGGGCAAGGAGGGTGTTGTGCTGTCTGCTGCCTTTAGGAATTTGCTAGCCAACCCCCACCCCCCGTGGAACAGTCCATGCCAAGTCACACAGCCCCAGATGTGAAAACATCAGATTCAGAGACTAGACAATAAGGTTAATCCAGAGCCAGCCTTGGAACTGGTATTTCGCTTCCAGTGTGTTCTGCCGGCCAAAGCAAGTCACAAGACCTGCCCGTGTCCGGAGATGGGAAAACAGACGACCCCCTGGATGGGAAGACCAGAAGGGCCCCTTGCAGGGAGGGCGAGATTGCCATTCTGTAGGCCTTCATGAGTACTGGTCCAGGGACTCACTCCCCACAGGCACGGGGTTTAGACAAATGGGCGGGCTCAGGGTGAGGATGGGTGACCGGAAGGCCATCCTGGCATTTCCCCTTTCTCCAGCAGCCTCCATCTTTCCTCGGCACCTTCAGGAGTGTGACTCTTTCCCAGTCCTGTCAAGGACTGCCCTGATCGCAGTGAAGAGCAGAGATCCCTTTGCTCCGCTGGGGCAGTTTCTAGCCCTCAAGGGCATTGGTCAGTACAGGCTGAGGGTGTGGACCGGAGGTGACCAGCTGGGGAAGGAGGCAGTGCACTGGGTCCTTGGGCTGGGCTGGAGTCTTCCAGGTGGGAACTGATCCCCTCCTAGGCCTGCTCACCATGGCGGGTCCTGTTGGACACCTGCCTTGATTCTTGGCAGAACCAGCCAGTGGCTGTGGAGTGCTCCCCCTGCCGCTGGGGCAGCAGTCTTGCTTACATACGGCCACCCTGACCTGCCTCCTCGTCAGCTGCCCCAGGAGGAGTGTCTGTCTGCTGAGTGGCGCTGGAGACTGGCCGATGCCCCTGATCAGCAGGGACAATGGTGGGACTGCCAGGGTTCTACAAACTTTCCCCAGGCTTATGCAGCCCTGGGGCCACGGGGCAGACTCCCTGGGTGGATAGAACTTTCTTTGTCCTTTCAAAGTCTCCACCCAGTCTTCCCTGCTTCTTTGGGACTGGCTGGAACTTAAAGTAAGGACATCACAGACATTTTCATTTGAAAGAAAATTGTCGTTTAGTTGTTCAGTCACGTCTGACTCTTTGCGACCCCATGGACTGTGGCCCCCGAGGCTCCTCTGTCCACGGAATTTTCCAGGCAAGAATACTGGAGTGGGTTGCCATTTCCTTCTCCAGGGCATTTTTCTGACCCAGGGATCAGGGTCTCCTGCACTGCCGGTGGATTCTTTACCATCCGAGTCACTAGGGAAGCCCGGAATACATGAGTACCTGTAGGCAAAAATAGACAAAACACAAAACTACTTTCAGAAAAACATCAGACACTTTCAGTCATTTACACTGTAATGTGAAAACATACAGACTTGTCAGTATCAGCTTGGAGCTCTTTCTCTGACTGCATAATTAGAGGTTTTACCTTCCCAGAAGGAATCTAGCTAGTAAGATAATGTGCTCATTCAACAAGTATGTCCGGAGAGCCTGTCCTGCCAGGTGATGTCCTGGGTCTGGGGAGGCAGCCTCTCTGTGTTCTGGCTCCCACTCTTCCTGGCTGAGTGACCTGGGGCAAGTTCCTGCCTTTTGTGAGTCAGTGCTCTCCTCTGAGATCCCTGTCTCATGGGGCTATAGGAAGGACCACGTGAATGACATTCAAAGAACAGATCTCAGTACGTGACTCGCCAAGCATGCAGAGAAAAACCAGACAGACCTGAACGCATCCAGAGGCAGACAATGGAAATGGGGTGTGTACTGGAGGGAGGCCAGGAGGCTGCCCTACACTTGGTAGGCACGTAAGGGCTCTCCAAGAAGGGTGCTTCTAGTGAAAGTGGAAAACTGACTTTCAAGGACCGGGGCCAGAATCTGGACAGAGCAAACGGCCAGTGCACAGGCCCTGCGGTAGAAATAAACTTGCTAAGGTTTGTGGAAACTGAGGGCTTCCCAGGTGGCACCTGTGGTGAAGAACCTGCCTGCCAGTGTTGGAAACATAAGAGACACTGGTTCGATCCCTGGGTCAATGGAGAAGATCCCCTAGAGAAGGAAATGGCAACCCACTCCAGTATTCTTGCCTGGAGAATTCCATGGACAGAGGAGCCTGGGGGGCCACAGTCCATAGGGTAGCAAGGAGTTGGACATGACTAAAGCGACTTAGCATGCCGCACAAGGTGTGTGGAGAAACACAGAGGTCTGAATGTTGGAGCCCAGAAGGTGTCCGATCTGGGCACTGTTGGAGGTGGCAGGGCTTGAGCACACAACGTGGGAAGCAGAATAATGCTCCCCTCTCCAAGATATCTATGTTCTTACCCAGGAAATCTAAGAATCTTACCTTGATTTTAGCCCAGCAAGACCCATGTTGGAGTTCTGACCTACCAGACTGTAGGATAATAAATGTGTTGTTTTAAGTGGCCAGGTTTATGTTGATTTGTTAGAGCAGCAACAGGAAAAGAATCCACCCTGTCAGTGACATGGAGAGGAGTTTGCCTTTATTTTCATGGGTGGGGAGCCACTGGCGGGTGGAAACAAGGAAGTGATGCAGTGTGGCCTCTGACATCTGTCTTCAGGAAGCTTAGATTGCAGCAGGGCCCGGGAGGAGCAGGTGGGACACAGGTCCAGGACAGGATGGTTTTCATCTCACGTCTACCTGCTCACCCAGAAATGCTTGGGATTTTTCGCTAGGGAGGGTAGAAACATCTGAAAGTACACCACGTCTGTTATTCAGCCCTTCACAACTGTGCAGGTGATTTTCTCTAAGGGCGGGACTTCCAAAGCCCCTCCTCTCACGCGTGGCCCATCCTTCCCTTCCCTTCTGCCTGTGTTGGTGGCCAAGACCAGGCCCCCGTCCCCCTCCACCTCTTTGCATCAGCCCCCGGAGACCAGGTCAGATCCAGATAGTTCACTTTCACAGGTCTCGGAGATCGGGGTTCATGTGTGAATGTGCACACACCTGGGCCGATGTTCCCAGAAGGGTCTGTGCAGGTGTGTTGGGAGGGGACTGCCAAGGCACTGAGAGGGTCCTCTGGCAAACTGGGGCCTCCTCTGAGCCCCTCGTCCTGGTTCTTTTGGGCTGAAGAAATGGGCAGAATGTGCTCCTCAAAGGATGGACTGGACACGATGTGGCAGAGAAGGTAGCCCCACCATCCATCAGCCAGATACCTTGAGCCTCAGTTTCTCTAAGCTGTGAAATGGTTAGGCCATGGTGCCCAGATATTTGGTGAAACACCAGTCCCTATGAAGCTATTTTTTAGATGTGATGAGTGTTAAATTGTAGACTTTGAGTAAAGCAGGTTACCTTCCGTAAGGAGGGTGGGCTTCATCCCAAAGACTGAGGTCCTGGGAGAAGGAGGGCGTTCTGGCTTCAGACAGCCTTTGGATATGGAACACCAGCTCTTCCCAGGTCTCCAGCCCCCACACTGCAGGAGCCAGTTCCTTAAATCTCTGTCCTTCTCACTCTCTCGCTGCTGCTGCTGCTGCTGCTGCTGCTGCTGCTGCTGCTAGGTCACTTCAGTCGTGTCTGACTCTGTGCGACCCCATAGACAGAAGCCCACCAGGCTCCCCTGTCCCTGGGATTCTCCAGGCAAGAACGCTGGAGTGGGTATGATGTGTATATATTGAGTTGGCCCAACAAATTCATTAGGGTTTTTCCGTAAGATGTTATGGAAAAATCTGAATGAACCTTGGGGCCAACCCAATACAATTGGTTCTCCTTGATTCTGTTTTTTTCTGGAGAACCCTAAGATAACAGCCTGCCCCCTAAAGTGCCCCCACTTCCCCCAGAAGTGTCCCTTTCCTCTTCAGTGTGGTTGCTGGGTCAAGGTCACTGGGATGAGAGAAGTCAGGGAGTTATAATCTGCTTCTGATTTGGTCTAAAGTTTAAAAAAAAAAATCTTTCAGAGAAAAAAAACATGTGTGAATTCTACATGACTCACATGCAGAGGGCCTCAAGCCTTGGCTAGCAGGCACACGCTTGGCAAGTGTGCTCTCTCCTTTCACAGACCTAAAGTCATCAAAACATCTGTGTTCCCATTAACAACATGCTGACGCATAGCTGTGGCTTAGAGGAAACCAATGCAAGACAGCCCATCCGAGGTCCAAGGGGTCATCTGCACCCGCCTGGAGGGGCCTGGGGTTCTGTTGTCACTGAGGTGGCTTTTAGAAATAGTCTCTTTGCCAAGACTGATGTGAGGATGGCCATCAAGCCAGGTCACGTGAGAACAGAGCCTCAAGGACACCCCCACCCACCAATCCGGCATGCCCTGGCACTTGACTGCTTTGAGAACTGGGCTACTTTGTAAACTGAGCCCAGATGGCAAGGAGGCCTGGATGGGGTGGGAGGGTCCACCCACCAAGTTCTGGCATGGGCTTGCAATGAGCTGGGGACACAAACTGTCTTTGTCTGTGTCCAACCCTGGGCCAACAGGTGGGGTCTCTGAGTTGCTTAGTCTCCCAGGAAGAGGAGTGTTTAACCTCTGAAGTGTCCCCACCAGATCCATCAGAATCAATGTAGTAACAGGATGAGTTGGACAGAAGATAGGCAGGACTTTCCCTGGACGTGGCGTGGGGTGGATGGAGTACACGTCTGTGACCTCCTTGCTCCCAGAAGCCTTAGACTCAGCCGCCTACCACCTGGCTGTCAACATTGGCTAGCGTGTTCTGGAACCATCTCTGCCACCTCCACCCCAGCTTGGAAAGAGTGGGTGGAATGACTGCTGTTGCTACTCCTCTCTCTGCTTCTGGTCTTCTCTGCAAACATCACTCTTGATGTTTAAATTCACTGGAGGGCCAGTGCTCTGAGGGAGAGTTTGATACCAGAAATGGGAAATCTTGATTTTTTTCTCCTCGAGGATAGGAGAGTTTCACTGAATGTCTTTTCTTGGTCCCATTACAAATAAGTTATTAATTCAAAGAAATAAGAACTAATTTTCATTATTTATTGTCAACGGCCTACACCAAGCATGGATGGAGACCGGTATTGAAAGGATGCAAATGTAGGCCATTTGAGGAGCTCTTTGAGAAAAATATTAAAAGTGAGGGTCCTAGGGACTTCCCTGGTGGTCCAGTGGTTAAGACTGGGCTTCCAGTGCAGGGGGTGTGTGTTTGATCACTGGTCAGGGAACTAAGATCCCATATGTGCACAGTGTGGCCAAACAGTAAAAATTTTTTAAAGTGAGGTCCTGGAAGAGACCTGGGAAAGTGGGGGCCCTAAGATAGGCCTTCCTTCCCTGGTGGAGACCCCTCTTCTTGTCGGCCCCATCCAGACTTGACTTTCACCCAGTCACAGCCTTGGTGAGCCTTCCCACCTAAGTGGGAGGTTCTTTTTTACAGTTAGAGTCTGGGACCCTGAGATGGGAAGCCAGGCTGAAATGCAGGTGGGTGACACCAGACGGTCCAGCCTGTTTCTCGTCCCGCAGCCTCGCAGGCCCTTGAAGCCCCTCAAAGCCCCCTTGCGTACAAAGAAGGAAATGGTCTGTTCCCTTGTGTGGCTTCTCTCGGCCGAAAGCAGATACTGGTGGGCGTGGGAGGGCAAATGGGCAGACAAACGGAAGCGGGCTGAAAGGAACAGAGAGGAACAGAAGCAGACTGAGGTGCAGGTTTGACTTTTGCTCTGCTCACTGGTGTGGAAACAATGCCACAGCTTGGCGCCAAGAATAAAGAGCTAGTGCGGGGCCTGCCTCCGAGGTCCAGCAACTGTCAGGGGACGCTTTTGCGTGTGTGAGTGTATACCTGATCCAAATGTTAAAACCACACTAAATGTGAACAGTGGTTGTCTGTGCTCATGGGACTTGTCCTTTGTTCTGATGTGTTCTTCAGGATTTTGAGTGGTTTTGCAGAAAGTATGCTTCATTTTTCTGACCAAGCAAATTGACAAAGTTTTCTCAGTTTGAAAAGGAGGGATGCTTAGGTTCTCAGCCCCCACCACGTGACCTCATTTGTCCCCGTATGCCCATATAATGCAGACCTCTTGAGCCCTTGACTCGGTCTGAAGGTTTCTAGCCTGTCCCTCTGCTCTGCAGATGAATTCAGTTATGCCATTGCTGAGGTCCCTACAGGTGACAGATTCTAAGCGTGGCGCCCATGGGCTCCATTTCTAGCAATTTGGGATCAAGGAGCTGGCCTGTTAGTAGCAGCTGCTGCATAAATCCATCAAACCTCAGGCAATCATTCTTTCCACTGCTTTGGCACCCCGGTTCTGCCCCTGCCAAGCTAGCTTGCCAAGAGGACAAGGATCTCCCGTTTTTCCCCCTTGTGAACTTTATTGTTCCTCCCTCTCCCAGTTTTATTGAGATAAAATTACATAACATGATATAAACGAGTGATAGCATTGTATTAGTCCAAGACATGGGGCCTCTCCAGTGACTCTGGTGCTGAAGAATCCTCCTGCCGGTGTAAGAGATGCAAGAGATATGGGTTTGATCCCTAGGTCAGGAAGATCTCCTGGAGGATGAAATGGCAACCCATTCCAGTGTTCTTGTCTGGAAAATCCCATGAACAGAAGAGCTGGGCTGGCTACAGTCCTTGGCGTCGCAGAGTCAGACACAAATAAGCACACACGCACACCACACAGTCCAAGGTATATACGAAGTAATGATTTGATATACATATATATTGTGAAATGATCACCCCAGTAAATCTAATTAACACCCATCACCTCACATAGTTGCAGCTGTGTTTCTTATGATGGGAGCTTTTGAGATCTATTCTTTTAAGGGACTTTCCTGGCAGTCTGGTGGTTAAGACTCTGTACTTCCAATGCAGGTGCCACAGGCTGCGTGGCCAAAAAAAAAAATCTACTCTCATCAACTTTAAAAAAATTCATTATTTACCTTTGGCTGTGCTGAGTCTTCATTGCTAGTGGGCATTAAAGTTGTTCGCATGTCTTAGCTATTGAAAATAACACTGCAGTAGGCATAGGGGTGTGTATATCTTTTTAAGATATAACTTTGTTTCCTTTGGAATTGCTAGATCATCAGTTCAGTTCAGTTGCTCAGCTGTGTCCAGCTCTTTGCGACCCCATGGACTGTAGCATGCCAGGCCTCCCCGTCCATCACCAACTCCTGGAGTTTACCCAAACTCATTCCATTGTGTCGGTGATGTCATCCAACCATCTCATCCTCCCTCATCCCCTTCTCCTCCTACCTTCAATCTTTCCCAGCATCAGGGTCTTTTCAGATGAGTCAGCTCTTCACATCAGGTGGCCAAAGTATTGGAGTTTTAGCTTCAGCATCAGTGCTTCCAATGATTATTCAGGGCTGATTTCCTCTAGGATGGACTGGTTGGATCTCCTTGCTAGATCATATGGTAGTTCTATTTTTAATTTTTTAAGTAAACTCCAATCTGTTTTCCATTGTGGCTGCACCAATTTACTTTCCCACAAACAGGGAACAAGGGCTCACATTTCTCCACATCTTCACCAATACTCGTTATTTCTTGTTTCTTCTATAATAGCCATTCAACAGGAATGCGGTAATACTTATTATGGTTTTGATTCGCATTTCTCTGATGATTAGTCATCTTGAGCATCTTATTATGTACCTGTTGGCCATCTTTGGAATGTCTTCTTTGGAAAAACTATTTAGAACCTCTCCGCATGTTAAAATCAGATTTTTGTTTCAGTTCAGTTCAGTCGCTCAGTTGTGTCCAACTCCTTGAGACCCCATGGACTGTTGCATGCCAGGCTTCCCTGTCCCTCCCCAACTTGAGTTGGAGCTTGTTCAAACTCATGTCCATTGAGTCAGTGATGCCATCCAACCGTCTCATTCTCTGTCACCCTCTTCTCCTCCTTCCATCAATCTTTCCCAGCATCAGGGTCTTTTCTAAGGAGTCAGTTCTTCACATCGGATAGCCGAAGTATTTTTTTTTTCTGTTTTATTTTGCTCTTGAATTATATGAGTTCTTTGTGTATTTTGGATATTAACCCCTTGTGAGAAAATTGGCAGATGACTTGCAAGTGCTCTCTCCCATTCTGTAGACTGCCTTTTCATTTTGCTGCTGGTTTCCTTTGATGTGCGGAAGCTTCCCAGTTTGATTTAGCTTCGCTGGTTTATGAGCGCTTTCATTGCCTTTACTTTTGGTGTCAAATCCAAAAAAACAGTCATTGTCAAGACTGACGTCAAAGAGCTTACTGCCTATGTTTTCTTCTAGGAGTTTTATGGTTTCAGGTCTTAGGTTTAAATTTTCAATATAATTTGAGTGAATTTTGTGGAGGATGTAAGACAGCGGTCTAGTTTCATCCGTTTGCATGTTACTGTCCAGTTTTTCCCAGTGTCAACTTAAAAAATATTCATAACCTAAAAGGTGAGAGTTATGTTTTATTTGGTGGGAATTCTTAGGACTTCAAGCCTGGGAGGCAGTATCTCAAGCAACCTGGAGAGAACGACTCTGAGGAGGTGAGGGGAGGAACCAGGTTACATAGAAGTTTTGCAACAAATAGCAGGTAGTCTACACATCAAAAGATTATCGTTAAAGAAAACCAGATATCCCAAGTTAAGGAGTTTAGTGCTTTCTGTGTATGGGGAGGTGCAAGTCTGGGCTCACTGAAATCGTTCTTTCATACGCACCTCAGCCATCTGGGGCGGGTATCCTGTGTTTTTTACTTCCTGAGCTTCCTCGGGGCTCACCATAGGGAGGGGCTATAGTCTGATGGCTGCGAGATCTCACGTGCTCTTCTTCCTGAGTGCCCTTAGGGCTCACAGGGTCACACTGGAGGCCTGCGATCACTGATGACTGTGACATCCTTGTTTAATATGCAGGAAATACTCCGCTCCTCACTAGCGCCACTTGTTGAAGAGACCGTGCTTCTGCCGTCACATGTTCTTGGCTCCTTGGTCATAGGTTAGTTGACCATATATGCATGGGCTTATTTCTGGGCTCACAGGATCCTTAACACTTAATTCTGTTAGCATCACCATAGTGAGGCTGGAGGCAGCGATGGCTAAGGTTTCCTGACCTTCCCTCATCAAGCCTGCCCCCCACCTTCCTCCTCCATCTCCACCTTTGCGTGGCCTTAGTGTACTTGATCTGGGAGGGTTTCCCATCGTGACTGGAGAGATGAGCATGTGCATGCTAAGTCACTTCAGCCGTGTCCGACTCTTTGTGACCCCATGGGCTGTAGCTCAGAGGCTCCTCTGTCCATGGGACTCTCCCCCAGGGGATTTTCCCAACCCGGGGATCAAAACATCGAACCCGTGTCTCTTACGTCTCCTGCATTGACAGGTGGGTTCTTTACCACTAGTGCCACCTGGGAAGCCTAGAGGTGAGCACAGCTCACCTGTAATGAGCACCTTGAGGCAAAGCCAGTGGCGCTTGCTGCTCATGGTGCATAGGTAGGCAGGGCTCCAGGGCAGTGCCACCACAAGCAGAGCGCAGTGTGTCTGGACCTGGGAGCACTGAGATTCAACTACTTGGCTTCCCAGAGGCCCCTTTATTTCCATTCCCGTCTTTCCTTCTGTACTGACTGGAGTACAATGTCCTCTATGCCAGGTTCCTGGCAGAAGCCTTGGCATTGATCTAACGTCTCCTACTTTGAAACGTAGCCCTTCCCTGTCCCCTGGGACAGCCCTCTCCCAGCTGTCAGGCCCTGGAGGCAGCTGCTGGCCTGGCTCACTGCGTGAAGCTGTCTCTTCCACTCCACCCACCCCGCTTCCTGTCTCCACCGCTCATGCTGGCAAGCTGGAATCCACACAGGAGTTAGAAATCCACTCCTGTGGGATATTTAGCTTGGGTCACAGGGTGATCAATCCCTCATGCAGACTAATTGAGAACCTTCACCACACAGAGGCTTTTGTGAAACAGTGGTAAAGAATCTGCCGGCAATGTGGGAGGCTTGAGCTCGATCCCTGGGTTGGGAAGATTCCCTTGAAGAGGAAATTGCAACCCACTTCAGTGTTCTGGCCTGGAGAATCCCATGGATAGAGGAGTCTGGCGGGCTACAGTCCATGGAGTTGCAGAATCAGACACGACTGAGCGACCGAGCACACTAAGGCGTATGACAACCCCGGGGGCATGACTTGTTGGTGGGCGCAATCGATTGGAGTCAGCAGGTCCCCAGCCTGGTGCTGCCGCTCACAGGCCACATGGTTCAGGACAAGTTGCTTGACTTCCAGCCTCTATATCTTGACTGTAAAACAGAGACCGTCCCAGGCTTTCTTCACAGGGCTGCTGCCAGCCAGTAGTCCTTTTGTGTGCTCAGTAGCTTCAGTCTTGTCAAATTCCTTTCGACTCTATGGACTGTAGCCCGCCAGGCTCCTCCATCCTCCTAGGAGTAGCATATAGCTTGGTACACTGTGAGGAACTTCACAGATGTGAATCACACATGCTATGGAGCAGCATCTCTGGAAGCAGCTCCTTATTATTGTTATGTGTTTTTAAAGGGAAGGGAGGTGGGTGTGTGAAGTCCGATCTGGGTGGATGGCTGCGCCATGCTGGGCAGGTCAGGGACTGCGAGAGGTCACTGCCCGGGTGCCCAGGCCTGTGTGGGAAGGACCACAAGGAGGGAGGGAGAAGGAAAGCAAAGAAAAGTTCCCTTCCCAAAGGTTGTGTTTGAGGCCAGGCCCAGTTAGGCCCTGGTTTTAGGGTGGAGGCCAAGGAGCCCCCAAGGATTAATGAGCTCCAGGGGCAACGGGATTCAGCTTTGTCAAAAGCATCCATTGACCCGGAGCAATAAGCCTTGTGTTTGGTGAGATCTCCAAGGTGCGGTGGCCTGGCACCCGCCCTGAGAGAGCGGCCGCGGCTCCGTCTCCGCCGCGGTGGCAGCACTCCACTGGCGATGCTGGAAGCCACCCAGGCTGCAGAGGCCACATGCCTCCCGGCTGCCAACCGCTGGCCGCCTTTGAAAGCTTTTTTTCTAATTATAAAGCTAATAATCATTGTAGGAAAAAAATTAAGTATAAGAAAATAAAAGCGGATTCACAAGCCTATCCCCAGAGGTTGCCATCATCCCACTCTCCTTTGTTCCATGCAGGTCATGTGAGTCAGGCTGGACTAGGCTGTGCTGAGGTAATGTGCAACATGTGAACCAGGGCCTGTCCTATCTCTGCCCACGGTACTCACCTCTCCTTTCTTTCTTTCTTTTTGTTCCCAGTGAGGCAATGTTCTTATTTGTTTATTTATTTTTTTGCACCCTCCCCACCTTGGCATGGGGGACCTTAGTTCCCCGATCAACGATTGAACCTGTGCTCTCTGCGCTGGAAGCGCAGTCTTAACTATGGGACCACCAGGGAAGTCCTCACCTCTCCCTCCTGTTCACTTCCTGGCTCTTAAGGGCAATTAGGATCAGTGCACGCGCAGTCACTTCAGTCCTGTCCGACTCTTTGCAACCCCACAGACTGTAGCCTGCCAGGCTCCTCTGTCCGTGGGATTTCCCAGGCAAGAATACTGGAGTGGGTTTCTGTTTCCTCCTCCAGGGGATCTTCCTGACCCAAGGATCGAACCCACCTGTCTTACATCTCCTGCATTGCCAGGCGGGTTCTTTACCACTTAGTGCCACCTGGGAAGCCCCCGTTAGGATCAGAGACCTTGAGATTTTTATCACTAGGCATGAAACCAAGTTTTGCTAAAGTTAGTCTCTATCGTGATAAGCACATGCCTCCTCCTTCTGTGTTTTGAGCTTTTCAGAAAGTGTTAGAACTCAGCATTAACCTTAACTGAATGCTCCTTTAATTATTCTTACTTGCCCTGTTGCCTTTTCATACTGTTCATGGGGTTCTCAAGGCAAGAATACTGAAGTGGTATGCCATTCCCTTTTCCAGCATTTTCCAATGCTGGGAAAGATTGAAGGCAGGAGGAGAAGGGGACGATAGAGGATGAGATGGCTGGATGATATCACCAACTTGATGGACATGAGTTTGAGCAAGTTTTGGGAGTTGGTGATGGACAGGGAAGCCTGGCGTGCTGCAGTCCATGGAGTCACAAAGAGTTGGACACAACTGAGTGACTGAACTGAACTGAACTTGCCCTGTTATATTTTTTAAATACTTAATTATTTATTTGGCTGTGTCGGGTGTTTAGTTGTGGCATATGGGATTTCCTTGAGTCACATGGGGTCTTCTATTGTTGTTCCAGGGCTTAGTGGTGCCAAGGCATATGGGATCTTAGTTCCTCAACCAGGGATCGAACCTGCATCCTCTGAATTGCAAGGTAGATTCTTAACCACTGGACCACCATGGAAGTCCTGTGCCCTGTTACATTTTTAAAAGAATGGGAACCACTGGGCTTCCCTGATTTGCCTGTTCTATGTTATATCATCCATCTGCTTAAGAATGTCCAAGGTAGAGAAAGAAAAAGTTCCTCGAGGCCCAGATTTCAGAGCAGTAACTTGGAGTGAAGAATTAGCAGGATGGAGGGGGGGGTGGTCTTTGAAGTAAGACCACTCATATAAGGCACAATGCCTTCAGATAATTCTTCTACCACCCAATCACTTAGAGTCATCACTTCTGCCCTGCACTCTGAAAATCGGAGCTTTATTTTCATTGAAGTAGGAACTGGGGAGTGCTTTTTGGGGGCCTCACCCGATATATTGTCGGGATACAAGCGCTTCTGTATTGTACTCAGCGGATCCCCAGGGTGTTAGAGCCCAGGGTCCCGGTAACCCCTGGCCCCCCATGCTAGTGGTGGTGATGAATATTTTTTCCTCTCCCCAGAACTGTCTCAACAAACAGCAGTTCCTCATGGCTATCCGCCACCTGCAGCAGTTGCTGAAAGGCCAGGAGACACGCTTCGCCGAGGGCGTCCGTCACATGAAGAGCCGGCTGGCGGCGCTGCAGAGCTCTGTGAGCAAGGCGGGCCCGGATACGCCCCCAGGTGGGTCCCCGGGTCAGCGCCCCGAGCGCCCCCTGCTCCCGTCTCCCATGGCTGGATTGATTCCCAGGCCTTCCCGGCCTCGCCTTCTGTATGGGGCTGGGTGCTAGGAAGACGTGCCCGTTTCCCCCTATCTTCGGGGCTTCCCGGGGGACACTAGTAGTAAACAGCCCACCTGCCAATGCAGGAGATGTAAGAGACTCGGGTTCCATCTCTGGGTCGAAAGATCCCCTCGAGGAGGAAATGGCAGCCCACTCTAGTGTTCTCGCCTGGAGAACCCCATGCGTAGCTTCTCCAGAGAATGGTCGAAAGGCACAACTTTCAGAGCCTGCATCCCCGTCAGGAGAGACCCTAGTTGGTTCATTTTTCTTGTTTTGTCATTTAATAGACTATTTTTTATTTTTTTAGAGCAGTTGTCATTTCACGGCAAACTGAATGAAAAGCAAAGAGGGGTCCCACATACCCTCTCCTGGAACAATCATGGCTTCTCCACCATTAATAGCTCGCACTCCTGTGGCCTGCCGGGTACAGCCCATGAACCAACACTGGCTTCTGTTTTCCAGGCGTGAAAATTATTCCTTTTCCATGAGCCCCCTGTTAGTGCCGTGGGTTGGGATGGAGGGGCTGCTGAGGGCAATTTGCATTTGTCTCTGCTGTCCTCCCCCTGCCCCCAGACCCCCTCCCCTGCTGTCCTCCCCCTGCCCCCAGACCCCCTCCCCTGGGGTAGGACTCTGACAGACACTGGGCCTTTCCTGGTTGTCCCAGTGATGGATTGCACGCTGTCAAGTCCTGGCATGGGTGGCTGCATTTCTTCTGGCCTCTCCTCAGGGTGACAGGGGTCAGGGAGCCTGTTGTATGTTTGTTTAAGTCATGATGACTCTGGTGGCTCATGCAGTAAAGAATCTGCCTGCAATATGGGAGACCTGGGTACAATCCTTGGGTTGGGAAGATTCCCCTGGAGAAGGGAACAGCTACCCACTCCAGTATTCTTGCCTGGAGAATCCCATTGACAGAGGAGCCTGGCGGGCTGCAATACATGGAGTCGCAGAAGTCAGACATGAGTGCTCACATGCACACGGGGTTATGGGGGGTTGGGTAGGGCTGCCATATATTTGTTTAAATCATCAGCTTGAGGAATATCTAATGTCTTCACTCACTTAAGATGCTTTTCTCCAGGGCCTCCTTGGTGGTGTGAGATGGATTTCCTGGGTTGGATTTTCCACCTTTGCAGACTCTGGTAGCAAATCTAGAGTCTCCACAGCCCTGAGTCAACGCCTGTTTTCTTTGGCTGCATGGGTGCAGAGCTGGACCTGGTGGCCAAAGGCCTCACACTTTCCAAGGTGCCGAGAGGCCGCGGCCTTCGCTGGGGCTTGTCACAGTGTGGCATCCCTCCTTTCGGCTGCAGATGTGGAAACTGAGGCCAAGAAACGTGAGTTAGTGATAGTGGGTTCTGTTCTGGGGATTTTGTTCACTGCTGAGGCTCAACCGCACTGGTTCTTCCTGTTTTCATGGGATCAGAGTGCCTGCGGGTTTCTGGGAGTTTCCAAGAAAAGCCTGCAGAAGGGAATTTCTACAGCTGCCCTGCCCATCTTTAAGGTCCCTGTCCATGAATACAGAAAAGAAAAGGTAGGGGTTTTCCCTGGTAGTCCAGTGACTAAGACTGCGATCCCAATGCAGGGGACCAGGGATCGATCCTTGCTCAGGGAACTGGATCCCACAACTGAAAAAAAAGATCCTTCATGCCGTAGCCAAGACTGAAGATCCTATGTACTGCAACTAAGACCCAGCACAGCCAAATAAATACACATATATGCATATGTATATATTAAAAAGAAACATAGCTATGGTTAGATTACTAATCTTCTTGCTGCTGGGTTCAAGGTCTTTTTTCCCTGAGCTATGTGAGACCTTTTTAAAGTGGCCAATTCTTGGGACATTCCTGGTGGTCTAGTGGTTAAGACTGCACTATGGTCATGGGTTTGGGATCAGGGAACCAGGATCCCACAGGACACACCTTAAAAAAAAAAAAGTGGCCAATTCTCTTTTTAAAGAATTGCTGCCGTGAATTTTGTCTCCCTCGTGCATTGGACATGGGAGCGGGCAGCTGTCAGCACCACCTTGCAGGGTAAAGGGCACTGACAGGTGCCCAGGGGAAGCCAGAGGCTTGCCCCAGATCACACTGCAGTTAGAAGGAAAATTACCTTTTCTTTTTTTTAAAGGGTCATTTGCTTGGGAATCAGGAAGAATAATTTCCAGTACCAAAGAATTCTTGGCCTTCTTTCTGGTTTATTTCTGAGTATCTCCCTCCTATTTTCCCAGCCTTTCTTCCCTGAAAACTTCACAGTCCATCAGCTTTAGAACTTATCTCCGCAGCCTCATTCCAATAACGTCCCCAAATCACCAGGACTGATTTCCTGCTGAGCTCTTTCTTATACGTTACATCCTCTGGGATGGTGGAGGCCCTGTAGGCTCACCAAGAGACGATCATGATGAAATGAACCAGCCAAGGGACATGTCTTCCCACCCAACAGAATCCTTTGGCTACCATTTGGGAAATGCCTGAAAATTGATTTTTATTGAATCTGTATCCATTCATTGGGACTTCCCAGGTGGTGCTCTTGGTAAAGAACCCACCTGCCAATGCAGGAGGCACAAGAGACGTGGATTCGATCCCAGGGTTGGGAAGATCCCCTGGAGGAGGGTGCAGCAACCCCCTGCAGTATTCTTGTCTAAAGATTCCCATGGACAGAGGAGCCTGCCATGCTACGGTCAGTGGGGTCACAAGGAGTTGGACACAACTGAAGCACACATGCACACCCATTCACTAAGCCTGCTGACATGCATGGGGGCCTGCTCAGGTAGCTCAAATGGTAAAGAATCCCCTGCAATGCAGGAGACCCAGGTTTGATCCTTGCATTATGGAGCCATGTGGAGATATGATTCCATCCATTCTGATACCATTTGCCTGTGAGTTGCTCCAGTGGGTAAGTTTTCTTTCTTTGAAGGTTTTAAAAATGTCTCTTCCCCATAGAGACCCTACTCCTTTCCCCCAAAGCATTTTAAATCCTCTTCAGCACAATGCAGTAGGAGATTTTTCAAAGAGAAATATAAAGTCGTGTACTTGCAGGGACTAAGGCAGCGAGCTGGGGGTGCCCAAGTGTTGGGATCTGGGTTCGCCTGGCTTTCTGCTCACAAGGTCATTACTGTGGGTGCTCACTTGGAAGTTCACTAACAGAAGGTCACGTGTCAATCGTCAAATGTTCCCCAGAACCCAAAGGGCACTGAGCGTCCTCAGGGAGTGAACCGGCTCCCACTCTTCTCCCAGGACAGGGGGGTGGGGATATGGGGCAGAGATGCAAGTGGCTGCTCCCCCGCCCCTGGAGCGATGTGTGGACAGATGCTGTTCGCCTAGTAGATGCTGAGCCATTCTCTATCACAAACTACAGCCTACACAGCTGAAGCAACAGCTTTGTTTTCATCTGTCTAAAACCCTGAAAGTATTTTTACAAATGACATTTGGATCTTACCTTAAAAACGAGTTAGAAGTGACTGAATTTCCAGCTCAGACAAATCCAAACCCAAGCTGTCCCAACTTGGGGCAGCCTTCCTTTAGACCAGCGTGGACCACGAGTGGAGCTTGGCTGCAGACTGGGGAGGAACAGGGACCGTCACCCCTCTCCAGCCCTGTTGCACCCTGAGAGCAAGTTACGTGGCCTTTTCTCTCCTCTGGGATGCCACGGCACTGCTGTCTCTAACTCCCTATTGCCTCTCTGTTTTCATGCCCTATTGCTGTCCAGTTTGTTCACCCCGCTGCAGTCATGGCGGTCTCCCGGACATTCCTCAGACTTGCCAGGCACATCCCTATCTCAGGGCCTTCGCACCAACTTGATCCCTCTATCCTCCTTGGATACCTGCATGGTCATGCCTTTAGCTTCTTCAGCTCTTTGTCCCAAGGAGGCCTTCCCTGACCACTATCCCAAAACACACCCCTCCTCTGGCTTCCCCTGTGCTACTTTACTTTCTACATGGCACTTATCACCTCTTGTCACACTCTGCCATTTGCTTGTGGATCTTGCTTGTTGAGTGTCTTCCCTGATGGAAGGAGACTTCCTGAGAGCTGAGTTTCATCTGTTTGTTCACTAATTGTCTCAAACTCCTAATAGGGTGCCTGGCAGACAGTAAGAATACAATAAACAATTTTTCATTCATTCATTTGGTCAAGAATTATTTACCAGGCCTTCACTACAAGCTGGTGACAGGGATACAGACCAGACAAGAGGTCAGGCGAGGTCTCTGCCCCACTGGAAGTTCTGAGGGGTAGACTGACATCAAATGTACAAACAAACACGTTGATAAGATAATGCCAATAGTTACAAACATTAGAAGAAAGCCAAGTGAGCTCATGGGCAGGGGAAGAATCTTAGTGGAACATGATGGAAGAACACCCTGGAAAGCGGTGGGCGTTCAAGTCAAGACCTAGATAGTGAGAAGCCGCCAGAGATGGGCAGTCCTTGGGGAGAGAACATTCTAGGCAGGGAAAAGGGCAAAAACCAGGGCCTGGAGATGGGGCTGAGTATGGCCTGTCTGGGAGAACCAAGGAGACCCTGGGGAGGCTGGGGCTCCAAGAGAGCACAATGAGTGGGTGGGCCCTACAGGGGCCCCAGCTCCCACCCTCCCACTTTGCCAGGCCCTGCACACCACAGTGTGTCTAAGCCATGATCTCATCTGTCACCAAGCGGGCATGCATTACCTGTGCCCAAGAGTGCTCTGAGTATTCAGTGACACGTAGTATTTTGAATGTGCAGTCCAAGGACTTCCCTGCCAGTCCAGTGGCTAGGCCTCTGAGCTGTCACTGCCAAGGGCTTGAGTTAGATCATTTATCAGGGAACTAAGACCCTGCAAGCTTTGTGGTGCAGCCAAAACATTTGATACAAAATAAGATGTGGAGCCCAGTGCACAGCTTGCAGCAGGCACTCAGCCTGCGGGTGCTGAGGGTGAGAAGTTTTGTGATCCAGTTTGTTGCTGTTTAGTCACAGAGTCATGTCTGATTCTTTTGTGACCCCATGTCTATAGCCCTCCAGGCTCCTCTGTCTGTGGGATTTCCCAGGTAAGAATACTAGAGTGTGTTGCCATTTCCTTCTTCAGGGGGTCTTCCCGACCCAGGATCAGATCCGCATCTGCCCTGGCTCTTTCTGCTGAACCACTGGGGAAGCCCACTGTAAGGCAGTTGTTGCCCTTCAGTTGCTCTGTCTTGTCCGGCTTTTTGTGACCCCACGGACTGCAGCACGCCAGGCTTCCCTGTCCTTCACTATCTGCTGAAGGTTGCTCAAATTCATGTCCATTGAGTCGGTGATGCCATCCAGCCATCTCATCCTCTGTTGCCCCCTTGTCCTCCTACCCTCAATCTTTCCCAGCATCAGGGGCTTTTACAGTGAGTGGGCTCTTCGCATCAAATGGCCAGAGACCTGGAGCTTCAGCTTCATCGTTATGAATATCAGGGTTGACTTCCTTTAGGACTGGCTGGTTGGATCTCCTTGCTGTCCAAGGGACTCTCGAGAGTCTTCTCTAGCACCATAATTCAAAAGCATCAGTTCTTCCGCACTCAGCCTTCTTTAAGGATTGTAATCCAGAATGATGTCTAAATGCTTGTGGGCCTTCCTTTCTTCCTTACAGTTTCCTGCCCTGCTCTGAATGCCCCTCTGGATGGCAGAAAGTTTGGAAGCAAGTACTTAGTGGATCACGAAGTCCATTTTACTTGCAATCCCGGCTTCCGGCTGGTCGGGCCCAGCAGTGTGGTGTGTCTTCCCAACGGCACCTGGACGGGGGAGCAACCCCGCTGTAAAGGTACGGTCCCTCCTTCCCAGGGGCCTGCTGGATGGGAGGGGTCATTCCAAGGGACATTTTCTCCCTGATTTGTCAACACAGAGCCGTAGCCAACCTGTCTGATGACTCACTCCATGCCTGGCCTGGGCTGGCCTCTGTCTCCAGAATCCCTTGCCAGACCCTCTCAACGATTTAGTCTTGTTTTACCTATAGGGAAATGGACGCATAGAGAGGTGAAGGAATTTGCCCAAGGTCACAGCTAGAGGACAGGCTGAACTGGTTGACATATGCACTCTTATCGCAGAGTTGGGGCAAGAAGTCTTCTGTGGGCTGGGGAGGGGCCAGGGGGATACTGCAGAGAGACATTTCTTATTTGGACTGCTTTGCTCTGGGGCTGCCGTTTGATGGCAAGGTTCTTTGTGATCTATAACGCTGAGGAAATTTCTCAGGAGTCCTTTGTGACTGCACTGGGGCTTGGTGTAGACAAGCTACAGGAGAAACCATTTAGCTGAGAAGGAGGCATGAAGAGGCTTCTTTTTTTCTCTGTGCTAACCTTGAAAACAGTACATTTTTTTTTTAATTGGAGGATAATTGCTTTACAATATTGTGTTGGCTTCTTCCATACAACAACATGAATCAGCCACAAGTACGCATATGTCCCTCCCTCCTGAACCTCCCTGCTCCCCCTCATGCCACCCCAGCCCTCACGGCTGTCACAGAGCACCAGGCTGAGCTCCTGTGCTAGACAGCAGCTCCCCACCGGCTCTGTCTCACATGTGGTATATATATGTCAGTGCTCCTCCCTCAATGCATCCCCTCTCCTCCCCCACTGTGTCCAAAGTCTGTTCTGTAAATCTTCATGTTTACTCCTGTCCTGCAAATAGGTTCATCAGTACCCATTTTCTAGATTCCAGTATGCTTTAATATACGAATTGTGTTTTTCTCTTTCTGACTTACTTCACTCTGTATAACAAGCCATCCATTTCATTGGAACTGACTCAAATGCATTCCTTTTTGTGGCTGAGTAACATTCCATTGTGTTTATGCCCCACACCTTCTTTATCCATTCTGATGGACATTGAGGCTGCTTCCATGTCCCAGCTATTGTAAATAACGCTCCTGTGAACATTGGGGTACACGTGTCTTTTTCAATTATGGCTTTCTCAGCCTATATGTCCAATAGCAGGGTTGCTGGGTCATAATGTAGTTTTAGAAAATAATTTCCATACTGTTCTTCTAGTGGCTATATCAATTTACATTCCCACCACCAGTGCAAGAGGGTCCCCTTTTCTTTACACCCTCTCCAGCATTTATTGCTTGTAGATTTTTTGATGATGGCCTTTCTGAAGGTGTGAGGTGATACCTCATTGCAGTTTTGATTTGCATTTCTCTAATAAAGAATGATGTTGAGCATCTTTTCATGGAAAATAGTACTTTCTTGAGGGAGAGGAAAATCAGCCATGGCACACATAATTTGTTGGCTTTTCAAAAGCATATGGTCAAGGACTTCCCTGGCCATCCAGGGACTGAGACTCCATGATTGCACTGCAGAGGACACAGGTTTGATCCCTGGATGAGGAACTAAGATTCTACATGTCAACTGGCATGGTCAAAGAAAAAAAGTATATGGTCGAAATATCATGGATACCAGTCATTTTCAGAACAAGAATCATGGGACTTCTGCTGGGGCAGAATGTCCATGACTTGCCCAAGCTTTGAAGGGGAAAATACAAATGTTACATAAATATCAGTAAGTTCATTGTGAAGAGTAGCTTGGAGAGGACTTCTAGTGCATGAATAACTTGAAAATATAAAGGAACATCAGGAAGACAGGCCATCTCTAAAGACAAAAGCAGGCTGATATGACGGGCCCTGGGCAACTGGAACCATATTCATGGACCTAGACTTCCATTTCCTGTCTCCTGGAAAGAACCACGGTTCGAAGGTTGATGATAGGTACCAGCTCTCAGAGTTATCTGGGAAACACCCAGGAAATCAAGCCATGTGACCTGCAAACACTGAAAATGCCAATATCTGGACTTAGCCTTGACCTTGAAAGCTCTCCATCCAGGATCAGCACCTTACGTGTACTAAACTACGGCAGCAGATGTGCGACTACAGCAGCATTTCATTGCCATCGCTTTGGGTGTCTGTATTTCTAACTTCTAATTCTCCAAGCCAGGCTCCAGCAATATGTGAATCGTGAACTTTCAGATGTTCAAGCTGGTTTTAGAAAAGGCGGAGGAACCAGAGATCAAATTGCCAACATCTGCTGGATCATCAAAAAAGCAAGAGAGTTCCAGAAAAATGTCTGTTTCTGCTTTATTAACTATGCCAAAGCCTTTGACTGTGTGGATCACAATAAACTGTGGAAAATTCTGAAAGAGATGGGAATACCAGACCACCTGACCTGCCTCTTGAAAAACTTTTATGCAGGTCAGGAAGGAACAATTAGAGCTGGGCATGGAACAACAGACGGGTTCCAAGTAGGAAAAGGAGTACGTCAAGGCTGTATATTGTCACCCTGCTTATTTAACTTCTATGCAGAGTACATCCTGAGAAATGCTGGGCTGGAGGAAGCACAAGCTGGAATCAAGATTGCCAGGAGAAATATCAGTAACCTCAGATATGCAGATGACACCACCCTTATGGCAGAAAGTGAAGAAGAACTAAACTCTTGATGAAAGTGAAAGAGGAGAGTGAAAAAGCTGGCTTAAAATTCAACATTCAGAAAACTAAGATCATGGCATCTGGTCCCATCAGTTCATGGCAAATAGATGGGGAAACAGTGGAAACAGTGGCTGACTTTATCTTTTGGGGCTCCAAAATCACTGCAGATGGTGACTGCAGCCGTGAAATTAAAAGACGCTTACTCCTTGGAAGGAAAGTAGATAGCATGTTAAAAAGTAGAGACATTACTTTGCCAACAAAGATCCATCTAGCCAACGCTATGGTTTTTCCAGTAGTCATGTATGGATGTAAGAGTTGGACTATAAAGAAAGCTGAGCACCGAAGAATTGATGCTTTTGAACTGTGGTGTTGGAGAAGACTCTTGAGAGTCCCTTGGACTGCAAGGAGATCCAACCAGTCCATCCTAAAGGAGATCAGTCCTGGGTGTTCATTGGAAGGACTGATGTTGAAGCTGAAACTCCAGTACTTTGGCCACCTGAGGTGAAGAGCTGACTTATTAGAAAAGACTGATGCTGGGAAAGATTGAAGGCAGGAGGAGAAGGGGATGACAGAGATAGATGGTTGGATGGCATCACTGACTTGATGGACAAGAGTCTGTGTGGACTCCGGGAGTTGGTGATATACAGGGAGGCCTGGTGTGCTGTGGTTCATGGGGTTGCAAAGAGTCAGACACGACTGAACAACTGAACTGAACTTCTAACTTAGGGCTTCCCTGCTGGCTCAGCTGGTAAAGAATCTGCCTGCAATGCAGAAGACCTGGGTTTGATCCCTGGGTTGGGAAGATCCCTTGGAGTGGGATACTACCCACTGCAGTATTCTGGCCTGGAGAATTCCTTGGACTGTATAGTCCGTGGGGTCACAAAGAGTCAGACTAGCATTGAGTTACAGACCTCAGTTGGTTTCTTTCTCTGAGCACTGGGTGCCTCTGATGGCCATTCCATCTTCCATGAGGTGTGTGGGCATCTCACCTCTTGGTGCCCTTGTCATGGACACCCAGGTGACAGTCTCCTTCCCATCACCACCAACAGTGCTGATGAAGTCTTCTTTCCCCACCTCTTTGTCTCTGGGCCATGTATCTGGGGCTGGAGTTGGGGGCAGTTGGTTGTATGCTCACTTCCTTTGGACCAAGTGCTGTTGTGTTGTTCTTCACAAGAACGAGACCAGCCCCTGCTCTCCTGGTAATGCTATGGACAGAAGCACATATTACTCTTGTGAGAATTTTTCTTTCTTGCTCAGGTCTTCTCCATATTTGGCCCTCATTTGTGATACACATTTACAGTGAGCATCATCTGGTTTGAATGAAAAGATGGGTTCATAAGAGAAGAGAGCTGAAAAAATGCATATTTAGGCAGATAAATAAGAAACACTGGAGGCTCAGGAATGTAGTCATAAGTGGCTTGAGCAAAGAAATCCATTGTTGCTTGACAAAGTTGGGACCCATAGGAGCCCAATGTCATCTTAGTGTAAATATGTGTCATATGTTATGCATATATATACGTTAATATATGAAATTTGTTTTTCTGATTTACTTCAATCTGTATAACAGGCTCTAGATTCATCCATCTCACTAGAACTGACTCAAATTCTTTCTTATGGCTGAGTAATATCCATTCGTCGACCGGCATCTAAGTTGCTTCTATGGCCTAGCTGTTGTAAATAGTGCCTTCTCAGAGGATCCTGGGTATGTCTGCCAGCTGCCCTCCTGATCTTACACCTATTAATTATATATTAGCTCTCACCTCCCTGCAGCAGGACCAACCCCCTTAGTGGAAAATGGAGTCTTACTGTATCATGGCCTGTGATGCTGTGGATCCCAAACTTTCAGGCACTCCAGGATCACCCAGAAAGCTTATAAAACGTAAGTTCTGATGCCCCAACAGGTCTACTGAGTTGGGTGAGATCTTTTTGGATAGGAGTTGGGAAATCTGCATTTTTTCATATGATTGTGATGTTAACTGAATTTTAAGAAACACTAAAAATGCTGGGTTTTGCCACTGCCAGAAGTGGGAAGGATATTGAACATTCTGAAGCAGTGATGCGATTGGACCCTCACCAATCAGGACTGCAAGCTATAAGCCAGCAGTAGGGTATGACCAGGTGAGACATACTAGGTATGCTCACCTCCACCTGCACTGTTGTTCTGGGAAGGCTGAGCCAGCCCTGACAAACATCAGGGCACCCAGTCCCACCGAGCAGGCCCCTCTCCTGAGATGTGGAGGTCATCCTCCCTGGAGGCCCACTGCCAAGCCTGGCCAGCAAGTCCACTGGCCTTTCCCATTGTCCAACATGGTGCTTCTCATTCTCCACCTTGAATGTCCCAGCTCATTCCAGACTCGCTGTGTGTTCTTGGTCTCCCCTATCCTCCCAGCCTCCTCCCTAACCACCAGTCCTCCTTCCCTGACTTCCATGCCTGAGGACAGCTTGCAGCAGCCCATCCTGGACTTCTCTGAGGGCCACACTTATCTAAAAGCCTGAGAAGAACTGGCTCAGGGAATGAGGTGGCAGCTAGTCCATGCTGAGATTTTAGAGGATGGTTTTCATCTTAGATGCTTCCCTGGTGGCTTAGATGGTAAAGAGTCCACCTGCAATGGAGGAGACCTGGGTTCTATCCCCGGGTCAGGAAGATCCTTTGGAGAAGGGAATGGCTACCCACTTCAGTATTCTTGCCTAGAGAATTCCACAGACAGAGGAGCCTGGTGGGCTACAATCCATGGGAACACAACAAGTCAGACACAACTGAGCAACTAACACTTTCATCTTATGGTTTAAGTGTAAACTGGACATGGAGTTCTCCCTTGGGTGGTGATGGAACAGAAACACTGGTGTCACACGACCAAGGTGCCCCATCAGCTGCTGGACAGGACACTTTCCCAAGAGAGTGGACGGTGCCTGGTCGACACTTCTGTTCTCAGCAGGAGTTTGTCTAATGGATGCTATTTCCAGTAAAAGCCTCAAAAGGGTGCCACCCAAACCTGTCAAAAAGGAGAAATAGTGCTTCTACCTGCTATTTGGTGGGACAGCATTGACGGGGGGCCAGGACATGGGAGTTCAACAATCCAACGGCCCCTTCTCCCCACCTCGGAGTGGCCCTAGAATCTCACCAGCAGCTACTGCTTGTCCACTTCGCTCACCTTCTCAGGAGTCTTGCAGTCACTCTGTGTGTGACCACAGTGGGGAGATCATCTTATTTACAGGGAAGTAATCTCAAGATGCCGAACCTCCGTGTCGCTGAAAAATTTGCGAGTGCTTTAATAATTGCCCCCCCTCCCATCCAGTCAACCGCTTGAAGCAAGGTGATGAACCCAACTTGGCATGAGAGGAGATGACACATAATTACACATTAAAAATGCAGAGGTAGGCTCCGGAACTCCAGAATGGAAAGCAGCCATTTAGCTTCCTGGATTAGTTCCCTGTTTCCTTTCTTAGTCAGAAGAGCATATTTTTAAGATTTGAAGCTTCCTGAACTGAGGAAATCATAACCACAGACCTTGTCCCTTTGACAACATGGGTAACCAAAAAACAGCACGAGAGGAATAAACACCCTTGTCCACCACGCTGGGAAAAAATATTTACTTTTCTCATCCCCATCCTCCTCTTTTTAAACCTTCATTCATTCGACCAGTTTTCACTGGGTACCAGCTGTGCACCAAGGATCATGTTAGGGATTCAATGCTGAAACTAACAGATGCTGCCCAACTTGGAGTGTGAGTAGGACTCACACTCCAAGATGGAGGCAAGACGCAGGTCACTGAGCACAGAAGTAAGCAAATCAGCATTTGTGGTCAGTGCTTTGAAAGGACTGACATCAGCCCTGAATATTCACTGGAGGGACTGATGCTGAAGCTGAAGCTCCAATACCACCTGATGCAGAGAGCCGACTTTTTGGAAAAGACCCTGATGCTGGGAAAGACTGAAGGCAGGAGGAGAAGGGGACGACAGAGGATGAGATGGTCGGATGGCATCACCGACTCAATGGACATGGGTTTGGGTGGACTCCGGGAGTCAGTGATGGACGAGGAGGCCTGGCGTGCTGCAGTTCATGGGGTTGCAAAGAGCCAAAGAGACACAACTTCGCGACAGCAACAGGGGCCTGGGAATAAAACCTCCTATGGGGTGAGGACAGTTGAGAGCCTCTCTGAGGCAGTGACAGTGATGCTGGGATTGAAAGGATGAGCAGGATCCAACCAGGTGAAAATGGGTATTAGTGGGTGGCATGGAACGATGCCATTCCAGAAAGAGAGAGGAATATGTGCAAAGGCTTAAGAAGGGAAGAATTTGGCATGTTTGAGGAAGTGACAAGGTAAACATAGAACCTTGTTGCTGGAGCAGCGTGTGAGCTGAGAATGAGTGAGGTTGGGTGGAGAGATTCCTGAGCCAGCTCTTATAGTCCTGAGGACGGGGTGGGTGGTGAAGGTTGTAGTTCTGAGAAAATAAGCCAGGTTTAAGAAGAGGGCTGTACTGATTTGATGGGCACACTGTTGCTGTGTAGACGTGAGCTGGAGATGACTAGAAGAGACAGGATGCTGGGAAACCACTTAGGTGGCTCTTAGCAGGTCCAGGGGCCAGACTGAACAGGGGACAGGGAAGATGGAAGGTGAACTGGGGGACAGCATCATGGAACTTATCCCACTAGGGATGCGAGCAGGAAAAGAGGGCAAGCTTCCCAGACTCCATCTTGGGTGACAGGGTGCATGGCGCCATGGGCAGAGACAATGAAGACCCGGTGATAGATGGAGGTTTATTTTTGGTTGCTCTTGCTTTTATTTCACTATAGTTGATTTATAATAGTATGTTAGTTTCAGATGTACAGCTTCAGGCTCTTTTCCATTGTAGGTTATTACAAGATACTGAATAGAGTTCCCTGTGCTACACAGTAAAGTTTTGTGGTTTACTATATATATATATATATGTAATAGTAGTTGTTGTTATTTAGTCTCTAGAGTCAGGCCCGACTCTTTGTGACCCCATGGACTGTGTAGTCTGCCAGGCTCCTCTGTCCATGGGATTTCCCAGACAAGAATTCTGGAGTGGGTTGCCATTTCCTTCTCCAAGGCATCTTCCCAACCCAGGGATCGAATCTGCGTCTCCTGCATTGGCAGATAGTTCTTTATCACTGAGCCACTGAGAACACCTGTATTTAGTAGTATGTATCTGCTAATTCCAAACTCATTCACCACCCCCTCACCTCTCCTCTTTGGGAACCACGATTTTGTTTTCGACGTCTGACTCAGTTTCTGTTTTGTAGGTGAGCTGACTTGTATTATTAATATTTAGTTAGAGTCCACATTTAAGTGTTGTCATGTAGTATTTGTCTTTGTATGACTGACTTCAGTTAGCATGATCATCTCTAGGTGCATCCATGGTGCTGCAAATGGCATTATTTCATTCTTTTTCCTGTTGGTGGGGATGTAAATGGTGGGGATGTTTTTTTAAAAACACCTGAGTGTAGGTCGTTGATCAGAATACCATTTTGGTTACCTTAATGTGTCTGTGTGACATTGCAGTGGAGATCCATTCATTCAACCTACAGGGACCATCACACCCAGCACAGTGCCCTGGTTACCAGTTCCAGCAAGGCTTTAAGTACTCTGCCCACTGCATCTTAATATTGGAGTCACCAAGGAAAATACAAGGCGGTTGGGCCCTGGATGAAGCAGCACTGTCCTCACGCTTCTGGCCAGTGCAAGATCAGTTCCAGCCAAGGGCGTCCATCCCCCAGGGTGGGCAGGTCTCTCAGCAGCAATTGCCCAGGGCAGCTTGCTAGTGTGCAGTGGAAGGATTCCCCACTTCACCAAGGAATCTGAAACACTGGAGCTTCAGGTGAGCCTGAGAGCCATCAGCATACAACCTCAGCAGAACTGAACAGCACTTGTGGAGCAGGAAGAAGGGAAATATACGGCCACATGAGATGGCAAACCCAGCACAGGCCCTAGGAATGCCTCATCTCTTGTTGAGGGCAGGTGCCAGGCCCAGTGCGGGGCCAGAGATTTCCTTTCTCAATAGAGCCAAGTGAACAGTTTGATGTAAAATCTGGAGTCAAGGGCAAAGGAGGGTTGCAGAGACGCAGTTCGGAGTAATTATATTAGCATGATGATGGTGCTTAAATGGGCTCCCTGGTGGCTAAGTGGTTAAGAATTTGCTGGCCAGTGCAGGAGATGTGGGTTGGATCCCTGGTCCAGGAAGATCCACTGGAGAGGGAAATGGCAACCCGCTCCTGTATTCTTGCCTGGGAAATCCCACTGACTGGGAGCCTGGTGGATTACAGTCCTGTGGGGTCACACAAGAGTCAGACACGACTTAGCCATTGAGCACTCCCGCGTGGTGCTTAAATCCAGGACAGTGATCAGAGCACCCGGAGGAGAGGGCGGAGAGAGAAAAGAAGTAGCTCAGAACCAGACAAAGGAGGGTGGAAGAGGCAGGCAGAGTCTGCAGAGGCAAACCACAGGGAGACTGCAGAAATCACGGTGTTGCACCAGATTTGGTATCTGGAAGGTTATCTTGAAGTCAGAATAGAGCAAAGCTTTGGTTCTCTTACTTTTGGATCATGAGGCTTTCCTCAGAGACCTTTAAACAACATCTGAAAGAGCTGCCTCTGATAGAGTAGCCCCTTGATATTTGGTTACTGTGAAACCAGCTGGCTGGCTGATTTATCAAATGTTTGAATGACTGAATGACTGAATGAATGAATGGGGGATTATATTTTTAAACAATTTCCTTCTGGCTTTTATCTGAGTCAGATGTATATTTATATATACACACACACACACACACACACACACAAATTTGGAAAACTCATCAGTGGCCATAGGACTTGAAAAGGTCAGTTTTCATTCCAATCCCTAAGAAAGGCAAAGAATGCTCAAACTACTGCACAATTGAACTCATCTCACGTGCTCAAAATTCTCCAAGCCCGGCTTCAGCAATATCTGAACCGTGAACTTCCAGATGCTCAAGCTGGTTTTAGAAAAAGGCAGAGGAACCAGAGATCAAATTGCCAACATCCATTGGATCATCGGAAAAGCAAGAGAGTTTCAGAAAAACATCTGTTTCTGCTTTATTGACTATGCCAAAGCCTTTGACTGTGTGGATCACAATAAACTGTGGAAAATTCTGAAAGAGATGGGAATACCAGACCACCTGACCTGCCTCTTTAGAAATCTGTATGCAGATCAGGAAGCAACAGTTAGAACTGGACATGGAACAACAGACTGGTTCCAAATAGGAAAAGGAGTACGGCAAGGCTGTATACTGTCACCCTGCTTATTTAACTTCTATGCAGAGTACATCATGAGAAATGCTGGGCTGGAGGAAGCACAAGCTGTAATCAAGATTCTTGGGAGAAATATCAATAACCTTAGATATGCAGATTATACCACCCTTATGGCAGAAAGTGAAGAAGAATTAAAGAGCCTCTTGATGAAAGTGAAAGAGGAGAGTGAAAAAGTTGGCTTAAAGCTCAGTATTCAGAAAACTAAGATCATGACATCCAGTCCCATCACTCCATGGCAAATAAATGGGGAAACAGTGGAAACAGTGGCTGACTTTATTTTTCGGGGCTCCAAAATCACTGCAGATGGTGATTGCAGCCATGAAATTAAAAGACTCCTTGGAAGGAAAGTTTTGACCAACGTAGACAGCATATTAAAAAGCAGAGATATTACTTTGCCAACAAAGGTCCGTCTAGTCAAGGCTATGGTTTTTCCAGCAGTCATGTATGGATGTAAGAGTTGGACTATAAAGAAAGCTGAGCACCGAAGAATTGATGCTTTTGAAGTGTGGTGTTGGAGAAGACTCTTGAGAGTCCCTTGGACTGCAAGGAGATCCAACCAGTCCATCCTAAAGGAGATCAGCCCTGGATGTTCTTTGGAAGGACTGATGCTGAAGCTGAAACTCCAATACTTTGGCCACCTGATGTGAAGAGCTGACTCACTGGAAAAGACCCTGATGCTGGGAAAGATTGAGGGCAGGAGGAGAAGGGGATGACAGAGGATGAGATGGTTGGGACTGACTCAGTGGTCATGAATTTGAGTAAACTCCGGGAGTCAGTAATGGACAGGGAGGCCTGGTGTGCTGCAGTTCATGGGGTTGTAAAGAGTTGGACACGACTGACCAACTGAGCTGAACTGAACACACACACACACACACACAAAATATTCCATAGTATGTATACATATACACACTTTTCACTTACTTTCGGTATTCCATTGTATATGTGTGTATACATATATTCATATATCATATATATATATGGGCTTCCCAGGTGGTGCTAGTGGTAAAGAACTCACTTGCCAATGCAGGAGATGCACGAGACTCAGGTTCGATCCCTGGGTCAGGAAGATCCCCTGGAGGAGGGCATGGCAATCCATTCCAGTATTCTTCCCTGGAGAATGCCATGGACAGGAGCCTGGTGGGCAACAGTCCATAGGGTCACCAAGACTCGGACACAATTTGGAGCAGCTTAGCACAGTACAGCATATAAATATACCATATACCATATCTTCTTTATCCATTCATTAAGACAAGCAATCTTAATGCATTTTCCATTATGGAAAAATTCAAATACACAAAAGTAGAATGAATAGTTTAATGGTCATCATGTACTCGTAGTCCAGTAATGATCAACACAGAAAATCTTTTAATATCTTAAAATTTCTAGTCAGGATAAACATTTCTGCACTTGTCTCTCATATTTTTAACACTTTGAGCCAGGGTGCAGATAAGTTCTGCACATTACGGTTGGTTGCTGTGTCTCCTACACCTTTTAATCCATAGTTGTCTTGAAGAAGACTGCTCCTCCTCTCTGTCTGCCATTCCTTTGAAGTTTATCTGTTGAAGAAAATGGCTTGTTTCCCACAACCTTGGATTTTTAAAACTTATTTATCTATTTTTTAGTTGCATTGGGTCTTCGTGGGTGCACTCAGACTTTCTTTAGTTGCAGCGAGCAGGGGTTACCCTCTAGCTGCAGTTTGAAGGCTTCTCATTGCGGCGGCCTCTCCTGTTGCAGAGTGTGGGCTCTAGGTGCTCTAGGGCTCTAGCTGCCTTGTGGCATGTAGGGTCTTCCTGGACTAGGATCAGTCCCGTGCGCCCTGCATTGACAGGTGGATTCTTAACCACTGGACCACCAGGGAAGCCTCCCACAACCTTGATTTTGCTCACTGCATCCCTGTGGGGTTATTTAACAGGATCTGCATTTCTCTTTTTGGGGGTCCAATTTCACTGAAATAAAATGACATATAGCACTGTGTAAGTTTAAGTTGTACAGCATAATAACTTGATTTTCATATACTGTGAAAAGATGACCACAGTAAGTTCAGTTAATGTCCATGATCTCATACAAATACAAAAAAAAAAAATAGTTTTTTTTCCCCTTGGGATTTAGTCCCTTAACAACTTTCTTTTTTTTTTACTCTGAAACCGAGCTTTATTAGATATGTCAAATAATTATCCATTTTAAAAAACTATATTTTCCTTTAAAATGCCACCAAGACACAATTAATTCATTGCATGTTCTGCCTAAACAAACCAGTAATAACAACTACAATAAATATTTGAAGGGTAAAATTACAATCAAGATCTCTTTTAAAAATTATCTCCATGTTTGTCATATTTGTCAGTAAAAACAATCTAGTTTTAGTGAAAGGTACAAGTTATAAACTACGTACGGGGCTTCCCAGGTGGCTCAGTGGTAAAGAATCCACCTACCCATGCAGGTGACACAAGAGAGGCGGGTTTGATCCCTGGGTCGGGAAGATCCCCCGGAGAAGGAAATGGCAACACACTCCAGGATTCTTGCCTGGAGAATCCCACGGACCGAGGAGCCCGGCAGGCTATGGAGTCCATGGGACTGCAAAGAGTTGGACACAACCTAGCGACTGAGCACGCACATTAACTAAAGGCAATACTGCACTTGTGATCTCAGATTTCCTTTGTTAAGACTCAGATCTGAGACTGAAATACCTTTCGATTTAGGGAGAAGCAGGAGTCATAAAGTGTGTTTGTCTAAGCTGGTCCATCCGGGCTTTTCTGTAGGGTTGGAGTTGCAGGGTTCCCAGGCCCAGCCTGCCCAGGAGCTCTCACCACAGCTCACTGTGTGCTTTCTGAGAGTACCTGGGATGTAAAGTGTTTACTCACTATGTCTACTCTAGTTTTTTTTTTCTTTTCAAATAAAGTCAGTTGTGAGTAAAAAGCTGTTTCTTGAAATTTCTCCAATTTAACTCATTATGTACCTTCAAAAATGACAAAGCCTATTCTTATAGCTAAAACTGTTCTCTAAGAAGGTACTTTCATTCCAGCTGTGAAACTGATTGATGTTTTTAAAACCCCTGAGGAACTTCTGCTGGCAGCTAAGTTGTAGTTTCAAAGAAGAAATAGATGTGGCATGTGTCCTTTTGTAAAGAAACATTTCTACCTGAAGGAGCAGCATCACTGCACATGAGGGACTGAAAAATCAATGCAGTTAGTCAACATCTAAAAATTCATTTTACTAATGCTTAACTATTCAAATATACTAGATAGCAGTGTCAACCATAATCTTCATATTGTACATTACATGCCTAGTACTTATGACTGGAAGTTTGTAAGTTTTTGGCCTCTGTATTTCTTATAAACTCCAGAGGCTTGATTGGATGCTGGTGAGATGTTTCTATCATTTGGGCAGGACAGCAGTACATACTTCTTTCTACCAGGAAGCCCCTGTGGTCCATCTCTGTTTTTGTGATGCTGAGCCTTGGTGAGCATCACCGCCCTCCTCACCCTGACCTCTGTCCAGAAGGCTTCTCAAGAGGAACTCACAGGGCGGTTCCTGAGTTCTTACACTTTCAAAACATACACAGCATTACCAACAATGACTGTTCAGTTGCACATAAAACACCTGTCTCACGTTTTCTTTTCTTGAATATCTTAAATATATTCTTCCACATCTCCTGTTTTAACTGTTATTGCTATCATAAGGCTGCCCAAAAAATGTTTTTTCTTTTTCTTGAAAACCCAATAATTGTATTGGGATATGGATCAGTACTGGCATTTCTGGGTCAGTTGTCTCGGATGTGGGGTTTATCTTTGCAACAGGAAGTTTCAATGGCTGGAACAGTCTGGCCCCAAGGATCTCTCAAACTTCCCAAGACCTTTAAAGGTCCATTTTCTAATGGATGGAGAATCCAATTAAGTCAAACAAGGAAAGTTGGTGCAAATGAAAGAGATAGTCTGGATAAAAGTGAGAGAGGAGAGGACAGAGTGGAGCGGAGAAGGCATGGGCTGCCTTAAAAAATGACTAAAGGGAGAGGCTGTCAGAAAGTTGCTGTTGTTCAGTTGCTAAATCATATCCAGCTCTTTGCAACTCCATGGACCACAGCACACCAGGCTTCCTTGTGCTTTACTATCTCCCTGAGTTTGCTCAAACTCATGTCCATTGAGTCAGTGATGCCATCCAACCACCTCATCCTCTGTCTTCCCCTTCTCCTGCCTTCAATGTTTTCCAGCATCAGAGTCTTTCCCAATAAGTTGGTTCTTCACAGCAGGTGGCCAAAATATTGGAGCCTCAGCTTCAGCATCAGTCCTTCCAATGAATAGTCAGAAAGTTAGAAAAGCTATATGGGAAAACTTATTTCCCCTAAATATGAGCAACAGAAAAGGACTCTTGTCAAATCCTGTCCAAATTATTATATGAAAACAAGGTAAACTCTCTACAGTCAATGAAGAAATCCCAGAAAGACATGCCCCTACAAAAGATGAAAACCATGACCTAGTACTTCCGGACAAATGGAAAGAAATTTAAAAAATATAAAAACGATGAAAGGACAACATAAATAAAAATCAGAAAGCCTTAGAAATGAGGTGATTAAAGAAATGGAAAATTTGAAGCAAGATGACAAAACACAGGAAACAAAAAGAAAAAAGAAAAAATCAGATCATGCATGTGGAACATTTAGCTCAGTTCTGGGAAAATAGCAAGTGCTCAGTAAACAGATTAAAAGAGAATCATAATCCATGCTTTTGGCTTGCCAGCCTCTCCACAGCCTCTGTTATTGTCCTCCTTTTATAAATTCAAGGGTAGTTGGTTTATAATATTGTTTTAGTTTCGGGCGTGCAGCTAAGTAATTTGGAATCTGAAAGTTTTCAGATTCTTTTCTGTTATAGGTTATAATAAGATATTGAGTAGAATTCCCTGTGCTACACCATAGGACCTTGTTGTTTATCTATTTTATATACACTAATTCAACTGCAGCCCTCCAGGCTCCTCTGTCCATGGGATTCTCCAGGCAAGAATGCTGGAGTGGGTTGCCATTTCATTCTCCAGGGAATCTTCCTGACCCAGGGATTGAACCCAGGTCTCCTGCACTGCAGGCGGATTCTTTACCGTCTGAGCCCCCAGGGAAGCCCTATATACTAGCTAGTATCTGTCAATCCCATGCTCCTAATTTATCCCTCTTTCCCCTTTTAGTAACCATAATTTTGTTTTCTATGTCTGTGAGCCTGTGTCTGTTTTGTAAGTGAGTTGATCTGTATTATTTTGTTAGATTCCACATGTAAGTGATATCTTGTGGTGTTTTTCTCTGTCTGACTTCATTTAGCATGAATCTCTAGGTCCATCCACATTGCTGCAATTGGTGGTAGTTCATCCTTCTTCATAGCTGAATAATATTCCACTGCATACATGTACCACATCTGTCTCCTTTTGTCTGCTGATGGATGCTATAGCGCCACTGTGAGCACTGGGGTGTATGTATCTTTTTGATTTAGAGTTTCCATCTTTTCTGGATATATGCCCAGGAGTGGGTTTGTTGGATCATATGGTAGTTCTATTTTCAGTTTTTTGAAGAGTCTCCATACTGGTCTCCATAGTGGCTGTACCAGGTTACATTACTACCAACAGTGTAGGAGGGTTCCCTTTTCTCCACACCCTCTCCAGCATTTGCTATTTGTAGACTTCTTGATGATAGCCATTCTGACCTGTGTGACGTGTAATCTCATTGTAGTTTTAATTTGCGTTTCTCTAATAACTAGTGATGTCAAGCATCTTTTCACTTTCCTGTAGGCCATCTGTATCTTCCTCAGAGAAATGTCTATTTAGGTCGGTCCTCTTTACAGTTCTGAAGTCGTCATGCACTCAACTAAATGCCACAGCTTGGACAGACTTGAATGTGATGACAGCTGTACTTCAGTCAGGACACAGAGAGTGTGCCAGAACTGGGCACTGGGCCATGGAATGCCTGACAGCGTATCAAGATAAGAAATGAGAGTCTGAATGTGGCTTGTCTAAGAAATGAAAATCCTGGGTGGCAAGATCCAGACAGGTGCTAGCACACAGGGTCATGGGGCATCTCTTCATTCCTCTATCACGTGAACAACTCCATCCCACCCTACCCTATCCTCACCCACACCAGCCAAGTACAGCCAGGCTCAGTGCCTCCCACCGCAGGCCCTGCGGGGGACTCACACTGGTGCTGGTCCCCACCCCGCTGCAGAGCCAGACTGAAAGATTCTCAGGTTCTCAGCCTAGTGACCGGCCGGCCCACTTTCAGACTATGCTGGGGAGCAAGATGGCAGGAACAGGAATTCCATGCGCTGGTGCATTTGTGTTGTTTCAGACACATTCCTGAAAACTGGTCATCGGCAGAGAGAACATATCGGTGCGGTGGGGGGCGGAGTGGGCGGGGGGCAGGAAGCTGAGGCTCTCTCCCCAGGCCGAGTTTACTGAGAAATTGGAATGGCTCCTTCCCCAGGGAGAAGCAGCATTTCGGATGGTCTGGGTCCTTTCGCAATGAACGGAATCCATGTAATTGTCTGCATAACTTCCCAATTACAAGGAGGCTGAGGGAAGCCAGAGTCTCTGCCAACCCACCCACAGGAAGGCTGCTGTTCTCATCAAGAGCAAAGCACCTTCCTCTGCCTCCTGATAGACACAGCAGGAAAGGATGCTCTGAGGCCAACAAGGAAGTGCTTCCAGTTTCTTTCCCAAGATGCTGCAGTCAGGTCAGTGAACTGACAAATCACTCCTCCTGGTGGAAATGGCCTGTGCCCTGAAACTGGGCCTAAGGAACTCATAGCGAGCGGATGTGGCCTGAGGATCATTGTCTCCTCATTAGAAAATTTAGAAATGTTCGCTGTGGAAAAATGGAAGATTGTTAACAAAATGCTTTTGAACTGTGGTGCTGGAGAAGACTCTTGAGAGTCCCTTGGACAGCAAGGAGCTCAAACCAGTCAATCCTAAGGAAATCAATCCTGAATATTCATTGGAAGGACTGATGCAGAAGCTCCAATGCTTTGGCAACCTGGTGGGAAGAGCTGACTCATTGGAAAAGACCTTGATGCTGGGAAAGGAGGAGAAGGTGGTGACAGAGAATGAGATGGTTGGATGGCATCACTGATTCAAAGGACATGAGTCTGAGCAAACTCTGGGAGATAGTGAATGACAGGAAAGCCTGGCATTCTGCAGTCTACGGGGTTGCAAAGAGTTGGACATGGCTTATCGACTGAACAACAACAAATAGAATAATTGTCAATAAACAAAGAAAAATTACCCATAATCTACCACACAGAGAAAAATCTATTAAAGCCTATTACATATTTATTTTATTTTGTGACTGCTCCATGTGGCTTGCAGGATCTTAGTTTCCTAATCAGGAATTGAACCTGGACCCTCAGCACTGAAAGCACAGAATCTTAACCACTGGACTGCCAGGGAATTCACTAAACCTATTAAATAGTTGAACATGTTTAATGTGTCTCTCCGATAGCTCAGTTGGTAAAGAATCCGCCTGCAATGCAGGAGACCCCAGTTCTCTTCCTGGGTCGGGAAGATCTGCTGGAGAAGGGATAGGCTACCCACTCCAATATTCTTGGGCTTCCCTTGTGGCTCAGCTGGTAAAGAATCCGCCTGCAATGCAGGAGACCTGGGTTTGATCCCTGGGTTGGGAAGATCCCCTGGAGAAGGGAACAGTTACCCACTCCAGTGTTCTGGCCTGGAGAATGTCATGGCCTATATAGTCCCTGGGGTAGCAAAGAGTTGGACATGACTGAGCGAGTTTCACTTTCACTTTAATACATTTTTCACTATTTAGACTATTTAGTCTATAAACAAGGAACGTTTTCCTTTTCAGGAAAAGGAAAAATTAAGGGTCAAGGTTAACTCCTCCCTATTCCCACAGGGTGGGAATTTGGAAAGAGTTATTTTTCTCCATCTCTGACCATTCTTATGGGCCATCTCTCCCTCTTATAACCCCTTGAATTGAGTTCTTGTTCAAAGAGGGTTCTACCTGGGCACTGGCTGATAGGGGCAGAGTTGAGAGGCAGTAAACTCAACTTAGAGGCAGTGCGGGCCCAGGACAACGTCGGTTCCTTCTGCCCAGCTGCAGTATCTACACTGCAAATTAGAAAATGGCGCCTCTGGGTAGAACTGGGCTGAAAGATGGGCAACTCTCACAGGCAGAGCTCCAGGTGGGCACAATGTGTGCCAGGGTCAGTGGCTTGTTGCATGCATGGTGGACTACATCTCAGCCCCACTGGCTCCCTCCCAGCTCTTGCTGTTGCTGGAAGAGGCAGAGGCAAGGACTGAGTGGGATGGGGAGTGGTCACAAGCTGGAGTCATCCTGTCATGAAAAGAAAGTGACCCCACCTTTGTGTTTTGTTTTAGAATGAGAACTCATGCCTATATTTGAAATTTATTTCTTTTCCTAGATATCAGTGAATGCTCCAGTCAGCCTTGTCAGAATGGTGGCACGTGTGTGGAAGGTGTCAACCAGTACAGATGCATTTGTCCTCCCGGAAGGACTGGGAGCCGCTGTCAGCATCAGGCCCAGACTGGTATGTAGCAGCTATAGGGCCGGGGAGGACAGTCCGTTATCGAGAAGGGAGGACCCTAGTCACGGGTCACCAAAGGCAGACCAGTGGGATGTTCTCTCTGGTTCACATCATAGATCCCTCTGAGATGGTTATTTGGGATGGCACTTAGTTCTCTTGTGGAACCAGAGTTTTGGTCCAGGTGGCTCAGTTAAAGAATCTACCTGCCGATGCAGGAGAAGTAGGTTCAATCCCAGGTTGGGAAGAGCCCTTGGAGTAGGAAATGGCAACCCACTCCAGTGCTCTCGCCTGGAGAATTCCATGGACAGAAGAGCCTGGTGGGCCACAGTCCACGGGGTTGCAAAGAGTCAGACATGACTGAGCACATGCACACACACACTCGGAAGAAGATGCAAGTGCAAGGACTGAGTCCCACCCTAAAACCCTCCAGATTTGGAACTTGGCCTGAGAAGCTTCCTTGCTGCCACCTTCACGTGGTTGGCTTTCCTCCGCATATCAGCAGAACAGCTTCTCCTGCAAATGTTCCATGCAAAATCCATAGTTCCTGATATAGTATTTTCAGAGCTGGGTAAACTAGACGTTCAACTGGTGATGAGGTTATGATCCACATTTGAGTCCCAGCATTTCTGCAGCCAGAGGTCTAGGTGCCACATGGTGGCTATTTTTGCAGTGAAAGTCACTTAGTCGTGACTGTTTTTGCAGGTGCCAAGAAAATCTGATGATAAGGAGTCTATGGGAGATGGGGGCGGGGAGTGGCATGCTATGCTACAACCATCGTTTTGTTTTTGGCTTCCCCCATATGTAGCTTGTAGGATCTTACTTCCCTGACCGAGGATTGAACTGAACCCATGCCCTCAGCAGTGAAAGTTGAGTCCTAACTACTGGACCACCAGGGGATTCCCTGAGCCACGCTTTCTCATCTAAGAAAGTCAAACCCTAAAGATGTCCTGTTCCGTTGCCAGAAAAGCCTGGGGTGTCTATGTGGTTGTCTTCTGAGTGGAACCTCAGTATTGGGGAAGGAATTGGTGGTTAGCAGAGAACAAGCTTTGTCAGTACTTGGTATCTTTCCACTGGAGCCAGCTCAAGGTCCAGTTTAAGTTTTGTCCCCAGGGATTTGCTGCTTAACGTGTCTTGACTTCATTCAGCTGAGTCACCCTTCTGGGTGCTTTCTCAGGGAGAGCCTGAGGTCCCTTGACAGTGCCTGTCCCTGGAGTTGCCCTGTGTGGAAACAGCCCCACTCCTCCTCCTACTTAGTACCAGGAAGGAAAAAGAAATAGCTACATTTCAACCCAACTGTGCTGGTCCTGGACACTGGATCTAAGCCCCACCTGTCTGGGCATCCACTATTGGAAACTTCAGGCTCCAGGCCACAGATCCTCAGGCTCCTGGATCCTCAGGTCCGGGGCACAGTTAATATAGAAATTATTCCTATGACAGGAATCTCTGCGAGGAATTGGAGGGAGGGAATGAGCAGGCGCATCTGAAGCTAGTTTATGTCCTTACAGGATCCCCGTGAACAATGTGAACAACAGCCCAGCACACCTCTGGCTTTTTGCTCACCTGGTCCCCCAGCCTACAGCCTTCCTTCTCATCAGCTCTGCCCCTGTCTTTCTGGCTCCCAAGGGGAGCCTCTCTTCAATTACTTAAAAAAAACCAAACCAAAACAAAACACATTCACCGTTTTTGTTCACATTGTAAAGTATACATAACAAAATTTACCATTTTAAGTGTGTGGTCCAGTGGCATTAACTACGTTCACCATCACCACCATCCACCTCTAGAACTTTTTTCACCTTGCAAAACTGAAACTCTGTGCCCATGAAACAACTTCTTCCCATCTCCCCAGCAATCATTGTGTTCTCTGTCTGGATGAATTTGATGACTCCAGTGGGATGACTTAGTGTCCTCTTGTGTATCAGATAACATTTACCACCAATCCCTTTAACCATGGAGAGTCTGAAATCCTTTGAAAGCTTTCAAAAATTAACACTTTTTTTTTCACTGATTAGAACACTGATTTATATTCTTGGTTGAAACAAAAACTTTCGACACTTTAGGAAAATATTTTAAAAATACAAAAAAATAACCCAGAAAAAAAGGTAGTGTTTTAAGCTATGTAGATTTTTTTTTGAATTTTTACTTTTTAGCCATGCCATGCAGCGTGGTTTCGAACCTGCACCCTCTGCATGGGAAGTACAGAGTCTTAACCACTGGACTTCCAGGGAAGTCTCTCCATAGATTTTTTTTTTTTAAGTGTTTTAAAATTAATTTTTATTGGGGGTATAGTTGATTTAGTTTCTGCTATACAGCAAAGTGAATCAGTTATACATATACATATATCCACTCTTTTTTAGATTCTTTTCTAAAATATATATATTATATGCATTGATATGTTTGCTCAATGGTGTCTGACTCTTTGCGACCCCATGAACTGTAGTCTGCCAGGCTCCTCCTTCCATGGGATTTTCCGGGCGAAAATACTGGAGTGGGTTGCCATTTCCTTCTCCAGGGGATCTTCCCAACCCAGGGATTGAACTTGGGTCTCCTGCACTGCAGGCAGACTCTTTACCGTCTGAGCCACCAGGGAAGCCCAGTATACACACACACACACACACACACACACACACACACACACACACATTGTTGCTCTTATTGCTTAGTCACTCAGTTGGGTCCAACTCTTTTGCGAACCCATGGACTGTAGCCCGCCAGGCTCCTCTGTCTATGGAATTCTCCAGGTGAGAATACTGGAGTGGGTTACCGTTTTCTTCTCCAGGGGATTTTTCTGACCCTGGGATTGAACCCACATCTCTTGCATTGGCAGGTGGATTCTTTACCACTGAGCCACCAGGGAAACATATATATATATACACATATATACTACTATATATAGTAATGTAGGGTGTATAGTCAATCCCAATCTCCCAACTTATCCCTCCCCTGTTACCCCTTGGTAAGCATAAGTTTGTTTTCTACAGCTGTGACTCTATTCCTGTTTTGTAAATAGGTTCATTTGTACCATTGGTTTTAGATACCACAAATAAGTGATATCATAGGCTATCTGTCTTTGATTTCACTCAGAATGACAATCTCTAGGTCCATCCATGTGGCTGCAAGTGGCATTATTTCGATAAGCTCCGTAGTTTTAACCTCCAGTGCTCACTGCTAGGGCCCTGGTGCTTTACGCCTTTGAAAGTGAAACGCGGCTCTCACCTCACTGTGGTCCTCTGGGTGCGGTTGCGTCGCCTGCTTTTCTTGTATCATTCTTTTCGGGCGCGTCCCCTTGTCTTCCGCCCGTTTGGGGTGGGCGCTGGATCACCGGCTGAGTTTCGGTTAATTCCGTGTCTTTCCTCTCCCTACTCCAGAGTAAGCTCTGAGAAGGGGCCGCGCCCCGATCTCGGGGCTCCCCCAAGGTCAGGCCCAGGTGCACCAGGCCCGGCCCTGAGGATGTCTTCTCCCCGCAGCCGCCCCCGAGGGCAGCGAGGCAGGGGACGCCGCCTTCAGCCGCGCGCCGCGATGCGCGCAGGTGGAGCGGACGCAGCACTGCAGCTGCGAAGCCGGATTCCACCTGAGCGGCGCCGCCGCCGACAGCGTCTGCCAGGGTAGGCGCGGGCTCCATCGGGGGGAGGGGACGCGGGGGTCGTGGGGAGAGGGGCTCCTACCTGCCGCCCTCCCGGGGGGTGCGCCCGCGCCCATGTGTAGGTGCGAGTGGGCGGGTGGCTTCCTGGGCGTGCTCTCAGAAAGCCCCGTATCTTGCTGCTTAGGTAAGTAGGTGTGGACCTGATGGTGGCTAGGACACAGCTAGCGCGGAGAGCTGGGAAGCGGTTCTAAGAAAGCATCCAGGGGTCCCCGGTCTACCCCTAGTCATGAGCACTCGTGCAGAAGTCTGTCTCCCTCCCGGCTAGGATTGCGGGGCAGGTGGCAGCGCGGAGCTGGAATGACAGCCCCTCACCATACCCCATCCCTGTCCCCAGAGCTGTGCAGGGGCTTGGGCTCACTTTTTGGGCCCCTCTCTGCTTAGTCTTACTGACTGGCCCACTTTTGCAAACCTCTTCCTGGATTATCAGACTTCCATCTGAAAACCACTCAAACCAGCGGTTTCAACCTAAGAGTTGCCTGCAGCTACTAAGTCGCTTCAGTCGTGTCCGACTCTGTGCGACCTCAGAGATGGCAGCCCACCAGGCTCCCCCGTCTCTGGGATTCTCCAGGCAAGAACACTGGAGTGGGTGGTCATTTCCTTCTCCAGTGCATCAAAGTGAAAAGTGAAAGTGAAGTCGCTCAGTCGTGTCCGACTCTTAGCGACCCCATGGACTGCAGCCTTCCAGGCTCCTCCGTCCATGGGATTTGCCAGGCAAGAGCACTGGAGTGGGACGCCAAGAGTTGCCTAGTTGTTGCTAACGGCCTCATTTTACAGCCACAGAAGCCGTCTTACACCCGTTCCCAAAGATGAGAAGGATTAAGGCGCGGCGGGGAACCAGGGCGGAAGTCTGGGTCCGCCGCCCCACGCTTTGCTCCCTGGGGAGCAAGGTACTCGCCAGGTTGGACTTGGCAGCCTCGCAGGATCTGCCCAGGTAGTCATCAGCCTTAGAGGAGCGGCCCAGGGTCCCTGCCCGTATCAGCTCCCTCACCTCGTCCCTTCGGCCCTCCAGGGCCTTGGCTTGGGAGAACGGGGAGCACTCCTGCGTCTCTTCTGAGTCCTCTCAGGGGATCGGCCTTGGCGGCCACTGCAGACCCCGCCCGCTAGCTACAGCTGCCACCGATGGTGATGCAGCAGCCGTGCTGGGCCATAGCCGGTGGCTGCCCACTGGCGGCTCCTGGAGTTATACCGGGTACTTCTGTCCCCAGATGTGAACGAATGCGAGCTCTATGGACAGGAGGGGCGCCCCCAGCTCTGCATGCACGCCTGCGTGAACACGCCTGGCTCCTACCGCTGTGTCTGCCCCAGTGGATACCGGACTCTGGCGGACGGGAAGAGCTGTGAGGGTGAGTGAGGCTGCGGCAGAGGAAGGTGGTCCCAGACTGTGGCTCGGAACTACTTGGGGAGGAGGGGAGGGCAGAGGGCTCTTTCTACGGACTGACATGGAATCCAAGTGAACAGGGAGCTGCCCAGTGACGTCCTAGTGGGGCCCCATGGCTGGGCTCAGAGGAGTGGGTAACCTGGGACTAAAGGAAAAGGCATCCAGATAGCCGTCGTCCTTCCATCATCCACCCATCCATCATCCGTCCATCTCTCGATCATCTATCCACCTTTCCTTCTATCCTACGAGTATTCATAAAGGCCCCTAAAGTTTGTGTGGGGTTTGAAAAGAAGCCTGGCCTCCAGGCCAGGAGCTCATTGAATATGTACAGAACGGAGGACATATAAAGGGCATGATATTAGCCACAGAGGGCAGACTCTAGGTCTCGCTGACTGAGGGGGAGGCAGGTCGAGAGAAGCGTTGTGACCAGTGACACTCATTCGTGCCCTCCAGCGCCTCTGAAACCTGTCACGTCCGGAGGGGGCGGATGGGGTCCTAGGGAGGGGAGCTCCCCAGGGCTGCCATCAGACCTGGATTTCTAATAGTTAAGAGCGACAGGGCTTCTGGTTATCAGAATCAGCGCTGGACATTTTGGAAAGTTCACTGCGTGTACAGCACCTTTTGCAGTGCCTGCTGGTGCCATTCATGTGGGCCCATCAGTGATGGACGGGTGGCAGGAGATCTTCTTCCTCATTGGGTGCCCACTATTCTTTTTTTTTTCCATCCATGGATTTTATTTTTATCGGAGTTTAGTTGCTTTACAATGTTGTGTTAGTTGCTACTGTACAGCAAAGTGATTTAGTTATACATATACATATAAAAGCTGACTTAAAACTCAACATCCAAAAAACTAGGATCACAGCCTCCTGTCCCATCACTTCATGGCAAATAGGAGAAAAAGTGGAAACAATGGCAGCTTTATTTTCTAGGGCTCCAAAATCACTGAGGATGGTGACCACAGCCATGAAATTAAAAGACGCTTGCTTCTTGGAAGAAAAGCTATGACAAACCTAGACACTATATTAAAAAGCAGAGACATCACTTTGCAGACAAAGGTTCGGGTAGTCGAAGCTGTGGTTTTCCCAGTTGTCGTGTACAGATGTGAGAGTAGGACCATAAAGAAGGCTGAGTGCCAAAGAATTGATGCTTTTCAACTGTGGTGCTGGAGAAGACACTTGAGAGTCCCTTGGACTGCAAGGAGATCAAATCAGTCAATCCTAAAGGAAACCAATATTCATTGGAAGGACTAATGCTGAAGCTGAAGCTCCAATACTTTGACCACCTGATGTGAAGAACTGACTTGTTGGAAAAGACCCTGAAGCTGGGAAAGACTGAGGGCAGGAGAAGAAGGGGGCGACAGAAGATGAGATGGTTGGATAGCATCACCAACTCAATGGACATGACTTTGAGCAAACTCAGGGAGATAGTGAAGAACAGGGAAGCCTGGGGTGCTGCAGTCCTTTGGGTCACAAAGAGAGATGGCTTGGTGATTGGAGAGCAGCTCTTTTTTAGATTCTTTTCCCATATGGATCATGACCGAGTACTGAGTAGAGCTCCCTGTGCTGCGCACAGTAGGCTCTTACTAGTTGTCTGCTCTGTATAGAGTGTTGTGCATATATCCATCCCAAGCTCCATTTACCCGCACTCTGCCTCACCTGGTGTTTCAGATGTCGATGAATGTGTGAGCACACAGCCTGTGTGCCCCCGGGGGACCGTGTGCATCAACACCGGAGGAGGCTTCCAGTGCGTCAGCCCAGAGTGCCCCGAGGGCAGCAGCAACGTGAGCTACGTGAAGACATCTCCGTTGTGAGTATGACTAGGGCCACCCTCAGCTGAGTGCGTTCGCCCTTCACCCAGGCCTCCCCAGGGGTGGGCTGCATTCTTCCTAGATGTTCTCGGGAGAAGGTACAAGTATGTCTGATGAAAGGCACGGCGCTGTGTCTGGCTTCTCGGAGCTTCCCTCTCTCTCCTTTCAGGGTTTGCATTGAGTGTGCTGCTGCCCTGGGTAGTAGGACTGATGTTCCTGAGCGCTCCCCTGAGGACAGGGAGGCCACTGGGGGGAAGAGGGCAGTGGTGAGGCTGCCAGGAGGTATGTATGGGACACAGATTCAGAAGAGGATCACTTCCTGTGTTCACAGGGTATCTGTACACTTTGCATTATAGCACTCTTCTTTGCTGCTGCTACTAGGAGTTTTGATTTCCAGGAACCTCAGCCCCTCACAGACTTTTTTTTCTTCAAAAGATGAAGACAGGCTTTTAAGGAGAATAACTGCAACTATCACAAGCAACACATATTTTCTCTGAGAGAGAGATCACAAGAGCCTTAGCATTGTCTTTAGAATGCCTTGGCCCAGTGAAGCAGCTCCTTGAATAGCTGCGGGGGCTACAGCAGGTCAGAAGCAGCCAGAAGGTTGGTGGCAGTTATTCACTGAGAGTGAAGACACCAGGGTCCTTCTGCAGTGTCACGTCGTGAAGGGACGGAGGGACCTGTATGTCGGGCCTTGGCAGACATCCCTGATGGACAGCCAGAAGTGCTGCTTGATCTCCTTAACGGGGATGATCTGAGTCACCAGAATCGCTAAACTGCATCTATCTCTTGTGTTGGATGGCGCTAGGGGTAAAGAACCCACCTGCCAGTGCAGGAGACTTAAGAGACATGGGTTTGATCCCTGGGTCAGGAAAATCCCCTGGAGGAGAGCATGGTAACCCACTCCAGTATTCTTGCCTAGAGAAGCCCATGGACAGAGGAGCCTAGCAGGCTATAGTCCCTGGGGTCGCAAAGAGTCAGACACAACTGAATCAACTTAGCACTCAGGCTTGTGTTGGATGAGATGGAGAAAAAAAAAAAAAACTATCAAAGCACTTTCACAGGACCTTGACTCCACATGCCTACGGAAGGCAGAGTGTCCTGCTCAAGAATGAACACTGGGGGGTTCCCAGTGCTTTCCCCGCTGTGGCCCTGGTTGGGGAGCTAAGATCCCTTAAGCCATGATACACTGACAAAAAGAAAGAACACTGGTTGTTTAGTAAGCTCACCACATGCGGAGAACCACACTCTAGGATGTCACCAGCTAACTGCTGGGGTCTCAGCACTCTAGAAGGGGCAGCTGGTTTGAATGCTAGCACCATCATCATTGAATCTTTTCTGGCTTTATTTTTCTACACAAACAGTGAAAGAAAAAGGGCTTCCCTGGTGGTTCAGAGGGTAAAGAATCCTCCTGCAATGCAGGAGATCTGGGTTCGATCCCTGGGTTGGGAAGATCTCCTGGAGAAGGGAACGGCAACCCACTCCACTTCCGGCCTAGAGAATTCCATGGACAGAGGAGCCTGGCGGGCTACAGTCCAGAGGGTTGCAGAGAGTCGGAAACAGTAGTAATAGCATATTATAGTAGTAATAGCACAGTATGTAAATGGTAGTAATAGCCTGTATAAACATACACACATACCCAGACACACATGGACAGATGGGTCAGGGAAGCACCTTTTCCTGGCCTGACCCCACCCACGCTCCCGCGCCTGTGGTTTTGGAGTGCCTGTGTCAAAGAACACATGGCTGGAGGAGTCACTCCAGTGCCTCTTTAGGAAGGCAGGTGGGACAGACCGGCCTGGTCAGAGCAGCCCCTGCCGACTTTCCCCAAGGCTGAGCGTCCCCCACATTTGCCTCTCTTCCAGCCAGTGTGAGCGGAACCCCTGCCCCATGGACAGCAGGCCCTGCCGCCACATGCCCAAGACAATCTCCTTCCACTACCTGTCTCTGCCCTCCAACCTGAAGACGCCCATCACACTCTTCCGCATGGCCACAGCCTCAGCCCCTGGTCGGCCGGGGCCCAACAGCCTGCGCTTTGGGATTGTGGGTGGGAACAGCCGCGGCCACTTCGTGATGCAGCGCTCAGACCGCCAGACTGGGGAGCTGATTCTGGTCCAGACCTTGGAGGGGCCTCAGACGCTGGAGGTGGATGTCGACATGTCCGAATACCTGGACCGCTCGTTCCAGGCCAGCCACGTGTCCAAGGTCACCATCTTTGTGTCCCCTTATGACTTCTGAGGGGGTCCTGAGGTCGCGGGGTGCAGCAGCCTGGGCCCGTTTCTCTTCCGCAGAGACGTAGCTGCGGGCGTGGGCCGCAGCAGACATCTCTCCCTGCCTACCTGTCCCCGTGGCTCCCAGGACAGCACCGCACGCCATCCCACGATGCTGAAGTGCAAACCCACAGCCCAAACTATTGCTGTCATATGTTTTTCTGCTTTACGGCCTCCCATTAGATGATGCACTTTCTCAAATCTTCGTTGTCTTTTTTTTAACAGGGTAACAGGCAGCTTGTCAAAATGCTGCATGAGTGGCATTACGAGTTTGAAACAGCTGGGGAGGGAGGAGCTTATGGCCTGTGTCTGAGATGGTGGCCCAGCATCTGTATCGCTAGAGTCAGGCCTCCAGGCACACTGAGGGTGGATCACGCCCCTGTGCTTGTGGCGTGGGGGGCGGGCTCCTGCCACGACTCGGCCCGTCCTTCTCTCTGCACCTCCCTTTGTGCCACGCGGCTGGCCTTCTCACCAGAGTGTCATGGCAGGGCTGGACCCCCACACAGATTCTTCCAGACCAAGGAGCCAGAGTTTTATGTGCAGATTCTGCCTGAATGAATTCCCTTTTGAGAAACCATGTCTCGAAACATAACCTGGTATTATAACTGAAAAAATAAAGTCTGTTGCTCATCCCTGTCCATCTGGCCTCTTCCTGACCGTGAGCTAGCCCAGTTCTTCCCAGGAGGGGAGACCCAGCTCTCTCCTGTCTAGGCTGGAATAAACTGGGATAAACAAATGAGAAAGGGAACACAGAGGTGATGTAGGATTGCTCTGTCAATAGGAATTTGGCTTGGCTATGTGGGAGCCTGGTAAGGCAACATCTGCCCGTGGAGAGTTTAAGAAAACGCTCGAGTCGCCGTTGGGTCCCCGTTTCCCCGGTTGCTCAGCTGGGAAAAAATCTGCCAGCCAGTGGAGGAGACAAAAGCGACACGGGTTTCATCCCTGGGTTGAGAAGGTCCCCTGGAGAAGGGAATGGCACCCCCCGCCCCGGCCCTGCAGCCAGTATTCTTGCCTGGAGAGTCTCCTGGACAGAGGAGACCGGTGGTCTACAGTCCATGGGGTCACAGAGTTCTACACAACTGGGCACACGTGCGTTGCAAACCACTGATTCCAGGGCCTTCTACTCCTGATGGAGGAGCCCAGTGGGGACACCCTCCAGTGACTCAGTTTCGAACACTCTCTCTGGTGCTGGGAGTTGGTGGGGGTGTGGGTGTTCAAAAGACAACTTAGATGCTAGCTGAGTCATCGGGAAATCACGTCCATCCAGGTGAGATTTCATCCCAGATGTCCTACTGAACAGTTCTTTGTGTTGCCCTTGGTGTGAGGTGGCGCCCGAGGGAGTGTGTTGCCAGTTTAGTGATCAAGCCCTCCACCAAGGTGGTGCCTAGGACGCCTCTCTTTGTATTATGTCCAAGAGTGAAACACGGCCAAGAGTTCCTTCTGACTCTTCTGGGATCAGCTGTGCTGATCTGCTTCCCTGTGTTGTTACACATCACTATTAAAACTGTCATCCAGGTGGGAGGGGGCTTAGGGGAGAATGAATACATGTATACGTGTGGCTGAGTCCCTTCGCTGATCACCTGAAACGATCACAACATTGTTAATTGGCTATAAAAGTTCAGAAGAAAAAAAAGCCCTATCATTCCAGGAAAAAAACAAGAGTACTTCTCTGGTGGTCCAGCGGTTGAGGCTCCACACTTCCAGTGCAGGGAGTACGGGTTCAGTCTCTGGTTGGGGGACTAAGATTCCATGTGTCACGTGGCCAAAAACTAAAAAGATTAAAAAAAAAGAAGGCGGCTTCCATGGCTTTGTGTCTCCAAATAGTGCCTGATGGGTCAGAAGCCTGCCTGTCACCTGATCCCTAGGAGAATGCCAGGTGGGAGGGACCAAGGCGTGGCCATGCTCCTGAAAGTGCAATGTGACAGGAGTGCGGACCTTCCTCCTTGCTGGGGGGAGGACGAGCGGTGCCAAAGGACAAGCTTCTTACCTCCCAGCAGGTAAGGAGTGATTTCGGGCACTACAGAGCAGATGCCCTCCCTAATTTGTGTAGGATGATGACATAGGCCAAATCAAAACCCAAAATTTCCATCATCACAATCCACCATCATCAAGCCTGTTTCCCATTTATGAAATGCCATGCTGAGCCCCAGCGCCTACCTATTAATGCCTGCCGAGCCCACTGTCTTGTGGATTATGCCTGGACCTTCCTCCCTGGGTGACATCCTGTTTTCGCCTCTCTCAACTTTCCCTTATGGAAACCAGTTTCTCCATTGCCCATTCATTGCTCCAGTCTGTTCTAGGTCAGAATAGCTAGGAGGCTTCCACAGTGGCTCAGATGGCAAAGAATCTGCCTGCAATGTAGGAGACCTGGGTTCGATCCCTGGGTGGGGATGGTCCCCCCAGAGAAGGAAATGGCAATCCACTCCAGTATTCTTGCCTGGGAAATTCTATGGACAGAGGAGTGTGGTGGGCTACAGTCCATGGGGTCACAAAGAGTTGGACATGACTGAGTGATTAACCTAACAACAGGTATTAATTTGCAGCCCTTTTCACATAATATAGTTTCATATTATTTGGCAGAGGGCTTCTAAAACTTTTTATTAGACACCGTTGCAAACATAGACAAAAGTACAGATAATAAAATGAATTCCATGTCCAAATCAGCAGGTTCAACAATAGTCTCACAGACAATCTTGTTTCATCTCTGCTCTCACCCCATGCCATGACAATTCTGAAGCAGATCCTGGACGTCACATTTCATCAGTAAATATTTCAGCATGTATATCTAAATGTTCTTATGTATAACCATAAGAACTTAAAAAAAAAACCCATGACCTGGATAACAATCCAATCTAAAACATCAGCAATAATTCCATAACACCTTTAAATATTTAGTCATTGTTCATGTTTCTGAGTGGCTCATTGGTTTTTTTGTTTGTTTGTTTGAATTAGGTCCATTCTCTATAATTTGCTGGTTCACTTCTTAAATCTCTAATCCATAGCAGTGGTTCTCAAACTTGAGCATATACTGGAATAACCTGGAGGCTTGTTAAAAGACAGAGAGAGCCCTGGGGCTTCCCTGGTGGCTCAATGGCAAAGAATCCACCTGCCACTGTAGAAGACACAGGATTGATCCGTGGTCCAGGAAGACGCCACATGCCTCAGACCTACTAAGTCCATGAGTCACAACTACTGAGCTTGTGCTCTAGAGCCCAGGAACCACAGCTCCTGAGACTGGGGGCTGCAACTACTGAGGCCCGCTCACCCGGAGCCCGTGCTACACACAAGGGGCCACTTGGGGCGAGAAGCCTGCACACTGCAACGAAGAGCAGCTCCCACTCTTGGCGGCTAGAGAAAAGCCAGTGCAGCAATGGAGACACAGCACCGCCAAAAATAAACAAAACCGCTAGAAACCCATTTTATCAAATAAAACAAACCCCGAGTACTGGGTCATTTGTCCTGAGTACTCCTCGCGGTCTAGGTTTTCTCGAGTGCACCTCTGGAGCTTCTTTTAACATGGCCCTCTGTCCTCTCTTCCCTGGCGGCTCAGTGGTAAAGAATCTGCCTGCAATGCAGGGGACCCGGGTTCAATCCCTGAGTTGGGAAGGTCCCCTGGAGAAGGGAATGGCTACTGACTCCAGTATTCTTGCCTGGAGGATTCCATGGACAGACCAGCCTGGTGGGGTACAGTCCATGGAGTCACAAAAGGTTAGACATGCCTGAGTGACTTACACGTTCACTTTTCTGTCCTATTTTTTATATGTCAGTAGTTATAGCTAGAAATTCAATTAGAGTGCAGTTAGGTTAATTCTCACAGGACTGCTCTGTTGATGACAGGTATTTCCAGTGGGAGCCGTATTATCTCTGGTTGCCTCTCTTTTCTGATGTCAGCAGCTCCTGAAGATTGTTGTATAGACCCACTACTTCCTTAGGAGCTGCGAATAATATTCTGGTGCTGTTGTTCATTAGTGGCATACCTTCTAAGAAGAAACTTCCTTTCTTTGGTTATTTGGCTCCCCTGAGGCTTGGTTTGTACTGGAAAGATTGGATAGAATTTTCTTAATGTTTTTTTCCCCTATTCTTTTTCTTCGTTTTTTATTTGGCCGTACCTCAAGGCATGCAGAACTTCCCCAACCAGGAATTGAACCTGCATTCCCTGCAGTGGAAGCAGAGTCTTAAACACTGGACCATTGGGAAGCCCAAGACAATGAATTTTGGATTCTTCCCCCCTTGTCAGTTTCTGAAGTGGTTCCCTGGCATCTTTCCAAGCTTTCCAGTGAGTGTTGTTTTCTTATTGGATACATTATGAACTTGTGGCTTAGATATATTTGACATATGCTTCAATCTATAGATGTTATTATCTTTACTGTCACTCAAATTGTCCCATTTGGCTTTTGGGAACTACTTCAAGTTGACTAATCCTTTTTGACATGACTCTACTGGTCTAATCCACTCCAGGATTCTTGCCTGGAGAATCCCATGGACAGAGGAGCCTAGTGGGCTAGTCTGTGGGATCACAAAGAGTCGGACACGACTGAGGGACCCACACACACACTGGTCTTTGGTAATTTTGTCGTTATCTTGCAAGACAAGATGTTTCAGACTTGTCTCGTTTATTTCATGCTCCAGCCTGAAGTCACTCACTTTCCCTGCCCAGGGACCCATCCGTGTTCTTTCAGTGGGGCATGGCCATTAGATCAAAATCTGAGTGTAAGGAAAGCTCATTGGTCGTGGTTTAGTCATTGTTTCTTGGTTTTAGTGAATAGAGCTGGGAAATAGGTACTATCCATTTTTTTAAAGAAGAAACTCTGCATTAGTTTATACTGATACTTCCAATTCAACTCAAGACTACAGGGTTTTTAATGTAATGTCGCTGATCTTACATCTGCTCTTCTGTCATTCTGAAGGCCTCCTTCTCAAAAATGACCAAAATAACTATGTTGTTGTTCAGTCACTCAGTCCTGTCTGACTGTTTGCAACCCACAGACTGCAGCCCACCAGGCTTTCCAGTCCCTCACCATCTCGCGGAGTTTGCCCAAGTTTATGTCCGTTGCAGTGGTGGTGCCATCCAGCCATCTCATCCTCTGACACACTCTTCTCCTTCTACCCTCAGTCTTTCCCAGCATCAGGGACTTTTTAAACCCTCAGGATAACAATGCCAAAATTATCACGAAAAAATTACTGAAAAAGTTAAGGTTTTCCTTTTGCAGTTTTTTTTTGTCCTTAGAGTTTATGATATTGAGGATGTACAATCAAATAATTTGGAATAGTTCCTTGCTCTGTGGTTATGGCCCAAGCATGAATCAGGGTTAGGATTATTCACTTTGTTTTGCTTCCATTTTTAGATTTTTTTTCATTTTAATTTTTAAAAGTCGTGTAAACTATTTACATGGTTATGAAGTCAAATCCACAAAATGAGCAGTGATCAAAGACGTCTATATCCTAACATTGTCCCCTTCACCCTCTTTCCCCCTTCTATCATAATCAAGTTTTTTTCCATTTTACCCTTTCATTTAAAAACATATAAACACATGATAAATGATAGCATACTAATTCACTTAACACTTGCCCTGATCTTGGTTCCCCCCCCCCCTTAATGATATACTGAATATGAATCCACAGAACCAGATAGAATGTTCTTCTATAAAATGCTGCTTTATGAAGACATATTATTTATTCCACCAGTCACCCTTGATTGACATTTGGCTTCTATCTAGTCTGTTGCTATTAAAATACTGCAGCAATACCTGCTTGTCTTTGTGCATTTTTGCCTTTGTATCTCTAGGGCTGGTTTCCCTGGTGGCGCAGTGGTAAAGAATCCACCTGCCAACGCAGGAGACAGGGGTTCGATCCCTGGGTCGGGAAGATCCTCTGGAGAAGGAAATGGCAACCCACTCCAATATTCTTGCCTGGGAAATACCATGAACAGAGGAGCCTGGCGGGCCACAGTCCCTGGGGTCGCAAAGAATCGGACGCGACTGAGCGAGCACGCAACAGGCACAGGCAGGCGCCTGTTCTCCCACCTCTGTGCCCTTCTGCCCCCTTGTGGCTGGGTCGCAGTATTACAGAGTTCTTTCCCCTCCAAGCTGGCATCTCCACTCGGGTGGAGGCCCCCATAACAGCGCAAGTGAACTGCTGGCACATAATGTGCGCGGCATGAGCAAAATATGGTCCCAAGCCACAGAGAGTTTATTTTAAATTTTATTTATTTATTTTTGGTCGCATTGGGTCTTCGTTGCTGCATGCCAGTTTTCTGGAGTTGCGGCGAGTGGTAGCTTCACTTGCTGCAGCTCACAGGCTCTAGGCATGCGAGCTCAGTAGTTTCTCCGCTGCATGTGGGATCTTCCCAGACCCGGAACCAAACCCGTGGCCCCTGAATTGGCAGGCAGTGGACCACTGTACCACCAGGGAAGTCCCACAGAGATTTTAGAGTTGTTACTCCAGCATACCTATCCTGACAATGCAAAGCGAGAGAAAAATGAGGAATCCCTCCATCACTGACAATGAGATCATGCTATGGGTTGAAGGATGGCATGCACTGAACTCCTTATACCTGCTTTACGCCGAACAGAAAAACCACATGCACGAGTGATATCTTACATTGCAAAACTGGGCTACAACGGTAGGTCTCAAAGTTTGGGGTAGGTTCCCTGGCAACATGGAGGAAACTGCAATGAGAAGTCTGCACATCAGAACAGATAGTAGCCCCCTGATTGCTGCAATTAGAGAAAGCCTGCATGTGGCAGTGAAGACCCACCACAGCCAAAAATAAAATAAATTTTAAAATCTTAAAGAAAAGAGAAAGCCCTCAGGCGTCTGGAGTCCAATGTACTGAGATGAAATTCCATTTTTTAAAAAAAGTGATAAAAACAATCACCTCCTTCATGAAATTCCTGCTAAACTGAGAGAAGACCATTTTGCAGTGAATGCAGAGTCATGCTGGGGACATTCAGGAGGCTAATTTTCAAACACTGTGGTCTGCTTTCCGTTTACAAAAGAGAAGTTGGTTGATTTTATAACTAGCAGTGACATAATTCTACTTATTTCAGCAGTCGGAGCTGAAACAAGCAGCCCAATCAGCATATTTCATAAATATTTCATAAATTCATTGACTCCAGGGATATGGAAGGAATTTGGACTCTTAATCCCAACCCTGGATTATTAGGCTAGAAGACTGGACACGGAATCAAAACCATTCTCCCCTCAGGGTCTGCAGAACCAAAAACTCCCTCTCCGAACCCTCATCCCCCCGTTCCCCAAAGCCCCTACCTGGCCGCCCCACCCCCACCATCTCTCCAGCAAGATTCCTACAGAAGGACCCCTCTGGTGGCTCAGTGGTGACGAATCTGCCTGCCGATGCAGGAGACACGGGTTCAGTCCTTGATCAGGGGAGATCTGACGTCGCAGAGCAACAGCCTGCGGGTCACAATTACTGAGCTTGGGCTCTAGAGACCAGAAGCTGCAACTGCTGCCGCCCACATGCCCTAGAGCTCATGCTCAACAAGAGAAGCCCGCGCACCACAGCTAGTGAAAAGCCTGTGCAGCAGTGAAGACCTGGCACAGCTGTAAGCAGATAAATAAAATCATTATTAAAAAAAAAAAAAAGATTCCTACAGCAGGAGGCAAAGTAGCCCTTCCCCTTACAGCGCAGCCTCGGAAGCCCCTCCTCTGTGGTCTACAGTGAACGAAACTGCTGTCACTCACGTCAGGGGGCTTCGTGGAGCAAGTGAAGGACCAGATAAAGTTGGGTTCTGCCCTAAAAACGACTGCAAGGCCTGCATTTCCTTTCCCTCTGGTACACACAGAAGGGGAACACAATTCATAATCTTGATCAAAAGTGAGAGGAACTTCCCTAGTGGTCCAGTGGTTAGATCTCTGCAACTCCATGCTTCCAGTGTGGGGGAGAAAGGTTTGAGCCCTAGTTGGAGAACTAAGATCCCCCATAAAGTGGGGCATGGCCAATATATATACATATATGTGAATCAAAAGACAAATGGACGGGAATTCTGCAGAGGGTTCCTGGAAAGTCAGGGCCTTCCTTGAATCTGAGAAACAACCTTGCCAAGTCCATGGGCATCACTGCACACACACCTACTGGCTACTTGACAGGCAGACAGGTCACTTCCTAGGATTGCTCCACCTCTCATTGGGCCAGTTTCTCCTTGGTAAGAGGGAAAAACTGCTCGGCTGTCAGCCAGCCTTGCGGGGAAGCAGAATGGAAACAGAAGCCAAAACTTCTGTGGCTTTTCCAAACAGGCTGCTCCGGGACTTATACCACCCAGAAACTGCACCCATTCAGATGTGAGTGTCACAAACTGCCTAAGCATAAACTTCCAATACCTGCTCATTCCCAGAGACCAGACCACCAGCTTGTCCAGCAACTCTGTACTTAACAAAATCTGCCCCACCCCAGGACTGACTCAAAAACTCTTGTTGGGCTTCCCTGATGGTCCAGTGGTTAAGAATCCACCTGCAAATGTGGGGACACAGGTTCGATCCCTGGTCTGGGAGGATCCCACATGCCTTGGGGCAGCTAAGTCAATATGTGCCAATTTCAGAATATCAGGGAGGGCACCCCTGACACCAGAGAAAATTTGGGTGAGGCCTCAGGAGAGGGTCCTTCATGCAGCTAAATCTTGTTACAGCCACAGTACCTTGTGAGCTTTTTTAAAAAAATTTATTCATTTTTGGCTGTGCTGGGTCTCCATTGCTGCGCGTTTTTCTCTAGCTGCAGTGAGCAGGGGCTGCGCCCTAATTGTGGCATGCAGATTCTTCGTGGTGGTGGCTTCTCCCGTTGCAGAGGACAGGCTCTAGGGTACTTGGGCTTCAGCAGTCGGGGTTCGCAGGCTCTAGAGCACAGGCTCAGTAGTGGCGGCGCACGGGCTTAGTTGTCCCCGGGCATGTAGGATTTTCCCGGATCAAGGATTGAACCCAAGTCTCCTGCATTGGCAAGCAGAGTCCTTACCACTGAGCCACCAGGGAAGCCTTCTTGCTGAGATCTGCCAGAACCAAGGCCATGGGGAGCAGCCACCTCGCCATTTGTCCCCGGGTGCTCCCTTCCCCATCCTGCCCTCTAGTCTCCCACCTGGAGGGGCCTGCATATCCCATTCAAAAGTCAGTCACTTCTCTTTTTTTTTGGTGCAGATTTAGCTGGAGGGCGCATCCCCAAGAATTCAGCCCAGCAGAGGTGATGACAGGAGGCTGGGCAGCTTTCTGTTTCCTGAGGGGCAGCTCACATCACCTCTGCAGCTTGGGGAGAACATAGAACCCTTCACGGCCACACAAGGACAGCCATTCAGCACCCGAGACAATCAGGAATTCACTGGGACCAGGTTTTCCTTCTTTTCACACCGAAGTGACCGTTTTATATGTCTTTGGCTGAAAAAGGAGTGTTTCTGTTGAATCTGGATTCACCAAACTGAGCTCTGCGACATGAGGAAGTTGAAATTGGCTTACGGTCCTCGGGTACACAGAAAGGCTGGTGTGTCAGCAGATATGGGCTGAATCACGAATTTGTTCAGGAAGTCCAATATTAAGTCCAGTTTATATTATTATGTAACTAGCTTACCTGCCAAGCAACACATCCACGCAAATAAATTTAAAATATTTTTGTGCAGGATACAGCTGGGATTCAAAACTTGTATTTACTTAAGACTTGTATGAATGGTAAATAAGGCCACTTCTGTGGAACCCCTGAAAAAGGCAGTTTAAATATCTGGAGCAGGAGTGAAGGCCTTACCCACTCAGAAATGAGGAACATCAGGCTGGAAAGATGAGTTCCTGGACCGCCAGGCAGGAAAGGGGGATTCGGAAATAAAAGACTAGAAGATGGGACACCTGCAGTCTTCATACCAGGCAAAGATAAGCATTTCTAAAGTGTAGACATGGTAGAAAAACATGTCAAACAATACTTAAAAGGGAACTGTTGTCATCCCTCCTGAAAGGACAAAGGGTCTCTGAAATCTACTGCTTCATAAAAAGTATGAGGACAATGACCAAAACAGTGAAAATTAAATTTTTTTTTCAGAATTCTGGAAATTAAAGGCTTACAATTCAAAGAGAATTTTACTCAAGAAAACCAGCTGAAAGGACTTCCCTGGAAGTCCAGTGGTTAAGACTCCGCGCTTCCAATGCAGGGGATATAGGTTCGATCACTGGTTGGGGAACTAAGATCCCACATGCCATGTGGCACAGCCAGAAAAAAAAAAAAAAAAAAAGAAAAGAAAAAATAGCTGAATCTGGGTAAAATGCCTTGTGGCAATGACTTCCCTAATCTCACTCTTCTCTCCCCAGCAGCCTTGAAGATCGAGACCTCCCAAAGTAACACCTGAGCTCCGGTCTGCAGTCCCAAGACCAGGCAGAGGCAGTGCACGCATGCTGCCGTGTTCAGCTCCTGAACCCATGGACTGCAGCCTGCCAGGCTCCTCTGTCCATGGGACTCTCCAGGCAAGAATACTGGAGTGGGCTGTCATGCCCTCCTCCAGGGGATCTTCCTGACCCAGGGATTGAACCCACGCCTCTTGTCTCCTGCATTAGCAGGCGGGTTCTTTTACCACTAGGGCCACCTGGGAATGCCCTAGTCTTTTTTAAGGATTCATCTGATTAGTTACAGCCCACCTGTAATCATCTTCCTTTTGATGAACTCAGAACCAAGTGATCAGAGATCTTAATGGAGACGGTTATGCAGGCTGTTTACACTGGGGTCAAAAATTTGGGGAGCCACCTTAGAATACTGCCTCCCCCATTTTCAAACTGAAATGTCGGTAACTTAATAAAAGCCACCATTTTTAATGTACCAGTAAGAAAAAATAATGTTCAATGAAAATGTGACATTCCATCAGCTGTAAGTTCAGTTCAGTTCAGTCGCTCAGTCGTGTCCGACTCTTTGCAACCTCATGAATCGCAGCACACCAGGCCTTCCTGTCCATCACCAACTCCTGGAGTTCACTCAAACTCACGTCCATCGAGTCGGTGATCCATCCAGCCATCTCATCCTGTCGTCCCCTTTTCCTCCTGCCCCCAACCCCTCCCAGCATCCCCAATCCCTCTTTTCCAGTGAGTCAACTCTTCGCATGAGGTGGCCAAAGTACTGGAGTTTCAGCTGTAAAGTGTATCCCAATTTCAGAGATGCTGACTGTGAAAGAAAGCATGCTTGTTTCTTACTGTTTCTCACTGTGGCACCTACAGGAGCTGACATGGTGAACAGAGTCTAGGTGAGGACAGTGGTGGGTGAGGACTCGTGGCCTCTGGATCAACAAATAGTTTATTTTGGGGTCACGTGGATTAGCTTGTCTTTGACTGCAGCTAACATAAAGCCTAAATCAAAATGGTCTAAACAGTAAAGAGAATATATGATTTCACATGGCATAACATGAAATCTGAATGTTGGCCATCTTTTAAGAGTCGTGAGTTCCATGGCTCGGTTGTTCTCAAGGACCCAGGTTCTTCCCAAGTCTCTTCTCTGTCATCTTCCACTGACTAGCCAGCTCCCCTTGAGGTCTTAAGACAGCTGCATCCGTTCTGGGTGTCTGTTTAGACATGGCAACATCTAGTTCCTTACCAAGTATCTCAAGAAATGTTAGCTTTTCCGGGAGTGCAGCAAAGGACCTGAATTTGTATTTCAAGCTTAAGCCAACTAATGGCAAGAATGACTTTTCCATTACTTGTTGAGACCAGTAGTATTCAACCTTGGTTGTGCTCTTGAGTCACCTGAAAGCTACTGAAAAAACCCCAGGTTCACACATCCCAGGCTTCCCTCCAAAACTCCAAAATCAAAATTTCTGCCTGAGTGGGCCCCACGCATCAGTATTTTTTTAACCCCTGAATGGTTATGTTTAATAAAACTACTCAGTGAACTGAGCTAACTGTGCTGGATGTCAGGAATCCTATTAAGACTGGGGGCAGGTAATCCAACTCTTTTGCACCTGAAATTACTGAAGTTCTACAATTGGGTCAAGTTAACATACTGGAAGACTACATTGTCTTTCAGTTACTAAGTCACGTCCAACTCTTGTGACCCCATGGACTGCAGCACATCAGGTTTCCCTGTCCCTTACTATCTACCTGAGTTTGTTGAAACTCATGTCCATGGAGTCTGTGATGCCATCCAAACATCTCATTCTCTGTTGTCCCCTTCTCTTCCTGCCTTCAATCCTTCCCAGCATCAGGGTCTTTTCCAATGAGTCGGCTCTTCTCATCAGGTGGCCAGAATATTGAAGCTTCAGCTTCAGTATCGGTCCTTCCAATGAATATTCATGGTTGATTTCCATTAGGATTGACTGGTTTGATCTCCTTGCAGTCCCAGGGACTCTTAAGAGTCTTGGCCAGCACCACAGTTCAAAAGCATCAATTCTTCGGCGCTCAGCCTTCTTTATGGTCCAATTCTCACATCCGTACATGGTTACAGGAAAAACCACAGCTTGAACTATATGGACCTTGGTCAGCAAAGGGATGTCACTGCATTTTCACATGCTGTCTAGGTTTGTCATAGCTTTTCTTCCAAGGAGCACATGTCTTTTGATTCCATGGCTGGAAGGCTACATACTTGACTTATATTGTCTCACCAACTGACAAACACTGAGTTTTCCTGTCATGTGCCTTTTAGTAACTGACTGCAAAAAAGTTCTATGAAACGTCACAGAGAATCTTAGAAATGAGAAATCTGTTCACGTCCCACTCTGTGATTTCCATAACGAAGACCTATGTAAGAATTGTTTTTATGAAACTATTATTAGAACAGTTAGGTTTTATATCTTTTCTCCTTCCTGAAAATAAGAGGTAAATAGATAATCACTTCATCGTTTTTGTTTGGGCTCTAAAAAAAGATCAGTGATAGGGTTGTCCTGGTGGTCTAGTGGGTAAGATTTCATGCCCCTACTGCAGGGGGCACCAGTTCGATTCCTGGTCAGGGAACTAAAATTCTGCATGCTGTGCAACATGGCCAAAAAACAAAAACAAACAAAAAAAACAACCCAGAGATACAATTAATACAGCCACAACCATGCAGACCAAACGATGTGTAAATCCATGTACAGTTTTCCCCATTACAACTTTTTTATTATTTCCTCTAGTTCAGATTTTTTTTTTAAACTATGGTTTTATTATGAGCCTTCCTAGTGGCTCAGATGGTAAAGAATCTGCCTGCAACACAGGAGACCTGGGTTCGATACCTGAGTCATGAAGATCTATGGCTACGGTTTTATAGTACATGACTTGCTTGCAAGTGCCTCAAAGGTCAGTGAGATTCATCAATAATTTACAGGAGGAAACCAAGGGGAGCAGCAGAGGCTGCAGGCACTTCAGTCTGGTGATGCCCAGGCTTCAGAGTGCTTAAAACCGGGCAGATAAACAGACCCTGATTCAAGGTACAACAGAATAGAGGCCTGACTGAGGTAGTACCTTGGAAAACCTGCTCTGAGGAAAAGAGAGTGAATTGCAGAGAAGCAAGTGGAAACTGGAGGCTGGAGAGCAGCTGAAAGTGGCTCTAACAGCCCCCATGCAAGCGGCCCACGGCCTGAGGCTGCTTCAGGTGCAGAGGGCACCGCTGAGAACATGCCTCTCCTTCAGGCTGACTTAATGCCACAAGTTAAGAGACTCCCCTGACACAGAGATGCTTGCCTCTTCAAAATAATAATAATAGCTGTAGCTATTCAAATTTCCGTGACTCTCAGTCCCTCCAACCTCTGCTTGGGCTTCTAACTTCAGAGGTGAGGTGGGTACTGCCTCTTCGAAAACAAATACTTTTTTCTTATACATAAACTTTGTATGTGTATTTAAACTAGACACTACATAAGGAAAAAATTGTTAAAAACTGTCATAGAAGATTAAATACAAGTATTTTCAAGGCTCATGAAAAGAGAGAAAGTATAAGCTAAATATTTTTATTTCTTTTCTAAGCAATGGATCCCATTATCCACTGAAACTAATAATAATAGCATCTGTCCAAAGTTGGAGCTTCTATCAGTCCTTCAATGAGATTGTGATGGACTGGTACTGCTCTCTTACCACAGAAAAGCATCAATTTTTCTTATGGTCCTATAAACTATTGTATGCTGTATTTTAAACGCAGACACTGTCCATCACCAGGAAAATTCGGTGTCATCAATAGCAAGATTAATGAGTCAACAAGTACTTTCAAGCATCTCAATGGACTGATCTGAGACTAAAAGTATAGAGCAGTTAAGCATATTTTTATCTTTTTCCATACATATAGACTAGACATGGATATATCCCGTCATGACTGCAGTCACCATCTGCAGTGATTTTGGAGCCCATCAAAAGGTTTTGAGGCTTAAATTATAAAAAGTCAAACAGTATTGAATAAAATAGCCCAGCGCTTGCACATGCTAAGTATGCGCTCATCTTAGCTTACTGCACAATAGCCAATGTTAGCTTTCATACAAGTTGGCCATAAAATGTACCTTCTACCACTGCCCAAGACAAGATCTTGAATTCCCTTCAACTGTGTGTGATCTTTAAAGAAGACATAAAATATTAATTCTACAGGTAACATAACCACTCCCTTGAACAACGTCATTAAATAATAGAAGGTTCTTATAATGAACCTTGTTAAAGCATCGACTCAGCATCTCTCCCACGTGGCTTCGTATGGACGATTCTGGTGCATTCTCTGCCCCCTCCGCATCACAGCCATGGAGTAAACCTGGCAGACAGCAACGGTGCTGAGCGATGACTGCTCTCAGCTCAGACTCCCCACGCTAAAGGCCCAGGATCCATCCTTGTTTCTTCCTTTCCCAGGTCTTGTCTGATACACCTCTGTTGGAGTATATTCAATTTCCTTTCTGGCTTTTATGGGATTAGGTTACAACCAAAATAATTCTGACTCATATTTTCAAACAGGGCTTTGCTAACAAGTGTCACTAATGCTGGCCTCTATTGTACACAGCACGCTTGTGATCCTGTTATATATAATGATGATCGTTTCAGTTTCATTGTATTTTTCTAATAATAATCAGTACTACTAAACAAAAGTACATGCTTAGAAGCTTATTATTTGTGCTTGGAAAATTCTGTATTTGAATATTATATTAAGATATCACCATACTCCCATTGGAGAAGACTTTGATGCTGGGAGGGATTGGGGGCAGGAGGAGAAGGGGACGACCGAGTATGAGATGGCTGGATGGCATCACTGACTCGATGGTCGTGAATCTGAGTGAACTCCGGCAGATGGTGATGGACAGGGAGGCCTGGCGTGCTGCGATTCATGGGGTCGCAGAGAGTCGGACACAACTGAGCGACTAAACTGAACACTCCTAAACTTTACATTCTACTGCAGTTTATGAACCAATGAGAAAGAAAACCATTCTTCTATCTTATCGACAAAAGATTTAGGAACTCCAGGCTTAAGAATGGTATAGCAGAAGCCCCGGCCGTCGCTCCGCAGCGCGCTCCCCGCGCCCTCTGCTCTCACCCGGCCGGCCGCCCGGGGGGTGTCGGCGCGCACCCTGCGGCCCGCCAAGCTCCGTCCTGCCCGGCCCGCGCGCGGGGCAGGCTTCCGTGGGGACACGCCGTGAGCCCTTGGGCCAGGGCAGCAGAGCGCCAGAGGCTGTGAGGCGGCCAGGGAACGAAACGTCATCGCTGGAATTTCTATTAAAAAAGAAAAGAACGGTATAGCAAGAGACACTGTTCCATTTTATTTATAATAGTAGGAAACTGGAAACAACTTTTTTGTCCAACAACAGGAAATGGGTTTTAAAAAACATCATCAAACCATAATTTAAAACAAAACTATGAGCAACCACGAACATGTTGTGAATGTAGTTAATGACATGAAAAGAGCTAACTGTGTATTTACTGTCTACTATTCAGACGTCTTCTATGAGAAACCTGATGGTCTTCTCTTCAAACTCCTATACCTCTTCATCCATCCTTACTCAGTCTAACCTTGCTTCCTGTTTTATTGAGAACATGCAATCACTCAGAAGAGACCTCTGCAACCTACTACCATAACATCTGTGCACCAGCTGGCATCTCTGCCATATACACTCCTCCTGTTTCAATGGCTGGAACCATCTCGGTGGAGACCAACCCTTCACATTAGACACCACATGCTGTCCCTCCGCACTGTCCACGGAAGAGTTGCACTTCACTATAATGACACAAGGGGGCGCTCTACACCAGGACTCTTGTAAACCACTCCAAATCAAGTCTTGAATAGTCTTGAACAGGGATAGACAGACACAAGCACTCTTCATCCATACAAAGCTACAGAAGAAAAAACAAAAACACATTAGCTGGGGATTTCCCTGGTGGTCCAGTGGTTAAGACCCTAGGCTTCCAATGCAGGAGGCACGGGTTTGATCCCTGGTTGGGGAACTAAGATCCCATATGCCATGCAGTGTGGCCAAAAAGACCAACACACAAAAAAATTTATTAGTTGGTAAAAATTATCAACTTAGCCACACACCCCACCTCTAAAGCTATTAAAAACAAAAAACAAACAAACAACAAAAAAAACGAACCTAAACCAACGAAGTAAAAGAGTCCAATATAGTCAAGATGCTCCTGAAGAACAACATTAGAAAAATTATCAAACTATGTGGTGTGGTGCTCAATCATGGTGCACTCATTGCGACTCCGTGGACTGTAGCCCACCAGACTTCCCTGTAAATGGAAGTTTCCAGGCAAGAATACTGGAGCAGGTTGCCATTTCCTACTCCAGGGCATCCTCCCAACCAGCGATCAAGCCTACATCTTGTGTCTCCTGCACTCACAGCAGATTCTCTATCAAACTATATCCAAATCCAGTAAAGCTCCAGTAATTAAAGCAGTAGAGTATTAGAGAAACAGACAAAAGGAGCAGACAGAGGTCCCAGAAATAGACCTTCATTTGAAGAAACTCAATATACAACACAGGGGCTATTACAAATCAGTGGGGGAAAGCAGTCTTTTCAGTTGAATGGTTCTGGGAACTGGTTTTCCATATGGGGGAAAAAAAAAGACAATACAGTCTTTATCACACCTTGTTAAAAAAAAATCAATTAGCCTTAATTCTTCCATTTTCCCTACACCTATAGCCACTCTCTTTTTCCTGAAATCAGTCCAATATACAAATACTGGCAAAAGAGATTAACAGCATTTCACTAAAGCTGAAGCTCAAAAGCTAGTAAGCATAGGAAAGATGTACAACTTTATGAAAATAAAGCTATGTGACACCATTTCTACATCCAGTAAATTGGTCAAAATTTTAAATCCTGACAATTAAAGCATTGCTGAAGGTCAGTTCAGTTTAGTCGCTCAGTCATGTCTGACTGTTGGAGACCCCATGAACCGCAGCACGCCAGGCCTCCCTGTCCATCACCAACTCCCGGTGTCCACCCAAACTCATGTCCACTGAGTTGGTGATGCCATCCAACCATCTCATCCTCTGTCGTCCCTTCTCCTCCTGCTCTCAATCTTTCCCAGCATCAGGGTCTTTTCAAAGTAGTCAGATCTATGCATCAGGTGGCCAAAGTATTGGAGTTTCAGCTTCAGTCCTTCCAATGAACACCCAGGACTGATCTCCTTTAGGATGGACTGGTTGGATCTCCTTGCAGTCCAAGGGACTCTCAAGAGTCTTCTCCAACACCACAGTTCAAAAGCATCAATTTTTCGGCACTCAGCTTTCTTTACAGTGCAACTCTCAAATCCATACATGACTACTGGAAAAACCATAGCCTTGACTAGATGGACCTTTGTTGGCAAAGTAATGTCTCTGCTTTTCAATATGCTGTCTAGGTTGGTCATAACTTTCCTTCCAAGGAGTCAGCGTCTTTTAATTTCACGGTTGCAATCACCATCTGTGGTGATTTTGGAGCCCCAAAAGACAGAGTCTGCCACTGTTTCCCCATCTATTTCCCATGAAGTGATGGGACCAGATGCCATGATCTTAAGTTTTCTGAATGCTGAGCTTTAAGCCAACTTTTTCACTCTCCTCTTTCACTTTCATCAAGAGGCTCTTTAGTTCTTCTTCACTTTCTGCCATAAGGGTGGTGTCATCTGCGTATCTGAGGTTATTGATATTTCTCCTGGCAGTCTTGATTCCAGCTTGTGCTTCTTCCAGCCCAGCGTTTCTCATGATGTACTCTGCATGTAAGTTAAATAAGCAGGGTGACAATATACAGCCTTGACGTACTCCTTTTCCTATTTGGAACCAGTCTGTTGTTCCATGTCCAGTTCTAACTGTTGCTTCCTGACCTGCATACAGGTTTCTCAAGAGGCAGGTCAGGTGATCTAGTATCCCCATCTCTTTCAGAATTTTGCAGTTTATTGTGATCCACACAGTCAAAGGCTTTGGCATAGTCAATAAAGCAGAAATAGATGTTTTTCTGGAACTCTCTTGCTTTTTCCATGATCCAGCAGATGTTGGCAATTTGATCTCTGGTTCTGCTTTTCTAAAACCAGCTTGAACATCTGGAAAGTCACGGTTCACGTATTGCTGAAGCCTGGCTTGGAGAATTTTGAGCATTACTTTACTAACGTGTGAGATGAATGCAATTGTGCGGTAGTTTGAACATTCTTTGGCATTGCCCTTCTTTGGGATTGGAATGAAAACTGACCTTTTCCAGTCCGGTGGCCACTGCTGAGTTTTCCGAATTTGCTGGCATATTGAGTGCAGCACTTTCACAGCATCATCTTTTAGGATTTGGGAAATAGCTCAACTGGAATTCCATAACCTCCACTAGCTTTGTTCATAGTGATGCTTCCTAAGGCTCACTTAATTTCACACTCCAGGATGTCTGGCTCTAGGTGAGTGATCACACCATCGTGATTATCTGGGTCGTGAAGATTTTTTTTATACAGTTCTTCTGTGTATTCTTGCCAGCTCTTCTTAATATCTTTTGCTTCTGTCAGGTCCATACCATTTCTGAAGGTGGAGTAATGGAATTTCTTTTACATAGTTGGTGGGAATAAAAACTGTAAGAACTACTTTAGAAAAGACTGGCATTATCCTAAGTTTATTATTTTTTTAATTGGAAAAAAATTGCTTTACAATGTTGTATTAGTTTCTGCTGTACCACAATATAAATCAGGCATAAGTATACAGATCATCTTAAGTTTTAAGATGATACAATTCTACTTCCTGATTCATACTCAGGACAACTCACACACATTTCCATCAGAAGACAGGTAAAACACTTTTTTATAATAAGAGTTTGTACTTTAAAAATTGAAAATAACCTCAATGTCCATCAACAGTAGAATGTCTAAATAAATTGTAATATATTCATAGAAAAAAATGTTCTACAAGAGTACAAATGAATGACAGCTGCATGCATATACATGAGTGAACCTTAGAAGCATAATGACGAGTAAAAATAGCAAGTCACTAATAAATATCAAATATGATACTGTTTAAAATAATATCCAAACCCAAGCATAATATTCAGTTAACCTTACCCGTTTGGTAAGTCTACAAAGAATAAAACAAGAGAATAAAAATACAGAAAGACAGTGACAAATCCAGAGTGGGAAGTAGACCCACAGAGACCCACATACATATCTACTTATATCTGTCAAACATTGTATAACTTTTTTAAGTGAGCAAGAAAAAGACTTCTATTTGAGAAAATATATGTTCCCATGCTGATTTCTAGAGACATTTCAGAGGGGGAAAAGAAATGTTAAATTTTAATTTTACCTTTTTCAGCTATTTTATTTTCATGATGACTTCCTTTCAGGATCCAAAATCTAATATAGAGGGGAAAAAAAATTCACAATCATTTTCATGTACTATCTAATTCAGGTACATCATCATACTCTTATAATTTTCCTTTTTTTTTTTTCTTATAATTTCCTAAAGATTCCTACACCATTAATCCTAGTAATTACCTAATAATACTTATTAAAAGGGGAACTGGAAAATGAATTCTATATACATCATTTTTTCCATATATGCTTCATGGTAATAAACAACCAAATATTTGCTATAATTTCTAATTCCAGGATAACTCTTCCTATTTCAAAACTAAAAACATAAGGACCTTTGACTTTTCAGAAATAAGGACCTTTGACTTTCCAATATTTGCATATGCTCAAGGGAGTTTTTGTTGCAAGATTAAACAGTCTGGTTTCAAAAGAATCTTTTCGGAGAGTGTTTTGTCTATGTTCTCCTCTAGGAGTTTTATAGTTTCAGGTCTTACGTTTAGATCTTTAATCCATTTTGAGTTTATTTTTGTGTGTGGTGTTAGAAAGTGATCTAGTTTCATTCTTTTACAAGTGGTTGACCAGTTTTCCCAGCACCACTTGTTAAAGAGATTGCACATCCCAGAATACTGGAAATAAAAGCAAAAATAAACAAATGGGATCTAATTAAAATGAAAAGCTTCTGCACAACAAAGGAAACTATAAGCAAGGTGAAAAGACAGCCTTCTGAATGGGAGAAAATAATAGCAAATGAAGCAACTGACAAACAACTAATCTCAAAAATATACAAGCAACACCTGAAGCTCAATTCCAGAAAAATAAACGACCCAATCAAAAAATGGGCCAAAGAACTACATAGACATTTCTCCAAAGAAGACATATGGATGGCTAACAAACACATGAAAAGATGCTCAACATCACTCATTATCAGAGAAATGCAAATCAAGACCACAATTAGGTACCATTTCACACTAGTCAGAATAGCTGCGATCTGGAAGTCTGCAAGCAATAAATGCTGGAGAGGGTGTGGAGAAAAAGGAACCCTCCTACACTGTTGGTGGGAATGCAAACTAGTACAGCCACTATGGAGGACAGTGTGGAGATTCCTTAAAAAATTGCAGATAGAACTGCCTTATGACCCAGCAATCCCACTGCTGGGCATAGACACTGAGGAAACCAGAATTGAGACCCCAATGTTCATCGCAGCACTGTTTATAATAGCCAGGACATGGAAACAACCTAGACGTCCATCAGCAGATGAATGGATAAGAAAGCTGTGGTACATATACACAATGGAGTATCACTCAGCCATTAAAAAGAATACATTTGAATCAGTTCTCATGAGGTGGATGAAACTGGAGCCGATCATACATAGTGAAGTAAGCCAGAAAGAAAAACACCAATACAGTATACTAACACATATATATGGAATTTAGAAAGATGGTAAGGATAACCCTGTATGCGAGACAGCAAAAAAGACACAGATGTATAGAACGGACTTTTGGACTCTGAGGGAGATGGAGAGGGTGGGATGATTTGGGAGAATAGCACTGAAACATGTATACTATCATGTAAGAAATGAATCGCCTGTCTATGTTCGATCAGGATACGGGATGCTGGGGGCTGGTGCACGGGGCTGATCCAGAGAGATGATATGGGGTGGGAGGTGGGAGGGGGGGTTCAGGACTGGGAACTCATGTACACCCCTGGCGGATTCATGTCAATGTATGGCAAAACCAATACAGTATTATAAAGTAAAATAAAGTAAAAATTAAAAAAAAAAGAATCTTTTCTTTTCACTCACATTTCAATTTAATTTTGAAGAAATCAGGTCCAACTTACACATGGAAATGAAAGGACATAAACAACTATTATTTTTCAACTATCTTTTCTTACAATCTGAAAGAGCTTTTGAAGAAAACTTTGAAATAATTATTTGAGTATGCTTTGATGTAACTCTAAAATATTTATCAACCAATGATCCTTAACTTTCCTTCTAAGAGTGTATCAGGAGTACTATTTCTCCTATCTGCTTTGTTTTCCATTGGCTGACATAGCTACTGAAGTCGCTAAATACACTGAAGTTTTTAAGAACATTTCAATTTATACCAGCAACAAGTATAAATTTTCCTTTAAGCTACAAGGGAAAACATACAAATGAATAATAATTTTCTATACTGAAGTAAGTTGTCGTAATATAACCCATATGCTAACCCATGAAGCACTCTGCTTAAATAAGTGTCTTTTTAAATTCCCACCCTTAGGTTCAAACGTATTCTTTAAAGAAGAAAAACAAAAATTAAAATTGTACTTACTTTAGCCAACAGTTCTTGTGTTTCATCAGTCAATGGAGCATGTGAAAACTTGCAGTATTCTCCCTGATAACATTTTGCTCCTGTATGGTAAAACTTGCAAGGATATTCATGTAACGCAAGTGTTAAGGAAGAAAAAAATTTTAATCCTGCTAATATAACTTACTATTAATCTAATAACTTTATTTTTCCTTCATGAAGTTCTTTTCTACTAGTGGAAACATTAAATTCTCTATGTAAAATATGAGACGACAGGACTTCCCTGGTGGTCCACTGGCTGAGACTCAGCACTCCCGATGCAGGGGTCCAGGGTTCAATCCCTGGTCGGGGAACTAAAGCCCACATGCTAAAGATCCCACGTGCTGCAACTAAGATCCAGGACAGCCAAATAAATTAATGAATTAAAAATAAAAAGATCCATTCTTAACAAAATAAAGCACGAGACAATAAATTATTAACTGGGTTATAAGAAAATTAACTTTAGGATGATTATACACATGAAGTTTATTGGCTATCACAGGACAAATTTCTCCCTCATAATCATTCTTAAACCACAGGTATGTTTCACTGATAAGACAAAAGAGATGTGCATTTTAAATACTTAGAGAAATTTGACTATTTTTAAAGTATTCTTTTGGGGTGAGGGAATTAAAGTCAGTAACAATAATGTGTCTTGCAAATCTGGATCCTTGTTAGACTTGTTTAAAATGGGATCCATATACATAACTCTGATATTATTTTCCAGGAAAAATTTCTCAAGTTAGGGTTTGAGATTCCTCATATTGAATGACTTAAAGGAAAACAACTTTTGTGGTGACCAAATGTGCAGTTGTCCTAAAATGTTATGTTCCATGTTTTCATAGCATGTCTAGACCATTTATACTCAAGAGTTAGGGTTACTCTTCAATTAAGGGACAATTAATCTCTATACAGCACACAGTATAACAGAAAAGAAGTACTCCCAAACTATGCAATTCCTGCCTCTTTTATGAAGCAGATTTCATGAATACAGATTCAATTCAGGGATGTCACAGCAGAAATTCTGAGAAAGTATTCCTGGGACCTAAACTGTAAGGTCTCATGACCCTGTTACACTACCCAGTTAGAGAGGATGTACATTTGAGAGAATTTCTAATCTGTGAACAATTTAATCACTTCAATACTGAGTTGAGCTTAGATAATATAATTTTGCCATGGTTAAAACATTTGTTTCATTCAAAATTTTACATTCATGTAAACATTTATGAAAAGTAAATTTACTGTATCTTGTGATAAAGGATATTATGCAAATAAAGGCAGTTTTCCCCTCTGGTACAATATCCTTGTACATAAAACTTACACATTTCCTTTTTCTTCTCTATCTCTGCATCATGATCAAATTTACATTGGTCTCCCTGGGCCAAAGGAAGAAACAAGGGAAAGCTATTATTTCTCACAGTTAAGCCATTACAATTCCTACTTAATTCTGGATAAGCAAATGATTCCAGAAGAAAACAAAGTCTTAGAAGCAGTATAGTCTGCTTTTTAAAGAGCTATTATAACTGCATCGTATTACATATTTTGGCTTGCAATTTGTCAAGTCCTTAACATTTTTAACACAAAGCATTTAAAAAAAATTATCTATTTTCAGAGACATAAAACAAGGTACAAAAATTTCATGGTCTAAAGTATTAAAATCATACAGAGTCTGTTCTCTTATCACTGTGGAATTACATTACTACTTTCTAAATACAAAAGAATATTTCAGTAAAATTTTCTACTTGAAACCTTTCCAGAAAGAAAAAAGTTCTAAAATTATACAGGTATGCTTTTGCAGTGTCTAACAGAAACAGAAGCTGGTTTTAGAACATTTTTGCTATACCTTACATCTATTTTTTTTGCTTATACTATACCTTAATACACTTCCTTTCAAGAAAGTATTTACAAATTTGCTTTCCCTGGCGTTGCACCGTATGTTGGTTGATGAACCCCTGACTCATTCTCACAGGCTGCTGCTGCTCTTTAGATTTCCCATTCTATGAAGACAAAAACAAAAAACTAAACGTGAAAAATAAGAGATTAAACATTTGATTCCATTGTACAAAATTATCTTAAACCACCTTTTAAAACATTAAAAACTAACTCTTCTGAATTGCCCTTCAGGTAAGACTTGGATTTTTGTGTATCATTTGAAACAAATGAATGATCGTCGGTTTTGGTATCATTCCACCACTGAACATTAGTGTTTGTGCAATCTGAATTTTTACTGTATCTTGACTGCATGCGAACTGTGTCCGGCTCTTTGCGACCCCATGGACTGAAGCCCGTGAGGCTCCTCTGTCCATGAAATTCTTCAGGCAAGAATCCTGGAGTGGGCTGCCATTTCTTCCTCCAGGGGACCTTCCCAACCCCAGTGATCGAACCTGAGTTTCCTGCAGCTCCTGAATTGGTAGGTGGATTCTTTACCTACTAATTCTTTCTTATTGCACCATCTGAGATTATATTGTACTTGCCCTCACTTAAAAAATTTTAAAATTTTTAAAAAGTAAGTTCCACTCATTGTGATAAACAGTGAAGTCTAAGAACAAGGCTCTTTAGAACACTGGGGACAAACCTCAAAATTAAAAAGTAAACCAACCACAAGTAGCGTAATCTTTCATTTCAATGACAGGCTCATTAGGTGTGAGCTGAGTACACTGATGAGCTCAAATTAGTAAACATAATTAGAAACAGACCCTCCAAGATGGTGATAAAGATATGAAAACAAAACGGGACTTTCACATAAAAATGAGAGGGAAATTTTATTACAGGTCTTTAGAAACATAAATCACTTTCATGGAGAAGGAAATGGCAACCTACTCCAGCGTTCTTGCCTAGAGAATCCCAGGGACGGAAGAGCCTGGTGGGCTGCCGTCTACGGGGTCGCACAGAGTCGGGCACGACTGAAGCGACTTAGCAGCAATATATCTATGTCTATAGGAAGGATAGAAAATATCCAAGTACATGCTACATTTTCCTTTCTGACACTTTATCCCATGTTGTAAAAAAATAAGACCATCTTCAGAATCAGGGAAATGTAAAGACTGTACGATAAAGACAAAGCCTGGAATAATAAAATAAGTATCAACTCTGAAACCAAATATAGGTAGGTTTTATTTCAGCTCTGTGTGCCTTTGGGTGCATCACTTCTCCTAACCTTTATCACCTACAAAACTGAAATAATAATATCAATCTTGCAAAATCCAAGATATAGAACTATTGTGCCCAAAATGCCTGAACATACAGGAAGTGCTCAATAAACGGTCATTTTTTCCCCCATTAAAAAAAAAAAAAATCACTTTCAGCGTGTTAACTTGTGGTGCAACTTACAGCATCTACATATGGTATTCCCACATACGGTCTTAGGAACTCCACAGGTACAAAGAAGGGAGCTGACTGCACGCTTATGTGAGCTGCTCTGTAATAATGTCAAAATTCCACTCAGCACTATCAAAATCATGTGCCTAACAAGTATGCCAGTTTTAACTCTCAGTTTTATTTGATCATGTGATTGAATTCTAATAAACATGTTTACAATTTGTTTCTCATGTAGAAGAGCTGTCAGTTATGGTGGAATAATCACTTGAGTCAATCTAAACCAAAGGAAAGGGAACACTGCCTGAGTGCAGCCCTGCCTGGCCCTGGGTGACTACAGACCTAAACACTATGGCTTCACAGTCGCCTTCTGTAAAATAAATTTTATATAAACACATTTCAGTCCATAATATATGGTGTTTCTAATATTTTACTAAGCCCTAACTCTTGTTTCCTGAACCAAGCTTAACAAATGGATGCCATCCAGCTTAGAAGCCCTCAGAAAAGTAGAGTCCAGAAGAGTCACTTACTGCTCCACTGTGATTACATCTGCAGACCAAGGAAGAAGAACTTCTAGAAAGCAAAATCAAAATACCAGAGGGGATGGGGGGTCTGGTATCTGGAAGGGGGTGTCTCAAAAATATTCACTTTTAATTTCCAGAGGGAGTCAAAACCCAATAGACCAATGGCCGTTAGAATGCCCTCACAGCTATCTAGGGACTTTCCCGGCAGTCCAGTGGTCTGGGCTTCCCAGGTGGCGCGGTGGTGAAGAATCCACCTGTCAGTGTAGGAGACACAGAGATGTGGGTTCGATCCCTGGGTCGGAAGATCCCCTGGAGGAGGAAATGGCACCCACTCCAGTGTTTCTGCCTGGGAAATCCCATGGACAGAGGAGCCTGGCGGGCTACAGTCCACGGGGCTGCAAAGAGCTGGTTGTGACTTAGCATGCACGCACCCTTTTCCTTGCTTCCCACATCTGTTTTTTCACAGTCATCGACAGCACAGCACTCAGAAATCAGGGGGCTTGTGCGTATGTATTCAGGGGCAGCAGGTACGACACTAAGGTTTGAGTGTGAGGAAGGGAGCCTAACAGGGAGAAGGAAGCATGTGGGGAGCCTGCTGAGGGTAAAGGAGGCCCCCTGAGGTGTGAGATGCAGTGCCTTCCGACACACGTGGATCCTCATACCTGGTCCTGTGAGCCACTGTTCCTCAGGGAAGCATTTCCTTTGTCTCCAGGGCCAGGACACTTTCGCTTCATTTTCTTCTTTTTACCATTCTTGTGAACAGCTTTAAGGTTTTTATTTTTTTGCTTAACAGCTAAAAACAACAACAACAACAACAAAAATTTAACTTGAAGACAATATAAAACAACACTCTTTTTTAAATTTTTTATTAAAAAAAAAAATCTTTAATTCTTACATGCGTTCCCAAACATGAACCCCCTCCCACCTCCCTCCCCATAACATCTCTCTGGGTCATCCCCATGCACCAGCCCCAAGCATGCTGTATCCTGCGTCAGACATAGACTGGCGATTCGATTCTTACATGATAGTATACATGTTACAATGCCATTCTCCCAAATCATCCCACCCTCTCCCTCTCCCTCTGAGTCCAAAAGTCCGTTATACACATCTGTGTCTTTTTTCCTGTCTTGCATACAGGGTCGTCATTGCCATCTTCCTAAATTCCATATATGTGTGTTAGTATACTGTACTGGTGTTTTTCTTTCTGGCTTACTTCACTCTGTATAATCGGCTCCAGTTTCATCCATCTCATCAGAACTGATTCAAATGAATTCTTTTTAACAGCTGAGTAATACTCCATTGTGTATATGTACCACAGCTTTCTTATCCATTCGTCTGCTGATAGACATCTAGGTTGTTTCCATGTCCTGGCTATTATAAACAGTGCTGTGATGAACATTGGGGTACATGTGTCTCTTTCAATTCTGGTTTCCTCAGTGTGTATGCCCAGCAGTGGGATTGGTGAGTCATAAGGTAGTTCTATTTGCAATTTTTTAAGGAATCTCCACACTGTTCTCCATAGTGGCTGTACTAGTTTGCATTCCCACCAACAGTGTAGGGGGGTTCCCTTTTCTCCACAGCCTCTCCAGCATTTATTGCTTGCAGATTTTTGGATCGCAGCCATTCTGACTGGTGTGAAGTGGTACCTCATTGTGGTTTTGATTTGCATTTCTCTAATAATGAGTGATGTTGAGCATCTTTTCATGTGTTTGTTAGCCATCCGTATGTCTTCTTTGGAGAAATGTCTATTTAGTTCTTTGGCCCATTTTTTGATTGGGTCGTTTATTTTTCTGGAATTGAGCTTCAGGAGTTGCTTGTATATTTTTGAGATTAGTTGTTTGTCAGTTGCTTCATTTGCTATTATTTTCTCCCATTCAGAAGGCTGTCTTTTCACCTTGCTTATATTTTCCTTTGTTGTGCAGAAGCTTTTAATTTTAATTAGATCCTATTTGTTTATTTTTGCTTTTATTTCCAGAATTCTGGGAGGTGGATCATAGAGGATCCTGCTGTGATTTATGTCTGAGAGTGTTTTGCCTATGTTTTCCTCTAGGAGTTTTATAGTTTCTGGTCTTACATTGAGATCTTTAATCCATTTTGAGTTTATTTTTGTGTGCGGTATTAGAAAGTGATCTAGTTTCATTCTTTTACAAGTGGTTAACCAGTTTTCCCAGCACCACTTTAAAACAACACTCTTACGAGGGATATTCTGTAATAATGCAGGAAAAGTTCTCCACTATTCAAAAAGTAAAAAGTGGGATGATGTGGACCTGTCCTTCCAACAGCTCTGGGATTAATATACTCTGGATCCCAAACTCATTCTTTGTGAAAAAATATAAGGCACTGCCAGGAAAAAAGCAAGATAATTAACGAAATCATTCTAGCGAGCCACCAGCCCAGATTCTTTCAAAGTACGATGGATCTCATTAGGAATTGCTATAGCGCTGCAATAGTAAAAGCTTCAAAGGACCTCATATATGGCTGTTAGATTATTCACTGAAAACATTTTATATAGATTAAGTTGATCTATAGATCCATTTAAAATAGAAAAACATTTCAACAGGGGAAAAAATGAGAGGATTGAGAATTTTACTTACAATTGTCCCTTATTGTCATATCTATGGCTTAATTTTATTTTAGTAATCTCAAAGAATATATTCCTGGGACACTTCCCTGGTGGTCCAATGGTTAAGAGTCTGCCTTGCAATGTGGGGAACATGGGTTTGAGCCTTGGTCATGGAACTAAGATCCCACATGCCATGAAGCAACTAACACTTGATGCAGCCAAACATAAATATTTATAAACAGGAACATATTCCCAAGTTTAGTCTCATACACTATTATCCCAATCTATTCTTCTTCAAAGGAAAGCAACCAGAAAAGGTATTTCCTGCCCTTCATGTACGCTGAAGCCAGGGATTTAGCATTCTCCCTTGCAAAGTTGTCATGTCCTTTAAAAATTTTATTTATATGGCCTTACTAGGTCTGAGTTGTGTACACGGGATTTTTAGGTGCCACATATAGGATCTAGTTCCCTGACCAGGATCGAACCTGGGCACCCTGTATTGGGAGTTCAGAGTCTTAGCTACTGAACCACCAGGGGAGTCCCAAAGTGGTCATCCTTTGAAAACTCTGCTGCACCCTCCACTCCTCTCGCAAACTGAGCATCTGTACACCAAGTGACCAGCTCACATTTGATGTCAAGATCCAAGAAAATCTGGTCTTATCATGAGATAAAATGCAGACCCCACCCCCACCTCCATCCATGGACAGTGGTGACTACTCCTCCAGGTAACTTTAAATGATCAAGCAGTTTGACTCTTACCTTTCGTGGTCCCCTTTGCTGTCTCTTTCTTCACAGATCCTTCAGGACACAGTAGGGACTGAGTAACACTTGCCATCTCTTTAGCTTGTATGTACTGCTGAAGCTCCTTAGCAAAATTATCTTCCGGCTCCTGATTGCAGATGTCATCGTCACTATATGCATCATAGTCCTTACTTCTTGATTTCCTATGTTGCAAATTCTTCAGAGATGTAGAGCTTCCAGAGTGCCTAAACTAAGTAAAAATTAAATTTTCAAATTTAAAAACCTAGCATGATTTGAAACAATCTGGTCATGAAGGAGAAATAAAGACTGGCTGTGAACTGATCATTGTTGAAGCTGACTGATGAGAACACAAGGATTTCATATGCTAGTCTTTCCACTTCGATGTATATGAAATCTTCCGGAATTAAAAAAAACAAAAACACATGCATCCACACTTAAAAGATGCTTTGAGGGAAGACTATCTGTTCACTGTGTGTACTTTACTAGATTGAAAGACTAAAGCCCCACAACTTAATTATTTGCTATAAAAGAAGTACACTAATATAGTCCACATTTTATTTCTCCCTTTGCATCGACCATCTTTTTAGGTTTAATTCAGTAACCTGTCATCGAGAGTTGGAAATCCACCTCACCAGCTACCAAAGTCTGCTTCCTCCCTTAGCCCGGAGCATTGCTGGCAGGGGATGCAGCAGCAATGACGACAAGAAACTGCCAAGCCGCCCAAGCAGCAGACACCTTCCAGCACTTGGCGCAGAAACACTCCCAAGTATGGGTTACGGGTGTCTGTACTTTGAGACACCAGGGCTAATTGAGAGTTATTATTACAACCGGTATGGACAATACATTTCAATTAAACAGTTTATCTGTAAAAGGCACAGTTGTCTAGTTCAGTTGCTCAGTCGTGTCTGACTCTTTGCAACACCAAGGACTGCAGCACGCCAGGCTTTCCTGTCCATCATCAGCTCCCCGAGCTTGCTTAGACTCATGTCCATCAGATCGGTTATGTCATCCAAGCATCTCATCCTCTGTGGTCCCCTTCTCCTTCTGTCTTCAATCCTACTCAGCATCACCATGTTTTTCAATGAGTCAGCTCTGCATCAAGTGGCCAAAGTCCTGGACTTTCACCTTCAGGATCAGTCCTTTCAATGAATATTCAGGACTGATTTCCTTTAGGATGGACTGCTTGGATCTCCTTGCAGTACAAGGGACTCTCAAGAGTCTTCTCCAACACCACAGTTTAAAAGCATCAATTCTTCAGCGTTCAGCTTTCTTTACAGTCTAACACTCACATCCATACATGACCACTGGAAAGACCATAGCTTTGACTAGACAGAACTTTGTTGGCAAAGTAATGACTCTGCTTTTTAATATGCTGTCTAGGTTTGTCGTAACTTTTCTTAAAAGAGCTAGTGTCTTTTAATTTCATGGCTGCAGTCACCATCTGCACTGATTTTAGAGCCCAAGAAAATAAAGTCTCTCACTGTTTCCATTGTTTCCCATTTATTTGCCATGAAGTGATGAGACTGGATGCCACATCTTTGTTTTGGGAATGCTGAGTTTTAAGCCAGTTTTTTCACTTTCACCAGGAGGCTCTTTAGTTCCTCTTCTCTTTCTGCCGTAAGGGTGGTGTCATCTGCATATCTGAGGTTATTGGTATTTCTCCCAGCAAACTTGATTCCAGCTTGTGTTTCACCAGCCCAGCATTTCACATGATGTACTCTACATACAAGTTAAATAAGCAGGGTGACAATAAACAGCCTTGACGTACTCCTTTCCTGATTTGGAACCATGTTCGGTTCTGTTGGTTCTTGACCTGCACACAGATTTCTCAGGAGGCAGGTCAGGTGGTCTGGTATTCCCATCTCTTTACAGTTTATTGTGATCCACACAGTCAAAGGCTGTGGCATAGTAAATAAAGCAGAAATAGATGTTTTTCTGAAATTCTCCTGCATTTTCTATGCTCCAGTGGATGTTGGCAATTTGATCTCTGGTTCCTGTGCCTTTTCTCAAGCCAGCTCGAACATTTGGAAATTCACAGTTCACATATGGTTGAAGCCTGGCTTGGAGAATTTTGAGCATTACTTTGCTAGAGTGTGAGATGAGTACAACTGCTTGGTAGTTTGAATATTCTTTGGCATTGCCTTTCTTTGTGATTGGAATGAAAATTTACCTTTTCCAGTCCTGTGGCCACTGCTGAGTTTTCCAAATTTGCTGGCATACTGAGGGCAGCACTTTCACAGCATCATCTTTTTGGATTTGAAATAGTTCAACTGGGATGCCATCACCTCCACTAGCTTTGTTCATAGTGATGCTTCCTCAGGCCTACTTGACTTCACATTCCAGGATGTCTGGCTCTAGGTGAGTGATCACACCATCATGATTATCTAGGTTTTGTATAGTTCTTCTGTGTATTCTTGCCACCTCTTCTTATTACCTTCTGCTTCTGTTAGGTCCATACCATTTCTGACCTTTATTGAGCCCATCTTTACATGAAATGTTCCCTTGATATCTCTAATTTTCTTGAAGAGATCTCTAGTCTTTCCCATTCTATTGGTTTCCTCTATTTCTTTGCACTGATCTTTGATGAAGGCTTTCTTATCTCTCCTTGCTATTCTTTGGAACTCTGCATTCAGATGGGTATATCTCTCCTTTTCTCCTTTGCCTTTTATTTTCTTCTTTTCTCAGCTATTTGTAAGGTCTCAGGCAACCATTTTGCCTTTTTTTGCATTTCTTCTACTTGGAGATGGTCTTGATCACAGCCTCCTATACTTGTCACAAACCTCCATCCATAGTTCATCAGGCATTCTGTCTATCAGATCTAGTCCCTTAAATCTATTCCTCACTTCCACTGTGTAATCATAAGGGATTTGATTTAGGTCATACATGAATGGTCTAGTGGTTTTCCTTACTTTCTTCAATTAAAGTCTGAATTTGGCAATAAGGAGTTCATGATTTGAGCCACAGTCAGTTCTCGGTCCTGTTTTTGCTGACTGTATAGAGCTTCTCCATCTTTGGCTGCAAAGAATATAATCAATCTATAGGCAAAACACTCTGACATAAATCACAGAAGGATCCTCTATGATCCATCTCCCAGAATTCTGGAAATAAAAGCAAAAATAAACAAATGGGATTAATTAAAATTAAAAGCTTCTGCACAACAAAGGAAAATATAAGCAAGGTGAAAAGACAGCCTTCTGAATGGGAGAAAATAATAGCAAATGAAGCAACTGACAAACAACTAATCTCAAAAATATACAAGCAACTCCTGAAGCTCAATTCCAGAAAAATAAACGACCCAATCAAAAATGGGCCAAAGAACTACATAGACATTTCTCCAAAGAAGACATACGGATGGCTAACAAACACATGAAAAGATGCTCAACATCACTCATTATTAGAGAAATGCAAATCAAAACCACAATGAGGTACCACTTCACACCAGTCAGAATGGCTGCGATTCAAAAATCTGCAAGCAATAAATGCTGGAGAGGGTGTGGAGAAAAGGGAACCCCCCTACACTGTTGGTGGGAATGCAAACTAGTACAGCCACTATGGAGAACAGTGTGGAGATTCCTTAAAAAATTGCAAATAGAACTACCTTATGACCCACCAATCCCACTGCTGGGCATACACACCGAGGAAACCAGAATTGAAAGAGACACATGTACCCCAATGTTCATCACAGCACTGTTTAGAATACCCAGGACATGGAAACAACCTAGATGTCCTGCTGCTGGAAACAACCCTGCTGTCCTAGATCAGCAGACGAATGGATAAGAAAGCTGTGGTACATATACACAATGGACTATTACTCAGCCGTTAAAAAGAATTCATTTGAATCAGTTCTGATGAGATGGATGAAACTGGAGCCGATTATACAGAGTGAAGTAAGCCAGAAAGAAAAACACCAATACAGTATACTAACACATATATATGGAATTTAGGAAGATGGCAATGACGACCCCGTATGCAAGACAGGAAAAAAGACACAGATGTGTATAACAGACTTTTGGACTCAGACGGAGAGGGAGAGGGTGGGATGATTTGGGAGAATGGCATTGTAACATGTATACTATCATGTAAGAATCGAATCGCCAGTCTATGTCTGACGCAGGATACAGCATGCTTGGGGCTGGTGCATGGGGATGACCCAGAGAGATGTTATGGGGAGGGAGGTGGGAGGGGGATTCATGTTTGGGAACGCATGTACACCCGTGGTGGATTCATGTCAATGTATGGCAAAACCAATACAGTATTGTAAAGTAAAATAAAGTTAAAAAAAAAAAAAAGAATATAATCAATCTGATTTCAGTATTGACCATCTGGTGACGTCCATGTGTAGAGTTGTCTCTTGTGTTGTTGGAAGCGGGTGTTTGCTATGACGAATGCATTGTCTTGGCAAGTCTTTGTTAGCCTTTGCCCTGCTTTATTTTGTATTCCAAGGCCAAACTTGCCTGTTACTCCAGGTATCTCTCGACTTCTTACTTTTGCATTCCAGTCCTCTATGATGAAAGGACATCTTTTTGGGTGTTAGTTCTAGAAGGTCTTGTAGGTCTTCATAGAGCTATTCAACTTCAGCTTTTTGGCATTAGAGGTTGGGGCATAGACTTGGATTACTGTGATATTGAATGGTTTGCCTTGGAAACTAACAGATATCATTCTGTCATTTTGAGATTGCAAGTTTATCACAATGAACTGTGGAAAATTCTGAAAGACATGGGAATACCAGATCACCTGACCTGTCTCTTGAGAAATCTGTATGCAGGTCAGGAAGCAACAGTTAGAACTAGACATGGAACAACAGACTGGTTCTAAATAGGGAAAGGAATACATCAAGGCTGTATATTGTCACCCTGCTTATTTAACTTATATGCAGAGTACATCATACAAGACGCTGGGCTGGAGGAAACACAAGCTGGAATCAAGATTGCCGGGAGAAATATCAATAACCTCAGATATGCAGATGACACGACCCTTACGGCAGAAAGTGAAGAAGAACTAAAGAGCCTCTTGATGAAAGTGAAAGAGGAGAGTGAAATCGTTGGCTTAAAGCTCAACATTCAGAAAACGAAGATCACGGCATCCAGTCCCATCATTTCACGGCAAAGAGATGGGCAAATAGTGGCTGACTATTTTGGGGGGCTCCAAAATCACTGCAGATGGTGACTGCAGCTATGAAATTAAAAGACACTCCTTGAAAGAAAAGTTACGATAAACCTAGACAGCATATTAAAAAGCAGAGACATTACTCTGCCAACAAAGGTCCATCTAGTCAAAGCTATGGTTTTTCCAGTGGTCATGTATGGATGTAAGAGTTGGACTATAAAGAAAGCTGAGCACTCAAGAACTGACACTTTTGAACTGTGGTGCTGGAGAAGACTCTTTAGAGACTGCAAGGAGATCCAACCAGTCCATCCTAAAGGAAATCAATCCTGAATATTCACTGGAAGGACTGAGGTTGAAGCTGAAACTCCAATACTTTGGCCACCTTATGGGAAGAGCTGACTCATTTGAACAGACCCTGATGCTGGGAAAGATTGAAGGTGGGAGAAGGGGATGACGGAAGATGAGATGATTGGATGGCATCACTGACTCAATGGGCATGAGTTTGAGTAAAGTCTGGGAGCTGGTGATGGACAGGGCAGCCTGGCATGCTGCAGCCCATGGGATCACACAGAGTTGGACGTGACTGAGCCACCATACTCAACTGCATTTTGGACTCTTCTTGTCGACTATAAGGGCTACTCCATTTCTTCTAAGGGATTCTTGCCCACAGTACTAGTTATAATGGTCATCTGAAATAAATTTGCCAATTCCTAAAATGTTGATATTCACTCTTGCCATTTCCTGTGTGACCACTTCCTATTTACTTTGATTCATGGACCTAACATTCCAGGTTCCTATGCAGTATTGTTCTTTAAAGCATCAGACTTTACTTCCGTCACCAGTCACATCCACAACTGGGCGTTGTTTTTGCTTTGGCTCTGTCACCTCATTTTTTCTAGAGGTATTTCTCCACTGATCTCCAGCAGCATATTGGGCACCTACCAACCTGGGGAGTTCCTCTTTTGGTGTCTTTTTTGCCTTTTCATACTGTTCATGGGGTTCTCAAGGCAAGCATACTGAAGTGGCTTGCCAGTCCCTTCTCCAGTGGACCATGTTTTGTCAGAACTCTCCACCATGACCCGTCTGTCTTGGGTGGCCCCACACGGCATGGCTCATAGTTTCATTGAGTTAGACAAGGCTGTGGTCCATGTGATCAGTTTGGTTAGTTTTCTGTGACTGTGGTTTTCATTTCTGTCTGCCCTCTGATGGAGAAGGACAAGAGGCTTGTGGGAGCTTCCTGATGCGAGAGACTGACTGTGGGGGAATCTGGGTCTTGTTCTGATGGGCAGGGCCATGCTCAGTACATCTTTAATCCAAATTTCTGCTGATGGGTGGGGCTGTGAGGATAACTACGTTTACCTTGGTTTCAGCCTTTCACATTATTTAGCAGGCACAGGGACAACCAAAAAAATCATTCAAGTGCAACAGTGCACATGAAGTTTAGCACAACCATGGGATTCTATTCAGTACATCTGAATCAAAACATTACAAGGATCCAGATGAATGATATCACATGTCCCCCCACCACACCCCCACCCCACAAGACCCACAGGCCTGCAATCCTGAAGCCGACCCTTTTCACTACAAGCAGTAACAAAAGTGACTTACTTGTATTAAATGAAGAGATGAGAAGACTTGGTAACATTATAAAGCCAGGACGATCATCAGCTATGCTGCTTTATTAGACATTAGAGAGTGAAAGTGTTGTCGCTCAGTCGTGTTTGACTCTTTGCCACCCCCTGGACTGTAGTCCAATGTACTCCTCTGCCCGTGGGATCCTCCAGGCAAGAACACTGGAGTGGGTTGCCAAGCCCTCCTTCACGGGGTCTTTTTGACCCATCGATTGAACCAACGTTTCTTATATATCTCTGGCATTCACAGGCAGGTTCTTTACCATCTGAGCCCCCAGGGAAGCCCATACATTAGAGAAGCATTTCTAATTGACATTCTTTTCAGAGGGCACTGAGAAATACAATATATTAACACAATGATTGCTTAAATATGTCCTCACGCAGCTGCTATAAACTCATTGCTCTGATGTCTGTTGTTCTCTATATAACTTCGAAACTATAAGAACACAATATTACAACTTATCCCCCTTTCATAAGAAAGTCTGAAGTATTTGTCTCCTCTTTTGAGTGAAAGATTTTCTTGCACTTGATTCAGAATGGTTTATAGAACTAGTATGGTCTCCTGAAATTCCACAGAAATAAAAGTACAGATGTAGAAATTAATAGTCTCAAGAGAGTATGTGCATAGGGAGTGGGGGAAATAAAGTACAGTTTGTCAGGAAGGAATTAAGAAGGGTTCAACAAATTCCTGGCAAATTTTTGACAAAGATAAAGCAAGCTATAATTTGGGGCTTAGGTTGCAGTGTGAGAAATAGGGCTATAAAGGAGAATGAATTAAAATGCTACATAAAAAAAAACAAAAACAAAGCTACTGTAACAAATTATCTCTGACCACCCCCTCTCAACCCAGAATATAATCAAACAAAAATTTATCCCATGCCAAAGAGAGGGTTATTCTCTAAAGAAATTGAATCAACTTGCCTGACTTCAGGCTCTACTACAAAGCCACAGTCATCAAAACAGTATGGTACTGGCACAAAGACAGACATATAGATCAATGGAACAAAATAGAAAGCCCAGAGATAAATCCACACACATATGGACACCTTATCTTTGACAAAGGAGGCAAGAATATACAATGGAGTAAAGACAATCTCTTTAACAAGTGGTGCTGGGAAAACTGGTCAACCACTTGTAAAAGAATGAAACTAGATCACTTTCTAACACCGTACACAAAAATAAACTCAAAATGGATTAAAGATCTAAATGTAAGACCAGAACTATAAAACTCCTAGAGGAGAACATAGGCAAAACACTCTCAGACATAAATCACAGCAGGATCCTCCACGATCCACCTCCCAGAATACTGGAAATAAAAGCAAAATAAACAAATGGGGTCTAATTAAAATTAAAAGCTTCTGCACAACAAAGGAAAATATAAGCAAGGTGAAAAGACAGCCTTCTGAATGGGAGAAAATAATAGCAAATGAAGCAACTGACAAACAACTAATCTCAAAAATATACAAGCAACTCCTGAAGCTCAATTCCAGAAAAATAAACGACCCAATCAAAAAATGGGCCAAAGAACTACATAGACATTTCTCCAAAGAAGACATACGGATGGCTAACAAACACATGAAAAGATGCTCAACATCACTCATTATTAGAGAAATGCAAATCAAAACCACAATGAGGTACCACTTCACACCAGTCAGAATGGCTGCGATCCAAAAATCTGCAAGCAATAAATGCTGGAGAGGGTGTGGAGAAAAGGGAACCCTCCTACACTGTTGGTGGGAATGCAAACTAGTACAGCCACTATGGAGAACAGTGGGAGATTCCTTAAAAAATTGCAAATAGAACTACCTTATGACCCAGCAATCCCACTGCTGGGCATACACACTGAGGAAACCAGAATTGAAAGAGACACATGTACCCCAATGTTCATCGCAGCACTGTTTAGAATAGCCAGGACATGGAAACAACCTAGATGTCCATCAGCAGATGAATGGATAAGAAAGCTGTGGTACATATACACAATGGAGTATTACTCAGCCGTTAAAAAGAATTCATTTGAATCAGTTCTGATGAGATGGATGAAACTGGAGCCGATTATACAGAGTGAAGTAAGCCAGAAAGAAAAACACCAATACAGTATACTAACACATATATATGGAATTTAGGAAGATGGCAATGACGACCCTGTATGCAAGACAGGAAAAAAGACACAGATGTGTATAACGGACTTTTGGACTCAGACGGAGAGGGAGAGGGTGGGATGATTTGGGAGAATGGCATTGTAACATGTATACTATCATGTAAGAATCGAATCGCCAGTCTATGTCTGACGCAGGATACAGCATGCTTGGGGCTGGTGCATGGGGATGACCCAGAGAGATGTTATGGGGAGGGAGGTGGGAGGGGGGTTCATGTTTGGGAACGCATGTAAGAATTAAAGATTTTAAAGTTAAAAAAATAAAAAACTAAAATAAATAAATAAATAAAATGTCTGATAAAGGCCAAGTCTTCTCGTACGAGTCCTAAGACCCCAGAATGAAATCCTTCACATTCTGACATGTGGGAACAACTTCCATCAGAAAAACACTCCATCCTCTATTCTATATCAGGGGTTCATAACCTGCTGTCCGGAGATGCATGCCCCTCTCCTGCCTGCCCCTAGCCAAGAGTCTATGGACAGAATGATAGAATTCAATGGACTTGGATGAGAATAAAAATCACATGTTAATTTTCATCAACCTCTAAAGTGACATTTAGCATTTTCTTCTGTTTCGAACGCTGGCCGCAACCACAGTAGTATCAGCAGTAGCTGCAACTGTCATGGACAGAAATCACAGGGACTTTTACATGTTATACTTACTGCAGATCTCAAAGTATGTTATGTTTTATGGTCATCACTTTGCCAACATAATATTTAGACCTACAACACAGTAATGAGACCTACAGCTGGATCTAATTATTTAGTGCAGCAACAAAGAACATACTACTCTTACCTCATTTCTTAATATTTTGATAACTGTTGTTTCAATAAAATCAACTTCCACTACAACCCAACATATTTTATTTTATTCACTTAAAAACATTATTTTGAGAAGGGGCCCAAGAGCTTTGCCAGACTGCCAAAGGGGATACATGGCACATAAGGAGTAGTTCTTAAACTACTATGCTGCTGGATGGAGAAGGCGATGGCACCCCACTCCCATACTCTTGCCTGGAAAACCCCATGGACGGAGGAGCCTGGAAGGCTGCAGTCCATGGGGTCGCCAAGAGTCAGACACGACTGAGTGATTTCACATTCACTTTTCACTTGCAGGCATTGGAGAAGGAAATGGCAACACACTCCAGTGTTCTTGCCTGGAGAATCCCAGGGATGGGGGAGCCTGGTGGGCTGCCATCTATGGGGTTGCACAGCGTTGGACACGACTGAAGCGACTTAGCAGCAGCAGCAGCAGCAGCATGCTGCTGGAAACCTACAGATGCACATAGCCCACTCAGGTTTATCAAGTGCCCAATCAGGCTTCCCATTGAGAAGAAATGCCTATGGAGACCCACCAGCAGATCAGCAAAGGACTTTCATCAACTCCCCAGGCCTTTCTTAATTCAAAGGACATAAAGAAAAACAAAAGCAGGGCTTCCCTGGTGGCTCAGTGGTAAAGACAATGCAGGAGACACAGGGTGAAGCCCTGATCCGGGAAGATCCTACATGCGGAAGAGCAAGCAGGCCCGCAGCCACAACTGCTGAGCCTGTGCTCTAGAACCCATGCCCTGCAACAGAAGCCACTGCAACGAGAAACATGAGAGCAAAACAAAACAGATCTAGAGAATAAAACAAAACAGCAGGACAAAGAGAAAACCTGACCCAGAAGAAGAAATACAATTCAAGGGAAAGAAAAGAACACAAAAATTTTAAACAAATACAGAAAGATATCAACATGGTATATATATATTTAATGCTAGAAAGTTATAACAAGACAGCAGAACAAGAAAGAACTCTTGAATCATTAAATTATGACTCAAGAAATGTAGATAAACAGAAAGAGGAAGTTTTTTAGAATATAAAGATAAAACACAAAGAATAAAAATAAAACACATTCCTTGTGCATGAAGGGTATGAATAGTTTCACCAAATACTTAAGGACAATGAATGAGAAGATTCATAGTCTCTAACAATACTGGGAATAAAGAGAAGAATGTAAAAGCTCCCAGAACAGGATGCTTACCAAGTGACTAGAACCAGACTGGCAAGACTCACATTGGCGACATAGTAGCAGAAGAGAACAGGGCAAATACCCTCAAGCCTAAGTCTATTTCAGCCAAAATACCTATCAGCTATGAGGATAAAGTCAGTATTTTCAGAAACGTTTACAAGAACTCAAAAGCTTTATCCCATGCATTCCTATATAATAGAACATGCCAGCTAAATGAAAATAAGTTAGAAATAGTGCTTAAAAAAAAATGTAATTCACAAAAGCCTCATCAGACACCCAGCATTAAATCTAACAAAAGGCATGAAAGATATCTACAAAGAAAATTATAAAACACTGCTAAGACAATTAAAAGAGGACCTAAAGACTGGACAATCCAATATTCTAAAGATGTCAATTCTCTCCCAAATGACCTACAGTTTCAATGCATTCCCAAGTGAGAGTCCCACAAGGGTTTTCTGTGGAACTTGACAAACTATTTCTAAAATTTATATGGAAATATGAGGGGCTAAGAATAGACAAGACAGTTAAAGAAGAAAAACGTGAGATGACTTACTTGTTTGATATCCAAACTCATTATCATTAAGTTGTACTAATTAATACAATGAGGTCTTAAGGGGAGGGGTAGACACATAAACCAGTGGATGAGAACAGAGACTCTAGAAATGGATCCATCAGAACACAAACACTTTCCAAACACCTGATTTTTGACAACAGTGACACTGAAGATTCATGGGAAAAGAACCACCTTTCCCCCCAGTGAACGGTGTTGAAACAACTGGGTAGGATAATGGAAAAAAAGTAATCCAAAATCTGTCCCCTCTACCTCATAGTAAACACAAAAATCAATTGTGGGTGATTATAAACTTAAATGGAAAGGAAAAACAGCAAAACTTTTAGATGGCACTGTATGGAAATATTTTTATTATCTCAGGATACGTAAATAAAACACATAAAGCATTAACTATGAAAAAAAGATTAACAGACTTGAAAACATTAAAATCATTAACCTTTTATCAAAAATTGCTATTAACTTGGGAAAAAAGCTACAAAATGAGCTGATACCTGCAACACATAAATCCACACAGGGGAAAAAATCCCCTATATCCGGAATAAAGAAAAAAGAAAAAAAGGTAAAAAGACTTAAACTGCCACACAAAAAAGGAAATCTAAATTGGACAAATATGAAAAGATGCTCCATCTTAATAGTAATCAATAAAATGCAAACTAAATGACAATGAAGGTATCTCACCAGATGGCAAAATTTAAGAAAGTGTGGAGATATCTCTGTAGAAATACAGACTCTCATTACACCGCCTTTGGGAATAAAAATCAGTAGAACGACTTTGGAATACGGCTTGGCCTCATGGTAAAGGGAAGGATGCTTATCCTCTAAGACCCAGCGGTTTTACTCCACAGGAACTGCAGACGAGACGTGCAGCAGGACACCACTGAGACGCAGCAGCACTGACCCCAACCTCCAAAGCTGGAAGTGAGGCCGAATGTCTACCAATGCCAGCACCTAGTACCCTCAATAAGGGAATGCTATGTGGTTAAGAAAATGAACAAATAAGGTCACATCACTTGTGTGCACTATGCATACTCTATAAGTATACATTATGCATACCATGAGCCTTAAAAATATAATGTTAAGAAAAAGGAGACAAAAGGACAACAACAACACTATTCTACCAAGTGCAAAAATAGCCACGAGAAAACGACACTCTTAAGGAGGACAGCATTAGTAGGAAAACTGCAAACAAGCAAGAGATTCGTGCCCAAGTTGGGACAGTAGTCATCTCTGGAAGGAAAAAAAGGAACACCGCCGAGAAAAGGAGAGCTGTACAGTGTTTACTTGAGTTCTTTTTCTAATTAGCTGTGATACACTTATGTTTTATACACTTGTAAGGAAAGAGCCTGGCCTGAAGCAAGCCTACTTACAAGTAATCTAGCTGTCTACATTCTCATAGCATTGATTCTGAGAAAATCCTTAAGATAACCATAGAAGGTTGTATCTGCCTGTATCCTGTATGGGGTTATATACGTACTGGGGAACTTTAAGTGGGCACAAAGGACTGGGGCTTATGTGATTAATATTAAAATTTTTAAAAGTAGTGTTATTTACTTATTTCGGCTGTGCTGGGTCTTCATTGCTGCGTGCAGGCTTTCTCTAGTTGCAGCGAGGCGGGGGGCGGGGAGGGGGGGTGGTTCTCTGCAGCGCATGCGCTTCTCACGTCAGTGGCTTCTCTCGTCAGAGCACAGGCTTCAGCAGCTGCGGCTTGTGGGCTCTAGAGCGTGGGTGCAGTAGCAGTGGTGCACAAGTCAGTGTTTGTTGTGCTGTGCTGTGCTGTGTCTTTGTTGCTACGCGGGCCTTTTTCTCGTTTCAGGCTTCTCAGTGCACTGGCTCCTGTTGCGGAGCAGGGGCTCCAGCAGCTGTGGCCCACGGGCTCAGTAGCTGCAGCGCCCGGCTCTATAGCACAGGCTCAACAGTTGTGGAGCACAACCTTAGCTGCTCTGCAGCACATGGAATCTTCCTTGAGGAGGGATCAAACCTGTGCCCCTGCCTTGGTGGGCGGATTCTTATCCACTGCACCGCCAAGGAAGTTAAAAAAAATTTTTTTTTTAAGTATTAAAAACGTCTGGGAAATTCACGTTATCATTTCTCAGTTTTAACCACGGCTCTCGTCTACAGCAGCCATATATGCCCCAAAGGGCAAAAGAAGTTATGTCCCTGGGTAGCTGAGAGGCCTTCTGAGACGAAGATGCTGTACTTCCCGCCCTGAATCCTTTTATAAAGCTGAGTATAACAGTATTATATTAAAGGCCATGTGTGTCTTGCAGATCTCACTGCCAATTTGAACTCATTCTTTTGTAGTGTGTTAAAGTTCACAATAACAAAGGTTCCAAAGGAGAAAAAGCAAGACAGAAGCAGATGTTGGCTTTGCTGTGGGTTGGCTGTGTCCTCCCCAAATTGAAGTCCTAACCCCCCAGTACCTTAGAACATGACCACATTTGGAAATAGGGTCATAATATGTACAATTAGTTAAGATGAAGTCATTAGGATAGGCTTTAATCCAATATGTCTAGTGTCCTTATAAAAGGGGGGAATTTAGACACAGACCTATTCACACAGGGAGAATGCCTTTCGGAGCATGAAGGTAAAAATGAAGATGATGCTTCTGGAAGCCAAGCCACGGGGGACCAAAGGCCAGCAGCAAGCCAACCAGGAGCTAGGGGAGAGGCATGGAGCCGACCCTTCCTCACGGCCTTATGAAGGAACCAACCCTCCTAACAGCTTGCTCTTGGACTGCCAGCCTCAAGAACCACAAGACCATAAACTCTGGTTGTTTAAGTCACCACTCAGTATGTGGTACTTTGTTATGGCAGTCCTAGCAAACTAATACAATCTTTAAGCTGTAAGTCACTAAGGCTAGCTAAGGTAGCAAATCAAAACTCTAATTTGAAAAGAAAGAAGTTTTTGAAATTGTTTACAACCACTTCAGAGATAATCAGTTCATGTTAAATGACAACAAAGTTCTTAATTAATTTTTTAAAAAGCATAAACAGGTTTCCTTTGATATAAGTAACCTGGTCTCAAATGCTGACTAAAATGAGACAAACAGACTCTCTATTAATTTCTCACACCCTTTCCTATCTGTTTTTTTCAAGACACCAACTTAATCTTACTTTTTTGGGAATTTGCTCACATTCCAGTTTTACTTTCCATTTTATTTTCTCTTCTTGTGTTTCTTCAACTTCTGTATCATCTATTTCACCACCGATTCTGTAGCAAAAATATCAAATAACACAAAAGGGTTTTCAACCTGAAAGGGGTTCATACCACAGCATTAATATCCACTGCTCTGGTTTACCTTCAACTTGCCCTCAAAGAAATTCCAAAATCATATTCTACTCCAAATATTTCAGAGAAATGTACAAAATTATGATAAACAGCAAATGTCAACATACGTTTATGAGTAAACTGCAAAGCTGAAACTTAAAATTACATAACCTTAATAGTCAACTATTAGCAGCTATATGAATCATCTATTCATTCAACAAATACTGAGAATCCACCATATACCAGGCTCTGGGTCTTAAATCCTGGGATATAACAATGAAAAAGACCTTGTTCCCACTTTCTGAGAACTTTCTATCTACTTGGGAGAAGGAAAGAAATTTCGGTATGGGGTGATAAGAACTGGTGTATATATGAGGAACATATTAAACCTAAGATATGGGGACCAAAGGTTTTCTGAACCTAAAAGATATGTAAGAATTGAAAACAAAGAGGAGTATCAGGGAGAAAAATATTTCAGGTAGAATTCAGGGTGCCTTCTGAGGTCAGAAGGAAGCCAAACTTATATTCAAGTGGGAAGATCAAAAAGGAATGTTGTTGGGACTTCCCCAGCAGTCTGGTGGTTAAGACTGTTTTCAATGCAGTTTGATCCCTAGCTGGGGAACTATGATCCCATATGCCGCATGGCGCAACTAAGAATATATTTAAAAAAAAAAGAAAGAAAAGTTGTTCTCAGGGTCACTAGAACTGAGAATTTGAACAAGCAGAGACTGTCTCAGATGACTACTAGAGGATATTCCAACAAAACTAAAAACGACCCTAAGAAAGATGAAAATGGAAACTATAAGAAACAAAGAGGCCAATAAAATATACAGCTAACCCTAATTAATGGTAGATGCTGTAGACACAGGGTGGAGAAGGAAATGGCAACCCACTCCAGTATTCTTGCCTGGAGAACTCCATGGACAGAGGAGACTAGTGGTTGCAAGGAATCAGACCCAACTGAGCGACTCACACACACATAGACACAGGGGGCTGAAGACAAGGAGTGACTACGTGACGAAAGCTTAAGATCTGAGTCACACGCCAGACAAGGGCAAGGACTAGACAACTTCAGAAGAACAGGCTGCGAGTGGAAACTGCCGCTAGCACAGGACTGTGAACAGTGACTCCGCACTTCTTTCAGTTGCAGGAGAAAATGGGACGTTAGTTTCATCCAATCCAACAGCTACTACACTCATCTGTCCTGCGTCAGAGCTTCCGTCACATCTATCAGAAGAGGGAGCAAGGCCATTGTTATGAGAGCCAATAAACCAAATACTGTGGACTACCACTGGTCTAGTTTCCAGTCGTGAACTATCTTATATAGGAAGCAAGCTCTCCTTAGAGCAATAATGACGACAGCAACAGTAACAGTAGCATCTGACATGCTTTATGCCTACTCTGTGCCAGGCGCTGTTCCATGCATATTAGACACACCAGAACAGCCCTCCACATACATGCTATTGTTAAAAAGCCCATTTTATAGATGAGAAAACTGAATACAGAATGTTTACAAAACATGTCAGATATCTAGCAGAGCAGAACTGAGATTTGAGTTCAGGCAGGCAGAGCCAACTTCCCATTCAAAGTACCTACTAGGGCCTTCCTGGCAGTCCAGTGGTTAAGACTTCACACTGCCTCTGTGGGGGGTGGGGGGTGGGGGGGCAAGAGTTCCATCCCTGGTATGGCCGAGGAATTAAGATCTCGAATGTCACTTGGCCAAAAGAAAAAAAAAAGGCAATTAAAATATTTACTAGCAGTAGGAGTGTTAGTCACTCAGTCAGGCCCGGCTCTTTGCGACCCCATAGTCTGTAGCTCGCCAGGCTCCTCTGTCTATGGGGTTCTCCAAGCAAAAATATCGGAGTGGGTAGCCATTCCAGCCATTCCCTTCTCCAGGGGATCTTCCCGACCCAAGGACTGAACACAGGTCTCCTGCACTGCAGGCAGATTTTTTACCATGTGAGCCACCAAGGAAGCCCCAAATATCTACTAGACAAAATCTTATATCCAAAACTGAACTCTTGATCCAATCACCCTACAATCTTAAACAGCAACTCTAGCCTAATGATACAAACCAAAAACCTTGAAGTCGATCTTAACTCCTCTCTCATATTCCCCATCCAGTCCTCAAAATACATCCTTACCTGATCACTTTTTAAAAAAAATCTAGCCATGTGCTCTTTATTGAGCTTCGTCCCAATTGCTTAGTAGTAAAGAATTCATCTGACAATGCAGGAGACACCAGGTTCAATCCCTGGGTCAAGGAAGATCCTGGAAGAGGAAATGGCAACCCACTTCAGTATTCTTGCCTGGAAAATTCCATGGACAGTGGAGCCTGGCGGGCTACAGTCCATGGGGTTTCAAAGAGTTGGACACAACTGAGCAACTGAACACGCACTTTAAAAACATTTTATTTATTTTTAATTATTTTTGGCTTTGCTGGGTCTTCCTTGCTACACAGCATATACTTTCTCTAGTTTTGGAGCTCTGGGATCTCACTGCAGTGACTTCTCTTGCTGCAGGACACAAAGGCTTCAGTAATTGTGGTGCACAGATAGTTGCTCTGGGGCATGTGGGATCTTCCCTGACCAGGGATTGAACCAGTTTTCCAGACATTACAAGGCAGACTCCTAACCACTGGATCACCAGAGAAGCCCCAGACTTGACCACTTCTTGCTACTAACCCTAACTACTAGCGGCCACTACAGTCTACTCTCAACCACCAGATGGTCCTGCTAATGTGTAAGTCTCAGCTAAAAACCCTCCAATACTTACCTCTCACCTCACTCAAAGTAAAAGCCAAAGTCCTTATTATGGTAACTGCAAGTCCCTACACAATCTGCCCCTTCCCTTCCGGCCCCCATTCCAATACCTGTCAGGCTCTTCTCTTCCAGTCCCACCATTCTTCCTCTCCACTGCAGCTGTCTTTCTGGCCACTTCGCTCCCATCACAGCAAGTCTACTCCAGCTCAAGACCTTTACATGGAATATTCTTCCCACTAGATAATCAACCTCTCTCGCCTCCTTCGAGCCCCTACTCAAACATTCCTCATCAATGTTATTAGTAACCGTTCCTTACCTACCTTCTTTAAAAGATCTACGTTTTCCCTACCATCCCATCCTCCCTTACCCACTACCCAGCTTTCACTTTCTCCACGGCAATCTCAGTACCTCTTTAAACATAAGGGAAATAATACACCGCAATGTAGTTCGCTGCTTTATTACGGTCTTTAGGCATTTTCAATGTAAATCGGGAGACTAAAGGCAGATTACTGGCTGTTTATACTTCACGATTCATCTTTTCTACCGACGAGCACCCAGCACGTGTAGTGAGAACAACAAATGATCTCTGTCCTCCAGGAGCTGACGGTCTGGAAGACAAATGCTACAGGGGCCGCAGGCGGGCTCCCTCCCAGCCAGAGCGACCTGGGCGCGGGGAAAAGGGAGCATACTGAACCTCCCCCGCCCCCACCCCGCTCGCCGCCTGAACCCCGCGGCTCCCCGGGCCTCTGGCCGCGGCGGTCTACGGACCGGGACCCAACCCCGGCTTCTAACTCCTGCCCCCGAACGACCTCTGGACGCCGGACCTCACGGCGCCGCCCCCGCGGACTCCCTGAGCAACTAAGGCGGAACCCGGCTGCAGTCCCTGCGTTCAAAGCATGAAAAGACTAGCGGTCACCTTTGATCAGAATCCGTGGCGGACTTCTTGCCAAGAGCCGGGTTTGGGGGTTTGGAGAAAAGGTTCTCAAAATCCATCTTTCTCTTCGGCGCCGGCGCCGCGGAGCTACCAAGAAACAAGCCCCGTGCAAGGAGTTCCCACGCGACGCTGCTCGCCGCCCGTAGGTCACACTGCGCATGCGCCGTTCAATCCTTGCGCTGCGCAAATCGGCGCTCTCCCCGCCCCGCCGCTCTGCGCAGGCGCTGTGCTAATTCTATTCAGTAACATGTACCAACACTTTTGGGATACGTTGTCTCGAATCGGTATTAGAATTTTAAAAACTCAGTCCTGAGACTCTACTTTAGTGTAAACTGTTCGACCGAAGTCACAGTGTTTCTAAGGAATGATACCAATTATGCGTGGGCGCTCTTCAGTTCAGTCGCTCAGTTGTGTCCAACTCTTTGCGACTCCATGGACTGCCCCGCCAGGCCTCCCTGTCCATCACCAACTCCCGGAGTTTACTCAAACTCATGTCCATTGAGTCGGTGAAGCCATCCAACCGTCTCATCCTCCGTAGTCCCCTTCTCCTCCCGCCTTCAGTCTTTCCCAGCCTCACGGTCTTTTCAAACCAGTCAGTTCTTCCCGTCAGGTGGCCAAAGTATTGGAGTTTCAGCTTCAGCATCAGTCCTTCCAATAAATATTCAGGATTGAGTTTCTTTAGGATGGACTGGTTGGATCTCCTTGCTGTCCAAGGGACTCTCAAGAGTCTTCTCCAACACCACAGTTCAAAACCATCAATTCTTTGGCACTCAGCTTTCTTCATAGTTAAACTCTCCCATCTGTACATGACCACTGGAGAAACAATAGCTTTGACTAGACAGACCTTTGTTGGCAAAGTAATGTCTCTGCTTTTTAATATGCTGTCTAGGTTGGTCATAACTTTTCTCCCAAGGAGCAAACGACTTTTAATTTCATGGCTGCAGTCACCATCTGCAGTGATTTTGGAACACTCCCAAAATAAAGTATGTCACTATTTCCATTGTTTCCCCGTCTGTTTACCATGAAGTGATGGGACCAGATGCCATGATCTTACTTTTCTGAATGTTGAGTTTTAAGCCAACTTTTTCACTCTCCTCTTCCGCTTTCATCAAGGCTCTTCTTTAGTTCTTTGCTTTCTGCCAGCAGGGTGGTGTCATCTGCATATCTGAGGTTATTGATATTTCTCCCGGCAATCTTGATTCCAGCTTGTGCTCCCTCCAGCCCAGCGTTTCTCATGATGTACTCTGCATGTAAGATAAATAAGCAGGGTGACAATATACAGCCTTGATGTACTCCTTTCCCAGTTAGGAACCAGTTGTTCCATGTCCAGTTCTATCTGTTGCTTCTTGACCCGCATACAGACTTCTCAGGAGGCAGGTCAGGTGGTCTGGTATTCCCAGCTGAAGCTGCAGCTGTGTGGCGCTGGAGGGACTTTAAGGAGTTACCCTGTGTTTAAGAGCAAAGGAGAAGCCCCAGCAAGATGGTAGGAGAGGCAAAATTGCTTGCGCGCTGCTAGCTGATGTTTATTTGAGCGCTCACTTTGTACCAAGCATCAGTTCACATTTTCACTCACTTCATCCTCAAAACAGCCCTCTAAAGTATATACTGTCACCTTCCACACTTGAGTAAACAGAGCTGTGGACAGATTTTGTGACTGGTAGACTCTACAGCGGACTTCCTTGGTGGCTCAGACAGTAAAGAATCCCCCTGCAATGTAGGCCACCTGGGTTCGATCCTTGGCTCAGGAAGATCCTCTGGAGAAGGGAATGACAACCCATTCCAGTATTCTTGCCTGGAGAATCCCATGAACAGAGGAGCCTGGTGGGTTACAGTCCATAGGGTCACAAAGAGTCAGTCAGACACGACTCAGCAACTAAGCATGCACTCAAGCATGTCCCATGCAATATTTAGGAACTACATATACTAAATACTTATCTGTATTTTATCCTGGTGCCTCTTTTCTTGCTGCAGCAGACAGGGGTTGGGGCCCTGAGCTTTTCATTTGTAACTGCATATCTGTGGGGCTACCTTTGTTTTGAAGAATTTTTTGTTAATCATCATTGAGAAGGAAGCAGTTTCTGAATCTTTGATTTGAAAGGTGGGTCCTCTGTAGCCAGCCCAAGTCCATCAAAGGCTATAATGAATGGTTTCCTCTCTGTTCTGCTGGTCACTGATTCTCAACACGTGGAGAGTTGGCTTTTAAAATAAAAAAAATGAAAGAATGCCCATTTATTTAATTTTATTTCATCAGAGGTTGTAGCTTTCCTCATACAGATTCATGTACGTATTTTGTTAGATTTATACCTAAGGGGCTTTGTTTTTGGTCTTCATATAACTTTTTAAATTTCAAATTTCAATTATTCATGACTAGTATGTATGGTGACTTAGCAGCAGCAGCAGTATGTATGAAAGCAATTGACTTTTGTATATTAACCTTGTATGCTGCAACTTTGCTTTAATTGCTTGTTAGTTCCAGGATTTTTGGTCAATTATTTGGAATCGGCAGTTGTCAAGGGTAGGGCTGCGGGTGGGGTAGGGAAGGAAGAATGACTAGGTAGAGCACAGCAAATTTTTAGGGTAGTGAAACTATTTTGTACACAGTGATGAGGGACACACGCTGTTGTATATTTGTCCCATAGAATACCACACAGAGTGAATCCAATGAAAACTGTGGATGTTAATGTATTGGTATTGGTTCATCAGTTGTAACGAATGTATCACACTCACCTAAGATGTAAAGAATGGGGTAAACCGTGTTGGGGGGGCAAGGGAAATTGTACTTCCCAGTTTTTGTGTACACCTAAAACTGCTCTAAAACAAAGTCTATTTTAAAAAGACTGTTGACAGTGGACTTTTGTGAAATGAAGATGCCCAGGGTTGGTTGGAGGGAGGAAAGGGGGTGGATATTAAGTGCTAAGGGGATACAGAAGAGAACAAAGCACATTGGTTGGGAAGACTCCTGAAAAGGGGTATTATTTGAGGTTTGTCTTGAGGTAACTTCCATTGGAAGAGATGAAGTTAGAGGCAAATGGGCATCATATGCAGACAAATGTATCAGGTCAGGAAAATAAAGCACACATTTGAAAAACAGGGAATTGGGAATTTTTAAAATTGTGCTTAATATGATGCCAGCATAAGGTTAATCATGAAAAAGAAATCTCCAAAGGTAGATTGGCCACCCTATGATAGCCTCACTTGCTTCTTCTTTTAGGGAAGGACTGTTTGACTCCCGGCCCAAATTAGGGTCTACTTCACAGACAAGCCAAGGGAAGTTCTCTGAAGCCAGACATTTTCCCCAGGGAAGTTGTACCTTCCCCTGTTGTTCATGCTGTTGGCAGTCACTTTCTTTTACACATGAAGCATTACTAAGGCGAAAATTAAATTAAGTTAGTGACCTTTCATTGAAGGAAAGGGCTGTTATTACAAAACTCAAAGTATTACCATGCATACTTTTTGACATAAAATGTCCATCGTGTAGCAAAAGATAATCAGGCTGCAAAAGGAAATTAAAATGATAGATAAGGGACTTCTCTGGCAGTCCAGTGGTTAAGACTCCGAGCTTCCAGTGCAGGGGATGTGGGTTCGATCCCTGGTAGGGGAACTAAGATCCCATATGCCTCAGGGCATGGCCAAAAAGAAATTAGCAAAACCAGGAAGCAGGGAAAACTGACCTGAAAAGGCATCAGATACTAGTTTTTTCATATAAAGACTGTAAAAGTCTACATATGTTTGTGGTAGGTGGACTTCCTCCAGTGGCCCCCGTTCTCCACCTTTCCCTATATCTGCATCCTTTACCGTATGACTTTGACACTCCTCCCACCACAGATGGACTGTATTTCATTTTTTGTTTAATCCTCCTTAATCTGAGTTGGACTTAAGACTAACTAATAGTGTGCAGGGAAAATAACATGCCACACTATGAAAAACATGATGGAGGTCCCTTAAAAACTAACACTAGAGTTACCCTATGATCTAGAAATCCCACTCCTGGGAAGATATTTGGAAAAGATGAAAGCTCTAATTTGAAAAGATACACACACCCCAATGTTCATAGTGGCACTACTTACAATAGCCAAGTCATGGAAGCAACCTAGATGCCCAACGACAGATGGATGGATAAAGAAGACGGGGTAAATATGCAATGGAATACTACTCAGTCATTAAAAAGAATGAAGAAATGTCATTTGCAGCAACATAGACGGGCCTAAAAGTATCACTAAATGAAGTGTTAGACAGAGAAAGACAAATACCATGTGGTTTTACTTATGTGTGGAATCTAGAAAAACAAGAGAAATGAACAAACATAAACAGAAACAGACTCATAGATACAAAGAACAAATAGGTGGTTGCCAGAGGGGAAGGGAGTGAAGTAAGAGAAGGAGATTAAGAGGTACAAACTTTCAGTTCAAAAATAGATAAGTCACAGGTTTATAATGTACCGTGTAGGGAATTTTGCCCTGGGTAATAAATCCTTTGTTGTGAGGAACAGTCTAGGGCATAATAAGATGTTTAACAACATCCCTGGCCTCTCCCCACTAGATGCCAGTAGCACTCCTCCCACAGTTGTGAAACCAAAAATGTGTCCAGGCATCGCCAATGTCCTCTGGAAGGCAAATCATCCCCATATTGAGAACCACTGGTCTAGAGTGATTAATTCCCAAAGCAGGAACGCTTGGAACATGACATTAGTTTAATTAAACTTGAACAGCCATTTGGCCACTTAGAACTTCTTAGGCTAGTGAATCAACAGATAAAGAAAGAGCTTATTATACTGGCTGGGGTGATTAATTGTAATATCAAGTCATCCTGCTTGTACAATGAGGTTAAAGAAACTCAGGAGAATTCTTGAAGGTATTCTAATTAATTCTACGTCCTATTCTTACAGTCAGTAGAAAACAAAAACCCATAAGCAGTACTATTAATGGCCCAAACCCTTTAGGGATGAAGATCTGAGTTATTCACCAATAAGGAGCCAAGAACAGCTCAGGGCAAAGGGAATGTAACAAAAAGTAAAGGGAGGAGGTAGTTATTAAACAACACAACCATGTGACCAGTAGCAAACATGATTGTAACAGTTATGAATATTTCATCCTCGACTTGATATAAATGTGTATAGTGTTAGTTGCTCAGTTGTGTGGGACTCTTTGTGACCCCATGGACTGTAGCTCACCAGGCTCCTCTGTCCATGGGATTCTCCAGGCAACAATACTGGAGTGGTTGCCAGTTCCTTCTCCAGGGATAAATGTGTATGTGTACACACAAATGTGTGTGAAATATAATTATGTATACACAAAAAATATATGAACTCTTTCCCCTCCCATTTCCCTTCTAACACATAATGTATTAATAGTAGTTAACTTTATTTCTCTTTACTCAAGTTATTTCATATGAAAGGAGGAGTGTGACTGAACTAAAAGAAAAATTAGAAGAATAAACATAACCCAAAGATGGAAAAGAGAATTTTTATCTTTTTTAGGGAAGAGGGTTAACATGTTTTTGGCTGAACACGGTGTAGTAGGACCATAATAGGCCAAAGTATGATTTTGCTATTGTCTTTTCTTTTTTCGGCCATCCTGGGTCTTTGCTGTGGCACCTGGGCATCTCTCTAGTTGTGATGTGAGGGCTCAGTGGTTGTGGCAGGCAGGCTTAGTTGCCTCATGGCATGGGGGAATCTTAGTTTCCCATATATCCATTCATGTTCAGTCGCTCAGTTGTGTCAGACTTTATTCAACCCCATGGACTGTTAGCCCATCAGGGTCCTCTGTCCACGTTTTGGGCTGCCAATGAGTGAGCGGGTTGCCATTCCCTACCCCTAGTTCCCCGACCAAGGATCAAACCTGTGTTCGTTGAACTGGAAGGCAGTGGATTCTTAATCACTGGACCACCAGGGAAGTCCCTGCTATTGCCTTTAATCTGGATAGAAGTTAAGTACCAGTGAAAGAGGTGCATATGGGTGCCTAGTTGAAAAGTGTGTATTGGTGATTCCGTAGTGTGTCGTCTTGGCTGGGCTGCTCTATGTTGTGCAGAATTCCTATTCTTGCATATTTCCAGTTGGAGTGGGCTATAAGAGAGATTTTGCACAAAATTCGGAAGGTGGAAGTGAAATAGCAGTCGTATTGTTTCTATGTTCAGAAAGTCAGTGAAGGCGTGCAGATGTTGGTACAATACACGCACATTATCATTTATCTGCTAGTTCACCTTCTTGCTATGGGGCAACAACCAGACCTTTAGCTGACCCGCCTTCCCACAGATCTTCCTTCAGCTTCTCCATCTTCTGGGCAAGGTATGTTTAACTTCAAGCTAAACGGCATAAGATTTTCCTGCAGAGCACCCACATCACAAAAGTTGGGTGTGGTGAGAGATGAAGATAGTTTCTGGTTTGTCTCCTAGGGATTCTAGCTCATTTCTCCTCTCCCTCTTTACATCCAACTCCCCTTCCTGAGTCCTTGCCTTGAAGATCCTAAGTTCTAGATTCAGAGAAAAGCTTTACACAGATTATTTGTAACAGTTCCTACAATTGCTTAAGGCCAATTGCCTGTAAATCTGTCTCTTAGTGATTCTGCTTCTCTGAGAGAAACTTGATTAATAAGATGGCCTTTTGTAGAAAACTAGGCAGGTCTATAGGGGAAAGCAGGTGAAACGGAAGACAAGTCAGAAGAAATTATCCAGAGATACTCCCCCTTTAAGAAAGGAATCTACAAAAGCGACTATTAGAAATAACAATAATAAATCAAGATGTCTAAACATAATTAACCACAAGGTGAGAAAGAGAAAGAGAAAAAGGTGGATGAAATATTTCAAGAGAAAAGGCTGAGATTTTTAAGAACTGATGAAACACATCAATCTATATATCAAGAAATGTGTATACATCACTCGACAAATACCAAGCAAGATCACTAAATGAAATTCACACCTAGGCACATCTCAATAAAACTGCAGAAAAGCAGAGAAAAGTTTTAAAGTAGCCACAGAAAAAGAAGTAAATGTGTCCAAAACCTAGATGGCTTGATGTAATGTTACTCAATAATTAACTAGGAAAACAAAACAACTTTAAACATCTATGTACCTAATAAAATATCATTATAATATATGAAGGAGAAGAGCTGATAACCCCAACATCATAGTGAGGGATTTTAACATCCTTTACTTGATTGACTTATTAAATGGACAGAGAAAAATTGGCAAGGATATAGCTAATAAACACTTTGAAGTTAATAGGATAGACCTAATGGACAGGTATTAGAAGTTCTGCATCCAGCAATGAGAGAATTTTATTTTCTTAAGCACACATGGAGTATTTGTAAAAATTAATCATGTACATAAAGCATCAACAAATTTTAAAGATAGATATTATACAGACCATGGCCTAGGTCACACGATAGTTGAGCAAGAAGTGAATCGCAGACTGAATTCAGACTGAATCTCAGAGCAAGAAGCTAACCAGAGCCTGTGTTTAGTCTTGGACCTCTACCAACAGCTATCTCATTATTAAAGAAACTTAAAATCTGTTTTTAGTTAAGCCATATAGTTGAATTTTCATTACATGCAATCAAGTTCAATTTCAACTGAGTAGGTATCCTTGACCCCACTTAGCATTTTGATAAGTGCAGGCTTCACAAGTACAAATTACTAGACTCTAAGCTCCATGAGAATAGATATCCCAGGTAGTATATCTGTAACTTTGCTCAGAAGATAGCATGATGTCAAGCATAACGATCTATAAATATTTCCTGAATAAACAAATGAGTGAATCAATGCTCCCAAGATTAAGATGCTGGGGGTGGGGATAGATAGAGTTCAGTACATACTTTCAATACTGGAAAAATAAACATCAAGTTTCTACTGCAGATGAATGTAAGTGATATCTTAAAATAAAAACTATTTTTTTTTTGCATCAGAAAATTCTTTCACAACTGCTGAGAGCTGCCACTGAGTTCATTATCTTTGCAGAATAATAATAAAGAATTTGGAGGAAGGTATTTAATAAACAGGCTTTCCTGGTGGCTCAGTAGAAAAGAATCTGCGTGCCAGTGCATAATACAAGGGTTCCATCCCTGGGTCACAAATATCCCCTGCAGAAGGAAATGGCAACCCTTTCCAGTATTCTTGCCTGGGAAATCCATGGACAGAGGAGCCTGGTGGGCTACAGGCCATGGGGGTCACATGACTCAGTGACTAAACAACAAAAATAGTTAAGAAGCAGGTGTAAAAAAAAAAAAAAAAAGAAGCGGGTGTAAAGAAGATCTGATATTCTGAAATGACTTTTTTTTTTTTTTGCCGCCCTGTGGGGCTTGGTGACCTCAGTCCCCTGACCAGGGGTTAAACCCTTGTTCTTTGCAGTGAAAGCACAGAATCCTAGTCGCTGGGCCACCAGGGAACTCCTCTAATATGACTCAGTGACTTCTGTATTCTACCTTTGAGACATACACCTGAAGTGTACTATGGACTGATCCCAACCTTTACCATCTGAGGCTGTCAGAGAGCATGAACTAGAGATGATGGAGCCTGCCATATGTGTCAGTATCTTCATCTTATTTGGAAGCAACATTTTGAAAGCACTTTCGCAAAACCAGGGCTGATATCCAGGTGCTTGAGGGGGTTTGGGGAAAATTTCCAAAGAATGTGAATAAAACAGGTATTTGTTTGTAACCTTAAAGTGTACTGTATAGGGAATCTCCCCACCCCCAAATTAACTCCAACCTGACGCCCCCATCCTGCAAGATACGTAAAAATCATAGTTGTAATTGGGTCCCCCCCACCATTACTTTGAGCCCCACAAGCAGTTAGGAACTTTACAAGCTCACAGGAAGACTGAGGAAAAGGCCCCCTAATCCTCCACTTAGAATGATCACCTTGGAGATCGTTTTTGTCCAAGGTTGACCAGTCTCTCTCAGTCACATCATTTTTGTTATGGAATCTAAGTCATGTCTGAATCTTTCGCAACCCCATGTACTGTAGCCTGCCAGGTTCCTCTATCCATGGGATTCTCGAGGCAAGAATACTGGAGTGGGTTGCCATTTCCTCCTCCAAGGACTCTTCCAAACATAGGGATCAAACCCAGGTCTCTTGTATTGGCAGGCAGATTCTTTACCACTGAGCACCTGGGAAGCCCACGTCACATTAGACCACTGAAATTTTTGTCATAATTGGGAATATGGTTTACAGAGCTTGTTCTTACTGCCCTGGGGCAAAACAAAGACAAAGAAGTGAATTTTTCTTAAAGTTAAACATATTCTTGTTGTTAAAATGTCCTTTCTTTTACAAAATACCCATAATAAGGTTTGTTAAAGTCTTTATTTGGCAAAATACTGACCCCTTTACATCAATTACCATTTTTGCCGGGGTCCAGCCCCGGTGGATCCAGGGTGATTCGAAGGTGGGGACGGAATTGGCGTCCTAGGAAAAATCTTAATTACAGATACAGAGAGAGATTAGAAATGGATAGTGTAGTAGGAAAATTAGTGGAGAAAAAGAGGCTGAATAACTTGGTTTACGTGGAATAGCATCCGTGCTCCAGATGGGAATTCAGCCAGAAAAACGGGGAGCAAGAAAGAAATGACATGGGGGAATCAGTCTTTCCAGAAACGGATCCGATTTCTTTATTTTTCAGGTTTGTTTCTATACCTTTTTGTTATACATAGGGATGAATACAGAGTCACGCGGCGGTCAGCAGACCTGACCCTTGTCACAACCAGGTGCTTCATATAAAATTATACAAAGGTCTTATGGGTTTGACATCATCTTCTGGCCATCAGACCTGCTGACATTTTATGGCCCTTTCTGATACCGGTCAGTTAACCAGAAAACTTATTTTTCCAGGGGTGATTTTTTCTTAAATCAGGCGCCACCCTCCAAATAAAGTTGCATTCCTATAGGGTGAGGGTGTAGTGAGTTACAACTAGGAAAGGAATTTACTTAGCCTAAGGTTTAACATGATTAATCTTAAAGGTTATTACTTATTTTTCCTATATGCTAGTGATATTCATTATAAGGGCAAGGAATATGGGGATTTAGCAGCAAATACTGGCTCAACAAATGTAAACCCTTGACCAATGTTCCCCTTAAGGTCTATTTAGTCTTAAGATAGTGATAAAGTTACATTTTTACATAGCAAGGACACAGTGATTTATAACAAAGTACAGTGATCTATAACAAAAGAGAAAATTCATTAACTCAAAAAGTCTAGTATTGCCAACATCAAAAACTACTATATTTCCTTTTCTATATTCCAAATACATTGATTAATATATTCCCAGGTGCCTAAGGATATGGAGGCCTGGCAGCAATCACTGACTCAACAATGAGAAAAGCCCTATGCTAATACTCCAAACTCTCTGTGCTGTTTATGGTTGAGAGGTTGTCACACAAGCTAGTCTGTCAGCAGAGAGGTTTGACCTGAGACACCCTTGTCACATCCAGGGCAGGGAATTAGCAGTAATTATTGGCAGGACAAATGAAAAAACCCTTCACCAATATAATTTCTAATCAACCCACTATACTATACTAATAATTTTCTAACTTCTCAAAAGAGTCTGTATTTAGAAAGTTTTAAAGCATCTCGTACCTCTCAAGGTTGGGAGGCTGTAAACAATCACATGTGGCCTGATGAACCTGATCAGGGAGGCTAGAGTACCTCCAGAGGAATTTCTAAGTTGAAACACTCTTGTCACGCCCAGGAATTTTTATTAACTGGAGCTGCAAGTTAACTCCTTCTCTGAGAGAAATGGTTATGGGGGAGAGCCCCCCGTAAACTCAGAGGTGTAGGTGAGAGCATGAAACAGACTCTGGTTTTGGGGTTGGATGCTCGGGAACAGGGGGTTTCCTGAGGCTTGATCATGCCTTTGCGTATGCCAAGCCTCCTTCCTCATGATCTTTGCCATGGGCAGAGTTCCTGACGCTGGCCCCTGGCACATTTTCATGTGTGTGTGTGCATGTGCATTGGTGATGAGCATTACTGTAAAAAAATAAACAGAGCCAGATACTAGTTAAAGCAGTGAAAACATATTTTATTCGGTAACTACTGACCAGAGAGGAAAGAACTGAGCTCCATTTCGACTTGTGCAGAAGTGACTGGGCATGTTAAAGGAAGAATGTAGGATGAAGAAACATATATTGTATAATTCAATGTAGATCGAATGTTTAGAAAAAGCAAATCTATAGGCAGAAAGTAGAGTAGTGTTTGCCTGGGGGCAGGGGTGGCAAGGCAGGACATAGGCACTTGGGTTGATGGAATGTTCTAAAACTGAATGCTCGAAATGGCTGCACAACTTGGTAAATTTACTGAAAATCACTTAATTGTACACTTAAGAATGGGTGGATTTTATAGCATATACTTTACCCATAAAGCTTAAAAAAAAAAAAAACAAAAACAAAACTAAGTGCAGCGGCAGGGGCAGGCAAACGTGTAAAATTACAAAGGGTTCAGTTCAGTTCAGTCGCTCAGTCGTGTCCGACTTTTTACGACCCCATGGACTGCAGCATGCCAGGCCTCCCTGCCATCACCAACTCCCAGAATCCACCCAAACCCATGTCCATTGAATTGATGATGCCATCTGACCATCTCACCCTCTATCGTCCCCTTCTCCTCCTGCCCTCAATCTTTCCCAGCATCAGGGTCTTTTCAAATGAGTCAGCTCTTCACATCAGGTGACCAAAGTATTGGAGTTTCAGCTTCAGCATCAGTCCTTCCAATGAACACCCAGGACTGATCTCCTTTAGGATGGACTGGTTGGACCTCCTGCAGTCCAAGGGACTCTCAAGAGTCTTCTCCAACACCATAGTTCAAAAGCATCAATTCTTCAGCGCTCAGCTTTCTTCACAGTCCAGCTCTCACATCCATACATGACCACTGGAAAAACCATAGCCTTGACTAGACAGACCTTTGTTGACAAAGTAATGTCTCTGCTTTTTAATTTGCTGTCTAGGTTGGTCATAACTTTCCTTCCAAGGAGTAAGCGTCTTTTAATTTCATGGCTGCAGTCACCATCTGCAGTGATTGGGTTGGGCAATTCTTTTGATTAATTCTTTTAATTGTCAATTCTTTTAATCCAGCTGTATCTGCCTATTGGCCATGATGGAAGTTAGACCCCTCTTCCTACAGAGACTTGGCAGCAGAAGCTTATTTTCCTGATAATACATTTCAAATGAATGGCTTTAGGTCCCTGAGAAAGACACTCTTGTACTGTGGTAGAACTAAAGAACAGGGGTCAGAAAGAAGCTCCCACTCACTGCAACTAGAGAAAAGCCTGCGCAGCAACGAAGAACCAGCACAGCCATAAATAATTAAAAAAAAAAAAAAAAAGAAAGAAAGAAAAGAAAGAAAGCTGGGTTTGGTTTAGCCTTCACCTTAAATATTTTATCTGACATCTCTGAGCATGTCTAGATTCCAAACACATAGCTTAAAGGAGCATGCCTCCTGCCCTAACACCCACATGGTCACTCCCTTTAGCTACAGTAAGATCTAAGGTGGTAAAGAAGCTGCCTGCAGTGCAGGAGACCCGGGTCCCATCCCTGGGTCATGAAGAGCCCCCTCCAGTCTTCTTCCTGGAGGACCCCACGGACAGCGCAGCCTGGCGGGCTGCAGCTCCTGGGGCCACACAGAATGGGACACGACTGAGCGACTAAGCAGAGCGCTGCACAGCACAAGATCTCACTAACAACGCTACAATAGAGGCAAAGCAGAGATTCTGAGGGATTCCCAGCCTGGCCAGTGGTAAAGAATTTGCCTGCCAACGCAGGAGATCCAAGAGACAAGGGGTTAATCCCTGGAAAAGATGAAGATCCTCTGGAGAAAGCATGGCAACCCACTCCAGTATTCTTGCCTGGAGGATTCCACGGACAGAGGAGCCTGGTAGGCTACAGTCCATGGGGTCACAAAAGAGTCAGACACGACTGAGGGACTGAACACTCAAATTCTAATGTAACTCCAAAATGCTAATTATTGTTACTCCAGACAAAATGTATCTGCTTTTGAAAGATTCCTAGAAATGTATCACATCCAAAGGTGGGCAGAAAAATCCACCAGTGTACAACTCCTGTCCATGGCTTCATTTAACTTAGAAAAAAAGAAATGTGATTTATTTTTCAATATGTACATACACATTTCAAATTTTAAAATCTAATTGCAATTGCTTCTAAATGCACTGTTGTAGCCACGTGTTCCAGGAAACAAACTCACTCAGAAGGACAATGCAGATAGTGGAGTGCAGTTTATTACATCAGCGGGCCCAAAAGGCAGAGTCTCCTCTTAGCCAAGGACCCCTCAACCATTTTTTGTGAAAACGTTATATACCCAAGTGTATGTGTCCATACCCACCTCCCCAAATTCCCTGAAACTAGTCTGAACAAAGTAAGAGAAAGATACAATCAAAGTTAACCTGTGATTCATATGCCTTAAGCCTAGGTAGTTAACAGTGGATAATTATCAATAGGCCTGTGGTCATACCCCAATAAGCATAATAGAATTTATGATTCTATTTGGTTACACAGATAATTAGGGTATTCTTTTAGGCAATGGAGAGTCTAGGTATGTATGTCATTTCCATACATATTGGGCATATAGGTCAAAGTCCACAGTCCGGCTCAAGATGGAGCCTGTTCTGTCTGTTTCCTCCAACAGCACTACAAAGCACATTTAAGCCAAAGGAAGTCAGATATCTGAGAGGACCAATCAATCCATCATGTTAGTAAAAAAACAAGGACACCCTTTCAAAACCAACTAGCACACTAACTAGGCCAAAATGTGGCCATTTAAAAATTCCTTTTCTAAAGCCGGGGTCTCCCCTGATAGCTTAGTTGGTAAAGAATCTGCCTACAATTAGAAGACCCCAGTTGGATTTATGGGTCGCGAAGATTCCCTGGAGAAGGGAAAGGCTGCGCACTCCAGTATTCTGGTCTAGAGAATTTCATGAACTGTCCGTTCAGAATAGCTGTTTTATTTATAAACTATTTGTGTTTTGCATATAAAATAGTAATGGTTTTGATTCTTTTAGCACGTCTTCTGTCATTATTAACTAATAACCGGAGAGGTAAATTTAGGATTAAGTATCAGAAAAAGCTACATGCCAAACTATTTTTCTCAAAAAATGATTATTTTATGTTTTTTAAAATTCCGTCTTTCCTTTTGAGTCTGCATATTAAACGTCGTCGTGTTTGAGTTGCGGTCAGTCGCGCAGTCATGTCAGACTCTTTTCCCGCCAGCCTCCTCTGCCCATGGGGTTCTCTAGGCAAGAACACTGGAGTGGCTGCCATGCCCTTCTCTAGGGGATCTTCCCGACCCAGGAATCGTTGTTGCTGTACATGAAGAGATATTCATTACAACCTTGAAGGAGAAAGTACATTTTCCCATTACTTAAGCAACGAAGGTTTTCGTTTTTCTTTTTCTAATGACGACTCGGCAGCCGCGTGCGGATAATGGCTTTATGGGGCCCGTTCGGTAGGGCACGTCTGTAACGCCCCATGTTCTGGCGGCGAAGTCTCGCAGAGAAAACCGCGAATCGCCGCGGACCGGCCCGGGAGGCGCGGAAGAACAGCGGATCCCGCGGGACGCCTCCCCTATGCTGACTACTCCAGGCGCCGCCCGGCCCCGCCATGAGAGACTGCCTCCTCCGCCACTTCGCAGGGGAAGCGGGAGAGTTCGCTCTCGAAGGTGATTGACGGACGGCGTCCTCCAATGGCCGGCGCGCTCGGCCCCGGCGGGCTGGGCAAGGGCCGCGGCACGCGGAGGAATCTCTCCTGCCCTTTAGTCCCGGGCTAGGTGTTGCGGCAGGCGCCATTTTATCGAGCCGCCTGTCTCGGGTGCCGCCATGTTGGTGAGGAGAAATCACCGTTACGGCCACTGTCCAAATCCCCGCGTCGCTGCGCGCCGCCCGCCCGCTCCCAAGCCTCAGCCACCGGCGGCGAATAGAGACTAAAGCGGCAGCGCCGGCAGCGCGGGGCCGTGGCCCAGTGTTTGCAGTTAGAGCCCCACCTCTCTGGCGTGGTTGTTAATAGACTGGAAAGTCTGTGTCTGTGTCGCTCACTAGTAACCGTGAGTTTTTACCACTTCGTCACCTCCCGGCGGCGGCCGGGAACAGGTACCCGCAGGCGGCGCAGGGATTCTCCCCGCGCCCCGCCGCCGCCGGCCTCGCAGACCTGCCCTCCAGCCCCGCCCCGTTCTTGACCAAACATGACAGACTCTGAACATGCAGGGCATGACAGGTCGGGAACCCTTCTTGTCTGTCTTTCTGTCGGCGGAGAGGAGGGGTCTGGGGAGGCGGGAGCGGGCCGGGGCCGCGCGCCTCCTGCATGACTTAGACGTCTCTGTGTGGCTCCATCCGTTCCCGTGACGTGCGCCCGGACGGAAAGCCCGGGCCCGCGGCCGCGGGGAGGCCGGCCCGGCCGCGCCCGCCTTCCCGCGCGGGGGCCTTCCCGGCCGGCCCCGCCCCCCGGTCGCACGTGCGAGCCCCCCGCCCTCGGGCGGGCTCGGCGGCGGCGCCGGGCGGCTGCTGCGCGCGGCTCGGGGCTGCGGTCCAGCCCGCGCTCGGAGGAGGCGGCACCCGGTGCGGGGTCCGGCCTCCCTGCGCAACGAGGACCCGCCAAGAATTGTCAGTAACTGGTGATTTCTTTTGACTTCGACCCTAGCTCCTGAAAATAAACGTGTGTTTTTTTTTGGGGGGGGTCTCTTTTTAGGAAAAATTTTAAGCAATCCCAAAAGCCGTGTATCTGTTACAGGCTTACCTCTCCCAATTGGAAATGGCAAGTTTCAGATGTTGAATACAAAATAGTTAAGATTTTGCAAACCTGCTCAATGTAGCACAATTTTCTCCTACTGTGCGAACTCCATGGATCGTCCAGTCTAGCCCGATTTTCTAAATACTATGTTTCATTTAAACATTTATCTGGTTTTTTGTTTTTTTTTTTTTAGGTTTTTTTTTTAGTTTTTACTATGACTTAAGAGGCCCATTCTTGGTTCCAAGGAACGGTTTCGGGGTGTTTACATATTTTAAATAGTGCACTTAACTTTTGGTTAGGTTTTTAATTTCTGTTGCTATCCAACTTAATAAAAAAGAAAGGGTGTGCTTTCATTCATTAAAACTGCTGGAACAAAATCCATTGCATCTGATTCTTGTTTAGAATATTTAAAAGATCCAGAACCTGGCAAATTACTCCTTTGCGAATGAATTAAAAGCATACATTGTACTCTAGGCTGTATACAGGTGGCTGAAATTTTATCTGTGGAGTAATGTGACCTGCTTTTGGTAAAGTATACCAAACACTTTTAAATCTAAAAGCAGAAATCACAAACATTCCTGAAATTTGAAATATCAAAACATCTGACAACCTTGAGAGAAATAAAAATGTTATTTTAACAGTTTTGTTACTGTAATAACCAATGTAGGTCACCAGAGAGCAAGTAAACATGTAATTTTTATAAAGTCAGAATACTCTTAGAAAAATTATGGGCAGGTAAGCTTGCACTTGACACAATTTTCGTAATTATTTTCCATTATCCTGTTACTAAAATGAGAAAATTCTTGAAAGGGGTTAATTAATACTTTGAGAAGTTTCGCACTCTGAGGATCTGTGGACAAACCAATGATGGGAGTTTTGCTAATGCAGCCTAAAATTCATTCTTTTGTGTGGAAGAAGGAACTCTAGTTCACAGAGCAACTTCAGTATGTAGAATTATGTGTTGTACATAAGGAAGAAGCCATGTCGCCAAATTTACAGATCTTGATTGAATTTGCTAGAAAGGACCAATTTTAAAATACGAATAAAAAAAAATGACTGAATCAGAAGTTAAAAATCAAATTTTAAACAGTTCTTTGTAAGATATATATAACCAGATTAGTAGTAGGAACTAAAGATTAAGCAGTAATGTCTTTTTTTTTTAAATTGTTTTATATTAGGATTAAGAAAATTATTTTCTGGTGATTTCTGAAGCAGTAAGATGAGCTCAGTTTTAATTTATCCATTTGTTAAATGACAGTATTTTTCTGAGGCAAGAATATAGATTTTTTTTTTTCTCACCTGTTTTGGTCAACCTGTGTGAAAAATAACTATCTAAAAACAAAGTGAACTAGGAATTGGGAGAAATGGTTTTAACTCCCAACTTTGCTATCTTTAGCTTTATGAACTTGAGCAAGCTTAGTTTCTTAATATGCAGAGGGGTTAGAGGTTCTCAGCCTTCTCTGGGGAGCTTTTTAAAAAGTATTGAAGTCATTTCCATTGGTCTGAGCTTGAAGATTTCTTAAAGCTCCTCAGGTAGGTCTGAAAGGGAAAAGTGAAGTCGCTCAGTCGTGTCCAGGTCTTTGCGACCCCATGGACTGTAGCCTACCAGGCTCCTCCGTCCATGGAATTTTCCAGGCAAGAGTGCTGGAGTGGGTTACCATTTCCTTCTCCAGAGGATCTTCCCGACCCAGGGATGGAACCCTGGTCTCCCACGTTGCAGGCAGACTCTTTACCATCTGAGCCACCGGGAAAGCCCTTAGGTAGGTCTGCTGCTGCTGTGAAGTTGCTTCAGTCGTGTCTGATTCTGTGCGACCCCGTAGACGGCAGCCCACCAGGCTCCCCCATCCCTGGGAATCTCCAGGCAAGAACACTGGAGTGGTTTGCCATTTCCTTCTCCAGTGCAAGAAAGTGAAAAGTGAAAGTGAAGTCGCTCAGTAGGTCTAGTATGTACCAAGTTGAAAACCAGTCTAGGAGATCAATATTAAGCTTCGCTACCCATCAGAATCACATTGAGGAATAAAGATTTTTGTCCTGCCCGGAGCAACTGAATCAGATTCTCTAGGGAAGGATTGTGGTAATCTGTAGTTTTTATAAGCTCCCTTGCTAGTACTTAAGAAATTTGTGGGAAAAAATGGACCAATCTATGGAATTCCCAAATATTCTCTGTTTCCATGTTATAGTTACTTTATACTGTAGTAAAAATTTCCGTGAATTAGGTGGAAAAGATATATGACTTCTGGAATTTGGAGCTTGGCATTTGTCTCACGGATGTTTTTTTTCTGATATTTTGAAAATTAAGGTATATTGTGTGAGTGCAGGAAAAAAGTGAAATCTGTGATTTTTATTTTCAGTTGCTATAATTATGCAAATTAAAATATTACTATGATAGTTTACATGAGATTCTACATGTAAGTGGAAATTCACAGAATGCACAATTATTTTCTTTTAAAAAATTGTTTTATATGGTGAACATTTTGCATAAAATTTGTTTGCCCAGTGAGTTAACTTATTAAAGAATACCCATTTGTACTTCCCTTTAAATAGTTTCATTCTTGGAGTGAAAACATTGTATTTTTATAAAGTGTTATGAATATAAAAATACCTATAAATAAACTTGTGGCTCTGTAGACTGTTAGTAGAGGACTTCCGCTTAGAATTAAATCATAGAGGTGGGGAAGGAGTTGGGCAAGACAAAGGGAGATAAAGTTCTTGTCTCTCTTTGCATTCAGGTCTTCCCTTTCATCCAGTTCTTTTAAGCACAACTCCAGGTGCCTATCTTTATATTTCAGCTGAATGTTGACCTAATAAAAACAACTCAGAAATAGCTCTGAAAGGCTTGATACTGTGAGTCCCTGCTGGGCACACCTGTAGCAGAGAAGGAAGGATAAAATATACACCCAAGGAACTGGTACAGAATTTTTGGAAATATGCTAAAGGTAAAAAGTTTTACAGGCCCTACACTGAGGAAAAAAAGATAATTTTAACATGAATTGTATGAAAACTTGTGAGTCTCAGAGTCTTTAGTTGATAGGAGGTACGAGTAATACTTCCCTTTGTGCTCCTGCTGGGTTGTGTCTGTCTCTGCAACCCCATGAACTGTAGGCTGCCAGGCTCCTCTGTCCATGGGTTCTCCAGGCAAGAAGACTGGAGTGGGTTGCCATTTCCTACTCCAGGGGATCTTCCTGACTCAGGGATCCAACTTGCGTCTCCTGCATTGCAGGCAGATTTCTTCTCTGCTGAGCCACCAGGGATTCCCAGTACCTTTCTTTGGAAGGAGGGTATTCTTTGCCCATTAGGAACCACCTTCCCACCTTCCCATTCTCTCCCTGCTTTCCTTCCTTCCTCATGTAAACCCAGAATAGCAAAACTCCAGCTAGTCAGAACTGTACTAGTTTATATTACCTGTTCCAATCCCTCCCTCACATAGTGATTGAAACCTGACACCAGAGAGTGTGAAGGGATGAGGATGGAGATGGTTACACTTTTCTTTTGTAACTGGGTTTTCCTTTGATTCTCACATTAATCCCATGAGGTAATACAGTACTGCAATGCTCAGTGATTTGTCTGAGGTACCACAGATAGAGCCCTGGTGAGAATTCAGGACTACAGACTCCTACCAACAGTGTTAAACTCTTCATTAAGTTAAGCATGGGGAATTAATCCAATAAATTCTAGCCTCTAGTTCTTGAATTGTTTGGGATTGTAATGTGGTATATTTAAGACAACCCTGTATTCTGAATAAAACCTTGGTTCTGATCCTAGTTTTTCCTCTAGCTTGGTTGATGCTCTTTTCTTTTTCCATGATTATTTTTTCTTGTTTGTGAAATAAGGTGGTTGAACTGAATTACTTCCAAACTCTCTTCTACTTTAAGAAGTCAGTAATTTTAATTAAAAAAAATTGCAGATGCCTTTTCTTACATTGGAATTCACTTTGATGCCCTACACATCATCTGGTTTGCAAATATGTTTACTGGAGTAAGTGTCTCCCCTCACTAGGCAATTAATTAATTTATATATTCCTCCAGTTTTATTGAGTGTGATTGACATACAACACTGTAAGGTTAAGCAGTACAGCATAATGATTTGATTGTATATACATGATGAAATTATTATGGCGGTAAGTTCAGTGACTATCCATCATATAAGTACAAAATTAAAGAAATAGAAAACAATATTCTTTTCCTTCTGATGAGAACTGTTGGAGTTTACTCTTAACTTTCATATATAACATACAGCAGTGTTAATTACATTTGTCTTATTGTACATTACATCCCTGTGCATGTTCGTGGATGCTCAGTCATTCAGTCCTATCTGACTCTATGACCCCGTGGACTGTGGCCTGTCAGGCCCCTCTGGGGTTTCCCAGGCAGAAATACTGTAGTGAGTTGCCATTTCCTACATAACAGCCTTAGTACTTATTTATCTTATACCTGCCTTCATCCAATTCCTCCTCCCTCTTCTGTCTATTTTTAATTGTGGTAAAAATACAACATAAAACTTACCGTCTTAACCATTTTTAAGTGTACTGTTCAGTAGTGTTAAGTGTATTCACATTGTGGTGCAGCCAATCTCCAGAACTCTTCATCTTGCAAAACTGAAACACATTATTATTTTGGATTCCTGAATCTACTAATTTACTATCAAAACTGTCAAAGTGAGTTTTTCTTTAGCAAAGGTAAAGCACTCAAGGTATACATCATGTTCAGGTTTGATGTTAGAAAGCACTTTGACTTTTATGAAGACGTTTTTCTTCTAGCCCCTCATGAATTGTTTAATTCACTTTTAAATTTTGTTCATTAAATTTTCATTGAAAAGACTTCTATACCAAATACAGTGTTAAGCATTGGTGGGAAGAAAATCTGAATATAATATCACTGATCCTGCTCTCTAGGATCTTATGATCTAGTAGGAGAAACAGATTGATAAATATGTAGTTATTTTTAACACCAGAATGGAGGTAGAGACTGCGTGCGGTGGTGGCATAAATGGGGCTTCAGGGAGGTATGAAATAGCTGGGTCTGGAGGATGAGTAAAAGTTTGGCTAAGTGGAGGCAGAAATATAAGAGAAGCTTGAAGAAATGAAATGGCAAGATAGGGTCGGGTGTGATAAAAGGGTTAGTATGTGAAATGTGTACAACATACTTTGGGGAATGAGGAAAAGGATGCAGCTAATTAGGAGTCAGATCAAGGATGTAAAGATGTCATCAAAGCTTTGTAAGCAGGAAAATGATCAGATGCTAAACGATACCTGGGAGATAGAAGAAAGTATGGAAGGGGAGAGCAGTAGAAGTTAGGTAGCTTTCACTCATTAAATACTAGGTACCCTGTATTTAATATGTATTATGCTGGACAGCAGCAGTAAAGAAAAAATTCTTTACCTAGTGGAGCTTACATTTTCTTTGGGGACAGAGAAAGACACAACATTAAAAACAAATGTGTTAGATAAGCAGAAAGGTGGTGCATCCTTTGCATTTAGGAAGGATATTTCTATTTTAAATAGAGTATTTAGGGAAGCACTTAATGAAAAAGAAGTGTTTGAGCAAAGCCCTCAAATGAAAGCAATCCAAGTGTAGTACATCTGGGGGAAGAACACCCAGATAAAGAGGACAGAGATTGGAGCCAGAAATGAGCTTCATGTAATTAGGGAAAAATCAAGGGAGCAGTGTGGCTAGAGAAATTTTGAACAAGGGTTGTGCATGCGTGCTGAATTGGTCGTGTCCAGCTCTTTGCAACCCCTTGGACTGTAGCCCACCAGGCTCCTCTGTCCATGGGATTCTCTAGGCAAGAATATTGGAGTGAGTTGCCATGCCCTCCTCCAGGGGGATCTTCCTGACCCAAGGATCGAACCTGGGTCCCCTGCCTTACAGGCAGATTCTTTACCACTGAGCCACCAGGGAAGCCCTTGAGCATGGGCAATAAGAGACAAAGCCAGATGCGCCAAAAGGGCAGTTGTGTGGGGCCTTGTAAGCCATTGTAAGAAACTTAGACATCCCTCTAAATAGTTTGGGGACCACTAGAGGATTTGAGGAGCCTGGTAGGCTGCAGTCCATGGGGTTGCGAAGAGTCGGACATGACTGAGAGACTTCACTTTCACTTTTCACTTTCATACGTTGGAGAAGGAAATGGCAACCTACTCCAGTGTTCTTGCCTGGAGAATCCCAGGGACAGGGGAGCCTGGTGGGCTGCCGTCTATGGGGTCACACAGAGTCGGACATGACTGAAGCGACTTAGCAGCAGCAGCAGCATCAGCAGAGGATTTGAGCAGAGAGGGGCAGGGTAATAGTGTGGTAAAAAAGTGGTTGAAAAAAAAAAAAAAGGTGCTGCAGTGACGCCAGGGAGGTGAAAATGGTTGGATTTTGGTATGGGTTGGAGGTAGAACCAACAGGATATGCTGATGGATGGATGTGTAGCAGGAAAGAAGATAGAAGGCAAAGCTACTGTGAAAATGTGGAAATTCAGGAATTGGGCAATGAAGATCTGATCAAAATAATTGGCAGTGAGAAAGCAGACAAAAGGCAACATTCATGAGATTATTTCTTAGAATTGACAGAACTGGAAATAAATTCCATTAGGCTTGACTCTTGTTCTCCACCCTGCATAGTCCTATCACTCATACTCGGCACACAAGGTGTGCTTTCCTCATTTGGGAAGCTGCCTGGCCACTTAAGAGGTTTGAGTTTGCAACCTCTTGTTATGCAGTGAAATGTTCACCAGAAAAGACTGGCAATCTAACTACCACAAAACTTAAGAGGTGGGTGCCTTTGAATTTGCCAGGTCAGTCCTTCAGTCTGGGGCTGCCAGAGTATTCTTTTGTGCACAGGTAGCCCTGGAGGTGTATAACACTGTGGCCCAGCTTTAGGTTTTCAGATTCAGAAATTGATCAGTCTCAGAGCAGATTAGACATGGGGATGTTAATTCATGCTCAAAAGTATTAACAGTGGCTAGCATTTATTTGGTGCTTACTGTGTGACAGATTCTGTTCTGTGTGCTTTTCATGAATTTAATCTTCACAACAACCTTGGGGAGTAGTGTTTCCTCTTTTTACAAATGAGGAAACAGATAACAAGAGATTGGTAAATATCCCAAATAAGCAGAGTAAATCACTGGGAGCTCAAATAATCTGATTCCAGAGCCTGCACTTTTTGTGGTTGAGTAGACATCTTCATCACAAGAAAATATGTATATATATAAAAGAACACCAGTTAGCTATTAGATAAAAGGAGTCCCAAGTTAATCATTAAAATTATAAAACTACTTAAAAATAACAATCTGTTTATGAAATTGTTACAAAAATAAAAAGCGAGATTTAGGACTGATGATACTCAATATTATACATATATTGCTGTTCATAATGAACATTCATTTGGACTATATAGACAGAACAGATACTAATGTCTTCATTTTATGATTTAGGAAACAGATTTAAAGGATACAGAACTTGGCCATGGTGACTGAGCAGCTGCATGAGAAGCACAACCTGTGTCTCATAGCTTTCAGTTCACAACTCTTTGTGTTGCCTCCATTTTCTTGTAAAGATAGGAAATCTGATATCAGATGCTGGGGTGGGTTTGGGACAACTAAAAGGGTTTTTGTTTTGAAGTATTACTTGATCATGGATAATTTTCATCTGGGTTCATTATAAATTCATCTTACATGACAGGGTTTTTCTATGTTTTAAAAATGAAATAAAGAATACTGTTTTTTCACATTATTTTGAAAGAGATTATGAAATGAGTTAAATGAACTAACTTAAATCTACACATTTTTAACTATAGAAAACATAAGTTTCAAACTGTTACGGGAATTCATTGAAGATTCAGGAATTAATGGAAGATTTGTAAGAGGTCAGAAGAACCAATACCTCTTTGCGTGGATACTGGCAGCTGACAGTAAAATGTTAGATTGCTGGTGCTTGTGTCTGGGGTTAAGTTCTTTATAACCTCTGTGGCCTATAAAGGAGGTTGTGTGTTGATTTCTGTACTCTGGGAGTACTTGGGAGTCTGTTTTAAAATTGTTTTGTGCAAGCAAATGAAAAAGAAGTAAAATAATGCATGTAAGTTAGAAACACCTACATATTTGACAGTATAAATGCACATACACACATTTTTCTTTTTCTGTTGCTAAATGTCCAAGTGTGAAAACCAGTATTTGACTAAAGCTAGGGCTGAAGCCGTAGATTAAACTTTTGAAATATGTGGATAAATCTGAAATATTGTCCCTCAAATTATTATAATTTGTTATTAGAAATTTTGGTGATCTCTCTTAAAATAGGACATGAGAGTACAATAACAATCATTTTCAGCACTGCCTGTTGTTAGGTTGCTCCTGTGACTGGTATTGTAATGCACACGATAGTGAATAGAGGATCATTTTCAACTGAGATTAGTGGAATACAATAGAGTTGAGGGAACTTTTTTTTTTCTCTAACATTTTCATATATATTTAACCATCTGAGGCAAACATGATTGATTATGCTGAATATAACGAGTTTTTTCTCCTCATGAAATTCAGTTCAGTTCAGTTGCTCAGTCATGTCCGACTCTCTGTGACCCCACAAATCATAGCATGCCGGGCCTCCGTGTCCATCACCAGCTCCCGGAGTTCACTCAAATTCATGTCCATCGAGTCGGTGATGCCATCCAGCCATCTCATCCTCTGTCATCTCCTTCTCCTCCCGCCTTCAATTTTTCCCAGCATCAGGGTCTTTTCAAATGAGTCACTTCTTCACATCAGGTGGCCAAAATATTGGAGTTTCAGATTCAGCATCAGTCCTTCCAAAGAATATTCAGGACTGATTTCCTTTAGGATGGACTGCTTGGATCTCCTTGCAGTCCAAGGGACTCTTGAGTCTTCTCCAACATCACAGTTTAAAAACATCAATTCTTTGGCATTCAGCTTTCTTTTTCCAACTCTCGCATCCATACATGACTACTGGAAAAACCATAGCTTTGACTAGATGGACCTTTGTTGGCAAAGTAATGCCTTTGCTTTTTAATAAGCTGTCTAGGTTGGTCATAACTTTTCTTCCAAGGTGCAAGCGTCTTTTAATTTCATGGCTGCAGTCAGCATCTGCAGTGATTTTGGAGCCCCAAAAGGTAAAGTCTGTCACTATTACCATTGTTTTCCCATCTGTTTGCCACAAAGTGATGGGACAAGATGCCATGATCTTAGTTTTCTCAATATTGAGTTTTAAGCCAGGTTTTTTTTTTTTTTTAACTCTTGTCTTTCACTTTCATCAAGAGGCTCTTGTAGTTCTTCTTTGCTTTCTACCATCAGGGTGGTGTCATCTGCATATTTGAGGTTATTGATATTTCTCCCAGCCATCTTGATTCCAGCTTGTGCTTCATCCAGCCTAATGTTTCTCATGATGTACTCTGCATATAAGTTAAATAAGCAGGGTGGCAATATACAGCCTTGACGTACTCCTTTCCCAATTTGGAACCAGTCTGTTCCATGTCCAGTTCTAACTGTTGCTTCTTGACCTGCATGCAGATTTCTCAGAAGGCGGGTCACGTGGTCTGATATTCCCATCTCTTTAAGTATTTTCCACAGTTTGTTGTGATCCACACAGTCAAAGGCTTTGGTGTAGTCAATAAAGCAGAACTAGATGTTTTTCTGGAACTCTAGCTTTTTTGATGATCTAACGGACGTTGGCAGTTTGATCTCTGGTTTCTTTGCCTTTTCTAAATCCAGCTTGAACATTTGGAAGTTCACGGTTCATGGACTGTTGAAGCCTGGCTTGGAGAATTTTGAGCATTACTTTGCTAGCGTATGAGATGAGAGCAATTGTGCGGTAGTTTGAGCCTTCTTTGGCATTGCCTTTCTTTGGGATTGGAATGAAAACTGACCTTTTTCAGTCCTGTGGCCACTGCTGAGTTTTCCAAATTTGCTGGCATATTGAGTGCAGCACTTTCACAGCATTATCTTTTGGATTTGAAAAAGCTCAGCTGGAATTCCATCACCTCCACTCGCTTTGTTCGTTGTGATGCTTCCTAAGGCCCACTTGACTTCACACTCCAGGATGTCTGGCTCTAGGTGAGTGATCACAGCATCGTGATTATCTGGGTCATGAAGATCTTTTTTTGTATAATTCTTGTGTGTATTCTTGCCACCTCTTCTTAATATCTTCTTCTGTTAGGTCTGTACAATTTGTGTCCTTTGTTGTGCCCATCTTTCCATGAAAATTTTCCTTCGTATTTGATTTTCTTGGAGAGATCTCTAGTCTTTCCCATTCTAGTGTTTTCTTCTATTTCTTTGCATTGATCACTGAGGAAGGCTTTCCTCATTGAGCACTGGAAAAGGTCTATACAGTCAGCAAAAACAAGACTGGGAGTGGACTGTGCCTCAGATTATGAACTCCTTATTGCCAAATTCAGACTTAAATTGAAGAAAGTAGGGAAAACCACTACACCATTCAGGTATGACCTAAATCAAATCCCTTATGACTATGCAGTAGAAGTGACAAATAGATTCAAGGGATTAGATCTGATAGACAGAGTGCCTGAAGAACTATGGATTGAGGTTCGTGACACTGTACAGGAGGCAGTGATCAAGACCATACCCAAGAAAAAGAAATGCAAAAAGGCAAAATGGTTGTCTGAGGAGGCCTTACAAACAGCTATGAAAAGAAGAGAAGCTAAAAGCAAAGGAGAAAAAGAAAGATATACCATCTGAATGCAGAGTCCCAAAGAATAGCAAGGAGAGATAAGAAACAATACTTCAGGCAAAGCCTAATTTTGGATCTAAGTAAAGTCTGATCCCACCACACTCACCAAATCCCAGAGCCTTGGTACCTCATACTGTAGTTAATCTGGTTATCAATCAATTTGGGATATTGGACAATTACATACAAGTTACCCTTTTTGGATATTGTTGGGTCATAGGCAATTTTACCTAGCTTGTCTTACAGATTCATCCAAAAAGATTTCTTCATTTTTTTTGTTTTGACATGATGCTAAGAAAATTGTTTTCTGGCTTTCAGATTCTAAGGGTATTTTATTTGCTGAGATTTGTTTCTGTTGAATCTCTAGCTTCTCCGATCTACATCAGAAAAAGGATAAACTGAAAGGGAATGAAAATAAGTGAATTTTAGCTTAGTGAAGTAGCCAAGATAGGAAATGAAATACAAAAAGAAATTTTAGGGAGAGGCCTAGTGGTTAGGATTCTCGGCTTTCTAGGTCAGGAACCCAGGCCCGTGGCCTGGGTTCAATCCCTGGTTGGGGAACTGAGTTACTGGAAGTTGTATAAACAAAAAAAAAGGGGAATTTAAAAAGTGCAGTCTCAAAAAGAAATACGGCAAGCTAATTCAGTTTTAATGATGTAATAGTCTCTGCTCATGGCATAAAGGATGTTTGAGGAATGGTGTGTTTTTCTCTCAGGATGTTAGATGTACAAGTTTAAGAATGGGTTAAAAATTTTAATTTCATAAGTTAATACACTGCAGTACCTCTTCTAGCGGCCATTGGATGTGAGCAGGGAATTAAGGATTAACAAAGATTTTATAGAAACCAAATTTGTGAATTTTTTTGACGGAAACTTTTTTTTTTTTATGAAACCCTTAAAAAATACATGGCATGCCTTTCTATCTTACTCGATAGACTGTTACTGATTTAACCTTTTTTTGACTGCTTAGCATGAACACGTATTGTTCATTATCTCTTTGAATACTAGGTATTCTACTCCATCTTGTATCTTGTTGAATTCAGGAGACTTTGGAAATACGGAAGCTTTCACACAGACTGTTGTTGCTACCTGTTGCTTAATGATAGGATAAGTATTATAGAAATACCCTCAGGAACAGACTTCAAACTTGGTCTATCTTAGATTCCTTTTCCCTTTTACTTGTTTTGGATAGTGTTTCATTGTTATTCTCTGAAGGAAAATAAAAGAAATTTCCCTTTAGAATCCATGCTCCAGGGATTTATAACCCTTCCCAATGTGTGGAAGTACCTGTAGTCTTGTTGTAGCCACGCGTTCCGGGAGACAAACTCACTCAGAAGGACAATGCAGATGTGGAGTGCAGTCTGTTAGGCCAGCGCGCCCAAGGCAGAGTCTCCTCTTAGCCAAGGACCCCAACCAGTTTTTGTGAAAACCTTATATACCCAAAGTGTACATACCCAAACCCACCTCCCCAAATTCCCTGAAATTAGTCTGAACAAAGGAGGAGAAAGATACAATCAAAGTCAACCCGTGATTCATATGCCTTAAACCTGGGTAGTTAACAGTGGACAATTATCAATAGGTTTGTGGTCCTTCCCCAATAAACATAATAGAATGTATGATTCTACTTGGTCACACAGATAATTAGGGTATTCTTTTAGGTAATGGAGAGCCTTGGGGCTCTTCCTTGCAGGGGCCTAGTTTTCCAGTTGATTTGTCGTTTCCATAGATACTGGGCATATAGTGCAAAGTCCGCAGATCGGCCCAAGATGGAGTCCTGCTTTCAACATAGAACTTATTCTGTTTCCTCCTTCAGTCTAGCATACCCATTTTATTCACATGCCTGTATTTCAAGTAGATCACAGAAGAAATGGAACTTTTTTGAGGGCTCTCTAGTAGGAACAATGCTAAGTCATTCAGTTCAGTTCAGTTGCTCAGTTGTGTCTGACTGTTTGCAACCCCATGAATTGCAGCACGCCAGGCCTCCCTGTCCATCACCAACTCCCGGAGTCTACTCAAACTCATGTCCATCAAGTTGGTGATGCCATCCAGCCATCTCATCCTCTGTCATCCTCTTCTCCTCCTGCCCCCAATGGCTCCCAACATCAGGGTCTTTTCCAATGAGTCAACTCTTCGCATGAGGTGGCCAAAGTATTGGAGTTTCAGCTTCAGCATCAGTCCTTCCAATGAACACCCAGGACTGATCTCCTTTAGGATGGACTGGTTGGACCTCCTTGCAGTCCAAGGGACTCTCAAGAGTCTTCTCCAAAACCATAGTTTAAAAGCATCAATTCTTTGGCCCTCAGCTTTCTTCACAGTCCAGCTCTCACATCCATACATAGCCACTGGAAGAACCATAGCCTTGACTAGACGGGCCTTTGTTGGCAAAGTAATGTCTCTGCTTTTCAATATGCTATCTAGGTTGGTCATAACTTTCCTTCCAAGGAGTAAGCGTCTTTTAATTTCATAGCTGCAATCACCATCTGCAGTGATTTTGGAGCCCCCCAAAATAAAGTCTGACACTGTTTCCATTGTTTCCCCATCTATTTCCCATGAAGTGATGGGACCAGATGCCATGATCTTCGTTTTCTGAATGTTGAGCTTTAAGCCAACTTTTTCACTCTCCTCTTTCACTTTCATCAAGAGGCTTTTTAGTTCTTCTTCACTCTTTTGCCATAAGGGTGGTGTCATCTGCATATCTGAGTTTATTGATATTTCCCCCAGCAATCTTCATTCCAGCTTGTGCTTCTTCCAGCCCAATGTTTCTCATGATGTACTCTGCATATAAGTTAAATAAGCAGGGTGACAATATGCAGGCTTGACGTACTCCTTTTCCCATTTGGAACCAGTCTGTTGTTCCATGTCCAGTTCTAACTGTTGCTTCCTGACCTGCAGGCAGGTCAGGTGGTGTGGTATTCCAGTCTCTTTCAGAATTTTCCACAGTTTATTGTGATCCACACAGTCAAAGGCTTTGGCATAGTCAGTAAAGCAGAAATAAATGTTTTTCTGGAACTCTCTTGCTTTTTTGATGATCCAACGGATGTTGGCAATTTGATCTCTGGTTCTTCTGCCTTTTCTAAAACCAGCTTGAACATCAGGAAGTTCACGGTTCACGTACTGCTGAAGTCTGGTTTGGAGAATTTTGAGCATTACTTTACTAGCGTGTGAGATGAGTGCAATTATGCGGTAGTTTGAGCATTGTTTGAGATTGCCTTTCTTTGGGATTGGAATGAAAACTGACCTTTTCCAGTCCTGTGGCCACTGCTGAGTTTTCCAAATTTGCTGGCATATTGAGTGCAGCACTTCCACAGCATCATCTTTCAGGATTTGAAATAGCTCAGCTGGAATTCCATCACCTCCACTAGCTAACTTTTTGTCACTTAATCCTTAACTCTGGTGGTAAATTGATTAATCTCTTTTCATAGATGACGTTCAGTCACTCAGTGGTGTCTGATTCTTTGTGACCCCATGGATTGCAGCATGCTGGGCTTCCTTGTCCTTCACTATCTCTCGAAGTTTGCTCAAACTCAGGTAACAGTAAAAGAGCAAATTTATTGAAAAGCCTTTTTTAAAGAGGTAAAAAGACTTGATCAAATCGTGAGCACTGAAAAATGGTCTCCCTATTTCATTTCAGGGTCCTTTGAGTCAATGATGAGGAAACGAACATTAGGGGTTGAGATAATTTGTTCAAATTCGTATGCCTAGTGTATAACTGAGAAGCAGAACTGGAACCCACATCCTTCTGGCTCTAGAGCTTTTCTTCTACACTACTATGATTTGTTTGTTTGTTTGTTTAAGTATTTGGTTGTAAAATGCCACAAATTTAAAGCATTAAATTGTCCTTTTAAGAAGTCTGTTGTTGGTTATTTTTCTTATTTAACACTCCTAATTTAATTTCCAGGTTCAGGTGATCTCACTTTGCCAGAGTACTGGGTCCTCGTTAAATAAGAAAGGTTTTTTTTTGATTTTGGTTTGGATCAAAGCCAACTGTCTTAAGTATTTCATGTTCATTTCTGGATGTTGGTGCTGGGCCCCTTCTTCTTTTAACTGAATGTGGAACCTTGGTAATAACATAGCAATTTTCATTTTTTCCAGCATTCCTCTCTTTTCTTCTCCTCTTCTGAGTTTGATGTAGAGGATTTCACTTAGGCTGTTACCTGAACTGCACCACTTTTAACAACTTGCTGAGGACCCTGAAATGAAATAGGGAGACCATTTTTCAGTGCTCATGATTTGATCAAGTCTTTTTACCTCTTTAAAAAAGGCTTTTCAATAAATTTGCTCTTTTACTGTTACCTTTAGAGCACTTAAAAACATAGTATTCAATGAAAAGAAAACCCTATAGCATCTCATAACTCCAAGCTCTGTTCTGTCACTCCAACTGGTATAGCATGGTGGCTCTGTTTCCTGACAACTGTTCAAATAACGCCTATGGAATTGAAGTAACTCATGTTTACTGGTTTTTAAGTTAATTTTTATTGGAATATAGCACATTTACTTTTATATCTCAGAAATGCAACTTCTCAATAGTTTCTCTGTATCATATCTTAAAACACCACCTAAATCAAGAAGTTTCTTTTTCCTAAAATTTAGTACGAAAAATTTCAAACATACAAATATGTTGAAAGAATTTTACAGTAAACACCTTCATATGCTATGCACCATTTGTAGCTATTAGAGCAACAAAGTTAAGAAAGATATTAACTGAGATATTATCTGGGAATCAGATGGCTTAGACTGGATTTTAGCTGTGCCATCTGTTGGGCTGGCCAAAAAACTCCTTTGGTTTCTAAGTAAGATAAAAGACACATTTTTCATTTTCACCAGTAACTTTATTGTACAGTGTATTCACCGTTTTGTTCCACTGTGCTGTGCAGCTCTTAGTCACTCAGTCATGTCCAACTCTTTGCAACCCTGTGGACCATAGCCCACCAGGTTCTTCTGTCCATGGAATTTTCCAGGTAATACTGAAGTGGGTTGTCACTTGCACCTCCAGAGAATCTTCCCAACCCAGGGATCAGACCTACGTCTCTTGCATCTAGTGGGTTGGCAGGCATATTCTTTACCACTGTGCCACTTGGGAGTCCTTGTCATTTTCCTGGCGACTTCATAATTCCATCTTCCCCAAAGTTTTTAATTTCTTGAGCAAAGAACTGTTCCAAGTGCCTTTTATAGTCAGGGTATTGAAATTTTTTCCATTAAGAGAATTTTGTAAAGACAAAAATAAATGGAAATTCGAAGGTGCAATATCTGGTAAATGTGGCTTATGAATCAGAACTTCCCAGCCAAGCTGTAACAGTTTTTGCCTGGTCATCAAGGAAACGTGGTCTTGCGGTATCCTGATGGAAGATTATGCATTTTCTGTTGACTAATTCTGGATACATGCCGAATGCTGCTTTCAGTTAGTCAAATTGGAAGCAGTACTTTTTGGAATGAATCATTTCGTTTTCTGGAAGGAGCTCATAATAGAGGGCTCCCAGTCCTACCATATATACACCATCATCATCTTTAAATGAAGGCTGGCCTTTGATGTGATGGGTAGTAGTTTATTTTGCTTGCCCCATGATCTCTTCTGTTCCATATTGTTGTACAGTATCCGCTTGTCATTGCCCATCACAATTTGTTTTAAAAATGGAATGTTTTCATTATGTTTAAGTAGAGAATCACAAATAGAAGTACAGTCAAAAAGGTGTTTTTTGCTTAACTTATGTGAAACTCAAATATCAAAGTGATTAGCATAACTTAGCACATACAAATGATTTTCAACACTTGATTTGGATATTTTCAGTATGTAAATTTATCTTCTGCGTGGTATAACGTTGATTGTTCTCAGTTAATATCTTGATTTGATCACCATCAGCTTCAACTGGTCTACTTGACCATGAAACATTGTCCAGCAAGAAATCTCTAGCACGAAACTTAGTAAACCACTTTTGGACATGTTCGCTCAATCATAGCACCTTCTCCATCCACTGCACGAATCTTTTTTTGTGTGTTTCACTTGCATTTTTACTTTTCTTAAAATAATAAAGCATAGTATGCCAAAAATGCTGCTTTTTTTCTTCCATATTAAAATGGCTACACAAAAATTCACCGGTGTTGATATTTTTTTTTATGCCTGCTGATATGTCACCTGTCCCAATGCAGTCTAAGGGAATTGTTTCTAATGAAGTTAATGACAACTCAGCATTACTAGAGCCGTCATACCAAAAAAACCAAGCAAAACTTTTGGCCAACTTAATACTAACAGAGTTAGTTAAGTTCTTTGTCTCCCTTCTTCACCAGTTATATGGGGATAATAATAGTTATATTTGAACCTTGGACAAACCTGGTTTGAACTGTGTGGGTACATTTTTACTTTTTTTTTTCAATAATAAAGACTACATACTATGCAAACCTAGGTTGGTTGAATCTGCAGTTATGAACCTTGAGGTTTCAAGGAACCTCTGGTATACAGGGCCAACTCTAAATTATGTGCAGAGGGTCACATCACACATTGTAAAGGGTCAACTTTATTTCATAGAGTTAACATGAAGGTGGAGTGAACTGATCCAGCATGCCTGGCAGCCTAGTAAATGCTCAGTAATTGTTAACTATCATATTATATATGATGATATAAAATTTTTATTTTTTCCTACAAATTTGGATTGAGATGTTACTTTACTTCAGAACTAATACTAGTTTGTTATGAACACAGCTGTAATTGAAGATAGGCAAATAGTGAAATAATTAGATGCTAGAAAGTGTAGACTAAAAATTGCTGAGAGATATTTTTATTTGTTAAAGTCATGTATCCATAATACTCTGATAGCCCCAAGCTTTTTAAAGGTTCTGGTTCCAAGCAATATTTTGGCCTTTAGGGGGAAACAAAGTTAACTTATTACAGCTAAAATGGAATCGTTTACATTTTCTGTTTGTTCATATCTAGATTTGAATGATTGCAGGACTAAGACAAACTGGTACTGTAGTAATGCTTCTTTAAAAGGTAGCCTTTTAAAGAAGGCTTTATTTGTGTTTTCTGTTGTTTTTGTTCTTTTTTGATTTCTGTCCTCATATTTACTATTTTCACTCTTCTTATTTTCAGTTTTCCCCTTTTTTAGTTCTTTAGTTGAATGTAGAGTCCATTTGTTTATATATATATATATATATATTTAAATTTATTATTATTATTTTACTTTACAATATTGTATTGGTTTTGCCACACATCAACATGAATCCGCCATGGGTGTACACGTGTTCCCAATCCTGAACCCCGCTCCCACCTCTGGGTCATCCATCCCTCCGGGTCATCCATTTGTTTTTAATCTTTATTATTTCCCAAAAATGTATTTAAATAAAAGCATAAGTCTCCCTCTGCTCCTGGTGTTGCTGCTAAGTCGCTTCAGTCGTGTCCGACTCTGTGCGACTCCATAGACAGCAGCCCACCAGGCTCCGCCGCCCCTGGGATCCTCCAGGCAAGAATGCTGGAGTGGGTTGCCATTGTCTTCTCCGAAGTCTCCCTCTAAGGACTCCTTTTCTTTGTTCAGGTTTTTTAATTTAATGACTTGGTAGTATGCTCTGTAAAATGGCAGTATGCACAGTATAAATTTATACTGGGAAGTTCACTGGTAAGTTACATTGCTTGAATTTAGATGTTTCTTTATTATGTTACTGATATATTAATTACTGCATTGGATAATTATGTCTTCTTTGAATACTTTAAGGCTTAACTGATTGGGATTATGTGCTGCTGTGATAGAGAAGATTAGCATATTATTTATTTATATCCTTTACTATATTTAAGGGAAATCTTGATCCTGTTCAAAGGAATGGGCTCAGCAATAATGAGGTGACATTTTAAAGGTATAATTCATGGGAATGTTTGTAATATTCACAGAGCATTGCCCGAAGGATAATCTGTTCATTTCTCTATATGAGTAGTTTTCAGCAATTTTTTTTTTTTTTTTTTGCCTCAAGACTGTTGGAGGAAAAACATTCCCATTAGTAACAGTATACTCGAGTGGAGTGCGTCTAGTGTCAGAATTCTCATATACGTTCCATTCTTCTTTTGGACTCATGCTGGATTGTCACAGTGGCATCCTGCTTTTCCTGCCCATGTTTTGTCTCTCCTCTAGACCTGTTTTTCACTCTGAAATGTATATTTCAGAATAGAAATCTAGTTGTGAAGTTGCTCAGTCGTGTCCAACTCTTTGGCGATCCCATAGGCTGTAGGCTTCTCTGTCCATGGGATTTTTCCCGGCAAGTGTACTGGAGTGGGTTGCCATTTCCTTCTCCAGAAATCTAGTTACATCACTTCCTTTCCTAGAAATACTTGCAAGTGAGTTTTCATTTCTCTAGGATAAACTCCAAACATGGTCGAAGCGCTGCATGACCTCGTGCTACCCCATCACTCCAGTGTGATGAGCCAGCTTCTGCCCTTCCTCTGACCCAGGGACACTGGCCTTGTCTCCTTTCCTGTCTCAGTTCTACAGGGAAATGTTTATCCTGCTTTCTTTGTCTGCCAGAGACCCTTCCCTACCCCTTACCTCCTAGGCTGACTCTTCCTCTCAATTCATTCATGGCTCCCTCAGGGAAAGCCTTCCAGACTTCCCTGAGAGATGATTTCCTCCTATTGTGTCTACTGGTAGCACCTTTATCTCCTTCATGTTAATGTTAATATATGATTATTATATTTATTTGTATGAGTCTTTGATTGATGTCTGGACTCCTCCATCACTGGATTGAAAACTTCATGAGAGAAGAAAACGGTATCTTTTTTGTTTACCATTGTATCCCCAATTAGCAGTGAATAAATATGTTGAATGAATGAATGGTGCTTTTTTTTTTTTTTTTTGCTAGGAGGACAAAAGATTCTTATATAGTTTTTGAGAATTGTTGCTCTAGATGTTGTGGTTGTCATCCCTGGCTTAAATCAGAACGTCAGATGCTTGTGTGCTTGAACACGTGGACACTATTACTTTATTTCCTCATATAATTGCTTTTCCTCAGTTGAACTTTGGCAGTATGACCTTGGTTCAAATTGGGGTATACTGTAAATGATAAACTGTTGTATTGGTTGTATGGACACTATTGAGGATACTGTTTATTACATCAAGTACTGACTATTGTATCCAATGATATTGTCTTTATAAGGGCTCAGAGGAGAATTTCTTTTTTTCCCCAAGTGTTTAAAATTCTTTATTTTTTTAAATTTATGTTTTAATTAGAACTTTATTGAAAAAGAGAAATTCATCTGTTAATCTGCTTGCTGGGTAGGAAACAAGTTCAGTGTGTCTCTCCATGCTGAAAGTGGAAGGGATAAAGAGGGATATAAAATGTTTATTACATGTCGGGAGGAATTCTGGGTATTAAGTTCTAATTGGTTAATTTGGGAAATGGAAGTTCTTTTGATTTTTTTTCTGCTTATGCCACAAAAGCACAGGCATTACTTTATGAAGATGTCTTAGCAGGGTTATGAAAGTATCTGTTAGGCTCAGGGGCATACAGTTTAGCTCTTCTGTATATACATGCTGGGAGCTTGGCAGAGTTTTAACAAAAATCTCCCCTTACTCCTACTCAGATAAAGAGCAAGTTACATGTTTACTGCTGTGTAGGTTATGGTCTTTGTGGGAACTCTGCCTTGGTTTAACTGAATTCCTTTGTTTTCCTTCTGTTATAAAAATTGATTTCTGTACCATCTGATGAAATAACTGCTGTACAGTGGCACATCTGTCTCTGGAGACAAGGTGCTGAAGGAAAAGTTAGAGTAGCCATGAGTGCCATAAGGAGAAACTGGAAGGCACTTTAGAATGACAGCCAGAGACGCCTTTCCTGACCAGTGGGTCAGATGATAAAACTCCCCTCTGAGTCCACTTTTGACAGCCAAGTTGTCTTTTAGTTTGGGTATAGATTGATCAACTTCCCCTATGGAATTATTCCATGAGAAGCAGGAAGTGCTAGCTATATATTATATATTTTTCTTGGCTTGCCAGGAAGAAACCCAGGGCCATGCAGTTATCTACAACCACTTGAATCAGTGACTGTAGTTTGTTGTTCTTTTAGGACTTTACAATATTATCTTCTCAGTCAATGTTAATAACACACTTTTTATTAATTTTTCTAATTATATGACCCCCTTAGTTGAAGACAGAGCCCTAGTGATTCTAAGTTTAAGGGAGTAACTTTTTTTTTTCCTCTAGGGTGGTTAGTACCCCTTCAGATCAATGCCCATTCATCTCAGAGAAGAATGGTCTCCTGAAGGAGATGGGAAGAAAATATCAAATTATTTCCTTGCTCTCTCTCTCTATATATATTTACCTATATATGCCAGTTAGGTTATTTATTTTATTTTTTTTTTTGGCCCCTCTGGCATGCAAGATCTTAGTTCCCCAACCAGGGATCTATCTGGTGCTCCATGCAGGAAGTGCAGTCTAACCACCGGACCACCAGGAAGTCCTGCAAGTGAGGTTTTGATGAAGTAAATGTGATAAAGTGTGTTGTTGATACAGGAAATAAAGATTAGAAGGACCACATATAGTTTTAAAAACAAAAGAGCAGTTACTTATAACAAAAGTAGGAAAGGAATTCTCAGTTATCTCTGGAGTACAGATAACATATATAGAATTAAAATTTGCAAAGGTTATCATATGACTATGAATGATATTAGGCTAATTAAAATATGTAATTTTGCCCATGTTTGTATGAAGTCCATTCCTGAAGGAATTTGTATTTTGGTTGAAACTGACTAAGTGCTAAGACTGACTTGGAGAAAAAAACAAACCAAGTGAAAATTGTCATGGCTGTAGATAGTCTTTTAAAGGAATAAGCTAGTTTCTGTAAGCCAAATATATTCTAGAGCGTGTAAGAATGTATTGGGTAAAGGATAAACATAGAAGTGATTTGAAGGCTTGTAGATATCCAGATTTTACTACTGGTAATTTATAAGGAGAAACCTTTTTCTGGAACACATAAGATAAACCATCTAGTTTTTTAAATGTTTAAAACATTTTTTAAATGTTCAAGGTCCAGCTTGGGACCTTAACTGTTTATAAACAAACAAACAAATCACCAAAACTCAGGTCAGGGAGCTCTTCCATGACACCAGTATAGCCAACCAGTATTTTCTCTAAGGGAAAATACCTAGTTTTGGAGGTTAAGGTAGGGATTTAGGCTAAAGCTTAATCATTAGAGGATCATACGCAAGCTATACAGGTTGAAGGAAACAGAGTAGGCACAGGCAAATCCCAGACTCAAGCAAGCTTTTTGTGACACTTGCTACAGCTTCAGCAAGTAAGATTCAGGCAGCTTATTTATACGCAGACGACACATGCCTGATCAGCACGGCGTCAGCTCCTCACCTCCCTTGTCTGACAGGGTAACACTGAGACCAAAGGGGACAGAGACGCGTGGGCACGGTGGGTGACAGCACTGTGTCACTGAGGAGCAGTTTCTGTAGTGCACCTTTGCAGTTTCTTAGTCTACAGCTATATGGTAGGAGGTGGGCAAGGTGGAAAATCTAAGCCCTCACTGAAACCAGGGAAGGTGGATGAGAAATTGCCTTACAGCAGCCTCCCTCCAAATAAGGAAGCAGGTGAGAAATAGCCTTGCAGCAGCACTTTCCTTTTCATAATTGGGAGGATCATAGGGCGCCTGCTCAGGCTTACATCAGCCTGTGATTAAGCCTTGCCTGTGTGGCCTGTGTGGAGACATGTATGGTGGCCAGGGGGCTGCTGGTGCAGAGCAGTTTCCCAGCATTATCATCCATGCTGAGGGAGGAAGTGACAGAATGAATTAGAACAAAGCAGGAAAAGTGCTACAGGCGATAGTTTTGAAGCATCTAGAATTTGTGTTCTCTTGGTTCTAGGATAAGCAGTCTACTTCTGTCAGGTTGTCTACTCTGAAAAATGTCTTTGTTGTGAACAGTTTATCCCAAGAAACTGTGTTCATGAGTAATATCTTTGTAATATCATCCCTCCAGAGTACTTGCATACTCTTTTATTGAGGCTTTTGTGTTTCTTCCAGAAGACTCAGTTTCTAATCTGTAGCTTGTAGCAGGATCCTTTGTGTCTGTCTGCTTAGTGGCAGGAGCCTTTCAGTTCAGTTCAGTTCAGTTCAGTTGCTCAGGCGTGTCTGACTCTTCGCGACCTCATGGACTATAGCACACCAGGCCTCCGTGTCCATCACCAGCTCCCGGAGCTTATTCAAACTCATGTCCATTGAGTCAGTGATGCCATCCAGCCATCTCATCCTCTGTTGTCCCCTTCTCCTCCTGTCCCCAATCCCTCCCAGCATCAGGGTCTTTTCCAATGAGTCAACTCTTTGCATGGGTGGCCAAAGTATTGGAGTTTCAGCTTTAGCATCATTCCTTCCAAAGAAATCCCAGGGCTGATCTCCTTCAGAATGGACTGGCTGGATCTCCTTGCAGTCCAAGGGACTCTCAAGAGTCTTCTCCAACACCACAGTTCAAAAGCATCAATTCTTCAGCGCTCAGCTTTCTTCACAGTCCAACTCTCACATCCATACGTGACCACTGGAAAAACGGTAGCCTTAACTAGACGGACCTTTGTTGGCAAAGTAATGTCTCTGCTTTTCAATATGCTATCTAGGTTGGTCATAACTTTCCTTCCAAGGAGTAAGCGTCTTTTAATTTCATGGCTGCAATCACCATCTGCAGTGATTTTGGAGCCCCCCAAAATAAAGTCTGACACTGTTTCCACTGTTTCCCCATCTATTTCCCATGAAGTGATGGGACCAGATGCCATGATCTTCATTTTCTGAATGTTGAGCTTTAAGCCAACTTTTTCACTCTCCTCTTTCACTTTCATCAAGAGGCTTTTTAGTTCCTCTTCACTTTCTGCCATAAGGGTGGTGTCATCTGCATATCTAAGGTTACTGATATTTCTCCCAGCAATCTTGATTCCAGCTTGTGCTTCATCCAGTCCAGCATTTCTCTTGATATACTCTGCATATAAGTTAAATATGACAAGGTGACAATATATAGCCTTGACATACTCCTTTCCCAATTTGGAACCAGTCTGTTCCATGTCCAGTTCTAACTGTTGCTTCCTGACCTGCATACAGGTTTCTCAGGAGGCGGGTCAGGTGGTCTGGCATTCCCATCTCTTTAAGAATTTTCCACAGTTTATTGTGATCCACACAGTCAAAGGCTTTGGCGTAGTCAATAAAGCAGAAGTAGATGTTTTTCTGGAACTCTAGCTTTTTCAATGATTCAACGGATGTTGGCAATTTGATCTCTGGTTCCTTTGCCTTTTCTATATCCAGCTTGAACATCTGGAAGTTCATGGTTCATGTACTGTTGAAGCCTGGCTTGGAGAATTTTGAGCATTTCTTTGCTAACGTATAAGATGAGTGTAATTGTGCGGTAGGCTGAACATTTTTGGCATTGCCCTTCTTTGGGATTGGAATGAAAACTGACCTTTCCAGTCCTGTGGCCACTGCTGAGTTTTCCAAATTTGCTGGCATATTGAGTGCAGCACTTTCACAGCAGCATCTTTTAGGATTTGAAATAGCTCAACTGGAATTCCATCACTTCCACTAGCTTTGTTCATAGTGATGCTTCCTAAGGCCCACTTAATTTCACACTCCAGGATGTCTGGCTCTAGGTGAGTGATCACACCATCATGGTTATCTGGGTCATGAAGATCTTTTTTGAGTAGTTCTTCTGTGTGTTCTTGTCACCTCTTCTTCATATCTTATGTTTCCGTTAGGTCCATACCGTTTCTCACCTTTATTGTGCTCATCTTTGCATGAAATGTTCCCTTGGTATCTCTAATTTTCTTGAAGCGATCTCTAGTCTTTCCCATTCTATTATTTTCCTCTATTTCTTGGCATTGGTCACTGAGGAAGGCCTCCCTACCTCTCCTTGCTATTCTTTGGAACTCTGCATTCAGATGGGTGTATCTCTCCTTTTCTCCTTTGCCTTTAGCTTCTCTTCTTTTCTCAGGTATTTGTAAGACCTCCTCAGACAGCCATTTTGCTTTTTTGCATTTCTTTTTCTTGGGGATGATCTTGATCACTGCCTCCTGTACAATGTCACAAATCTCCATCCATAGTTCTTCAGGCACTCTGTCTATCAGATCTAATTCCTTGAAACTATTTTTCACTTCCACTGTATAATCATAAGGGATTTGATTTAGGTCATACCTGAATGGTCTAGTGGTTTCCCCTACTTACTTCCCTGCTTTCTTCAATATTTTCAGTATCTCTAGTCAGAATTCTTAATATGAATTCTAAATATGAAGATATGAAAGGTCTTACACTAAGGAGCTTAAGCCAGTTGAGACTGGTGGTAAAAGAAAGGATGCACACCTCTAGGTTTTATTATTTGCATTTAGAATTTTACATACAGACAGTAAAACACACAGTTCTTAATTGAATTTTTCAGACTTGATGAATTTTTACACGTGTGTATGTAGTAATCATTGTAGCCATCTATAGGGAATATTTTAATGTGCTATACAGCTCCTTAGTAGTCTTTTTTTGTTAGTTATAAACCTAGGTCACCATCGATTAGTTTTGCCTGTTCTTGAAGTGCATATAGATGAAATCACACAGTAGTCTCTTATGTCTGCTTCTTTTGCTTATGTCTGCAGATTCATCATATTGTGTTTAGTGGTACAATGTTTAATTTTTTCTTTGCTTTATGGATTCCATTATATAAATAAAGCACTATTTATCCATTCACTTGTTGATGGAGATTTGGGTTTACAATTTTCTACCATTATGACTAAAGCTGTTAAAACCTTTCTTATAGTTGTCCTTTGGTGAATATATGCACTCATTTTTCTTAGGCTGTAAGATATTATAGTATTATAAAAGCTGAAAACTTTTAAAATTAAAATAGCCAGTATGCTGAACCTGTCTCACATGAAATTTTCACATCAACCTAAATTACCTCAGACATATACCTCTGATTTTATGATAGAAATTGGGGAAGAATAACACTGACTTCACAATCATCTTAGGGTGATATTGTGTGCCTGTTCTAAAATGGCAAGGGTTATGGATATTTTCCATTCAGTCATTCAGTAAACAGCAAGGCACTGTGGCGGAGCCTAGAGATACAGCTATGAAAGACACAGTCACATACTCTGCTTTCACCAAACAATAAGCGAGTCATTCATATATAATATCTACAGAGTGCAGCTGTAAACAACTGAGAATTGTTAGGGGAGTACTTAAGATGGAAGACTTCCCGGTGTCTCAGCGGTAAAGAATCTGCATGCAAGCAGGAGCCACAGAGAGGTGAATTCGATTCCTAGGTTAGGAAGATCCCCTGGAGGAGGAAATGGCAATCTCCAGGATTCTTGCCTGGAGAATTCTGTGGACAGAGGAGCCTGGCAGGCTACGGTCCCTGGGGTTGCAAAGAGTCAGACATGACTGAGCGAGTTACACACACGCATCTTCCATGTAGATCAGTTGATTAATTTGCGTTTTAAAATGTTATTGAACATTTGGGCTTCTATAACTATAAAAATGTCATAATATAAAAATTTGTAGATTTTTGCTTTTGCTGTGAATATTTTTTACAGATTCAAGTTGAGGTATTCTGCTTTTGTGGTTCAGGTTTATTACTTATCTACTATTAAAATTTATTTTCTTATTAAAGTTTACTCTTACGATGAGAACTAATATACATAGCTGTCTGTGGGCCAAAAAAATAAAAAATTCCTTCCAGTAGTTAGAATGTTTGCTTCCTAAAGTATTTTAATTTCTCCCTTCTGTCCTTCCTTCTTTTCTTTTTTATGGTAGCTTAGTAGATGGTATTTGGTTGGTGCAAATGTAATTGCAGTTTCGGATCGTGAATTTTAAATCATTATAAGTAGACTCAATACATCGTTATTAAAAAGGGAACCATTACAGTCAACACGTTTTTGCCAGTGAGAAATGAGTTTGTTTATTCCTTTAGAAATCCATGCTTTAGCATTTGATGAACTCTGAGAAAGCATTTTCTGCATCCTGCTGTTTGGGGGTGTTTTCCCTGCAAAAAGTTGTTTAGGTGCTTCAAGAAGTGGTAGTCAGTTGGTGAGAGGTGAGTTGAATATGGCAGATGAGGCAGAACTTCATAGCCCAGTTCGTTTAACTTCAGAAGTGCTGGTTGTGTGGCATGAGTCAGGTTGGGCGCTGTCACTGAGCAGAACTGGGCCCATTCTGTTGACCAAGGCTGTCTGCAGGTGTGGCAGTTTTCAGTGCATCTCATTGATTTGCTGAGCATGCTTCTCAGATATAATGGTTTCGCCCTGATTCATAGTGGACCACCAAACAGTGACCATCACATTTTTTTTGGATGCAAGTTTGGCTTTGGGAAATGCTTTGGAGTTTCTTCTCAATCCAGCCATGAAACTGGTTGCCGATTGTAATATAAAATACACTTAAATGGTTTGTTGTTGCATACAATAAGAGAAGATGATACTTCAAAATGATAACTTTTTTTTAGTTGAGTCACCCACTTATCAAGCTTTTTCACTTTTCCAACTTACTTCAAATGCCAAATGACCATACGATGGTCTATGCTGAGTTCTTCGGCAACTTCTTGATTAGTTGTAAGAGAATCAGTTTCGATGATCGCTCTCAGTTGTTCATTGTCAACTTCCAATGGCCATGCTGTTCATCTTTGAGGGTCTCGTCTTTGCAAAACTTTTTGAACCACCACTTCATGTACGTTCATTAGTAGTTCATGGTCCAAGTGCATTGTTGATGTTGTAAGTTTTCTCTACTGCTTTATGACCCATTTTGAACTAAGATAAGAAAATCACTCACATTTGCTTTTTGTCTAACATCATTTCCATAGTCTGAAATAAATATAAAAGAAGCAGCAATAAGTCATTACCAAAGAAACATAAAGTGAGAAATGCACATTAAAGTTATGTATCACATAGCCACATTTACTTAAGAATGTATTCCAGTATCAAATGGCAAATTGCAACAATGCAAAACCACAGCTGCGTTTGCAGCAACCTGATGATTATTGCAGTGTCGCTTTGGACAGTGTTGCATTATGCATTCATTCATTCGTTTGGTGAGAGTCAATGCTTTTAGTCTAAATCAAAGTTTGGCCAACTATAGCTGCTGAAATGGTTGCTTACATTCTTGAAGGGCATTTTTAAAAAAGGAGGATTTGCAACGGAAACTATATGTGGCCTGCAAATTTAAAATATTTACTGTCTAACCCTTCATAGCCCACTCCAGTACTCTTGCCAGGAAAATACCGTAAACAGAGGAGCCTGGTGGGCTGCAGTCTATGGGGTCGCTAAGAGTCGGACATGACTAAGTGACTTCACTTTCAGTTTTCACTTTCATGCATTGGAAAAGGAAATGGCAACCCACTCCAGTGTTCTTGCCTGGAGAATCCCAGGGATGGGGGAGCCTGGTGGGCTGCTGTCTATGGGGTCGCACAGAGTCGGACATGACTGAAGTGACTTAGCAGCAGCAACCCTTTACAGAAAATTGGCCAATCCCTAATCTCACTGAGTATAACTTAAAATCTTGACTCATTTTTCTTTTCTTTTGGAAATGTTTCTATAATATTCCCTTTAGAGTTGACATTTGAAAACTGACATTTTCATTGCCTTTTACAGAGAAGATGGTGAATTAGAAGATGGTGAAATAGATGATGCAGGATTTGAAGAAACACAGGAACAGGAAGCAAAAGAGGATGAAAAGCAGAAAAATCAGAAAGCCTACCGAAAATCAAGGAAAAAACACAAGAAAGAAAAAGAGAAGAAAAAGTCCAAAAGGAGAAAACGTGAGAAGCATAAGGTTAGTTAGAATCTATTTTTTGTTTCTTTGGTAAATTTTTATGAAATGTAAACATTACACTGAAAATTAGAGAGTATAAATCATTGCCTATTATAAAATATATGGGTTAGATCTTTTGATTTATATGCTTAATAGACTTTAAAGATTATAGGAGATATCTTAAAGATTTAAAAATGATCAAGGTAAATTTTAATACAAATTAGAATAAACCTTTTAAATTGATAGAAGATTGTGTGCAAGCATACTGAAAGCTTAAGGAAAGAAAATTTCATTCTCCACAGATGTAGATTGTCAGCACTGGCCTTGTTTGCTCATTTATTTATTTATTCATCCATAAGTATTACTACATGCTTGCTGTGGAAATCTCTGTGCTATATGCTGGGGGTTACAGTAGTGAATGAAACAGTCTCTGCTCCTACAGAGATTACACTGAAACGAGAAGGAGAGAGGCATGAAACAACTGAAAGCCAAATGCTATCAAGAGAATAGTTGAGTGCTAGATACAGAATGATGTGGATTAGGGTTGTGCAGAGAGAACTTATATTGACAGAGAACTAAAGCTGGCAGTAGTAGTGGGGTAATTTTTTTTAACTCCCCGAATTTCCCCCATAAAAACAGAGCAGTTAGGATGGCAAAACCAAAAATGCATTGGCAACATCTACCGAAAAGTGAAGTAACAAGTTACCTCCACAAACCTCAAAAATACAAAAGGATAAGGCTAAACCACAGACTCAGGACTAAAGTAGGATCAGCAGCTGTGTGAAATGAAGCAGAGAAAAGGTAAAGAAATTTCCAGAAAATAGATATCAACAGGTATTCATCTCAAATGAGAGTCCCCAGTGAATGTGGAGAGCCTGTTGGCCAAACTGAGAATCCTCAGTGGAGACCGAGAGGGGACTGTACTAGTTTCCAATTCCTGTGTGAGTATAAGGTGACCAGCTAAAACTGGATGGTGCTGGAATGGTCTGGGCCTGATGAACTCGTAATGCTGGTCAACTAAATTTCTTCTAGAACAGAGTCCCACCCTGAAGAGACAGCTGCTGGGAGTAGAATCTAGATGGAGAAGACAAGAGTAATAGGGCTAAGGAAAGAAAAATGGGTTAGAGAGCAGGGGTGGCTTATCTCAGAACATATGCAGCCATATTTTTTCATGCTTCGTGTTAACAACATGAGAGTGAAGCTGGGGCAGTTTTCCTGGTCCATTCTTCCTGTGATAATGAGCAACAAGTTTGGACCATGATCACATTTGCATATAAGTTACTGTTATTAAAAAAAAAGGAAAATGGAGAGAATAACATTCTTCCAGAAAAGAAAGAGTGCCCACAAAGCATGAAAAACTTAACCTAATATTTCAAAATGATTTTTAAAAATTACAAAAATAATGCAAACTATGATCAGACAGCATCAGTAGAATTTGCAGGGGGATCCTTTGATCATTTAGGCAAAAAGACCAAGTCACTTATTAAGAAAGGGAAATCAGATTAAAAAAAAATTTTTGATGTCACTATTTTGTGCCAGAAGATCATGGCGTAACATATTTGAATAAAATGTGAGCCAAGCATTTTATATCCAGGTACATACCAAATTTCAAATATAATGTCCTCAGAAAAACTGTATAGGAAACAGTGTCATAAGCCTTCTCATAAAATCTACTAGAGAACAAGTTCAGATATCCAAAATGACTGAGTGATAAAGCAAGAGTGATCTATATACACTGCATATTTGTCTATAAAACTAAAGATAAACAATGAACATAAGCAGGGCAGAATATTATGTATTGAAACATTATGGCTATAGAAGGTATCAGGAAAAGCAGAAGAATATATGGTAAGCAAGATAACTTTACTGGGAGCTTTATAGTTATTAACTGAGAATTTTAAAATATACCTCAAATTATTATCCTGAGAATGAAAGAGAGAAAAGAAAAGAAGAGGTTACTACCTAATTTCAACATTAGTTCTTCTAGGAAACAAATAATATGCAAAGAAGGGGCAGGGATTCAGGTTATTGGAAAAAGGCAGTCTGAAAGAAGTAATTGAAACAGAAATACCAATACCTAATACCAAATACCTTCCTAATACCAAAAGATACATTCCCCAACAATGCAAAATCTAATTCTAAGCTATGTAAAAGAGAAAGATTTTTAAAAATGGATAAAGAAATACCAGGCAAATGCAAAGAAAGAGAAGGCAAAGTCATAATGTTGATATATGAAAAAGTCAAGGACCTTCCCTGGCAGTCCAGTGGTTAAGACTCCATGCTTCCAATACAGGGAGCATGGGTTCCATCCCTGGTCTGAAAACTAAGATCCTGCCTGCCGTAGGGGTATGGCAGAAGAGTCAAATTTAGGTCAAACAGCTATTGAACAAGGTGCCATGTTGAGGTGGGTAGGGGAGAGGATTCAAGAGGGAGGAGACATATGTATACTTACGGTTGATTCACATTGTATGGCAGAAGAGAACACAATATTGTAAAGCAGTTATTCTCCAACTAAAAACAAATTTTTTTGAAAAGGCATTGAAAGAAGCAAAGAAGGGCATTTTATAATGTTAAGGATTATAATTCACAATGAAGCTATGTTGTTAATATTTTATATTCCCTTAAATATCAATTTTAATAAAGTAGGAACTATAGGAACTATGAGAAGAAATAGGAATAGTAATAAAAGGAGATACGCTGGCAACCTCTTTTATCCCAAAGACCTCAATCAAACGGATAAAGAGTTGATAAGGATATTAAAGAAATATTATAAATATATAGTAAGCTCTGAATCCTGAGAATATATCTTCCTCTCAATTATAGTTGGAATACTCACAAAAACAGACCATGTCATAGGCAACAAACTCCAGTTAATTCAGTGGAGTAGAAATAATATAAAGAGCAATCTCAAACCACAGTGCAGTAAAATAAGACATTAATAACAAAGAAACCAGAAATGTCTTTGAACACAGATTAAAACTGCAGAATTTCAGGAATACAGTGATAAAACTTTGACATATGGAGGATAACTAAAAAATTATCAGAAGAAAAAGTATTATGGTATTAAAATCTAGAAAACAGAAAAGAGAGAAACAAAAAGGAAGAACTTAAAGTTATAAGCAGAATTTAACAAATTAAAATATAAAGTCAGTTTTATAAAAAATCAGCAAGATATATAAGTTATTGGCCAAACTAGTCAAGAAAAAGGAGATACAAAAACAAAGTTAGATATTTTGAGGCCAAGAACTTTTAAAACCATCATGCCCTGGTTCCTTTTTAACAGTTCTTCCTTTAAGTTATCTATCTTCCCTCATAGAGAGGTACTTTCAACATTTTGCTTGAAAATCTTAACTAGTTCATTAGGCTTATTTCCTACTTTCCGTTTTACTGAATGTAACAGTGTTGCCAGGTTTCTGCACTATAGAACGGAGATCTCCCTGTCGCCACTCCTTTATTTACTTTTGACTGTGCTGGGTTTGTGGCTGCATGGGCTCTCTGTAGTTCCCGCAAGTGGCGGCTGGGGCTGCAGTGCACGGGCTTCTCATTGCAGTGCCTTCTCTTGCAGAGCACAGACTCCAGAGTGCATGGTCTCAGTAGGCGTGGCCCCCGGGCTCTAGAGCACAGGCTTAGTACTTGTAGCACTCCGGTTTCATTACCCTATAGCATACGGAATCTTCCCAGACCAGGGGTCAAACCACTGTGCCATCAGGGAAACCCCTTCACTTTTAATAAGATCTCTCTCTCTTTCCTTTAAGTTACCCCAAAGTTCAAAATTTTACTAATGATCATTAAGGATGATCTAGGCTTTCACTATGCTCCTTTAAGGTCATTCCAGTATCTATTCCTTCCCTGATTCCAAAACCAGTCCTGCCTTTTAGTGTTTGTACTGGCAGCACCACATTTCCAGAATCTGTATTAGCTAACTGTTGCTGCACAGACTGCTACTCCAAACTTAGAAGCTTAAAACAACGAAAGTTTGCCTCTCTGTTTCTGTGGGTCAGAAATGTGGGTATGGCTTAACTGTGATTCTGGCTCAGCACTTCTTGTGAGGTTGCAGTCATTTCCTCTTCCAAGTTCAGTCATGAGGCTCTTGGCAGCCTCAGCTCCTCACCATGTGAGCCTCTTTACATGTCACAGCAGCGTCCTCATGGTTTGGCTCACTTCCTCCGAAGCAAGCGAGCCAACAGTGAGAGAGCAAGCGAGAGCACCCACAATGACAGCTACAGTCTTCTTAACCTAAGCACTTTGGACAAGATGTATTTACTAGAAATAAGCTTCTAAGTTTAGGCCTCACTCAGGGGAGAAGAATTAATCTTTACCTCTTGAGGACAGGAGTAATAATTTGTGGACTTTACCTTTAAAACTACCATCCAAGAATAGATAGGAAAACCCCCAAAGGAGGTGACCCTAACATATTAAAGCACATTAATGCTTCTGTCATTAAAGCAGTGTGATACTGGTACATGGAAAAATAGACAGTGAAACAGAAAACTATTTTCTTTATTTGTGGTAGATTTTTGAAGGACAGGTAGGAATTAGTCGGTTGACCGAAGAGACACAAAGAATACAAAAGCAAAAAGGCATGAAAAGGCTGCCATGTTCACGGAAGTCACTGAAGTCTCTAATTTCTTTCTGGCACTGAATATTTGAAGGGTGCACTAAGTGGCCATCCTGTTAATTAGCTCTTGACTATCCGTCTTTTGCCCTCTTTACTCACCAAGATGTGGTGTCATGCTGTTAAAGAGTCCCACAGAAAACAATCATTTAGACTTGAACTTTAGTACTTAGCAACCAAGTGGGTTGAAAGAAATAATCTACCAGTGTATTATAAGTAAAATAACAAAATTAAAGGAACACTTTCAAACGCTAAACAGATACTAAACAATACCCCAAAAAAGAAACACAAAAATTCTGAAATAAAAAGTGTACTATCCTTTTCACTTAAAAATGTAATAATTTTAATTACTCTCTTCTATTTCTAGCTATTTTTAATGTAGTCCAGTTGTTAATTTCAGGTTAATAATTACTCTTAGTTATTACTATATATGAACCACATAGTATATTTTTTAAATAATAGCCTACCTAATGGCTTCTTAAATCTGTATTCTAGACTCATTTTGGGGGGATAGCCTGAAGACTCTTCTTCTTTTAGCAGAATCTTCTCTTCTCTGATGGCTCTTCCTGAAGCAAGGCCCTTCTTTGAACTTCTTCTTAGGCAAGTCTTCTTAGTGTTCTTCAAATGAGAAGTGTTCTCTCAGAACCAGAGCTGGCTTCTGCTAATAACACAGCAAATTTGGCTTTTAAATTGATAATATTTATTTCAAATCCTAACCAAAAAGATTAGATACTTAAGCTTGAAGTGTTTCATAGCAGAATTATAAAAAGATCTTCATATCACCTATCAAATCAACAGAAACAGAGCAGCACCACAAAACTAAACCCCATAACATTTAAGAACAATGTAGAGGAAAACAGTCATCTTAAGTGAGCATGTAAGAATGGAATAGAGGAAAACAGATCCTTCTGTCAAAGTATCAAGAGCTCAGTTTAGTTTGGCACATTTTTACTGAGTTTGTTCTAGACCTTCATGCTGGAAATGTAAGGATGATAAAATACAGAGCCAGTGTCTTTGTTGATAAGAACTTTAAAAAATATTTTTAAAAAGGATGCTCAAACTGGGAAGGTAATTATTTTGACCAGATGGAGGAGATTTGGTGATCTGAATGAGTGAAATTGCATTCATACTTGAAAAAACTTATTCATGATATTTGTCAATCAGTATCAATTACTTATGGTTTGCATTTCATCTTTGTTTGATTTTATGGATTGTATTTGTTTTATATTTATAATTTGGAATGTTTTGGTATCTTTTAGATTTAGGGTACTTATACAATAGATTAAGAACTCTAAAGCTATTTTAGGTAAAAACAAATAATTCATACTCAATTCATGTTCTAGGACCTTTTTGGTGATGAGGAACCAATTTTATTTTCTTTAAGATTAACTTAAATTTAAATACCTTGAAAGCATATTTTCTGTTTGAAATCCTTGGGCCAAAGGGATGATGGAGAAAATGCTGCCATAAAATCTCTGAGAAAAGAGGAATATGTACTTTCCTTCAGAAAATTTTAGAGAAGCTGGGGTGGAGGTGGTCTTTGGAGCAAGAATTTTTCAGTTAATACTTCAGAACCTACTAGGATGATATAATCTATTGGTTGGCCCCTCTGGTTGAAACAAGCTTATTCAGTTACTAGTTAAATTTTCTTCCTTTTGTAAACGTAACAGTTTTGGTTTTTCCTTCTTTTAGCATAATTCTCCATCCAGTGATGATAGCTCAGACTATAGCCTTGATTCAGAGGTTGAACATACAGAAACTTCCCACAGAAAAAGATCTGGTTTCTACAGAGATTATGACATTCCATTTTCTCAGGTATTTCTTTATTTTTATTGTCATAAAATATACATAGCAAAAATTTACAGTTTTAACTATTTTTCTTTCTCTAAAAATTGAAGTGGAATTGACCTACAACACTATGTTAGTTCCAGGTACACAGTGTATTATAATAATAGCATTCATTATTTCTGTACATTACAAAATGATACCATCACAAGTCTGGTTACCAGACTTTCACTTATTTCACTTAAAACATGGTGCCCTCTAGGTCCATTCATGTTGTCGCACATGGCAAGGTTTCATTCTTTTTTATGGCCAAGTAATATTCCATTGTATATGTGCTACATATCTTTATCCATTCATCTCTGCTGTCACCTACAGAGATACTACATTACTGTGTTTTCCCTATGTTGTACATTTCATCCTTGTGATTCACTTATTTTACAACTGGAAGGCTCTACCCCTTAATCTCCCTGACCTATTTCTTTTATCCACATTCCCCTCTGGCAACCACCTGTTGATTCTCTGTGAATCTGTTTCTGTTTTGCTGTTTGCTCATTTGTTTGGTTTTTATATTCCACATGTAAGAGAAATAACATGGCATTTATCTTTCTTTGAGTCATTTCACTTAGCATGATGCCCTGTAGGTCCATCCATGTTGTTGCACATGGCAAGGTTTCATTCTTCTTTATGGTCGAGTAATATTCCATTGCATATGTGCTACATGTCTTTATCCAGTCATCCATTAATGAACACTTAGGTCGTTTTCATATCTTGGCCACTGTAAATAATGCAGCAGGGAACATAGGGGTGCATATATCTTTTCAAATTAATGTTTTTATTTTCCCTGGGAAAATATCCAGAAGTGGAATGCTGGATCATATGATAGTTCTATTTTTTAATATTTTGAGAAACCTTTGTACTGTTTTCTGTAGTGGCTGCACCAATTTACATTCCCACCAACAGTGTACAAGTGTTCCTGTTCCTCCACATTTTCACCAATACGTGTTATTTCTTATCTTTTTGATGATGGCCATTCTGCCAGGTGTGAGGTAATACATCCTTGTGGTTTTGATTTTCATTTCCCTGATGATTAGTGATAGTGATATTGAGCATCTTTTCATGTGCCTGTTGACCACTCATATATCTTCTTTGGAAAAGCTCACTATTTTCACCATTTTAAAATAACAATTTCTCAGTGACATTAAGTGTATTTACCGTGTTTTGCAATGATCACTTCTATCCATTTCCAGAACATTTTCATTATCCTAAAGAGAAGCAGTATCTGCCAAACAGTAATACCTCATTTCTCCCTTCCCCACTCCTGGTAACTACTATTCTTTCCATCTCTGTGAATTTGTCTGCTCTGGGCACTTCACACACTGTCCTTTTGTATCTGACTTTTTTTACTTAGCATAATTTTTTCATCTTTGTTGAAAAAATTTTTTCCATCTATGTTATATAGTATGTATCAGAATTTCCTTCCGTTTTAAAGCTGGATAATATTCTATTATAGATATATACTAGATTTTGTTTATTTATTCCTTTATTAATAGTTATTTGGATTGCTTCCACCTTTTGCCTATTGTTAATGCTTCTATGAATGTGAGTGTATAGACATCTCTTCAAGACTCTGCTGTCATTTCTTTGGGGGTGTAGACCTAGGGGTGAAATTGCTTGATTATATGTTATTTCTGCATTTAACTTTCTGAGGAATTACTAACTGTTGCCCACAAAGGCTGCACCGGTTTACATTTCTGCCAACAGTGCTTGCGACTTTTCTAATTGCTCCACATCCTTGTCAAACTTGCTATTTTCTGTTTTTTGTTTGTTTTGTTTTGGATAAGAGCCTTCTTATGTGTATGTGTGCAGTTGCTAAGTTGTGTCTGACTCTTTACAACCCCATGAACTATAGCCCACCAGGCTCCTCTGTCTATGGGATTTTTCTGGCTGGAATACTGGAGCAGGTTGCCATTTCTCCTCCAGGGGACCTTCTCGACCCAGAGACTGAATCCACATCTCCTTCATTGTAGGTGGATTCTTTACCAACAAGCTGCCTGGAAAGCCCAAGAGCCTTCCTAATGGGTGTGAAATGATATATTTTGAATTACTGCCTTTTAAAGAGAAGAATTAAGCTTTCAATTTCATTCTTTGCTTTCTGATATTTAAAAAAATATTCTATAAAACATGCTACAAATTTCAAATCTTTGAACATAAAGAATACATCATGTATTTGTTTGCTACGGCTGCCATAACAACATACCACAGACTGGTGGCTTAAACAGCAGAAATTTACTTTTCTCACAGTCCAGAGGCTAGATCTGAGTCCAGGATTGAGGTGCTGGCAGGATTGGTTTTCTCTGAGGGCTGCAAAGGAAGGATCTGTTTGGCTTTTCTCCTTGGCTTGTAGACTTGTAGGCTTGTAGACCTACTTGCTGCTTTGTCCTTGTATGATCATCCCTCTGCGCATGTGAACCCTTGGTTCCTCTGTGTGTTCAAATTTCCTCTTAGACAGAGAGCAGTCAAATTGGATCAGGACTCACCCTAACATCTTCATTGTGGCTTAATCACCACTTTAAAGTCCCTTTCTCCAAACACTCTCACATGTTGAGGTATTGAGGGTTAGGGCTTCAATATATGACTTTTGTGCCATCTACCTTTTCAAGTGCAAACGTTATTTGGTGTATTTTAAACAGAAAAAAAAGTAAAACATGATATACTTTATATCTTCCTTAAGTATATTGGATTGTATGAGCAAGACTTCAATATAAATAATTACTTTGTGCTGGAAAAATCCTGGTGCTCTCAGGAGTACTGAGGAGTATTCAGGTCAGTGTGTGTATACCTTAAAAACCCCAGACTTTCTGAGTTTTGGCAGCTGGGGATTACTAACGTTTCCACTCTTTCCAGACTCTGGACTTCTCCTTTTGTTCCCAAAGGTTAAAAGGATAGTCAAAAGTATTGTTGAACCTGTCAGATGTTTTTTTCATGATGGGCTAATGCTTTCAGAGCAAAAACAGCTCCAAGTACTGCTCATTTCTGGGGATTTTCAGCTACTCCATGAATAATGGTCCAGAAATCCTTCACTAATTTATTAGCTCTCTGATGTCTATAGCAGTTTGAAAAAAAATATTTTGTCTACCTTTTCTGCATTTTTTTTTAGGAGAAGGGCTGATCTGAATTAAATTACCTAATCTGGCATTAGAAAAGAAAGTTCAGGGTCATTTCCTTCACATAAGCTTTAGGGTTGACTCACTGAGATTAGAAAGTATATCCTAAAAATCTCATTTAATGAGATTATAAGTAGGTACTACTTGAAACTTTTACTCTAAAAGGCAATAATAGAATATAGTATTAGCATCTAACTATGAAATTGAAGTACTTAATATGTTTTCCTTTTTCCTCATCCTTGTTCAGGGTCTCCTGTACTATTATTTCATGTTCATAATGATAGCCTGTATTACGGAAACCAAATCTGCCCCCACAGACATTCTAGCAGGTATATAGCCTAATAATCAATAAGCAAAGTGATTGGAGAAAATCTTTTGGTAGAATTTATAGTCTTTTTTGTTTCTTTTATCTTTAGGAGGGCTTTTAAAAATACTTGCTAGATCCTTGCTGGTGAGTACATTTTGTTCATTCCAGATGATGAGCTTGTGAAGCATGAGGAGCTCTTCTTCTAGAGAACTGGGGCTTCTCTGTACCCCCTCAGTCCATTTAGCACTTCCAAGAGAGCTTGGGTGGTGCCCTGATGTAAACACCAAGCACTGCAGCAGGCACATTAGAGTCTGTCACTGCAGAAGGAGCCCTGAGATGGGAGATTTGCATCATTAGAGGGATAGGATTATTTGCAGTTGGGAAATCAAGGGAGGGATGAATTGAAAGTTTAGGGGTAATTCTGCTTGAAAAAGTAGGAATTATGAACATTATTTTTGTAAAGGCTGTGAAAAATCAAGAGAACTGGATTAATATTAATGCTTAAAAGTTTTTGTGGAAAGCATCTAATTTCTAGAGGAAAATTCATAGTTGCCCATTAACAGTAATCTTTAGTAATTAAGCATTGAAATATATCATTGAAAAATTAATACAATCACATTTTTAATAAAAGGAAAAGTAAGTACCATTCAGTGAATTAATCTTCAGCTTAATCAAAACAATTATTTTTTGTTTTAATAGTGGCTTTTTGAAAAATGTAAGGAACTGCCTTTTGGCTATAATCCTAAATCCACTTCTGAATTTCTGAAGTGCTAGACTGAGAACAGTTGATAAACTTTAAAAACGTTGCTTTAAGAATGTGGGAAGTCATGGGAGGCCGGGAAGCCGGCCCCTGGCACCGTGTGTGCTAGGGGCCTGCAGGAAGGTGAAGGCCCTTTCACCGCTGACTTGGTGGGAGTGTGTGGCGCGGGGCCGGCTGGGGCTTCATTGCCATGGAGTGGGAGGGGGATCAGCTGTCCGCGCGGCCCACTGTTGAGACCGAGGGGCTGCATTTCCTTCACATCAGAGAAATTAAGGAAACAATTCCGTTCACCATTGCAATGAAAAGAATAAAATACTTAGGAATATATCTACCTAAAGAAACAAAAGACCTATATATACAAAAGTATAAAACACTGGTGAAAGAAATCAAAGAGGATGCTAATAGATGGAGAAATATACTGTGTTCATGGATCGGAAGAATCAATATAGTGAAAATGAGTTATACTACCCAAAGCAATCTATAGATTCAGTGCAATCCCTATCAAGCTACCAACTGTATTTTTCCACAGAGCTAGAACAAATAATTTCACAATTTGTGTGGAAATACAAAAAACCTCGAATAGCCAAAGCAATCTTAAGAAAGAAGAATGGAACTGGAGGAATCAACCTGCCTGACCTCAGGCTCTACTAGAAGGCCACAGTAAAGACAGTATGTTACTGGCATAAAGACAGAAATATAGATCAGTGGAACAAAATAGAAAGCCCAGAGATAAATCCATGCACCTATGGACACCTTATCTTTGACAAAGGAGGCAAGAATATACAATGGAGAAAGTGAAGTGAAGTCACTCAGTCGTGTCTGACTCTTTGTGACCCCATGGACCCCATGGAAGCCCTATCAGGCTTCTCTGTCCATAGGATTTTCCAGGCAAGAGTACCGGAGTGGGTTGCCATTTCCTTATCCAAAGGATCTTCCTGACCCAGGGATTGAACCCAGGTCTCCCTCACTGCAGGCAGCTGCTTTACCCTTTGAGCCACCAGGGAAGCCCAATGGAGAAAGGACAATCTCTTTAACAAGTGGTGCTGGGAAAACTGGTCAACCACTTGTAAAAGAATGAGACTAGAACACTTTCTAACACCATACACAAAAATAAACACAAAATGGATTAAAGATCTAAATGTAAGACAGAAGCTATAAAACTCCTAGAGTAGAACATAGGCAAAACACTCTCCGACATAAATCACAGCAGGATCCTCTATGACCCACCTCCCAGAATATTGGAAATAAAAGCAAAAATAAACAAATGGGACCTAATTAAAATTAAAAGCTTCTGCACAACAAAGGAAACTATAAGCAAGGTGAAAAGACAGCCTTCAGAATGGGAGAAAATTATTTCAAATGAAGCAACTGACAATCTCAAAAATATACAAGCAACTCCTGCAGCTCAATTCCAGAAAAATAAACAACCCAATCAAAAAATGGGCCAAAGAACTAAACAGATACTTCTCCAAAGAAGACATACAGATGGCTAACAAACACATGAAAAGATGCTCAACATCACTCATTATCAGAGAAATGCAAATCAAAACTACAATGAGGTACCACTTCACACCAGTCAGAATGTCTGCTATCCAAAAGTCTACAAGCAATAAATGCTGGAGAGGGTGTGGAGAAAAGGGAACCTTCTTACACTGTTGGTGGGAATGCAAACTAGTTCAGCCTCTATGGAGAACAGTGTGGAGATTTCTTAAAAAATTGCAAATAGAACTGCCATATGACCCAGGAATCCCACTGGTGGGCATACACACCGAGGAAACCAGAATCGAAAGAGACACGCATACCCCAATGTTCATTGTAGCACTGTTTATAATAGCCAAGGACATGGAAGCAACCTAGATGTCCATCAACAGAGGAATGGATAAAAAAGCTGTGGTACATATGCACAATGGAGTATTACTCCGCCATTAAAAAGAATACATTTGAATTCATTCTAATGAGGTGGATGAAACTGGAGCCAATTATACAGAGTGAAGTAAGCCAGAAAGAAAAACACCAATACAGTATACTAAGGCATATATATGGAATTTAGAAAGATGGTAACGATAACCCTGTATGTGAGACAGCAAAAGAGACACAGATGTATAGAACAGTCTTATGGACTCTGTGGGAGAGGGTGAGGGTGGGATGATTTTGGAGAATGGCATTGAAACATGTGTAATATCATATATGAAATGAATCGCCAGTCCAGGTTCGATGCATGATACAGGATGCTTGGGGCTGGTGCACTGGGATGACCCAGAGGGATGGTATGGGGAGGGAGGGTGGGAGGGGGTTTCAGGATGGGGAACACGTGTATACCTGTGGCAGATTCATGTTGATGTATGGCAAAACCAATACAATATTGTAAAGTAATTAGCCTCCAATTAAAATAAATAAATTAAAAAAATAAATTTATATTTATAGAAAGAAGAGTTTTGGAAGTCTAATACAGTGTCTTCAAAATTCAAAATCGATGTTAATTGATTTTCTTGACTGCTTCAGTTATATACTTTTTCTCTATTTTATAATTACTGCTGCTGCTGCTGCTGCTGCTAAGTCGCTTCAGTCGTGTCCGACTCTGTGCGACCCCATAGACGGCAGCCCACCAGGCTCCCCCATCCCTGGGATTCTCCAGGCAAGAATACTGGAGTGGGTTGCCATTTCCTTCTCCAGTGCATGAAAGTGAAAAGTGAAAGTGAAGTCGCTCAGTCGTGCCCGACTCTTCTAGAAAGGACTTAATATTTCTCTGTATTTTATTAAAAACACAGTCTCATGTTGGTATTCTGCCAGGGTAGTATTTTATATCACATTTAAAATGTACTAAACTGAAAATGAGTCATGGTCTGACTTTTTCTAGATCCTCAAGTTGTAATTATGTGCAATTCTTTTTCTTGCTTTCTAATAAAAAATTGACAAGATATGATAGAAGTAATGAAAATATTTCAGTGAATAGAGAAGTACTTGAATACTATCACTAAATAAACTTCTAGGACTACAATGTATTTTTTATTTTTACATGCTTCAGTAAAAAGCAATAAAATTCATAATGGATAAATGCAATAAATAGTTTCTAATGAGCAATTTATTCATTAGATATTTTTCATTATTAGGGACATCTCTATTTTTTCCTATTAAATCTCATATGCAACATTTTCTTTTTACAAATTTGACCTTACATATTTTTTATTAAATATAATATGCTTAAACATGTCATTTGGGAATTTTTCAATCTTAAGGAGACTGTATATTTTCTACCCTTTCTCCAAGCTATTTTACTATTTTTTTTTCTATTTTCACAAAGACCTCTTTGGGTTTTTGGAGAAGGAATTCGTGTATGTTGATACGGATTTTAAAGTATTCTTGTGGATACAAATATTGAGGTATGGAGCATGAGAAATGTAAGACATGGGCATGGGAAACAAAGTGAACAAGACACACTCACCAGCAAGGTTTTATGAACATTACAGTGTTTAATAACATCAGAGTAGCATTTAGCTTTTTAAACTTAGTTTTAAATAGTTCCATAGATAAATTCTAACCACAAGACAGAACAACTCTTTTCCCCTTCTTCTCCCAGCTTTCTAGGGGTGGAGGGGTGGGGGAAGATGTCCTATGTTACTATCAACTCCTCTATATGTAACTGAAAAATCCTGACAATGATTATTCATTTTTACTTAGCATGGACATATATCAGGAAGCTACATGGCATCAAAGAAGAGTCAACATAACAGAAAATTTAAAAGTAAAGAATATGATGAGTACAGTACCTACAGTGATGACAACTTTGGTAGCTACAGTCAGGAAACAGAGGAAGATTTTGCCAGTCAGCTGAAACAATACAGGCAAGCTAAAGAAACCTCGACTACTTCTTTAGGATCATCTTTTTCTAAAGAACCAGGGAAAAAACAAAGATTGAAAGGAATTCAGCAAGGTAAGTTTGAAATTGTCTGGTTTTGACTATGAAAACTTTATTAAGATAAACAGGTAGCTATGAAGTAAAAACTTAAATTTCTTAGCCCTTTGTTATCGTCAGTTTATTCCTGTTGTTCCTAAATTTGTTTTTCTTTATTTTGTAGACCTTGAGGACAAAAATCTATAGATATTTCAATCTGCATGATATCTTAAAATTTGCATTTAATAGATTTCCTAATATTTTTAAAGTATATAAAATGTAGAAACACTTTCCAAGTTTTCCCCTCTCTTCTATATGGTATCAGTATACTGAAAAAAAAATTACCTATCCTTTTCAACTGTTACCTTGTGTTACTTTATATTTTAGACCGTATAAAGACAGAATCCTGGAAAGCTATTCTTTTATTAGAGTTTAAAATGTAGTGATCATCTTTGCTGTTTAAATATACTCAAGACTATATACTTTTGAAAAAATATATGTATTTTACTGAAGTATAGTTGATTTAAAATGTTGCAGGTACACAGCAAGATAATTCAGTTATACAGTTACACAAGTACTATTTTTGAAATTATTTTTCATCATAGGTTATTACAAGATACTGATTATAGTTCCCTATGCTATACAGTAAACCTAAATAAATGCTAGAAATCTAGCATTCTATTCATACTAAGCCAAACAAGTGAAATCAAAATGTCATATTTTTTTGTTATGTAAAAATTCATATTTTTTCTAAAATATATGTATTATACATGTTTATACATATGTATACAAAAGCTTTTCTACTATACTTGATAAAGGCTTGAGAAAGAACATCAAAAAATAAAAATAAAAGAGAGATCAAGAAATTGGAAAACATAAACTAAATGAAATGAGGCACTGAATATGAAATAGAAAAAGTGAAACAAACTAGATAAAAATAAAAGATCATCATATAGTCCAGTTTAGTCAGTTCAGTCACTCAGTTGTGTCTGACTCTTTGTGACCCCAAAGAGGAGGACTGCAGCATGCCAGGCCTCCCTGTCCATCACCCAACTCCCAGAGCCTACTCAAACTCATGTCTATTGCATGGGTGATGCTGATCTTCTGTCGTCCCCTTTTCCTCCCTCCTTCAATCTTTCCGAGCATCAGGGTCTTTTCCAATGAGTTGGTTCTTCGCATCAGGTGGCCAAAATATTGGAGTTTCAGCTTCACCATCAGTCCTTCCAATGAGTATTCAGGACTGACTTCCTTCAGGATTGACTGGTTGGATCCCCTTGCAGTCCAAGGGACTCTCAAGAGTCTTCTCCAATACCACAGTTCAAAAGCATCATTTTTAAACATGACTGCTCATTAGAAACTTATCTGGAGCTCTGGAGAAAAAAAGCAATAACTGATCATTTTTATTTTTCAGAAAGTTTCGAGATAACTCTGATGTGCCTCTGGAGTTTAAAAAGTGATTACAGGCTTTTTTGTTAGATCCTAGTTTGGGTGATATGGAGTTCTATTATTTTTCTGTTGACCAATCATGATACAGGGGTATTAAGTGAGTAATAGCTACATAATCACAAGAGTAAAAGATGTTATCAGTTTTCACAATCAATAGCTGCACAAAAAATAAAAGAATTACAATCGCAAGCCATAATGGAAACAGTGGGTACATAATGGATTAACGTAACAATATAAAATAACTACAGTTTGGGAGGGGGAGTCAAGCAGAGTGATGTGGCAAACGGAAGTGCATACATGCACATGTTTTCATCCACCCAACCAAGGACTATACACATTTTTCTGAATCAGAAATAACAACAAAACCTAAAGAAATTTCTGGAATGGTAACCTATTCATCTGTTATATTGAGGTACATCATCCTTGGGAAAACCAGGACAAGTCTCCATAGAAATTATGGATCACATAAGGGTCAAATTAGCCTTAAAAACTGTCTAGTTAGCATGTATGCTTCAAGAAAACTGGAGCAAGATGAGGCTGAGGTGAAGCGATGAAACCCAAACCCTACGTAACTATCTTTTCTTTTTTTAATTTTAAAATGTAAATTTAAAAATTTATTTATTTATTTTTATTTATTGTATTTTATTTTTAAAATATAAATTTATTTATTTTAATTGGAGGCTAATTATTTTACAGTATTGTATTGGATTTGCCATACATCAGCATGAATCCGTCATGGGTGCACATGTGTTCGCCATCCTGAACCCCCCTCCCACCTCCCTCCCCATCCCATCCCTCTGGGTCATCCTAGTGCACCAGCCCCGAGCATCCTGTATCATGCATCAAACCTGGACTGGCAATTCGTTTCACATCTTTTAATTAGCACTGAAAAAAAGAGTCCATTATGAGTAAATTTGGTTATTTTTATGGCTTTATTTTTTCTTGATTTCCTAGCAAAATTCCTTTGAAAAATGTGAACCGAGGCTTTGTTGAACTAAAGAGGAGGAATTTGTCTATACATGTGCTGTTGTAATTGGCACGTTTGTTCCTGGAGTCAGACATAGTGGTGTCAGGGATCATTTCACTTGGGGAATAAAGGGACTGTGAAGTTCTTGTTCATCCCTTCCTACCTGGGGTTTTTCCTTTCAGACTCCTTCTTTTTGTTCTGTTAATGAATTGAGTATTGCATTTTATTCTGAATTTCATTTTTTTCCCCAGAATTATGAAAGTAATATATAGTTAAATGCAGAAAACTTTTTCTATGTGTAAAAAATGATAACGCAGCAAAGATCAAAGATAAAAACAATTTGAATCTCTACACCCAGGGACAATTACTATTAATATTTTTGGCAAACATTCTCTAGAATTTTTGAGAATTATTTTTAACAAAAAACTATACACTGTTAAAACTCCTTTTTTCCCCTTTAACTGTGAATTGTATTTCTGTCATTCTTACGTTAATGAGTAGTTCTAATGCCTACATTCTAATAGATGCACCATAATTTATCTATTAAATTGCTAAATTTGTTTGCTAGTAATTATTTGAGATTTAAGTTGCACCCATTTTTTGAAAATTCTGTGATTAACCCTGCATATTTATACATATCTCATCTTGGTAAACATTTTTTCCTGATAATAAATGCTGAAATGTAGAATTAAGTCAAAAGGCATAGGCACATTTGAAAATTTTTGACCCATATACCAAGCTGATATCCAAAAAGGTGTTAAAATAGCAGTTTATAACACTTCTGCCAGTGTGTGAAAATGCCAGTTTCTCCAAATCCCTACCACCGTTATTTCTTTGAGGTGAAAATTGGTGTGTTAATTTTTAATTTCTTTTAATGAAGTGAAACATTTTTGTCATGCATTTATTGGCTGTTTTGTAGATTTAAGATCACTGTAAAACTTGGTAGTTCAATATGACTTCGGTAAAATGAGAAATCACTTTGTATTGTAACTTACTACCCTAATATATAATTTTTATAATTTAAGTATCTGTTTAGATACTTTTAAACATCAAGTTTTTCAAAAGTAAAAGACAGGTATAAATTTTGTTTGGCAATATATGTGATATCCAGAATTATCAATAGAAACAATTTGCTACAAATTAATCACTAATAATACTTCATTGTCTTCCTTAGAGAGGAATGCAATGTTTAATTCTCTTAAAAAACAGAAAACCTCCTTAATTGTATATTCTAAGGAGAATTGAGAAGGATAAAAGTAGATTTGACTTCTCCAGCCACGTGTATCCTTGTTCTTTGCCTTCCTTATGTTGCTAACATCACTTGAGAAACAAAACAATAAGAAGCAGTACCTTAAAGTAAAATGTAAAGATGGAATTAGTTTTTTCATTGAATCTAGAGGGGAAAAAGAATGCACTGTACATTGTAGACTATTTAAAATATGCTATTCTCTGTAAACTAGTAGGTTGGTGTGCTGTTTTATTTATAACATCTAGAGTACATTTTAACTTTTGTAGGTACTGAGCAGAGGGTTAAAAGTTTTAATGTTGCTCGTGGACGAGGTTTGCTGAAAAAAGTCAAACGCAAAGACCGTGGCGGAAGGGTCAACAAAGGGCCAAATGTGTTTTCAGGAACTGATGACTATCATGAGGTAATGAGAATTTATATATATTGAGGATTCTACCTTTTAACTTACTTGGCTGCAAATGAAGCATTGTGATTTTAATGCTATTTTCCTAGTAAATGAAGAATTTCCAGCTCAGGTCAAATGAATATAGATGAATTCCAAAAGCAAGTTTTGTTTTACTTAGTTATGACGCTAGTACACAGATGCACATTTAGGGGACATTGGAATGAAATTGCTAAGTTCGAAAGCACTTCAAAATAAAATTGATATGTCTGAAAGCAAAAATTTTTGTTCTGTAGGTTCTCTGTTGTACTTTTCCTTCCTAGGGGTCATCTTCCCTTGATGCAAATGGCAGTAAAATGCTTGGTAGCTCAATACGTGGCAGGACCAAGAAGGGAGACAGTGGTAAATTTACTTACTTATTAGAATTGAAATCCTTGAAAGAGAAGAAAGGAGGTATTAATGTTTGGAAGGGTCAATTTATGAACCATGTGTATAGTAGAGACTGAATAAATGTATGTTGAATTGAACTGAACTCTGAACAAATACATTTCAACCTTGTAGTGACTTTCTAGATTAGAGTAATCCAATTTCTGTATTCTGCCATTGTTCCAGTAAGATTTGATTGAATTATGCAGAGCAAGGGGTTATCAATAGCTGTAACCCTGACTGATAGAAAAGGGATACTAACATTGTAATTGGAAAATGCTCAGTTTTCTAATCTCTGGGTTTAAAGATAATGGGCAAATATTTTTTTAATATACTCCTTAGTATACTGTTTAGGGAGTTGCTAGCAAGTATGACCTTAAAAAAAAGTTTAGGACCAAATAAATTTGTGAAACCCAGCACATACTACTCTATTCCTGGTGATTCTCAGTCAACATGAATGTTTAAAGGCTCTGAGCAGGTTAGGCAGAAAGAAGTCTGACTTTGTTCAACCCATCATTTCTAAAATTTACTTCACCATGAACTCTTTTTTTTCCCCACACACCTACAAACATTCATTCTTAACTCACTGTTCTGTGGAATAAGAGCTTTGCAAATAAGCTTAAAATTTCTGGGAAACTATAACCTGCCTCTCCATCTTTCTAGGCAGGTGTGGTTGTCTAGGATGTGCTGCTTTCACTAGACCAAATTAATGTGAATACTTTCTGAGTAAACCTCCTCCTAGATTCAGTACTTATACCCTATACATGAAAAAATATTAGCTTCCAGGAAAATACAGTTTTGAGGGAGTTACTGCCTATCTCTGAGCTTCAGTTTGCTTAACATGTAATATTAGAGTACAGTATTAAATTAACTCAAATGGCCCCTTCAAGCACTAACATTTTAGATGTTTCCAGATCTAGCTTGCAACTAAAAAATTTCTTAATCTTGTGATAGAAAATAAGAATAAATTCTTTCATGTACATTTATCAGATTTAGGACATTTTCCCTTTCCTGAAGAATCTGCCTGTCAAGCAGGAGACATGGATACTGTCCCTGGGTCGGGAAGATCCCTGGAGAAGGAAATGGCAACCCATTCCAGTATTCTTGCCTGGGATATCCCATGGACAGGGGAGCCTAGCTGACTATAGTCCATGGGTCACAAAGAGTCAAACACAACTGAGCGACTAAAGGGGTTCCCAGTTGCTGCTACTGGTAAAGAACCCACCTGCCAGTGCAGGAAGATGTAAGAGGCATGGGTTTGACCCCTGGGTTGGGAAGATCCCCTGAAGGAGGAAGTAGCAACCCTCTCCAGTATACTTGCCTGGAGAACCCCATGGACAGAGGAGCCTGATGGGCTGCTACATAGTACAACTTGGTGCATTCTTCAGTGGGTTTTATTGGGGGGGGGTCATTACCTAATATTTTTACTTTTTGATTTCAGAGTTATATTCCTCAAGTTGGCTCTTTGACTTCTCATGGTGCACTCTTTGGCTGCCTATTTTATTACAGCCACAATCCTTGTGGAGAAGGCATATGTGAACTGGTCACTTGTTCTAAGTGAGCCTAGAAATAGAAAACGTTTATTAAAAAAATTTTCAGTTCAGTTGTTCACTCATGTCTGACTCTTTGCAACCCCACTGCAGCACGCCAGGATTCCCTGTCCATCATCAACTCCCGGAGTTTACTCAAACTCATGTCCATCAGTTGGTGATGCCATCCAACCATCTCCTCCTCCGTCATCCCCTTTTCCTCCTACCTTCAATCTTTCCCAGCATCAGGGTCTTTTCAAATGAGTCAGTTCTTCACATCAGGTGGCCAAAATATTGGGAGTTTAAGCTTCAGCATCAGTCCTTCCAATGATTATTCAGGACTACTTTCCTTGAGGATTGACAGGTTGGATCTCCTTGCTGTTCATGGGACTCTCAAGAGTCTTCTCTAACACCACAGTTCAAAAGCATCGATTCTTCGGCACTCAGCTTTCTTTATGGTCCAGATCTCACATCCATACATGACTACTGGAAAAACCATAGCTTTGGCTAGACAGACCTTTGTCGGCAAAGCAAGGTCTCTGCTTTTTAATATGCTATCTAGGTTGGTCATCGGAGAAGGCAGTGGCACCTCACTCCAGTACTCTTGGGCCTGGCAAATCCCATGGACGGAAGAGCCTTGTAGGCTGCAGTCCATGGGGTTGCTAAGAGTCAGACACAACTGAGCGACTTGACTTTCACTTTTCACTTTCATGCATTGGAGAAGGTAATGGCAACACACTCCAGTGTTCTTGCTTGGAGAATGGCAGGGACGGGGGAGCCTGGTGGGCTGCCGTCTATGGGGTCACACAGAGTCGGACATGACTGAAGTGACTTAGCAGCAGCAGCAGCAGCAGCAGGTTGGTCATAGCTTTCCTCAAGGAGCAAGCGTCCTTTAATTTCATGGCTTCAGTCACCATCTGCAGTGATTTTTGGGCACCCCCCAAAAATAAAGTCTGTCACTATTTCCATTGTTTCCCCATCTGTTTGCCATGAAGTGATGTGACCGGATGCCGTGATCTTCGTTTTTTGAATGTTGAGTTTTAAGCCAGCTTTTTCACTCTCCTCTTTCACTTTCATCAAGAGACTCTTTAGTTCCTTTTCTCTTTCTGCCATAAGGGTGGTGTCATCTGCATATCTGAGGTTATTGATATTCCTCCTGACAACCTTGATTCCAGCTTGTGCTTCATCCAGCCCAGTGTTTCTCATGATGTACTCTGCATAGAAGTTAAATAAGCAGGGTGACAATATATAGCCTTGACATACTCCTTTCCCAATTTGGAACCAGTCTGTTGTTCCATGTCTGGTTCTAACTGTTGCTTCTTGATCTGTATACAGATTTCTTAGGAGGCAGGTAAGTTGGTCTGCTATTCCCATCTCTTTAAGAATTTTCCACAGTTTGTTGTGATCCACACAGTCAAAGGTTTTGGCATAGTTAGTAAAACAGAGGTAGATGTTTTCCTGGAACTCTCTAGCTTTTTTGATGATACAACATATGTTGACAATTTGATCTCTGGTTCCTTTGTCTTTTCTAAATGCAGGTTAAACATGTGGAAATTCATGGTTCACATACTGTTGAAGCATGGCTTGTAGAATTTTGAGCATTACTTTGCTAGCGTATGAGATGAGTGTAATTGTGCGGTAGTTTGAACATTTTTGGCATTGCCCTTCTTTGGGATTGGAATGAAAACTGACCTTTCCAGTCCTGTGGCCACTGCTGAGTTTTCCAAATTTGCTGGCATATTGAGTGCAGCACTTCCACAGCATCATCTTTCAGGATTTGAAATAGTTCAACTGGGATTCCATCACCTCCACTAGCTTTGTTCATAGTGATGCTTCCTAAGGCCCACTTAATTTCGCACTCCAGGATGTCTGGCTCTAGGTGAGTGATCACACCATCATGGTTATCTGGGTCATGAAGATCTTTTTTGTGTAGTTCTTCTGTGTATTCTTGCCACCTCTTCATGTCTTATGCTTCTGTTAGGTCCATACCGTTTCTCACTTTTATCGAGCCCATCTTTGCATGAAATGTTCCCTTGGTATCTCTAATTTTCTTGAAGCGATCTCTAGTCTTTCCCATTCCATTATTTTCCTCTATTTCTTTGCATTGATCACCGAGGAAGGCCTCCTTACCTCTCCTTGCTATTCTTGGGAACTCTGCATTCAGATGGGTGTATCTCTCCTTTTCTCCTTTGCCTTTAGCTTCTCTTCTTTTCTCAGGTATTTGTAAGACCTCCTCAGACAACCATTTTGCCGTTTTGCATTTCTTTTTCTTGGGGATGGTCTTGATCCCTGCCTCCTGTACAGTGTCACGAACCTCCATCCATAGTTCTGCAGGCACTCTATCAGATCTAATTCCTTGAATCTATTTTTCACTTCCACTGTATAATCATAAGGGATTTGATTTAGGTCATATCTGAATGGTATAGTGGTTTTCCTTACTTTCTTCAGTTAAAGTCTGAATTTGACAGTAAGGAGTTTATGATCTGAGCCACAGTCAGCTCCCGGTCTTGTTTTTGCTGACTGTGTAGAGCTTCTCCATCTTTGGCTGCAAAGAGTATAATCAGTCTGATTTCAGTATTGACCATCTGGTGATGTCCATGTGTAGAGTCTTCTCTTGTTTGTTGGAAGAGGGTGTTTGCTGTGACCAGTGCGTTGTCTTGGCAGAACTCTGTTTGCCTTTGCCCTGTTTCATTTTGTACTCTAAGGCCAAACTTGCCTGTTTACTCCAGGTGTATCTTGACTTCCTGCTTTTGCATTCCAGTCCCCTATGATGAAAAGGACGGCTTTTTTGTGTGTGTGTGTGTGTGTGTGTGTGTGTAAGTTCTAAAAGGTCTTGTAGGTCTTCATAGAACCATTCAACTTCAGCTTCTTCAGCATTAGTGGTTGGGGCATAGACTTGGATTACTGTGATATTGAATCGTTTGCCTTGGAAACGAACAGAGATCATTCTGTCGTTTTTGAGATTTCATCCAAGTAGTGCATTTCAGACTCTTTCGTTGACTACAAGGGCTACTCCATTTCTTCTAAGGCATCTTTGGCCACAGTTGTAGTTATAATGGTCATCTCAATTAAATTCACCCATTCCAGTTCATTTTATTTCACTGATTCCGAAAATGTCAATATTCACTCTTGCCATCTCCTGTTTAACCACTTGCAATTTGCCTTGATTCATGGACCTAACATTCCAGGTTCCTATGCAATATTGTTCTTTACAGAATCAGACTTTATTTCCATCACCAGTCACATCCACAGATGGCCATTGTTTTGCTTTGGCTCTGTTGCCTCATTTTTTCTGAAGTTATTTCTCAACTCTTCTCCAGGAGCATATTGGGCACCTACCGACCTGGTGAGTTCATCTTTCAGTGTCATATCTTTTTGTCTTTTCATACTGTTCATGGGATTCTCAAGCAAGAATCCTGAAATAGTTTTCTATTCCCTCTTCCAGTAGACCATGTTTTGACAGAACTATCCACCATGACCCATCCATCTTGGGAGGCCCTACACGGCATGGCTTATAGTTTCATTGAGTTAGACAAGGCTGTGGTCCATGTGATCAGTTTGATTAGTTTTCTGTGATAGTGATTTTCATTCTGTCCGCCCCCTGATGGATAAGGATAAGAGGCTTATGGAAGCTTCCCATAGAAATAGAAAATGTTTGTAAATAAAATTTATGTAGGTTTAAGACATTTATTTCTGCTTTATTGACTATGCCAAAGCCTTTGAGTGGGTGGATCACAATAAACTGGAAAATTCTGAAAGAGATGGGAATACCAGACTACCTGAACTGCCTCTTGAGAAACCTATATGCGGGTCAGGAAGCAAGAGTTAGAACTGGATATGGAGTAATGGACTGGTTCCAAATAGGAGAAAGAGTACGTCAAGGCTGTATATTGTCACCCTGCCTATTTAATGTATATGCAGAGTACATCCTGAGAAATGCTGGGCTAGAAGAAGCACAAGCTGGAGTCAAGATTGCTGGGAGAAATATCACTAACCTCAGATATGCAGATGACACCACCATTATGGCAGAAAGCAAAGAAGAAGTAAAGAGCCTCTTAATATAAGTGAAAGAGGAGAATGAAAAAGTTGGCCTAAAGCTCAACATTCAGAAACCTAAGATCATGGCATCTGGTCCCTTCACTTCATGGCAAATAGATGGGGAAACAGTTGAAACAGTGGCTGACTTTATGTTTTGGGCTCCAAAATCACTGCAGATGGTGATTGTAGCCATAAAATTAAGACATTTACTCCTTGGAAAGAAAGTTATGACCAACCTAGACAGCATATTAAAAAGCAGAGACATTACTTGTCAACAAAGGTCAGTCTAGGCAAGGCTATGGTTTTTCCAGTAGTCATGTGTGGATGTGAGAGTTGGACTATAAAGAAGCTGAGTGCTGAAGAATCAGTGCTTTAGAACTGTGGTGCTGGAGAAGACTCTTGAGAGTCCTTGGACTGCAAGGAGGTCCAACCAGTCCATTCTGAAGGAGATCAGCCCTGGGTGTTCATTGGCCACCTGATACTGAGAGCTGACTCATTGGAAAAGACCCTGATGCTGGGAAAGACTGAAGGCAGGAGGAGAAGGGGACGACAGAGGATGAGATGGTTGGATGCCATTGCCGACTCGATAGACATGGGTTTGGGTGGACTCCAGGTGTTGGTGATGGACAGGGAGGCCTGGCATGCTGCAGTTCACGGGGTCACAAAGAGTTTGACACGACTGAATGACTGAACTGAAGACATTTAAAATGATCCTATCAGAGTAGAGTATAATGAGTTTCTTTGAGTTTTCATGGGATACACACACGTGTGTGTGTGTGTGTGTGTATGTATATATGTGTGTATCTGTAAATACTTTTTTAAAAGAAACTCAAAGATTATGTTTTCCTGGTATTCTGATACTTTTTTTTTTTTCTCCAGAAATCAGGTGAATTCTATCATTCATCAGTTGTGAGCACTGAGGATCAGATTTAACTTTACCTCTCTATTGCCTCAGGTGTTTGCTATGAGAGATTTCAGTAGATTGTGCTTTGTTCTCCATTGTCTAGCAAATTGAGGGGAAAGAGAAAACTGATAACAATTCAGAAATGTAAATAGTTATGAACCTCCTACAGTGTGCAAGGCACTGTGCCTGCTAGGAGCTTGAAAAGCAGTGCTCTTTCATAGAGCTCATACTTTGTTGTTACTCAGCCTTCTTATACTTGCAGCAAAAGTTGAATAGGGGCCTGAGAAAAACTAAGGAAAGCAAGTAGGGCTGTGAGATTTCCTATCATATACTAGGTTTTCTTAATTTTTAAGTTTAAAAGTTAAAGGTAATATATCCTCAGTTTTTTTCCCTAAAGAAAATACAAAATAACCACACATACAAACAAGCTATAACATTTTAGAAATTCATCTAGAGATACACACTCTTAAAGGTAGGGGTATATTCTTTTAGTTGTTTTTTTCTTTGTCTTTATTATTATAAACTCAGATCACTTTTTCACTTGGTAAGGTATTGTGAACATTCTGTGTCCCCAGATTGTCTTTCCGTCTGATGATTTTTTAAATGACTTTATAATATTCTAAATGTACCATAATGTGTTTTTTGTGTTCTAGTTTTAGATACAGAGTATTTCCTGGTTTTGTTCGTTTTACTTATAAATAATTCTGCAATGGTCATTTTTGTGGATAAATCTTCATGTGCCTTCCTGGTAATTCCTTCAGAATTTTGTGCTGAAAAGTACAAATTTTGTGTCAAACAATATCAATATTTTAAGTTTTCTACCAACTATACGTGAAAGTGCATATTTTTATTGTGTCTTTGCCAAAACTGAGTGTTATTATTAAGTTTAAAATTTTCACAATTTTATTTTGAAAAATGTAGTTAGATGTCCTCATTGAATTAGAGATAGGGTTCTTTGCAACTACCAGTATCGTAAGCAGTTTTCTAAAAGCATGCTTGCGTGCATCGCCTCTCTCTAGATAAATAAATAGCATCATAATGTTCAGTCTTAATAATCTTAATAATGTTCACTTTTAATAATCAATATGTACTGCTTTCTAGATCCATTTTAGTATGAATTTTAATGTCTTTTTTAATACTTCATATGTTTTATTTAAGTAAATTTTTTTCTTGCAGTATAGTAAACCAGGGAAAAAATGGAAGATTATGACTCAGGAATTTATTAATCAACATACAGTGGAACATAAAGGAAAACAAATCTGTAAATACTTTCTGGAAGGGAGATGTATTAAGGTAAATTTATAGGGGTATCATAAATCATTTTAACTTCTGAAATAATCTTTAAAATTTAAGGTCATTTTAGGGGGTGGTGAGTGTTTTCTCATATAGTTGGAATAAAACTAGTTCTTCAAAATGGATCTTGCATTGAATACTGTATATCAGAACTCATATAATTATATTCTGGGACAATAATATAGCTTGTTGAAATCAGTTTTTATTTTACTGACACATGATGCTATGTGGCACGTGCTCTTCAAATTGTCTTACTAATATTAAATGTTTTCATGTTTACAATGATGCAGTAAAGTTCAGTTACTGTTATTATTCTCATTTTAATCATGGTCAAACCAAAAAATGAGTCCCCAGAGTAGCTCAGCCAGAAATGGTGAGTGCTGGAGCCAAGCAGTGTCCTCTGAGGTCATGTTCACTGTTCTGCCTCTCTGCCCAAAGCCACCTCCACTATCCTGGGCAAGAATTCTAAGGGATTGTTTCAGTTACTGTGAGCTCATTATTTAAAGATGGGAGATATGACCATGGTTCTACCATGAAACACCACAGAGAAAATTCAACTCAGTGGTTACTTTTTTTTCTCTTTTTTTGTGAACAGGGAGATCAATGTAAATTTGATCATGATGCAGAGTTGGAGAAGAGGAAAGAGATCTGCAAATTTTATTTACAAGGATATTGTACCAAAGGAGAGAACTGCATTTATATGCATAATATCCTTTATTAAAAATGTTAACCAAAATATTGCAGTTTTCAAGTGGCATTGAGGCTTTAAAAATCTTAAGTACAATCTGGAAAGCCTAGTTTGGTTTTAAGTTTAAAATAACACATTATGTAAAACAGATCTCTTCAGCCTTTGCACTTCTGAAGATCAACTGAGTTTTTTTCTTTAGGGAAATGAAATAGCTTCCTTTTGGAAAAAAAATCTGAAATAAACGTATTTTAAATAATATTTATAAGTATTTCAAGAGGCTGTGTTTTCTGAAGGAGTTGGCAACATATTTATTCTGTGACTTAATTACTATTTACTTGGGTTCATAAATAATAAATTATCATTGTTGGGAATTATAAAGTTCAAGTACTGTCAAATCTTACCACCAAATGAGAAGCACTACCCTGTGTATTCTTCCCTACTTCTGATACATTTAAATCGTATTCCTGCCTCTACCCATGTGGCATTTCACTGTATATGGTACATATATATATATGATTTGTGTTGATGTGTGAAAACCAATTTGTAAAGCAATTATCCTTCAGTTAAAAATAATTTAAATATATATATATATATATATATATATATATATATAACATTTCCTTTGGTAAAGACCTTATTGTTTTCCAAATGGTTAGTTCATTGTCTCCTCTTCACAGATTTAAGAGGTCACCTGCCCATATTCTAAGTTTTCAGCGAGCATAGTTTTGTTTCTGTAATATATCATTATACCTTGTGCTATCTGACCATTCTGCTCTGTAGTAGTATGTTTGATACTTACTAAGGGCAAATACTCCTTTTGTATCAAAATGTTATAATAAATTTGTCTTATTCAAACAAATTTTTTTTAAAGATTTGATGTATTTCTTTAGAAACCAGACACCTTATTGAACAGTTTCTGAAATCTTCTCATCTATTCTTATGTTTTCTCCATAGTCATGCCATCTGTGGCATGACAATTTTAATAGTATTGGCTGCACTTCCAGAAAAATGTTAAATAATAGGGATTGTGAAGCATAAAACATGTTTCAAGGGTAATGCCCTTTTGCTTTGGCTTGTGGCTACAATTTTTAAGATTGATTAAAAAAAATCAAGTTAAGTATATAAATTCTTCAGCTTCCTAGGTGTCTCAGTAGTAAAGAATATGCCTGGAGATTCGTGTTCAATCCCTGGGTCAGGAAGATCTCCTGGGGAAGGAAATGGCAACCCACTCCAGTATTCTTGCCTGGGAAATTCCATGGACAGAGGAGCCTAGCAGGCTACAGTCCATGGGGTTGCAGAGTCGAGCATGACTCAGAGACTAAACAACAACATCTAATATATATCCTTATTTTACTAAGAGGTTTTAATATAAAAAAACTTGAATTTTATCAGTTGTCTTTTGTATCTGCTAAGATAATCACATTATTTTTCTTTCTTGACCTTATCAGTGTGATGATTTCAGTAATAAATTTCCAAAAACTCCTCAGAAATTCTCAGAACATACACCAGCTGAAATGGTATATTTTTCACTATACTTCTAGATTTAATATTTTCTTTAGATCTTTGTCTCCAAAATTTTAAGATTAGTTTGTAGTTTTGGTTGTTGGGATATTTAACTTTAACATGACAATATCAGACTCCTTTAGTTTTCTTCATAGATATAAACATTTGCTCAAAATTTATTTGCTCTGTATTTTGTTTTATTGTGTAAAGTAACAGTTTACATAATTAAATTATACCATAGCCATTATAAATAGCTATAGCCATTTGTACTTTAAAAAGTTGTTTTCTTGAAAGAGAGTGTATATATATATATATATATATCTGAATCACTTTGCTGTATACCTGAAACTTACATGACATTGTAAATTAACTATACTTCAATTTTTAAAAAATGGTTATTGAAGAAACCTCAGTGTCCACTGCAGCACTATTTACAATAGCTAGGGCATGAAGGCAACCTAGATGTCCATTGACAGATGAATGGATAAAGAAGTTGTGGTACATATACACAGTGGAATATTACTCAGCCATAAAAAGGAACTCATTTGAGTCAGTTCTAATGAGGTGGATGAATACAGAGTAAAGTAATTCAGAAATAGAGAAACAAATACATATGGAATCTAGAAAGATGGTACTGATGAACCTGTTTACAAGGCAATGGAGACACAGACATAGAGAACAGACTTGTAAACACAGCAGGGGAAGGAGAGGGAGGGACAAATTGAAAGAGTAACACAGAAATATATGCACTATGATATGTAAAATAGATAGCCAGTGGGAATTTTCTGTGTGACACAGGGAGATCAAACCTGGTGCTCTGTGACAATCAAGAAGGGTGGGATGGGGAGGGAGGTGGGAGAGAGGTTGAAGAGGGAGCGGACGTAATGTATACCTGTGGCTGATTCATGTTCATGTATGGCAGAAACTAACCCAACTCTGTAAACCAGTTATCCTCCAATTAAAAAAATAAAATTGATGTAACTAACAAAAAAGAATCCACCAGCCAAGGCAGGGGACACAGTTTCAATCTCTGTTCCAGGAAGACTCCACATGCTGTGGGGCAACTAAGCCAGTATGCCACAACTACTGCGCCCCATGCTTTGCTACCGCTTAAGCCTGCACACCCTAGAGCCTGTGCTCAGCAACAGGAGAAGCCAGTGCAGTGGGAAGACTGTGCCCACAGCTAGAGAGCAGCCCCCAGTCACAGCTAGAGAGAGCCTGCACACGACAGTAAAGGCCCAGTGCAGCCAAACATGAGTGAAAGTAAATAAGTGAAATTTTAGAAGTACTAGTGGAATTAGCTAATTATCCAAGCTCTATTTATATGTAACATTTTCCTAGCATGGTACTTTCAACAAACTATTGAAACCTTAACATGACTCTCTTGATCAGTGGTGAAAACAGCTAGAGTTTGCACTAGATTTTAGACATAATTTATTTACAATGGTAATTTGGGAGATGATTTGTAAACCTTGATTGAGAGCTCTTATTATGGAAGTCTATGTTAATTACCCACATTGCTAACTCTACTATTATAGAAGACATAAATTTCACTGACAGAAAAAATAATAGTTTGTACAGTCAGGTTTTTTAAAACAAAAAAATTAAGCTCTTAAAAAACTGTTTTCTAGTTCTAATAGAGTAGAAGAGACTTAAAATTTTTGAATGTTCTGCAACAGGATATTTAAAATATTTAATCTTAAAATTAAAAATTAAATAATCTGTGACTGTTGAAAATTTAGTATAGTATATGGTAATAAAGTTATATTGATTTCACAGTTGTATTTTTTGTTTTAAAAATATGAGAGTTTGATTTTACTTGGTCTGTTCCTTAATGTTTTTATTTACATGAATTTCCATGTAAGTTCTATCATAGTGGAGCAAAATGTTACCAAGGAGACAACTGTAAATTTTCACATGATGATCTGACTAAAGAAACAAAGAAACTTTTGGACAAAGTAAGTAATATTTTTGCACCTTGATTACAGATTCATTAGACTTTAATCATGTTTTATAAGTCATATTTTATGCCTGGAGAATACCATGGACAGAGGAGTCTGTACAATCCATGGGGTCGCAAAGAGTCAGACATGACTGAGCAACTTCACTTTCTTGCTGAGAAAGCAAGGACTTATTTTATGTTTTATTCTGTTAATGTAGTGTGTTAGAAAAGCAGGAATATTGGACTAAGAATTAAGAATATTTTGTTCTTATAAGATTCAATTGTGATGTACATGAAACACTTTGTACCAGTCCTAGTAAATAGTAAAAGCTCAGTTAGTGGCTGGAGAAGGCAATGGCACCCCACTCCAGTACTCTTGCCTGAAAAATCCCATGGATGGAGGAGCCTGGTGCGCTGCAGTCCATGGGGTGGTTAAGAATCAGACACGACTGAGAGACTTCACTTTCACTTTTCACTTTCATACATTGGAGAAGGAAATGGCAGCCCACTCCAGTGTTCTTGCCTGGAGAATCCCAGGGACGGGGGAGCCTGGTAGGCTGCTGTCTGTGGGGTCGCACAGAGTCGGACACGACTGAAGCGACTTGGCAGCAGCAGCAGCAGCAGTTAGTGGCACCTATTATAGTTCTTTACTTATTAATGATAGCAAATAATATAATTGCCTTAACCTTAAAAAAAAAACCACCAGAATCTTTTGTTCTTATCATTGTTCTGCCATTAGAAAACAGTCCATCACAAATTTTTTCAACCAGTCCATCATAAATTTTATTTTTCTTGGTTGAGCTCTTGTTCAAATGTCATTTACTTTCCAATTTTATTTAGGTATAATTGGTATACAACACTGTATAAATTTAAGGTGTACAACATAATGATTCAACTTACATACATCATGAAATTATTGCAAGCTTAGCAAACATCCATTATCTCAGATAAATACGAAATTAAAGAAACAGAAAAGATTTTTTTCCATGAACACCCTTAATAGATTTCATATATAAAGGTACAGTGCTGTTAATTATTCACCATGTTGTGCCTCACATCACTAGTGCTTACTTACCTTATAACTTGAAGTTTGTATCTTTTTAGTACCTTCATCCAGTTCCTACTTTTACTACCCTCTGCCTTTGGTAACCACAAAATGTGATCTCAAAAAAAGCTAATTTACTTGAGAAATATCCTTTACCTTTTTGAACCTCATATTCTTTATAAAAAATTAGTTCACTATCTCTGATCTATTTCAACTTTAATATTATATTTTTTCTGTTAACAAAACTAGTTTATTCAAGTCTTCACAGTTTTAAATGTGAGGAAGAAAGCTTGTTTTGAAATAGTAAATCTTGGCCAATTATCTTTAGGTGTTGAATACTGAAGAAGCTGCAAATGAAGATGAAAGAGAATTAGAAGAACTTAGAAAGCATGGCATAACTCCTCTTCCCAAACCACCTCCAGGAGTTGGACTTCTGCCAACCCCACTGGAGCATTTTCCCTTTTCTGATCCTGAAGATGGTTTTCAGACAGATCTCTCTGATGATTTCAAGAAGATTCCATCTCTTTTTGAAATAGTTGTAAAACCTACTGTGGATTTAGCACATAAAATTGGAAAGAAGTAAGTTAAATTTTTCATTCCTTCCAGTGAATATTCAGGGTTGATCGCCGTTAGGATTGATTGGTTTGATCTCCTTGCTGTTCAAGGGACTCTCAAGAGTCTTCTCCAACACCACAGTTCGAAAGCATCTGTTCTTCAACACTCAGCTTGCTTTATGGTCCAACTCTCATATCCATACATGACCACTGGAAAAACCATAGCCTTGACTAGACAGATCTTTGTCAGCAAAGGTCCAATATCTATTTAGAGATGTAATGTTCTTATTTGTCTCTTTTCTTTGAACTAAGAAATATTATTCTTTTGTCCACAGGCCACCAGCATTTTATAACAGTGCCTCACCACCAGGACCACAATTTCAGGAAAGCAGCCCACATCCTCAACATGTCTATAGTTCGGGGTCAAGTCCAGGTCCTGGCCCTAACATGTCTCAGGGACACAACAGTCCTGTGATCCACCCAGGCTCCCCTGGACACTGTCCTGGCCTACCAGTGCCACAGAGCCCACCTTTGCTGCCTGGCCCCCCAGGAATTGTGGGCCCTCACGGTCAAGCTGGAGTACTTGGTCAACCAGATACGCCTTTGACACCACCAAATATGAGTGGTTCTTACCACTGCTCGGGCTTTCCAGAACATGTAATGAAAGTACCTAGAGAGAATCACTGCTCTCCAGGCTCATCGCACCCACCTGGTGAAAGGCAGCTCAGTACCAGCTATGATTCCTTACAAAATCCCGCTGAGTTTTATGATCATTATTATTCACAGCATGCTGTCCATAATTTTCAGCCACCCAGTCACTCTGGTGGTAAGTTTACCTTTCTAAATAACTCATTTCTAACTTAAAATATCTGGAGTCCTATGTTTCTTTAGTAACATGAAAGGCATGTGTGTTTTAAATAAAGGAAAATATGATGAAATTGAAATATTAAAGTGTGTTTTCAATTTGACCAAATATTTCTAACAATGGACTTTGCAATAACTTTAAACAGTGCTTACTGTTACATAATAATCTGATAATCAAATGTGATATTATTGTAACTCAGTTTCTTACAAGGCACAGCGGTCCTTGTCTCCTGGAGTTTTGTGCTCAATCAGTGTCTTGTGCCTTTTTGTGTTGTGTATGTAGATGGGGTGTGGCACGGTGACTTTGCCCAGCACCAGGCTCCAGTTGTTCCAGACTCACCTAACCGTGGGAGTGGGTCTGACAGCAGCAGTAATGTGGCAGGCCAGGGCCCCCTGCCTGCACTGGGTCTCCTCCCTGCTGTCCAGAGAGCTCTTTTTGTCAGACTTACTCAGAAATACCAAGAAGATGAAGAACCAAGCAGCACCCAGCCTCAGAGGACACCAAGCAAGGAAGAAGGTGTGTCGGGTGTCATGATAGCGTCCTATCTGTTTGGATCTACCTATTCTATTTCCAGCTACCTACAGCTACTGTCTTCTTGGGGTTGATTGTCATTTCCAGTGCCATTGATGCATTAGTAATTAATTGCAATGGGTTTGATTTGAAGCAATAAATCAGACTGGAGTGTGAGGCCTTGGAAGCACACTTGTTATTAAGCTTTGTTTTTGAAGAGAAATAGAACAGAAACAAGATAGCCTTGAGTTTAAGAATTTTAACTTGTAACTCAAGTTCAAAATTATTTGGTTATTAGATTTTTATGGGCAGAGGCTGTTTCCTTCAGGTTCTGCTATACTATTAAAGGATATTATTTTTAATATAAAAGATTTTTAAGTTTCCCTTAGTATTTTTGATACTGATAAGTCTACAGCAATTAGTTAATTCAGTTAAGGGAAGAAAACTGGAAATCAACCAGTTGTTATTATGAGTTAAAAAATTGATATGTTTGGCCAACCTTAAACATGAAATTAAGGGCTTCCCTCATTCCAGTGGTTAAGAATCCATCCTTCCACTGCAGGAGTCAGGGAAGTTCACATGCTCTGAGGCATGGCCAAAAATGAGCGAAACATGAAATTTATGAATAACTATGTAAAACTGGATAATGCTAGTAGCCACAAGTTATATAAACATTGTTACATTGGCAAAGATAGTATTAAACCTTCATTTATTTAACATGACAGGGAAGTGAGGAATTTCTAATAAGTTAATTTCCTATATAATTTATATTTACTTCTTTAGGTGCTAATTTTAAGAAATAATCATTTTAATAGTGTTCTTTCTTTAAAGTGTAACAAAGTCTTATATTTTCATAAAGAAAAAATAAAACTTTTCTAAGTGATATAAAATTTTATATATAATACTATAAAATTGGTAATGTTTTATAAGGCTTGTTTTCTTGGAATCAGAAAACATCTTAAACAGATTTTTGTGTGTTTGTGTTCATTCTTACAAATTTTATTGCCTTTGTGAATTTATTTGTCCTTTGATAAAAAGCTGATAGAAACCTTTTATTCATTTTCTAATACCTGCTTTCCACTGACCTCTCTGCTGTTCTACTTTCTTTCTGCTCCATATTCATTCTTGTTCCAAAAAGATTTTAAGACTGCTTATAAAATATGTTTATATGAAACTGAAAATTAAATAGCATCTTACCTATTTGGATCGGATTTGGATTAAGTACCAAATTCTATGAGGAGTGAAACTCCTACACAGAAATGTTTAAAATAACTACAACAGTTGAAAGTGAACCACAGGTCTAGCTCTAGACTTCCTGGAGGTCAGAGAAAAAAAGAGAGATCCAGTGTCTAGAAGTAGTTTTTTTCAGACACTGAGGTATGAATTAAAGTTTTTGCCATTGTAATATAGTGTATACTATTTTAAAGCCACATCCTCCCCTAAATATGAGTGCTTGTTCTGTAGCATTCTTCTGTTCAAACTAACTGTGTAATGCTAAATTTCCATGTGACAGAAATGCATGGTGAGCAGTGAGATAAAAGTGAGAATATATGTGCTATTCTATTGACTAAAGATATTCGGTGATATACATAAGTGTGTGTGTGTACATATATACATGTACATGGCTAATTCAGAGATGATCTATATATGTTTTAATGGAGAAGAAGGAAACCCACCCTCCTGAGGTGTCAGTTTTTATTTCCTTCTCTACTAGAGAGAAGACCTCTGACTGTTAAGCTTCTTAACATTATGGCTCATGCTAAAGTTACATAGGCTTTAAGAGTAAGGCCCAAAGTTCTTATAAAGTTAAAGTATGTAAATTTTAGGGTGTTAGTTTCATTTGTTGCTTTTAATTTAGAGTTTGAGTAATATATTCACAAGGTCAAACATTTAAAAATTTATGAGAGAAAAGCCTGGGGCCCATATATGCTCAGTTCCTTTTGCTTTCCTAACATTCAATGTTAGTGTTTTGTTTTCGTTCCAGTTTTTTTTTTAAATAGCTCTTCCTTGTTATCTGATAAATCCAGAGGTATGAAATTTAAGGGATTGCTTGAATTAAAGAAGGCTTACCTGGTGGCTCAGATGGTAAAGTGTCTGCCTGCAATGTGGGACACCTGGGTTTGATCCCTGGGTCGGGAAGATCCCCTGGAGAGTTCAGTTCACAGTCACTCAGTCCTGTCCGACTCTTTGCGACCCCGTGAATTGCAGCACACTGGGCCTCCCTGTCAATCATCAACTCCCAGAGTTCACTCAGACTCACGTCCATCGAGTCAGTGATGCTATCCAGCCATCTTATCCTCTGTCACCCCCTTCTCCTCCTGCCCCCAATCCCTCCCAGCATCAGAGTCTTTTCCAATGAGTCAACTCTTCTCATGAGGTGGCCAAAATACTGGAGTTTCAGCTTCAGCATCATTCCCTCCAAAGAAATCCCAGGGCTGATCTCCTTCAGAATGGACTGGTTGGATCTCCTTGCTGTTCAAGGGACTCTCAAGAGTCTTCTCCAACACCACAGTTCAAAAGTATCAATTGTCTGGCGCTCAGCTTTCTTCACAGTTCAACTCTCACATCCATACATGACCACTGGAAAAACCATAGCCTTGACTGGACGGACCTTTGTTGGCAAAGTAATGTCTCTGCTTTTCAATATGCTATCTAGGTTGGTCATAACTTTTCTTCCAAGGAGTAAGCATCTTTTAATTTCATGGCTGCAGTCACCATCTGCAGTGATTTTGGAGCCCCCAAAAATAAAGTCTGACACTGTTTCCACTGTTTCCCCATCTATTTCCCATGAAGTGATGGGACCAGATGCCATGATCTTCGTTTTCTGAATGTTGAGCTTTAAGCCAACTTTTTCACTCTCCTCTTTCACTTTCATCAAGAGGCTTTTAGTTCCTCTTCACTTTCTGCCATAAGGGTGGTGTCATCTGCATATCTGAGGTTATTGATATTTCTCCTGGCAGTCTTGATTCCAGCTTATGCTTCTTCCAGCCCAGCGTTTCTCATGATGTACTCTGCACATATGTTAAATAAGCAGGGTGACAATATACAGCCTTGACGTACTCCTTTTCCTATTTGGAACCAGTCTGTTGTTCCATGTCCAGTTCTAACTGTTGCTTCCTGACCTGCATATAGGTTTCTCAAGAAGCAGGTCAGGTGGTCTGGTGTTTCCATCTCTTTGAGAATTTCCTACAGTTTGTTGTGATCCACATAATCAAAGGCTTTGGCATAGTCAGTAAAGCAGAAATAGATGTTTTTCTGGAACTCTCTTGCTTTTTCCATGATCCAGCGGATGTTGGCAATTTGATCTCTGGTTTCTCTGCCTTTTCTAAAACCAGCTTGAACATCAGGGAGTTCACAGTTCACGTATTGCTGAAGCCTGGCTTGGAGAATTTTGAGCATTACTTTACTAGCGCGTGAGATGAGTGTAATTGTGTGGTAGTTAGAGCATTCTTTGGCATTGCCTTTCTTTGGAATTGGAATGAAAACTGACCTTTTCCAGTCCTGTGGCCACTGCTGAATTTTCCACATTGGCTGGCATATTGAGTGCAGCACTTTCACAGCATCATCTTTCAGGATTTGAAATAGCTCCACTGGAATTCCATCACCTCCACTAGCTTTGTTTGTAGTGATGCTTTCTAAGGCCCACTTGACTTCACATTCCAGGATGTCTGGCTCTAGGTGAGTGATCACACCATCATGATTATTTGGGTCATGAAGATCTTTTTTGTATAGTTCTTCTGTGTATTCTTGCCACCTCTTCTTAATATCTTCTGCTTCTGTTAGGTCCAGACCATTTCTGTCCTTTATTGAGCCCATCTTTGCATGAAATGTTCCCTTGTCTCTAATTTTCTTGAAGAGATCTCTAGTCTTTCCCATTCTGTTGTTTTCCTCTATTTCTTTGCATTGATCTCTGAGGAAGGCTTTCTTATCTATTCTTGCTATTCTTTGGAACTCTGCCTTCAGATGTTTGTATTTTTCCTTTTCTTGTTTGCTTTACACTTCTCGTCTTTTCACAGCTATTTGTAAGCCCTCTTCAGACAGCCATTTTGCTTTTTTGCATTTCTTTTCCACGGGGATGGTCTTGATCCCTGTCTCCTGTACAATGTCACGAACCTCCGTCCATAGTTCATCAGGCACTCTGTCTATCAGATCTAGTCCCTGAACTCTATTTCTCACTTCCACTGTGTAATCATAAGGGATTTGATTTAGGTCATACCTGAATGGTCTAGTTGTTTTCCCTACTTTCTTCACTTTAAGTCTGAATATGGCAATAAGGAGTTCATGATCTGAGCCACAATCAGCTCCTGGTCTTGTTTTTGTTGACTGTATAGAGCTTCTCTATCTTTGGCTGAAAAGAATATAATCATCTGATTTTGGTGCTGACCATCTGGTGATGTCCATGTGTAGAGTCTTCTCTTGTGTTGTTGGAAGAGGGTGTTTGCTATGACCAGTGCATTTTCTTGGCAAAACTCGTCCTGCTTCATTCAATATTTCAGGGCCAAATTTGCCTGTTACTCCTGGTGTTTCTTGACTTCCTACTTTTGCATTCCAGTCCCCCATAATGAAAAGGACATCTTTTTTTGGTGTTAGTTCTAAAAGGTCTTGTAGGTCTTCATAGAACCGTTCAGCATCTTCAGCGTTACTGGTTTGGGCATAGACTTGGATTACCGTGATTTTGAATGGTTTGCCTTGGAAATGAACAGATATCATTCTGTCGTTTTTGAGATTGCATCCACGTACTGCATTTCAGACTCTTGTTGACCATGATGGCTGCTCCATTTCTTCTGAGGGACTCCTGCCTGCAGTAGTAGATATAATGGTCATCTGCATTAAATTCACCCATTCCAGTCCCAGTCCCCTGGAGAAGGAAATGGCAACCGACTCCAGTATTCTTACCTGGAAAATCTCATGGATGTAGGAGCCTGGTAGGCTACAGTCCATGGGGTCATAAAGAGTCGGACACGACTGAGCAACTTCACTTTCACTTTGAATTAAAGACAGCCAAAACATTTTGGAATTTCTTTTTTAGAGTGTTTTCCCTTCTCCCTCAGCCCTGTCTTCCGACACATTTCTGAGTTCCCTTTGGCCAGCTGGAATGAAAGGTCCAGACTCTTCTCTGACTGGAAGGACATTTTACATGGTCTGATGCCATACTTCTTTCTTTATAGAGTACAGTGACTGAATTGTTAGTTGTTATATCACCTCTTATCTTGTTCCAGTGTTGAAACTCTGTCATTTCTATGATGTATTATCTTGAAGTTAGACTACCCTTATTTCAGAAATAGCCTATGTGTTTTAATTAAAGCCTAATATGAATGCTTCACTCTTTACAATAGTTTTTGTCTGCATTTAGATGAAACTGTTAACTGGTACTCCAGTAGTGAAGAGGAAGAAGGGAGCAGTGTCAAGTCAATACTGAGAACGTTGCAGAAACAAACAGAGACTTTGAGGAGTCAGCAGCAGCCTTCCACAGAACCTGGCCTTCCTACTGACCCGAGACTTGCTAGAGAGAAGAATAAAGGAAACCAAGTTGTCGACCCTAGACTCAGGACTATCTCAAGGCAAGACATTAAAAAATCTTCTGAGTCTGCCCCGCTGGATCTCAGACTTGCATGGGATCCCAGGAAATTAAGAGGGAGTGGAAGCGGCCATGGCAGTTCTGCTGCTGCTGGAGCCAAGTTTGATTCACATCATGGCAACACCGGCCCTAGCATCAGACACAAAAGAGGAGATGATGATGATGAAGATACAGAAAGAGAGCTGAGAGAAAAGGCTTTCTTAATACCTCTGGATTCTTCCCCTGGTGTGATGCTGCAGGACCCAAGGTCACAGCTGAGACAGTTTAGTCACATTAAAATGGATATTACCCTAACCAAACCCAACTTTGCCAAACACATCGTGTGGGCTCCAGAAGACTTACTACCAGTTCCTTTACCTAAACCTGATCCAGTCTCTTCAATCAATTTACCTCTGCCCCCTCTTATAGCTGACCAGAGGCTCAGTAGGTTATGGAATACAAAAAGTGATCTTCGTCAAAACACAGTGTCCACTGATACGAAACTAGCAGCCAAAGCCAAAATTAACACAGCAAACAGAGAAGGCTACCTAGATCAATTTGGAGACTCACATAGTTCCGGAAGTAAATTAGGAGATCCTAGGCTGCAAAAAAATTTTGATCCTAGACTTCACAGACTGCACAACACAGAGCCTCATCAAGCAGTTATGAAGGACCCCCATATGTCTAAGACTGCCCCTCCTTTAGGGACCAGGCCAAACCTGGGGTCATCACAGCCCTCAGGTGCGGTACCTAGCAGTTCTGGTCCTGGGGCTTTACCTCCATATGCCCCCAAACTCTCATCTTCAACTGGCCTTCCCCTGGGAACTCCGGGTTCAGTCCTTAGCGGTATTAGTTTGTATGACCCCAGGGAGCAAAGTTCACCCTCTACATCAGAGCTAGCAGCAGAAAATGCAGAGAACCAGAAAAAAGGTGGGAGTTTAAAATGTAGTGACAAAAATGAGCCTCTTCCTGGAGAAGCAATCCTACCACAGAAAATGGCTCCAAATGTGGACGTCCCTGTTGACCGCCCAGCTGACCCACAGACGGATGTTCGCCAGAGTTCTGGTACCGTTCAAGTCCCGGCAGTGCACAGCCTTCCAATTCAGGCATTAACAGGCCTAATCAGACCCCAGTACAGCGATCCCAGGCAGTCAAAACATCTGGGACAGGTGAGCCCCACCCCCGGTGATGATCCCAGCAAAGAAACAGATGACAAATCTCTGAAGGAGGTTTTTAAAACTTTTGACCCAACAGCTTCACCATTTTGTTAGCTGTTGTGTAACCAAGCAGTTATTTTCTCTCTCCTGACTGTTGGCAGTCCCCTGCTGTTTTGTAACTGTTTTACCTCTATAGTTTATTTATTTTTAAATTATAAACACTTTTCAGCTGCTAGTATCAGAACCACACGAAGTTATATCCTCCAAAGCCTGTGGTATTTTATATAGTATTTTTATAATTTTAAGAGACTGTAGTCATTGACATAGAAACCTATATATCATGTTAGTTTCAGTAAAAGTACTTTTATTGTAAATAAACCATCATGAACTCAACACTTTGCCTGAATATATGCCACTTGTCTTTCATAATCAGTGTTTAGATAAATGATCACCACTTTTATATGGTTGTTAGTTTCAAGCAATATAATGTACATTACTTTTCAGAAACAGTATTTTGACTAGGATCCTCTCAATTTGTCAACACAGAACTGACTAATATGTAATGCTAACTGCTAGCTAAAATGTAAAGTGAAGTAAAGAAAACATTTTTTAAATCTAATATTAGCAGAGCAGTTCATGTTTAAGGGCATCACTTTTATTATTACTGGCAATATTATTTGTGTAAATGAAGCATTTGAATGTCATATCTTTTAAATGTATTTTATGGTATACTGTATCATATAAGTTGGAGATATATAAATAGAATGTTTTGCTAAAGTAAAAAATTTCCAAATTCTCTAACATAACTTTTTAAATTTAATTTTTCATAATAATAGTTATGAGTTATTGCTGTTACGTTATGATGTTTATGCATTTTGATGTCTTTTGTCTTTAGCAGCATAATTTATATTACTTTTTCAAATTGTGTAGCTGCAATAATTGTATTCATCATGACTTTGGCAGTTTTTAACAAAATTTTAAAAGATCCGGTGAGTCTGTAGTGATCTATTGCATTGATAATGTTTTAAGTGTGCAGGTTCTATATTTTTTCTTAAATAGCGAGAAAACACAGAGATGGTGTAGTCAACTGTATATGGCTATCAATAAAGACTCTCTTTCAGATCTCACCTGACTGGCATTCTATAACAGAGGAGACTGCTTGGTGTTTTATTATGTCCTCATAGTTTGGAAACCTCCTCAATGGATTAGAAATTGTACTTTTATGAAAAATAATTTGTATTCATTCTTGTATATTTATTGCAGTATATAAATAATGGCAACCCTACTTACTTTATACATATATTATTTATAACTAAAACTAAGTATTACACTTAAGTCTCAGGCTAAGTGTATATATTAATATCTTTGACTAGAGGTATCTGACAGTGTTTGCTAGTAACAACTCCAGCAAGTAATTTAAAAGGAGCATTTCATTGTGAAAGGTAATGGAAGTAGAGGAAATCAGCACTTGAGAAGTGATTTTTAAAATATACAGCAAAATATTTGTGTGGGAACCTAAAACTCAGCACATGGCTTAATACTAATGTATATCTTTCCTATTCCCGTCTTCACCTTTTGCTTTTTTTGCTCTGATTCCATGCTGAAATGAGGTTGCAGTTAAGTGAACAAGAACTCTGCCTGTCTACCTCAGAAGTTCATTGTGTTCTAAGTGGAAGGACAGTTGTTCAAGGGAATGTGAGTTCCTACTATTTTTACTTTGGTTACATTGTTGCCTAAAATGATTCTGAATAACATTTTATGGTTAAAAAATGAAATTTACAGCTATTATAGAAAGTATTTTCTGACTTGCTGTCCTTTGGAAGCAAGTTGAAGGATAATTGATTAGTAAAAAATCCTTTATGAATGTTCATATAAGCTACTTGCTGAATTAATTAGAAGAGAGAGAGGGAGGAGAGAACTTATGAGGGTTAGAGGTTTATGACAGGGAATTCATATTCTTGTTCTGAACTGATTTATAGGTGTTTTATCTCAGTGTCTAGTTTGTTATCTGTGAAATGGGTATGATTTTGACTGTTCACAGATTTGATGTAAGGAGTGAATGAATTATTACTTTAAAGTATTTGTAAATATAAAATTGATTTATATTTTATTTCACACACATAATCATTACATTCCCACTGGGTTTGCATTAAGTTGTACAGATTCCAAAATAATATAATATGGTTTGTGTGGTTCATCAATTCTGTGAAGTTTCAGATAATAGTAAGACACAGTAGAAGTTGTTTCAGAGAGTATTAACCCATCAGGTTAGCAATTTCCTTGAACATTTTGTGTATCATTAAGTTACAGGGCTTTTTCTACTTGAGAGCTCTATGGGCTTGTCGTGTCTATTCAGGGTCTGACATATATGCTCACTTTAGACAGGTTGGATATTGACAGAAGGTGAAAATCCTGTGATGGTCTGTGTTGTGTTTTCCTCACCTATGTGTTATGACTTCGTGTTTTGTGACTGACCGTGTTTGCTTAAATCATAGCATGTGTGGTATGGGTGAAGTGGCCAACTCAGTCAATGGGAGGCTGTTGGCTTTTAGAAACAATAAGGATATTTACTCCCATCTCTTAATATGTATTTCTGCAAGCATGCGACATTGAGATCTTTCTTAGTGATCACTTGTTGGAAAAAGGTGCATTTTTCTTTGGTTAATGGCATCTTGAAGTTTGAAAATTCCCAGTGACCTGGGATATTAGGGCTTGTCAGTATATTTCCATTTGCACAGCACAGAGTCTCGTGATAGACACGCTCTCCCTGAGTTCACTCTCCTGGGCTGAGGACTGCGCCTCACAGAGGCTGTCTGTGTCAAAGGGCATGTCTTGGAGGGCTGATCTGCAGTCAAGCAGTCCACCGATAGTGCCCCTGCCTCCTTCAGTATCAGGCCTTCTGGGAATTTCTAGGATGAAGAGTCATAATCATCTCTTCAGAAATGGTTTGGGAGCACTTGATAATATTATGTTCAAAGTTTAGTAATCATTAGTAAATTTGCTTAGTTTAAATAAGGCTTAGTTTAGGAAGTGTAAGCCTTGACAAAATGTAACCGAAGAGTGTCTGAGTGTTTGAAGTTGTTTTCCTCACGTATGTGTTATGACTTTGTGTTTAGGTAATGCCTTCTCCCCCAAGTAACTTCATGTGGTTTGCAGAACCAGCTTCAGTAGTTACCAATTGCTGTACTGCTGGGGTTATGTTTCTTAGTATGTTATTTATCAGCAGGATCTACCAGTTGTAACAAAACCCCTAATTTAACCTGGCTTTCTTGGAAAGGATACAGACCTAAGACTTTAAGTTAATGCCAACATAACATTTAGAATTTATGATTTTAAAATAAGAAATGAAAAGTATGTCTTAAAATTTGTGTTTTTGGAGGCTGAACCTGTACGCGTCTGCTTGTTCTTCTGTTTCCACACAGCAACAAGCCTAGTTCTGTGCACGCAGTAGGTGTTTTGTTAACTGCTTCTTGATTGCTTCCCAACGTCCATCCAAGTTTAGATTTTGCAGGTGCCTCCATCTGTCAAAATAGATGTGGCAGAGCCACTTCAGGATTGTATTAGAAAGAGTATGGTCATTAATTATGCCTCTTTCATTAGACATAGGGCACCAGCCTTCTCTTTTCTTGTCTCTTCTCCCCATCACCCACCCAAACAATATGAACGTAGGGTTATGGCAGCTTTTATTTAAGAGTTAACATGTTTCTACAATAATTCATGATTCTAAGAATCCTCCAAGCTTTACAAGATGATTTTACTACTTCATTGTAGAAGTTTGACTAGATCAAACATAGATCCCTGTAGATCTATGAAGGATTCTTTCTGTACTTTGAAAGAACTGCATATTAAAGTGTCATGTTTTCATTTTAAAATGTTTCTCTAATTTTCCCCTTCTGATTCTCCTCAAAATTCAGCCAGAATTATGAAGATATGCCTAACCTAGTGAATTTCCAATAGCATTTTATTCTAACACTATGAATAAATTTGAGTCTTGTGTTTTGTCCTTAAACATGCTTCATTATCCTTTGGAATACAACAGTCATGTGTTACAGTTGGGAAAATCATTGAGGGCATAAAGAAAATCTGTTTGTCCCAATGACTGTGAGTTCTTGGAATAATATATTATAGCTTGATTTATCATTGAATCTCTTGTTTTTTAAACTTAGAATTTATGAGAAAAAGGTTATTATAGAGCTAGTTATAGCAAGCATTTTAGAAAAAAAATCAACCTTGTAAATTATCAAGCTCCTTGCTCCTTGGATCAGTACTCTACTAATTTTAATACCTCTGTGAAGGTGTTAAGGTTGAGAGGAGTGATGAAATTTGCATTAGGTAATATTATTTTGTCAGGAGTCTGATATATAGATTATTATAAAGGAATTAAATACATAGAGGCCCAATTTTTAAAAAATAAATCACATTTCCAAACTTCCATTACAAGCAAGTTCTTGGGGATTTGTCATTAATGATAGACTCTACATTTTATATGCTTTTTAAATAGAGAAGGTGGCAAATAATTAATTATTACAGATAAGAGGTTTTAGTCCACCTCTATTTTATAGGAATTTGCCCTCCAAATATTTGAGAGAGAAGTAAAATAAGATAGGAAAATATCTTTTCCTGAAGTAGAATATTTCCTTTAAAAGTGACAATCGAGAAATAGTCATTGCTATACTTGCCAAAGTTTAAAAAATTTTTTATGTTTCTTATCTTAAACCCACTGCTCCCCACCAAGGATTCAGAGAGGGCTCAGTATCGATCCAGGGTTCCAGTGCCCAGGTCATTTCATTTTTTGTCATTTCTAGGCTGCTGTGCTTGCCCATGGTAAGGGCATTGATGGCACTTGTGTCCTAGGATGTAGTGTGTGTTTGGTAAGGGGCGGTGCCATGTCCAGACTTCTGGTCACCCTTTTTCTATGAGATTTATAAGCACCATCTGTAAGCTGAAATTTAGATTAAACCTATTCAGTATGAAGTAGTGTTTTTTTTTTTTTAATAAAAAACAACTTCCTACAGTTATTATTTCAATTCCCCACATATCTCAAATGTTGGGGAAATGCTTTCTTGACTGTTTCACTTTGGAGGATTTCAGTAGCTATTAATTTAGTAAATTAACTAAATCATTAATCTATTGTCTGTTCAAAAGATACCAGCAAAGGGTATACTTTGCTGAACTGATAAATTATTCTACACCAGGACTAACAAATTCCTTGGTAACATCAGGAATATCTTTTTTCCCCCTTCTCATTTACTAGTAACTTTTCCAAGTTGCATTCTGTTGTTTCAAGTTTCTGTAGTTTTCTTCTGTGACATCTTTCTATTGTCTGACTTTAAATAAAAATATTTCTAATAATATTTGTCTCACAGTGCATTGCTTTGCTTTAATATTAATAAATATTCGGTAGTTAAAGGTAGACTGTCAGGGATCCATGTCCTCATGAGAGTTTGTAAATGGAAAGCTTCCAGGCCTTCCTGAAAGAACATAGCAGTAAGCCATCCTTCAATTTATTCTTAGTGCACAGAGATTGTACTTTACTTAATCACACAGATAAACAGCATTTAAGGCCCTCTTCTATGTAAGGAAGTGTCTCTTACATTAGCATATTAATTTTCTGTTAAAAAGATCTGAAGCTGAGAGATTGCTAGCAAGTGTAATGCACAGAGTAGAAAAAGAACTCTTTAGGGTCAAAATAGCTGTGAAAAGAAGAGAAGCAAAAAGCGAAGGAGAAAAGGAAAGATATACCCATTTGAATACAGAGTTCCAGAGAATAGCACGGAGAGATAAGAAAGCCTTCCTTAGTGATCAACACAAAGAAATAGAGGAAAGCAATAGAATGGAAAAGATTAGAGATCTCTTCAATAAAATTAGAGATACCAAGGGAACATTTCATGCAAAGATAGGCACAATAAAGGACAGAAATGGCATAGACGTAATAGAAGTAGAAGGTATTAAGAAGAGGTGGCGAGAATACACAGAACTATACAAAAAAGATCTTTACGACCCAGATAATCACGATGGTGTGATCACTCACCTAGAGCTAGACATCCTGGAATGAGAAGTCTAGTGGGCCTTAGGAAGCATCACTATAAACAAAGCTAGTGGAGGTGATGGAATTCCAGTTGAGCTATTTCAAATCCTAAAAGATGATGCTGTGAAAGTGCTGCACTCAATATGCCAGCAAATTTGGAAAATTTAGCAGTGGCCACCGGACTGGAAAAGGTCAGTTTTCATTCCAATCCCAAAGAAAGGCAATGCCAAAGAATGCTCAAACTACTGCACAATTGCACTCATCTCACGTGTTAGTAAAGTAATGCTCAAAATTCTCCAAGCCAGGCTTCAGCAATACGTGAACTGTGTATTTCCAGATGTTCAAGCTGGTTTTAGAAAAGGCAGAGGAACCAGTGATCAAGTTGCCAACATCCACTGGATCATCGAAAAAGCAAGAGAGTTCCAGAAAAACATCTACTTCTGCCTTATTGACTATGCCAAAGCCTTTGACTGTGTGGATCACAAAAAACTGTGGAAAATTCAAGAGATGGGAATACCAGACCACCTGATCTGCCTCCTGAGAAATCTGTGTGCAGGTCAAGAAGCAACAGTTAGAACTGGACATGGAACAACAGATTCATTCCAAATTGGGAAAGGAGTACATCAAGGCTGTATATTGCCACCATGCTTATTTAACTTCTATGCCAAGTACATCATGTGAAATGCTGGCCTGGATGAAGGACAAACTGGAATCAAGATTCCCGGGAGAAAGATCAATAATTTCAGATACACAGATGATACTATCCTTATTGCCGAAAGTGAGGAGGAACTAAAGAGCCTCTTGATGAAAGAGGAGAGTGAAAAATGTGGCTTAAAATTCAACATTCAAAAAACAAAGATCATGGCATCTGGTCCCATCACTTCATGACAAATAGATGGGGAAACAATGGAAATAGTGACAGACTTTATTTTCTTGGGCTCTAAAATTACTGCAGATGGTGACTGTAGCCATGAAATTAAAAGATGCTTGCTCTTTGGAAAGCTATGACAAACCTAGACAGTATATTGAAAAGCAGAGACATTACTGACAAAGGTCTGTCTAGTCAAAGTTCTGGTTTTTCCAGTAGTCGTGTGAATGTGAGAGCTGGACCATAAAGAAAGCTGTGTGCCAAAGAACTGATGCTTTTGAACTGTGGTGTTGAGAAGACTCTTGAGAGTCCCTTGGACAGCAAGGAGATCAAACCAGTCAATCCTAAAGGAAAGTAGTCCTGAATATTCATTGGAAGGACTGATACTGAAGCTGAAACTCCAATACTTTGGCCACCTGATGCAAAGAACTGACTCATTGGAAAAGATCCTGATGCTGGCAAGACTGAAGGCAGGAGAAGGGGATAACAGAGGATGAGATGGTTGAATGGCTTCACCGACTTGATGGATATGAATTTGAGCAAACTCCAGTAATTAGTGATGGACAGGGAAGCCTGGGGTGCTGCAGTCCATGGGGTCCCAAAGAGTCAGACACGACTGAGTGACTAAACTGAACTGAACTGGTGGTCCATTGGTTAAGAATCCATCCTCCAATGCAGGGAACGTGGGTTTGATCCCTGGTTGGGTAATTAAGATCCCACATGCTGTGGGGCAGCTAAGCCCATGCACTACAACTGCTGAGCCCATACACTCTGGAGGTCATGCAGTACAACTAGAGAAAAGCCCATCAGGATCAACAGAAGATCCTGCATGCCACAACTGACACTAAGACAGCCAAATAAATAAATTATATATACATATTTAGGGTTATTTTTAAACTGAAATCTGATGTCTGAGTGGGCCGGAAAGAGATACATTCTAAGGAATGGTAACAGCTTGTGCAAAGACCCTGAGGCAGGACTTCTGTATCTGAGGAAGTGAAGTGAGGCTAGTGTGGTTGGATCAGAATAAGAGAGAAAGTGAAAGTGAAGTCGCTCAGTCATGTCCAACTCTTTGCGACCTGTGGGCTGTAGGCCACCAAGCTCCTCCGTCCATGGGATTCTCCAGGCAAGAATACTGGAGTGGGTTGCCATTTCCTTCTCCAGGGGATCTTCCCAACCCAGGAATTGAACCCAGGTCTCCCACATTTCAGGCAGACGCTTTAACCTCTGCACCACCAGGGAAGCTCTTAAATACAAGAATACAGTCTCTCAGAGAACCTCCTATAGAGACACAGAACTTCAGATCCAAGTACTAACATCAAAGATTTCAAGGGAGGAAAGGAAGCAGTTGAAAGAAGAAGGGGGAGGAGGCGGGAGACGGGGGCAAAAGGGGTGGCCTTACAGACATCTCCTGCCACCTACAGATACCCAGGCATTATGGGACTTTTCCCTGGGCCTCCAGAGAAGGGAGGACTGGAACTCGGCCCTACCAGAAATCAGACCAGACCAGAACCAGAATTCGCGTTCTCTGCCAAGAGGAGGTGATCAGTCTCCAATCCTCAGCTCAGGCTGAGGGCCCTTCGACCAGTTTCCTGCGTCCAGGACCGGGGAACTAGAAAAACAGGGAAGGATAGGAAGGGTTAAGGAGAGGAAAGAGAGAAGGAAGGGCAGAGAGGTCAATAAAGTCTCTTGTTCCTTACCGGTCGGAGTGTGAAAGGCTGAAGGTGGAGAAGGAGGCCAGAATGAGATCAAACATGTCTTCTGACAGATTTTGTTGAGAATTTGGAGGAATTGGTGAAGGACAAGGAAGCATACAGGAGGGGCTTGTTGATTCGAGTAGAGTTGTTAATGAGTGTCTGGGTTAGAGAAATGCCTCCTACATTTAGTGGGTGCCCAGTTGGCACTTGGCAAAGGCAGCCATCATCAAAACTGGTAACTACAGTGGCCACCTAGTCTTGTAAATAAAGTTTTTTTGGGACAAGGGCCAGGATCGGAGTGATGCAAGCAGTCAGGGCTGTGCAACCGTGGAGTCTGATCCTGTCTTTATTAAAAATGTTGATGTCTATTTCATCATGCATTTTTGCATTCGTTTTGATTCTTAGCACTACTGTATTAAAATGTTGAAGTGAAGTGGAAGTCGTTCAGTCATGTCTTACTCTTTGCGACCCCAGGGACTATACAGTCCATGGAATTCTCCAGGCCAGAATACTGGAGTGGGTAGCCTTTCCCTTCTCTAGGGGATCTTCCAATCCAGGGATCAAACCCAGGTCTCCTGCATTGTGTGTGGATTCTTTACCAGCTGAGCCACCAGGGAAGCCCATTAAAATGTTGTGTATCTTCAAAAAAAAAAAAAAAAAGCCTAATAGAAAAGGATACAGTTAATCTGATTTCTGTAAAATAAATATGTTTATTAGATAGATTGGAGCAGGGATTTATGAAGAGGAAAGGGTGAGAGCAAAAACATGGAAGTATGAAATAGAAATATCTATTCAGATGTCTACAAGTGACTTCTTCTTACTGGTCTCATAAGGCTAGAGCACAGATGGAAATTAAGTGGAATGGTGTGTCTGTCTGTCTGGGAGGCATGGAGAGTAGATAACATAGATATTTCATGGCAAGTCTGGTAAGTCCTGCAAAGGATTTTGGACTGTATCTCATATGCAGTTAAGGTCACTGAAGGATTTGAAGCCAAAAGGAGGCATGAATAAAGTTGCCAATCAGAGTGGTTAAAATGGCAACAGTATGGAAGAGATAAGCAGTGCAGGTGGAATGAAGCAAAAGGAAGTCAAAAGTCATAAACAGCAAAAGATGAAAACTGCAGAAAGGAGGCCAATGGAGAACAGAGTGTCAAGAAGTTCTTGCCTGGGTCAAGAACTCTTAAGAGACTGAATTCGGAGATTGTCAGATTTCATCTGACAAGTTAGAAAAAGATGAAAAACTAGGCCGGATTTTTGAAGACTTTATGGATGGTAATAAAACTGCAAAGATAGATTAAATTTACTTATAGAAACGTAGTTGTAACTGGAAGGAGAAAGTCCAGTGAATGTTACCCAAGAAAAGAGAATTGAACATAAACCAAAGGGAAGGTAGTCCAAAAAGAGAGAGTAAGTACTTCTGCTGGCCAAGACTGAACAAAATATACAAAACATTGGTCTTTAGATATTAGACATTAGGCAGCATAAGACAGTGGTTCTTTTTTTTAATTGGAGGATAATAACTTCATGGGCTCAGATGGTAAAGAATCTGCCTGCAATGCGGGAGGCCTGGGTTCGATCCTTGGCTTTTAAAAAGATCCCCTGGAGAAGAGAATGGCAACCTACTCCAGTATTCTTGCCTGGAGAATCCCCACGGACAGAGGAGCCTGGCAGGCTATAGTCCATGGGGTCACAAAGAGTCGGACATGAGTGAGCAACTAAGCATAGCACAATCACTTTACAATATTGTGTTCATTTCTGCTGAACAACAACATGAATCAGCCATAAATATACATATATCCCCTCCCTCTTGAGCCTCTCACCCACCCCAAACCCCATCACATCCCTTTAGGTTGTCACAGAACACCAGGCTGAGCTACCTGTGTTATACAGCAGCTTCCCACTAGCTATCTATTTTACACAACAAAGGTCCATCTAGTCAAGGCTTTGGTTTTTCCAGTGGTCAGGTATGGATGTGAGAGTTGGACTGTGAAGAAAGCTGAGTGCTGAAGAATTGATGCTTTTGAACTCTGGTGTTGGAGAAGACTCTTGAGAGGCCCTTGGATCCAGCCCTCTCTAAGGGAGATCTAAGGGAGTCCTGGGAGTTCATTGGAAGGACTGATGCTAAAGCTGAAACTCCAGTACTTTGGCCACCTCATGTGAAGAGTTGACTCATTGGAAAAGACTCTGATGCTTGGAGGGATTGGGGGCAGGAGGAGAAGGGGACAACAGGGGATGAGATGGCTGAGTGGCATCACAGACTCGATGGACATGAGTTTGAGTAGACTCTGGGAGTTGGTGATGGACAGGGAGGCCTGGCGTGCTGGGATTCATAGAGTCTCAAAGAGTTGGACACGACTGAGCCACTGAACTGAACTGACTGAAGTGTATATATGTCAGTGCTACTCTCTCAATTTGTCCCACTCTAGGGCAATGATTCTTAACAGAAAAAAAAGATGAGCCCTTGACTAAGCCAGCTTAATTCCTGGAGAGTTTCAAAGCTGTGGTAAGCTGAGGGGGAATCCAGGGAGAAGCCAGTGGTCTCAGCATGAGAAGACTGAGTTGGGAGTCCAGGGAACACAAGGGAGCTCTAGTCTGTAGGGCAGAGAATGAGAAGATGAGAGATACACAGAGAGAAAGCTCAAAAAGCCACACGTCTTCAGCTATGTACACATCAACACAAGTGTATGAGAAAAATTTCCTGGGGTCATGAAAAGGATTAGAGGAGACATTCTCCAGAGCTTACAACAGAGGTTTCTTGCCATCATCCAGAATGGATAAATCATGTAAGCAAAGTGATATTGGATAAGACATTCAGAAAAACACTGCTTCAGTAGTGAGGCAAAATAAATTCTAGAAGAAACACAGCATTGATCCTATCCAAAAAAAAAAAAAAAAGGCTTAAAATTAAGACTTTCTAGGACCAGACTGTTTATAGATAAATTAACTGCATCCCAGAGTTCAAGAATACTTACAGAGATATGAAACCTCCCAGCACACATTCAAGTTAAAAGTCACAATGCCTGGCATCCAATCACAATTATCAGACATGCAAAGAAACAGGAAGTACCCAGGAAGAGTCTGGCAGTTTCCTTAAATGAGACAAAGCTGAAAGACCTGAGAAACCAAAGGATTTTGCAGAACAGAGTACCAGAGAGGAGAAAGCTGCACAGAACTTTGGGGGATCTGCAGCGGTTTCAGGGAGTACTGATGAGTGTATATCTGTGAGGAAACTACTAGGAGCTGAAAAGATTGGAGATAATTGTGCCAGGGCTAGTACAGGGCCAAGAAAAGCACCTGTTCTCACCAGACAGAATGGAAAACCTCATGATTCACAAAGTATTGGAGAGAGTACACAGAAGAGTCTTGCCTCAGAAGGAACTATTTCACCTTGGACTGAGCCCTACTCTCATCCCACTTAACAAATCTTAAAAGTGAGACAGAAAATAGGAAACTGTTTCCAAGTAACTGTCTCCCAGAACCAATTCAAGAATATTTGTAGGAACACAGAAATTGCCAGGAACCCAATAAGACAAGTGTCTGGCACACAGTAAAAAGTTACCAGGCATGCAAAGAATCAGGAAATATTGCTCACAGTCAGGAGGTAAATGAATCTACTGAAAGCAATTGAGAACTGACACAGATATAAGAATTTGTAGAGACAAAGATATTAAAAAAGGATTAAAATTGTATCCCACAAGTTCATAAGTAAAGACTTAGGAAATATTTTAAAAACTGAAGTAAATTTTAGAGCAAATAATTTTGCCAGGAATGAAGAGATTGCTTTATTAATGATGAAAGATTTAATTCATCAAAGTGATATAAATGTTTATACACCTTTAAAAATAAATGAAGCAACTCTGATAGAACTATAACACAGAAAATTCACAATTACAGTTGCAAATTTCAATATCCTACTTTAAAAATTGATAGAACAAGTAGAAGGAAAATCTAAGGACATCAAAGACTTGAGCAACAGTGTCAGTCAACTTGATCTAACTGATTTTTATAGAACACTCCAACTAACAATAGCATAATGTACTTCCTTTTCTAATGTACATAGAACATTTGTCATGATAAACTATAATCCAGACCACAACACATGGCTCAATAAATTTAAAAGGATTATGAACTACAAAGTATGCTTCTTGACTGAAAAGGAATTAAATCAGAAATCAAAACAAAATCTTTGGAAATTCCACCCCCCACACACAAATATTTTGAAACTAAGTACAGTTCCAAGTAACCCATGAGTCAGCAAATAATTTTAAAAGATAATTAGGTTGTATAATGATAAAGGAAAAAGTAAAAATTGGTGGGAAGAAGCAAAAATAGAAATCTGCAGAAGTAAAAGCCTATATTAGAAAAGAATGCCACAAAATAATGACCTTACCATTGACATTCATAAACTTGAAAAAGAAGAGAAAATTGAAACAGAAGAAAAGAAATAGCAAAAAGAAGGAATTCATGAAATAGAGAATAAATCTTAGACAAAGCTAAATCAAAAATGGTTATGTAAAAAAATAAAATTGATAAATCTCTATATAGACTTACCAGGGAAAGAAGAGTGAAGACAAATGACCAGTATCAGGAATGAGAGAAGTGACCTAAATAAACTTCTTCAGTTTCTGTAAAAGTTAAACATTCACTTACACTACTATCCAACCATTCCACTATTAGAAATTTTCCTGAAGAAATGAAAGCATAGAAGGTTTATTTGTTACAGCTCCGAGCTGTAAGCAATACAAATGTCCATCAACAGGTGAGTGGATAAAAAATTGTCCTATATCCATATAATGAAATACTACTAGGCAATGAAAAAGAATGAATCACAATATACATGTATTATGGATATCTCAAAATAGTTCCACTGAATGAAAGAATCCCAAGGGGGGAAAAGAACACCTACTGTATGAATCTATTTTTACAGAAGCCCTATATACTGCAAGCTAATCTAATTAGTAAACTAATCAAACTACTCTAACTAATTGAAAGTGAAAGTGAAGTCGTTCAGTCGTGTCAGACTCTTTACGACCCCATGGACTGTAGCCTACCAGGCTCCTCTGTCCATGGGATTTTCCAGGCAATAGTACTGGAGTGGATTGCCATTTCCTTCTCCAGCGGATCTTCCTGACCCAGGGATGGAACCCAGGTCTCCCGCAGTATAGACAGATGCTTTACCATCTGAGCCACCGGGAAAGTCCAGTATAATTGATTTACAATATTGTGTTAGTTTCAGATGTACAGTGTAGTGATTCAATTTCTTTCTACATTACAAAATGGTTACCACAGTAAGGCTAGTGTCCACCTGTCACCATACAAAGTTACCACAATATTACTGACTATATCCCTTACCATGCACATTAAATCTCTGTGGTTTATTTATTTTACAATTGAAATTTATACCTCTTGATCCCCTCACCTGGTTTATTCATCTCCTCACCCCTTCCCTCTTGTTCTCACCCATCTGTTCTCCGTAACTATGAGAGTCTGTTCTCGTTTTGTTTGGCTTATTTGTCTGTTTTGTCTTTTAGACCCCATATATAAATGAAATCGTATGTGTTTGTCTTTCTCTGTCTGACTTATATCCCCTAGCATAATACCCTCTGGGTCCATCCATGTTGTTGCAAATGGTAAGATTTCATTCTTTTTTATGACTGAGTAATACTCCATTGTGTGTGTATACTTATCCATTCATCTGTTAATAAATACTTAGGTTGCTTCCATATCTTGCCTATTGTAAGTAGTACTGCTGTGAACATAGGGCTGCATATAGCTTTTCAAATTAGTGTTTTTGTTTTCTTTGGAAAAATACCCAGAAGTGTAATTGTTGGACATTTGCTAGTTCTATTTTTAATGTTTCGAAGAACCTCTATATTGTTTTCCATAGTGGCTGTACCAGCTTTCATTCCCACCGACAGTGCATGAATGTTCCCTTTTCACTGCATCCTCACCAACACTTATTTGTTGTTGTTGTTGTTGTTGTTTTTATAATAGCCAATTGACAGGTGTGAGGTGATATATATCCTTGTGGTTTTGAGTTGCATTTGCCTGACAGTTAGTGATATTGAGCATCTTTTCGTGTGCTTGTTGGCCATCTATATATCTTTGGAAAAGACAGGTCTGTTCAGGTCCTCTGTCCATTTTAATTTTTTTTTTTATGCTGAGTTGTTTAAGTTCTTTGTAGATTTTGGATATTAGTCCTTTATCAGATATATTGTTAGTGTATGAAAATGCAACAAATGTCTGTTATATTAATTTTGTATTCTGCAAATTACTGAACTCATGTGTCAGTTCTGATAGTTTTTTGGTGGTGTCTTTGGGATTTTCTGGGACTTCTCTGGTGGCTCAGGTGGTAAAGAGTCTGCCTGCAGTGCAGGAGACACAGGTTCAATCCCTGGGTCAGGAATGTCCCCTAGAGAAGGGAATGGCTACCCACTCTAGTATTCTTGCCTGGAGAATTTCATGGACAGAGGAGCCTGGTGGGCTACAGTCCATGGAGTCGCAGAGTCAGTCACAACTGAAGTGATTTAGCACAGCACAGCACAATCAAACTCATCTTTAAGTGACAAGGCAGATCCGTCATTATAGGACACTGAGGGGAGAAACCAAGGGGTAGGAGAGAATAAGGACATTTCTGGGGTTATGGATATATTCATTAGAGCTTCCCTGGTGGTTCAGCCGTAAAGAATCTGCCTGCCAATGCAGGAGCCATGCGTTCGATCCCTGGGTTGGGAAGATCCCCTGGAGAAGGAAATGGCACCCCACTCCAGTATTCTTGCCTGGAGAATCCCATGGACAGAGGAGCCTGGTGGGCTCTAGTCTGTGGGGTTGCAAAAGAGTCAGATGTGACTGAGCAAACAACAAATATATTCATTATCCTGACTGTGGTGATGGTTGAATGGCTGTATATAAGGCAAAACTCAACATATTGTATTTTATTTTATGGAAAGAAATCCATTTATAAACTGTAAATCTGAGCCATGATCCCACTGAATTATGGGAAATTCAGCCTCATCTATTGTCAGCCCTCTTCCCTGTGGGTGGCACCAGAATCCAAGAGGCTGGCATGGTGTCCCCCAAAAGCAGGACCCCAGCCCCCAGGGCACCCCTGCTTCCACGTCCACAGTCCCTGTCTGTGGCCCCCTCCTCCAGACTCAGTTCTCCACTTTTGGCCCACGGAGTTCAACCCCCGAGGTGAAGGTCACTGGTCTCCTCACTCTCCTTTTCCTCATGCCTTTACCAAATAGGTTTTGTGAAAGATACTGAGAATTGGAAAATACCCACTGACTGTCCAAAACCTTAACTCCCAGCTCTTCCTCTCTGTCCCAAATGCTAAACCCAGATTCACCAAATCACAGCTCATGGCCTTCAGATTCGCAGATTCTTGCCCTCTGTCCTAAACCAACACATCTTCAGTTTTCCCACACCTTGAGTTTCTGAACACTGCCAAGTTACTCAAGCTAGGTGTGCTCTGACTGACTGCCAAGCTAATCCATACATCTTTTAGTTCCTGGCTCCCTAAAGAACATACTGGGGTTATTCTCACATTGAAGTATCTTAATAAAGGCTTCAGATAAAGGAGCCTGGATGTTTTTTCCTGCATCCCTTCACAATCTACATTTGAGGTTCCCTTTGAAGCCAGAAAGCTAAATATCCTTCCCAGGCAGACAGCAGTCTCACCAGGGACCCAGAGCTGTCCCCTTAACTGAGAATGCTGTCTGGACGGCTTTGCTCAAGGCCTGGCCCTGGCCACCCTGCACCTACGCAAACCCCCACTCATCCTATGTCCCTACAGGCTGATTTGGCCTAAGAGGCACTTCCCAGGGGCTCCCAGAGTCCTGGGCCCAGTGCACACAAGCTGGAGAATATCATTTGGCTTTTACAGTGCTTTTTAATGCAGGACTGTGAGTGTCGCCGGCCCTTTGGTGCTGGTTTTTCACAGGCCCAGCTCATCACAGACCAGGTTTGAGGTTTCTTGAAGTCTGTGCCTTAGCAGTTTTTTTCTCCACTGCATGCAGAAGGCAGCAACTTCTGGTTCCTCTGGGTCTGGGGAAGTTTGTCTGAAACCCTGGAGGAGAGAAAGATGGTTAAGTACTAGGAGACGCTGTGTACTCTTTCCTGGTGTCAGCCGATTGGAGTGCCTAGGCCATTCTTCCGAGTGATGTTTGGGCTGGTTTTCTGATATTCTAGACCTAATTTAATGGAGAGCAAGGAATCACAACTGGAGAGGTCCTCTGAATCGGAGCCCACTCATTCTTAAGGGAGAAGCACAACAGAGCAAAGGATCTTGTCTATCATAATAGAATGTTCTGGGACAGTAATCAATTAAAAAACATTCTCTCTATGACCCAAATTCTGCCTCATTCTGGATCTTGTCTTATTCATTTTGCTTTACGCAAACAATCCGTGGGTCTTTGGGCAGCAGCCTAAGCAGAGTCAGGATGCAGGTGTACACTGCAAGCATTCAGCCTCACTCTCAGGTTCTCCTGCACTCAGATGGTCTGGGCACTGGAACTTGGGGTCTGGCCCTGCTCTGGGTGATTCTGCTGGATCAGTGGGAGTCTGTGGCTGTGGCCGTGCCAGCATGCTGGCAGGACAGACATGGATTCATAGGACCAGTCCTGAGCTTTTCTGTCAGCCTTTTTTATAGTCGAGAAATTCTGGAACTTGTAGTTCAAACACATTTTTCAAATGCTTTTCACTGTCTATTTTATGTACTCTTTAATTTTAATTGGTACAAAAAGACAAAGCGATTAAAAAATCAGACTCAGATATAAGCCACATGTTGAAACTATCAGATAGGAAATTAAAAATAACTATGGTTAATGTATTAATGACTTAGAAAAAGTAGACAAAATGCATAAACAAATGGAGAATTTTAGCAGAGACACAAAACTACTAGAAATAATTGAATTTAAATGCTAAAATAAAAAAATAGATGGCAACAAATGGAACAATGCTTTCATAACTCATCAGTAGACTGGACACAAGAGGAAGAAAAAGTGAAACTGAAGGTAGGTTGATAGAAATTAGCCAATCTAAAGCACACAGGAAATCAGGTCACAGGTTTGGGTTAGAAATGAAGTTGAATTTAGTAGCTAGGAAGCTGGTAGAGTTTCCTCATGAATGCTGCAATGTTCCTCTCAGCCTGTGACCTGAGTCATGGTCCTGTGAGTGTGTACTCTATGCCAGTGTCCACCTAACTGAAGACTTGCAGCTTCTGTAGCCCTCACAGTCTCAGAGACAGCACGGAGGAGCTGCTGTGCATTTTCCACCAGGAGCTCTTCAGAGGACTTGCTTCTTGTCAGAAAGGCTTTTACACTTGGGAGTTGGCAGCAGGAAAGCAGTTACCATGACACCAGGTAAAAGGCATAATCTCAAATAAATACCAGAATTTACAATGTAAGCCTCTTCCAGGAAACTGGGATGCCTTTGTGGAGACTATTCAGAGAAAGTTCTAAAGGTATAATTTAACATCACATTTTAATTTTGATACTAAGAAAGTATGACTCATTTTGAAATTAACAAGAAGTATTTTTTTTGTTTTTGTTCAAGTATATTTGATGCACAATATTATGTTACAGGTGTACAATAGAGTGATTTATAATTTTTAAAGGTTATACTCCATTTATAGTTATTATAAAACATTGACTATAGTCCCTCTGTTGTACAGTATATCCTTGTAGTTTATTTTATACATAATAGTTTGTACCTCTTACTCCCCAATGCTTATATTGCCCTTACCCCCTTCCGTCTCCCCATTGGTAACCATTAGTTTATTTTCTATATCTGTGTGTCTGCTAAGAAGTATTTTTAATGAAAATAGCTGAAGAGTACGTGAAGAATAAATGCCAACATCCATATGTAATGAAAGGGAACAAGAAATGTTAGAATTGCATTCAGGACTTAAAGCAAAAGTTGTAATCAAAGATAAGACAGGTGGCCCTTTTTTTTTTTTAAATTTATTTGGCTGTGCCACATCTTAGTTGATGTGGCGGGCTCTGAGTTTTAGCATGCAGGGTCTAACTTGCCAACCAGGGCTGGAACCTGGGCCCCCTGCATTGCGAGCTCGGACTCTTAACTGTTGGACCATCAGGGAAGTCCCAGACTGTTATTTCTTAGTTGAATCACACATTTCTGTGATATTTGTTTTAAACTGAGTGTAACTGAATTTAATGAGACAAGTTATTTTTCAGCAATGAAAATGAAGATGCTATCTATAAAATATATAAACAACAAGGACCTACTATAAAACAGGGAACTGTGCTCAATATCTTGTGATAACCAATGGTGGGAAAGAATATGACAAACATAGCTAAATGGATGTAACTGGGTCACTTTTCTGTACACCTGAAACTAACATAAAATTGTAAATCAACTATATTTCAATAAAAAAATTAAAAAGAAAATGAAGATGCCGTGAAACGTAAGTGACTAACTTTAGTAAAAATCTCAGGACTTCTGGATCCTTTTAGAGTACTGAAAGCTTGATAAATATACCTGTGTTAATCATACCTTTTCATTTTCTGTATTTCTGGTGTTCTACATTAGGGACATCTGATGTTGGAAAGACTGCTCATTCCCAGGGTTAGCCAAGATGGCTCAGACAGTAAAGAATCTGCCTGCAATGTGGGAGACCCAGGTTCAATCCCTGTGTCAGGAAGATCCCCTGGAGAAGGGAATAGCTACCCACTCCAGTATTCTTGCCTGGAGAATCCCATGGACAGAGGAGCCTGGCGGGCTACAGTCCATGGCGTTGCAGAGTCAGACATGACTGAGCAGCTAACACTTTCAGAAGTAGTAAACCACTTGGCTACAAGTGCACTTACACATGCCAACCAATTGATCCCAAGCTCACACCCTCAACCATCTTCTTTATGGAGCTCTTACACTCCCCAGGGCCACTATTCCCTTACCCTAATCAGCCTGGGCAGTTTTCCCTCAGAGCCATTTTCTACCTGGAGAAGATGTGGAGCTGGCTGCTCATTGTCTCAATCTGCTCTATTACACACAAGGGCTCCTGGGGACATCTGTGGTCTTAGCAATGATATGGATAAGTTTGGCGAAGTTCTGCCCAAAAGTTGCAATTTTTCTAGCAGAGGCAATGAGCTGATCTTTGGTCTGAACCAAAAGAAGTGAAAGAATTAGAAGTAGGTAGAGATGCAGATTCGATCCCTGGGTGGGGAAGATCCCCTGGAGGAGGGTGTGGTAACCCACTCCAGTATTCTTACCTGGAGAATCCCATAGACAGGGGAGCCTGGTGGGCTACAGTCCATGGAATCACACAGAGTTAGACAGGATTGAAGTGACTTAGCACTCACACACATGCAGAGATAAGAGACCACCAAATGCTATCTTCCTACATGAATTTCAACGTGTGTAAGAGGACAGTATCGGCAGAGAGTTCTGACTGCCAGTCCCCCACCTATCTTTATCATACATTTTTAAAAAAATTGAGGTATATTCTCCAAAAATGGAGAAGGAAATGACAACCCATTTCCAGTATTCTTGCCTGAAAAAACCCATGGAGAGAGGAGGCTGGTGGGCTACAGTCCATGGGGTTGCAGAGTCGGACACAACTGAAGCAACTTAGCACGCATGCAGGTAAACAACACTCTCACAGGTCTTCCCTAAGAAATCGGTGATAAATTGTAAACATCCAAAACACACTTGGCACAACTGGTTTCAGCCCCAGAATGAACATACTGGGTTGTTCATTGATGAAGATCCATGGGATGTTATGGGAAAACCTGAACAAATTTTTTGGCCAATCCAATATTGCATTTGGTCTAAAACCATGATCCTGAACTTGTGCTACAGAATTTAAGCCCAGCCACTCTGGATTAATAAGAAGCTTATTCTCCTGAAAACCACAGAACGAGGCTGTTCAGGCCCGTTTGTCCTTGGGTGGGGGGGGGGGCGGTGCTGAAAGGAGCCTGGCTGAGCCCCTTGGTCTTGATCTAGACTTTCTGCATGGGAGCTGTGGCCTGCGTGAGCTCAGAGACAGTTCTCAGCAGATCCAGGGCAGAAACGAGGCCCCTGAGAAAGGCCAGGTGTGGGGAAAACGCAGCTCGAAGGAGATCTTGGCTTGACCAGAGGGGCAAAGGATAGCAGTGACATGTAGAGCTGGGAATTGATGAATGATATGTTGGTGACAGAAGCCACCTCTTACCTGATTCAAAATTTTGATCATTTTGGACCTTATTTTTCTTCACTTGAAAGAGAAGTTTGGGCAATATCAGCAGTTTCCTTTCTTCATCTTAAAAAACAAAACAAAACAACAGAACACTTTATTCAATTAAAATCTTAGGGACTTCCCTGGTGGTCCAGGGATTAAGAATCTGCTTTGTAATGCAGGGGATGTAGGTCTGAACCCTGGTGGGGGAACCAAGATCCCACATGCCTCAGGGCAGCTAAGCCCATGTGCTGCAGCAGTGACTGAGTCCTTGTGCCCCGGAGCCCACAGCCCACAACTACAGAGTCCCTGTACTGGCAACAAAAGATCCCACATAAATAAAATGAGTAAATAAATACTTTAAAAAAGATTTTAACAAAAATCCTAAACATAACGGTAAATGTTGAGGCAACTAATACAGATAAAGATGGGGTCCTCCAGCAAATGTGAAACTCGAACTGAAACTTCAGCTGCTTGTCTGGGATGAGCAGATAAGCAGCCATAGGAAAGTAGATGTAGTTTGGAAAAGGAAAACCCAGGAAATGTCACAGGTCCTGCTGTTTTAGCCACTCTGCCAAGACAGGATGGACCCTTCCTCTGAGAATTTGGTTTGGATGATGCCAAACATGAAGCATGAAGGTATAAAAAAGCCTTGTTACACATATGATGAAGGTTTCAGGAGAGAGTGAGGAGGGCAGGCTCCTAACCAGTCTGAAGAGGCTTGAGAGAACAAGGAAAGGAGACTGGCCTGGCTTTGTTGTAGGCAGGGGATGGGGCCAGAGTGAGGGTCTCTGCTGGGGTCCAGCCCTGGTGGATCCAGGGTAATTCAAAGGGGAGATGGCATGGCGTCTTAGAAAGAATTATTTACTTAGAAATATAAGAGAGATTAGGAAAAATAGTATAGTAGGAAAATTTAGTGGCAAAAAGAGGCTGAATAACTTGGTTTACGTGGAGAACTAACAAAGTTCCAAGACAAGGAACTTGCACTGTCTATGTTAGGCCACTGGTGCCCACTTGAATAGCGGAGGGTGCCCCACCTTAGGCTCCCTCTCTCGTGGGTCTTAAAAGCCAGGGCAAGTAAGTAGACTCGGAGAGCCTTCATGCCCCAGATGGGAATTCAGCCTGAAAATAGAGTAAGAAAAGACATGGGGGAGACCAGTCTTTCCAGTGACTTGCCCATCCTCTATTGTCTGGAAAGGCTTTTTATACTTTTGATTGTACATAGAGATCAATGGATAATACAAAATTATGCAGTGTCAGCAGCCCTGACTCTTATCGAGACCAGGCTTGCTTTCTGCATACATAGCTGTATACACAAGTCTTAGGTGATTTACATAATCTTCTGGCCAGAGGGCCAGTTAACATTTTACGGCCCTTTTCTGATAAGGGTTTGTCAACCAGAAGACTTATTTGCCTTAATAGTGTTGTTCTTCCCAAAGTCTGGTGCCAGTCTCAGAAAGCACTAAATAAAGTTACATTCGTACATAGCAAGGACACAACAATTTATAACAATGAAAGAAGTACAGAGATTTATAACAGAGAGAAGTAATTAACTCAAAAGTCTAGTGTTGCTAACATCAAAACTACTATATTCCTTTTTCTATATCCCAATAACATTGATTAATATCCTTCAGGTGTCTAAAAGATAAAGAATATGGAGGCCTGGCAGCAGTCATTGACTCAACAATGAAAACCCTCTACCAATATAATTCTTAGCTCTTTAAAAAAGGCTCTGTATCTTTAAGATCCTTTAAGCTTTGTGCCTCTCACGGTTGGGAGGCTGTAAACAATCACAAGTTGTAAAAGTCTGGGAAGACCGGTCAGGTAAGTTAGAAAGCTATCAGAGGGGTTTAAGCCTAGACATTCTTTTTATATGCAGGAGACTGTTAACTGGAGCCCTAAGTTAATTCCTTTTAGAGGCAGAAGAGTGGAAAACATAGTACAGTAAGGCAGGCAGACTCTGGTTTTGGGGGATAGATGTTCAGAAAAACCCAGGGGGAACCCCTGAAGCCAGATCATGCCTTTGCGTATGTCTGGCTTCCTTCCTCATGACCTTTGCCACGGGCGGGATTCCTCATGTTGGCTCCCGGCAAGTTTCCACACATCAGTCAGGGCTCGTGTGGTCTGAACTTCCAGCTGGCACCAAAGGAGACCATGCCTGGGCTTTTTTGTTGACTTGCCCTTTTGGAGCTCAAGGAGAAGGAGGAGTGGGTGGGGCTTGGGAGCTGTCAGCTGTCGCTTTTGACCTAATGCCTTCAGAGTAACTGTCCCATGAGAAACTAGCTGAGGTGGACGGGAGTTGGGAGAAAGATGAGGGCAGTGTCTGTGGTGCTGAGGCTGGGATGGGAGCTGCTGGGTTTCCCTTTGCACTCACCTAGTCTGGAGGTGCCCCCTCCTGTACCCCTTGGGGCCAGCCGTGGGTTTGGGGACCATTAGTTAACCTGGCAGACCTGTGCTAGAAGGCATTTTCTAAATGGCTCTTGATGGTGTCCTATCTCGTCCATTCTAGTGCTCACATTCAGTAAATGGACTTTTACTTTCAGTGTCAGTGGGTTGATGGTAAATGATGCTTACACTGAATCAAGAAAAGGGCTAAAGACATTTGCAGCAACATGGACAAACCTAGAGACTGTTACACTGAAGTAAGTCAGCCTGAGAAGGAGAAATATCATGACATCCCTTACAGTGGAATTTAAAAAGAAATGATACAAATGAACTGACTTACAAAAGAGAAAGACTCATAGACTTACAGAATGGACTTATGGTTGCAGGCGGTGGGAAAGGATGGAGAGAAGAGATAGTTAGGGAGTTTGGGAGAGACAGTTACACACTGCTATATTTAAAATGGATAAACAACAAGGACCTACTGTACAGCACAGGGAACTCTGCTCGACGTTATGTGGCAGCCTGGATGGGAGGGGAGTTTGGGGGAGAACGTGTGTGCATGCTAAGCCACTTCAATCATGTCTACCTCTTTGTGATCCCATGCACTGTAGCCCACCAGGCTCTTCTATCCATGAGAGTGGGGTGCTATGCCCTCCTCCAGAGGATCTTCCTGACCCAGAGATCAAACCTTGCATCTTTTGTGTCTCTGCATCGGCAGGTGGGTTCTTTACCACTGATGCCACCGAGAAGCCCTTTTTTGGGGAAATGAATACATGTATATGTATGACTGAGTCCCTTTGCTGTCCACTTGAAACTATCACAACATTGTTAACAGCTATACCCCAATACAAGATAAAAAGTTTAAAAAGGGGGAGGGGGCTAAAGAGAATGACAATAGCTGACTTGTGGTTGAAGTTGGCCAGTGGAAAGCAGCCCCTGACCTCCAGGATGTGCTGGGCTGAATGGCCATCCTTCAGATGCAGGCCATCCTGCAGCCCTGTTACCACTATGTTGGGGGAATTTTTATAGACATAAACAGTCCCTTCAGTTCATCCTCTGGGATATGAAAGAGTCCTTGACTTTACTAAGTTGCAACTTCCGGCAAATCATCTTCCCTGATGGACCAAGACAATGTCTTAGTAACGAGCCCACAGGAGGAAGGAAGAGAGAAATGAGGTGAGCTCTATGATACCTCCAGATAGAGTAGACAGCATCTAACAATGTTATGTGCCCCACAGCCCCAAGCATGGCTCCCCTTCTCCTGGGAGCTGCCTGGCTGGCCTGGCTCCTGTGGGGCAGCAGCTGGGACTCCTGTTTCCCCAGGAGTGTCCCATCCTCCCATCACCTGTTTAAGGTCAAGTACTAAGATGCATTCTTTCCTCCTCAGACTCTGAGCCATCAGGAACACCTCCTTGACCATCTCCTGGGTAATCTGGGTGATTCTGTTTCCACTGTTGGTTGCAGCCATCCTCTGGGAGAGGTGGGTCCATTTCTTCCTCCAGCCAGGCTGGGTAGCTGTGGGTGGCTACCAGGGGTGCCACTCTGCTGCTGCTGTAGGAAGAAGACAGGGTGGGACTGATGACATTCCAGGTGCTCAGACATTTCGACTGCAGTGGGGGTGTTAATGGCCTTTTTATCATTAAAAAAATAACTTTATTTTATTTTTTGGCTGTGCTGGGTCTTTGTTGCTGTACTCAGGCTTTCTCTGTTTGTGAAGAGCAGGGGCTACTTTCTAGTCAGTGTGTGGGCTTCTCATTGTGGTAGTCTCTCTTGTTGCAGAGCCCAAGGCTCTAGGGCTCTAAGGCTCAGTAGTTGTGGGGTACTGACTTAACTGCCCCTTGACATGTGGGACCTCCCCAGACCAGGGATGGAACTCATGGCCCCTGCATTGGTAGGTGGATTCTTAACCACTGGACCACCAGGGAATTCTGCTTCTCCACCGTTTTTAAGAGTGGGAATCGAGAGGGAATCCTGATCCCCACATGCCAGTGGCTCTTGACAGTCTCCTCCAAATACTTTGGAAAATACTGAGAAGAGGAAACAGTGAATCGCTATTAATTCTGTGCTTCATGCATCTGCAATCTGCATAAACTGCCACTCAGCAGACTGAATCCCAGTATAGTTAAAACATCATGTTTTCTTTCCCTCAGTGAATTTTCAGGCCTTACCTGGGAGAAAGGAGAATCTCTACCTTCTTGAAGAAATTCAGGAATCCTTGAATGTCCCAACTTTGGGACAGTTTCATATCAATTATTCTATGTGATAGGATTTTACAGTTTTGATATGAATAATTATTTTCCCCTATTAACTTGCTTATTATATTCTAGTGAGAAAAACTTCTGCCATCGTGGAACAGGCTGTGTTATTCTTTTTTGGATGCTGGGTGGGGCCTCCCCTAAGCCTTTTCCAGACTCTGGAATTGAGATGAGATGTTCTGCACTTCAGGGTAAAATGTTAGTCCCTCAGTTGTGTCCAACTCTTTGGGACCCCATGGACTCTAGCCCACCAGGCTTCTCTGTCCATGGGATTCTCCAGATAAGAATACTGGAGTGGGTTGCCATACCATCCTCTGGAGGATCTTCCCGATCCAGGGACTGAACCTACATCTCCTGCATTGGCAGGTGGATTCTTTACTGCTGAGGCACCAGATAAGGTAAATCCAAAAGCAACAATGGCTTTGATCATCCCTCGGCCTCACCCACCAGATCCTGAGCTCCTGGATGCAGAGAGAAAGGAGAATAGGGGTGGAAAAAACTTCTGGGCCTTCCTGTACCCCAGCTTCTCCCGCAAGACCCCATTGTAGCACACTAATACCGCGAAGAGCCACAATATAATTGTTGGAGAAGTGCTAGTGTGATAGCAAATTCTGTTTAAATTGGGAGATACACATTCATGATTCCATTTGATCTGAGGCTGTATATGTAGCAAATATTTCACCAGAAGGAGAGTGGAAATCAAAGGGTAACTGCTCTAGGCACATGTCCCCTTAACCCTCACCTTGTTGGCCACTCTGTTCAGTCTTTGTCATACTCTTCTCACTGCCAAGCATGCAGGAAGGTCGCTGGGCTAACAATGCAGAATCAGGAGACCAATGGCCCAAGGAAGGGTTGGGTGAATTGCATCCATTGGCTGTAGCTGTAGAGCTCAGGTGGGTGTTTATGTGAGCATTTGCCATATGACAGACGAGGGGACATATGTGAGTCTGGGGCCAGGAGACCATGGAGGCTGGGATCTAGGTGACCCGCCTGGGACATGGGTCCCCAAGCTTGGCCCTGGAGCAAGCAGAGGCAACAGCTGCCAAGCATGGGGGAAGTGTCCTGATCATTCAGGTTCAACTCAGAAGTTGTCCAGAGGCTGAGAACAGCAACCAGCCGGATGGATGGATGGCTAGAGGTGGTGCCAGGCATCCATAGTGACGGATTAACTATAGACTGTTTTCCTCTCCAACCACTAAGTATTAATTTCTACATTGGGAGCAAAGATGAGCATAGGTATGCACACCGCTGCTCCTGCCACTCCCCCCGCCCGCAACCCCCCACCCAGACTCATAGGCACTTGCAAACCGGAGCTATTATTGCCTAGAATGTCCTTCCCATCCTTCCTGGAAAATGCAGACCCCAACTTTCTTTGAAGCTCAACTCAAGACCACACTCCTTTCAGGACATATCTAGCATATTTGCTCCATCCTTCCCATGACCATTTTGCCCCAAATTTTGATGTTGTCTGCACTTCTTGGCTTTTCTAGCATCTTAAAAAGCAATCTAAATCACTCACTGTGCACCTGTGCTTGTCCTGAAGGATCTAAAGATGAGTAAGATGATGTCCTGGAACTTGAGTGGCTAAGAGTTTAGACTTTCTGTGCTATTGCATACTGGGGAGTCACCTGGCTTTTTTTGTGTTTCATCTTCAGTAATTCCCCACCCTCTGAAAACTGTTGACCTTGTTTTAGACAGATTGAGGTGCCCCTGAATGCTGGGAGGGGCAAGCCAGAGCCCTTCCTGGAGATGGACCTATACACTGAGGGCCAGCAGGCTGCCCAGATGGGGTCCCAGAGTAGGTGACATGAAGAGAAAGGAGAGAATGCAACTGAGACTAAGACTCAACCTCAGTGACTGAAAGCAAGGGCAAAAATGGCAAATATGCAATTTGGTGGGCCTTGAGCTAAGGGATAGGAAACAAAATATTCAACTCATGTCTCATATTCAACTCTCAAGGACCGTAAGCATCTGAAATAAGAAGTGTCTCCAGGCTCTTTAGTAGTGAAGGAGGCTAGGACTCTGTTGGAGAGCCCACAGCTGGAATAAACAGTTTCTAGGTTAGGGACTTCCCTGGCAGTCCAGTGGTTAAGTCTCTGCACTTCCAATGCAGGGGGCCCAGGTTTGATACCTGGTCAAGGAACTGTGATTCCACACACCACCATTAAAGATCTTGTATGCTGCAACTAAGGCCTGGCACAGCCAAATCAATTAAAAAGGAGAAAAATAATTTCCGGGTTGTGACAAGTGTCTAGAAGATGCACGAGCTCATTTCGAAGGCCTCAGGGGCTCACTGTTTGAAGTGATATTCTGGGCCATGTGGAGCAGAAATTTATGGATGGTGACTCTCCCTTATCCAGTTGCCATCCCACCAAGGGTAGCTCTCCAGATAGGACCACTGTCCCCCTGTCTCCAATGCACTGAGCTTGTGTGTGTGTGTGTGTGAAGGAGAGTGCTTCCCTGTGGCAGGAACCATGAAGTGCGAGGCCTTGTTCTTCCCCTGGGGAAAGCAGCAGTAACAGGAGAGTGGACAGCCCTCCATGGACAGGAGCGGCAACGGGCTGAGTGAGCCTGCTCTTCTCACTGTCTGAACGCTGGCCAACCTAGGAAGTCAGTTCTGGGAAATGCTTGTGTCAGAAGGCTTTGAGACGGTGACTGTGTCAGGTGCACTCAGAGAAACAGAATGTGTTATCAGTGAAGTTGGTGACAACAGAGGAATGGATGGAGAAGCTGTGGTTTACGTGTGTAATGGAATACTGGTGGTGGTTTAAGTCGTGTCCCACTCTTGGGACCCCATGGATTGTATCCTGCCAGGCTCCTCTGTCCATGGGATTTTCCAGGCAAGAAAATGGGTTGCCATTTCCTTCTCCAGGGGATCTTCCTGACCCAGGAATCAAACCCCAGTCTCCTGCATTGCAGGCAGATTCTAAAAAGGAACTAAGTTGGGTCATTTGCAGAGATGTGGATGGAGTTAGAGACTATCATACAGAGTGAAGTAAACCAGAAAGAGAAAGACAGATATTGAATATTAATCCATACATGTGGGGTCTAGAAAAATGGAACACATGTTCTTAGTCACAAAGTAGAAATAGAGACACAGACATAGAGAACAAACATGGATATCAAGGAGGAAAGCAGGAGTGGGAGGAACTCGGAGATTTGGATTGACATATATACTATTGATACTATATATAAAACTGATGGGCTTCTCAGGTGGTTCAGTGGTAAAGAATCTGCCGGCCAATGCAGATGTCAGTTTGATCTCTGGGTGAGGAAGACCCCTGGAGAAGGAGATGGCAACCCTCTCCAGTATTCTTGTCTGGAGAATCCCATGGACAGAGGAGCCTGGTGGGCTGCAGTCCATTGGGTCACAAAGAGTCGGACACGACTGAAGCTACTGAATACACAAGCACATAAGTATCCTAGGGGATTAGGGCATCTAATGTTGATGGAGGAGTGGGTACTAGACCGATGGAATCTGAGACATTTAAAAAATTTCCCACCACAAATAACACTAAGTGATTTTTGACAAAGGTTCAAAATCATTCAAAATATTTAAGAAAAAATATATTGTCTTAAAAAAGTTATTAAAGTATTGCACATGCAAATCCAAGGAAACAAACAACAGCAACAACAACAACAACCCCCTGAACTTCTATATAAACCATAAAACCTATTTAAAAATTAATTCAAAATTGATTGAATGAGGGAGAGAAATGGTGATGCCACCCACTCATCTCATCCTTTGTTGCTCCCTTTCCCTCTTGCCCTCAGTCTTTTGCAAACAGGCACACATACACACACAAACACACAGAGATGCGTTTCCAGAAACTGGATGTGTGATTCTGGGAGCTGTGTGTGCATGTGTGTGCTCAGTCTCTTCAGTCATGTCTGATTATTTGTGATCCTCAGGCTGCCCCAGTTGGTTTGCTGTAGTTTCTCATTAAATTTAACAGTTGAATATTTTAAAATTAATATATATTAACAGATACAGACATAGATTAGATATCTAGATACAGATACAGATATAAATATCCTGCAGCTTCCCAGGTGGCGCTAGTGGTAAAGAATCCATCTGCCAATACAGGAGACCTAAAAGATGCAGGTTCAATCCCTGGGTCGCAAAGATCCCCTGATAGTTTGTGAGCTTTGAGGAATCAGTCCATTTCATCTTATTGGCAATTTTATAGACACAGAGTTATTAAAAGCATCTTTATTAACCATTTAATAATATCTATAGATTTCAATGTGCCAATTCTCATTCTTTGTATTTAATACATGTGATATGTCTTTCTTCATTGTCTATTTTTTAAAAATCATATCTACTTTATAAAATTTACAAAGTATCAGCTTTTTACTTGATTGCCTTTCTGTTTTTTTTTTTTTTTTTAGTTTTGGTGACTTCTACTCTGTTTTTTCTTCCTTCTGTTTGATTTGGATTTATTTTACTACGACTTTTAGGATTTATTGTGGTGAAAATTTAATCTATTGACTGAAGATGTTGTGTTAATGTTCTAAGTGTTCAGTGCTATAATATTTTGTTTAAGTGCTGCTTTGGCTGCTTCTCATAGACTCTGATATGTGACATTTATATTAAGTAAAAATGTAGATCAATAAGAGGAAGACCTCCAGATACTTGAAAAGTTACGTAACATATAACCCATTCAATAGTGATAGCTTTCAATGCATGGACAAAATATCTCTAAAATGTATTGTTCTAACTCTCTTTCCATTATTCTTTATACAAGTCTATTCATTCCTGCTTACATGTGTGCATGCTTAGTCGTCTCTGCGACACTTTGGACTGTAGCCCACCCGGGCTCCTGCTTTCAGCTTGTGGGCCTGAAAAGGAATAAGTGTGTGTTCCCCTTCCCCTCACTCCCCTTTCTGTAGTCTAGGAGATGGTGAGGTCCACCTGGTTAGTGTGAATGCGGAGATGGAAAATTCATGTTGAACATAACCTAATTCTCCCAAGTCTTCTAGATTTCTTACTTTTGAATTTTTAATGACAAAGACAATTCTCTTCAAGACATTGTTCATTTACATCTTTTTTAGAACATCTTTATTTTATAGCATCAGTAATATGCAATCATAAATTTCTGATTTTACAATGCTCCCATTTCTTAATAATCACAAAATACAGGAAGAGAGGTAGAAAATTTTAAGGAATACAATGGACAGATATGATTTTGCTTGTCATACCAAACTCCTCCAGTGGCAGACAGAAAGGTTTAGTTTAATTAAGAAGTGACATGGGGAATAAGCTGATCCCAAGGGTAAAGAATATTTTCTATTTAAAGAGCACTATTTTTTATGACAAGGAATATATTCTAGGCTGTGTTTAGCCTCTGTTCCAAATAAATGTAAATTACCTAATTGCCAAAACAAAAAAGGTCTCACTTTTTTCTGTCTTTTAACTATCTGTAAAGGTAAGCATTGCATTTAGCTTCAATTCAAACAGGTAAGCATGAATCATTTTTTTCCAATAGCAAATTTAGCTTTACAAATATCTATGCATATTTAGCATCAGCAAAAAAGGCATTCATTTCAGAAGAATTAAAAATAGATTCTTTCTCCTTACTGTTAATTAATTTAGAAAACCCTGATTCAGATAATCTTTTTACTTTTCTGATTCTCATCATTATATTATTAAGTGAGAAATTACACAGAGTACTGTGTAATACACATGTGTGCTCAGTCACTTCAGTCGTCTGACTCTTTGGGAACCTATGGACTGTAGTCCACCAGGCTCCTCTGTCCATGGCATTCTCCAGGCAAGAGCACTGGAGTGGGCTGCCATGCCCTTCTCCAGGAGATCTTTCTGCCCCAGGGATCAAACCCACGTCTCTCATCTCTTACATTCCAAGCAGATTCTTTACCACTGAGCCACCAGGAAATGTCTTGTAATATATTTGGCCAATATATCAAAGATTACAACCTCATTATCATTATCATCAATCATCTTAAGTATTAAGATTTATTAAGTGATTACTACATAGTAAGCATATATTTAAGTAGTTTGCATGTAGCATTAAATCAGGATATATCACAAAAATTTTTTAAAAATTATTTAACTAAGTTGTACGATAGTAAAAGATGTTATTAAATGTATTCTTATCCAATACCAAGGGAATCATTTGTTTGTTAAAATTAAATTCTAACAGCAGGATCCTCTATGATCCACCTCCCAGAATTCTGGAAATAAAAGCAAAAATAAACAAATGGGATCTAATTAAAATTAAAAGCTTCTGCACAACAAAGGAAAATATAAGCAAGGTGAAAAGACAGCCTTCTGAATGGGAGAAAATAATAGCAAATGAAGCAACTGACAAACAACTAATCTCAAAAATATACAAGCAACTTATGCAGCTCAGCTCCAGAAAAATAAACGACCCAATCAAAAAATGGGCCAAAGAACTAAACAGACACTTCTCCAAAGAAGACATACGGATGGCTAACAAACACATGAAAAGATGCTCAACATCACTCATTATTAGAGAAATGCAAATCAAAACCACAATGAGGTACCACTTCACACCAGTCAGAATGGCTGCGATCCAAAAATCTGCAAGCAATAAATGCTGGAGAGGGTGTGGAGAAAAGGGAACCCTCCTACACTGTTGATGGGAATGCAAACTAGTACAGCCACTTTGGAGAACAGTGTGGAGATTCCTTAAAAAATTGCAAGTAGAACTACCTTATGACCCAGCAATCCCACTGCTGGGCATACACACCAGGGAAACCAGAATTGAAAGAGACACATGTACCCCAATGTTCGTCGCAGCACTGTTTATAATAGCCAGGGCATGGAAACAACCTAGATGTCCATCAGCAGATGAATGGATAAGCAAGCTGTGGTACATATACACAATGGAGTATTGCTCAGCCGTTAAAAAGAATTCACTTGAATCAGTTCTGATGAGATGGATGAAACTGGAGCCGATTATACAGAGTGAAGTAAGCCAGAAAGAAAAACACCAATACAGTATACTAACACATATATATGGAATTTAGAAAGATGGCAATGACGACCCTGTATGCAAGACAGCAAAAAAGACACAGCTGTGTATAACGGACTTTTGGACTCAGAGGGAGAGGGAGAGGGTGGGATGATTTGGGAGAATGGCATTGTAACAATCATGTAAGAATCAAATCGCCAGTCTATGTCTGACGCAGGATACAGCATGCTTGGGGGCTGGTGCATGGGGATGACCCAGAGAGATGTTATGGGGAGGGAGGTGGGAGGGGGGTTCATGTTTGGGAATGCATGTAAGAATTAAAGATTTTAAAATTAAAAAAATAAAAAACTAAAAAAAAAAAGACTCTGAAGAAAAAAAATTTAAATTCTATGTCAAATGAATGAGAAAATATTAAAGTAATATTGGCTTGTTTTTCTTTTTATCCTAAAGGAAGCAGGCTCTGAACTGCATTCACCAATTTTAGGTTTCCATTTTCTATTTCAAATTGATTTCATAAACTTGCTCTAAACAGTATTAAGTGCATTGTGATATAGCTGATTTACATGATATCATAATCCCTACATCAAAGAAAATTGTCATTTTAGTGGAAATACCAGAACAATAAATATGAATTATTTGAGAAAAAACAAAAGTGGCCCTATTTAGATGAATTATATAGTGATTTTCTCTTTGAGTTGTATAAAGAGAAGCATTGACAGTTTTTAGAAGTCAGAGAAACCAACAAATATGTCATAAGATTTGAGGAAATCTTTGAACCTGAGATTGAGTTTAGAATATAAGTACAGTTTGTATAGAATGTGAATAATTATAGTATTTCTTACTTTAGAAATGATTTTATACTGACAATTCCATTTACTATTCATAAAAAGTTTCCATTTGACAAATAAAAAGTTGAGACAAAAATATTTTAATAAATGTGGAACACTCCATTCTTGATACTAAGTTTTGCCTTCTTACTTTTTCGGGCTTTTCTTTGACATCATAGTTTCAGTGTGCTTTTCAAATGTACTATTCTACATGAACAGCAAGGAATAATTTACAATGGGGATTAAAAAATGAGAGAAAACCTTACATACATAAACCGCAGATACAATAAAAAGAATAAAGTAGATGGCAGTTTCTGCAGGAAATGGGTGGCTCATCAAATGTAGGTGCATGCTACTTGCTGAAAAGACTGATGATTCATTAATAAGCAATTTTAATCAGTATCCAAGTACTACACTCTACATTGATTTAAGTATGTGAATAAAATTTGGTAAAGGTGTTGGGACAAGGTATTGAAAAAAGGAGGCATGATTGTATAGACTCATATATGACGCATCTGTCAGCCACTAGCTTCTGACCATTTAAAAGGCTCATTCATAGCATTTTTGCATTTCTAACTCACATTTTTATTGAGAGAATTATATAATAATGGAAAAAGTTTGAATATCTTTAGTACTGTAATGTGCAGTTTAAGATATTGTAGATGGTACATATATAAATAGTATATGGCTTCCCTGATGGCTCGGACAATTAAGAATCTGCCTGCCTTGCAGAAGACCTGAGTTTGACCCCTGGGTGGGGAAAATCCCCTGGAGAAGGGAATGGCAACCCACTCCAGTATTCTTGCTTTTGCATGGACTATTGGTTCTACCCCATGTTTGTCTACATTTTTGCAGCAGAAATCTCGACTTTTGTCCTCACTTAATACCTTTAGAATATGCAGTTAGCTGTGTATCTTGTTTTCAGTGATTTATTTTCTATTGGCTTTCAAATAAGTTAACATATAATATGAAAATACATGTATAACATGCTGAAAACAATGAAGCAATTTACTACTTCTGCAAGAATGAGTAAAGAGTATAATTTCTAAATATACACACATGCATGCCCCACAAAAAGTATGTTTGATCTCTAACAGGAAAGAGAGGAAGGAGAGATTTACATTTTCAGTGGGAATCCATGTTTATACTTTGGAAGTGAAGTCGCAATCTCTCAGTTGTGTCTGGCTCCAGGCCAGAATACTGGAGTGGGTAGCCTTTCCCTTCTCCAGGGGATCTTCCCAACCTAGGGATCAAACCCAGGTCTCTCGAATTATGGGCAGATTCTTTACCAGCTGAGCCACAAGGGAAGCCCAAGAATACTGGAGTGGGTAGCCTATACCTTCTCCAGCAGATCTTCCCAGCCCAGGGAGCCTGAAATAACCTCCACCTGAACAGGCTAAAAAGCCTCTTGATGAAAGTGAAAGAGGAGAGGGAAAAGGTGGCTTAAAGCTCAACATTCAGAAAATGAAGATCATGGCATCCAGTGCCATCACTTCATGGGGAAACAGTGCAAACAGTGTCAGACTTTATTTTTCTGGGCTCCAAAATCACTGCAGATGGTGACTGCAGCCATGAAATTAAAAGACGCTTATTCCTTGGAAGAAAAGTTATGACCAACCTAGATAGCATATTCAAAAGCAGAGACATTACTTTGCGGACTAAGGTCCGTCTAGTCAAGGCTATGGTTTTTCCTGTGGTCATGTATGGATGTGAGAGTTGGACTGTGAAGAAAGCTGAGCACCGAAGAATTGATGCTTTTGAACTGTGGTGTTGGAGAAGACTCTTGAGAGTGCCTTGGACTGCAAGGAGATCCAGCCAGTCCATTCTGAAGGAGATCAGCCCTGGGATTTCTTTGGAAGGAATGATGCTAAAGCTGAAGCTCCAGTATGTTGGCCACCTCATGCGAAGAGCTGACTCATTTGAAAAGACTCTGATGCTGGGAGGGATTGGGGGCAGGAGGAGAAGGGGACGACCAAGGATGAGATGGCTGGATGGCATCACTGACTCGATGGATGTGAGTCTGAGTGAACTCCGGGAGATGGTGATGGACAGGGAGGCCTGGTGTGCTGTGATTCATGGGGTCGCAGCAAAGAGTTGGACACAACTGAGCGACTGAACTGAACTGAACTGAACAGGGATTTGTACCCTGGACCCTCAGACTAAAAGCCTGATGCTCTACTGACTGAGATATCTGGACTCTTAAGCAATTCTTTGGAATTGCTCCAAGGAATAAGAGCCCAGATAAGAAGCAATACAATTGATTCAATCAATTTGATTGCTTCCTTATACCTTGGGGAAAATTCCAAAGGATTGCTTAAGAGCCCAGATAGCTCAGTCAATAGAGCATCAGGCTTTTAGTCTGATGGTCCAGGGTTCAAATCCCTGTTCAGGCGGAGGTTATTTCAGGCGAATCTGCCTGCAATGCTGGAGACCCCTGTTTGATTCCTGGGTTGAGAAGATCTGCTAGAGAAGGTATAGGCCACCCACTCCAGTATTCTTGGGCTTCCCTTGTGGCTCAGCTGGTAAAGAATCTGCCCACAGTGTATTCTAGAAGTTAATGAGAAGGCAATGGCACCCCACTCCAGTGCTCTTGCCTTGAAAATCCTGTGGACGGAGGAGCCTGGTAGGCTGCAGTCCATGGGGTTGTGAAGAGTCTGACATGACTGAGCGACTTCACTTTCACTTTTCACTTTCATGCATTGGAGAAGGAAATGGCAACCCACTCCAGTGTTCTTGCCTGGAGAATCCCAGGGATGGAGGAGCCTGGTAGGCTGCCATCTATGGGGTCGCACAGAGTCAGACATGACTGAAGCGACTTAGCAGCAGCAGCAGCAGCAGCAGAAGTTAATGAATCACATTTAGTGGAAGAAATGTACTAAGCATTCCCCAAAAAGATCTACAGGAAAAACAAAAAGAACCTAGTAATATAGTTAAAATAATAAGAAAAATGCAAAAAAGATGGAAAATCTCAACCTATTGCATTCACATGCATGACTAACACAAACACATGCAAAAAAGAAGGAATGATTAAGTTGAATGGGATCATCAGTAAAACGGCAATTGTTGAGGATGTGGGTAATTTAGGAAGGTCTCACAGATGAGTTGTGGGTGGTGTCTCATGCAGTAAATGAGTGAGAGGTGCACATTCTAGCTAGAACTACTTTCGTGAACATAAACCTGGATGTACTTGCCTCTTATGTCTCGAGTGTTCCTGGGCCAAAAGAACAGCTTAAAATTCCTTTTCTCTCAACTGAGAAATCTGAATAAAACTTATCACTACTAATTTATGGACTTTACACTGAAATACACATGTTTGAAAACTAGTAACATCCCATAATATTATATAGTCAGCTCATCAATTTTATTTATAAGGAAAAAATGAAATATGCAGAATGTCAGTGCCAAACAAGGCTTTGGAAATACCACAGGGAAACCAACACTTTAAAAATTAAATATATTCATCCCTAAAACTATCTTAGGTCACTTACAATATATTTCACCATGCAATCAAATTAACTTTCAATTGATAATAATTAAACACAGAATTTAGAGGTGAAGAGAAAAACACAAGCTGTAAGAGCAAAATCACTAATGTAAATGAATTTAACTCAAAATTTTGCATTTTTGAGCATTCGGATGAGCAAAATTATAATCACATATCTTCAGAAAAAGTGATAATTCATGGCAGAAAATAAATATTAAATGGATAACTTTTCTTACAAATTGATTTAATAATAATGAAAAATGTAATTCACAACCTGTTAGACACCTAGCAATTATAGGTTTGTTTTCTAATGGAATTGGAAAAAATGAATGGTGTACCATTTTATATATATATAAGGAAACAAAAGCCAAAGAAAGTGAAATAACAGTACCTTTGATTGAATCATTCATACAGATGAAATATGAAGAGATGGAAGTGGAAGACAGCATGTCCACAGTGATGGAATTTGTACTCCTGGGGTTTTCTGACCTTCCAAACCTCCAAGGAATATTATTTGGGCTGTTCTCCATCATGTACATCATTATCTTAATGGGAAATAGTCTTATAATAATACTAACTAGGCTTGACCCTGCACTGCACAAACCCATGTATTTTTTCCTGGCCAATTTTTCCTTTTTGGAAATCTGTTACGTGTCCATCACTCTCCCTAGGATTCTGGTGAACCTTTGGACTCAGGACAGAAGCATTTCTGTGCTGGACTGTGCTGCCCAAATGTGCTTCTTCCTTATCTTCAGAGCCACTGAGTGCTTCCTCCTGGTGGTGATGGCCTATGACCGCTGTGTGACTGTCTGCACTATCCCCTGGTCATGACCGCAGAGCTGTGCCTCCAGCTGGCTGTGGGCTCCTGGGTCAGTGGAATCCCAGTGCAGATACGGCAAATGTGCTGGATCTCTCTGCCTTTCTGTCATTTGAACGAGGTTAACCACTTCTTCTGTGACATTCCCCCTATTCTGAAGCTGGCCTGTGGAGACACTTTTGCACATGAGCTCTCAGTCTATGCAGTAACTCTGTTATTTGCTGCTATCCCTTTTTGGTTGATCCTTGCCTCCTATAGCCAAATCATTTCCACTACTTTGAGGTTGCCAAAAGCCAGAGGACAGGCTAAAGCCTTCTCCACATGCTCTTCTCACCTGTTGGTTGTCATGTTATTCTTCGGATCTGCTACCATTACCTACTCAAGACCAAAATCCAGTCATTCTGCAGGAACTGACAAACTCTTCCCTCTGTTCTACACCATAGTGACTCCAATGTGCAATCCCATGATATACAGCCTTCAGAAGAAGGATGTGATTACAGCGCTGAGAAAATTATTACTTAAAAAATAATGTGATGATTTTAATTATAAATGTTTTAACTGTTTGCTAAACAGTTAACAGAGAAATGTTTTCAGCTTCTATTTTCCCTCTTTAAGGAGTTAGGCACTTCTGTTCTCAGATGCACTTATGAATACTTTAGTAACCTAATCCACAATTTACTGGGCTTGGATATATACCAGATAAATGTGTCATCAATCCTCCATGCCTAAGGAATAATCCTGCCTCATGAATTACATAGTAATTTACATATTAAAAAAGCTAAAACATAATTGAATCAGTCAGGTTTCTTGGCTTAAATATGCTGGAAAATGTATGTTTATTTATCTAAATAATTATCTCTATCTCCACACTTGCATTTGCTGGCATTCTTTGATTCTATAGCACAGAAAATGACTACTAGCAGTTGAAAGGAGAAGGCAATGGCACCCCACTCCAGTACTCTTGCCTGGAAAATCCCATGGACGGAGGAGCCTGGTAGGCTGCAGTCCATGGGTCTCGAAGATTTGGACACGACTGAGCGACTTCGCTTTCATTTTTTACTTTCATGCATTGGAGAAGAAAATGGCAACCCACTCCAGTACTCTTGCCTGGAGAACCCTGGGGATGGGGGAGCCTGGGGGGCTGCCATCTATGGGGTCGCACAGAGTCGGACACGACTGAAGTGACTTAGCAGCAGCAGGAACAGCAGGTAAAAACTGGATGTTTGCAGGAGGGATTGAATGAGTGAATGGGTAAATGAATATTGCTAGTGTCAACATCAGACTGCTAGCAAAAAATCTAGATTTTTCAGAGAACCAGTAATATTGGGAGCATATTTGTGTATCCACTATAAACTCAAGTGAAATTACTCCAATCATAAAACCAAAAGAATAGCATTCATAATCTTTTTTCTCTTCCTAAGTGCATGATAAAAGAATGTCTTCCTACTCATCTTAACTGGTGTACTTTGCACATATTTGCATGTTCTGCTTAGCAAATTTGATCCAAAATAATTTGCTTTGCATTATTTCATCTGTTACATAACTGCATTCTGACAGCTAAATCTATATCAATTTGAATTTTTAAAAGAAAATATATATGGATATAAAAGTGAAGAAAAGTTTTAGAAGTTATTTTCAGAATTACCCACAGTCTATACAATTGCATTACATTAGTGTGTCTGGACTAACCTCCCATGTCTTTATCCCCTTTAAATCATTGACTGATATAATGAAGGAAAGTGAACATATCTCACTAGGATTATTAATGCCCATCTTCCCAATTCCATCCTCAAATCAGCAACATTAAGACATGATTTGTTGTAGCTGTCCCTGAGAACTTCTGCTACAGTTCTTTTGACAATTATTTCATTCTCTAGTTTTAGTTTTAATTATAACTTAACTGTCTTTCCTAAAGGAGATCAGTCCTGGGTGTTCATTGGAAGAACTGATGCTAAAGCTGAAACTCCAATACTTTGGCCATCTCATGTGAAGAGTTGACTCATTGGAAAAGACCCTGATGCTGGGAGGGATTGGGGGCAGGAGGAGAAGGGGACGACAGGATGAGATGGCTGGATGGCATCACCGACTCGATGGACATGAGTTTGAGTGAACTCCGGGAGTTGGTGATGGACAGGGAGGCCTGGCGTGCTGCAATTTATGGGGTCGCAAAGAGTCGGACACAACTGAGCGACTGAACTGAACTGAACTGAACTGTCTTTATCCTGGGATGTACTATCATAGGTGTATCAGAGAATAATTTATGGAAGTTAATGGTTAAATCAAATGAAGACCACATAAGCCAGTCATGGTATTTCATTGGGAGATTGTGATAGATATCTCTTCAGGTGAGATGAACTAGAATCCCTCGAAACAAGTACATTACATTACTTGACAAAATGGACTTTATAGACATGATTAATATCATAAATCATTGAGATGGGGAGATTATTCAGGTAGAACCAATCTGATCACATAAGCCTTGAAAACAAGAAGAGAAAGAAAAGCAATATTCAAAAAATAGGTTATCACAAATGGAGCAGAGCAAAGGAGGGCTCATTTTGTCATTGCTGGCTCCAAAGTCTGTTGGGACAAAGAGTAAGGACTATCCTGATCTCCAGAAAGCGAGCATGACATTTAGTGGTCTGCCAGCAAAGAATCAGTCCTCTGTCCAACAACCTCAAGGAAGCATATTCTGCCAATAATTTAATTGAACAAGAAAGATGGAATACTCACTAGAGCATAAAAAAGGAATGTGGCCCTCCCAACACTTTTGACCTATCATCTACAGAACTCTAAGATAATAAATTTTAAGGCACTCAGATGGTGGTAATTTACTAAAACTGCAAGAAACAACTAATACACAGAAAATAATGATGTTCACAGAAAATAATATAAGAGATGGTGTAGACCTGCTCAGGATATACAAATTCAAAACTTCAATCTCATAACCAATTTAGCTGTACTATGAGGATTTGAAATATCCAATTTCTCAGCCTGCATTCCAGCTGAGTATGAAGCAATGACTCAGTTTTGGCTAATAACATGAAGATAGGTGTCAACAAGTGTTCAGTCTTGTTTCCACTACTTTCATCCTTAGTGTTAGTCACTCAGTTGTGCCCAACTCTTTGAGACCCCATGGACTGCAGCCCACCAGGCCCCTCTGTCCATGGGATTTTCCAGGCAAGGATTCTGGAGTGGGTTGCCATTTCCTTCTCTGTCTTTCATCCTTGGAAGGGTGCAGAAGTCATATCTAAGAATGGGAAAGCAGGAGAGCATAAGGAACCTGACACTCCAATGTCTTTATTTTTATAGTATAAGACTAGTCAGACCACCCCACCAGAAGTGCTCTGTGAAGTAATCTCACAGGCTTAAATAAAATTCTAAAGGAGACTATATCTGCATGCATATTAATGTTTCACAATGGTAGGTGGTAGTAGATAGTACCTCTCTTGTGTCTGTTCATCTGGCGAAAAGCTGTATTGTGGCAGGAAACATTTCTCAGGAATGTAGATTTTGGTGCTTTTTTATTTTTATTTTTTTAATTGGAGGATAATTGCTTTACAATGTTGTATTTTTTCTGCCACACAGCAAGGTGGATCAACCCTAAGGATACATTTGTCCCCTCTCTCTTGAACCTCCCTCCCATTCTCCACCCCATCCCGCCTCTCTAGGTTGTCATAGAGTACTGGGCTGAGCTGTGTTACCCAGCAACTTCCCATTAGATCTGTTTTGCACACGGTAATGTAAATGATTCAGGGCTACTCTCTCAATTTTCCCCACCCTCTCCTTCCCCTGCTGTGTTCACAAGTCTGTTCACCATGTCTGCCTCTCTAATCCTGCCCTGAAAATAGATTCATCAGTACTAATTCTCTAGAGTCCATTTTATTTGCATTAATATACAATATTTGTTTTTTCTCTTTCTGACTTACTTCACTCTATATAGCATGGTTTAGATTCATCTACCTAATTAGAACTGACACAAATGCATTACTTTCTATGACGGAGTAATATTCTATTATATATATATATGTACCACTACTTCTTTATCCATTCATCTGTCAGTGTACATCTAGGTTGCTCCAATGTCCTGGCTATTGTAAATAGTGCTGCATATCTCTTTGAATTATGGTTTTCTCAGGGAATATACCCAGAAGTAGGATTGCTGGGTCTTATGGAAGTTTTCATGGGGATGATTTTGATCACCGCCTCCTTTACAACATTACAGACCTCCATTTATAGTTCTTCAGGCACTCTGTCTATCAGATCTAATCCCTTGAATTGATTTGTCACTTCCACTGTATAATCATAAAGGATTTGATTTAGGTTATACCTGAATGGCCTTGTGGTTTCCCCTACTTTCTTCAATTTACCTGAATGGCCTTGTGGTTTCCCCTACTTTCTTCAATTTAAGTCTGAATTTTGCAATAAAGAGTTCATGATTTGAGCCACAATCAGCTCCCAATCTTGTTTCTGCTGACTATATAGACTTTCTCCAACTTTGGCTGCAAAGAATATAATCAATCTGATTTTGGTATTCACCATTTGGTTATGTCCATGTGTAGAGTCATCTCTTGTATTGTTGAAGAGGGTATTTGCTATGACCAATGCATTCACTTGGCAAAACTCTGTTAGACTTTGCCCTGCTTCATTTTGTACTCAAAGGCCAAAATTGTTACTCCAGGTGTTTCTTGACTTCCTACTTTTGCATTCCAGTCCCCTATGATGAAAAGGACATATATTGGGTGTGTTAGTTCTAGAAAGTCTTGGAGGTCATAATGGAACCATTCAATTTCAGCTTCTTTGGCATTAGTGTTTGGACCATACAGCCTTGGATTACTGTGATATTGAATGGTTTGCCTTGGAAACAGAGATCTGTCATTTTGAGAGTGCACCCAAGTACTACATTTCAGACTCTTTTGTTGACTATGAGAGTTACTCCATTTCTTCTAAGGGATTCTTCCCCACAGTAATAGATATAATGATCATCTGAATTAAATTTACCCATTCCCATCCATTTTAGTTCACTGATTCCTAAAATGTCAATGTTCACTCTTGCCATCTCCTATTTGACCACTTCTAATATACCTTGATACATGGACCTAACATTCCAGGTTCCTATGCAGTGTTGTTCTTTACAACATCGGACTTTACTTTTACCACCAGACACACCCACAGCTGAGTGTTGTTTCCACTTTGGCTCAGCCTCTTCATCCCTTCTGGAGCTATTTTTTCACTCTTCAGTAGCATATTGGGCATCTACCAACTTGGGAAATTCATCTTTCAGTGTCATATCTGTTTTCCTTTCCATACTGTTCATGGGGTTCTCAAGGCAAGAATGCTGAAGTGGTTTCCATTCCTTTCTCCAGTGGACCACACTTTGTCAGAACTCTCCACCATTACCTGTCCATTTTAGGTGGCCCTACAAGGCTCATAGTTTCATTAAGTGAGAAAAGGCTGTGGTCCATGTAATAAGTTTGGTTAGTTTTCTGTGGTTGTGGTTTTCATTCTGTCTTCCCTCTGATGAATAAGGGTAAGAAGCTTGTGGAATCTTCTTGCTGGGAGGTACTGGCTGTGGGGAAATCTGGATCTTGCTCTGATGGGAGGGGCCATACTCAGTAAATCTTTAATCCACTTTTCTACTGATGAGTGGGGCTGTGTTCCTTCCCTGTAGTTTGGCCCATGGTAGGGGTAATGACTAACACCCTAAAAAGATGTCCTTTTCATTATAGGGGACTGGAATGCAAAAGTAGGAAGTCAAGAAACACCTGGAGTAACAGGCAAATTTGGCCTTGGAATATGGAATGAATCAGGGCAAAGACTAATAGCGTTTTGCCAAGAAAATGCACTGGTCATAGCAAACACCCTCTTCCAACAACACAAGAGAAGACTCTACACATGCACATCACCAGATGGTCAACACCGAAATCAGATTGATTATATTCTTTGCAGCCAAAGATGGAGAAGCTCTATACAGTCAACAAAACAAGACCAGGAGCTGACTGTGGCTCAAATCATGAACTCCTTATTGCCAAATTAAGACTTATATTGAAGAAAGTAGGGAAAACCACTAGACCATTCAGGTATGACCTGAATCAAATCCCTTATGATTATACAGTGGAAGTGAGAAATAGATTTAAGGGACTAGATCTGATGGATATAGTGCCTGATGAACTATGGACTGAGGTTCGTGACATTGTACAGGAGACAGGGATCTAGACCATCCCCATGGAAAAGAAATGCAAAAAAGCAAAATGGCTGTCTGGGAAGGCCTTACAAATAGCTGTGAAAAGAAGAGAGGCGAAAAGCAAAGGAGAAAAGGAAAGATATAAGCATCTGAATGCAGAGTTCCAATGAGTAGCAAGAAAACATAAGAAAGCCTTCCTCAGTGATCAATGCAAAGAAATAGAGGAAAACAACAGAATGAGAAAGACTAGAGATCTCTTCAAGAAAATTAGAGATACCAAGGGAACATTTCATGTAAAGATGGGCTCGATAAAGGGCAGAAATGGTATGGACCTAACAGAAGCAGAAGATATTAAGAAGAGGTGGCAAGAATACACAGAAGAACTATAGAAAAAAGATCTTCGTGACCCAGATAATCATGATGGTGTGATCACTCACCTAGAACCAGATATCCTGGAATGTGAAGTCAAGTGGGCCTTGGAAAGCATCACTACGAACAAAGCTAGTGGAGGTGATGGAATTCCAGTGGAGCTATTTCAAATCCTGAAAGATGATGCTATGAAAGTGCTGCACTCAATATGCCAGCAAATTTGGACAACTCAGCAGTGGCCACAGGACTGGAAAAGGTCAGTTTTCATTCCAATCCCAAAGAAAGGCAATGCCAAAGAATACTCAAACTACCGCGCAATTGCACTCATATCACATGCTAGTAAAGTAATGCTCAAAATTCTCCAAGGCAGGCTTCAGCAATACGTGAACTGTGAACTCCCTGATGTTCAAGCTGGTTTTAGAAAAGGCAGAGGAACCAGAGATCAAATTGCCAACATCCGCTGGATCATGGAAAAGCAAGAGAGTTCCAGAAAAACATCTATTTCTGCTTTATTGACTATGCCAAAGCCTTTGACTGTGTGGATCACAATCAACTGTGGAAAATTCTGAAAGAGATGGGAATACCAGACCACCTGACCTGCCTCTTGAGAAACCTACATGCAGGTCAGGAAGCAACAGTTAGAACTGGACATGGAACAACAGACTGGTCCCAAATAGGAAAAGGAGTACATCAAGGCTGTATATTGTCACCCTTCTTATTTAACCTGTATGCAGAGTACAACATGAGAAATGCTGGGCTGGGAGAAGTACAAGCTGGAATCAAGATTCCTGGGAGAAATATCAATAAACTCAGATATGCAGATGACACCACCCTTATGGCAGAAAGTGAAGAGGAACTAAAAAGCCTCTTGATGAAAGTGAAAAGGAGAGTGAAAAAGTTGGCTTAAAGCTCAACATTCAGAAATGAAGATCATGGCATCTGGTCCCATCACTTCATGGGAAATAGATGGGGAAACAGTGGAAACAGTGTCAGACTTTATTTTTTTGGGCTGCAAAATCATTGCAGATGGTGATTGAAGCCATGAAATTAAAAGACGCTTACTCCTTGGAAGAAAAGTTATGACCAACCTAGATAGCATATTCAAAAGCAGAGACATTACTTTGCCAACAAATGTCCGTCTAGTCAAGGCTATGGTTGTGAGAGTTGGACTGTGAAGAAAGCTGAGCACTGAAGAATTGATACTTTTGAACTGTGGTGTTGGAGAAGACTCTTGAGAGTCCCTTGGACTGCAAGGAGATCCAACCAGTCAATTCTGAAGGAGGTCAGCCCTGGGATTTCTTTGGAGGGAATGATGCTGAAGCTGAAACTCCAGTACTTTGGCCACCTCATGCGAAGAGTTGACTCATTGGAATAGACTCTGTTGCTGGGAGGGATTGTGGGCAGGAGTAGAAGGGGACGACAGAGGATGAGATGGCTGGATGGCATCACTGACTCAATGGACATGAGCTTGAGCAAACTCTATGAGATAGCGAAGGACAGGGTAGCCTGGTGTGCAGCAGTCCATGGGGTCTCAAAGAGTTGGACATGACTGAGTGACTGAACAACTACATTGTAGTTTTATTACTAGTTTTTTTTTTTAAGAATTCTCCATACTGTACTCCATAGTGAGTATATCAATGTGCATTCCTACCAACTGTACAACAGTGTTCCCTTTTCTCCACATCCTATTCATCTTTCTAAAGTTAGACCTCTCTTGCTAATCTCCCATTGACACTGGGAGCATATTAAAATATTACAAAATAACAGTGAAACCTGTCTGTATCCTCAAGAAGTCCATATCCCAAGAAGTTCATATATCAGATGAAAGTGTTTGTAGACTTTAATGATGATCATGTGTGTGTTGTGGCTGAATACTTCAGGTGTTTCAAGGATGCTTCTCTTTGGTGTGCGTGTACTCAACACGCTTTCATCTGATATGGACTGCTGAGGATACAGACACGTTTCACTAGTATTTTGTAATATTTTAATATGCTCCCAGTGTCAATGGGAGATTAGCAAGAAAAGTCTAACTTTAGAAAGATCTATCGATCTATTGATACTTTAAAGAAAAGTGTTGCATGTTCCTGTTACTTTGTTTTTCGTAAATATAACTTTTTACAGACATTTGATGTTCTAAAAGCATTTTATTTTTTAGGCAAATACTTTATTTTTAAAATAATATTTTACTTTGTCATCAACATTGTTCTGCTGTTACATGATCTTTGATATTAAAAATCATTGCATGTGTATAGCGGACTTTTGGACTCAGAGGGAGAGGGAGAGGGTGGGATGATTTGGGAGAATGGCATTGAAACATGTATACTATCATGTAAGAACCGAATCGCCAGTTTATGTCCGATGCAGGATACAGCATGCTTGGGGCTGGTGCACGGGGATGACCCAGAGGGATGTTGTGGGGAGGGAAGTGGGAGGGGGGTTCATGTTTGGGATCGCATGTACACCCGTGGTGGATTCATGTCAATGTATGGCAAAACCAATACAGTATTGTAAAGTAAAATAAAGTAAAAATAAAAATTAAAAAAAAATCATTGCAAAATCTGTAGGCTTTGCAGATTCCTTAAAACGTGGCTCACAGCAAGTATGACACTTTCACGATTTAAAATAGCATCCCAAAGTAGGGAAAACTAGTTCAAGAGCTTGTGATTAATAGTAGCTACATCAGTACTGATATGTGGTTATTTCAATGTCTTTCCTTTGAACAATCGAGTCATAATAAGTTCCTATAACTAAAATTGTATTATTAAGATTGTCTGCTAAATATGTAAAGAGGGACTCATAAAGAGAAAATAAGTTGTCTTCTTGTCTCAACAAAACATTAATGTAAAACAGATGTGGAAGTATTTGTGAATCACATATTCAAAAAAGTGAAATGTATATAGATAATACAAAATCTCCCAAAGATCAGTAGCAAGAGCAGAAGCAACCTAATCAACAAATGTACAAAACTCTTTGATAGATACTTTACTAAAAGGATACACAGAATTAAAATAATAACATGAAACTTCCTCACCATCTTCAGCATTAGCATTTGCATTTTGAAATGCAAATTAAAATTAAAGTTGTGATACACATGTACTTTAATGGCTAGAATTAAAATAAAATAAAAAACCACAAAATAATATAACAACATTTGTGAGTAAATATATAAACCTTGAACAGTGATATTATTCCATGTATGGACATAATGTTTCTAAAATACATTTTTCATCTTTCTAATCATTAATCTTTATAAAGTATAGTAGCAATCTGAATAAAAGTTATGAATACTGAATTTGTACACACTATATTGAAATACACAATTTTTATTTTTATTTATTTTAATATAAATTTATTTTAATTAGAGGCTAATTACTTTACAATATTGTATTGATTTTGCTATACACAATTTTAAAAATTAAATACCATTTAAAAATATTGAGTGGTTAGCTGATGAATTTTGTTTTAGAAAAATAGCTAAATATGCAGAATGTCAAAGTTAAAAAGATGTTGGAAATACAACTGAAAAAAAAACTCATTAAAAAGAATTAACCATATATATCCCTAAAACTATTTTATATTGCTTAAGACATTTAAAAAAGCAAAAAAAAATTTTTTTTGGATTGATAATGAAAAACAGAATGGAGAGGTCAAGTGAAAATATCAAGTTATTTCACAAAGGGACTTAAATTCAGAATTTGTATTTTTGAGTGGTCAGATGAATAGCAAAATTACAATCACATATCTTCAGAACTATATAAATATTGTATATAGCAGAGAAAGAAAGATTAAAGTGTTCTTTAATTTACAGATAGATTTAATAATGATGAAAAACACACCTCATCACACATTTAGAGCACCTGGTGTTATAGGTTTGGTTTTTATAGGAAATTGAAAAATAGAAAGTTGCAGCCTCCTGTTTTGTAAATAAGAAAACAAGAGCTAGTGAAAGTGAAATAATAGTACCTCTGACTGGATCATTCCCACAGATGAAATATGAAGAGATGGAAGCAAAAGACAACATGTCCAAAGTGATGGACTCTGTACTCCTGGGGTTTTCTGACCTTCCAAACCTCCAAGGGCTATTTGGGTTGTTCTCCATCATTCACATCATTATCTTAACTGGAAACAGTCTCATAATAATACTAACTAGGCTTGACCTTGCACTGCACAAACCCATGTATTTCTTTTTGGCAAACTTTTCCACCTTGGAAATCTGTTCCAAGTCTGTCACTCTTCCTAGGATTCTGGTGAACCATTTGGCTCAGGACAGAAGCATTTCTGTGCTGGACTGTGCTGCCCAAATGTGCTTCTTCCTTATCCTCAGAGCCACTGAGTGCTTCCTCCTGGCAGTGATGGCCTATGACCTCTGTGTAGCCGTCTGCGACCCTCTGCACTATCCCCTGGTCATGACCGCAAAGCTGTGCCTCCAGCTGGCTGTGGGCTCCTGGGTCAGTGGAATCCCAGTGCAGATAGGGCATATGTGCTGGATCTCTCTGCGTTTCTGCCATTCAAACAAGATTAACCACTTCTGTGACATCCCCCCATTCTGAAGCTGGCCTGCGGAGACACTTTTGCACATGAGCTCCCAGTCTATGCAGTAGCTCTGCTGTTTGTTGCTGTACCTTTTATGCTGATCCTTGCCTCTTACAGCAAAATCAGTTCCACTATTCTGAGGTTGCCAACAGCCAGAGTAAGAGCCAAAGCCTTCTCCACGTGTTCTTCTCACCTGTTGGTTGTGCTTTTATTCTTTGAATCTGCTTCCATTACCTACTTAAGGCCCAAATCCAGACATTCTGCAGGAACTGACAGACTCCTCTCTGTTCTACACCATAGTGACTCCAATGTGCAATCCCATGATATACAGCCTTTGGAACAAGGATGTGATTGCAGCATTGAGAAAACTGTTACTTAAAATACAGATTGAAGGCAGGAGGAGATGGGATGGATGGGATGACAGAGGATGAGATGGTTGGATGGCATTACCAACTCAATGGACATGAGTGTGAGCAAGCTCCAGGAGTTGGTGATGAATAGGGAAGCCTGGTGTGCTGCAGCCCATGGGGTCACAAAAGATTGGACTCCACTGAGTGACGGAAAACATATAAATATACTGTGATGAGAATATTTATAAATGTTTTAGCTGTTTGTCACACAGTTACCAGATAAAGATTTTAAATATCTATATTTTCTCCTTAAAAACTTGACTATTGCTAGCTTATAAGATACTTTTAGATACTTTAAAATAACCCACAGTTGACTGTGCTTAAATATTTATTAGGCTTCCCTGATGGCTCAGATAGTAAAGAATCTGCCTGTAATGCGGGAGACCTGGGTTCGATCCCTGGGTTGGGAAGATCCTCTGGAGGAGGGAATGGCTACCCACTCCAGTGTTCTTGCCTGGAGAATCCTCACGGACAGAGGTGCCTGGCGGGATAATTAGTCAAAGCGTCTTCAATATTTCATACCTAAATAATCTTGTATTGTGAATAAAGAACAATGTTCATGACATACTTTATGAAAAAACAAAATAGAATTCAAGCTCTTAAGACTTTTGGCTTAAATATACCTTAAAATATGCAAGATTCCTTACCTAAATCACAGCTTCTATTTTTCCACTTCTATTGTTGGCATTTTTTTGGTTCAGTTGCATGGAAACTGACCAGTAGCAGTTAAGTAATGACTATTTGAAGGAGGAATTGAACAAGCAAATGAACAAATGCATATTACCTTGCCCTATTGCAGAGTCCTGGCAAAATCCAGAAACTTCAAAGGATCAATAGACACTAAGAATATGTTTATTTAGCCCACTGTACCCTCATGAGGAATTACTTCAATCATCATAACAAAAGCAAATCTGAGTATTTTTCCCAACTGCATTCTATAGAAGAATCTCCCTGTTTGTCTCAACACTTTTACTTTGTACATATTTCTATATTCTATGTAGCAATTTTGACCCCAAAATAATCTGCTTTGAATTATTTCATCACTGCCTTCCAAACTATCCCAATGCTAATTAATATTAAAAAATAAAATATATGCATTTTTAATGTGAGGAAAATGTTAGAAGTTCTTTTCAGAATTACACAAAGTTTCCACAATTGCATTTACATTAGTGTGCATTGCCTAGTCCTCCATCCTTCTCTAAGTGATATGATTTTTAAACCTTTGAACTGATATTCACAAGGAAAATGAGCATCTGTCAATAGAATCATTAACAGGTATCCTCCCAATTCCATTCAGATGGCATGGTGGTAAAGAATCTGCCTGCCAATGCAGGAGATGCAAGAGACACGAGTTCCATCCCTGGGTCAGGAAGATCCCTTGGAACAGGAAATGGCAACTCGCTGCCATCTTCTTGCCTGTGAAATTTCATGAACATGTAGCCTTGTGGGCTGCAGTCCAGGCAGTCCCAAAGAATCAGATACAACCGAGCTACTGAGAGCGTACACACACACACACACACACACACACACACACACACACACACTCAGCAACTCATTTAGAGAATATGTCCGCTGGCAGTTCTTTTGACAGTATATTTTTTGTTGTTTTAGTTATAACTGTACACATGTGTATAAGGCAATGTTAGCTCCTGTCGTGAAGCTAGTTATAGTTCACGTCTCAGTCCATTTGCTTCCTTTAATATCTAGGCAGTAAATATGACGTACTAGGTTTAGTTATTTATGCATTTTATTCATAGTGTCTATATGCATATATGCCTTCTAATTAAATGTTTAGTGTATTAATATACTTTTATATATAGTCCATAATGTAATCTAGGATGAGGATTATAATAGTGATGATAAAGAGGACAATAGCAGTTTTGTTTCTGAAATTTAGGAAAGCAGGAATCACAACGTCACAGAAATAGTGCTGTTCCCTAAATTCACAAAATGTCATGTGTAAAGCAAGTGATTCAATTATGCATATACAGGTACCTTTTCTGTTTCAAACTCTCTCCCCGTTTGCATTGTTACATAATTCTGAGCAGCACTCCCTGTGCTGTATGTAGGTCTTCATTCAACATCCATTTTAAACATAGCAGTGTGTTCATCACCCCTTTCTTTTTTAAAAATTCTGCATGTGAATGATATGATGTGATATTTCTCTATGTCTGACTTCACTCAGTATGACAATCTCTAGGTCCATCCGTGTTGTTGCAAATGACATCACTTCATTCTTTTTAGCAGCTGAATAATATCAGGTTTTAATACTTTTAATGTGTGTGTTATGACTGATGTTTTGGATGTTCCAAGGGAAGTGTGCTTTTCTTTTCTGTTCATGCATTCAACCCAACTTCATCCAATTTCTGAACTTCTGTGGATGTAGACAGCTGTGTATATAGACACATTTCATAAGCATTTTGCAAAAATTTAATATATCCACAATGTCAATGGGAAGAATAGTAAGAAAGGCCCTGGAATGACCTCTTGATATTTCAAAGAAAAGCATTGCATGCTTCTGTAAGTGTGGCTTTCATAATTATGATATTCCACAGCTAGGAATTTGATGATTTGAAAGTAGTTGTTTGACAAATCTCTTACATTTTAAATAATATTTCATTTTGTAATCAATTTTGTTGTTGTATAATTCTGACATGTAAAAGCATTGTTAAACCTGCAGGCCTTGAACTTTTCTTATAACTTGGTTCATAACAAGTATGACCCCTTCATTATTACTTGAAATAGTGGCCCAAAGATAAAAATGATTTCAAGAGACATTGTTAATAATACCTGTATCTGCACTGATCTGTACTCATTTCAATCTATTTTTGTTTTGAATATTCATACAGTCTTAATAAGCTCCTACATCTAAAATTTTATCATTAAGCTAAAATCAGCAAAATGTTTTTGAAAGGTCTCTAAAGGAGGACTAAGTTGTCTTAATCGTCTTCACAAATATAAAGTGAAAGTGAAAGTTGCTCAGTTGTGTCCTACTCTTTGTGACCCCATGGACAGTCCATGGAATTCTCCAGGCCGGAATACTGGAGTGGGTAGCCTTGCCATTCTCCAGGGGATCTTCCCAATTCAGGGTTCGAACCCAGGTCTCCCTCATTTCAGGGAGATTCTTTACTAGCTGAGTCACAAGGGAAGCCCAAGAATATTGGAGTCAGTAGACTATCCCTTCTCCAGAGAATCTTCCCGACCCAGGAATCAAACCAAGGTCTTCTGCATTGCAGGCAGATTCTTTACCAAATGAGCTATCAGGGAAGCCCAAACAGAAAATACAAGCTAAAAGGGAAAATATTTGAGTCACACATTTCAAATAAGAAATATATAGAAAGATTACACAAAGAACTCTCAAAACCAACAGGAAGAAAAGAAGCAATCTAACATCAATGTACAAGATTTTTCTTTTTTCCTTCACTGGAATGTCATTGCTATTCAGGATTATGCTAGTTTTTACTGTACAATGAAGTGAATTAGCTATATGTTTGCATACCTCCCCTCCCTCCGACCCCTGAAGTCATCTAGGTCACCGCAGAGCACTGAGTTGAGCTCCCTGTGCTTTACAGCAGGCTCCCACTAGCTCTCTGGCCATCATCAAAAATCTACAAACAAAAAACACTAGAGAAGGTATGGAGAAAAGGGAATCCTCATGCACTGTTGGCGGGAACTTAAACTGATACAGCCACTGTGCAGACCAGTATGGAGGTTCCTTAAGAAACTAAAAAAGTAGAACTGCCATTGACTCAAGTATTCCACTACTGGGCAGATACCCTGAGAAAACCATAATTCAAAAAGACACATGGACCCAAATGTTCACTGCAGCACTATTTACAATAGCCAGGACATGGAAGCAATCTAAATGTCCACTAAATGTACAAAACTCTTAAATAGATATTTTACTAAAGGAGATAATCAGAAGTCAAATGATCACATAAGGGATAGTCACTGTCACTAGTCATTATCAAAATGCAAATGAAAACAAAAATGAGATTATGCTACACATGTATTTCAATTGTTAGAGTTAAACAAAACAAATTACAAAATGATATAATTCAAAATTGGTGTGTGTATATATATATAAGTTTTGAATAGCTTTCAATGCAGGGCATCAAATTTCTAAATTATCTCTTTATTAATCTTCATAAGAGTATAAGTCTACTCCTACTTTGTATAGTTAAATCTGATATTCTTCTCCATTGCATTTTGTAAGTCTATGTGTCTTTGTAGGGTGTGCTACAGAAAACACTGTTCTATTATTTTATAATCACTGTACCAAGAGTTGCCACAATTAACTTAAGGGCATGCTTGGCTGGGGAGACGATACAGTAACTTCTTGGAGCTTTGAAGTGAAGAAGTGAAGTCGCTCAGTCGTGTCTGACTCTGGAACGCCATGGACTGTAGCCTATGAGGCTCCTCCATCCGTAGGGTTTTCCAGGCAAGAGTGCTGGAGTGGATTGCCATTTCCTTCTCCAGGGGATCTTCCCGACCCAGGAATCGAACCGGGGTCTCCCGCATTGCAGGCAGACGCTTTACCGTCTGAGCCACCAGGGAAGCCTTTTGTGACGGCTGAGGGCAGTTGATAGAAATGGAAGTCTTGGCCGGACACACGCAGCCCAGCTAGAAATATTTCCGTCCTCTCTTCCAGTTTAGCGTGATATGGTAATGAATGTTGATATGAGGGGTCATACCTGGAAATTCAGTATTCTGTTTCCGATTTGTACATCTGAAAAGGAGTGAGTGAGCATTCCTTTGTGTCCCCCTGTAGTCTGGGAGGCAGTGAGGACTACCCGGCTCATGTGGATGGAGAGGTGGAAGATCTGTGTTGAAGAAGCCACAGCTGCTCCGACAGTCCTGGATTTCTTGCTTCAGAACACTTAATATCAGAAAAACAAAATTCCCTGTAAGACAGTGAACATTTACATCTGTTTAGACCATCTTTATTTTATAAAAATGATGTACCATCATAAATTATTGTTTTACAATGGACATGGAAATGGAAGATCTGCATTGAAGATGACACAGTTGCCCTGACAGTCCTGGATTTCTTACTGCAGAACTCTTAATGAGAGAAAAACAAAATTCCCTGTAAAACAGTATATATTTACATCTTTTCAGACCATCTTTATTTTATAAAAATAATATATCATCACAAATTAATGTTTTACAATGCTTTTATTTCTTAGTAATTACAAAAATCAGCAAGAGATATAGAGAATGTAGAGAACAGGTGGTATAGACAGGTATGGTTTTGCTTGTTGTACCAAACTTCTTGAGTGGCAAGCAGAAAGGTTTAGCTCAATTAGAAAGTGACCTGGGGAAGAAGCTGATCCAAAGGGTAAGAATAATTATTATTTAAAGAGCCCTATTTGTTATGAAGATAGAAGATATTTTAGAGAGTGGTTAAGCCTGGTATCAAATTCTTGGTATCACGAATTACCTTACTGCCAAAAAAAAAAAAAAAAAAAAAAAGCAAAAAAAAAACCAACCAAACAAACCCAAAACACACCTTTCACAGTTTCTATCAGCTTTTAACTCAACAACTCAATTAATAAAGGTAAGCATTATATTTAACTTCAATCCAAACAGGTAAGCATACCTCATTTTTGTCCAATGTCTAATTTAGTTTTAAATGTACTTATTTACATGTAACATCAGGCAAAAACCACTCATTTCAGAAAGTTTAGCAAGGAAACTCTTGTTATTGTTGTTTAATTTCAAAACCCTGATTCAGATAGCCTTTTTAGTTTTCTGACCCACATCATTATATTATCAAATAAAAAGTTACAAAAGTACTTTATAATATAGTGTGGGCCAGTATACCAAAGTTTACCAGCCTCTGCCTCACTATCATAATAATTTAAATGCTAACCTTTATTAAGTGATTGCTATGTGCTAAGTTTGTATTTAAGAAGTTTGCATGTATTAAATCTGGGGATATCTCATTAAAATTAATTGTATATCAACCTAGATAGCATATTGACAAGCAGAAACATTACTTTGCCAACAAAGGTCCGTCTAGTCAAGGCTATGGTTTTTCCAGTGGTCATGTATAGATGTGAGAGTTGGACTGTGAAGAAAGCTGAGCACCGAAGAATTGATGCTTTTGAAGTGTGGTGTTGGAGAAGACTCTTGAGAGTGCCTTGGACTGCAAGGAGATCCAACCAGTCCATCCTAAAGGAGATCAGTCCTAGGTGTTCTTTGGATGCTGAAGTTCAAATGATGCTGAAGCTGAAACTCCAGTACTTTGGCCATCTCATGCGAAGAGTTAACTCATTGGAAAAAACCCTGGTGCTGGGAGGGATTGGGAGCAGGAGAAGGGGACGATAGAGGAGATGGCTGGATGGCATCACTGACTTGATGGACATGAGTTTGAGTGAACTCCGGGAGTTGGTGAAAGACAGGGAGGCCTGGCATGCTGCAATTCATGGTGTCGCAAAGAGTTGGACATGACTAAGTGACTGAACTGAACTGAAGGAATAAGATAGTAAATGAACTTTATTAAAAAGATTTTGTACCCTATTTACATCAAATCCTGTTTGTTAAAAATAACTTTTATGGTAACTGAATCTGACAATATGAAAGAGATTTTGGTATGTTTTCATTTTAATCTTTAGAAACTTCAAATAAGGAATTCAGTTCAATTCAGTTCAGTCGCTCAGTTGTGACTGACTCTTTGTGACCCCATGGACTGCGGCACACGGAATTAGACTCTTTGAGTCACCAATTTTAGACTTTTATTTCCTATCTTCAATTTGATTTTACAAACTTGCTTTCAATAGCACCATGTACATTTTAATGATAGATAATGTACATGCTTATTATAATCCTCACACAGTGAAAAGACCAGAAAAGCAAACATAAGTTATTCGGATAAAAACGAGGGGTAGTATGGGGAGGGTGGTGGGAGGGGGGTTCAGGATTAGGAACACATGTACACCCGTGGCGGAATCATGTTGATGTATGGCAAAACCAATACAATATTATAAAGTAAAAAAAAAAAATTAAATTAAACAAACAAACAAAAGTGGCTACATAACCTGAACAGTTTAGTGTCTCTTCTTTCTGAGTGTAGTATTAGTGCTATCTAAAGGTTTCCAGAACTTGGAAACCAGTAGTGACATTGCAAGATCTGAGAAGAAAAATTTTGATGAGATAGAGTTTATAAAACTAAGTGTAACTTGGGTAGGATTTGAATAGTTTTGATATTTCTTACTTTAAATATGATTTTACTTTGATAATTCCACTTAAGATTCATAAAATCTTGCTCCATTTGACAAAGAAAAGCAAAGTTAAGGACAAAAAATATTTTAGTAAATTAAGAACACTGTATTTTTTATTGCAAGTTCTTTTTTTTGGACTTCGGGCTGTTTTTTGAACCTGAGTTTCAGTATGATTTTCTTCTTTTTTTAATTTTATTTTCATTTTATTTTACTTTACAATACTGTATTGGTATTGCCATACATTGACATGAATCCACCACGGGTGTATACAAGCTCCCAATCCTGAATCCCCCTCCCACCTCCCACCCCATATCATCTCTCTGGATCATCCCCATGCACCAGCCCCAAGCATCCGGTATCCTGTATCGAACATAGATTGGCACTTCGTTTCTTACATGGTGGTATACCTGTTTCAATGCCATTCTCCTAAATCATCCCACCCTCTCCCTCTCCCTCAGAGTCCAAAAGTCCGTTTTTACATCTGTGTCTCTTTTGCTGTCTCGCATACAGGGTCATCATTACCATCTTTCTAAATTCCGTATATATGTGTCAGTATACTGTATTGGTGTTTTTCTTTCTGGCTTACTTCACTCTGTATAATTGGCTCCAGTTTCATCCACCTCATTAGAACTGATTCAGATGTATTCTTTTTAATGGCTGAGTAATACTCCATTGTGTATATGTACCACAGCTTTCTTATCCATTGGTCTGCTGATGGACATCTAGGTTGTTTCCATGTCCTGGCTATGATAAACAGTGCTGCAATGAACATTGGGGTACATGTGTCTCTTTCAATTCTGGTTTCCTTGGTGTGTATGCCCAGCAGTGGGATTGCTGGTTATAAGGCAGCTCTATTTGCAATTTTTAAAGGAATCTCCACACTGTTTTCCATAGTGGCTGTACTAGTTTGCATTCCCATCAACAGTGTAAGAGGGTTCCCTTTTCTCCACATCCTCTCCAGCATTTATTGCTTGTAGACTTTTGGATCACAGCCATTCTGACTGGTGTGAAATGGTACATCATTGTGGTCTTGATTTGCATTTCTCTGATAATGAGTGATGTTGAGCATCTTTTCATGTGTTTGTTAGCCATCCGTATGTCTTCTTTGGAGAAATGCCTATTTTGTTCTTTGGCCCATTTTTTGATTGGGTCGTTTATTTTTCTGGAATTGAGCTGCATAAGTTGCTTGTATATTTTTGAGATTAGTTGTTTGTCAGTTGTTTCATTTGCTATTGTTTTCTCCCATTCAGAAGGCTGTCTTTTCACCTTGCTTATATTTTCCTTTGTTGTGCAGAAGCTTTTAATTTTAATTAGATCCCATTTGTTTATTTTTGCTTTTATTTCCAGTATTCTGGGAGGTGGATCATAGAGGATCCTGCTGTGATTTATGTTGGAGAGTGTTTTGCCTAAGTTCTCCTCTAGGAGTTTTATAGTTTCTGGTCTTATGTTTAGATCTTTAATCCATTTGGAGTTTATTCTTGTGTGTGGTGTTAGAAAGTGTTCTATTTTCATTCTTTTACAAGTGGTTGACCAGTTTTCCCAGCACCACTTGTTAAAGAGATTGTCTTTACTCCATTGTATATTCTTGCCTCCTTTGTCGAAGATAAGGTGTCCATAGGTGTGTGGATTTATCTCTGGGCTTTCTATTTTGTTCCACTGATCTATATGTCTGTCTTTGTGCCAGTACCATACTGTCTTAATGACTGTGGCTTTGTAGTAGAGCCTGAAGTCAGGCAAGTTGATTCCTCCCGTTCCATTCTTCTTTCTCAAGATTGCTTTGGCTATTCGAGGTTTTTTGTATTTCCATACAAATCTTGAAATTATTTGTTCTAGTTCTGTGAAAAATACCTTTGGTAGCTTGATAGGGATTGCATTGAATCTGTAGATTGCTTTGGGCAGTATACTCATTTTCACTACACTGATTCTTCCGATCCATGAACATGGTATATTTCTCCATCTATTAGTGTCCTCTTTGATTTCTTTCATCAGTGTTTTATAGTTTTCTATATATAGGTCTTTAGTTTCTTTAGGTAGATATATTCCTAAGTATTTTATTCTTTTCGTTGCAATGGTGAATGGAATTGTTTCCTTAATTTCTTTTCTACTTTCTCATTATTAGTGTATAGGAGTGCAAGGGATTTCTGAGTGTTGATTTTATATCCTGCAACTTTACTATATTCATTGATTAGCTCTAGTAATTTTCTGGTGGAGTCTTTAGGATTTTCCATGTAGAGGATCATGTCATCTGCAAGCAGTGAGAGTTTTACTTCTTCTTTTCCAATTTGGATACCTTTTATTTCTTTTTCTGCTCTGATTGCTGTGGCCAAAACTTCCAGAACTATGTTGAATAGTAGCGGTGAAAGTGGGCACCCTTGCCTTGTTCCTGACTTTAGGGAAATGCTTTCAATTTTTCACTGTTGAGGATAATGTTTGCTGTGGGTTTGTCATGTATAGCTTTTATTATGTTGAGGTATGTTCCTTCTATTCCTGCTTTCTGGAGAGGTTTTTTTTTTATCATAAATGGATGTTGGATTTTGTCAAAGGCCTTCTCTGCATCTATTGAGATAATCATATGGCTTTTATTTTTCAGTTTGTTGATGTGGTGAATTACATTGATTGATTTGCAGATATTGAAGAATCCTTGCATCCCTGGGATAAAGCCCACTTGGTCATGGTGTATGATCTTTTTAATGTGTTGTTGGATTCTGATTGCTAGGATTTTGTTAAGGATTTTTGCATCTATGTTCATCAGTGATATTGGCCTGTAGTGTTCTTTTTTTGTGGCATCTTTGTCAGGTTTTGGTATTAGGGTGATGGTGGCCTCATAGAATGGATTTGGAAGTTTACCTTCCTCTGCAATTTTCTGAAAGAGTTTCAGTAGGATAGATGTTAGCTCTTCTAGAAATTTTTGGTAGAATTCAGCTGTGAAGCCATCTGGACCTGGGCTTTTGTTTGCTGGAAGATTTCTGATTACAGTTTCAATTTCCATGCTTGTGATGGGTCTGTTAAGGTTTTCTATTTCTTCCTGGTTCTGTTTTGGAAAGTTGTACTTTTCTAAGAATTTGTCCATTTCTTCCACGTTGTCCATTTTATTGGCATATAATTGCTGATAGTAGTCTCTTATGATCCTTTGTATTTCTGTGTTGTCTGTTGTGATCTCTCCATTTTCATTTCTAATTTTATTGATTTTATTCTTCTCCCTTTGTTTCTTGATGAGTCTAGCTAATGGTTTGTCAATTTTATTTATCCTTTCAAAGAACCAGCTTTTGGCTTTGTTGATTTTTGCTATGGTCTCTTTTGTTTCTTTTGCATTTATTTCTGCCCTAATTTTTAAGATTTCTTTCCTTCTACTCAGTCTGGGGTTCTCCATTTCTTCCTTTTCTAGTTGCTTTAGGTGTAGAGTTAGGTTATTTATTTGATTTTTTTCTTGTTTCTTGAGGTATGCCTGTATTGCTATGAACTCTCCTCTAAGCACTGCTTTTATAGTGTCCCACAGGTTTTGGGTTGTTGTGTTTTCATTTTCATTCGTTTCTATGCATAATTTGATTTCTTTCTTGATTTCTTCTGTGATTTGTTGGTTATTCAGAAGAGTGTTGTTCAGCCTCCATATGTTGGGATTTTTAATAGTTTTTCTCCTGTAATTGAGATCCAATCCTAGTGCATTATGGTCAGAAAAGACGCTCGGAATGATTTTGATTGTTTTGAATTTATCAAGGTTAGATTTATGGCCCAGGATGTGATCTATCCTGGAAAAGGTTCCATGAGCACTTGAGAAAAAGGTGAAATTCATTGTTTTGGGGTGAAATGTCCTATCGATATCAATTAGGTCTAACTGGTCTATTGTATCATTTAAAGTTTGCATTTCTTTGTTAATTTTCTGTTTAGTTGATCTGTCCATAGGTGTGAGTGGGGTATTAAAGTCTCCCACTATTATTGTGTTATCGTTAATGTCCCCTTTCATGCTTGTAAGCATTTGTCTTACATATTGTGGTGCTCCTATGTTGGGTGCATATATATTTATAATTGTTATATCTTCTTCTTGGATTGATCCTTTGATCATTATGTAGTGTCCTTCTTTGTCTCTTTTCACAGCCTTTGTTTCAAAGTCTATTTTATCGGAGATGAGTATTGATACTCCTGCTTTCTTTTGGTCTCTATTTGCATGGAGTATCTTTTTCCAGCCCTTCACTTTCACTCTGTATGTGTCCGTTGTTTTGAGGTGGGTCTCTTGTAGGCAGCATATATAGGGATCTTGGTTTTGTATCCATTCAGCCAGTCTTTGCCTTTTGGTTGGGGCATTCAACCCATTTATGTTTAAGGTAATTATTGATAAGTATGATCCCGTTGCCATTTACTTTACTGTTTTGGGTTTGGGTTTATATGCCCTTTTTGTGTTTCCTGTCTAGAGAATATCTTTTAGCATTTGTTGGAGAGCTGGTTCGGTGGTGCTGAATTCTCTCAACTTTTGCTTGTCTGTAAAGCTTTTTATTTCTCCTTCATATTTGAATGAGATCCTTGCTGGGTACAGTAATCTGGGCTGTAGGTTATTTTCTTTCATCACTTTATGTCTTGCCATTCCCTCCTGGCCTGAAGCGTTTCTATAGAAAGATCTGCAGTTATCCTTATGGGAATCCCCTCGTGTGTTATTTGTTGTTTTTCCCTTGCTGCTTTTAATATTTGTTCTTTGTGTTTGAGCTTTGTTAATTTGATTAATATGTGTCCTGGGGTGTTTCGCCTTGGGTTTATCCTATTTGGAACTCTCTGTGTTTCTTGGACTTGGGTGATTATTTCCTTCCCCATTTTAGGGAAGTTTTCAACTATTATCTCCTCAAGGATTTTCTCATGGTCTTTCTTTTTGTCTTCTTCTTCTGGGACTCCTATAATTCGAATGTTGGAGGGTTTCATATTGTCCTGGAGGTCTCTGAGATTGTCCTCATTTCTTTTAATTAGTTTTTCTTTTTTCCTCTCTGATTGATTTATTTCTACCATTCTATCTTCTATTTCACTAATCCTATCTTCTGCCTCCGTTATTCCACTATTTGTTGCATCCAGAGTGTTTCTGATCTCATTTATTGCATTATTCATTATATATTGACTTTTAAAAATTTCTTCTAGGTCCTTGTTAAACCTTTCTTGCATCTTCTCAATCCTTGTCTCTAGGCTATTTATCTGTAATTCCATTTTGATTTCAAGATTTTGGATGATGTTCATTATCATTATTCTCAGGTAGATTCCCTATCTCTTCCTTTTTTGTTTGGTTTGGAGGGCATTTCTCCTGTTCCTTTACCTGCTGGGTATTCCTCTGTCTCTTCATCTTGGTTATATTGCTGCGTTTGGGGTGGCCTTTCTATATTCTGGGGATTTGTGGAGGTGTCTTTATTGTGGAGTTTCCTCACTGTGGGTGGGGTTGTATCAGTGGCTTGTTAAGGTTTCTTGGTTAGGGAGGCTTGTGTTGGAGTTCTGGTGTTGGAGCTGGATTTCTTCTCTCTGGAGTGCAATGAAGTGACCAGTAATGGGTTATGAGACGTCAATGGTTTTGGAGTAACTTTGAGCTGCCTGTATATTGGAGCTCAGGGGTGTGTTCCTGTGTTTCTGGAGAATTTGCGTGGTATGTCTTGCTCTGGAACTTGTTGGCCCTTGGGTGGTGCTTGGTTTCAGTGTAGGTATGGAGGCGTTTGATGAGCTCCTATTGATTAATGTTTCCTGGATTCAGGAGTTCTCTGATGTTCTCAGGATTTGGACTTAAGCCTCCTGCTTCTGGTTTTCAGTTTTATTTTTACGGTAGCCTCAAGACTTCTCCATCTATACAGCACTGATGATAAAACATCTAGGTTAAAGATGAAAAGTTTCTCCACATTGAGGGATACCCAGAGAGGTTCACTGAGTTACATGGAAAAGAGAAGAGGGAGGGGGTAGTTAGAGGTGACTGGAATGAGATGAGGTGGGATCAAAAGAGGAGAGAGCAAGCAAGCCAGTAATCACTTCCTTATGTGCACTCCACTGTCTGGACTGCTCAGAGGTGTTCACGGAGTTATACAGGGAAGAGGAGAGGGAGGAAGTAGACAGAGGTGGCCAGGAGGGTAAAAGAGGGAAGTGTAAAGGAGAGAGACAGATCCAGCCAGTAACCAGTTCTCTAAGTGTTCTCCACCGTCTGGAACACAGATTCACCGAGTTGGGTAGAGAAGAGAAGGGGGAGGGAAGAGGCATAGGCCACCTGGTGGAGAAAAAGGAGAGTCCAAAGGAGGAGAGAGTGGTCATGCCAGTAATCTTGCTCTCAGGTAAAATTAGGTACTGAAGATTGGGTTTTTAAATGTACGAAATTGACAACTAATACCAAAAAAGCAAAGATTAAAAATCTAGAGTAGAGGTTGGATTTTCAAAAATACAATAGTAAAGAAAAGAAGAAGAAGAAGGAGAAGAAAGAAAGAGAAAAAAACACAAAGCCACAGGAATTATTAAAAAACGACAACCACAAAAAGACTATATACGGTGTTTGCTTTAAAAATAGGGTCTTTTTTTTTTTTGGAAGTAATAGTAGGTTATAAAAATAAAAATTAAAGGAGAAATAGAGGACTTAAAAATTTAAAAATGTTAAAAAAAGAAGAAAAAGAAAAGAAAAACAATCACACAACATCAACAACAACAATAACAACAAAAGAATGGTCGTAAAAATTGTAAAGATATATCTGGCCCTTTCTCTGGTGTTGTGGGCCATGTGGGGTCACTTCCAAGGCAGTTCCCTCTGTTTAACTTCTTTTGTTTGCTGGTCTCTTCAGTGTCTGGTTTCTGCCCTGACACAGCAGGGGCGGTGGTGGACACTTTTTTTTTTAGGCTCACTTGTTTAGTCACGCTGTGGGAGGGAGGGATGCTGCAAACAAATAACACTCTTGTGTGCTTGCAGTGCCTCAGCCCTGCTGGGCCTACCCCTGCTCACGGCGCCTGTGACTTATCGCCCTTCCCGTCTCTGCTGCTTAGTTTTCTGGGTGTATCACTGGCGTCCCTTCTCAGGCGAATGATTACTGTCCAGAATCCCAGAAGTCTTAGTTAGCAAAGAAGCCTGCTTGCATTTTGGTAGGTAATGCCTCTCTTGGGCTGCGATTGCCCCCTTCCAGCCCTTATGGCTCTGGCTGCCTGTCACCAGAGGGGGATGGTCTGCAGCCGGCTATTTCTGTTCCATCTCTTGTTCTATGCGCGTTCCTGGTGGTGTCTTATGTTTGAGCTTTTCGCGTGGTAGCTATCCCACAGTCTGGTTTGCTAGCCCAAGTTAGTTCACTCTTGTTACACGTGGGGTGTTCTGGCCCGAATCTTACAAAGCACTGCAGCCCGTGCCTCCCGCACCTCTCTGCCCAGCCCCCACTTGCTAGTGGCAGATGCAGGCATCTGCACTGCTTCTCCACTGGGGGAGTTACTGTTGGGCTTGTAATCTGTTGGTTTTAATTATTTATTTATTTTTCCTTCTTGTTATGTTGCCCTCTGTGCTTCCAAGGCTCTCCACAGACTCGGCAGCGAGAGTGTTTTTCCTGGTGTTTGGAAACCTCTCAAGATTTCCTTCCCAGGATGGAGCTCCCTCCCTACCTCCTTTGTCTCCTTTTTTGTCTTTTATATTTTTTCTTACCTGTTTTTGAAGACAATAATCTGCTTTTCTGGGTGCCTGATGTCCTCTGCCAGCATTCAGAAGTTGTTTTGTGGAATTTACTTAGCACTGAAATGTTCTTTTGATGAATTTGTGAGGGAGAAATTGGTCTCCCCATCCTATTCCTCCACCATCTTAGGACCGCCCTCCTCTCCATTGTCTATGTTTTAATTCTATTTGTGGAAATTCCTTTCATCTGGAAAAAAGATGGTGGTGAATTGTTTATATTTAGTGAGCACTTTAATTTAAAAATGATATTTATCTTAAAACTCCCCAGATAAGGGAGATTAACAGCCTAAGAATTATTTAATCATTATATTAATATAGAGCCTTGTTCTTTCCCCTCACCCTTTACATTATTTGATTTTTTTTTTTTTGTACAATGATTCTACCTGAAAAAGAAATAGAGACATGTGGGTCTGAAAGTCACAATAATTTGTTCAGAGAGTATTATGAATATTTAAAAGTGTACTCCAATATCTGAAATAGTGCATAACACATAGTAAATATTCTGTAAATTTATTGGAAGGATGAATGAATGGATAATTGAATGAATCTTCTTTCTTTATAAAAAGTTTAAGCATTTAAACATATCTGCACTATAACCAATAAAGTATTTTATATTTGTGATTAAGTAAAAGGATGGGTAAAAATACTTCCCATCCTTGATCACGATAAAGCAGGAATTAGGAGTAAAACTTGTTATTTCTACTTTTGCCAATGGTTCTGAGGACTTGTTCTTATAATTTACTATGATTTTCTTCTGTGTTTTTAACTGTGTAAATGTTTTTTTATTAGTATTGCCTTATTGGATCCTCACAAGAACCTTATCAATAGTCGTTTTAACTATATTCAGTTGCAGAGACAGCATCCAAGCCTTAGATTTTTAAGTTGCTCTTCCCCATCACATAATACAACTAAGTAAGTGAGTGAAGTCGCTCAGTCGTGTCCGACTCTTTGTGACCCCATGGACTGCAGCCTACCAGGCTCCTCCATCCATGAAATTTCCCAGGTAAGAGTACTGGAGTGGGTTGCCATTTCCTTCTCCAGGAGAGCTTCCCAACCCAGGGATCGAACCTGAGTGTCCTGCATTGCAGGCAGATGCTTTACCATCTGAGCCACCAGGGAAGCCCTATCATCAATACCTAAGGGCTAGTATCGGCAATAATTAATCGTACTTCTTTGCCAAAACTCACATGTTAGTGTGTTAATGTTATAGATGGATTTAAATTTGAATAAGGAAAGAAATCTCTTTTATTCAGTGGAGCTTTTTACATAGGCTTTCCTAGATGAGGGACTTCCCTGGTGGCTCAGACGGTAAAGCGTCTGTTTACAATGTGGGAGACCCAGGTTCGATCCCTGGCTTGGGAAGATCCCCTGGAGAAGGAAATGGCAATCCACTCCAGGACTATTGCCTGGAAAATCCCATGGACAAGAAGAGCCTGGTAGGCTATAGTCCATGGGGTCGCAAAGAGTCGGACACAACTGAGCGACTTCACTTTGTAGATGCTGATAGCACATCAATGAACAAAAGAAAAAAAAAATCCCTGCATCACAGCTTATAGTCTATGATAAAAGGCAGACAAAATAACAATAATATTGATTACATAAAAAGCAATAATAAGTAATTTATATGATATATCAGAAATTTATGAGTTCTCTAAAAGTAAAAGAGTAGATAGGGAAGGGATCCTTGAAATCCAGGATGGGATTTGCTATTTATAAACCTGTGCTACAGGAACTGCTACAGTGAAAGTTTTGTGATTTTTCTGGTCTCTTCTATTCCTGTGTCCTGATTTTCATCAGTCACTAAAATCAGCATCGTAAATATAAACTTCTTTTCATCTGGGATAGCTTGAGTAAGCTCCTGTTTCTAATCTGTAAGATATTTTATTTCTTTCCTCCACAAGAATTTTATAAACCATCAAATGAGTAGCAAGTGAACTGATCAGTAATGGCTCTCTTTTTCAAAGAAAGAAAGAAAGAAAGAAAGAAAGAAAATATATTCCAATATGCATAAAATTCAATCATTTTAAAATTTACATATAAGGAAACGGAGTTGCCATATTAGAGTTCATAAGTGATTTGAGAGAAAGCATTATGTCCCAGGCTCCATGTTAATGGTCTTTTATTGGATGACCTGTCTCCCACATTCCTGGCATATTGTTTAACTGCTGAGCTACCAGGGAAGCCCAAGAATACTCGAGTGGGTAGCCTATCCCTTCTTCAGTGGATCATCCTAACTCAGGAATCCAACCTGGTTCTCTAGGCTTACAGGTGGATTCTTTACCAGCTGAGCTACCAGGGAAGCATTGGATGACTTACCACCTGCCAAAAAAGTTTGACACAGTTTTTGTCTTAGAAAGTTTGACAACCTTTACACTTACTTTAAAATTTTCTAAAAGTTTAACATTTTATTTTTCATTAGAAAAGCCCAAAGATGTGAGTGTCAGTGCAAGTAAGCTCCAGCAGTGGGTACAAGTCACACATGAAGTGATCAGTGACGTTGGGGCCACAGAAAGGCAGCTGGAAAGTGAAGAGAATCTGTATCATGGAATGAATGAAGCCCCCTGTCCAGGCTACCGCCATCAGAAGGACACAGAATCTGCGGTTCATGATAGAAGAATAATGCAAGGGCTTGCTGATGGTCACATAGTGGTCATAAGCCATGGCACTGAGGACAATCACCTCCACTCCAGCAAAGAAGTGTTCAGCAAAGAGCTGGGTCATGCAGCCTTCGAAGGAAATGGTTTTCCTTTCATGGAGAGAGTCCACAGTCATCTTTGGGCAATGACAGAGGAGAAGCATGCATCCGGGAAGGACAGAAAAGCCAGGAAGAAGTATATGGGGAGCCCTAGAGTGCTGGGCTGCTACTGATGGTCACCACAATTAGAAAGTTGCCCCTGGCAGTTGCAATGTTAATGAACAAGAATACAACAAATAGTGTTTCTGCACATTTGGACTCTGTGAGAGCCCCAAGAGTACAAACTCAGTTACAAAGTTGTGGTTTTGCAAGATTTCCAAGGAAAAGATGAAAGCCACCACCGTGAATATGTAGCATCTACAATGATGAGAAAGAAAAATTTGTCTCAGACAAATATGTACTACTATTATGATCGTTGACAAGTTGGTGCATGTATATGAAAAATTATCTTACATGCTAATGATCTTCATGTTAGTGAGAACACAAAATTAGAAATTTGTTGAATGTGGTATGGGCTGTCAGGAAGAGTTGTGACACATATAAACTATTAAATAAGATGTCACAGCTTCGATATAGGGGAAGGGAAAGGATCCAGTTGTGGTGGAGATAAGAAACCTTTTTTATCTCAACTGCCAACGCTGACCCCGTAGTAATATTTTCCTGGCATCAATTGTTAGAAAGATTCTGAAGCCACATCAAAATTCTGAGGAAAGGAGGAGGTCAGTTTATTAGTCATGCCTGCCACGTCTACAGATAGAAGAAGAAATGTGACAAAGCTTAAAGAGGTGCTCGAAAATCAGGACTAATCCCCAAATTATGTCTTTAAAAATCTGAACTCAATGGAGCCTTTAAGATTAATCCAATCATTCTTCATAAAAAAAAATTCTCATTGGGAAAGCACGTTGCTGCAAACTAAACATTCATAACAAGTAGGTATGTATTAAGTTGGTATTTTTCCTACTTCATCATTTAAAAACAAGAATGGAAGTTTATAAATAGAATAATATCTACCAAAAGTATGTTATAATGACTAAGTTAAATCATTCAAGGAAGCAACTCTTCAAGGTTTAGTGGGTAGAAAACAGTTCCTGTTAGATCTTCTTACCCTATCTTACTGGTAGGAAATTCATGCTTAAGAAGATAAAAATATAAGAAATAGCAGAGACTGGGTCTGGAATTTTAACCCCAAATCTTTGACTTTAACACTCAAGTCCATCCCACTGGCTGTATAGGGAAAGAAGCAAAAATTTTCTGCAAGAACTTGAAAGCAGGGGCCTTTCTAAAGTCTCCATTCATTGTAGAGGTTAAAACTTTTGGATTTCTCTGTTCATATTTGAATGATGACTCTTGAAAGCACATGTCTAAAGTTTCCATTCATTGTAGAGGTTAAAACTTTTTGATTCCTCTGTTCATGTTTGAATGATGACTCTTGATTAAAGATGCAGGGCAAATGAGGTATTAATAGAATGAGAAGATAACAGCCCAGTTACTTACAGATACAGAAAAGCAACAACTGCATAGGTGAGGGATAGAAACAGGATGCTGAATATAGCCGGAACCTGAATTCTTTATTTTTTACTAATGATTTATGTAATGTGGCCCAATCTGATCAAGATCCAAGGATATCTGTTTCAAATTTATATGACTTTATTGTATCCCTGGAGTAGGAAAAGCAACACGTTACAGTAGTCTTTCCTGGAAAACTCAATGGACAGAGGAGCCTAGTAGGCTTCAGTCCCTGGGGTCACAAAGGGTTGGACACCACGGAGTGACGACTACACACTCACACACGTTGTAATATAGGGGTGATCATGGCTAACCTCCCTATTCATTTCACAGAATTATAATGAGGGTCAAGTTGGAAAATGTGAAAATGTTGCTTATGGTAAAATACCCTTACAATTTTAGTTTCTATTCTTTCATTTAAAAAGCCAGACAACTTACCCACAGAAAGATTTCATGAGCCATTCAGATTATTACTCCACATTTTGACTCCATAGCAACATACAGCTGTGAAGGATTGTGTCCTCACGTGTACATATAACAGAAATTTATCAGTCAAATGGCATGTGTGTGTGTGTGTGTGTATGTGTTTGTTAGATAGGAGAATAAAGCAAAAAATTAAACTTACCATGAGAAATAAAAATAAGCTGATTTTTGTGACTGTCACAGCTAACAAAAGCAATTTATAATATTAGAAAGACTAGCATATACAGTTTTATGTTAACTAACATTTGTCTTTCGACTTACTTTGAAATGTGTTTCCATTGTGTTTCCAGCATAACAGACACTCTGAAAGTGTCTGTACTATGAACTTCATACCCAGTTACAAGTTGTCACCACGAATAGAAAAGTATAAAGCAAACCATGTAAGATCATCAGATCAGTCAATGACAATTTATTAGAATTTGTATCCTGCTTTTGTGTGAAAACCATACAAATTTAACTATGTTTGGGCTTGTCTTGAATTGGTTCATAGTTCTTTTCGGGTCCACTGCTAACTGCTAAGTCGCTTCAGTCGTGTCCAACTCTGTGTGACCCATAGACAGCAGCCTACCAGGCCCCCCTTCCTTGGGAGTGGGTTGCCATTTCCTTCTCCAATGCATGAAAGTGAAAAGGGAAAATGAAGTCGCTCAGTTGTGTCAGACTCTTCGGGACCCCATGGACTGCAGCCCACCAGGCTCCTCTGTCCATGGGATTCTCCAGGCAAGAGTACTGGAGTGGGCTGCCATTGTCTTCTCCGTTTCGGGTTTACTATATCCTTCTATTTTTCTTTCTATTCACTCTATCAATTTTTGAGACTTTAATATTGAAACTCCAATTTATCTACTTAAAAAATAATTGTAATATATAGTGGAACTATACGTAAACTTTATACTGCATTTTCCAAGTTGCCTGTAAGTGTGTTATCATACTTTCATGATTTAAAAAAGAAAAAGAAAAACATTTACAAAATAATTAAAGCTAAAAAAATCTAGGATTATGGCCTTAAAAAAAGAGAGAGGAAAAAAAAATATAGTCAACATATGATTTAGCAGTTATCAGCTTATCCTTGGATGAAGGCAAGAAGACTTATGACATTACTGTACATATTGTGTTAATATTAAAGCAATTTAGATTCATCCTTGAGAGATTTGTATTCTAGTGTCAGTTCTGTTACTAACTGTGTGAACTTGGTGATTTATTTCACTTCTCTGACCCAGAATTCTTTTGTTTAGGGTAGATTAATGAAATTAATATATATACATAATATTAATATATTAATATATGTATTTCTTTTGCATATTCTTTGAGTCAGAGAGTCTTTCTTTTCATGCTATATATTTTGGTATTTAGAGAAACTTTTTAGAAGTAGGTCTTCATATTCCCGTTTAATTAATGGGCGGACTAAGGGTCAAAGACTTTAAAGTGAAAGTGAAAGTGTTAGTCACTCAGTTGTGTCCGACTTTGTGACCATATGGACTGTAGACCGTCAGACTCCTCTGTCCATGGGATTCTCCAGGCAAGAATAATGGAGTGCATAGCCATTCCCTTCTCCAGGGGATCTTCCTGACCCAGGGATGGAACCCGGGTGTCCAGTGTTGCAGGCAGGTTCTTTGCCATCTGAGTCACCAGGGAAGCCCCAAGATTTTAAGGAACACATCAGAAATCTTCCTCAGGATTCTTCCAGTCCATTTGTTAAAAAAATAAAAAGAAAAGGCCATGTGTTGGAATGTGATTTTTCCCTACAAAGTTTCTCTGAGCTGCCTGGACTTGCTGGTTGCCATTAGACCCTTTAGCAAAAGTGCAAAACATGGTGCAATCTCTTCATGGCATTCTCTCACCCCAGTTGCTGTCTGCTTTCACCTGTACATCCCCTGGGCCTCTCACCTCATACTTACTGAAGATACCTAGCAGGCAATGTCAGACCTTATAGGTAATTCTCAGACCACAGTGCTGTTTGTAATATGATCTCCCAGGTAGGAAAGTAACTTTTTGATGTAATCTAGCCTGTCTCTAATACCTTGTGCTGTACTGTGCTTAGTCCCTCAGTCATGTCTGACTCTTTGCAACCTCATGGACTTTAGCCCTCCAAGCCCCTCTGTTCATAGGATTCCTCAGGCAAGAATGCTGGAGTGAGTTGCCATGCCCCTCCTCCAAGGGACATTCCCAAGCTAGGGATCGAACCCAGATCTCCCGCATTATGGGCAGATTCTTTATAATATGAACCACTAGGGAAGCCCAAGAATAGAGGAGTGGTTGGCCTAGCCTTTCTCCAGGGGGTCTCCCCAACTCAGGAATTGCACTAGGGTCTCCTGCATCACAGGCAGATTCTTTAGCAGCTGAGCTACCAGTGAAGACCCTTTCATACCTCATAACCCTTCAAAAGCAAAGATCTTACTGTTTCTTTTAAGAGGAAGAGCATCTATCTTGATAAAGAAAATACATGAGACACGTATTCAAGTTTCTTTCTCTTTTACTTCTTTCCTGTCTCCCTCTATAAATTGATTAAAAAAACATGAATAGGATTAGAAATGGAAGGTTTGAACATAAGTAACGTTAAACTAAATAAATATTGATTATTGTTGTTGTTCAGTCCCTAAGTCTGACTCTTTTTTGACCTTTCTGACTCCGCCAGGCTCCTCTGTCCATGGGATTCCCAGGCAAGAATACTGGAGTGAGTTGCCATTTCCTTTTCCAGGAGATCTCCGGAGGCAGAGATTGAACTCACATCTCCAGCATTGGCAGACAGATTCTTTACCACTGAGCCATTTTCACCACCCCAAGTATTGATTATTAGTAATTGCCTGTTATAAAGGGAACATAGGAAATTCAAGAGATTGAGAAATTTGCTTAAATTCACATAAAAGCTAAATGGAAAGGCCAGGACTCAACTTTACAGCACATATTTCATCTCTGAGCCTTTCACGGGTTTCAAATGTCCTCATGCCTCTGGAAGAGATGGGCTTAAATAAACCTTATGTAGAAGGAAAGAGAAATTTCCTCACATCAAATCACATACACTGAAGTGTAACTAATTAGCCCCCAGGTTTGCTTTTGCTCTTGGACTGTCTGAGCTAGGTAGCTCATTGAATATACTTTGGGACTGCTTTGGGAGAAATACTTTCCTAGAAGCTCCTGAGGCTGAAGGCCTGTGTTAGGCATTCACAGATTTTTGTGGGAGTTACTATAAATATCCGATGCAGTAAAAAGAAAGCACTTAAATTCATGATTTTCCAAAAGATATATTGTGGGAAGAGAGTTGACTTCAGAGGCATTTCTCATTCAAAATGCAGAAATAGTTTTCTTCACAAAGTCTCCAAGAACCAAATTAAGAAATTGGCCCCATTTTTCACAAGACCCCTCTCCGTTTCAATAAGAGACCTCGTTCTGTCTAAACTAGTGCTTCTGAGGAGAAGCTTGTGAACTATCGTCACACTCAGAGTTCCCTTTTTCCACAAACGCCTTACATCCCATGACCTCTTGTGATAAACCCCAAGATAAATATTAATGAAGTATAGTTTGTGTGTTTTATTCATGTTTCATATAATTTAAATCCTAAGGAAACTAAAGTTGAAGATGTGCAAAATACATTTTATTGGAAGTCACCTGTTTGCTCATAAGAGGTAAGTTTTACATTCTCTCTGAAATATTTTCTTTTAATTGCCTGTTACAGACCAAGCTCTTAGAATCTTTAGTCAGTGTGTCTTCTAACAAATGATAGAGGTCCTGGGGAGTGTTCACACCAATGAAGGGTTATGTGGATCCAGGGTTCGTAGGCTTTCCTTGGAGTTAGCACATAGCTGCACTGCTTCTTAAATGCATCTCTGCTCACAGAGGGTACAATGAACTGGATTGAGGCCAACTTGGTAGAAATTTCTGTCTTGGGGATCTTCTTGTTGAAAGTGTAGGTCATTGTTGATGTTTCTAGGACAGAATATAAAATAGAACTGCACTTTCTACACAGCTGAATTTTCAAGCCCCCTGACAACCCTTTGCTCATAATCAGACTCCCTTTTTGGTTTAGAGGAAAATGACTGTGTGGTTAGCCAGGAAGAAAGAAGCTGAACTGTGATGAAATTTTGGCTCAAACTACCCTCTCTAATATTTTTGCTCACCTTCCCACTCTGTCTTTCTGTATCCTATCCCTGACTCTTCTTTCCCTGGTTTCTGCTCACTCGCTCTCCTCTCTCCTGCTCTAACTTCATTAGTCTGCTTCTTTCCTCCTCTTCTCTATAATCCATTTAGGTTCATTGAGTTTTCTGCTTTGATATTAGCCTCAATATGCAGTTTAATTAAATTGATTTTGGAGTCAGGACAGAAATTTAAGGTATCAATTTGACATCCTTTTCTGATGGCTCAGAATTTCTTTTCTAAGATGCAATCTACATGATGATTGGGATTTGATATTTTACATGAAATGTGGGTGAATGCTAGGCTATCTAGGTACATCCTTATCTAGTTATACCCTAACTGCCTTAGTTAAAATACTCTGTGTTACAGGTCAAACTTTGTAACTAGAAAAGGACAAACAAATGGCCACAGTTCCCTTGCAAAAAATTATAGATTCAATGCAATCCCTATCAAGCTACCAGCAGTACTTTTCACAGAGCTAGAACAAATAGTTTCACAATTTGTATGGAAATACAAAAAACCTCGAATAGCTAAAGCAATCTTGAGAAAGAAGAATGGAACTGGAGGAATCAACCTCCCTGACTTCAGGCTCTACTACAAAGCCACAGTTATCAAGACAGTATGGTAGTGGCACAAAGACAGAAATATAGATCAACAGAACAAAATAGAAAGCTCTGAGATAAATCCACACACCTATGGACACCTTAGCTTTGACAAAGGAGGCAAGAATACACAATGGAGTAAAGACAATCTCTTTAACAAGTGGTGCTGGGAAAACTGGTCAACCACTTGTAAAAGAATGAAAATAGAACACTTTCTAACACCATTCACAAAAATAAATTCAAAATGGATTAAAGATCTAAACATAAGACCAGAAACTATAAAACTCCTAGAGGAGAACATAGGCAAAACACTCTCTGGAGAACATAGGCAAAACACTCTCTGACATAAATCACAGCAGGATCCTCTATGATCCACCTCCCAGAATACTGGAAATAAAAGCAAAGATAAACAAATGGGATCTAATTAAAATTAAAAGCTTCTGCACAACAAAGGAAATTATAAGCAAAGTGAAAAGACCCTTCGGAATGGGAGAGAATAATAACAAATGAAGCAACTGACAAACAACTAATCTCAAAAATATACAAGCAACTCCTGAAGCTCAATTCCAGAAAAATAAACGGCCCAATCAAAAAATAAGCCAAATAACTAGATAGACATTTCTCCAAAGAAGACATACAGATGGCTAACAAACACATGAAAAGATGCTCAACATCACTCATTATCAGAGAAATGCAAATCAAGACCACAATGAGATACCATTTCATGCCAGTCAGAATTGCTGCTATCTGAAAGTCTACAAGCCATAAATGCTGGAGAGGGGGTGGAGAAAAGGAAACCCTCTTACACTGTTGGTAGGAATGCAAACTAGTACAGCCACTATGGAGAACAGTGTGGAGATTCCTTAAAAACTGAAACTAGAACTGCCTTATAACCCAGAAATCCCATTGCTGGGTATATACACCGAGGAAACCAGGATTGAAAGAGACATGTGTACCCCAGTGTTCATCGCAGCACTGTTTATAAGGACATGGAAACAACCTAGATGTCCAACAGCAGATGAATGAATATGAAAGCTGTGGTGCATATACACAACGGAGTATTAGCCAACCATTAAAAAGAATACATTTGTGCTGGGAGCCAGCGTGAGGAATCCTACCCATGACAAGGTCATGAGGAAGGAAGCCTGACAAAATGCAAGGACGTGATTAGGCTTCAGGAGTCCCCCCTGGAATTTCCTGAGCACGTGCCCCCAAAACCAAAAATCTGCCGGCTTTTGCACTCTGCTCTTCTGATATTCTCTGGAAAAAGTCAAATCAGGGCTTTAGTCTTCAGCATTTGAAAGGGATGTTTCAGTTAAACCCCCTCTGATAGCTCTCTAGCTTGCCTAACAGGTCCCCTGGACCTCTTACAGCTTGTGAATTGCTTACAGCCCCCCAACCACGAGAGGCACAAATCTTAAAGCATCTTAAAGATACAGAGCCTTTTCTAAAGAGCTAAAAATAATATTGGTGACGGGTTTTCACTGTTGACTCAATGATTGCCACCAGGCCTCCATATTCTTTATCTTTTAGGCACCTGGGAGGATGTTAATCAATGTAAACAGGATATGGAAAAAGATATATAGTAGTTTTGATGTTAGCAACACTAGACATTTGAGTTAATTGCTTTTCTTCTGTTATAAATCACTGTACTCCTTTACATGCTATAAATTGCTGTATCTTTGCTATGTAAGAATGTAATTTTATTTAGTGCTTTCTGAGAATGGCACCAGACTTTGGGAAGATCAACACAAATAAGTCTTCTAGTTAACAAACCCTTATCAGAAAAAAGGCTGTAAAATGTTAATTGGCCCTGTTTGGCCAGAAGATGATGTAAATCACCTAAGACTCATGTATACAATTAGGTATGCAGAGAGAAAAGCCTGGTTTTCATAAGAATCTTGGCTGCTAACGCTGCATAACTTTGTGTTACCCATTGATCTCCATATATTATCAAAAGTATAAAAAGCCTTCTGAACAATAAAGGATGGACCAGTTTCTTGGACTAGTCTCTAGGCCTAGTTTCTTGGGAATCTAGCTTCCCCCGTCTCTCTCTCTCTCTCTCTCTCTCTCTCTCTCTCTCTCTTTTCCTCCCTCTCCCTCCCTTCTCCTCTTTACTCTAATTTCAGGCTGAATTCGCATCTGGAGCGGGGCAGCTCACCAAGTCTACTTACTTGTCCTGGCTTTTAAGACCCACGTGAAAGGGAGCCTAAGGCGGGGCACCCTTCGATATTCAAGTGGGCTCCGGTGGCCCAACGTAGATGGTGCAAGCTCCTTGTCTGGAACTTTATTGGCCTTCCCCGTAAGCCAAGTTATTCAACCTTCTTTCTCCACTTAATTTTCCTACTACACTATTTCTACCTAATCTAATCTTATATTAATAAACAAATAAGTTTTCCTCGCCTACGCCGTCCATGCTTCGAATTTCCCTGGATCCACCGGGGCTGGACCCCGGCACATTTGAATCAGTTCTAATGAGGTGGATGAAACTGGAGCCAATTATACAGAGTGAAGTAAGCCAGAAAGAAAAACACCAATACAGTATACTAACGCATATATATGGAATTTAGAAAGATGGTAATGATAATCCTGTATGCGAGACAGCAAAAAAGACACAGATGTATAGAACAGTCTTTTGGACTCTGTGGGAGAGGGCGAGGGTGGGATGATTTGGGAGAATGGCATTGAAACATGTATAATATCATATATGAAACGATTCGCCAGTCCAGGTTTGATGCATGATTCTGGATGCTTGGGGCTGGTGCACTGAGACGACCCGGGGGATGATACGGGGAGGGAGGAGGGAGAGGGTTTCAGGATGGGGAACACGTGTATACCTGTGGTGGATTCATGTTGATGTATGGCAAAACCAATACAATATTGTAAAGTAATTAACCTGCAATTAAAATAAATAAATTTATATAAAAAGTAATAATTTACAACTTTCCATATTTGGGGATATTTAGGATGGGTATCACAAACACATCAGTGTGAAGTCTCTAGAGTGCACCATACACTGCACTCTGGAATGGGGAAACTCAGAACTCTAGAACCTGAATCGAGATCTTAAGAATGTTAACTTGTTTTTTCTTAAACTTCCTGTTTTTCCCTACAAACGTATTGAACACTTTCCAAAATGTCTTATTAATATTTCCCCACACTGCTTAAAAATAATTAACAAATGTCATAAGACATTTAAAAGATGGTGTCAAAGGATTCTCTCCCTCAAAAATGTTAGAAGCCACTAGTTTAAATGTATCTGAGAGATGGCTTTGTTCCGATGATCTCTTCAGATAGGTGCATGCATTTCAGTCAAAGGACAAAAATTCTTATGTGTCTTGAAACCTTTAACAGCATTACAAAATAAAAGAAAAACAAAAAAAATACTGTAGTATAAACTTGAAATTTGCTAAAAAAAGTAGATTTTAACTGTCCTCATCATACACACACTCAAAATGTTAACTATGTGAGGTTATGCATGTATTAACTAACCTGATTGTGATAATCATTTCATAAAGTGTACACATATCACTTCATCATATTGTATACCTTATAACTATATGTGGTATCTATCAATTACAAAATTTAGAAAGATGACAATGATAATCCTGTATGCAAGACAGCAAAAGAGACACAGATGTATAGAACAGTCTTTTGGACTTTGTGGGAGAGGGCGAGGGTGGGATGATTTGGGAGAATGGCATTGAAACATGTATAATATCTTATAAGAAATGAATCTCCAGTCTAGGTTTGATGCAGGATATAAGATGCTTGGGGCTGGTGCACTGGGATGACCCAGAGGGATGGTATGGGGAGGGAGGTGGGAGGGGAGTTGAAGATTGGGGACACGTGTGCACCCATGGCAGATTCATGTTGATGTGTGGCAAAACCAATACAATATTGTAAAGTAATTAGCCTCCAATTAAAATAGATGAATTTATATTAAAAAAACCCTGCATGGATATTTGAATGAACAGAGCAATAAGAGATATATGCAACACTTTTTCTTCATCCCATTAATATAGCTCATACTCAAACTGGAGGCATTGGGATTAGAATTCAGTCAGTCTGGCCCCAGAATTTGTGCTCCTAGTTAAAAAGTTATGTCATTTGATTGCAACTGGACCATAAAGATTCTTAAAGGACAAGCTTATGATCATGGCTTTTATAGTCTCATAATTGGGAAGGTTTTGGTTGAAACAAGGACTTAATTAGAATTTTGCTCCAGGAGGATGATTCAGACAGGAAGCGGAGGAGGGGCTAGAGGAGGAAATAAGACTGGAAATTTTATTTAAACTTGATGCTGTTGCTATCTTGCCTATACCTTGTGTGAAACATGTACTTAGGATTGTGTTTATCTGTATGTGACAGCTCTCTAACCCCAAAAATCCATGTACATAAGAATATCTTAAGAGGCTTGTATAAAATGAACATTCCTGGGTTTCTCTGCCAAATATCCGTGAGTTTAACTGATTCCCTAGGTGATTCTGACAGAGGTTTTAAGAAACCTCTATGATAGAAACCAAAGATTTCTGGATTTGATTTTCAGCTACAAATATCTAGAACCCGGTGCTGTGCAAGTACAATGATAGAATTCTTTGGCCTGCTTCTTGACCTTCAGGAGCTCAGGATTTTGTTGAAGAGGCGACGACAATTCAATCAGCAAAATGCAAAACCTGAAAATTATTAATTAGTTTAGAATGTGTGAATCATAACTCTATAGTTTAAAAACTGATAGCTGACATGCGGGTTACTGGCAATCATCAGCATATATATATATATATATATATATATATATATATAGAGAGAGAGAGAGAGAGAGAGAGAGAGAGAGAGAGAACATGTGTCCTTTGCCTGGCAGATGGATTCTTTACCTCTGAACCACCAGGGAAACCACCAGGAAACCCATATATATATATATATATATATATATATATATATATAGTCCCCAGTAAAACATGCATTTCTCAAGGAGGCAAAGATTATAAATGAAGGTATGAAGTTTATTTTTAGAAACATAGCACAACAAGTGAGAGAGCAGGCAGAGAAACTGTTTAGTTAAGATCGAAGCAAGGCAGAAAGGCACACCAGGAAAGAAAGTGTGTAGGTGTCCCCCACAATGAGGGGACCACCAATATTTCTGATCGTTTTCTGACTTTTTTGAGATCTTTGATGTTTCATGGGTTTCCCTGGTGGTTCAGAGGTAAAGAATCCATCTGCCAGGCAAAGGACACATGTTTTATCCTTGGATCAGGAAGATCCCCTGGAGAAGGTAATGGCAATCCACGCTAGTATTCTTGCCTGGAGAATCCTGTGGATAGAAGAGCTTGGCAGGCTACCGTCCATGGGGCTGTAAAAGAGATATGACTTAGTAACTAACCAACAACCATCAACAACAAAACCAGACAAAGATGCTGTAAAAAAAAAAAAGATAAAAAAAAAGATCGAGATAACTAATGTACTTCATTACAGAAATACTGAATAAAATATTAGAAAATAAAACATCACAGTATATGATAGAAAAATAAATAATGACTTGGGGCGGGGGGTAACCAAAACAATTACCTGTATAGCAGCAAACAAGATATATAAGAAAATTCCTTCAATCTGATAAAGATCATCTACAAAAATATCTCTAGCTAGCATTATGTTTACTGTAAAAACAGAAAACAGAAAAAAATCCTATATAAAATAAAATAACTTGATTTTCTCCTAACCCTGTGTATAACAACAACCAAAAAATAATGTCCTCAACCACTTTTATTCAACATCTTATTTTAGATTTTTCTTGAATAGGGAAAGAAAATTATAATTACTGGAAAGTAGAAAGTAAAATGGTCTTTATTTGCCAGCTAGATTTTGTATGTAGAAGTTCTAAGGAATCTGCAACCAAAATATGAAAAAATAATAACAGAATGCAGTAGTGTTGAATAAATGAGTATATATAAAAATATCAATTGCATCATTGTATTCTAATGGTGAGCAAATAGAAATGGCTTTTAAAAGTATAATTTGCAAGACTTATTCATGCACGCATGTATATGTGTGTGTGTTAGTCTTTTGGTCATGTCTAACTCTTTGTGACCCCATGGGCTGTAGCCCACCAGGCTCCTCTGTCCATGGAATTCTCCAGTCAAGAATACTGAAGTAGGTTGCCATTTCCTTCTCCAGAGCATCTTCCCGACCCAGGGATCGAATGTAGGTCTTCTGCAAGCATAGGAATTATCAATAAACTGTTGATAGCTAAGCTGTAATCCCTGAATACCTTAATTACACCAAAGGCAAGCCATTTCTAGTATTCATGGTCAGCAGGCCATATTTTTCACAATGATAACCTATTTTTGACAGGCTATACTCTAACAAGAAAGTGAAAGTGTTAATCATGCAGTCATGCCTGATTCTTTGGGACCCCATGGACTGTAGTCTGCCAGGCTCCTCTCCATGGAATTCTCCAGGCAAGACTGCTAGAATGGCTGACCATTCCCTTCTCCAGGGAGTCTTTCCAATCTAGGGACTGAACCCAGGTCTCCTGCATTGCAGGTGGATTCTTTACCGTTTGATCCACCAGAGAAGCCCACACTCTTATCAGGAAGAGGTTAATTTCTATTCAATACATGGATACTAGAAATATTTGTCACAGCCATCTAGGAAGTATGAACTTTTCAATTAAAACTCTAGGGGACTGTCTTTGGATTTGTACATTCTTGGGGAGATGTAGGTTTATAGTATTACAGCCAAAGTATTTTAAAATTAATCACAGTAAATTCAGTAGTTAATATGAGGATTACTTACAGTTTCTTATAGCTAATAACAATTTTATTAAATGTGAGTTAAGAAAAGTAATCTATTCAGAATGGAATGAGTTTTGTATTTAACCAAATTATTTTTCTAGAACTGTAAATTGCAAGAATGATATATCTTCCCTTTTGCTTAAATATGTTGATTTGTGGTTATTAATTCGCAACTGTCAAACCATTTTTCAGTTTCTGGAATAAAATCCAATGTGTTAATATTCTGTCTTGAATATTCATTATCTAACCTCATGAGAAAGATTCATCTATAAATTTATTTCTTATAATAGCTTTGTTTGAATTGATTGTTAAGAACTCATTGAATATAATGCATTATTAAATGCCCTCTCAATCTATTCTCTAGAAAGATTTGTGCATGATTGACAATATTTCTTAAATGTTTAGAGAAATTCATCAACATAATAAACAGGGCATAGGATTTATTTGTTAGGAAGTTTTTTAAAAAACAAATTCCATTACTTTGAGCTTCCCCAGTGACTCAGTGGTAAACAATTCACCTGCAAAACAGAAGACACAGAAGATGGGGGTTCGATCCTGGATCAGGGGTATCTCTTGGAGAAGGGCATGGCCACCCACTCCAGTATTCTTGCCAGGAAAATCCCATGGACAGAGAAGCCTGGCAGGCTAAAGTCCATGGGGTCACAAAGAGTCAGACATGACTGAGGACACACAGACATCCATTACTTTAATAGATAAGACTTTACCTAGATTTTCTATTTTTATTGTATAAGATTGAATGCTATGCTTTTTCAAGGAAGGTGTTTATTTCACTAAGATTTGTAATGATTGTTCACAATATATTCTTATCTGCCATGCCTGTAGAATTTTACCTATGCCCATTTTTTTCCCCTGATCAGTAAAGAAAGAGATAAAGTTTGGATTATTTTAAACTCAGTATGTCAAACTCAATATATAACATGCCTTTGCTGTCTCTCTTTTCCCTCAGAAACCGAATCAATCATAGTAATGATAATGAGAAATAAATCAAATGGCAAAGTCACATCAATAAAAACAATGGTGGGATTTCCCTGATGGTACAGGGGTTAAGATTCTTTGCTTCCACTTCAGTGAGCATGGGCTTTATCCCTGGTTGGGAAGCTAAGATCTCACATGCTGTGCAGCACAGCCAAAAATAAAAATAAAAAAATTAAAACAATGGTAAAATAAAATCCAGCGAATATGATTTTATCATTATGAAGGAATATAGATGAATGAAGCAGAGAGGGCATGGCTACAGTCAAGCATGCTTTAACATGCAGAGCTAAAGAACAAATGACGTAAATTTTAGAGCCTCTAAGAGTCTCAGGGTTTAAAAGAATGAAAAAAATAAATACTGAAGTCTGTATGAAGATGAAACAGTCAAGGATAAACAGGATCCACTTACAGGGAAGAAAAGATGCTAGAAGTTGCTCTAATGGATAGTGAGATTTACTTCAAAGTTATCATAAAGAATATTTGGTAATGGCAGGTACTTCAGAGGAATATAAGAAAGACTTATTAAACTGAATCAGGTAGATTCATGATTAGGTCCAGTTATTAAAAAACATCTCTGTTAATTATAATTTTTTCATACTTCATTACTGATAAAGAGCATGTCTTCTTTTCTGGATTATGAGCGAAAACCTAAGACATGAACGAGTATACATGTCAGAAGAAGAGAAAATAGAGCAGTTTTTAACTTGGGCTTTATTGCTGAGTAATCATTATATCTCCTTAGAAATACATTTAACTTTTTCTCAGTATTCAGTATCATCTTAAACACCTTTTATTGAACTATATTATACTGGTATTCAAAAAGTTAGTGATGCATAGAGACTAGCTATTATTTTCAGGATCTTCTTGCTTAAAATCAGGTAATATTTTCTAATGCAAACTCAAAAGTCTTCATTTTACCTGGAGTAAAATAAAGTTTTGAGAAAACCTAAAAGCTGCATTTTATAGAACTGAATCAAAAGAGTTAGTTATGAGAACCTGGGTGCAAATTTAACCCTAACCCTACCCTTAACCCTGACACTAAACAGTGTTGTCATCTATGTTTGCAGCAGTGTAACAAATCACAACATAAACTGTAGCATAAGGAGTTGCTAACAATATATATCTTTTTGTCACTCTGACTTCCATAATGTCTTATTTCTTTTTTTTCATGATTAAGGTTTATTTATTTATTGATTATTATTTTAATTTATTTATTTGGCTATGTTGGGTCTTAGTTGCAGTCCCTGTGATTTTCTTTGTGTTTTTTTGCCTTTATTATTATTTTCTTAAAAAAAAACTTTTATTTTATTATTATTTTTTTACTTTGCAATATTGTATTGGTTTTGCCAATGGTAATGATAACCCTGTAGGAGAGACAGCGAAAGATACACAGATGTATAGAAGAGTCTTTTGGACTCTATGGGAGAGGGCAAGGGTGGGATGATTTGGGATAATGGCATTGAAACACGTATAATATCTTATAAGAAACGAATCTCCAGTCTAGGTTCGATGCAGGATACAGGATGCTTGGGGCTGGTGCACTGGGATGACCCAGAGAGATGGTATGAGGAGGGATGTGGGAGGGGGTTCAGGATTGGGAACACGTGTACATCCGTGGTGGATTCATGTTGATTTATGGCAAAACCAATACAGTATTGTAAAGTAAAATTAAAAAAAAAAAACAAAGTGCAAAAAAAAAAAACCCACCCACCCCCAAACAAACAAACAACAACAACAACAAAAACCCCAAAACATGAATCTGCCATGGGTGTACACGTGTTCCCAATCCTGAACCCCCCTCCCACCTCCCTCCTCATACCATCTCTCTGGGTCATCCCAGTGCACCAGCCCCAAGCATCCTGTATCCTGCATCGAACCTAGACTGGAGATTCGTTTCTTACATGATATTATACATGTTTCAATGCCATTCTCCCAAATCATCCCACCCTCGCCCTCTCCCATAGAGTCAAAAATACTGTTCTATACATCTGTGTCTCTTTTGCTGTCTCGTATACAGGGTTATCCTTACCATCTTCCTAAATTCCATATATATGTGTTAGTATACTGTATTGGTGTTTTTCTTTCTGGCTTACTTCACTCTGTATAATTGGCTCCAGTTTCATCCACCTCATTAGAACTGATTCAAATGTATTCTTTTTTTTTTCTTTTCTTTTCTTTTTTTTTTTTAATTTTAAAATCTTTAATTCTTACATGCGTTCCCAAACATGACCCCCCCTCCCACCTCCCTCCCCACAACATCTCTCTGGGTCATCCCCATGCACCAGCCCCAAGCATGCTGCACCCTACGTCAGACATGGACTGGCGATTCAATTCTTACATGATAGTATACATGTTAGAATTCCCATTCTCCCAAATCATCCCACCCTCTCCCTCTCCCTCTGAGTCCAAAAGTCCGTTATACACATCTGTGTCTTTTTTCCTGTCTTGCATACAGGGTCGTCATTGCCATCTTCCTAAATTCCATATATATGTGTTAGTATACTGTATTGGTGTTTTTCTTTCTGGCTTACTTCACTCTGTATAATCGGCTCCAGTTTCATCCATCTCATCAGAACTGATTCAAATGAATTCTTTTTAATGGCTGAGTAATACTCCATTGTGTATATGTACCACAGCTTTCTTATCCATTCATCTGCTGATGGACATCTAGGTTGTTTCCATGTCCTGGCTATTCTAAACAGTGCTGCGATGAACATTGGGGTACATGTGTCTCTTTCAATTCTGGTTTCCTCGGTGTGTATGCCCAGCAGTGGGATTGCTGGGTCATAAGGTAGTTCTATTTGCAATTTTTAAGGAATCTCCACACTGTTCTCCATAGTGGCTGTACTAGTTTGCATTCCCACCAACAGTGTAGGAGGGTTCCTTTTCTCCACACCCTCTCCAGCATTTATTGCTTGCAGATTTTGGATCGCAGCCATTCTGACTGGTGTGAAGTGGTACCTCATTGTGGTTTTGATTTGCATTTCTCTAATAATGAGTGATGTTGAGCATCTTTTCATGTGTTTGTTAGCCATCCATATGTCTTCTTTGGAGAAATGTCTATTTAGTTCTTTGGCCCATTTTTTGATTGGGTCGTTTATTTTTCTGGAGTTGAGCTGCATAAGTTGCTTGTATATTTTTGAGATTAGTTGTTTGTCAGTTGCTTCATTTGCTATTATTTTCTCCCATTCAGAAGGCTGTCTTTTCACCTTGCTTATAGTTTCCTTTGTTGTGCAGAAGCTTTTAATTTTAATTAGATCCCATTTGTTTATTTTTGCTTTTATTTCCAGAATTCTGGGAGGTGGATCATAGAGGATCCTGCTGTGATTTATTTCTGAGAGTGTTTTGCCTATATTCTCCTCTAGGAGTTTTATAGTTTCTGATCTTACATTTAGATCTTTAATCCATTTTGAGTTTATTTTTGTGTACGGTGTTAGAAAGTGATCTAGTTTCATTCTTTTACAAGTGGTTGACCAGTTTTCCCAGCACCACTTGTTAAAGAGATTATCTTACTCCATTGTATATTCTTGCCTCCTTTGTCAAAGATAAGGTGTCCATATGTGTGTGGATTTATTTCTGGGCTTTCTATTTTGTTCCATTGATCTATATGTCTGTCTTTGTGCCAGTACCATACTGTCTTGATGACTGTGGCTTTGTAGTAGAGCCTGAAGTCAGGCAAGTTGATTCCTCCCGTTCCATTCTTCTTTCTCAAGATTGCTTTGGCTATTCGAGGTTTTTTGTATTTCCATACAAATCTTGAAATTATTTGTTCTAGTTCTGTGAAAAATGTGGCTGGTAGCTTGACAGGGATTGCATTGAATTTGTAAATTGCTTTGGGTAGTATACTCATTTTCACTATATTGATTCTTCTGTTCCATGAACACGGTATATTTCTCCATCTATTAGTGTCCTCTTTGATTTCTTTCATCAGTGTTTTATAGTTTTCTATATATAGGTCTTTAGTTTCTTTAGGTAGATATATTCCTAAGTATTTTATTCTTTCGTTGCAATGGTGAATGGAATTGTTTCCTTAATTTCTTTGTCTACTTTCTCATTATTCGTGTATAGGAATGCAAGGGATTTCTGTGTGTTGATTTTATATCCTGCAACTTTACTATATTCATTGATGATCTCTAGTAATTTTCTGGTGGAGTCTTTAGGGTTTTCCATGTAGAGGATCATGTCATCTGCAAACAGTGAGAGTTTTACTTCTTCTTTCCAATTTGGATTCCTTTTATTTCTTTTCTGCTCTGATTGCTGTGGCCAAAACTTCCAGAACTATGTTGAATAGTAGCGGTGAAAGTGGACACCCTTGTCTTGTTCCTGACTGTAGGGGAAATGCTTTCAATTTTTCACCGTTGAGGATAATGTTTGCTGTGGGTTTGTCATAGATAGCTTTTATTATGTTGAGGAATGTTCCTTCTATTCCTGCTTTCTGTAGAGTTTTTATCATAAATGGATGTTGAATTTTGTCAAAGGCCTTCTCTGCATCTATTGAGATAATCATATGGTTTTTATTTTTCAATTTGTTAATGTGGTGAATTACATTGATTGATTTGCGGATATTGAAGAATCCTTGCATCCCTGGGATAAAGCCCACTTGGTCATGGTGTATGATCTTTTAATGTGTTGTTGGATTCTGATTGCTAGAATTTTGTTGAGGATTTTGCATCTATGTTCATCAGAGATATTGGCCTGTAGTTTTCTTTTTTTGTGACATCTTTGTCAGGTTTTGGTATTAGGGTGATGGTGGCCTCATAGAATGAGTTTGGAAGTTTACCTTCCTCTGCAATTTTCTGGAAGAGTTTGAGGAGGATAGGTGGTAGCTCTTCTCGAAATTTTTGGTAGAATTCAGCTGTGAAGCCGTCTGGACCTGGGCTTTTGTTTGCTGGAAGATTTCTGATTACAGTTTCAATTTCCGTGCTTGTGATGGGTCTGTTAAGATTTTCTATTTCTTCCTGGTTCAGTTTTGGAAAATTGTACTTTCTAAGAATTTGTCCATTTCTTCCACGTTGTCCATTTTATTGGCATACAACTGCTGATAGTAGTCTCTTATGATCCTTTGTATTTCTGTGTTGTCTGTTGTGATCTCTCCATTTTCATTTCTAATTTTGTTGATTTGATTTTTCTCTCTTTGCTTCTTTTTTTTTTTTTTTTGCCAAAGACACGTGACTTTTATTTTTTATTTATTTATTTTTTTTTCCTGCTTTGGGATTTTATTATAGACCCACAGTATAAGGCAAATCTTTCCCATTTAAGCTGTATTAATTATAAAAAAACATGTACTGGTTGTAATGTGAAACAGTACCAAGATAAATAATGAAAAAGTTTATCATCCTCCACTCCAGTGGCCATTTCACTGGGACCAATCTTACAAAGGTTTAGTGTGCTTTTTTCCCCAGACCTTTCTTTTTCTTTTTTTTTTTTTTTAAATATTTTAGTTTTTTATTTTTTAAAATTTTAAAATCCTTAATTCTTACATGCATTCCCAAACATGAACCCCCTCCCACCTCCCTCCCCATAACATCTTCCTGGGTCATCCCCATGCACCAGCCCCAAGCATGCTGCATCCTGCGTCAGACATAGACTGGCGATTCAATTCACATGATAGTATACATGTTAGAATGTCATTCTCCCAAATCATCCCACCCTCTCCCTCTCCCTCTGAGTCCAAAAGTCCGTTATACACATCTGTGTCTCTTTCCCTGTCTTGCATACAGGGTCGTCATTGCCATCTTCCTAAATTCCATATATATGTGTTAGTATACTGTATTGGTGTTTTTCTTTCTGGCTTACTTCACTCTGTATAATCGGCTCCAGTTTCATCCATCTCATCAGAACTGATTCAAATGAATTCTTTTTAACGGCTGAGTAATACTCCATTGTGTATATGTACCACAGCTTTCTCATCCATTCATCTGCTGATGGACATCTAGGTTGTTTCCATGTCCTGGCTATTATAAACAGTGCTGCGATGAACATTGGGGTACATGTGTCTCTTTCAATTCCTGGTTTCCTCGGTGTGTATGCCCAGCAGTGGGATTGCTGGGTCATAAGGTAGTTCTATTTGCAATTTTTAAGGAATCTCCACACTGTTCTCCATAGTGGCTGTACTAGTTTGCATTCCCACCAACAGTGTAGGAGGGTTCCCTTTCTCCACACCCTCTCCAGCATTTATTGCTTGCAGATTTTGGATCGCAGCCATTCTGACTGGTGTGAAGTGGTACCTCATTGTGGTTTTGATTTGCATTTCTCTAATAATGAGTGATGTTGAGCATCTTTTCACGTGTTTGTTAGCCATCCGTATGTCTTCTTTGGAGAAATGTCTATTTAGTTCTTTGGCCCATTTTTTGATTGGGTCGTTTATTTTTCTGGAGTTGAGCTGCATAAGTTGCTTGTATATTTTTGAGATTAGTTGTTTGTCAGTTGCTTCATTTGCTATTATTTTCTCCCATTCAGAAGGCTGTCTTTTCACCTTGCTTATAGTTTTCCTTTGTTGTGCAGAAGCTTTTAATTTTAATTAGATCCCATTTGTTTATTTTTGCTTTTATTTCCAGCATTCTGGGAGGTGGATCATAGAGGATCCTGCTGTGATTTATGTCTGAGAGTGTTTTGCCTATGTTCTCCTCTAGGAGTTTTATAGTTTCTGATCTTACATTTAGATCTTTAATCCATTTTGAGTTTATTTTTGTGTGCGGTGTTAGAAAGTGATCTAGTTTCATTCTTTTACAAGTGGTTGACCAGTTTTCCCAGCACCACTTGTTAAAGAGATTGTCTTTACTCCATTGTATATTCTTGCCTCCTTTGTCAAAGATAAGGTGTCCATATGTGTGTGGATTTATCTCTGGGCTTTCTATTTTGTTCCATTGATCTATATGTCTGTCTTTGTGCCAGTACCATACTGTCTTGATGACTGTGGCTTTGTAGTAGAGCCTGAAGTCAGGCAAGTTGATTCCTCCAGTTCCATTCTTCTTTCTCAAGATTGCTTTGGCTATTCGAGGTTTTTGTATTTCCATACAAATCTTGAAATTATTTGTTCTAGTTCTGTGAAAAATGTGGCTGGTAGCTTGATAGGGATTGCATTGAATTTGTAAATTGCTTTGGGTAGTATACTCATTTTCACTATATTGATTCTTCCAATCCATGAACATGGTATATTTCTCCATCTATTAGTGTCCTCTTTGATTTCTTTCATCAGTGTTTTATAGTTTTCTATATATAGGTCTTTAGTTTCTTTAGGTAGATATATTCCTAAGTATTTTATTCTTTTCGTTGCAATGGTGAATGGAATTGTTTCCTTAATTTCTTTTCTACTTTCTCATTATTCGTGTATAGGAATGCAAGGGATTTCTGTGTGTTGATTTTATATCCTGCAACTTTACTATATTCATTGATTAGCTCTAGTAATTTTCTGGTGGAGTTTTTAGGGTTTTCCATGTAGAGGATCATGTCATCTGCAAACAGTGAGAGTTTTACTTCTTCTTTTCCAATTTGGATTCCTTTTATTTCTTTTCTGCTCTGATTGCTGTGGCCAAAACTTCCAGAACTATGTTGAATAGTAGCGGTGAAAGTGGACACCCTTGTCTTATTCCTGACTTTAGGGGAAATGCTTTCAATTTTTCACCATTGAGGATAATGTTTGCTGTGGGTTTGTCATAGATAGCTTTTATTATGTTGAGATATGTTCCTTCTATTCCTGCTTTCTGGAGAGTTTTTATCATAAATGGATGTTGAATTTTGTCAAAGGCCTTCTCTGCATCTATTGAGATAATCATATGGTTTTTATTTTTCAATTTGTTAATGTGGTGAATTACATTGATTGATTTGCGGATATTGAAGAATCCTTGCATCCCTGGGATAAAGCCCACTTGGTCATGGTGTATGATCTTTTTAATGTGTTGTTGGATTCTGATTGCTAGAATTTTGTTAAGGATTTTTGCATCTATGTTCATCAGAGATATTGGCCTGTAGTTTTCTTTTTTTGTGACATCTTTGTCAGGTTTTGGTATTAGGGTGATGGTGGCCTCATAGAATGAGTTTGGAAGTTTACCTTCCTCTGCAATTTTCTGGAAGAGTTTGAGTAGGATAGGTGTTAGCTCTTCTCGAAATTTTTGGTAGAATTCAGCTGTGAAGCCATCTGGACCTGGGCTTTTGTTTGCTGGAAGATTTCTGATTACAGTATCAATTTCCGTGCTTGTGATGGGTCTGTTAAGATTTTCGATTTCTTCCTGGTTCAGTTTTGGAAAATTGTACTTTTCTAAGAATTTGTCCATTTCTTCCACGTTGTCCATTTTATTGGCATACAACTGCTGATAGTAGTCTCTTATGATCCTTTGTATTTCTGTGTTGTCTGTTGTGATCTCTCCATTTTCATTTCTAATTTTATTGATTTGATTTTTCTCTTTGCTTCTTGATGAGTCTGGCTAATGGTTTGTCAATTTTATTTATCCTTTCAAAGAACCAGCTTTTGGCTTTGTTGATTTTTGCTATGGTCTCTTTTGTTTCTTTTGCATTTATTTCTGCCCTAATTTTAAAGATTTCTTTCCTTCTACTCACTCTGGGGTTCTCCAACTCTTCCTTTTCTAGTTGCTTTAGTTGTAGAGTTAGGTTACTTATTTGACTTTTTTCTTGTTTCTTGAGGTATGCCTGTATTGCTATGAACTTTCCTCTTAGCACTGCTTTTATAGTGTCCCACAGGTTTTGGGTTGTTGTGTTTTCATTTTCATTAGTTTCTATGCATATTTTGATTTCTTTTTGATTTCTTCTGTGATTTGTTGGTTATTCAGAAGTGTGTTGTTCAACCTCCATATGTTGGAATTTTTAATAGTTTTTCTCCTGTAATTGAGATCTAATCTTAATGCATTATGGTCAGAAAAGATGCTTGGAATGATTTCGATTTTTTGAATTTATCAAGTTTAGATTTATGGCCCAGGATGTGATCTATCCTGGAGAAGGTTCCATGAGCACTTGAAAAAAGGTGAAATTCGTTGTTTTGGGGTGAAATGTCCTATAGATATCAATTAGGTCTAACTGATCTAATGTATCATTTAAAGTTTCGTTTCTTTGTTAATTTTCTGTTTAGTTGATCTGTCCATAGGTGTGAGTGGGGTATTAAAGTCTCCCACTATTATTGTGTTATTGTTGATTTCCCCTTTCATACTTGTTAGCATTTGTCTTACATATTGTGGTGCTCCTATATTGGGTGCATATATATTTATAATTGTTATATCTTCTTCTTGGATTGTTCCTTTGATCATTATGTAGTGGCCTTCTTTGTCTCTTTTCACAGCCTTTGTTTTAAAGTCTATTTTATCGGATATGAGTATTGCCACTCCTGCTTTCTTTTGGTCTCTATTCGCGTGGTATATCTTTTTCCAGCCCTTCACTTTCAGTCTGTATGTGTCCCTTGTTTTGAGGTGGGTCTCTTGTAAGCAGCATATAGAGGGGTCTTGTTTTTGTATCCATTCGGTCAGTCTTTGTCTTTTGGTTGGGGCGTTCAACCCATTTACGTTTAAGGTAATTATTGATAAGTATGATCCCGTTGCCATTTACTTTATTGTTTTGGGTTCGGGTTTATACACCCTTTCGTGTTTCCTGTCTAGAGGATATCCTTTAGAATTTGTTGGAGAGCTGGTTTGGTGGTGCTGAATTCTCTCAGCTTTTGCTTGTCTGTAAAGCTTTTGATTTCTCCTTCGTATTTGAATGAGATCCTTGCTGGGTACAGTAATCTGGGCTGTAGGTTATTGTCTTTCATCACTTTAAGTATGTCTTGCCATTCCCTCCTGGCCTGAAGAGTTTCTATTGACAGATCAGCTGTTATCCTTATGGGAATCCCCTTGTGTGTTATTTGTTGTTTTTCCCTTGCTGCTTTTAATATTTGTTCTTTGTGTTTGATCTTTGTTAATTTGATTAATATGTGTCTTGGGGTGTTTCGCCTTGGGTTTATCCTATTTGGGACTCTCTGTGTTTCTTGGACTTGGGTGATTATTTCCTTCCCCATTTTAGGGAAGTTTTCAACTATTATCTCCTCAAGGATTTTCTCATGATCTTTCTTTCTGTCTTCTTCTTCTGGGACTCCTATAATTCGAATGTTGGAGCGTTTCATATTGTCCTGGAGGTCTCTGAGATTGTCCTCGTTTCTTTTAATTCGTTTTTCTTGTTTCCTCTCTGATTCATTTATTTCTACCATTCTATCTTCTATTTCACTAATCCTATCTTCTGCCTCCGTTATTCTACTATTTGTTGCCTCCAGAGTGTTTCTGATCTCATTTATTGTGTTATTCATTATATTTTGACTCTTTTTATTTCTTCTAGGTCCTTGTTAAACCTTTCTTGCATCTTCTCAATCCTTGTCTCTAGGCTATTTATCTGTGTTTCCATTTTGATTTCAAGATTTTGGATCATTTTCACTATCAATATTCGGAATTCCTTCTCCGGTAGATTCCCTACTTCTTCCTCTTTTGTTTGATTTGGTGGGCAACTCTCCTGTTCCTTTACCTGCTGAGTATTCCTCTGTCTCTTCATCTTGGTTATATTGCTGCGTTTGGGGTGGCCTTTTTATATTCTGATAATTTGTGGAGTTCTCTTTATTATGGAGCTTCCTCACTTTGGGTGGGGTTCTATCAGTGGCTTGTCAAGGTTTCCTGGTTAGGGAGGCTTGTGTTGGAGTTTTGGTGGGTGGAGCTGGGTTTCTTCTCTCTGGAGTGCAGTGGAGTGACCCGTAATGGGTTATGAGACATCAAAGGTTTTGGGATAATTTTGAGCTGCCTGTATATTGAGGCTCAGGGGAGTGTTCCTGTGTTGCTGGAGAATTTGCGTGGTATGTCTTGTTTTGGAACTTGTTGGCCCTTGGGTGGAGCTTGGTTTCAGTGTAGGTGTGAAGGCTTTTGATGAGCTCCTATTGCTTAATGTTCCCTGAATTCAAGAGTTCTCTAATGTTTTCAGGCTTTGGGTTTAAGCTTCCTGCTTCTGGTTTTCAGTTTTATTTTCACAGTAGCCTCTAGACTTCTCCATCTATACAGCACCGATGATAAAACATCTAGGTTAAAGATGAAAAGTTTCTCCACCTTGAGGACACTCAGAGAGGTTCACTGAGTTACAAGGAGAAGAGAAGATGGAGGGGGTAGTTAGAGGTAACTGGAATGAGATGTGGTGAGATCAAGAGAGGAGAGAGCAAGCTAGCCAGTAGTCACTTCCTTATGTGGGCTCTATAGTCTGGACCGCTCAGAGGTATTTACAGAGTTATACAGGGAAGAGGAGAGGGAGGAAGTAGACAGAGGTGACCAGGAGGATAAGAGAGAGGAATGAGTAGGAGAGAGACAAATCCTGCCAGTAACCAGTTCCTTAGGTGTTCTCTACCGTCTGGAACACACAGAGATTCACAGAGTTGGATAGAGAAGAGATGGGGGAGAAAAGAGACAGAGGCCACCTGGTGGAGAAGAAGGAGAGGCCAGAGGAAGAGAGAGTGGACAAGCCAGTAATCTCGCTCTCAGGTAAACTTGGGTAGTGAAGTTTGGGTTTTTAAATGTACAAAATTGACAACAAAGATTAAAAATCTGGAGTAGAGGTTGGATTTTCAAAGATACAATATTAAAGAAAAGCAGAAGGAAAAAGGAAGAAAGAAAAAAAGAATTATTAAAAACAAACAAACAAACAAAAAAACAAAACAAAACACCAACAACCATCCAAAGAGTATATATGGTGTTTGCCTTAAAAAAAAAAAAAAAGTCTTTTTTAAAAAAAAATAGTAATACTAGGTTATAGAAATAAAAATTAGAGGAGAAATAGAAGATTTAACAATTAAAAAAAGCTCGGAAAAAAAGAAAAAAAAAAGCAAAAGGCAAAAAAAAGAATGATTTTAAAAATATTAAAAATTAAAAATATATCTGGCTCTTCTCTGATGTTATGGGCCGTGTGGGCTCACTTCCAAGGTGGTTCCCTCTGTTTAACTTCTTCTGTTTGCTGGTTTTTTAGGCTCACTAGTTCAGTCGCGCTGTGGGGAGGGGGGATGCTGCAAACAAATAGCACTGTCGTGTGTACACAGTATCTCTGCCCCGCTTGACCTGTCCTTCCTCGCGGCGCACAAACCGCTCCGGCTCTACAATGCTCAGCCGGGAGCCGTCTGGGGCCGGCCCTAGGCTGCGTGCACTTCCCCGGTCCAAGCCGCTCAGGTTCGGCCCTCAGGCAGCCCTCAGAGGCACAAATGCAGCTGGGACTGCGCTTTGTGCCCTTCCCAGGTCCGAGTAGCTCAGGAGTTTGGCGAGCGCAATCGCCGCGGCTTGTCACCTTTTCCGACGCTGCCACTCAGCTCTCTGGGTGGACCGCTGGCGCACCCCGTGAGGCAGACTGTGACTGTCCAGCACCCCCAGAAGTCTTAGCAAAGGAGCCTGCTTGCAGTTAGGTAAGTAAAGTCTCTCCGGGTCTGCAATTGCCCCTTTCCAGTCCTTAGGGCTCTGGCTGCCTGTCCCCGGCGGGGAATGGTCTGAAGCCGGCTTTTTCGGTTCCGTCCTTTGTTCTGTGCTGGGTCCTGGCGGTGTCTTATGTTCGAGCTTTTCGCGTGGTAGCTATCCCACAGTCTGGTTTGCTAGCCCAAGTTAGATCGTTCTGGTGGAGCGTGAGGCGTTCCTGCCCGATTCTTACAAAGCTCTGCAGCCCGCGCCTCCCGCGCGTCCCTGCCCTGCCCCCACTTCCCAATGGCGGATGCAGGCGGCTGTGCTGCTTTTCCACTGGGGGAGCCACTGGTGGGCTTGCAATCTCTTGGTTTTAATTATTTATCTATTTTTCCTTCCTGTTATGTTGCCCTCTGTGTTTCCAAGGCTCGCCACAGACTCGGCAGGGAGAGTGTTTCCTGATGTTTGGAAACCTCTCTTCTTAAAATTCCCTTCCCGGGACGGGCTTCCCTTCCCGGGACGGAGCTCCCTCCCCACCTCCTTTGTCTCCTTTTTCGTCTTTTATATTTTTTCCTACCTGTTTTTGAAGACAATGGTCTGCTTTTCTGGTTGCCTGATGTCCTCTGCCAGCCTACAGAAGTTGTTTTGTGGAGTTTGCTCGGCGTTGAAATGTTCTTTTGAGGAATTTGTGAGGGAGAAAGTGGTCTTCCCGTCCTATTCCTCCGCCATCTTTCCCTCCCTCTCTCTTTGCTTCTTGATGAGTCTGGCTAATGGTTTGTCAATTTTATCCTTTCAAAGAACCAGCTTTTGGCTTTGTTGATTTTTGCTATGGTCTCTTTTGTTTCTTTTGCATTTATTTCTGCCCTAATTTTTAAGATTTCTTTCCTTCTACTCAGTCTGGGGTTCTCCAACTCTTTCTTTTCTAGTTGCTTTAGTTGTAGAGTTAGGTTGTTTATTTGACTTTTTCTTGTTTCTTGAGGTATGCCTGTATTGCTATGAACTTTCCTCTTAGCACTGCTTTTATAGTGTCCCACAGGTTTTGGGTTGTTGTGTTTTCATTTTCATTAGTTTCTATGCATATTTTGATTTCTTTTTGATTTCTTCTGTGATTTGTTGGTTATTCAGAAGTGTGTTGTTCAACCTCCATATGTTGGAATTTTTAATAGTTTTTCTCCTGTAATTGAGATCTAATCTTAATGCATTATGGTCAGAAAAGATGCTTGGAATGATTTCGATTTTTTTGAATTTATCAAGTTTAGATTTATGGCCCAGGATGTGATCTATCCTGGAGAAGGTTCCATGAGCACTTGAAAAAAAGGTGAAATTCGTTGTTTTGGGGTGAAATGTCCTGTAGATATCAATTAGATCTAACTGATCTAATGTATCGTTTAAAGTTTGCGTTTCTTTGTTAATTTTCTGTTTAGTTGATCTGTCCATAGGTGTGAGTGGGGTATTAAAGTCTCCCACTATTATTGTGTTATTGTTGATTTCCCCTTTCATATTTGTTAGCATTTGTCTTACATATTGCGGTGCTCCCATATTGGGTGCATATATATTTATAATTGTTATATCTTCTTCTTGGATTGTTCCTTTGATCATTATGTAGTGGCCTTCTTTGTCTCTTTTCACAGCCTTTGTTTTAAAGTGTATTTTATCGGATATGGGTATTGCCACTCCTGCTTTCTTTTGGTCTCTATTCGCGTGGTATATCTTTTTCCAGCCCTTCACTTTCAGTCTGTATGTGTCCCTTGTTTTGAGGTGGGTCTCTTGTAAGCAGCATATAGAGGGGTCTTGTTTTTGTATCCATTCGGTCAGTCTTTGTCTTTTGGTTGGGACGTTCAACCCATTTACGTTTAAGGTGATTATTGATAAGTATGATCCCGTTACCATTTACTTTGTTGTTTTGGGTTCGGGTTTATACACCCTTTTCATGTTTCCTTTCTAGAGAATATCCTTTAGAATTTGTTGGAGAGCTGGTTTGGTGGTGCTGAATTCTCTCAGCTTTTGCTTGTCTGTAAAGCTTTTGATTTCTCCTTCATATTTGAATGAGATCCTTGCTGGGTACAGTAATCTGGGCTGTAGGTTATTGTCTTTCATCACTTTAAGTATGTCTTGCCATTCTCTCCTGGCCTGAAGAGTTTCTATTGAAAGATCAGCTGTTATCCTTATGGGAATCCCCTTGTGTGTTATTTGTTGTTTTTCCCTTGCTGCTTTTAATATTTGTTCTTTGTGTTTGATCTTTGTTAATTTGATTAATATGTGTCTTGGGGTGTTTCGTCTTGGGTTAATCCTATTTGGAACTCTCTGTGTTTCTTGGACTTGGGTGATTATTTCCTTCCCCATTTTAGGGAAGTTTTCAACTATTATCTCCTCAAGGATTTTCTCATGATCTTTCTTTCTGTCTTCTTCTTCTGGGACTCCTATAATTCGAATGTTGGAGCGTTTCATATTGTCCTGGAGGTCTCTGAGATTGTCCTCATTTCTTTTAATTCGTTTTTCTTGTTTCCTCTCTGATTCATTTATTTCTACCATTCTATCTTCTATTTCACTAATCCTATCTTCTGCCTCCGTTATTCCACTAATTGTTGCCTCCACAGTGTTTCTGATCTCATTTATTGCATTATTCATTATATTTTGACTCTTTTTTATTTCTTCTAGGTCCTTGTTAAACCTTTCTTGCATCTTCTCAATCTTTGTCTCAAGCCTATTTATCTGTGATTCCATTTTGATTTCAAGATTTTGGATCATTTTCACTATCAATATTCGGAATTCCTTCTCCGGTAGATTCCCTACTTCTTCCTCTTTTGTTTGGTTTGGTGGGCAACTCTCCTGTTCCTTTACCTGCTGTGTATTCCTCTGTCTCTTCATCTTGGTTATATTGCTGCGTTTGGGGTGGCCTTTTTATATTCTGGTAATTTGTGGAGTTCTCTTTATTATGGAGCTTCCTCACTTTGGGTGGGGTTCTGTCAGTGGCTTGTCAAGGTTTCCTGACTAGGGAGGCTTGTGTTGGAGTTTTGGTGGGTGGAGCTGGGTTTCTTCTCTCTGGAGTGCAGTGGAGTAACCCGTAATGGGTTACAAGACATCAAAGGTTTTGGGATAATTTTGAGCTGCCTGTATATTGAAGCTCAGGGGATTGTTTCTGTGTTGCTGGAGAATTTGCGTGGTATGTCTTGTTTTGGAACTTGTTGGCCCTTGGGTGGAGCTTGGTTTCGGTGTAGGTATGAAGGCATTAGATGGGCTCCTATTGCTTAATGTTCCCTGAATTCAAGAGTTCTCTAATGTTTTCAGGCTTTGGGTTTAAGCCTCCTGCTTCTGGTTTTCAGTTTTATTTTTACAGTAGCCTCTAGACTTCTCCATCTATACAGCACCGATGATAAAACATCTAGGTTAAAGATGAAAAGTTTCTCCACATTGAGGGACACTCAGAGAGGTTCACTGGGTTATAAGGAGAAGAGAAGATGGAGGAGGTAGTTAGAGGTAACTGGAATGAGATGCTGTGAGATCAAAAGAGAAGAGAGCAAACTAGCCAGTAGTCACGTCCTTATGTGCGCTCTGTAGTCTGGACCGCTCAGGGGTATTTACAGAGTTATACGGGGAAGAGGAGAGGGAGGAAGTGGACAGAGGTGACCACGAGGATCAGAGAGAGGAATGAGTAGGAGAGAGACAAATCCTGCCAGTAACCTGTTCCTTAGGTGTTCCCCACCGTCTGGAACACACAGAGATTCACAGAGTTGGATAGAGGAGAGATGGGGGGAAAAGAGACAGAGGCCACCTGGTGGAGAAAAAGGAGAGTCCAGAGGAGGAGAGAGTGGTCAAGCCAGTAATCTCGCTCTCAGGTAAACTGGGGTAGTGAAGTTTGGGTTTTTAAATGTACAAAATTGGCAATAAACACCTAAGAGCAAAGATTAAAAATCTAGAGTAGAGGTTGGATTTTCAAAGATACAATATTAAAGAGAAGCAGAAGGAAAAAGGAAGAAAGAAAAAAAAAGAAAGAAAAAGAATTATTAAAAAACAAACAAACAAACAGACAAACAATAAAAAAAAAAAACCATCAACAACCATCCAAAGACTATATATGGTGTTTGCCTTAAAAAAAAAAAAGTCTTTAAAAAAATAGTAATAATAGGTTATAGAAATAAAAATTAGAGGAGAAATAGAAGACTTAACAATTAAAAAAAAGTTAGAAAAAAAAGCAAAAAAAAAAAAAAAGGAATGCTTTTAAAAATATTAAAAAAATATATATCTGGCCCTTTCTGGTGTTATGGGCCGTGTGGGATCACTTCCAAGGTGGTTCCCTCTGATTAACTTCTTCTGTTTGCTGGTTTTTTAGGATCACTAGTTCAGTCGCGCTGTGGGGAGGGGGGATGCTGCAAACAAATAGCACTGTCGTGTGCTCACAGTATCTCAGCCCCGCTTAACCTGTCCTTTCTCGAGGCACACAAACCACTCCGGCTCTACGATGCTCAGCCAGGAACCGTCTGGGGCCGGCCCTAGGCTGCGTGCACTTCCCCGGTCCAAGCCGCTCAGGTTCGGCGCTCAGGCAGCCCTCAGAGGCACAGATTCGGCTGGAACTGCGCTTTGTGCCCTTCCCAGGTCCGAGTAGCTCAGGAGTTTGGCGAGCGCGGTCGCCGCGGCTTGTCACCTTTTCTGCCGCTGCTGCTCAGCTTTCTGGGTGGACCGCTGGCGCACCCCGTGAGGCAGATTGTGACTGTCCAGCACCCCCAGAAGTCTTAGCAAAGGAGCCTGCTTGCAGTTAGGTAAGTAAAGTCTCTCTGGGTCTGCAATTGCCCCTTTCCAGCCCTTACGGCTCTGGCTGCCTGTCCCCGGCGGGGGATGGTCTGCAGCCGGCTTTTTCCGTTCCGTCCTTTGTTCTGTGCTCGGTCCTGGCGGGGTCTTATGTTCGAGCTTTTCGCGTGGTAGCTATCCCACAGTCTGGTTTGCTAGCCCAAGTTAGGTCGTTCTGGTTGCGTGTGGGGCGTTCCTGCCCGATTCTTACAAAGCTCTGCAGCCCGCGCCTCCCGCGCGTCCCTGCCCTGCCCCCACTTCCCAGTGGCGGATGCAGGTGTCTGTGCTGCTTTTCCGCTGGGGGAGTTACTGGTGGGCTTGTAATCTCTTGGTTTTAATTATTTATCTATTTTTCCTTCCTGTTATGTCGCCCTCTGTGTTTCCAAGGCTCGCCACAGACTCGGCAGGGAGAGTGTTTCCTGGTGTTTGGAAACCTCTCTTCTTAAAATTCCCTTCCCGGGACGGGCTTCCCTTCCCGGGACGGAGCTCCCTCCCCACCTCCTTTGTCTCCTTTTTCGTCTTTTATATTTTATCCTACCTGTTTTTGAAGACAAAGGTCTGCTTTTCTGGTTGCCTGATGTCCTCTGCCAGCCTACAGAATTTGTTTTGTGAAGTTTGCTCAGCGTTGAAATGTTCTTTTGAGGAATTTGTGAGGGAGAAAGTGGTCTTCCCGTCCTATTCCTCCGCCATTTTCCCCTCCCTCCCAAATGTATTCTTTTTAATGGCTGAGTAATACTCCATTGTGTATATGTACCACAGCTTTCTTATCCATTGGTCTGCTGATGGACATCTAGGTTGCTTCCATGTCCTGGCTATTATAAACAGTGCTGCAATGAACATTGGGGTACACGCGTCTCTTTCAATTCTGGTTTCCTCGGTGTATATGCCCAGCAGTGGGACTGCTGGGTCACAAGGCAGTTCTAGGTCCAGTTTTTTAAGGAATCTCCACACTGTTCTCCATAGTGGCTATACTAGTTTTCATTCCCACCAACAGTGTAAGAGGGTTTCCTCTTCTCCACCCCCTCTCCAGCATTTATTGCTTGTAGACTTTTGGATCACAGCCATTCTGACTGGCATGAAATGGTACCTCCTCATTGTGGTTTTGATTTGCATTTCTCCAATAATTTATACTATAGTATTGTTAACTGGAATCATCATGTAGATTAAATCCCCTAAACTTGTTCAATAAATAATAGAAAATTTGTGCACTTTGACCAACACCACCCTTTTCTCCTGTCTTTCAGCCCCTAGCAACAACCAATCTACTCTCTACTTCTATGAAATTTATTTATTTACTTAGGCTGCACCACAAGGCTTGCAAGGATCTTATTTCCCTGACCAGAGATCAAACCTGGGCCCGGGCATTGAAAGCACCAAGTCTTATTCATTGGACTGCCAGGAATTCCTGAGTTTTACCTTTTAGATTCTATCTATATGTGAGATCATGCAGTACTTATCTTCCTCTGTATGGGTTATTTCACTTAGTATGTTGCCTTCATGGCTCTTCCATGTTATAGCAAATATGACTTCTTTTAACAAACATGGACTTGTATATTTCACAATCTGAAAAGCTGGCAAATCCTCTATCTACTATCCTTTCATGTTTCAAATTCAGTCTTATTTAGATTTGACTGAATATCTCTATTCAAAGATGACTTTATTTTGGACCAGATTTAGATATTTTTGCTTTGGAATAATAGCTCTGTATGTATTATTTCATGATGAATTTGAAGTTATAATGAGTTAGTTGACCATTTAGTTAATATGTTATTTGTGTTAGCTAACATTTAGTAGTATTTAAACTACAAGATGCACTATAGTATATAAAAAGAATCTACATGCTCAAAGATCACTGAGTAAATGCACAATAAGGCTCAGCATAATTGAAACAATGTTTGAATAAAAACTAAACAAAAATTAGCATAATGGAAAAGTCAGAAATGTTTTTCATTTAAACTAAAGGCCATGTACAAATTCTGGAAAGATAATTAAACATGACATGTGAGAGGAACAATAATAGATTTATGATTGAGATTTAGTGTAACACTACTTTAAGAAATTGAAAAATTATGTTTGTCATGTATTCTACCATATAATTTTAATAAATCATCTGTCACTATTTGTGTGTGGATGCATGTTTATTCACATACACCTAACATAAATATTTAAAGCCATTTATTTTTCAATTTTTCGAGGGCCTCTTTCACATCCTTGTTTTATAGACTGTAAATCAGAGAGTTTAACGTGGGAATCACAAGGGTGTAAAACAGCGAGGTTATTTTGTCTTGATCTAGAGAATAGGAAGAACTTGGTCTGAAATACATAGAGAGCATAGTTCCCTGGAAAATTGCCACAGCAGTTAGGTGGGAGGTGCAGGTAGAGAAAGCATTGAATCTGCTCTCAGTGGAGTGGATCTTCAAGACTGATAGGATAATATAACAACAAGAGACAAGGATTCCTGAAATGGTACTTAGTTCAATGAAGCCAAAAATCATAAATATCACTAACTCATTGACCTGTGTGTCTGAGCAAGATATCAACAGAAGAGGAGGAACATCACAAAAAAAGTGGTTAATCTCATTTGACCCACGGAAGTATAAGCGGAATGCTAATGTCGTGTGGATCAAGGCATTTGTCATTCCCACCAGGTAAACCCCAGCCATGATCAGGGAGCACACCCCACTGGGCATGCTGACTGCATAGAGCAAGGGGCTGCTGATGGCCTTGTACTGGTCATAGGCCATCATTGCCAGCAGGAGACACTCAGAATTGGCAAAGGTACAGAAGACCAAAAATTGCAGGGCACAGCCATAGAAAGAGATTGACTTTTTCTCGGGAAACAGGTCCACCAGCATCTTGGGGCCACTGGCTGTGGAATAGCAGAGGTCACAGAGGAGAGGTGGCTGAGGAAAAAGTACATGGGTGTGTGCAGCTGGGGATCCATTCTAATCAGGGTTATCATTCCAAGGTTTGCCAGAAGATCGATGAGATAAACATGCAGGAACATGGTAAATAGGGTCACTTTGTTCACAGTGTTATTGGTAATTCCCAAGAAAATGAATTCAGTCACAGAGGAGCAGTTCTCTCCTTCCATTCTTTTTAGATCTTGTATAAACTGTTGAGAAATTGATTAAAAAAATAAATGGCACATTCATGTGTAACACTTCTACACATCTGTAAAAAATCCTAAGGCAGAACATGTTTTTTTTTTCTTCTGCAATTGTGTTTTTATATTCAGAAAAATATGCACACACACAAATTAAAGAGGCATAGCCCTCTATTCTGCAAGAATAAAATGAATTTGAGAAAGACCTTTTTGAAAGATTGATGTAAATCTAGATGCCATCCACAAGGTTTGTCACTTTCTACCAGCTCTTTTCTGAGCCTTACTTTTTTTTTAATTTTAGCCTCAGGGAGGAGATCTAGAGTAATATACCTTTTTTCACCTCTTGAAAACCATATGAAAGAGACTCCAATGATAGAGAGGCTAGTCTCTAACATTTAGGATTAAGTATTTTTAATGCTTGAAAATATTCACTTGGGTAAAAAACATATGATTACAATTTCTGTGTTTCTCAAAAAAAGCATGATTGGTTTAAGATTTTTTGACTTAGTTTTATACTCACTACAGGGTTTTTGACTTAGTTTTATACTCACTATAGGGTGAGTATATCAATGACTAGTAATAACAACAGCAACAAAAAATTATGTTAAATTATTTTAATTCATGCTGTGTTTAGCCTCTGGTGAGACATGAAATAATTATTACTGACCTGTTTCCTAGATATTTGCTATTGCTTTCCCACAATGCTCATTATCTCTTTGTGGAGTGGTTGTTTTCAAAGGATGAATCTTTTTACCAGTGGAAGAAAAGAGCTAAGAGGAAATGAAAGCAACAAAATTAATCACACATTTGCATCCCTTTAGATTCTAAATGGCTTTTTTTATATAATAAAATGGAAATGATAGGAGGGACAATGTTGTTCTTTCTTCAGTTACCATGTCTTATCTGACTCTTCACAACCCTATGGACTGCAGCAAGCCACGCTTCCCTGTCCTTCACCATCTCCTGGAGTTTGCTTAAACATCTGTTCAGGTTGCCATCCAACCATCTCATCCTCTGTCGCCCTCTTCTCCTTCTGCCTTCAATCTTTGCCAGCATCAGGGTTTTTCCCAGTGAGTTGTCTTTCGCATCAGGCGGCCAAAGTATTGGAGCTTCAGCTCCAACAACAATCTTTCCAGTGTGTATTCGGGGTTGATTTCCTTTAAGACTGACTGATTTCCCTTAAGTTTGATCTCCTTGCTGTCCAAGAGACTTTCAACAGTCTTCTCCAACACCACAGTTCAAAAGCATCAATTCTTTGGCACTCTGCCTTCTTTATGGTCCAGATCGGACAACTGTATGTGACTGCTGAGAAAACCATAACTTTGACTATACAGACCTTTGTCAGCAAAGTGATGAGTTTGCTTTTTAAACACTGTCTAGGTTTGTCATAGCAACAGTATTTACTACACATATTTGTGTCACTTTATATTATAAATGACTTTTTATATAATAAACTGGAAATGAGATTAGGGATGATACATACTTCTAAAATACATAGACTTCTCTCTCTGTTATACATTTGTATTTATGTGTGAACATATGTATATGTTTAGGTATATGGAGAAAGAGTACAAGTTATGGGCTTTTTCTTTAGACCTAAGTTAACATGGCATGTGTTCACATGGGGATACATTTGTACCTATTTTTATTGTTACTTGAGCACCTACACTATTTTTCAATACAACAAAACGTATCTCAAGTTCATATATACATTGCTCAATGCTAAAGGAAGTAAAGGCTTTTGTGTGAACCAACAGCAAAATAAAATAAAATGTTGTATGGTGGATATTAACAAGCTCAAACAGATCCTTTCAATTATGAGAAGAAAACACTATTTCTAGCCATTAGACCCAGATTTTAGTGAGTAACCAAGCATAAAATGCTTCATTTACATATATTTTTTCTTTTTTTTTAATCAAAAAGTTAAGTATTTTCTCTTACATTTCTTAAGACAGGATCTAGGAACTTACCTGAAATAAGCAGGTCTTGGTTAGCTGAACAATAGGCAGATGGCTTTTTATTTAAACAGATTCATTGGGATTTAAATCCCTGTGCTACTGTCCTTTGGCTTTGATGTTATTCAAATATTTCCTTAACTACATTTCTGCTTCTGTATATCCCCACATGAATTCAGGAACAATTTAGCAAAGGCTAAGCTTTTTTGCTTCATTATTGTCAGCAAATTGATTCATGGTAGAATGAAAACTGCAAATTGTCTTTGTGGCATGCTTCACAGTTAGCCAGAAACTATCTCCTTCTCTAGTCAAAGAGGGAACCTAATGAAAGTCAAAAAATTCTCCCTTCATCATTTCCAGCTCCTTTTGATTGTTCGTTTTGCTTCTGAAACACTATCCTTTATTATCTCATTTTGGAGTATTATTATGCTTTGCATTACCTTTTTAATTAAATTATAATGCACATAAAATAAAGTTCACCCTTTTAATGTATACTGTTCTTAACTTTTAGTATATTTTCAAGATTGTTCAGTTATCACCTATCTACTTCAGAACGTTTTCACCACTCCAATAAGAAACAACAAGCCTATTAGCTGTTATTCCCCTTTCTTCCCTCCCTGAGCCCTGGAAACCACTCCTTTCTGAGAGAGCATGGTTTCCTATTCTTGGCCTTGCATATAAACAGAATCACGTAGTATGTGTTTTTATTCTGTCAGACTTCTTTTCTTCAGTATACTGTTTTCAATGTTCATCTATATTCTTGAACATATAAGTTTGTTTCATTAAGTGACACAATAATAATTCATTTTCAGGCTATAACACATTTTATTGACCCTTTGTTCAGTTAGATGATCATTGGGTTATTTCTATTTAGTTGTGAATCAACATTCTTGCCAATGCTACCTTTCAAGGCAGCCCTCATCACCAAATATCATCTTATTCCCATTCTCCAACCACATATCATCCAGGGATATTTCACTGATTTCTGTGACTCTCTCATATTCTCTAAATTGTGCACTCTTTTTTGAATTATGTTTATTTTGTTCATTTGAGAATCTCTCTACCACAATTAAGGCCTCAGAAATATGATCAATGCTTATTTTGAATTTCCTAAGCTCCCTGGTACAAGACGATGAAAAGTAGGGCTTTCTAAACACTTATTATTAAGTATTTCTTGTCATCAAAGTGATATAAAATAAATAAAATATACCTGTTTGTGGGATTTTAATATTGATATGGCTCATATGTGCAAAGATGACCCATTTAGAAAATTGCACAGGTATGATAACTTTTCTAAATCTTCAGAGTTCCATTTTATTCCTAAAATAATGTGTTCCCTGGGGCCTCAGATGATAAAGAATCTAAAATTTGATGTAACATCTTGGTATCTCTGATGTTACTGGACTATTCTCTGGCATCCCAGAACTAGCCCTCTTTTCACAATGACCTGAATAACCAAAATGTCAGTCACTCTCCCTCTATATGTGTGTTGTTTAAGAAGTGCTTCATAAAAGCACTTTGTGTACATATATGCACAACAAAATAAAGAAAAGGCTACAGATTTAATAACAATAACATTAAAAACTATTAATAAGCAAATCAGTACTTAGAAATTAACAGAGTTCTACAATGAGCTCATTGATAGTTTGGGAAGAATAAAGCAAATTGTGCACTTTTCCTGTATTTTCCTTAGAGATACAGTATCTCTTTATCTTTCTTTTGAATTTTTGCCATACTCTAGCTGCTTTGATGAACAAAAATGGTCAGAAATATTGTAAGTCACTTCTTTTTTAAAAAAATATAAATTTATTTATTTTAATTGGAGGTTAAAGTCACTTCTGAGTCTAGCCTTTAAGAAGGCAGTATCTAAAAGTCATGACCTACAGTACAGAAAGTCCAACAAATCATCTGAATAACAGATTTGACAAGTTCTGAGATAACATGGACTAGGAAGAGGAGAATTTGAGTCTATCTTGCTAGTCATTTACATCCTGTGCATTTATGAAAGACCTTGCAGTCTAACCCATCTTTCCATGAATATTCCATGTATCCTCAGTTAACATGAGAAAAAAAAAAGATAATGAATCAATGGTCATTCTTTTAAGTTATTTAGGTTTGAAATACAGTTTTATGTAGTAAGAGATAACAGGAACTGTGTGGGGAAATAAATGAGAGAGAAACAAATTTTAAGTGTGTTGTGCTGTGCTTAGTCACTCAGTCATGTCTGACTCTCTGTGACCCCAATTGACGGTAGCCTGCTAGGCTCCTCTGTCCATGGAATTCTCCAGGTAAGAATATGGGAGGTGGTAGTTATTCCCTTCTCCAGGGTCTCCTGCAGGGCAGGCAGATTCTTTACCATCTGAGCTACCAGGGAAATTATGTATATATATTATTAGGGCTTCCCTGGTGGCTCAGAGGTTAGAGTCTACCTGGAATGTGGGAGACCTGGGTTCGATCCCTGGGTCGGGAAGATCCCTTGGAGAAGGAAATGGCAACTCACTCCAGTACTCTTGCCTGGAGAATCCCATGGAGGGAGGAGCCTGGTAGGCTACAGTCCATGGGGTTGCAAAGAGTCGGACACGACTGAGCGACTTCACTTTCACTTTCATATATATAAAGAGTGAAGAAAATCTTCGAAAACCATATATTTATCTGACAGAGATATAATGCCTTTTGCAGCATAGGTCCATGCTGCTGCTGCTAAGTCGCTTCAGTCTTGTCCGACTCTGGGCAACCCCATAGACGGCAGCCCACCAGGCTCCCCCATCCCTGGGATTCTCCAGGCAAGAACACTGGAGTGGGTTGCCATTTCCTTCTCCAATGCATGAAAGTGAAAAGTGAAAGTGAAGTCCTGCCCGACTGTTAGCGACCCCATGGACTGAAGCCTACCAGGCTCCTCCCTTCATGGGATTTTCCAGGCAAGAGTACTGGAGTGGGTTGCCATTGCCTTCTCCTAGGTCCATGAATGGACCCAAAGATTTTCATATTGAGAGAAGTAAGTCAGACAGAGAAAGATACATATCATAAGATAGCACTTATATGTGAAATCTAGAATATGGTACAAGCTATCTTTTTTTACAAGACAGAAACAGAGTCACAAATGTTTGGGTTCCTTTTCTGATTGCTTCTTTTACTTGTTTCTTGCTCTCATCTACGTGGTTTTCTCTAAAACTACAATATTCAGCAGGTTAAAGGTCATTTAATTAGTCCATTTTTAATTTGGAGGAAAAGATACCTAGTGAAAAATTGTGTTACTTTTTAAATTGTTATTCCCATTCTTGGTATAATAATCCCAACTGTTGTTTATTACTTTTGTCATTAGGTCAAGTCTGACTCTTTTGTGGCCCCATTTACTGTAGCCCACCAGGCTCCTCTGTCCATGGGATTTCCCAAGCAATAATACTGAAGTGGATTGCCTTTTTCTTCTCCAGGGAATCTTCTCTCAGGGATCAAACCTGTGTCTCCAGCATTAGCAGGCAGATTCTTTACCACTGAGCCACTAGGAAAGCCAAATCACATCAATACTAAGGTATCAAGTACAGTACTCTATGGAGATATTTTTGAGGCAAAGATCAAACCACATAACTATTAATAATTTCTCATTAAAATCAAGAAACTGATGTATTTGTATTACAAAAGAGTTTTATTATTATTTACTTCACTGTCACACATATGGTATATACAGAATTGTTTTAGTCATCTCATTCTATTCCTGTTCATTTAAAATTTCCCCTCAGCTACATTCTTGTCTTCTGGGAAAAATCCCTTCTGTTGCATTTCATTCATCCAGAACCCAGCTTTAGCTTTTTAACAGTGCTATTATCAAGATCATGTTGACTGACACTTTTTAATCTACTCTCATTCAACAGTTTAAACCTGAGTTTGGGTAGAAAAATTATTATTTTAAATTGGATAACAAAATACCTCCCAATGGGATTTGTGTTTCATTAAAAATGGAGATCTTAAATAATTGAAAAGCATGTCTTTAGAAGAAAATGTCTTCCTCATATATAAGCAAGTGGGAAAAATATCTCTAGGATTTTCCTGGCACTCCTGGTAACATTAAGATAGTTCTCTATTGGCAAGTGTGTACTGAGGAGGAAATTACTTTTTTCAGAATATAGTTTCTGTTCCTCAAACCTAGAGTACTATGACACAGAGTTCATCGGCAGATACAGTACTAAATACATTATGTCTCATTGCAGCTAAGAGATGGAGAAGGCAATGGCAACCCACTCCAATACTCTTGCCTGGAAAATCCCATGGATGGAGGAGCCTGGAAGGCTGCAGTCCATGGGGTTGCTAAGAGTCAAACACGACTGAATGACTTCACTTTCACTTTTGACTTTAATGTATTGGAGAAGGAAATAGCAATCCACTCAGTGTTCTTGCCTGGAGAATCCCAGGGGCTGGGGAGTCTGGTAGGCTGCTGTCTATGGGGTCACACAGGGTCAGACACTACTGAAGTGACTTAGCGGCAGCAGCAGTAGCTGAGAGAATGACTGGGAGAGCCAGTGTATGAATAAAGACAGTGTTTTTCTATAAGCAAGGCAGCATTTCTAATAACATAAAAATGAATACTGTACTGAGATACTCTGTGGAATTATGCATTACACTAAAATCACATATGTACACTGAACATTCCTTTTGTACAATAGGCCTTTAGACTAAAAAATACAAATAAGATTTATTACCATTTCTCATTGCATCTACTTTGCTTAATGAAAATCAGAGTCTAATATGCTTATAGAAATTTTCACCTAAAAAAGTACACTGCAAGAACATTTTCAGAAATGAAACTATAACCAGACCCCCCTCACCAAATAATTTGTTGCTTTTTGGCAATTTTACTCACACCCATCACAAATTAATGTTCAATACCATATATCACTTAGCTTGTTAATTTTTGAGGTATATACCAGGGAAATCATGTTGCCTTTACACTATTATGTCTCGCTTCTTTCACTCAGTATTATGTTTGTGAAATTTCTCCATATGTTGTTGTATGCAGAGGTAGTTCATTTATCTACACCGCAGTCTACTTTTCCAATATACAAACTTATCATAAAGTTATTTATCTAATCCAGAGCAGGAGTCAGTAAACTCGATTCACGACATTTTACCTAAGCTGAGACATACCATTTATATGTGTATTACGGATGGTTGCTTTTGGGATATAGCGAAAAACTGTTCAGGTGTCGCTAAGGTTTTATGGCCTACAAACCCTAAAATATACATTAAAGAAAAGCTTGTCAAGTCCTAAACTAATGTACTGGGAAAAATTTTAGTTATTTTCAGTGTTATAGCATTTCAAATCCTACTATGGTGAATATTTCTGTACATGTCTTTTAGTGAAGATATTCATTCTTCCCTCTCGGATATATGGTATTTTTAGTCTTAGGACACTTGTACAGCCAGCTATAGAAGACTCAGCCATGGAGTTTTACCGAGTTCAGTGGCAATTTTCCATCTACTATCAATATGTGAAGGCCACGGTGCTTCACAACTTCACCAGCAGGCGATATTTCAATTGCTTATATTCTGCCATTCTGTAGATGACACAGTGTGACTTTACTTTTTGTTTCAGTTTTGTTTACCTGAGCATTAGTAAGGTTGAATATCTATTTCTATGGGGAATCTATGAGATTCTGAATTTAAATAACAGGCCACACAATTCTTTGTGTGAACATGAAGGGCTGAAGTGACTCATTTTTCTTTCATTTTCCAAATCTGTTCCAATAATAGGGATGGCTTTACACAGAAGTAGAGTCATATTTTATAGAGGCAGGTTGTATCATCTGGAAAGGACCTTACAGGTAACCTGGCTGAAGTTCCCATTTTACACAGGGGGATCTGAGGGATAGAAAGGGAGAGTGATGAGTTCCGTTTAGAGTGGCATCACTACCTGGTCCAGAGCATGCTTCTAGCTAGGGAGAGAGATTTCTGGTGAGGTTAAACGTCACTCCTTCCAGCTTAAACAGAAACCCTCTTACGTATTGGTTTATTGAACATTACTACTGCTCTCTTTCTATCAAATGTAGTTATACAGCCTATGACCACTATGCCTCTCTCTCTTCTCTGTGTTATATAGGTAACCGAGTCTATCATTATGCCACATTTATTGTTAAGAATTTAAATTCAAGGATGAAGACAGAGATTATAGAATGGATACCTTAGAATAATATTGACACATTATCCACTGTCACTGACAATACTGCACTTGAACAAAGATATTTTCCATCAAGATCAGTGATATATCAGAGGGATGTATTGTGGAAAAAAGGAAAGTTAGTGATCAAGACTGAAGTAGACTGGTTAGAATACATCAGAGCCTTTTGATATGTTGCTCCCTATTTCTGAAAAATTTCATTATAGTAGAATCTTTACATACCATGACCAAACTTCCATTTGAGTTATGAATTCCCTAAAAAAATCCCATAATTTCTTCTTTAACCTCTGTAATTCCAGACATGAAAGCCAGATATTATCTAGATGTTGTTTGCTGCGATTCTATTTTGGCTATCAATTAATGGGATCAAATTTTCTTTCTTCTTCATATCACTTACATTAGATCCGATAAAATGGACCAATATGTAAATCATATCAGTCTTTAGATAATGTAACAAATATATGTCATATGAATGGAGATGGATTAATTAGATAATATGTTACATCAAAATCTATTGATGCCCTACTTTTCTTAGACTTTAATTTTCAGACAGTGCTTTGATCAAGCTGTTTTTATAAGCAACAGTTCCAAAAGAGTTTGATAAAATGATAAAATATGCTAGGATTAGAAACCTATAAGCCTTTTATCTAAAATAAGAATTCTTTGCAGTATTTTTCTACCATGAGAATTTTTCTCAATATGCCATGCATGTGTGTGAGCTCAGTCATATTTGACTCTTCGCAACTTTATAGGCCATAGCCTGCCAGACTCCTCTTTTCATGGATTTCTCTGAGCAAAAATCTGTAGAGGGTTGTAATTTCCTCCTCCAGGGGGAATTCCTGACCCAGGGGTCAAACCCATATTTCCTGCATCTCCTGCATTGACAGGCAGATTCTTTACAACTGAGACATCTGGGAAGCCCAACATGCCATAAAGTCTCACAAATGACATTTTGAATAACAGAGTAAGTTCTTTGACTTTACTTCCATTCTAAAATACATTCACATAAGGATATTTTAGAATGGCCACTAGAAATTTAAGACAATCATTGGCTTTTAGCTTATAAAATTTTAATGGATAATTAACAATCTTTCCATAGCTTACAGTGCTTCAAATATATGGCCATATCTTCACTTTCTCAACAAACTGATTCAGTGCTTAGCCTTCAGGACACAAGAATAAAGGTAAATATCAATAACTCATAGCTGTTTAGTTCTAATGTAATCATTATGCATGTCTTTATAGATCCATTATTAGTGTCCACAACTAATTCATGTGCATTCCCCCCAAAACCTATTGTATACATGTGTAAAAGAAATGCATATTCAAATATGCTTTAAATATATATTATATATGTATATATATGAACATACATGTATTAACACAGGCTTCCCAGGTGGCACTAGTGGTAAGAACCCACCTGCCAATGCAGGAAACATGAGGACATGGAGTTTGATTCCTGGATTGAGAAGATGCCCTAGAGGAGGGCATGGCAACCCACTCCAGTATTCTTGCTTGGAGAATCCCATGGACAGAAGAGCTTGGATGTCTACAGTCCACTAGGTTGCAAAGAGTCAGATATAACTGAAACTGAAGTAACAACATATGAACACACATATATTAACATACACATATATATGGTTTATGAGCATTCTTTGCTAAAGGATTAAGCATCCCATCTCTGTTATTCAAACACTGATTATTGTCTGGTGACATAAAGTTGTAAAATAAGCAAATATGTAATAAATAAAAAATAGCAAACATTTTTAGTGTTTTTAGTGCTAATTATATCACAGTTACACAAAATTAACTGAGAGTTTAGTATATACCAAATATATTTGTGTACATATATGTATGTGCATATATATGCATATGGGCTTCCCTGGTAGCTCAGCTGGTAAAGAATCCGCCTGCAATGCAGGAGACCCTGATTTGACTCCTGCATCAGGAAGTTCCCCTGGAGCGGGGATAGGCGACCCACCCCTGTATTGTTATTTTTTAAATTTAGATTTATTTATTTTAATTAGAGGCCCTGTTCTTGTGCTTCCCTGGTGGCTCAGATGGTAAAGAATCTGCCTGCAATGTGGGAAACCTGGGTTTGATGCTAGGTTGGGAAATCCCCTAGAGGAGGGCATGGCAACCCACTGCAGTATTCTTGCCTGGAGAATCCCCATGGGCAGAGGAGCCTGGTGGGCTACAGTCCATGGAGTAGCAAAGAGTCAGACATGACTGAGCAACTAAGTACAGCACAGCACATATATGTATACACATACATATGTGTGTGTGTGTGTGTGTGTGTGTGTGTGTGTATCTATCTATCTTTCTTTTACAATAGTTTTAGACATTTTGTGCTGGGAGCCAGCGTGAGGAATCCCACCCGTGACAAGGTCATGTGGCAGAGGCTTGATGGGCAAGGCGAGTCAAGCCTCAGGTTTTCCCCCTGGCATTTCCTGAGCATGAACCCCCAAAATAAGAACCTGCCTGTCTTGTACTTTTCCACTCTTCTGACACACTCTGGAAAAAAGTTAACTCAGGGCTTTAGTCTTCTGCATTTGAAAGGGTGTTTCAATCCGAAAACCCCTCTGATGGCTTTCTAGCCTGCCTGCAGGACTCGTACAGCTGCGTATGTGATTGTTTGAGGCCTCCTGACTGTGGGAGGCACAGGAAGCTTAAAACATCCTAGGAATGTAGGGGCTTCTGAGGAGTCAAAATCATTAGAATAGGACTGATTAAAGGTTTCATTTGTTGAGCCAATACTTGCTGCCAAATTTTCATATCTTTTATTTGTAGAGATAGTTGGTATATAGAAAAACAGGTAGTAGACCTGGTATTAGCAACATTAGATCTTTGAGTTAAGTACTTTCTTTGTTATAACCCACTGCATCTTTGTTCTAGAGGAATGTAACTTTATTTAGCATTTTGAGGGTGATACAGAGTAAAGAAAAAACACTTCTAGGGAAAAGGAGTTTTCTGGTTGATAGACAATTATCCAGGAAGAGAGCCATAAAAATGTTAACAGGCCTCTTGGCCAGAAGATAATGTAAACCACCTGAGACCTTTTGTATACGGGAGGGTATGCAAAAAGAAAGCCTTGTCTCAATGAGGGTCAGGACTTCTGCCCCTGCATAACTCTGCATATTCCATTATTTCTTTATGTTACAACTTGGGGTATATAAGCTGATTTTGAAAAATAAAGTTTTTGGAATCTTGCACCGATGCTGGGCTCCCCATGTTGTTCTTTTCTCCCCTTTTTGGCTGAATTCCCATCTGGAGCGGGGAGGCTCACCACGTCTACTTACTTGCCCTGGCTTCTAAGATCCATGTGAAAGGGGGCCTAAGGCGGGGCACCCTTCGATATTCAAGTGGGCTCCGTGGCCTAATGTAGATGGTGCAAACCTCTTGTCTCAAGGTTTTATTGGTTTTCCCTGTAAACCAAGTTATTCAGCCTCTTTTTCTCCACCTAAATTTCCTATTATACTATTTCTTCCTAATCTAATCTTATATTTCTAAATTAATAAATAAATAAGTTTCTCCTTGCCTACGTCGTTCATGCTTCAAATTACCCTAGATCCACTGGGGCTGGACCCCGACAATTTTGCTTTTGGATTTACAGCCCTCAATTTTTGTTTCATGATAATTTTAAGTCTTATTATGAAATACTTGAATGTTTAGTTCCTTAATGTTTAATATTAACACTAACAACTTTTAGTATAGAATCTACAAGATGTACTATAACATATAAAGGAAATAAGAGCTGAAAATTCTCAGTAAATGCATAATAAGTCCTAGGGAAATTGAAATAACATTTGAATGAAAAAAATGAAACAAAAGTTGGCATAATTAGAAAACTCAAAAGTTTTTAAAAAAACAGTTAGTGCCACATTTAAATTCTGGACACACACTAAGCAGACGTGTGAGGGGAACTGTAATATATTTTAGGATTGAGGTTTAATCCAAATACTTCTTTGTTTAGGAATCTGAAAAATTTCTGTTTCTCATGTGTTATGTCATATAATTTTTTAATTGAACAAGTACTATATATGTGTGTGGATGTGTACACATATATATGATAGAAATATTTTAAAATGCAATTTAGTTTTTTTCAATTTTACTAGGGCCTGTTTCACATCTTCATTCCTTAGGCTGTAAATCAGAGGGTTTAACATGGGAATCACAAGGGTGTAAAACAATGAGGACATTTTGTCTTGATCTAAAGAGTAGGAAGAACTTGGCCTGAAATACATGAAGAGCATAGTTTCCTGGAAGATTACCACAGCAGTTAGGTAGAAGGTACAGGTGGAAAAAGCTTTGAGCCTCCCCTCTGCAAAGCGGATCTTCAAGACTGAAAGGAGAACTCCTGAAATGCTACTCAGTTCAATGAAGCCAAAAATGGTGAATATCACTGTAGGGAACAAGGTATAAGGAAGGTTGAGAAGTGCTTGCAAATGAGACTCTCAGCCAGGGCTGAACATTCTTGCAAACGAGATGTTCAGCTAAGAATCCTGTTTGTTCCCATGGGAAAAGAACATTTCTTGCACACAAGGATGTTTCTCTGATTCCTCAAAAGGAACAGACCCAGGGACAAAACGGATTCTAAGTTGATAAGGAAGTTCCCCAAAACAAAGTCTTAGCTGCAGTAAATAAGTCAAGGTAAAGGTTTTCTCGCCCTGCACCTGCTCACTGTATAGTCTCTGAATCATAGTGCTTGGCAACTTGCCCTGTAGGTTGTTGTGCAAGGGATATAAAATAAAGCAGCTGTAAGAAGCAAGTGTTAAAATACAAAGATTCAAGCCACTCCACAGTGTTGGTGTTTCATTCCGTCGCCAGCATATCACTAACTCACTGACCTGTTTATCTGAACAAGATAGCAATGGGAGAGGAGGAACATCACAAAAAAAGTGGTTACTTTCATTTGACTCACATAAATATAAGCAGAATGCTAATGTCATGTGTATCAGAGCATCTGCCATTCCCACCAGGTAAACCCCAGCCATGAGCAGGGAGCACACCCTTCTGGACATGCTGACCACATACAGCAAGGGGCTGCTGATGGCCTTGTGCCAGTCATAGGCCATCACTGCCAGCAGGAGACACTCAGTGTCAGCAAAGATACAGAAGACCAAGAATTGCAGAGCACAGCCACAGAAAGAGATTGATTGTTCTTGGCAAATAGGTCCACCATCATCTTAAGGCTGATGGCTGTGGAACTGCAGAGATCACAGAAGGAGAGTTGGCTGAGGAAAAAGTACATGGGTGTGTGCAGCTGGGGATCCATCCTAATCAGGGTTATCATTCCAAGATTTGCCAGAAGGTTGATGAGATAAACAAGGAGAAACATTGTAAATAGGATCACTTTGTTCTCAGTGTTCTCAGTAATTCCCAAGAAAATAAATTCAGTCAAGGAGGAGCAATTCCTTCTATCCATTCTTCTTTGTTCTTGCATAAACTTCTGAGAATATGATCAAGACAATGACACTTGCATGTGGTAACACTTGCACATCTGTAAAATAAGGTAGAATATTGTTTTCTGTAATAATCTTTTTATAGTCAGGAAATTTTCTAGCCATGCACCCCCTCTTTAGAGAGGCATAGCTGTCTATTCTGCAGTAATTAAAATTATCTAAAAAAGACCTTTGAGAAAATTTGATGTAAATTTAGATGTTATTTATGAAGTACATCACTTTCTATAAGCTCTTCACTGAGCCTTACTTTTTTTTTTTTAATGTCAGGGTGTAGATCTGAATGAATTTACATTTCTTCACCGGTTCAAAACCATATGGAAGAGACACTACTGTTGGAGAGAGCATACTCTAAGACATAAGGCTAAGCATTTCCCTATGCTTGAATATATTCAATTGGGTACGGAAAGTGATTACAATTCATGTTTCTCAAAAAACATGATTAGTTGAAGAATCTTCATCTTAGTTCCAGAAGTAGCTAGTATATCACTGACTAGTATTAATAAAAAATAATTTTGTTACCTGTTTTAGTTTATCTTGTGTTTAGTATTTGGTGAGATATGAAGTAAGAAAATTATTACTTCTATTCTAGAAATTATTATTTCTCTTTCACATTGCTCATTATTTCTTTGTAGCATGGTTGTTGTCAAAGAAAACTCTCTTGACCAGTGAAAGAAAAAAGCTAAAAGGGAGTGAAAACAAGAGAATGTACCATATACATTTGAATTAATTCATATTTTAAGAGTTTTTAAAATTATAAAACAGGAATGAGATGAAGGAAAGTACATGCTTTTAAAATACATCGACTTCTGTCTATACTTAATGTGTATATTTATGTTCGAGCATGTGTTTATATTTTAATGTGTACAAGAATAGAATATATTTAATGGATATTTTTTCCCTTCAGGCCCAAGTAAACATGACATATGGCTCACAAGGAGATGGATTTGTCCATGTTTTTTATTTCTGTTGTGGTATCTGCAGGATTCCTTCAATAAAATAAAACAAAACTTACCTTAAATTCATGTGTACACTTGCCCAATAATAAAAGAAGTAAAGGCTTTTTTGTGACCCCAAAGCAAATAAAACAAATAAAATGCTATATTGTGGATATTAACCTATTCAGACAGATTCTTCTGAGAATCTGAGATTCTGAGAAGAAAAGATTATTTCTAGTCATTAAGTACTGGTTTAATAAGTAAGCGAGCATAGAATCCTTCATTTACATTTTTTCCCTCAAAAACTTAAGTATTTTCTCCTATATTCTTTAAGTTAGAATCTGGAAACCTACCTGAGACAAACAGGTCTTAGGTAGCTGAAAAATAGGTAGAAAGCCTTTTATTTTACTAGGAACAATATGACTTAAATCACTGAAGCTATTGCCCTTAGGTGCTGGTGTTATTTGGAGAAGGAAATGGCAACCCACTCCTATATTCGTGCCTAAGAATCCTGTGTCCAGAGGAGACTGGTGGGCTGCTGTCCATAGGGTCACACAGAGTTGGACACGACTGAAGTGACTTAGCATGCATGCATGCATTGGAGCAGGAAATGGCAACCCACTCCAGTATTCTTGCCTGGAGAATCCCAAGGACAGTGGAGTCTGGTGGGCTGCCATCTATGGGGTCGCACAAAGTTGGATACGACTGAAGTGACTTAGCAGTAGTAGCAGCAGTAGCATCTGGTGTTATTAAAAACACTCCATTAATTACTTTCTTACTTCTGTATATTCCCCTGTGAGTTCACAACTTGCCAAATGCTGAGCTTTTATGTTCCACTCTTGTCATCAAATTGACCTATGGTAGAAAGTGCACTGCAGGTTGTTTATATGATGTGCTTCACAATTACCCTGAAACTATCTCCTTCTCTAGTCAAAGAGGAAACTTAAGGACACTCAAAAAGAACACCCCCTTCATCATTTCTAGTTCCTCTGTGTTTCTGAAACATTCTCCCTCTACACCTCATTTAGGAATATTACTACACTTCAGTTGTATTTTCTTTCATATTGAAATATAATGCCTGAATCATAAAATTCATCATTTTAATAAGTAGAGTTCTTTGGTTTTTAATATTTTCCAGGTTGTTCAGTCATCACACTATCTACTTCCAGGACTTTTTCATCAGTTCAATAAAAAGCTCATACTTATTAGCTATCACTCCCCCTTCCTCCCTCCCTGAGCTGTGGAAACCATTAGTCTATTTTTGATTCCATGTGGTTTCCTGTTCTTTGCCTGGCCCATAAACAGAATCATGCAGTATGTTTGAGTTCAGTTCAGTTCAGTCGCTCAGTCGTGTCCGACTGTTTGCGACCCCATGAATCGCAGCACGCCAGGCCTCCCTGTCCATCACCATCTCCCGGAGTTCACTCAGACTCACGTCCATCGAGTCAGTGATGCCATTCAGCCATCTCATCCTCTGTCGTCCCCTTCCCTTGCTGCCCCCAATCCTTCCCAACATCAGAGTCTTTTCCAGTGAGTCAACTCTTCACATGAGGTGGCCAAGGTACTGGAGCTTCAGCTTTAGCATCATTCCTTCCAAAGAAATCCCAGGGTTGATCTCCTTCAGAATGGACTTGTCGGATCTCCTTGCAATCCAAGGGGCTCTCAAGAGTCTTCTCCAATACCGCAGTTCAAAAGCATCAATTCTTCGGCGCTCAGCCTTCTTCACAGTCCAACTCTCACATCCACACATGACCACAGGAAAAACCATAGCCTTGACTAGACGGACCTTAGTCAGCAAAGTATGTCCCTGCTTTTGAATATGCTATCTAGGTTGGTCATAACTTTCCTTCCAAGGAGTAAGTGTTTTTAATTTCATGGCTGCAATCACGATCTGCAGTGATTTTGGAGCCCCCAAAATAAAGTCTGATACTATTTCCACTGTTTCCCCATCTATTTGCCATGAAGTGATGGGACCAGATGCTATGATCTTCGTTTTCTGAACGTTGAGCTTTAAGCCAACTTTTTCACTCTCCTCTTTCACTTTCATCAAGAGGCTTTTTAGTTCCTCTTCCCATTCTGCCAAAAGGGTGGTGTCATCTGCATATCTGAGGTTATTGATATTTCTCCTGGCAACCTTGATTCCAGCTTGTGTTTCTTCCAGTCCAGCGTTTCTCATGATGTACTCTGCATATATGTTAAATAAGCAGGGTGACAATATACAGCCTTGACATACTCCTTTTCCTATTTGGAACCAGTTTGTTGTTCCATGTCCACTTCTAACTGTTGCTTCCTGACCTGCATACAGATTTCTCAAGAGGCAGGTCAGGTGGTCTGGTATTCCCATCTCTTTCAGAATTTTCCACAGTTTATTGTGATCCATACAGTCAAAGGCTTTGGCATAGTCATAAAGCAGAAATAGATGTTTTTCTGGAACTCTTTTGCTTTTTCCATGATCCAGTGGATGTTGGCAATTTGATCTCTGGTTCCTCTGCCTTTTCTAAAACCAGCTTGAACATCAGGGAGTTCACGGTTCACGTATTGCTGAAGCCTGGTTTGGAGAATTTTGAGCATTACTAAACCACTGCAGATGGTGACTGCAGCCATGAAATTAAAAGACGCTTACCCCTTGGAAGAAAAGTTATGACCAACCTAGATAGCATATTCAAAAGCAGAAACATTACTTTGCCGACTAAGGTCCTTCTAGTCAAGTCTATGGTTTTTCCTGTGGTCATGTATGGATGTGAGAATTGGATTGTGAAGAAGGCTGAGCATCAAAGAATTGATGCTTTTGAACTGCGGTATTGGAGAAGTCTCTTGAGAGTCCCTTGGACTGCAAGGAGATCCGACAAGTCCATTCTGAAGATCAACCCTGGGATTTCTTTGGAAGGAATGATGCTAAAGCTGAAGCTCCAGTACTTTGGCCACCTCATGCGAAAAGTTGACTCATTAGAAAAGACTCTGATGCTGGGAGGCATTGGGGGCAGGAGGAGAAGGGAATGACAGAGGATGAGATGGCTGGATGGCATCACTGACTCGATGGACATGAATCTGAGTGAACTCTTGGAGTTGGTGATGGACAGGGAGGCCTGGCATGCTGCAGGTCATGGGGTCGCAAACAGTTGGACACGACTGAGTGACTGAACTGACTGACTGACTTACTAGCATGCGAGTACCTACATTCATTATTTTAAGTTGGATAATATAAAATATCACCCAATGAGGTTTATATTAATTAAAAATAGATATCTTAAAATAATTGAAAGCATGACTTAAGAAGAAAATATCTTCCTTACATACAATTAAAAGAAAAAAAAATCTATGTTTGGGGTTTCTCTGGTGCCCCTGGTGACAGTAAAATTCTGTAGAGAAATGTCTACTGAGACATTACTTTTACAGAACATAGTTGTCTGTTCTTCAAACATGGAGTATTGTGACGCACATTTAAGTGCAGTATAGGGTACCAAAGTTCATTATGTCTCCCTGTTGCAGGGAGAATGACTACAGAAGTTAGTAGGGGCATAAAGACAGGGTTGTTCTACAAGCAAGGCGTCACTTCAGGTAATGTAAAGATTCATTATACATTGAGATACTCCAAGAACTTATGCACCACATCAATATAAAAATATATATAATGCACACTTCTTTTGCACAAGAGACTGTTAGATTAAAAAAAAAGTAACAATTTGAGAGTGAACATACTTTGTGGAAACTCCTTTTTAGAGTATGCTGTATTTTGGATATTATCTAGAGAAATAGATAGATAAAGAAAACTTTCATCTACAAAAGCATACTGAAAGTAAATTGTCAGGAATGAAAAGATCCCTTTTCCCAGAAAAAGACAAAAGACAAAAACATTATTAAGATCTCAGAAATCATCTCCATATCCACCACAAATTGATGTCCAGTATGGACTGCAGGGGTATCCAACAAGTCCATCCTAAAGGAGATCAGTCCTGGGTGTTCATTGGAAGGACAGATGTTGAAGCTGAAACTCCAATCCTTTGGCCACCTAATGTGAAGGGTTGACTCATTGGAAAAGACCCCAATGCTGGGAAAGATTGAGGGCAGGTGGAGAAGGGGACAGCAGAGGATGAGATGGCTGGATGGCATCACCGACTCAATGGACATGGGTTTGGGTGGACTCTGGGGGTTGGTGATGGACAGGTAGGCCTGGCGTCCTGCGGTTCATGGGGTCGCAGAGTCGGACATGACTGAACAACTGAACTGAACTGAACTGACTGAATTGATGAGGCTTTAATTTGGATATTTTGAGTTATATAGTAGTAAAATCATATAGCTTTTACATTTTTATAGGCAACTACTTTCATTCCATTTTTTTTTGGCATATGAAATTTCTCTATACTTATGTGTGTCAATATAGTTTATTCATTCTAATAGTTGTTTAGTTTTCCTAGGTACAAAATTACCTACAGTTATCTATCTAATGTAGAGGAGCAGTCAGTATACTTGGATCTATGAAGTTTCATTGGAGCTGGACACACTATTTATTTATGTATTTTCATGATTGCTTTTATGATACAGGGGAAGCTTGAGAGCAGTGACAAACATATTTGCCATGCAGTAATGGGACCAGATATCATGGTCTTAGTTTTTTTAATTTTGAGTTTTAAGCCAGCTTTTTCACTCTCTTCTTTTACCCCTTAAGAAACTCTTCAGTTCCTCTTCACTTTCTGCCATTAGAGTCACATCCTCTGCATATGTGAAGTTATTCATGCTTTCAAATTTTGGTGCTGGAGAAGACTCCTGAGAGTCCCTTGGATGGCAAGGAGATACAACCAGTACATTCTAAAGGAAATCAACCCTGAATATTCATTGGAAGGACTGATACTGAAGCTGAAGCTCCAATACTTTGGCCACCTGATGAGAATAGTCGATTCATTGAAGAAGACCCTGGTGCTGGGAAAGATTGAAGCCAAAAGGAGAAGAGGGTGGCAGAGGATGAGATGGTTGGATAGCATCACTGGTTCAATGGGCATGAACTTGGGCAAATTCTTGGAGAGTGAGGGATGGGGAGCCATGGTGTCCCTCCATGGGGACAGGGAGGAGGAAAAGTTCCTGCTGCAGTCCCTGGGGTGACAAAGAGTCAGCACGACTTAGCAATAGAACGAAAACAACAACTTTTAATATCTATTTTGCTTACTGGAGGGCTAATAAATGTAAATAACCACTCCTATGAGCAGTCTATTAGATTCCTAAATTGGAATAACAGGCCACACAAAAGTTATGTTTGAAAGTGTTTGGCCTTCTCATACGGATGCCTAACAAACACATGAAAAGATGCTCAACATCACTCATTATTAGAGAAATGCAAATCAAAACCACAATGAGGTACCACTTCACACCAGTCAGAATGTCTGCAATCCAAAAATCTGCAAGCAATAAATGCTGGAGAGGGTGTGGAGAAAAGGGAACACTCCTACACTGTTGGTGGGAATGCAAACTAGTACAGCCACTTTGGAGAACAGTGTGGAGATTCCTTAAAAAATTGCAAATAGAACTACCTTATGACCCAGCAATCCCACTGCTGGGCATACACACCGAGGAAACCAGAATTGAAAGAGACACATGTACCCCAATGTTCATCGCAGCACTGTTTATAATAGCCAGGACATGGAAACAACCTAGATGTCCATCAGCAGACGAATGGATAAGAAAGCTGTGGTACATATACACAATGGAGTATTACTCAGCCGTTAAGAAGAATTCATTTGAATCAGTTCTGATGAGATGGATGAAACTGGAGCCGATTATACAGAGTGAAGTAAGCCAGAAAGAAAAACACCAATACAGTATACTAACACATATATATGGAATTTAGAAAGATGGCAATGATGACCCTGTATGCAAAACAGCAAAAAAGACACAGCTGTGTATAACGGACTTTTGGACTTAGAGGGAGAGGGAGAGGATGGGATGATTTGGGAGAATGGCATTGTAACATGTATACTACCATGTAAGAATCGAATCGCCAGTCTATTTCCGACGCAGGATACAGCATGCTTGGGGCTTGTGCACGGTGATGACCCAGAGAGATGTTATGGGGATGGAGGTGGGAGGGGGGTTCATGTTTGGGAGCGCATGTACACCCATGGGGATTCATGTCAATGTATGGCAGAACCATACAGTATTGTAAAGTAAAATAAAGTAAAAGTAAAAAATCTCACCAATTTAAAAAAATATATCAAAAAAAAAGAAAAAAAAAAGAAAGAAAGTGTTTAGTCTTCTGAATCTCATACTATCTAGATGGCTTCATGCCACAACTATTTAAGGTTAAAATAGCCTACACTTAGAGTCCAATTACTAATTTGAACATGAAGTAACTCCCTGTATTTTTTTTTTTAATGGTTTTCAAATCTTTTCCAATACTGGGATGGATTTACACAGGAGGAGGGTCATATTTTATAGAGACAGATTGTATCATCTGGAAAGGAACTTGGAGGTATTCTAGTTGAAGTCTCGGTCTTATATAAGGGAATCTGAGGGTCAGAAAGGAATAGTGGTCAGAAAAGATGCTTGGAATGATTTCAATTTTTTTTGAATTTATCAAGGCTAGATTTATGGCCCAGGGTGTGATCTATCCTTGAGAAGGTTCTGTGAGCACTTGAGAAAAAGGTGAAACTCATTGTTTTGGGGTGAATGGCCTATAGATATCAATTAGGTCTAATTGGTCTATTGTATCATTTAAAGTTTGTGTTTCTTTGTTAATTTTCTGTTTAGTTGATCTGTCCATAGGTGTGAGTGGGGTATTAAAGTCTCCCACTATTATTGTGTTATTGTTAATTTCCCCTTTCATACTTGTTAGCATTTGTCTTACATATTGCGGTGATCCTATCTTGGGTGCGTATATATTTATAATTGTTATATCTTCTTCTTGGACTGATCCTTTGATCATTATGTAGTGGCCTTATTTTTCTCTTTTCACAGCATTTGTTTTATTTTATTAAAAAGTTTTTTTTATTTTTTTACTTTACAATACTGTATTGGTTTTGCCCTACATTGACATGAATCTGCCACAGGTGTACATGAGTTCCCAACCCTGAAGCCCCCTCCCAACACCCTCCCCATATCATCTCTATGGGTCATCCCAGTGCAACAGCCCCAAGCATCCTGTATCCTGTATCAAACCTAGACTAGCGATTCGTTTCTTATATGATAATATACATGTTTCAATGCCATTCTCCCAAATCATCCTACACTCTCCCTCTCCCACAGAGTCCAAAAGTCTGTTCTATACATCTGTGTCTCTTTTGCTGTCTCGCATACAGGGTTATTGGCAGGTGTGACAGCCTTGTGGCACTTTGAGAGAAAGCCACCGACCCCTATGTCAACCCGACAGGAAGCCTGACACTGCTTTTCCAGCTCGAGAGGAGAGCGGACTTGCGTGTCTCCACATGAGACGTGGCCTGACTCCCCTGTGGAAACTTCAGAGGAACCCTGAGATCCATGTCGGCACTGGAGAGGAACCCTGAGGTTCCGGCCCATCTCCAGATGAGAACCTCAGCCCAGGAAGTGACTGCAGAGGAATCCCGAGAGGCCCTTTGCAACTCGCATGGAGAATGGACTTTCCTGAGGCCCCAAGAGCAGGTCCCTGAGGTTCCCGTGGTAACTCAAGAGGAACCCCACGTTTCCTGCCGCAACTCCAGAAAAACCAGGAGATTCTCCACTCAACCCGAGATGAAGCCCTTTTAAGCTGAGGCATCTCGAGAGAAATCCCAGCTTCCCTCTGGAGCCTCAAAAGGGTCCTTGACACTCTTGATGCAACTCAAGAAGTTCCCCGGCATACCTATATTTACTCAAGAGGAACACCAAGGGTCCCACCACAACTCAACAAGAGCCCCAGTTTTCCCTCCTCATCTCGAGATGAGGGTCCATTTCCCTGTTTTGTCGGGAAAGGAATCCTGACGTTCCTGTCGCACCTCAAGAGGAGGCAGTCTCAACTTGACACTCGAGAGAAACTCCAGGGTCGTGCCACCATTCCAAAAGACCCCGATGTCCCAATCCACTCCAGATACAGCTGACTCCCCTGCACTGACTTGACGGTCACCCCGAGGAGTGACTCAAAATACAGTGGCAGGTGTGACAGCCCTGTGGCACCTCGAGAGAGAGCCACCGATCCCTATGTCAACTCGACAGGAAGCCTGACACTGCTTTTCCAGCTCGAGAGGAAAGCGGACTTGCATGTCTCCACATGAGACGAGGCCTGACTCCCCTGTGGAAACTCCAGAGGAACCCCAAGATCCATGTCAGCACTGAGAGGAACCCTGAGGTTCAGGCCTCAACTCCAGATGAGGACCTCGGCCCCGGGAGCGACTGTAGAGGAATCCCGAGAGGCCCCTCTCAACTCGCATGGATCCAACCCCCGTGGATCCAGGGTAATTCGAAGGGGAGATGGAATCGGTGTAAACCAGGTTTCTCTTAAACCCTTCAAGACTTCCCACTCCTATTCACCCTGTCTATCCTACAGGGGCGTCTGCAGCACCCTGAGTGGGGTCCTATCCATCCTGAAAACTCAACACTGGGGGAACAACAGAGCTGATGACCCTAGCTGTTCAGAGCAATAGGGCTGATGACCCTAATTTCTCGTGGAACCTACCTTCGTATAGCCTGTTTCTGGCGCCACTTGCTGGAGTCCATCCCAGGTGGATCCAGGTTAATTCGAAGGTGGGGATGGAATCGGCATCCTAGGAAAAAACTGATTTAATTACAGATAGAGAGAAATTAGAAAGGAATAGTGTAGTAGGAAAATTAGTGGAGAAAATGTGGCTGAATAACTTGGTTTACGTGGAATACCAATGACCGCCTACATAGGCCACAGGCGTCTTTCCATTCTCCTGAAGGAGAGGAGGCACTGAGGTCTCCCCGGTCCGATCTTAGAAGCCCAGGCAAAATTATCAGGCTTGGTGAGTACCCATGTTCCAGATGGGATTTTGGCCAGAAACGGAGAACAAGAAAGAAACAACACGGGGGAATCAGTCTTTCCAGAAACTGATCCGATTTTTTTTTTCTTATTTTTTAGGTTTGCTTATATGCCTTTTGTTACACATAGAGACAAATGGAAATTTTAAAGTCACGAGGGGGTCAGCAGCCCTGACCTTTATCAAAATCAGGTGCTTCACATAAATGTATAAAAAAAGGTCTTAGGGGTTTTACATCATCTTCTGGCCATGAGGCCTGCTGACATTTTGTGATCCTTTCTTTCTGATAACCAAAAAACTTATTTTTTCCAAGCGTGATTTTTCTTAAACCAGGCACCACCCTCTGAAGGTAGCAGATAAAGTTGCATTCCTATAGGGTGAGGGTGTAGTGGGTAACAACTAAGAAAGGAATTTATTTAACCCAAGGTTAACATGATTAATCTTAAAGGTTAAAAAGAGATGGGAATACAAGACCACCTAACCTGCCTCTTGAGAAATCTGTATGCAGGTCAGGAAGCAACAGTTAGAACTGGGCATGGAACAACAGACTGGTTCCAAATAGGAAAAGGAGTACATCAAGGCTGTATATTGTCACCCTATTTATTTAACTTCTCTGCAGAGTACATCATGAGAAACGCTGGACTGGAAGAAACACAAGCTGGGATAAAGATTGCTGGGAGAAATATCAATAACCTCAGATATGCAGATGACACCACCCTTATGGCAGAAAGTGAAGAGGAACTAAAAAGCCTCTTAATGAAAGTGAAAGAGGAGAGTGAAAAAGTTGGCTTAAAGCTCAACATTCAGAAAACGAAGATGATGGCATCTGGTCCCATCACTTCATGGGAAATAGATGGGGAAATAGGGGAAACAGTGTCAGACTTTTTTTTTTTCTCCAAAATCACTGCAGATGGTGATTGCAGCCATGAAATTAAAAGACGCTTACTCCTTGGAAGAAAAGTTATGACCAACCTAGATAGTATATTCAAAAGCAGAGATATTACTTTGCTGACTAAGGTCCGTCTAGTCAAGGCTATGGTTTTTCCTGTAGTCATGTTATGGATGTGAGAGTTCAACTGTGAAGAAGGCTGAGTGCTGAAGAATTGATGCTTTTGAACTGTGGTGTTGGAGAAGACTCTTGAGAGCCCCTTGGACTGCAAGGAGATCCAACCAGTCCATTCTGAAGGAGATCAACCCTGGGATTTCTTTGGAAGGAATGATGCTAAAGCTGAAGCTCCAGTACTTTGGACACCTCATGTGAAGAGTTGACTCATTGGAAAAGACTCTGATGCTGGGAGAGATTGGGAGCAGGAGGAGAAGGGGACGACTGAGGATGAGATGGCTGGATGGCATCACTGACTCGATGGATGTGAGTCTGAGTGAACTCCGGGAGATGGTGATGGACAGGGAGGCCTGGCGTGCTGCGATTCATGGGTTTGCGAAGAGTCAGACATGACTGATTGACTGAACTGAACTGAACTGAATACTTACTTCTCCTATATGCTAGTTATATTCATTATAAGGGCAGGGATATGGAGATTTAGCAGCAAACATCAACCCAACAAATGGAAACCCTTCACCAATGTTCCCCTTAAGATCTATTTAGTCTTAAGATAGTGATAAAGTTACATTTTTACATAGCAAGGACACAGTGATTTATAACAAATACAGTGGTCTATAACAAAAGAGAAAATTCATTAACTCAAAAAGTCTAGTATTGCTAACATCAAAACCTACTATATTTCCTTTTCTATATTCCAAATACACTGATTAATATATTCCCAGGTGCCTAAGGATATGGAGGCCTGGAGACAATCATTGACTCAACAATGAGAAAAGCCCTATGCTAATTAAGTCTTTCAAAATACTCCAAACTCTCTGTGCTGTTTATGGTTGAGAAGTTGTCACACAAGCTAGTCTGTCAGCACCCTGATCTGAGATATCCTTGTCACACCCAGGGCAGGGAATTAGCAGCAATTATTGGACAACAAATGAAAAACCCTTCACCAATATAATTCCTAACCTACCCACTATACTAATAATTTCTAACTTTTCAAAAGAATCTGCCTTTAGTAAGTCAGAAACATCTCGTGCCTCTCACAGTTGGGAGGCTGTAAATAATCACATGGGGCCAGACCAACCTGGACAGGAAGGCTAGATAATCTTCAGAGGAGTTCACAAGGTGAAACACTATTGTAACACCAAGGAATTTTTATTGACTGGAGCTGCACGTTTACTCATTCTACGAGAGAGGTAATGGGGGTCAGCCCCCCCGTAAAGTCAGAGGTGTAGGTGAGAGCATGAAGCCGTAAAGTAGGTAGACTCTGGTTTCGGGGGTAAATGTTTGGGAACAGGGGGTTTCCTGAGGCTTGATCACGCCTTTGCATATGCTGAAGCCACTGTCCTCATGACATTTGCCATGAGCAGAGTTCTTCACGCTGGCTCCCGGCAACTGGACTTTCCTGAGGCAACACGAGCAGGTCCCTTATGTACCCATCGTAACACGAGAGGAACCCCAATTTTCCTGCCACACTCGAGAAAAATAAGGAGAGTCTCCCCTCAACCCGAGATGAGGCCCTTTTCTGCTGCGGTGTCTCGAGAGAAATCCCACCTTCCCTCTTGAGACTCGAAAGGGTCCTTGAAACCCTTGAGGCAACTCAAGAAGTTCTCCAACATACCCGTCTCCACTTGAGAGGAAAACCGAGCGTCTGGCCACTACTCAGGAAGAGCCCCGGGTTTCCCTCCTCATCTCAAGATGAGGGTCCACTTCCCTGCTTCGTCGGGAAAGGAATCCCGGCGTTCCCATCGCACCTCAACGTATGGCGGTTTCAACTTGACACTTGAGAGGAACTCCAGGGGTCGTGCCACCATTCCAAAAGACCCCAATGTCCCAATCCACTCCAGATACACCTGACGCCCCTGCACTGACTTGACGGTCACACCGAGGATCGACCCAAAACACAATGGCAGATGTGACAGCCTTGTGGCTCCTCGAGAGAAAGACATTGATCCCAATGTCAAATCGACAGGAAGCCAGACACTGCTTTTCTAGTTCAAGAGGAGTACGGATTTGCATGTCTCCACACGAGACAGGCCTGACTCCCCTGTGGAAACTCCAGAGGAACCCCAAGACACATGTCTGTGTTGGAGAGGAAACTTGAGGTTCCAGCCTCAACTCCAGATGAGGACCTCGGCCCCAAAAGCGAATGGAGAGGAATCCCGAGAGGCCTCTTGCAATTCGCATGTTGACTGGACTTTCCTGAGGCCACACGAGTGGGTCCCTGATGTCCCTGTCATAACTGGAGAGGAAACCCAATTTCCTGCCGCAATTCAAGAAAAACCAGGAGATTCTCCCCTGAATGCGAGATGAGGCCCTTTTCTGCTGCGGCATCTAGAGAGAAATCCCACCTTCCTTCTTGAGCCTCGAAAGGATCCTTGACACCCTTGAGGCAACTCAAGAAGTTTCCTGACAAACCCGTCTCCACTTGAGAAAACACAGATGGTCCCGCCACAACTCAAGAAGAGCCACGGTATTCCCTCCTCATCTCGAGATGTGGGTCCATTTCCCTGCTTCATCCAGATAGGAATCCTGGCTATCCCGTCGCCACTCAAGAGGAAGTGGTCTCAAATTGACACTCGAGAGGAACTCCAGGGGTCATGCCACCGTTCCAAAAGACCCCAAAGTCCCAATCCACTCCAGATACACCTGACTCCCCTGCACTGAATTGACCGTCACCCCGAGGATCGACTCAAAACAAGATGGCAGGTGTGACAGCCCTGTGGAACCTAGACAGAAAGCAACTGATCCCTATGTACACTGGAAAGGAAGACTGACACTGCTTTTCCAGGTCGAAGGAGAGCGGACTTGCATGGGACGAGGGCTAAGTCCACTGTAAACTCCACAGGAACCTGGAGATCCATTACAGCACTTGAGAGGAACCCTGAGGTTCTGGCCTCAACTCCAGATGATGACATCGGCCCCCGCAGCGACTGCAGAGGAATCCCTAGAGGACCCTGGCAACTCGCATGGAGACTGGACATTCCTGAGGCCACACGAGCGGGTCCCTGAGGTCACCGTCTTACTTTGAGAGGAACCCCAAGTTTCCTGCCTCCACTCGAGGAGAACCAGGAGATTCTCCACTCAACGGGAGATGAGGCCCTTTTCCCCCGTGGCATCTCGAGAGAAAGCCCACCTTCCCTCTTGAGCCTCGAAAGCATCCTTGACACCCTTGAGGCAACTCAGGAAGTTCCCCGACATACCCGTCTCCACTCGAGAGGAACACCGAGGATCCCACCACAATTCATGAAGAGCCCCGATTTTCCCTCCTCATCTCTACCCAAGGGTCCCTTTACCTGATTCGTCAGGAAAGGAATCCCGGTGTTCCCATCGCACCTCAAGTGGAGGCGGTCTCAACTTGACACTCGAGAGGAACTGCAGGGGTCTTGCCACCATTCCAAAAGACCCTGATGTCACAATACACTCCAGATACACCTGACTCCCCTGCACTGACTCGAAGGTCACCCCTAGGATCGACTCAAATCATAATGGTAGGTGTGACAGCCCTGTGGCTCCATGAGAGAAAGCCACCGATCACTATGTCAACTCGACAGGAAGCCTGACACTGCTTTTCCAGCTCAAGAGGAGAGCGGACTTGCATGTCTCCACATGAGACGAGGCCTGACTCCCCTGTGGAAACTGCAGATGAACCCCTAGATCCATGTCAGCACTGGAGAGGAAACCTGAGGTTCCGGCGTCATTCCAGATGAGGACCTCGGCCCCAGAATCGCCTTGAGAGGGATCCCAAGAGGCCCCTGGGAACTCGCATGGAGACTGGACTTTCCTGAGGCCTCACAAGCGGGCCCCTGAGGTCCCAGTCGTAACTCAAGAGGAACCCCACGTTTCCTGATGCAACTCGAGAAAAACCAGGAGATTGTCCCCTCAACTCGAGTTGAAGCCCCTTTTCACCGTGGCATCTCTAGAAAAACCCCACCTTCCCTCTTGAGCCTCGAAAGGGTCCTTGCCACCCTTGAGGCAACTCAAGAAGTTCCCTGACACACCTGACTCCACTCAAGAGGAACACCTAGGGTCCCACCACAACTCAACAAGAGCCCCATTGTTCCCTCCTCTCGAGATGAGGGTCCATTTCCCTGCTTTGTCGGGAAAGGAATCCCGGTGTTCCTGCAGCACCTCACGAGGAGGTGGTCTCAACTTGACACTCGAGAGGAACTCCAGGGGTCGTGTCACCATTTCAAAAGATGCCGATTTCCCAATGCACTCCAGATACACCTGACTCCCCTGCACTGACTCGACGGTCACCGCGAGGATCAACTCAAAACACGATGGCAGGTGTGACAGCCCTGTGGCACCTGGAGAGTAAGCCATCGAACCCTATGTCAACTTGTCAGGAAGCCTGACACTGCTTTTCCAGCTCAAGAGGAGAGCGGACTTGCATCTCTCCACACGAGGCGAGGCCTGACTCTCCTTTGGAATTTCCAGAGGAACCCCGAGATCCTTGTTAGCACTGGAGAGGAAACCTGAGGTTCCGGCCTCAAATCCAGATGAGGACCTCTGCCCCGGCAGCTACTGGAGAGGAATCCCGAGAGGCCCTTTGCAACTCGCATGGAGACTGGAGTTTCCTGAGGCAACACGAGCATGTCCCTGAGGTCCCCATCATAATTTGAGAGGAACCCCAAGTTTCCTGCAGCAACTCGAGAAAAACCAGGAGATTCTCCCCTCAAGCAAGATAAGGCCGTTTTCTGCTGTGGCGTCTTGAGAGAAATCCCACCTTCCCTCTTGAGCCTTGAAAGTGTCCTTGATACCTTTGAAGCAACTCAAGGAGTTCCCCAAAATACCCGTCTCCACTTGAGAGGAACACCGCCAGTCCTGCCACAACTCACGAAGAGTCCCGGTTTTCCGTCTCATCTCGAGATGAGAGTCCTTTTCCCTGGTTCGTCGGGAAAGGATTTCTGGCATTCCCATTGCACCTCAAGATGAGGCGGTCTCAACTTGACACTCGAGAAGAACTCCAGGGGTCGTGCCACCATTCCAAAAGACCCCGATGTCCCAGTGCACTCCAAATACACATGACTCTCCTGCACTGACTTGATGGTCATCCCCAGGATCGACTTAAAACACGATGGCAGGTGTGACAGCCCTGTGTCACCTGGAGAGAAAGCCACCAATCCCTATGTCAACTCGACAGGAAGCCTGACACTGCTTTTCCAGCTCGAGAGGAAAGCAGACTTGCAAGTCTGCACACGAGACGAGGCCTGACTCCCCTGTGGAAACCCCAGAGGAACCCCGAGATCCATGTCAGCACTGGAGAGGAATCCTGAGGTTCCAGCCTCAACTCCAGATGAGGACCTCAGTCACGGCAGCGACTAGAGAGGAATCCCAAGAGGCCCTTCACAGCTCGCCTGGAGACTGGACTTTCCTGAGGGCAGATGAGCAGGTCCCTGAGGTCCCCATCGTAACTCGAAAAGAACCCCAAGTTTCCTGCCGCAACTCGAGAAAAACCAGGAGATTCTCACCTCAACGTGAGATTGCCGGGTTCCAGCCCCAGTGGATTCAGGGAAATTCGAGGTGTGAACGGTATAGGTGAGGAAAGCTTATTTATTTAGAAATATAAGATTAGATTAGGAAAAAATAATATAGTAGGAAAATTTGGTGGAGACAAGAGGCTCAATAACTTGGTTTATGTGAAAAACCAATAAAACTTCAGGACAAGAATTTTGCACCATCTACGTTAGGACACATGCGCTCTTTGAATAGCAGAGGGTTCCCTGCCTTGGGCTCCCTGTCTCACGGGACTTAAAAGCCTGGGCAAGTAAGTAGACATGGCGAGCCTCCACACCCCAGATTGCAATTCAGCCTAAAAATAGAATAAAGAGGAGACATGGCGGAAACCAGTCCAGCGACTGGCTCATCCCCTATTGTTCAGAAAGGCTGTTTAAACCTTTTTCTGTACATAGACATCAATGGATAATGTAAAATAATTCAGCATCAGCAGTTCTGACTCTTATGAAAACCAGGCTTTCTTTTTGCATCCCTAATTGTATACACAAATGTTAGGTGATTTACATCATCTTCTGGCCATAGGGCCAATTAATATTAATATTTTACAGCTCTTTTCTGATAAGGGTTTGCCAACCAGAAGACTTATTTGTCTTGTTCTTCCAAAAACCTGGTGCCTCTCTCAGAAAGCACTAAATAAAGTTATATTCTTACATAGCAAGGACACAAGAAGAGTGCAGTGATATATAACAAAGAAAAGTAATTAACTCAAAACTCTGGTTTTGCTAACATCAAAACTACTATATTCCTTTTTCTATATCCCAATTACATTGATTAATATCCCTCAGGTGCCTAAAAGATAAAAAATATGGAGGCCTGGCAGCAGTCATGGACTCAACAGTGAAAACCCATCACCAATATGATTTTTAGCGCTTTAGAAAAGGCTGTGCATCTTTAACAAGCTTTAAACTTCATGCCTCCCGCAGTTACGGGGCTGTAAACAACTCACAAGTTGTAAAAGTCCTCAACTGCTAGGCAAGTTAGAGAGCCATCAAAGGGGTTTGAGCTGAAACATTCATTTTATATGCAGGAGACTGTTAACTGAAGCCCTGATTTAACTTTTTTCCAGAGAAAAGGTGGTAATGTCAAAAGAATATAGTATAACAGAGAGTAAACAGACAGATGTTGGTTCTGGGGTAGATGCTCAGACAGAGGACCCCTTGAGACCTAACTCGCCTTGCCCATCAGGCCTTTCCGCATGACCTTGTCATGGTTGGGGTTTCTCCTGCTGGCTCCCGGCACGAAATGAGACCCTTTTCCACTGTGGCGTCTCGAGAGAAATCCTACCTTCCCTCTTGAGCCTTAAAATGGTCCTTGACAACCTTGAGTCAACTCAAGGAGTTGCCCAATATACACGTCTCCAATCGAGAGGAACACCGAGGTTCCCATCACAATTCAAGAAGAGCCCCGGTTTTCCCTCTTCAACTCAAGATGAGGGTCCATTTCCCTGCTTCGTAGGGAAGGAATCCCAGCATTCCCATTGCATCACAAGAGGAGGCGGTCTCAACTTGAAACTCGAGAGGAACTCCAGGGGTCGTGCCACCATTCCAAAAGACCCCAATGTCCCTATCCACTCCAGATACACTGACTCCCTTGAACTGAATCGACGGTCACCCCGAGGATCAACTCAAAACACGATGGCAGGTGTGATAGCCCTGTGGCACCTCGCGAGAAAGCCACAGATGCCTATGTCAACTCAACAGGAAGCCTGACACTGCTTTTCCAGCTTGAGAGGAAAGCGGACTTGCATGTCTCCACACAAGACGAGGCCTGACTCCCCTCTGGAATCTCCAGAGGAACCCCAAGATCCATATCAGCACTGGAGAGGAAACCTGAGGTTCAGGCCTCAACTCCAGATGAGGAACTCGGCCTTGGCAGCCACTGGATAGGAATCCCGAGAGGCCCTTCACAACTTGCATGGAGACTGGACTTTCCTGAGGCAACACGAAAAAATCCCTGAAGTCCCTGACATAACTCGATGGGAACCCTAAGTTTCCTGCCGCAACTCGAGAGAAACCAGGAGATTCTCCCCTCAATGCGAAGTGAGGCTCTTTTCCGATGTGGCGTCTCGAGAGAAATACCACCTTCCCTCTTGTGCCTCGAAAGGGTACATGACACCCTTGAGGCAACTGAAGAGTACCCTGACATACACGTCTCCACTCGAGAGGAACACTGAGGGTCCCGCCACAATTCAAGAAGTGCCCTGGTTTCCATCCTCATCTCGAGATGAAGGTCCATTTACCTGCTTCGTTGGGAAAGGAATCTCAGCGTTCCTGTCGCACCTGGAGAGGGAGCGGTCTTAACTTGACACTTGAGAGGAACTCCACGGGTCGTGCCACCATTCCAAAAGGCCCCAATCTCCCAATTCACTCCAGATACACCTGATTCCCCTGCACTGACTCGACGGTCACCCTGAGGATCTATTTGAAACACGATGGCAAATGTGAGAGCACTGTGGCACCTCAAGAGAAAGCCACCAATCCCTATGTGAACTCGACAGGAAGCCTGACACTCTTTTTCCTGCTCGAGATGAAAGCGGACTAGCATGTCTCCACACGAGACGAGGCCTGAATCCCTTCTGGAAACTCCAGAGGAACCCTGAGATCCATGTCAGCACTGGAGAGGAACCCTGAGGTTCCAGCCTCAACTCAAGGTGAGGATCTCAGCCCTGGCAGCGACTGGAGAGGAATCCCGAGAAGTCCCTCGCAACTCACATGGAGACTGGACTTTCCTGAGGCCAACCGAGTGGGTCCCTGTGGTCCCCGTTGTAACTCGAGAGGAACCCCAAGTTTTCTGCCGCACTCGAGAAAAACCAGGAGATTCTCCACTCAACGCGAGATGAGGCCCGTTTCTGCTGCTGCGTCTCGAGAGAAATCCCACCTTCCCTCTTGAGCCTGGAAAGGGTCCTTGACACCCTTGAGGCAACTCAAGAAGTTCCCTGACATACACGTCTCCACTCGAGAGGAACACCGAGGGTCCCGCCGCAACTCAAGAAGAGCCCTGGTTTTCCCTCCTCATCTCGAGATGAGGGTCCATTTCCCTGCTTTATAGGGAAGGTAATCCTGGCGTTCCCGTCGCACCTGAAGAGGATGCAGTCTCAACTTGACACTCGAGAGGAACTCTGCCGGTCGTGCCACCATTCCAAAAGACCCCGATGTCCCAATTCACTCCAGATACACCTGACTCCCCTGCAGTGTTTCAACGGTCACCACAAGGATCTACTCAAAACACGATGGCAAGAGTGAGAGCCTTGTGCACCTAGAGAGAAAGCCACCGATCCCTATGTCAACTCGACAGGAAGCCTGACACTCTTTTTCCCGCTCGAGATGTAAGCAGACTTGCATGTCTCCACCAGAGACAAGGCCTGACTCCCCTGTGGAAACTCCAGAGGAACCCTGAGATCCACGTCAGCACTGGAGAGGAACCCCGAAGTTCTGGCCTCAACTCCAGATGAGGATCTCAGCACTGGCAGCGACTGGAGAGGAATCCCAAGAGGCCCTCTGCATCTCGCATGGAGACTGGACTTTCCTGAGGCCACACGAGCAGGTCCCTGTGGTACCCGTCTTAACTCGAGGGGAACCCCAAATTTCCTGTCACAACTCGAGAAAAACCAGGAGATTCTCCCATCAACGCGAGATGATGCCTGTTTTGGCTGCAGTGTCTCGAGAGAAATCCCACCTTTCTTCTTGAGCCTCGAAAGGGTCCCTGAAACCCCTGAGGCAACTCAAGAAGTTCCCCGACAAAGCCATTTCCACTCAAGAGGAACACCGAGGGTCCCACCACAACTCAAGAAGTGCCCCGGTTTTCCCTCCTTGTCTCGAGATGAAGGTTCATTTCCATGCTTTGTTGGGAAAGGAATCCCGGCATTCCTGTTGCAACTGAAGAGGAGGTGGTTTCAACTGGACACTCAAGAGGAACTCCACAGGTCGTGCCACCATTCCAAAAGACCCTGATTTCCCAATGCATTCCAGATACACCTGATTCCCCTGCACTGACTCAATGGTCACCCCCAGGATCGACTCAAAACACCATTGCAGGTGTGACAGCCCAGTGGCACCTCGAGAGAAAGCCACCGATCCCTTTGTCAACTCGACAGGAAGCCTGACACTGCTTTTCCAGCTCGAAAGGAGAGTGGACTTGCATATTTCCACATGAGACGAGGCCTGACTCCCCTGTGGAAACTCCGGAGGAACCCCGAGATCCGTGTCAGCACTGGAGAGGAATCCTGAGGTTCTGGGCTCTACTCCAGATGAGGACCTCGGCCCTGGCAGCGACTGGAGAGGAATGCTGAAAGGCCCCTCGCAACTCGCATGGAGACTGGACTTTCCTTAGGCCAGACGAGCGGGTCCCTCAGGTCTCCGTATAACTCAAGAGGAACCCTAAATTTCCTGCTGCAACTCGAGAAACACCAGGAGATTCTCCCCTCAATGCGAGATGAGATATTTTTCGGCTGCGACGTCTTGGGGGAAATCCCACCTTCCCTCTTGAGCCTCGAAACGGTCCTTGACACACTTGAGGTAACTCAAGAAGCTCCAGGAGATACCCGTCTCCACTCGAGAGAAACAGGGAGGGTTCCGCCACAACTCAAGAAGAGCCCCGGTTTTCCCTCTTCATGTCTAGATGAGGGTCCATTTCCCTGCTTCATCCGGAAATGATTCCCGGCATTCCCGTCGCACCTCAAGTGAAGGCAGTCTCAACTTGACACTAGACACTCGAGAGGAACTCCAGGGGTTGTGTCACCATTCCAAAAGACCCCGACGTCCCTACCCACTCCAGATACACCTGAGTCCCCTTCATTGAGTCGACAGTCACCCCGAGGACGACTCAAAACACTATGGCAGGTGTGACAGCCCTGTGGCACCTGGAGAGAAAACCACCGATTCCTTTGTCAACACGACAGGAAGCCAGACACTGCTTTTCCAGCTTGACAGGAGAGCGGACTTGTGTGTCTTCACACGAGATGAGGCCTGAATTCCCTCTGGAAACTCCAGAGGAACCCCGAGATCCATGTCAGAACTAGAGAGGAACCCTGAGGTTCCAGCATCAACTCCAGATGAGAACGTCTGCCCTGGCAGCAACTGGAGAGGAATCTGGAGAGGAATCCTGAGAGGCCCTTTGCAACTCGCATGGAGACTGGACTTTCCTGAGTCTACACAAGCGGGTTCCTAATGTCCCCGTCTTAACTAGAGAGGAATCCCAAGTTTCCTGCAGCAACTCGAGAAAAACCAGGAGATTCTCCCCTCCACGCGAGATGAGACCCTTGTCTGCTGAGGCGTCTCGAGGGAAATCCCATCTTCCCTCTTGAGCCTCGAAAGGGTTCTTGACACCCTTGAGGCAACTCAAAAAATTCCCCGACATACACGTCTCCACTTGAGAGGAACACCGAGGGTCCCGTCACAACTCAAGAAGAGCAACGGGTTTCCCTCCTCATCTCCACATGAGGGTCCATTTCCCTGCTTCATTGGGCAAGGCATCCTGGCGTGCCTGTCGCACCTCAAGAGGCGGTGTTCTCAACTTGACACTTGAGAGGAACTCCAGGGGTCATGCCACCATTCCAAAAGACCCCAATATCCCAATCCAACCAGAAACACCTGACTCCCATCCACTGACTAGACGGTCACCCCAGGATCAGCTCAAAACATGATGACAGGTTTGGCAGCCCTTTGCACCTCTAGAGAAAGCTACCGATCCCTATATCAACTCAACAGGAAGCCTGACACTGCTTTTCCAGCTCGAGAGGAGAGCGGACTTGTGTGTCTCCACACGAGACGAGGCCTAACTCCCCTGTGGAAACACCAGAGGAACCCCGAGGTCCTTGTCAGCACTGGAGAGGAAGCCTGAGGTTCTGGCATCAACTCCAGATGAGGACCTCGGCCCCAGCAGTGACTGCAGAGGAATCCCGAGAGGCCCCATGCAACTCGCATGGAGACTGGACTTTCCTAAGGTCACACGAGCGGGTCCCTGACGTCCCTGTCGTAACTCAAGAGGAACCCCATGTTTTCTGCCACAACTCGAGAAAAACCAGGAGATTCTCCACTCAACCCGAGATGAGGCCCTTTTTCACTGTGATGTCTCGAGAGAAATCCCACCTTTCTCTTGAGCCTCGAAAGGGTCCTTGACACCCTGGATGCAACTCAAGAATTTCCCCCAAAGACCTGTCTCCACTCAAGAGGAACACCAACGGTCCTGCCACAACTCAAGAAGAACCCCGGTTTTCCCTCCTCATCTCGAGATGTTCGTGCATTTCCATGCTTCATTGGGAATAGATTCCCGGCATTCCCATCACACCTCAAGAGGAGGCAGTCTCAACTTAAAATTCGAGAGGAACTCCACCGGATGTTCCACCATTTCAAAAGACTCCGATGTCCCATTCCACTCCAGATACAACTGATTCCCCTGCAATGACTCACATGTCACCCCAGCAATCGACCTTCAACACGATGGCACGTGTGAGAGAAAGCCACTGATCCCTATGTCAACTCGACAGGAAGCTTGTCAACTGTTACAGCTCGAGAGGAAAGCAGACTTGCATGTCTCCACAGGAGACGAGATCTGATTGCCCTGTTGAAACTACAGAGGAATCCCAAGATCCATGTCAACACTCAAGAGGAACCCTGAGGTTCCAGCCTCAGTTCCAGATGAGGAGCTCGGCCCTGGCAGCGATTGGAGAGCAATCCCGAAAGGCCCCTGGCAACTCGCGTGGAGACTGGCCTTTCCTGAGGCAACACGAGCGAGTCCCAGAGGTCCCCCTCGTAACTCGAGAGCAACTTCAAGTTTCCTGCCGCAACTCGAGAAAAACAAGGAGATTCTCCCCTCAATTTGAGATGAGGTTCTTTTATGCTGCAGCATCTCGAGAGAAATCCCACCTTCTCTCTTGAGCCTCGAAGGGTCCTTGACACCCTCTATGCAATGCAAGAATTTCACCGATATACCCATCTCCACTTGAGAGGAACACCGAAGGTCACCACACAACTCAAGAAGACCCTCGTTTTTCCTTCCTCATCTCGAGATGAGGGTCCATTTCCCTGCTTCGTCGGGAAAGAAATCCTGGCCTTCACATCGCACTGCAACTGGAGGCGATCTCAACTTGAAAGTCGAGATGAATGCCAGGGGTCCTGTCACCATTCCAAAAGATCCCAATTGCTGGGAGCCAGCACAGGAGATCCCACCCTGGAAAAGGTCATGAGGAGAGACCTGACGGGGCAAGGCGAGTCAGGTCTCAAAGGGTCCTTTGCCTGAGCATCTACCCTGAAACCAAAATTTGTCTGTTTACTGTCTGCTATACTATACTGTTCTGACATTACAGGGGCCTATCCCCAACCACCTTTCTCTGGAAAAAGTTAACTTAGAGCTCCAACTGGTCTCCTGCATATGAAAGGAGTGTCTCAGCTCAAATCCCTCTGATGACTCTCTAACTTGCCTGACAGGATCCCCCGGACTTTTACAACTTGTGATACAGGCCCCCCCCCCCCCCAACCATGAGAGGTGATGCTTTCTAAGGCCCACTTGACTTCACTTTCCAAGATGTCTGGCTCTAGATTGGTGATCAAATCATCATGATTATCTGGATCGTGAAGATCTTTTTTGTATAGTTCTTCCATGTATTCTTGCCACCTCTTCTTAGTATCTTCTGCTTCTGTTAGGTCCATACCATTCTGTCCTTTATCGAGCCCATCTTTGCATGAAATGTTCCCTTGGTATCTCTAATTTTCTTGAAGAGATCGCTAGTCTTTCCCATTCTGTTGTTTTCCTCTATTTCTTTGCACTGATCGCTGAAGAAGGCTTTCTTATCTCTTCTTGCTATTCTTTGGAACTCTGCATCCAGGTGCTTATATCTTTCCTTTTCTCCTTTGCTTTTCACCTCTCTTCTTTTCACAGCTATTTGTAAGGTCTTCCCAGACAGCCATTTTGCTTTTTTGCATTTCTTTTGCATGGGGATGGTCTTGATCCCTGTCTCCTGTGCAATATCACTAACCTCATTCCATAGTTCATCAGGCACTCTGTCTATCAGATCTAGGCCTTTAAATCTATTTCTCACTTCCACCATATAATCATCAAGGATTTGATTTAGGTCATACCTGAATGGTCTAGTGGTTTTCCCTACTTTCTTCAATTTTAGTCTGAATTTGGTAATAAGGAGTTCATGATCTGAGCCACAGTCAGCTCCTGGTATTGTTTTTGTTGACTGTCTAGAGCGTCTCCATCTTTGGCATAGACTATAATCAATCTGACTTCGGTGTTGACCATCTGGTGATGTGCATATGTAGAGTCTTCTCTTGTGTTGTTGGAAGAGGGTGTTTACTATGACCAGTGCATTTTCTTGGCAAAATTCTATTAGTCTTTGCCCTGCTTCATTCTGCATTCCAAGGCCAAATTTGCCTGTTACTCCAGGTGTTTCTTGACTTCCTACTTTTGCATTCCAGTCCCCTATAATGAAAAGGACACCTTTTTTGGGTGTCATTGGTCTTCATAACACCGTTCAACTTCGGCTTCTTCATCGTTACTGGTTGGGGCACAGACTTGGATAACTGTGATATTGAATGGTTTGCCATGGAGATGAACAGAGATCATTCTGTCGTTTTTGAGATTGCATCTAAGTACTGCATTTCGGACTCTTTTGTTGACCATGATGGCTACTCCATTTCTTCTGAGGGATTCCTGCCCGCAGTAGTAGATATGATGGTCCTCTGAGTTAAATTCACCCATTCCAGTCCATTCTAGTTCTCTGATTCCTAGAATGTCGACGTTCACTCTTGCCATCTCTTGTTTGACCACTTCCTATTTACTTTGATTCCTGGACCTGACATTCTAGGTTCCTATGCAATATTGCTCTTTACAGCATTGGATCTTGCTTCTTTCACCAGTCACATGCACAACTGGGTATTGTTTTTGCTTTGGCTCCATCCTTTCATTCTTTCTGGAGTTATTTCTCCACTGATCTCCAGTAGCATATTGGGCACGTAATGACCTGAGGAGTTCCTCTTTGGTATCCTATCATTTTGCCTTTTCATACTGTTCATGGGGTTCTCAAGGCAAGAATACTGAAGTGGCTTGCCATTCCCTTCTCCAGTGGACCACACTCTGTCATAAATCACCTAAGACTTGTGTATACAGCTGGGTATGCAGAGAGAAAGCTTGGTCTCGATAAGAGTCAGGGCTGCTGATGCTGCATAGTTTTGTATTATCCATTGATCTCTATGTACAACCAAAAGTATAAAAAGCCTTTCCGGACAATAGAAGATGGCCCAGACACTGGATAGACTGGTTTCTCCCTTGTCGACTCTCTCTCTCTCTCCCTCTCCCTCCCTCTCCTTTTCAGGCTGAATTCGCATCTGGGGCGTGGAGGCTCACCATGTATACTTATTTGCCCTAGCTTCTAAGACCCACATGAGAGGGAGCCCAAGGTGGGTCACCCTCCGTTATGCAAGCAGGTGCTGATGGCCTCGTGGATGGTGCAAACCTCTTGTCTCGGGGTTTATTAGCTCTCCACATACCCCAAGTTATTCAGCCACTTTTCTCCACTAATTTTCCTACTATACTCTTCTATCCTAATCTTTATATATCTAATTAAATAGTTTTTTCTAAGATGCCAACTCCATCTCCCCTTCAAATTCCCTGGATCCACCAGGGCTGGAGATGCCAACTCCATCTCCCCTTCAAATTCCCTGGATCCACCAGGGCTGGAGCTCAGCACCCGATATCCCAATCCACTCTAGATACACTGGATTCCCCTATATTGACTCGACTGTCACTCCGAGTATCGACTCATGACATGATGGCATGTGTGACAGCCCTGTGGCACCTCGAGAGAAAGCCACAGATCCCTATGGCTACTCGACGGCAAGCCTGACACCACTGTTATAGCTCGAGAGGAAAGTGGACTTGCATGTCTCCAAAAAAGACGAGGCCTGACTCCCCGGTTGAAACTCCATAGGAACCCCAAGATCCATGTCAGCACTCGAGAGGAACCCTGAGGTTCCAGCCTCAGCTCCAGATGAGGACCTAGGACCTGACGCCGACTGGAAAGGACTCCCGAGAGGCCCCTCGCAACTCGCATGGAGACTGGACTTTCGTGAGGCAACACGAGCTGGTCCCTGAGGTTCCCATCATAACTTGAGAGAAACCACAAGTTTCCTGCCGCAACTCGAGAAAAATCAGGAGATTCTCCCCTCAACGCGAGATAGGGCCCTTTTCCGTGGTGGCCTCTCGAGAGAAATCCCACCTTCTCTCTTGAGCCTCGAAAGGGTCCTTGACACCCTTGATGTAACCCAAGATGTTCCCTGACATACACGTCTCCACTCCAGAGGAATACCGAGTGTCCCGCCACAACTCAAGAATAGCCGCGTTTCTCACTCCTCATCTCAATATCAAGGTACATTTCCCTGCTTCATCGGGAAAGGAATCCCGGCGTTCCGTCACACCTTAAGAGGAGGCGGTCTCAACTTAAAATTCGAGAGGAACTCCACGGGATGTGCCACCATTCCAAAAGACCCCGATGTCCCAGTTCACTCCAGGTACACCTGATTCACTTGAATTGACTCAAATGTCACCCCGATAATCGACCTTCGACATGATGGCACGTGTGACAGCCCTGTGGCCTCTCGAGAGAAAGACACCGATCCCTATGTCAACTCGACAGGAAGCCTGTCACTACTGTTACAGTTCGAGAGGAAAGCGGACTTGCATGTCTCCACAAGAGATGAGGCCTGATTCCTCAGTTGAAACTACAGAGGAACCCCGAGATCCATGTCAGCACTGGAGAGGAACCCTGAGTTTCTGGCCTCAACTCCAGATGAGGACCTAAGACCCGGCAGGGACTGGAGAGGAATCCATAGAGGGCCCTTGCAACTCGCATGGAGACTGGACCTTCCTGAAGCAACACAAGCCAGTCCTTGAGGACCCCGTCGTAACTTGAGAGGAACCCCAAGTTTCCCTCTGCAACTTGAGAAAAACCAGGAGATTCTCCCCTCAACGTGAGATATGGCTCTTTTCCACGGCAGCATCTCGAGAGAAATCTCACCTTCTCTCTTGAGCCTCGAAAGGGTCCTTTACACCATTGAGGCAACTCAAAATGTTTGCCCACATACCAGTCTCCATTTGAGAGGAGGGTCCATTTCCCTGCTTCGTCGGGAAAGGTATCCCTGCGTTCCTGTCGCACCTCAAGTGGAGGCGGTCTAAACTTGACACTCGAGAGGAACTCTAGGGGTCGTGCCACCATTCCAAAAGACCCCGATGTCCCAATTCATTCCATATACTCCTGCCTTCCCTGTACTGACTTGACAGTCAACCTGAGGATCACCTCAAAACACGATGGCAGGTATGACATCCCTGTGGAAAGACAAGGCCTGACTCCCCCATGGAAACTCCGGAGGAACCCAGAGATCCATATCAGCACTGGAGAGGAACCCTGAGGTTCCGGCTTGACTCCCCATGAGGACCTCGGCCCCAGCAGCAACTGGAGAGGAACCCGGAGAGGCCCCTCGAAACTCGCATGGAGACTGGCCTTTCCTGAGGCCACACGAGCGGATCCCTGAGGTCCCTGTCGTAAATTGAGAGGGACCTGCTGCAACTCGTGAAAAACCAGGAGATTCTCCCCTCCAGGCGAGATGAAGCCCTTCTCCACTGCAGCATCTCAAGGGAAATCACACCTGCCTTCTTGGACCTCGAAAGGGTCTTTCACACCCTTGTTGCAACTCAAGAAGTTCCCCGACATACCTGTCTCCACTCGAGAGGAACATCGAGTGTCCCGCCAAACTCAAGAGGAGCCCCGTTGTCCCCTCCTCATCTCGAGATGAGGGTTCCTTTTCCTGCTTAGTCGGGAAAGGATTCCCGGCATTCCTGTCACATCTCAGGAGGAGGGGCTCTCAACAGGAAAGTCGAGAGGAACCCCAGGGGTCGTGCCACCATTTCAAAAGACCCCCAAATGTCTCAGTTCACTCTAGATGCACATGATTTCCCTGCACTGCCTCAACTGTCACCCTGAGTATCGACTCACACCACGGTGGCACTTGTGACAGCCCTGTGGCACCTCGAGGGAAAGCCACAGATCCCTGTGTCAACTCGACGGGAAGCCTTACCCTGGCAGCATGTCGATGAGGGTCTGGTAATCCTCCTAATGAGGGTGATTCCAGAATGGCCTCAACTGCCGTTCATCTGCACAGGGCCCTAGGGAAAGCCCTGGCATTGTGTGGATGCCAGTGGCAGCCAAGATTTCCTCTAAGAGGCTGGGTGTGCCGGGAAGAGCTGGTTGTTGCACTGCAACTGCAGAGGCCCCCAAGGAAGGCCCCAGCGAGGCCAGGATGCCTGTGGCTGAAAAGGGCTTGTCTAGGAGGCTGGGTGCACCTGGGAGGGCAGGGTCCACCCCTTGGTTGGCAGTGGCCCCCTGGGAAGGCCTCGGCGAGCCCGGGAAGCCCGTGGCCGCCAAGAGCTCATCTAGGAGTCTCATCGAGCTTGGAAGGCTGCGGGATGGAGCTGTGGCTCTAGCGGAGTGGCCGTGCCTTCACAGTAGGGTGACTCCAGCCAGCGCGGGATGTGTGCCTCTGGCTGTCCAGGCGGAAGGATGGCCCCTTGCCCAGGCTGCCTGGGGGCCGTGAAGGCAGGGGAGCATGCGGCCCAGGGATCTGCTACCTGGGGAGGAGGTGGTAGCTTCCCACTTGGCTGGAGAGCCACTGGGCTGGGCTGGACCATGAAGATCATCAACGGCTGGCCCACACAGACCCCAGAGGCAGTCCCTGGCACCCAGAATGTGGGGGCCCCAAAAGAAGCAGCTGCGGCCACCAAGGGTGGCATGCTCTCCTGTGGCGGAGAGGGGCAAAGGGGAGGAGAGGTGCTCTGGACAGCGGGTGAGGCCCTTCAGTCCTCCCGAGCAGGAGTAGTCGTGGCTGCTGTGCCACCTGGCCCTTGGGCCCGGCCACTGCCAGGCCTGCTTGGGCTCTGCTGGGAGTGCTGAGCTCTTCGGTTTTGAAACCATATCTAGGGGAGCAAAAGGCAGACAGACACATCAGAAGTCGTGACCATCCAGATCACTGTGCTGGCACCTCCACGGTGCCCATTTGACAGCCCACCTGGCCGCCCTGTCTGTGGTCTGTCAGGCCCAGTGCAGCTCCTGCAGGGCCGTTTTCTGCAAACGAGTCCCTTGGCCCTGGGAAACGAGGGGGTGCCCGCATGGCCACAAGAGACCCCAAACCCTCCACTCAGCCCACTGACATTTGGCCCCCTCCCCCTAAGCCCCAGCCCCAGCCCCAGACCAAGCCTACGTGTATCCAGCTCCAAAAGCTCGGCAGGGCTGAACCCGCCTGACTCCTGGGCCACATCCTGGGCCCATGTGCTGACTGGAGACCTTACCTGGATTCGAGATTCTGGGATTCCTGTCTGACGAGCCAGTTCTTCCCTGGCGGCAAGCCCCGGGATGCGATCCCTCATGAAGGCTTGCACAAGGATCCTAGTTTGAGAAGGAGAGATGACTGCCCTCTTTCTCCAGGCCTCTCTGGCCGAGTCTCCTACCAAAGAAAGAACACACCGAGAGGAGAGGACGTTATGGCCTGTGGAACGGTCACAGCACACATACCCTAGATGGTGTGGAGGGGAGGGAGATTCCCAAACATCTGAATCAACACAGGTGGCTTTGCAACCAGGGCAGGGCTCTAAGGAATACACCCACAGATGGATCGGGTGCCTGGATCCATCGTGGATGCATGTGTGCGCATGCACATGCACACACTCCGCACACATGTGTGTTTCTGTGTGTCTCTTTCCTCCTCCGGTCTTGCTGCTGAGTGCCCTGAAGCATGCCCCTCGGCCAAGGTTGCCTGGGCAGCTGGAGCCTATAGTTCCTGATGGGGGCTGGGGAGGGGGTGCCAAGGGGACCCAGTGCTGCCTGCCCACGCCAACTGGGGGCGTCGTGCCCCGATCTGGGACACTAATGGGGGCAGCAGCAACCAGATAGCCCTGTTTCCTCCTCTTCCCCGAGCCACGCCCTCCGCCCCCCCACAAACCCCAGCCCCCTTGGTTTTTCTGGGCCTCCTGTGGCCATCCACCAGCAGAGAGAATTCTCTGGCAAGAGGGGGAGGGTTCGAGACCCCCTCTGGGGGATTCACTTTCGGAGAATGCTGGCTAAATTACCTGTAGAGGAAGACCGAGGTCGAGGTGGGGGCGACGGTGGCATGGGCGTGGACGTTGGACCCCCCTTCCCCTTGTTGGTGCACACATTCAGATGGCAATCGGCTCTGCTTTAACCATCTTCTTTGCTGGTTTCGAAACCAGACCTGGGGCAAACAGAGAGAATTCCTTCTCAGGAGAAAGGCCACCAGGTGCTTTCAGCTGACTCGGATTGGCATGGAGAGCCTGAAAGGGAGAGCGGAGGCAGAGATGGGGGCCTACCTGAACTCTGCTTTTGGCAATGCCAAGCTCCCTGGCCAGCCATTCTCTTGTCGCTATCCCAGGATAGGGGTTCTGTTGAAAGAGCACTTGCAGGGCGTCCTTCTGGCTCAGATTCAGAATGAGTCTCTTCCTTCGAGATCCTGTGGCGACAGGGCCTGTGGAATGTTGGGACCTGACCTGAGCCATGACAGGCTCAACAGGCCACACTAGGCCTAAGCCTCAGGTTCTTGTAAGCATGAGTCATAATTCTAGGAAGCCCCAACAAAGTCCCCGATGACACCAAGGTCCCCGATGATGCCAAGGTTAAGTCAGTCACCATGATGACCCAAGATTGAGTCAATCACCACACTCCAACTACACTATTGCTGAGACAAAAGACCGCCTGTATATAAGCAGCTATGATTCAGAGCTTGGGGCTATCGTCAAGACTCCACTGTACTGGATGAGACTTGAGCCCTATCTCGAGCTAGCAATAAACCCCTTTATGCTTTTGCATTGCTGTGGACGTCTTATTCTCTCAGTTTTGGGGACTCGGACACTGGGCATAACATTTGGGGGCTCGTCTGGGATTTCTTTTAACTAAGGGGAATAACACCCTCCCAGCAGAAGGGGTTCCTTAGCCTGAAGGAGGTCAACCTAGCCGGCATAAGGCCAAGGCCCAGCATCGTGGTGGGAAGGCAGCTGGCTTTGTAAGGGGATTAAACCTAGCTGGCATAAGGCCGAGGCCCGGCATTGTGCTGGGAAGGTGGCTGGCTCTGTGGACACCTTGTTGGTAAGATAACCTCAAGGGAAAGGAAGTTTCAAGGGGGGTGCCAAGAAGACCTAGTGCTATGTTCTTGGCCGATGTGTATTTGTTATCCATTTGTTGTGTCTGTGTGAGTGCTGGCATTGTCTTTGCTCTTTGTGTGTTCATTTTGTCTCCTGTGTTCTTCCCTGTAATCATGGGGCAAGCAACTTCTACTCCTTTGTCCCTTATGACTGATCACTTCTGATTTTAAGTCTAGAGCATGAAATCTATTGGTGTTGGTGAAGAAGAACAAACTAATGATTTTTTTGTTCCGCTGAGTGGCCTGCCTTTAATGTCAGCTGGCTGCGAGAGGGAACCTTCAGCCTGCCAATTATTCAAGCAGTTAGAGAGAAAGCGCTCGCTCTTGGCCTGTCTGGCCACCCAGACCAAACTCCCTATATTTTGGTCTGGCAGGATTTGGTAGAAAATCCACTGGCCTGGCTGAGACCTTTTATTCCCCGGCCCTTTACTTCCCCTTCCCCCACTTCACCGATCCCACAGGTACTTGTTGTGGAAACATCCAAAGAGGAAGAATACAAAGAGCGCAACGGCTGAGTGAAGCCGATGTTCCAGGAATCCTCACTATATCCTAACCTAATTGACCTAGAAACCGATCTCTCCCCACCCCGACATGTGCATCCACCTTTGCCCCCTCAGGTACCTCAGATTTCGTCTGGAGGAACACTAAGGGATACTGAACCTTCGGCCCCAACCCAGGAAGGGGGCCCCGCCCAGGGAACTCAAGGAAGAACTAGGGGAGTCCCCAATATGGCAGATGAAGATAACCCGGAAGCACCCACCTCCACAGTCCGGGCACTTCCTGTTCGGGCGGGGCCAGCCCGCCTGGACAGGGAACAAATGTACCAATACTGGCCCTTTTCCACTAGTGATTTATATAATTGGAAAACTCAAACCCCTTCATTCTTGGAAAAGCCTCAGGGCCTCATTGACCTTTTAGAATCCAGTCTTTTCACCCATAATCCCACTTGGGATGATTGTCAGCAGCTATTACAAGTGCTTTTCACCACAGAGGAATGCGAATGGATATTGTCAGAAGCATGGAAAAATGTTCCAGGGGTAGATGGGAGACCTACAACTCAACCTAATCTGATTGATGAGGGATTCCCCCTGATGCGGCCCTGATGGGACTTCTAGCGCACTAAAGGTAGGGAGCATCTCCGAGTGTACCGCCAGACTCTTATTGCTGGTCTCTGAGCAGCTGCCAGGAAACCAACAAATTTGGCTAAGGTAAATCTGGTTAGACAGGAGCCAAATGAGAGCCCAGCAGCCTTCCTTGAGAGATTAACAGAAGCTTTTAGGCAGTATACCCCCATGGACCCACAGGCCAATGAGTCACACGCAGCAGTTGTGCTAGCATTTGTGAATCAGGCAGCCCCGGATATCAGGGAGGAAACTGCAGAAAATAGAGAGGTTAGGGGAACAATCCATACAAGACCTGGTGAGGGCAGCAGAGAGGGTTTTTAACCATAGGGAAACTCCAGAGGAAAGAAAAGAATGTGTTAGATGGGAAGAGAGAGAGTTCAGGGCTGAGGAAAACTGCAGGAATCAGAAAGAATTAGCCCAGATATTCATTGCAGGGGTGAGACAGGGAGCTGATTCTCAGGGAACTAATGAAGTCAGGCCGAGAGACGAAGGAAAGCAAGTCAGACAGAGACTAAGAAAGGACCAATGTGCATATTGTCAGGAGCGAGGGCACTGGAGAAGAGAGTGCCCTAAAAGAAAACTGGGGAAAAACCCACCAGGGAAGAAGCACCTTCCCTGGGGGCCCACGTCTTATATGCAGGAGATGATAGCGATTGGGGGGTCAGGGCTCAGCCCCCCTCCCCGAGTCCTGGGTAACTATACATGTGGAGGGGAAACCAGTCAGCTTCATGGTGGACACGGGGGCCCAATACTCAGTCCTTAACCAGAAAGATGGACCAATGTCCGAGAAGACCAGCTGGGTACAAGGGGCCACCGGAACTAAAAGATACGGATGGACTACTAAACGTCAGGTGGACTTGGGGGCCCAACGAATGTCCCACTCATTTCTTGTGATACCAGAATGCCCGGCTCCCTTACTAGGGAGGGATTTATTATCTAAGGTCAATGCTCAAATCCACTTTGACCATGGAGGGATATCAGTTATGGATGGGACCAGACACCCTATACAGGTTTTGTCCTTGGCACTGAGGGACGAATATAGACTGTACCAGCCGAGGCCTCCCATGGCTATTGATCCTAATGTGCAGCCTTGGGTTCAAAAATACCCTCTGGCCTGGGCAGAAACAGTGGGAGTAGGACTAGCCAAACAGAGACCTCCCATCATTGTTGAACTGAAAGCAGATGCCACCCCTATATGGGTGAAACAGTACCCTCTGAGTCTGGAGGCCTAATGAGGAATCACACCACATATCCAGAGGCTCTTGAAGGCAGGGATTCTCAGAAGGTGTCAATCTCCGTGGAACACTCCCCTGTTACCTGTGAAAAATCCTGGGGGAATGGACTTTAGACCGGTCCAAGATCTTCATGAAGTCAACAAACAGGTGAGTGACATTCATCCCACCGTCGCTAACCCATACACCCTCTTGAGTGGCCTGCCACCAGACTATGTCTGGTATACGGTCCTGGACTTGAAGGATGCCTTTTTCAGTTTGCCGCTGGCCCATTCGAGCCAAGAGATCTTCACTTTTGAGAGGGCCAAGGAGGGCAGCCAGACCACAGGACAACTAACCTGGACTCACCTCCCGCAGGGTTTCAAAAACTCACCAACGCTATTTAATGAGGCTCTGGGTGAAGACCTCCATGAGTACCGGGCTGATCACCCCAACGTTGTCTTGTTGCAGTATGTGGATGATCTTATGCTAGCCGCTGCTACCAAGGAGGCATGCCTAGAGGCGACAGGCAACCTCCTCCAAACTTTGGGGACATTGGGATACCAGGCTAGTGCAAAGAAAGCGCAAATTGCTAGACAGGAGGTCACCTACTTAGGATATAAGATAAAGCAGGGGTGGAGATGGCTGACACAGGCTATTAAAGAGACTATTTTGCAGATCCCTGAGCCAGCAACTCCTCGTCAAGTGAGAGAATTTCTTGGGACAGTTGGGTATTGCAGGCTGTGGATCTTGGGGTTTGCTGAAAAGGCCCGGCCATTGTATGAAGGGAGCCAGGAAAGTAAAAACTGGACTTGGACTGAGCCAATGAGACAGGCATTTCAAGATATTCGGCAGGCTCTGCTGAAAGCCCTGGCCCTTGCTCTCCCTAACCCGTCTAAGCCCTTCCAACGGTTTGTGGATGAAAAACAGGGAGTAGGAAAGGGAGTCTTGATGCAGCAATGGGGGCCTTGGAAGCGACCTGTAGCCTACCTCTCTAAAAGACTGGACCCAGTAGCCACAGGGTGGCCACCCTGCCTCTGAATCATCGAAGCCACTGCTCTCCTGGTCCATGATGCTGACAAGTTAACGTATGGACAACAGCTCCTGGTCTACACTCCCCATGCCATTGAAGGGATTCTCAAGCAGCCACTGGGTAAGTGGATCTCCAATGCCTGCTTAACCCATTACCAGGCCTTGCTGCTGGATACGCCCCGGATACACTTTCAGACGCCCTGCTTCCTGAACCCGGCCACTCTCCTGCCCGTCCCGAAGAAAGATGCCCCCCTCCATGATTGTGGTGAGATATTGGCCGATGTGATGGCCATACGGAAAGACCTAAAAGATGTGCCCTTAAAATACAGTGAACTGGTATGGTTTACAGATGGAAGTAGTTTTGTAAAAGATGGACAAAGAAGGGCAGGGACAACCATTGTAGATGACTCTGGGAGGGTCATCTGGGCTAAAGCTCTGCCCCCTGGGACATCCGTCCAGAAAGTGGAATTAATAGCCTTGATACAGGCACTGGAAAGGGCAAAAGGAAAGAAAATCACCATTTATACCGACATCCGGTATGCATTTGGAACAGTGCATATTCAGGGCCCAATATATAGAGAGTGGGGTTTACGACAGCAGAGGGAAAAGAAGTTAAAAACCTACTTGAGATCCGCAGACTCCTAGCAGCAGTCCACCGACACCGAGCCGTGTCCGTAGTACATGTCCCAGGACACCAAAAAGGAGATGAGGGTCCATTTCCCTGCTTAGTAGGGAAAGGAATCTCTGCGTTCCCTTCACACCTCAAGAGGAGGTGATCTCAACTTGAAAGTCGAGAGGAACTCCAGGGGTTGTACCACCATTCCAAAAGACGGCGATGTCCCAATCCACACCAGATACACCTGATTCTCCTGCACTGCCTCAACTGTCACCCCAAGTATCGACTCAAAACACGATTGCACGTGTGACAGCCCTGTGGCAATTTGAGGGAAAGCCACAGATCGCTATGTCAACTCGACAGTAAGCCTGATACTACTTTTACAGCTCAAGAGGAAAGCGGACTTGCATGTCTCCACACGAGACGAGGACTTTACCCTGTTGAAACTCCATAGGAAGCACGGAATCCAAGTCAGCACTGGAGAGGAAACCTGAAGTTCCGGCCTCAGCTTCAGATGAGGACCTAGGACCCGGCACTGACTGGAGAGGTATCCCCAGAGACCCTTGCTACTCGCATGGAGACTGGACTATCCTGAGGCTACACAAATGGGTCCCTAAAGTCCCCATTGTAACTGGAGGGGAACCCCAAGTTTCCTGCCGCAACTCAAGAGAAACCAGGAGATTCTCTCCTCAACGTGAGATGAGGCCCTTTTCTGCTTCGGTGGCGCAAGAGAAATCCCACCTTCCCTCTTGAACCTCGAAAGGGTCCTTGACACCCTTGATGCAACTCAAGAAGTTCCCAGACATACTCGTCTCCACTCCAGAGGAACACCGAGTGTCCCGCCACAATTCAAAAGTGCCCCGTTTTTCCCTCCTCATCGCGAGATGAGGGTCCATTTCCCTGCTTCGTCAGGAAAGGAATCCTGGCGTTCTATCGCACCACAAGAGGAGGCAGTCTCAACTTGAAAGTCTAGAGGAACTCCAGCAGTCGTGCCACCATTCCAAAAGACCCCTATGTCCCAATCCACTCCAGATAAACCTTATTACCCTGCCTGAGTTGACTGTCATCCCAAGTATCAACTTAAAACACAATGGCAAGTGTAACAGCACTGTGGCACCTTGAGAGAAAGCTTCAGATCCCTATGTCAACTCCACAGGAAGCCTGACACCACTGTTACAGCTTGAGAGGAAAGCGGACTTTCATGTCTCCACACGAGATGAGGCCTGACTCCCCTTTTGAAACTCTGCTGGCATCCAGCCACGGTGGGTCCAGGGTAATTCGAAGGGGTGTAGGCATGGGGAGGAAAAGCTTACTTATTTAGAAATAGAAAAAGAGATTAAGAAGAAATAGTATAGTAGGAAAATTAGTGGAGAAAAATAGGCTGAATAACCTGGTGTATGCAGAAACCTAATAAAACTTTGAGACAAGAGGTTTGCACCATCTATGTTAGGCCACCGGCACCTGCTTGAATAGTGGAAGGTGCCCCTTCTTGGGCTCCATCTTGCATGGGTCTTAGAAGCCATGGCAAGTAAGTACAGATGATGAGACTCCATGCCCCGAATGGAAATTTAACCTGAAAAGGAGACGGAGGGAGAGGGAGAAAGAGGGAGGGAGAGGGAGAAAGAGAGAGAGAGAGATTCGACAAGGGGGAATCCAACCTTTCCAGTGACTGGCCCATCCTTTATTGTTCAGGAACGCTTTTATATTTTTGGTTGTACATAGAGATCAGTGGATAATACAAAATGATGCAGCATCAACAGCCCTGACTCCTATCGAGACCAGGCTTTTTCTCTGCATACCTAGCTATATACACAAGTCTTAGGTGATTTACATCCTCTTCTGGCCAGAAGGCCAATTAACATTTTACGGCCCTTTTCTGATTAAGTGTCTGTCAACCAGGAAACGTAAAAGTGTTGTTCTTTCCAAAGTCTGATACTGCTTTCAGAAAGCACTAAATAAAGTTACATTCTTACATAGCAAGGACAAAACAATTTATAACAATGAAAGAGGAGTACAGTGATTTATAAGAAAGAGAAAATTAACTAGCTCAAAAGTCTAGTGTTGATAACATCAAAACTACTATATTCCTTTTTATATATCCCAATTACATTGGTTAATATCCTTCAGGTGCCTAAAAGATAAACAATAGGGAGGTCTGGCAACAAATATTAACTCAAAAATGAAGCCCTTCACCAAACTAATTCTTAGCTCTAAACTAAGCTCTAAAAAGTTCTATAACTTTAAGATGTTTTAAGCTTTGTGCCTCTCACGGTTGGGGACTGTAAACAATCACAAGTTGTAAAAGTCCAGGCAGAACGGTCAGGTAAGTTAGAAAGCCACTCATGGGGTTTAAACCGAGACGTTCTTTTTATATGCAGGAGATTGTTAACTGGAGCTCTGAGTTAACTCTTTCCAGAGAAAGGTGGTCGGGATAGCCCCTGTTATGTCAGAAGAGTGGAAAGCACAGTACAATAAAGCAGGCAGACTCTGGTTTTTAGGGGAGATGTTCAGGAAAACCCAGGGAAACTCCTGAAGCCAGATCATGTTTTTGCGTATGTCAGGCTTCCTTCCTCATGACCTTTGCCACGGGTGGAATTCCTCAGGCTGGCTTCCAGCAAAACTGCAGAGGAACCCCGAGATCCATGTCAGCACTGGAGAGGAACACTGAGGTTTAGGCCTCACCTCCAGATGAGGATCTAGGACAGGGCACCGATTGGAGAGGAATCCCGAGCGGCCCTCTAATTTTACATGGAGTCTGGACTTTCCTCAGGAAACACGAGCGTGTCCCTGAGAACCCCGTCGTGCCCAAGAGGAACCCCAACTTTCCTGCCACAACTCGAGAAAAACAAGGTGTTTCTCCACTCAACACGAGATGAGGCCCTTATCCAGTTTGTCATCTCAAGACAAATCCTACCTTCCCTCTTGAGCCTTGAAAGGTTCTTAACACTCTTGATACAACTCAGTGAGTTCCCTGACATACCTGTATCCACTCGAAAGGAACACTGAGGGTCCAGCCACAACTCAAGAAGAGCTGCGGTTTTCCATCCTCATCGCGAGATGAGGGTCCATTTACTTGCTTCGTTGGGAAAGATATCCCAGCATTCCCATCGCAACTCAAGAGGAGGTGGTCTCAACTTGAAATCGAGAGGAACTCCAGGGGTCGTGCCAACTTTCCAAAAGACCTCGATGTCCCAATCCACTACAGATACACCGGATTCCCCTGCACTGACTCGACTGTCACCCCGAGTATCGACTCACAACATGATGGCACGTGTGGCAGCTGTATGGCACAATGAGAGAAAGCCACAGATCCCTATGTCAACTAGACAAGAAGCCTGACACTACTGTTACAGCTCGAGAGGAAAGCAGGCTTGCATATCTCCACAACAGACGAGGCCTGACTCCCCTGTTGAAACTCCATAGGAACCCCGAGATCCATGTCAGCGGAGAGGAATCCTGAGGTTCCTGCCTCACCTTCAGATGAAGACATTGAACCCGAAATCGACTGGAAAGGAATCCAGAGAGGCCCCTTGCAACTTGCATGGAGACTGGACTATCCTGAGGCAACACGAGCAGGTCCCTGAGGTCCTCGTCGTAACTCAAGAGGAGCCCCAAGTTTCCTGATGCAACTCGAGAAAAACCAGAAGATTCTCCCCTCAAAGTGAGATGAGGCACTTTTCCACTGTGGCGTCTAGAGAGAAATCCCACCTTCCCTCGTGAGCCTCGAAGGGGTCCTTGAAACCCTTGATGCAACTCAAGAAGTTCCCCGACATACCCCTCTCCACTCTAGAGGAACACCAAGGGTTCAGCCACAACTCAAGAAGAGCCCCGTTTTTCCCTCCTCATCTCGAGATGAGGGTCCATTTACTTGCTTCGTTGGAAAGATATCCCGGCATTCCCGTCACACCTCAAGAAGAGGCAGTCTCAAATTGAACTTTGAGAAGAACTCCAGGGGTTGTGCCACCATTCCAAAAGACTCCAATATCCCAGTCCACTCCAGATGCACCTGATTCCCCTGCACTGACTCGACTGTCACCCCAAGTGTCGACTCACAACACGATGGCACGTGTGACAGCCTTGTGGCACCTCAAGAGAAAGCTACAGATCCCTATGTCAACTAGACAAGAAGCCTGATACTACTGTTACAGCTTGAGAGGAAAGCAGATTCGCGTGTCTCCACATGAGATGAGGCCTGACTCCCCTGTGGAAATGCGATAGGAACCTGAGATCCATGTCAGCACTGGAGAGGAACCCTGAGGTTGCAGCCTGAGTTGTAGATGAGGACCTAGGATCCGGCACTGACTGGACAGTAATCCTGAGAGGCCCCTCGCAACTCGCATGGAGACTGGCCTTTCCTGAAGCCACACGAGCGGGTCCCTGAGGTCCCCATCGTGACTGGAGAGGAACTCCAAGTTTCCTGCCACAACTCGAGAAAAACCAGGAGATTCTCCCCTCAATGCGAGATGAGGCCCTTTTCAATGTGGCGTCTCGAGAGAAATCCCACCTTCTCTCTTGAGCCTCGAATGGTCCTTGACACCCTTGATGCAACTCAAGAAGTATAATTGAATTACTTTGCTATATACCTGAAACTAACAACATTGTAAATTAACTATACTTGTATAAAATAAATTTTAAAGAAAAGAAAAGAAAAAAAAAGAAGTTCCCTGACATACCCGTCTCCACTCAAGAACAGCGAGGTTCTGGCCACAACTCAAGAAGAGCCTCGTTTTTCCTTCCTCATCTCGAGATGAGGGTCCATTTCCCTTCTTCGTCGGGAAAGGAATCCTGGCATTCCTGGCTCATCTCAAGAGGAGGCGGTCTCAACTTGAAAGTCGAAAGGAATTCCACTGGTTGTGCCACCGTTTCAAAAGACTCGGATGTCCCAATCCACTCCAGAGACACCTGATTCTCCTACACTGACTCGACTGTCACCCTGAGTATCGACTCAAAACATGATGGCAATTGTGACAGCCCTGTGGCACCTCAAGAGAAAGCCACAGATCCATATGTGAACTCGTCAAGAAGCCTGATACTACTATTAAAACTCGAGAGGAAAGCAGAATTGCATGTCTCCACATGAGACGAGGCCTGAGTCCCTTGTTGAAACTCCATAGGAACACCGAGATCCCTGTCAATACAGGAGAGGAAACTTGAGGTTCTGGCCTCAACTCCAGGTGAGGACCTACAACCCGTACCGACTGGAGAGGAATCCAGAGAGACCCCTTGCAACTCGCATGGAGACTGGACTTTCCTGAAGCAACACAAGCGGGTCCCTGAAGTCCCCGTTGTAACTCGAGAAAAACCCTAAGTTTCCTGCCACAACTCGAGAAAAACCAGGCGATTTTGCCCTCAACGCGAGATGAGGCCCTTTTCGGCTGCAGCGTCTGGAGAGAAATCCCACCTTCCCTCTTGAGCCCCGAAAGGGTCCTTGAAACGCTTGATGTAACTCAAGAGTCCCCGACATACCTGTATCCACTCGAGAGGAACACTGAGGCTCCTGCCACAACTCAAGTAGAGCCCCGTATTTCCCTCCTCATCTCGAGATGAGGGTGCATTTCCCTGCTTCATCGGGAAAGGAATCCTGGCGTTCCCATCACATCTCCCCTGTGCCACAATTCCAAGAGACCCTGCTGTCCCAGTCCACTGAGATACACCTGATTCCCCTGCACTGACTCGATGGTCAGACTGAGAATCGACTCACAACACGATGGCACTTGTGACAGCCTGCTAGGATCCAGCGTGAGGAATTCCGCCTGTGACAAAGTCATGAGGAAGGAAGTCTGACATACCCAAAGACGTGATCTGGCTGAGCATCTACCCCCAAAAGCCATAGTCTGCCTGCCTTATTGTACTCTGCTTTCCACTCTTCTGACATTAACAGGGGCTGTCCCCCCACCACCTTTCTCTGGAAAATGTTAACTTAGAGCTCCAACCAGTCTCCTGCATATGAAAGGAATGTTTCAGCTCAAATCCCTCTGATGGTTCTCTAACTTGCCTGACAGATTCCACTGGACTTTTACAACTTGTGATTGTTTACAGCCCCCCAACCACGATAGGCACAAAGCTTAAGGCATCTTAAAGATACAGAGCCTTTTCCAAAAAGCTAAAAATTATATTGGTGATGGGTTTCACTCTTGAGTCCATGACTGCTGCCAGGCCTCCATATTCCTTATCTTTAAGGCACCTGAAGTATATTAATCAATGTAATTGGGATATACAAAAAGGAATATAGTAGTTTTGATGTTAGCAACACTAAACTTTTGAGTTAATTAATTTTCTCTTTGTTATAAATCACTGTACTCCTCTTTCTTTGTTATAAATTGTTGTGTCCTTGCTCTGTAAGAATGTAACTTTATTTAGTGCTTTCTGAGAGTGGCACCAGGCTGTGGGAAGAACAACACTTGTAAGGTTTTCTTGTTGACAGACCTTTATTAGAAAATGGCTGTAAAATTTTAATTGGCCCTCTGGCCAGAAGATGATGTAAATCACCTAAGACTTGTGTATACAGCTAAGTATGCAGAGAGAAGGCCTGGTCTCGATAAGAGTCAGGGCAGCTGACCCTGCATAATTTTTTATTATCTATTGATCTCTATGTGCAACCAAAGGTTTAAAAAGATTTTCCAGACAGTAATGGATGGACCAGTTTCTCAGACCAGCTTCTCGAACTGGTTTCTTGGAAATATGGCTCCCGCCATATCGACTTCCTCTCTCTCTCTTTCTCCCTCTACATCCCTCTCCTTCTCAGGCAGAATTCCCATCTGGAGTGCGGAGGCTCACCACTTCTACTTACTTGCAGTGTCTTCTAAGACCCACGCGAGAGGTGGCCCAAGGCAGGGCACCCTCTGCTATTCAAGCGGGCGCCGGTGGCCTAACGTAGATGGTGCAAACCTCTTGTCTCGAGGTTTTATTAATTTTCCACGCAAACCAATTTATTCAGCCTCTTTTCTCCATTAGAGTTTCCTACTACACTATTTTTTCTAATCTCTCATATATTTCTAATTAAATAGTCCTTTCCCAGACTTCAACTCCATCCCCGCTTCGAATTCCCTGGATCCACTGGGCCTGGACCCTGGCAACAAACTCTGTGGCACCTTCAGAGAAAGCCACAGATCCCTATGTCAACTCGACAGGAAGTCTGACACTACTGTTACAGCTCAGGAAGAAAACGGACTTGCATGTCTCCACACGAGATGATGCCTGACTCCCTTGTGGAAACACCATAGGAACCCCGAGATCCATGTCAGCAATGGAGAGGAAAACTAGGGTTCTGGCTTCAGCTCCAGATGAGGACCTAGGACCTGGCACCGAGTAGAGAGGAATCCCGAGAGGCCCCTTGCAACTCGCATGGAGACTGGACTTTCCAGAGGTCACACGAGTTGGTCCCTGAGGTCCCCGTCTTAACTCGAGAGAAACCCCAAGTTTCCTGCTGCAACTCTAGAAAACATGGAGATTCTCCCTCAATGGGAGATGAGGACCTTTTCTGCTGTGGCGTCTCGAGAGAAATCCCAGCTTCCCTCTTGAGCCTCGAAAGGGTCTTTGACACCTGTGATGCTACTCAAGAAGTTACTCGAAACACTCGTCTCCTCTAGAGAGTAACACTGAAGGTCCTGCCACAAAAAATAAGAGCCCCGTTTTTGCCTCCTCATCTCGAGATGAGGGTCTATTTTTTTGCTTTGTCAGGAAAGGAATACTGGCATTCCCGTCGCACCTTGATAAGGGGGGGTCTCAACTTGAATGATGAGAGGAATTCCAGGGGTCGTGCCACCATTCTAAAAGACCAAGATGTCCCAGTCCACTCCAGGTACACATGATTCCCCTGTACTGACTTGATTGTCACCCCGAGTATCGACTCAAAACACGATGGCACGTGTGACAGCCCTGTGGCACCTGGAGAGAAAGCCACAGATACCTATATCAATTCGACAGGAAGCCTGACACTACTGTTACAGTTCAGGAGGAAAGCGGACTTGCATGTCTCCACACTAGATGAGGCCTGACTCTCCTGTGGAAACTCCATAGGAACCCCGAGAACCATGTCAGCACTAGAGAGGAAGCCTGAGGATCCAGGCTCAGCTCCAGATGAAGACTTAGGACCCAGCACCGCCTGGAAAGGAATCCTGAGAGGCCCCTCGCAACACGCATGGAGACTGGACTTTCCTGAGGCCACACGAGTGGGTCCCTTAGGTCCCCATTGTAACTCGAGAGGAACCTCAAGTTTCCTGCCGCAACTCGAGAAAAACCATGAGATTCTCCACTCAATGCAAGATGAGGCCCCTTTCCGCTGTGGCATCTCGAGAGAAATCCCATCTTCCCTCTTGAGCCTCTAAAGGGTCCTTGACACCCTTGAGGCAACTCAGAAGTTCCCTGACATACTAGTCTCCACTAGTGAGGAACACCGAGGGTCCCACCACAACTCAAAAAGAGCCCCATTTTTCCCTCCTCATCTCGTGATGAGGGTCCATTTCCCTTTCCCGACGTTTTCGTGGCAACTCAAGAGGAGGCAGTCTCCACTTGAAAGTTGAGAGGAACTCCAGGGTCGTTTCACCATTCCAAAAGACCCCGATGTCCCACTCCACTCCAGATAAACCTGATTCCCTGGCACTGACTCGACTGTCACCCTGAATATAGATTCAAAACACCACGGCCAGTGTGACAGCCCTGCGGCCCCTCGAGAGAAAGTCACAGATCCCTATGTCAACTCGACAGGAAGCCAGACACTCCTGTTAAAGCTCGAGAGGAATGCAGACTTGCATGTCTCCACAAGAGATGATGCCTGACTCCCCTGTGGAAGCTCCATAGGAACCCTGAGATCCATGTCAGCACTGGAGAGGAAACCTGAGGTTCCGGCCTCAGCTCCAGATGAGGACTTAAGACCCGGCACAGAATGGAGAGGAATCCCAAAAGGCCCCTCGCAACTCGCGGGAAGAATTGACTTTCCTGAGGCAACACAAGCGGGTCCCTGAGGTCCCCGTTGTAACTTGAGAGGAACCCCAGGTTTGATCCCTAACTCTAGAAAAACCAGGAGATTCTCCCCTCAACGTGAGATGAGGCCCTTTTCCGCTGCAGTGTCTCGAGAGAAATCCCACCTTCCCTCTTTAGCCTCGAAAGAGTCCTTGACACCCTTGATGCAGCTCAAGAAGTTCCCCTAAATACCCATCTCCACTCGAGAAGAATACCAAATGTCCTGCCACAGCTCAAGAAGAGCCTTGTTTTTCCCTCCTCATGTCGAGCCTTCTGAACAGTTAAAAAAAATCATTAGAATAAAACTGGTTAAGAGTTTCGTTGTTGAGCCAATACTTGCTGCCAAGTTTTCATATCCTTTATTTGTTGTGTACCCGGGAGTGCATTAATTAATACAGTTTGTATATAGAAAAAACAAGTAGCAACATTAGATCTTTGAGTTAAGTACTTTCTGTGTTGTAACCCACTGCACCTTTGTTCTATAAGGATGTAACTTTATTTAGTACTTTGAGGGTGATGCAGATTAAAGAAAAACACTTCAAGGGAAAATGAGTTTTTTGGTTGATTAACATTTATCAAGGAAAAATACCATAAAATGTTAACATGCCTCCTGGCCAGAAGATAATGTAAATCACTTGAGACCTTTTGGATTCAGAAAGGTATGCAGAAAGAAAGCCTGATATCGATAAGGTCAGGACTGCTGACCCTTCATGATTCTGCATCTTCCATTATGGAAAACTTAGGGTATATAAGGACCTTTTGAAAATAAAGTTATGGGGTTTTTGCACAAGCTTGACCTCCCTCATGTCAATTCTTTCTCTCTTTCTCCCTTTAACTCCCTCTCGTTTTCAGGCTGATCCCTTGGAAGACAGAGGCTCTATGCATTCACTTTTCTGCCCGGGCTTCTAAGACCCACGCGAGAGGGAGGCCAAGGCGGGGCAACCTCCGCTATTCAAGCAGGCGCCTGTGGCCTACGAGAACAGAGCAAGTCTCTTGTCTTGAGACTTTATTAGCTATTTGTGTAAACCAAGGAATATCAGCCTCTTTCTCTCCTCTAATCTCTTAACGGCTGTCTTACCTCCCTCTATAACTCTAAGTCTATAAATCTGTATCTATATACCTCTCTGGCCTAGCCGTCCATGCTTCGGATACCCTGGAACCAACCGGGGCTGGACCCCAGTAGCACAACACATGAGTTGCTCTCGAGTTTCACGTTGAGACTGGCTCCTTTTGAGGTGTGATGGAACGTGGGGATATCTTTCCAAACGACTCAGGGAAATGGACAATCATCTCGAGATGAGGAGGGAAAAACGGGGCTCTTCTTGAGTTGTGGCAGGACCCTAGGTGTTCCTCTCTAGTGGAGACGATTATGTCGGGAAACTTCTTGAGTGGCATCAATGGTGTCAAGGACTATTTCGAGGGTCAAGAGGGAAAGTGGGATTTCTCTCGAGACTCCGCAGTGGAAAAGGGCCTCATGTCATGTTGAGGGGAGAATCTCTTGGATTTTCTCAAGTTGCAGCGGGAAACTTGGGGTTCCTCTTGAGTTGCGACTGGAACCTGAGGGACCCACTCGTGTGGCCTCAAGAAAGTCCAGTCTCCATGCGAGTTGCGAGGGACCTCTTGGGATTCCTCTCCAGTCGGTGCCGGGTCCTAGGTCCTCATCTGGAGTTGAGTCCAGAACCTCAGGTTTCCTCTCCAGTACTGACATGGATCTCTGGGTTCCTATGGAGTTTCCACAGGGGAGTCAGGCCTCATCTCGTGAGGAGACATGCTAGTCCGCTTTCCTCTAGAGCTGTAAAAATAGTGTCAGGCTTCCTGTCGAGTTGACATAGGTATCTGTGGCTTTCTCTCCAGGTGCCACAGGGCTGTCACCTATGCCATCACATTTTGAGTTGGTACTCGGGGTAACAGTCGAGTCAGTGCAGGGGAATCAGGTGTATCTGGAGTGGATTGGGACTTCGGGGTCTTTTTTAATTGTGGCACGACCCCTGGAGTTCCTCTCGAGTTTCACGTTGAGACAGCCTTCTCTTGAATTGGGACAGGAACGCTGGGATACCTTTCCCGATGAAGCAGAGATATGGACCCTTACCAGGATACAGCCTCGGTTGAATCCAGGGCATCTGAAACGTGGATGGCGAGGCGACAGAGATATATAGATATATAGAGAGATAAGGAAATAATTTGCAATTTAGAGAATAGAGGAGAGAACATAGACTGATATTCCTTGGTTTACACAGAAAGCCAATACAGTCCCAAGACAAGGGACTTACCCCATTCACGTAGGCCACTGGCCACCACTTGAATAGCAGAGGGTGCCCCGCTTTGTGCTCCATCTTGCATGGGTCTTATAAGCCCAGGCAGAGAAGTGAGCATGGAGGAACACTGCACCCCAAGGGATCAGCCTGAAAAGAAAGTAAAGATAGAAAGAATGTACGACACAGGAAGGGCAAGCTTGTGCAAGACCCGTAGCTTTATTTGCAAAAGGAGCTTGTATATCCTAAGTTTTACATAATGGAAGATGCAGAGTCATGCAGAGGCAGCCATCCTGACCCTTATCGATACCAGGCTTTCTTTCTGTATACTTTTCCGTATTCAAAAGGTCTCAGGTGATTTACATTATCTTCTGGCCTAGAGGCCTGTTAACATTTTGTGGCTCTTTTCCTTGATGAATGTTAATCAACCAAAAAACTCATTTTCCCTTGAAGTGTTTTTTCTTTAATCTGCATCACCCTCAAAGTACTAAATACAATTAAGTTACATTCATATAGAACAAAGGTGCAGTGGGTTACAACAAAGTACTTAACTCAAAGGTCTAATGTTGGTGATGCCAGGGCTACTAACTGCTTTTTTCTCTATATGGACTATATCAACAAATAAAAGATATGAAAACTTGGCAGCAAGTATTGGCTCAACCATGAAACTCTTAACCGGTTCTATTCTAATCATTTTTAACTCCTCAAAAGGCTCCACATTCCTATAATGTTTTAAGCTTCCTGTGCCTCTTGTCGTTTGGAGGCTGTAAACAATCACATGCTTAGTTGAAAAAGTCTGGATAAACCTGTCAGGCAAGTGAGAAAGCAATCAGAGGGGTTTGAATTGAAACACTCCAATTACATGTCCAGGAGACTTATAAACTAGAGCTATAAGTTAATTTTCTTCAGAGAAAGATGGTCGGGGAGAGTTCCCTGTTGGTAACAGAGGAGTTGGTGAAAAATAGCAGGACAGGCAGATTCTGGTTTTGGGGTAGATGCTTGTGCTCCAGAGGATCCCTCAAGTACTGAGTCGTCTTTACCTGTAAGGACTCGTCCTCTTGACCTTTGTCATGGTTGGGATCTCCCGTGCTGGCTCAAGGCAGACCCTCATGTCGAGATGAGGAGGGAAAAATGGGGCTCTTCTTGAGTTGTGGCGGGACACTTGGGGTTACTCACGAGTGGAGAAGGGGATGTAGGGAAACTGCTTGAGTTGCATCAAGGGTGTCAAAGACACTTTTAAGGCTCAAGAGAGAAGATGGGATTTCTCTCGAGATGCTGCAGCAGAAAAGGGCCTCATCTCACGTGGATGGGAGAATCTCCTGGTTTTTCTCGAGTTGCGGCAGGAAACTTGGGGTTCCTCTGGAGTTACGACAGAGACGTCAGGTACCCGATCATTTTTCCTCAGGAAAGTCAAATCTCCATGCGAGTTGCGAGGGCCTCTCGGGATTTCTCTGCAGTTGGTTCAGGGGCCAATGGCCTCTTTTACTGTTGAGGCTGGAACGTAAGATTTCTCTCCAGTGCTGACATGAATCTTGGAGTTCCTACGGAGTTTCCGCAGGGGAATCAGGCCGTCTTGTGTGGAGACATGCAAGTCCGCCTTCCTCTCGAGCTGTAAAAGTAGTGTCAGGCACGCGGCCGAGTTGACATAGGGATCTGTGGCTCTCTCTTGAGGTGCCACAGGGCTGCCACACGTGCCAATGCGTTTTGAGTTGATTTTCTGCGTGATAGTCGAGTCAGTGCAGGGGAATCAGGTTTATCTGAAGTGGATTTGGACATCATTCCCACATTTTTGAATTGTGGGAAATCCGTTGGAGTTCCTCTCGAGTTTCAAGTTGAGACAGCCTCCTTTCGAAGTGTGATGGGAATGCTGGGATTCCTTCCCTACAAAGCAAGGAAATGGACCCTTATCTTGAGATGAAGAGGGAAAAATGGGGCTCTTCTTGAGTTGAGGCAGGACCCTAAGTGTTACTCTCGAATGGGGGAGGGTATGTTGGGGAAATTCTTGAGTTGAATCAAGGCTGTCAAGGACCATTTTGAGGCTCAAGAGGGAAGGTGGGCTTTCTCTCGAGACACTGCAGGGGAAAGGGCCTCATCTCGCAATGAGGGAGAATCTCCTGCTTTTTCTATAGTTGCAGCAGGAAAATGGTGTTCCTCTCAAGTTATGACAGGGACTTCAGGTACCCTCTCGCGTTGCCTCAGGAAAGTCAAGTCTTCATGTGAGTTGTGAGGGACCTCTTAGGATCCTCTCCAGTTGGTGCTGGGTCCTAGGTCCTTATCTCAAGTTGAAGTCGAACCTCAGAGACGATGCCTGACTCCTCTGTTAAAACTCGATAGGAACCCCAAGATCCATGTCAGCCCTGGAGAGTAAACCTGAGGTTGTGGCCTCAGCTCCAGATGAGGACCTAGGACCTGGCACTGACTGGAGAGGAATCCTGAATGGCCTCTCACAACTCGCATGGAGACTTGACTTTCCTGAGGCAACACAACCGGGTCCCTGAGGTCCAAGTAGTAACTCGAGAAGAACCCCAAGGTTTCTGGAGCAACTCAAGAAAAACCAGGAGATTATCCCCTCAATGTGAGATGAGGCCCTTTCCCACTGTGGCGTTGGAGAGGAATCCCATCTTCTCTCTTGAGCCTTGAAAGGGTCCTTGACAGCCTTGATGCAACCCAAGAATTTCCCTGACACACCCATATCCACTCAAGAGGAACACCGAGGTTTCTGAAACAAGTTAAGAAGAACCACATTTTCCCCTCCTCTTCTCGAGATGCGGGCCCATTTCCTTGCTTTGTTGAGAAAGGAATCCGGGTGTTTCCCTTGCACCTCAAGAGGAGGCGTTCTCAACTTGAAACTTGAGATGAACTCCAGGGGTCATGCCACAAATCAAAAAGAACCCGATGTCCCAATACACTCCAGATCAACCAGATTCACCTGCACTGACTCAACTGTCACCCGGAGTATCGAGTCAAAACACGATGGCAGGTGTGACAGCCCAGTGGCACCTTGAGAGAAAGCCACAGATTACTTTGTCAACTCGAAAGGAAGCCTGACACTACTTTGATAGCTCGAGAGGAGAGCGGACTAGCATGACTCCAGATGAGACAAGGCCTGACTCTCCTGTTGAAACTCCTTAGGAGCCCCGAAATCCATGTCAGCCCTGGAGAGGAACCCTGAGGTTGCGGCCTCAGCTCCAGATGAGGACCTAGCACCCGGCATTGACTAGAGGAATCCCAAAAGGCCCCTCGAAACTCGCATGGAGACTGGACTTTCCTGAGGCAACACAAGTGGGTCCCTGACTTCCCAGACATAACTTTAGAGGAACACCAAGGTTACTCTCGGAACTGGAGAAAAACCAGGAGTTTCTCCCCTCAATGTGAGATGAGGCCTTTTCCCGCTGTGCTGTCTCAAGAGAAATCCCACTTTCCGTTTTCAGCCTTGCAAGGGTCCTTGACACCCTTGATGCAACTCAAGAAATTCCCCCACATATACGTCTCTGCTCGAGAGGAACTCTGAGGGTCCTGCAACAACTCGCAGTGAGCCCCGTTTTTCCCTCCTCATCTCAAGTTGAGGGTCCATTTCACTGCTTCGTTGGGAAAGGAATCATGGTGTTCCTGTCTCACCTCAAGAGGAGGCGCTCTCAACTTCAAAGTTGAGAGGAACTCCAGGGGACGAGCCACAATTCCAACAGACCCCAATGTCCCAACCCACCCCAGATACACCAGATTCCCTTGCAGTGACTCAATTGTCACCTTGAGGATTGACTCAAAACACGATGGAAGGTGTGACAACCCAGTGGCACTTCGAGAGAAAGCCCCAGATCCCTATGTCAACTCGACAGGAAGTTTGACACAACTTTGACAGTTCGTGAGGAGAGCAGACTTGCCTATCTCCACACGAGACGAGACGTGAGTCCTCTCTTGAAATTCCATAGGAACACTGAGATCCATGTCAGCCCCGGAGAGGAAACCTGAAGTACTGGCTTCAACTCCACATAAGGACATAGGCCCCAGCACCGACTGAAGAGGAAGCCTGAGAGGCCCCTTGCAACTCGCATGGAGACTGGACTTTCCTGAGGCAACACGAGCGGGTCCCTCAGGTCCCCATTGTAACTCGAGAGGAACCCCGAGTTTCCTGCCACAACTCGAGAAAAATCAGGAGATTCTCCCCTTAAAGCGAGATGGGGCCATTTTCCGCTGCAGCATCCACCTTCTCTCTTGAGCCTCGAAAGGGTCCTTGACACCCTTGATGCAACTCAAGATGTACCCCGATATGCCCGTCTCCACTCGAGAGGAACACCGAGAGTCCCACCACAACTCAAGAAGAGCCCCGTTTTTCCCTCTTCATCTCAAGATGAGGGTCCCTTGCCCTGCTTCGTCGGGAAAGGAATCCCGGCATTCCCATCGCACTTCAAAAGGAGGTGGCCTCAATTTGAAAGTCGAGAGGAACTCCAGGTGTCGTACCATCATTTCAAAGGACACCAGTGTCCCAATCCACTCCAGATACACCGGTTTCCCCTCCACTGACTCGACTGTCACCCCGAGGATCGACTCAAAACACAACAGCAGTTGTGACAGTGCTGTGGCCCTTCGAGAGAAAGCCACATATCCCTATGTCAACTCGAAAGGAAGTCTGACACTACTTTGACAACTCGAGAGGAAAGCGGACTTGCATGTCTCCACACGAGATGAGGCTTGACTCTCCTGTTGAAACTCCATAGGAACCCCGAGATCCATGTCAGCCCTGGAGGGAAACTTGAGGTTCCAGCCCCAATCCAGATGAGGACCTAGCACACAGCACCAACTGGAGAGGAATCCCGAGAAATCCCTTGCAACTCGCATGGAGACTTGACATTCCTGAGGCAATATGGGCAGGTCCCTGAGGTCCCCGTCGTAACTCAAGAGGAACCCCAGGTTTCCTGCCTTAACTCGAGAATAACCAGGCGATTCTCCCCTCAAAACGACATGAGGCCCTTTTCCACTACAGTGTCTAAAGAGAAATCCCACCTACCGTCTTGAGCCTCGAAAGGGTCCTTGACACCTTTGATGCATCACAAGAAGTTAACTGACATACCCGTCTCCACTGGAGAGGAACACCAAGCATCTGGCCACAACTCAAGACGAGTCGAGTTTTTGCCCCTAATCTCGAGATGACGGTCCATTTCCCTGCTTCATAGGGAAAAGAATCCTGGCGTTCCCTTAGCACCTCAAGAGGAGGGGGTCTCAATTTGAAAGTCGAGAGGAACTCCAGGAGTCATGCCACAATTCCAAAAGACTCCAATGTCCCAATCCACTCCAGATATACCTGATTCCTTCTGAAGTGACTCGACTGTCACCACGAGTTTTGACTCAAAACACGATGGCAGGTATGAAAGCCCTGTGGCACCTCAAGAGAAAGCCACAGATCCCTACATCAACTCGACAGGAAGCCTGACACTACTTTTACAGCTCGAGAGGAAAGCTGACTTCCATGTCCGAACACGAAATGAGGTCTGACTTCCCTGTTGAAACTCCATAGGAACCCCGAGATCCATGTCAGCACTGGAGAAGAATACTGAGGTTCCCGCCTCAACTCCAAATGAGGTACTAGGCCCTGGGCCCGACTGGAGAGGAATCCCGAGAGGCTCATCACAACACACATGGAGACTTGACTTTTGTGAGGCAACACGAGAGGGTCCCTGAGATACCAGTCATAACTCGAGAGGAACACCTAGTTTCCTGGCACAACTCAAGAAAAACCAGGAGATTCTCCCCTCAAAGCGAGATGAGGCCCTTTTCCGCTGTGGCATCTCGAGAGAAATCCCACCTTCCCCCTTGAACCTCGAAAGTGTCTTTGGCACCCCTGATGCAACTCAAGAAGTTCCCCAACATACTGGTCTCCCCTCGAGAGGAACACCAAGTGTCCCACCACAACTCAAGAAGAGCCCCGTTTTCCCTCCTCATCTCGAGATGTGGGTCTGCCTGGAGTCAGCATGGCAGATCCCACCCATGACAAAGGTCACAAGGACGAGGCCTTACAGGCAAAGATGATTCAGGGCTTGAGGGACCCTCTGGACCTGCTTGAGCATCTACCCCAAAACCAGAATCTGCCTGTCCTGCTATTTTCACTAACTCCTCTCTTACCAACGTGGGGCTGTCCCCGACCTCCTTTCTCTGAAGAAAATTAACTTATAGCTCTAGTTTATAAGTCTCCTGGGCATGTAATTGGAGTGTTTCAATTCAAAGCCCTCTGATAGCTTTCTACCTTGCCCGACAGGTTTATCCATACTTTTCATCTAAGCATGTGATTGTTTACAGCCTCCAAACTGTGAAAGGCACAGGAAACTTAAAACATTATAGGAGTGTAGAGCCTTTTGACAAGTTAAAAATGATTAGAATAGAATTGGTTAAAGGTTTCATTGTTGAGCTAATACTTGCTGCCAAGTTTTCATCTTTTATTTGCTGATATAGTTGGTATAGAGAAAAACAGGTAGTAGCCCTGGCATCACCAACATTAGATCTTTGAGTTAAGTACTTTGTTGTAACCCACTGCACCTTTGCCCTATAGGAATGTAACTTTATTTAGTACTTTGAGGGTGATGCAGATTAAAGAAAAAACACTTCAAGGGAAAATGAGTTTTTAGTTGATTAACATTCATTAAGGAAAAGAGCCATAAAATGTTAACAGGCCTCTAGGCCAGAAGATAATGTAAATCACCTGAGACCTTTTGAATACGGAAAAGTATACAGAAAGAAAGCCTGGTATCGATAAGGGTCAGGACTGCGGCTCCTGCATGACTCTGCATCTTCCATTATGTAAAACTTAGGGTACATAAGCTCCTTTTGCAAATAAAGCTACAGGTCTTGCACAAGCTTGACCTCCCTTGTTGTACTTTCTTTCTCTCCTTACTTATTGTCAGGCTGATCTCTTGGGGTGCAGGGGTCCTCCGTGTTAACTTCTCTGCCAGGGCTTCTGAGACCCACGCGAGAGTGAGCCCAACGCGGGACACCCTCTGCTATTCAAGCGAGCACCTGTGGCCTACAGGAATGGTGTAAGTCCCTTGTCTTGGGACTTTATTGTCTTTCAGTGTAATCCAAGTATTATCAGCCTCTTTTCTCTCCTCTATTCTCTTAAGTGCAAAATCTTTCCGTATCTCTCTCTATATCTATATATCTCTCTCATCTCACCATCCACGCTTCGGATACCTTGGATCCAACGGGGGCTGGACCTCGATAAGCGTCCATTTCTCTGTTTCGTCGAGAAAAGAATCCCTGAGTTCCCGTCGCAACTCAAGATAAGGCGGTCTCAACTTGAAACTCGAGAGTTATTCCAGGGGTCGTGCCACAATTCCAAAATACCCCGATGCCCCAATCCACTCCAGATAAACTTGATTCCCCTGCATTGACTCAGCTGTCACCCCAAGTATTAACTCAAAACATGATGGCAACTGTGACAGCCTGGTGGCACCTCAAGAGGAAGCCACAGTTCCCTATGTCAACTCGATAGGAAGCCTGACACTATTTTTACAGCTCGAGAGGAAAGCGGACTTCCATGATTCCACATGAGACGAGGCCTGACCCCCCTATTAAAACGCCATAGGAACCCTGAGATTCATGTCAGCACTGGAGAGGAACCCTGAGGTTCCAGCCTCAATACCAACTGAGGACCTAGGACTGGGTACCGACTGGAGAGAAATCTCGAGAGGCTCCTCGCAAATCGCATGGAGACTTGACTTTCCTGAGGCAACATAATCGGGTCCCTGAGTTCCTGTCGTAACTCTAGAGGAACCCCAAGTTTCCTGCCACAACTAGAGAAAACCAGGAGATTCTCCCCTCAATGAGAGATGAGGCCCTTTACCACTGCAGCATCTCAGGAGAAATCCCACCATCCCTCATGAGTCTCGAAAGGGTCCTTGACACCCTTGATGCCACTAAAGAAGTTCCCGACATACCCACCTCCACTCGAGAGGAACAACGAGGTCCTGCCACAACTCAAGAAGAGCCCCGTTTTCCCACTTCATCTTAAGACGAGGTCCCTTTCCTTGCTTCATCAGGAAAGGAATCCTGGCATTTCAGTGGCACCTCAAGAGGAGACGGTCTCAATTTGGAACTCCAGAGGACCTCGAGGGGTCGTGCCACAATTCAAAAAGACCCCATGTTCCAATCCATTCCAGATAAACCTGACTCCCCTGCACTGACTCGAATGTCACCCCGAATATCGTGTCAAAACACGATGGCAGGTGTGACAGCCCTGTGGCACCTCGACTGAAATCCACAGATCCCTATGTCAGCTCGACAGGAAGACTGACACTTCTTAGACAGCTCGAGAGGAAAGCGGACTTGGATGTCTCCACACGAGATGATGCCTGACTCCCCTGTTGAAACTCCATAGGAACCCCGAGATTCATTTCAGCACTGGAGGCGAACACTGAGCTTCTGGCCTTAACTCGAGATGAGGACCGAGGACCCTGCACCGACGGGAGAGGAATCCTGAGAGGCCCCTCTCAACTCGCATGGAGACTTGACTTTCCTGAGGCAACATGAGCGGGTCCCTCAGGTCCCCGTCGTAACTTGAGAGGAACCCCAATTTTCCTGCCACAACTCTAGAAAAACCAGGAGATTCTCCCCTCAACGCGAGATGAGGCCCTTTTCCGCTGTGGTGTCTCGAGGGAAATCGAACCTTCCCTCTTGAGCCTCGAAAGGGTCCTTGACACCCTTGATGCAACTCAAGAAGTTCCCCGATATACCTGTCTCCACTTGAGAGGAACACCGAGTGTCCCACCACAACTCAAGAAGAGCCCCATTTTCCCCTCCTTATCTCGAGATGAGGGTCCATTTCCTTGCTTCTTCAGGAAAGGAATCCCGGCGTTCCTGTCGCACCTCAAGATGAGTTGATCTCATCTTGAAACTCGTGAGGAACTCCAGGTGTCATGCCACAATTCCAAAAGATCAAGATGTCCCAATACACTCCAGATAAACCTGATTCCCCTGCACTGATTCACCTGATTCACGCCGAGTATCGACTCAAAACGCAGTGGACGGTGTGACAACTCTGTGGCACCTCAAGAGAAAGCTACGGATCCCTATGGCAACTCGACAGCACTCCCTTTGCTACCTATTTTGGGAATCCGCCCCCCCCCCCCGCAATAGAGAACTGAAAGGGAGACTGGAAGATCACCTTCTCTTATTTACAAGAGGACCCAACTTTCTGGTCCTCTTTTTTCCATTGAGATTCTGGTTCAAGTGCCCCATCTTGGCTTCTGTGGGTGGCTGAGCCTATAATGGCTTCCTGCATTCTACTCCTTTACTCTCATATGCTTGGGTTATTTGCCCACTTTTGTAGTGGATGAGCGCTGTCATTGCTTCACACTTCCAGATAGATTTATGAAGAGGTCTGTAAAATCTACTCATTTCCTCTCTCTTATACAGTGTCTCTCTCTAGACATATCTTTCTTTTCCTTTCAAAAGAAAGGAAATTATGTCTCTGTCTTCCTTTTTCTCTTTCTATCTCTCCTGTGAATGGATGGATGCCTTTGAACGCACATAGATATTGTTAGCTTAGGGTTAGATTTTAGGGATAAGTTAGAGTGAGATCAAGTGTTTAGGTTGGAGTTGGTGTTGGGGGATGGGACAAGGATGGTGTGTTTTTTCTTGGAGACTTGTGTGCTGTTTGTTCTTAGTCTATTTTACATGGGAACGGCTTATCAGATACATCACGTGCATGTTATCTCTTATGTTCAGTTTACTATCTTTTTGACTTGTGAAAGCTTGATTCCCTGGTGGCTCAGTTGGTAAGCATCTGCCCCCAATGTGGGATCCTGGTTTGATCCCTGGAACGGGAAGATCCCTGGAGAAGGAAACCATTCCAGTACACTTGCCTTGAAAATTCCATGGATGGAGGAGCCTCGTGGGTTACAGTCCATGGAGTCACAAAGAGTCGGACACGACTGAGCCACTTCATTTTACCTGTGGTTGGCACACAGATTTGTAGTTTCAACACAACTAAAGGTTGTGTGCGGGTGCAGGAGGGCTGAGAGGAGCTACTCCACGTTCAAGGTCAGGAGGGGCGGCTCTGATGAGATACCCCTCGTCCAAGGTAAGGGTCAGTGGTAGCGCTTTGCTGGAGCAGCTGTGAATAGATACCCCATGACCAAGGTAAGAGAAACCCAAGAAAGACAGTTGATGTTGTGAGACGGCATCAGAGGGCAGACACACTGAGACCATAATCACAGACAACTAGCCAACTGATCATATGGACCACAGCCTTGTCTAACTCAATGAAACTAGGCCATGCTGTGAGGGGCCACCCAAGGCGGCCAGGTCATGATGGAGAGGGCTGACAGAATGTGGTCCACTGGAGAAGGGAATGGCAAACCACTTCAGTATTCTTGCCTTGAGAACCCCATGAACAATATGAAAAGGCAAAATGAGAGGATACTGAAAGAGGAACTGCCAGGTCGGTAAGTGCCCAATATGCTACTGGAGATCAGTGGAGAAATAACTCCAGAAAGAAGAAAGGGATGGAGTCAAAGAAAACACAATACCTAGTTGTGGTTGTGACTGGTGAAACAAGCAAGGTCTGATGCTGTAAAGAGCAATATTGCATAGGAACCTGGAATGCTAGGTTCAGGAATCAAGGCAAAGTGGAAGTGGTCAAACAGGGGATGGCAAGAGTGAACATTGACATTCTAGGAATCAGAGAACTAAAATGGACTGGGATGGATGAATTTAACTCAGATGACCATGATATCTCTTACTGTGGGCAGGAATCACTTAGAAGAAATGAAGTAGCCATCATGGTCAACGAAAGAACCTGAAATGCAGTACCTGGATACCCTCTCAAAAACGACAGAATTATCTCTGTTCCTTTCCAAGGTAAGCCACTCAATATCAGGTAATCCAGGCCTATGCCCCAACCAGTAATGCTGAAGAAGTTGATGTTGAACAGTTCTATGAAGACTTTCAAGACCTTTCGAACTAACACCTAATAAAGTTGTCCTTTTCATTCTAGGGGACTGGAATGCAAACGTAGGAAGTCAAGAAACACCTGGAATAATAGGCAAATTTGGCCTTGGAGTAAGGAATGAAGCAGGGCAAATAATAGAATTTTGCCAAGAGAACGCACTGGTCATAGCAAACAGCCTCTTCCCACAACACAAGAGAAGACTCTACACATGTACATCATCAGATGGTCAACACTGAAATCAGACTGATTATATTCTTTGCAGCCAAGGCACAGCCACACACTATCCATACAGTGTGCAGAAACAAGATGGGGAGCTGACTGGCTCATCCCATGAACTTCTTATTGCTAAATTTAGACTTAAATTGAAGAAAGAAGGAAAAACCACTAGACAATTCAGGTATGACCTAAATCAAATCCCTGATGATTATACAGTGGAAGTGAGAAATAGATTTAACGGATTAGATCTGATAGAGTGCCTGATGAACTATGGATGGAGGTTTGTGACATTGTATAAGAACAGGGATCAAGATCATCCCCAAGAAAAAAAAGGCGAAAAAGCAAAATGGCTGTCTGAGGAGGCCTTACAAATACCTGTGAACAGAAAAGAAGAGAAAAGCAAAGGAAAAAGGAAAGATATAAGCATCTGAACGCACCGTTAAAAAGAATAGTAAGGAGCGATAAGAAAGCGTTCAGGAGCGAACAATGCAAAGAAATAGAGAAAAACAACAGAGAGGAAAAGACTAGAGACCTTGACAAGAAAATTAAAGATACCAAGAGACAATTTCATGCAAAGATGGGCTCGATAAAGACAGAAACGGTATGGACCTAAAAGAAGCAGAATATATTAAGAAGTGGCAAGAATTCACAGAAGAACTGTACCAGAAAGATTTTCTTTTCCTATTTTTATTTTATTTTATTTTTCCTAATCCTGAACCCCCTGTTTTCTATTGACTGCCTTGACTATCACAACGAGGATCGACTAACACCACGGTGGCACGGGTGACAGCCTTGTGGGAGAGCTTCATGGGAAAGCCCCAAGGGAAAGCCAAGATACCTATATCCACGCAGTGAGAAGCATGACACTGCTGCTACAGCACAGGAAGAAAGCTGATGTGCAAGTCTCCACTCAAGACGAGGACTGACTCCCCTGTGGAGACTCTAGAAATACCACTAGATCGATGTCAGCAACGGAGAGGAATCCTCAGGTTCTGGCCCCGACTCCACACAAGGACTTAGGCCCCGGCATCGACAGGAGAGGAATCCCAAGAGAAACCTAGCACCTTGCATGGAGACTGGCCTTTCCTGAGGCCACAAGAGCAGGTCCCTGAGGTCCCCGTCGGAACTCGACAGAGACCTGCCACAAATCGAGAAAATCCAGGAGGTTCTCCCCTCCAGGCGAGATGAGGCCCTTTTCCTGTGAGGCATCTCGAGGCTAATCACACCTTCCCTCTTGAACTTTGAAAGGGTCCTTCACACCCTTGCTGCAACTCTGGAAGTTCCCCGACATAGGCGTCTCCACTAGAGAGGAAGAACGTGGGTCCCGCCCACATCCAGAGGAGCCCAGGTTCTGCCTCGTAGCTCGAGACGAGGGATCCTATCCCTGCATCCTCGGGAAAGAATTCCTGGCTTTCTCGTCGCATCTCAAGAGGAGGCGCTCTCAACAGGAAAGGTGAGAGGAACTCCAGGGTCATGCCAACATTCCAAGAGTCCCCAGATGTCTCAGTCCATTGCAGAGGAAACTGTTTTCCCTGCACTGCCTGGACTTTCACGCCGAGGATCTACTCACACCACGCAGGCACGTGGGACAGCCCTGTGGGAAAGCCTCAATAGAAAGCCACAGATCCCTTGATCCAGGCAATGGGAAGCGTGACACTGCTGCTACAGCTCGGGAGAAAGTGCACGTGCATGCCCCCACTGGGGACGAGGCCTGACTCCCCTGGGGAGACTCCAGAAGTACACAAGATTCATGTCAGCACTGGAGAAGAATCCTCAGGTTCCGGCCCCGACTCCACACAAGGTCTTAGGCCCCGGCATCGAAGGGAGAGGAATCCCGAGAGGCCCCCGAAAAACTCGCATGGGGACTGGCCTTTCCTGAGGCCACCAGAGCGTGTCCCTGAGGTCCCCGTCGTAAGTCGAGAGCACCTGCCGCAACTCGAGAAAATCCACCAGGTTCTCCCTCCAGGCGAGATGAGGCCCATTTCTGCTGAGGCGTCTCGAGGCTAATCACACTTAACCTCTGGAACTTCCAAAGGGTCCTTCCCACCCTTGCTGCACCTCAAGAAGTTCCCCGACATACCCGTCTCCACTCGAGAGGAAGCACGAGGGTCCCGCCCACATCCAGAGGAGCCCCGTTTCCGTATCATAGCTCGAGATGAGGGATCCTTTCCCTGCAACATTGAAAGAGTTCCCGGCATTCCCGTCCCATCTCAAGAGGAGGCGCTCTCCACAGGAAAGGCGAGAGGAACTCCAGGGTTGTGCAACCATGCCAGGAGTCCCCCAGATGTCTCAGTCTTTTCCAGAGGAACCTGTTTTCCCTGTACTGCCTCGACTTTCAGGCCGAATATCGACTCACACCAGGGTGGCACGTTGGACAGCCCTGTGGGAAAGCCTCGTGGGAAGGCCTCGAGGGAAAGCCAGAGATCCATTGTTCCACGCCTCAGGAAGCATGACACTGCTGCTACAGGTGGGGAGGAATGCGCACGTGCATTTCCCCACTGGAGGCGAGGACTGACTCCCCTGGGAAGACTCCAGAAGTACCTCAAGATCCATGTCTGCACTGGAGAGGAATTCTCAGCTTTCGGCCCCGACTCCATACAAGGTCTTAGGCCCCGGCATCGACGGGAGAGGAATCCCGAGAGGCCCCCTAGCAACTCGCATGGGGACTGGCCTCTCCTGAGGTCACCAGAGCGGGTCCCTGAGGTCCCCGTTGTAAGTCGAGAGCACCTGCCGCAACGGAAGAAAATCCAGGATGTTCTCCCCTCCAGGCGAGATGAGGCCCATTTCCGGTGAGGCGTCTCGAGGCTAATCACACCAAACCTCTGAAACTTCGATAGGGTCCTTCACACCCTTGCTGCAACTCAAGAATTTCCCTGACATACCCGTCTCCACTCGAGAGGAAGCACGAGGATCCCGAACACATCCAGAGGAGCCCGGTTTCCGACTCGTAGCTTGAGATGAGGGACCTTTCCCTGCTTGGTCGGAAAAGAATTTCCGGTGTTCCCATCGCATTTCAAGAGGAGGCGCTCTCCACAGGAAAGGCGAGAGGAACTCCAGGTTCGTGCCACCATTCCAACAGTCCCCCAGATGTCTTAGTCCATTCAAGAGGAACCTGTTTTCCCTGCACTGCCTCGAGTTTCACGCCGAGGACCGACACACACCACGGTGGCACGTGGGACAGCCCTGTGGGAAAGCCTCGTGGGAAAGCCTCCAGGGAAAACCACAGATCAGTTGATCCAACCGATGGGAAGGGTGACTCTGCTGCTACAGGTCGCGAGGAAAGCACTCGTGTATGCCCCCACTTGAGCCGAGGACTGACTCCCCTGGGGAGACTCCAGAAGTACCCCAAGATCCATGTCTGCACTGGAGAGAAATCCTCAGGTTCCGGCCCCGACTCCACACAATGTCTTAGGCCCCGGCATCGACGGGAGAGGAATCCCGAGAGGCCCCCTAGCAACTCGCATGGGGACTGGCCTCTCCTGAGGCCACCAGAGCGGGTCCCTGAGTTCCCCGTGGTAAGTCGAGAGCACCTGCCGCAACTCGAGAAAATCCAGGAGGTTCTCCCCTCCAGGCGAGATGAGGCCCATTTCCACTGAGGCGTCTCGAGGCTCATTACACCTAACTTTGGAACTTCTAAAGGGTCCTTCACACCCTTGCTGTAACTCACGAAGTTCCCTGACATACCCGTCTCCACTCGGGAGGAAGCACGAGGGTTCTGCCCACATCCAGAGGAGCCCTGATTCCGCCTCGTTGCTCAAGTTGAGGGATCCTTTCCCTGCTATGTCGGAAAGAATTCCCGGCGTTCCCGTCGCATCTCAAGAGGAGGCGCTCTCCACAGGAAAGGCGAGAGGAACTCCAGGGTCGTGCCACCATTCCAGGAGTCCCCCAGATGTGTCAGTCCATTCCAGAGGAACCTGTTTTCCCTGCACTGCCTCGACGTTCATGCCGAGGATCGACTCACACCACGGTGGCACGTGCGACAGCCCTGTGGGAAAGCCTCGTGGGAAAGCCTCGTGGGAAAGCCTGGAGGGAAAGCGACAGATCCCTTGATTCACGCGACGGGAAGCGTGACACTGCTGCTACAGGTCGGGAGGTAGGCGCACGTGCATATCCCCACTCGAGACGAGGACTGACTCCCCTGGGGAGACTCCAGAAGTACCCCAAGATCCATGTCAGCACTGGAGAGGAATCCTCAGATTCCGGCCCAGACTTCACACAAGGTCTTAGGCCCTGGTATCGATGGGAGAGGAATCCCGAGAGGCCCCCTGTCAACTCGCATGGGGACTGGCCTTTCCTGAGTGTACCAGAGCGGGTCCCTGAGGTCCCTGTCATAAGTCGAGAGCACCTGCGGCAACTCGAGAAAATCCAGGACGTTCTCCCCTCCCAGCTAGATGAGGCCCATTTCCGCTGAGGCGTCTCGAGGCTAAGCACACCTAAACTCTGGAATTTCCAAAGGGTCTGTCACACCCTTGCTGAAACTCAAGAAGTTCCCCGACTTACCCGTCTGCACTCGAGAGGAAGCACGAGGTTCCCGCTGACATCCAGAGGAGCCCCGTTTCTGCCTGGTAGCTGGAGGGGAGGGATCCTTTCCCTGCTTTTTCGGAAAGAATTCCCGGCGTTCCCGTCGCATTTCCAGAGGAGGCGCTCTCCACAGGAAAGGCGAGAGGAACTCCAGGGTCCTGTCACCATTCCAAGAGTGCCCCAGTTGTCTCAGTCCATTCCCGAGGAACCTGTTTTCCCTGCACTGCCTCGACTTTCACGCCGAGGATCGCCTCACACCATGGTGGCACGTGGGACAGCCCTGTGGGAAAGCCTCGTGGGAAAGCCTCGTGGGAAAGCCTCCAGGGAAAGCCACAGATCCCTTGATCCACGCGAAGGGAAGCGTGACACTGCTGCTACAGCTCGGGAGAAAAGCGCACTTGCATGCCCCCACTCGAGACGAGGACTGACTCCCCTGGGGAGACTCCAGAAGTACCCCAAGATCCATGTCTGCACTGGAGAGGAAACTCGGATTCCGGCCCCGACTCCACACAAGGTCTTAGGCCCCGGCATCGACGGGAGAGGAATCCCGAGAGGCCCCCTAGCAACTCGCATGGGGACTGGCCTTTCCTGAGGCCACCAGAGCGGGTCCCTGAAGTCCCCGTCGTAAGTCGAGAGCAGCTGCCGCAACTCGAGTAAATCCAGGAGGTTCTCCCCTCCATCGAGATGAGGCCCATTTCCGCTGAGGCGTCTCTAGGCTGAGAACATCTAACCACGGGAACTTCAAAAGGGTTCTTCACACCGTTGCTGCAGCTCAAGAAGTTCCCCGACATACCCGACTCCACACAAGTGGAAGCACGAGGGTCCCGCCCACATCCAGAGGAGCACCGTTTCCGCCTTGTAGCTTGAGATGAGGGATCCTTTCCCTGCTTGGTCGGGAAAGAATTCCCGGCGTTTCCGTCGCATCTCAAGAGGAGGCTCTCTCCACAGGAAAGGCGAGAGGAACTCCAGGGTCGTGCCACCATTCCAAGAGTCCCCCAGATGTCTCAGTCCATTCCAGAGGAACCTGTTTTCCCTGCATTGCCTCGACTTTCACGCCGAGCATCAACTCACTCCACGGTGGCACGTGGGACAACCCTGTGGGAAAGCCTCGTGGGAACCCTCGAGGGAAAGACACAGATCCCTTGATCCATGGGACAGGAAGCGTGACACTTCTGCTACAGTTCGGTAGGAAAGTGCATGTGCATGCCCCCACACAAGAGGAGCACTGACTCCCCTGGTGAGACTCCAGAAGTACCCCAAGATCCATGTCAGCACTGGAGAGGAGTTCTCAGGTTCCGTCCCCGACTCCACACAAGGTCTAAGGCTCCCACATCGACGGGAGAGGAATCCCGAGAGTCCCCTAGCAACTCGCATAGTGACTGGCCTTTCGTGAGACCACCAGAGCGGGTCTCTGATGTTCCCGTCGTAAGGCGAAAGAACCTGCCACAACTCGAGACAATCCAGAAGGTTGTCCCCTCCAGGTGAGATGAGGCCCATTTCCGCTGAAGCGTCTCGAAGCTAATCACACGTAACGTCTGGAACTTCCAAAGGTTCTTCCACACGCTTGCTGCAATCAAGAAGATCTCGACATACCCGTCTCCACTCGAGAGGAAGCACGATGGTCCCGCAAACATCCAGAGGAGCCCCGCTTCTGCCTCGTAGCTCGAGTTGAGGGATCCTTTCCCTGCTTGGTCGGGAAAGAATTCCCGGTGTTCCCGTTGCATCTCAAGAGGAGGCGCTCTTCACAGGAAAGGCGAGAGGAACTCCAGGGTCGTGCCACCATTCCAAGAGTCCCCCAGATGTCTCAGTCCATTCCAGAAGAACCTGTTTTCCCTGCACTGACTCGCCTTTCAAGCCGAAGATCGACTCACACCACGGTGGCACGTGGCACAGCCATGTGGGAAAGCCTCGTGTGAAAGCCTCACGGAAAGCCTCGAGGGAAAGCCACAGATCCCTTGATCCACGCGACAGGAAGTGCGACACTGCTGCTACAGCTCCGGAGGAAATCGCACGTGCATGCCCCCACTCGAGCCTAGGACTGACTCCCCTGGGGAGACTCCAGAAGTACCCCAAGATCCATGTCAGCACTGGAGAGGAATCCTCAGGTTCCGGCCCCGACTCCACACAAGGTCTTAGGCCCGGGCATGGACGGGAGAGGAATCCGGAGAGGCCCCCTAGCAACTCGCATGAGGACTGGCCTTTCCTGAGTCCACCAGAGCGGGCCCCTGATGTTCCCGTCGTAAGTCGAGAGCACCTGTCGCAACTCGAGAAAATCCAGGAGGTTCTCCCCTCCAGGCGAGATGAGGATCATTTCCACTGAGGCGTCTCGAGGCTAATCACACCTAACCTCTGGAATTCCAAAGGGTCCTTCCCACCCTTGCTGGAACTCAAAAAGTTCCCCGACATACCCGTCTCCACTCGAGAGGAAGCACGAGGGTCCCGCCCACATCCAGAGGAGCCCCGTTCCCGCCTCGTAGCTCGAGATGAGGGATCCGTTCCCTGCTTGGTCGGGAAAGAATTCCCGGCATTTCCGTCGCATCTCAAGAGGAGGCACTCTCCACAGGAAAGGCGAGAGGAACTCCAGGGTCGTGCCACCATTCCAAGAGTCCCCCAGATGTCTCAGTCCATTCCAGAGGAACCTGTTTTCCCTGCACTGACTCGACTTTCAAGCCGAAGATCGACTCACACCGCGGTGGCACGTGGGACAACCCTGTGGGAAAGCCTCGTGGGAACCCTCGAGGGAAAGCCACAGATCCCTTGATCCATGCGACGGGAAGCCTGACACTGTGGCTACAGCTCCGGAGGAAAGCGCACGTGCATGCCCCCACTAGAGACGAGGACTGACTCCCCTGGGGAGACTCCAGAAGTACCCCAAGATCCATGTCAGCACTGGAGAGGAATCCTCAGATTCCGGCCCAGACTTCACACAAGGTCTTAGGCCCTGGTATCGATGGGAGAGGAATCCCGAGAGGCCCCCTGTCAACTCGCATGGGGACTGGCCTTTCCTGAGTGTACCAGAGCGGGTCCCTGAGGTCCCTGTCATATGTTGAGAGCACCTGCCGCAACTCGAGAAAATCCAGGACCATCTCCCCTCCCAGCAAGATGAGGCCCATTTCCCCTGAGGCGTCTCCAGGCTAAGCACACCTAAACTCTGGAATTTCCAAAGGGTCCGTCACACCCTTGCTGAAACTCAAGAAGTTGCCCGACTTACCCGTCTGCACTCGAGAGGAATCACGAGGTTCACGCCGACATCCAGAGGAGCTCCGATTCTGACTAGTAGCTGGAGGGGAGGGATCCTTTCCCTGCTTTTTCGGAAAGAATTCCCGGCGTTCCCGTCGCATTTCCAGAGGAGGCACTCTCCACAGGAAAGGCGAGAGGAACTCCAGGGTCCTGTCACCATTCCAAGAGTACCCCAGTTGTCTCAGTCCATTCCCGAGGAACCTGTTTTCCCTGCACTGCCTCGACTTTCACGCCGAGGATCGACTCACACCATGGTGGCACGTGGGACAGCCCTGTGGGAAAGCCTCGTGGGAAAGCCTCCAGGGAAAGCCACAGATCCCTTGATCCACGCAAAGGGAAGCGTGACACTGCTGCTACAGCTCGGGAGAAAAGAGCACGTGCATGCCCCCACTCGAGACGAGGACTGACTCCCCTGGGGAGACTCCAGAAGTACCCCAAGATCCATGTCTGCACTGGAGAGGAAACTTAGATTCCGGCCCATACTCCACACATGGTCTTAGGCCCCGGCATCGACGGGAGAGGAATCCCGAGAGGCCCCCTAGCAACTCGCATGGGGACCGGCCTTTCCTGAGGCCACCAGAGCGGGTCCCTGAAGTCCCCGTCGTAAGTAGAGAGCAGCTGCCTCAACTCGAGTAAATCCAGGAGGTTCTCACCTCAGGAGAGATGAGGCCCATTTCCGCTGAGGCAACTCGAGGCTAATAGCACCTAACCTCTGGAACTTCCAAAGGGTCCTTCACACCCTTGATGCAACTCAAGAAGTTCCCCGACATACCGTCTCCACTCAAGAGGAAGCACGAGGGTCCCGCCCACATCCAGAGGAGCCCGGTTCCGCCTCGTAGCTCGAGAGGAGGGATCCTTTCCCTGCTTCTTCGGGAAAGAATTCCCGGTGTTTCCGACGCATCTCAAGAGGAGGTGCTCCTCACAGGAAAGGCGAGAGGAACTCCAGGTTCGTGTCACCATTCCAAGAGTCCCCCAGATGTCTCAGTCCATTCCAGAGGAACCTGTTTTCCCTGCACTGCCTCGACTTTCATGCCGAGGATCGACTCACACCACGGTGGCACGTGCGACAGCCCTGTGGGAAAGCCTCGTGGGAAAGCCTCGTGGGAAAGCCTCGAGGGAAAACCACAGATCCCTTGATTCACGCGACGGGAAGCATGACACTGCTGCTACAGGTCGGGAGGTAGGCGCACGTGCATACCCCGACTCAAGACGAGGACTGACTCCCCTATGGATTCTCCAGAAGTACCTCAAGATACATGTCAGCACTGGAGAGGAATTCTCAGGTTCCGGCCCCGACTCCACACAAGGTCTTAGGCCCCGGCATCGTCGGGAGGGGAATCCTGAGAGGCCCCCTTGCGGCTTCCAGTGGACTGGCCTTTCCTGAGGACACCAGAGCGGGTCCCTGTGGTGCCCGTCGTAGACTAGAGCACCTGCCGCAACTCGAGAAAATCCAAGAGGTTTTGCCCTCCAGGCGAGATGAGGCCCATTTCCGCTGAGGCGTCTCGAGGCTAGTCACACCTAACCTCTGGAACTTCCAAAGGGTCCTTCACACCCTTGCTGCAACTCAAGAAGTTCCCCGACATAGCCGTCTCCACTCGAGAGGAAGCACGAGGGTCCTTCCCACATCTAGAGGAGCCCCGTTTCCGACTCGTAGCTCGAGATGAGGGATCCTTTCCCTGCTTGTTCTGGAAAGAATTCCCGGCGTTCGTGTCGCATCTCAAGAGGAGACGCTCTCCACAGGAAAGGCGAGAGGAACTCTAGGGTCGTGCCTCCATTCAAAGAGTCCCCCAGATGTCTCAGTCCATTCCAGAGGAACCTGTTGTCCATGCACCGCCTCGAATTTTATGCCGAGGATCTGCTGACACCACCGTCGCATGTTGGACAGCCCGGTGGGAAAGCCTTGTGGGAAAGCCTCGTGAGAAAGCCTAGAGGGAAAGCCGCAGATCCCTGGATCCACGTGACGGGAAGCGTGACACTGCTGCTACAGCTCGGGAGGAAAGCGCAGGTGCATGCCCCCACTCGAGACGAGGACTGACGCCCCTGGGGAGACTCCAGAAGTACCCCAAGATCCATGTCAGCAGTGGAGAGGAATCCTCAGGTTTCGACCCGACTCCACACAAGGTCTTAGGCCCCGGCATCGACGGGAGAGGGATCCCGAGAGGCCCCCTAGCAACTCGCATGGGGACTGGCCTTTCCTGAGGCCACCAGAGCAGGTCCCTGAGGTCCCTGTCGTAAATCGAGAGCACCTGCTGCAACTCGAGGAAATCCAGGAGGTTCTCCCCTCCAGGCGAGATGAGGCCCATTTCCGCCCAGGCGTCTTGAGGCTAATCACACCTAACCTTTGCAACTTCCAAAGGGTCCTTCACACCCTTGCTGCAACTCAAGAAGTTCCCTGACATACCCGTCTCCACTGGAGAGGAAGCACGAGGATCCCGCCCACATCTAGAGGAGACCTGTTATCGCCTTGCCGGGGTAGCCCCGGTGGATCCAGGGAATTCGAAGGGTGGACGGCGTTGCCGTGTAAAGACTTGTTTATTTATTAATGTAAGATCAGATTAAGAAACTATAGTGTAGTAAGAAGATTAAGTGGAGGAAGAGGGCTGAATAGCTTGGTTTACGCGGAAGACCAGTAAAATTCCTGACAAGGAATTTGCACCATCTGCGTTGGGCCACCGGCGCCCGCTTGAATATCTAAAGGTGCCTCGCCTTAAGCTCCCTTTCGTGCATGTCTTAACAGCCAGGGCAAGTAAGTAGACCTGCCGAGCCTCCACGCCCCAGGCGGAGATTCAGCCTGAAGTTAAAGTAAAGAGCAGAGAGAAAGAAAGGGAGAGAAGAAGAAAGAGAGAGAAAGACATGGGGGGAGCTAGAGTCCCAAGAAACCAGGCCAAGAGACTAGTTTGAGAAACTGGTCCGAGAAACTGGTCCCAGAATCTGGCCCCATCCTTTATTGTTCAGAAGGCCTTTTATACTTTTGATAAAACATGGAGATCAATGGGTAACACAAAATTATGTAGCGTTCGCAGCTCAGACTCTTTCTCTACATCATTTTGTATACAAAAGGTCTCAGGTGATTTACATTATCTTCGGCCAAGAGGCTTGTTAACACTTTTTGGCTCTCTTCCTTAATGAATGTTAATTTTGTTTCCCCTGAAGTGTTTTTCTTTAATCTGCATCTCCTTAAAGCATTGAAGTTACATCTCTATAGAACAAAGGTGCAGTGGGTTATAACAAAGAAGGTACTTAACTCAAAGATCTAATGTTGCTAATACCAGGTCTACTACTTGTTTTTCTATATACCAACTATATCTAAAAATAAAGGATATGAAAATTTGGCAGCAAGCACTGACTCAACAAATGAAACCTTTAATCAGTCCTATTCTAAAGATTTTGACTCCTCGGAAGCCCCTACATTCCTAGGATGTTTTAAGCTTCCTGTGCCTCCTGCGGTCAGGAGGCCTCAAACAATCACAGAGCGCAGCTGTACGAGTGCTGCAGGCAGGCTAGAAAGCCATCAGAGGGGTAATTGGATTGAAACACTCTTTCAAATGCAGAAGACTAAAGCCCTGAATTGACTTTTTCCAGAAAATGTCAGAAGAGTAGAAAAGCAGAGCACAAAAACCGGCAGATTTTTGTTGCGGTACATGCTTAGGAATTTCCAGAGGGGCCCCTGAAGTCTGAGCACGCCTTGCGTATGTCAGCTTCCTTCCTCATGACCTTGTCATGGGCAGGATTCCTCACACTGGCTCCCGGCAGCGCCTCGTAGCTCGAGATGAGGGATCCTTTCCCTGCTTGGTCGGGAAAGAATTTCAGGCGTTCCCGTCGCATTTCAAGAGGAGGCGCTCTCCACAGGAAAGGCGAGAGGAACTCTAGGGTCGTGCCACCATTCCAAGAGTCCCCCAGATGTCTCAGTCCATTCCAGAGGAACCTGTTGTCCCTGCACTGCCTCGAATTTCACGCCGAGGATCTACTCACACCACCGTGGCACGTTGGACAGCCTTGTGGGAAAGCCTCGTGGGAAAGCCTCGTGAGAAATCCTAGAGGGAAAGCCGCAGATTCCTGGATCCACGCGATGGGAAGCGTGACACTGCTGCTACAACTCGGGAGGAAAGTGCAGGTGCATGCCCCCACTCGAGACGAGGACTGACGCCCCTGGGGAGACTCCAGAAGTACCCCAAGATCCATGTCAGCACTGGAGAGGAATCCTCAGGTTCCGGCCCCGACTCCACACAGGGTCTTAGGCCCAGGAATGGTCGGGAGAGGAATCCCGAGATGCCCGCTAGCAGCTCCCATGCGAACTGGCCTTTCCTGAGGCCACCAGAGCGGGTCCCTGAGGTCCCCGTTGTAAGTCGAAAACACCTGCCGCAACTCGAGAAAATTCAGGAAGTTCTGCCCTCCAGGCGAGAAGAGGCCCATTTCTGCTCAGGTGTCTGGAGAGTAATCACACCTAAGTTCTGGAACTTGCAAAGGGTCCTTCACACCCTTGCTGCAACTCATGAAGTTCCCCGACATACCTGTCTCCACTGGAGAGGAAGCACGAGGGTCCCGCCACATCCAGAAGAGTCCCGTTTCCGCCTCGTAGCTCCAGATGAGGGATCGTTTCCTTGCTTGGTTGGGAAAGAATTCCCGGCATTCCCGTCGCATCTCAAGTGCAGGCGTTCTCCACAGGAAAGGCGAGAGGAACTCCAGCGTCGTACCACCATTCCAAGAAGCGCCCAGATGTCTCAGTCCAGTCCAGAGGAACCTGTTTTCCCTGCACTGCCTCGACTTTCACGTCGAGGATCGACTCACATCACTGTGCCACGTGGGACAATCCAGTGGGAAAGCCTCGTGGGAAAGCCTCGTGGGAAAGCCTTGAGGGAAAGCCACAGATCCCTTCATCCACGCGACGGGAAGCGTGACACTGCTGTTACAGATCCGGAGGAAAGCGCACGTGCATGCCCCCACTCGAGACGAGGACTGACTGCCCTGGGGAGACTCCAGAAGTACCCCAAGATCCATGTCAGCACTGGAGAGGAATCCTCAGGTTCCGGCCCCAACTCCACACAGGGTCTTAGGCCCAGGCATCGTCAGGAGAGGAATCCCCACAGGCCCCCTAGCAACTCGCATGGGGACTGGCCTTTCCTGAGGCCACCAGAGCAGGTCTCTGATGTACCCGTCGTAAGTCGAGAACAACTTCCGCAACTCTAGAAAATCTAGGAAGTTCTGCCCTCCAGGCGAGATGAGGTCCATTTCTGCTGAGGCGTTTGGAGGCTAATCACACCTAAATTCTGGAACTTCCAAAGGGTCCTTCACACCCTTGATGCAACTCAAGAAGTTCCCCGACATCCCCGTCTCCACTGGAGAGGAAGCACGAGGGTCCCGCCCATATCCACAATAGCCCAGTTTCCGCCTCGGAGCTCCAGATGAGGGATCCTTTCCCTGCTTGGTCGGGAAAGAATTCCCGGCGTTCCCGTCGCATCTCAAGAGCAGACGCTCTTCACAGGAAAGGCGAGAGGAACTCCATGTTCGTGCCACCATTCCAAGAGTCCTCCAGATGTCTCAGTCCATTCCAGAGGCACCTGTTTTCCCTGCACTGCCTCGACTTTCACGCCGAGGATCGACTCATACCACTGTGGCACGTGGGACAATCCAGTGGGAAAGCCTCGTGGGAAAGACTCCAGGGAAAGCCACAGATCCCTTGATCCACGCGACGGGAAGCGTGACACTGCTGCTACAGTTCGGGAGGAAAGCGCACGTGCATGCCCCCACTCGAGACGAGGACTGACTCCCCTGTGGAGCCTCCAGAAGTACCACAAGATCCATGTCAGCACTGGAGAGGAATCCTCAGGTTCCGGCCCCAACTCCACACAGGGTCTTAGGCCCAGGCATCGTCGGGAGAGGAATCCCGAGATGCTCTCTAGCAGCTCGCATGCGAACTGGCCTTTCCTGAGGCCACCAGAGCGGGTCCCTGAGGTCCCCGTCGTAAGTCGAAAACACCTGCCGCAACTCGAGAAAATTCAGGAAGTTCTGCCCTCCAGGCGAGAAGAGGCCCATTTCTGCTCAGGTGTCTGAAGGCTAATCACACCTAAATTCTGGAGCTTGCAAAGGGTCCTTCACACCCTTCCTGCAACTCAAGAAGTTCCCGGACGTACCCGTCTTCACTCGAGAGCTAGCACGAGGGTCCCGCCCACATCCAGAGGAGCCCTGTTTCCGCCTCGTTACTCGAGATGAGGGATCCATTCCCTGCTTGGTCAGGAAAGAATTCCCGGCATTCCCGTCGCATCTCAAGAAGAGGCGCTCTCCACAGGAAAGGCGAGAGAAACTCCAGTGTCGTGCCACCATTCCAAGAGTCCCCTACATGTCTCAGTCCATTTAGAGGAACCTTTTTTCCTGCACTGCCTCGCTTTCAGCCCGAGGATCGACTCACACCACGGTGGCACGTGGGACAGCCCTGTGGGAAAGCCTCGTGGGAAAGCCTCGTGGGAAAACCTCGAGGGAAAGCCACAGATCCCTTGATCCACGTGACGGGAAGCGTGACACTGCTGCTACAGCTCGGGAGGAAAGCGCACGAGCATGCCCCCACTCAAGACGAGGACTGACTCCCCTGGGGAGACTCCAGAAGTACCCGAAGACCCATGTCAGCAGTGGAGAGGAATCCTCAGTTTCCGGCCCCGACTCCACACAACATATTAGGCCCTGGCATCGACGGGAGAGGAATCCCGAGAGGCCCCCTAGCAACTCGCATGGGGACTGGCGTTTCCTGAGGCCACCAGAGCGGGTCCCTGATGTCCCAGTCATAAGTTGAGAGCACCTGCCGAAACTCGAGAAAATCCGGGAGCTTCTCCCCTCCAGGCGAGATGAGGCCCATTTCCGCTGAGGCGTCTCGAGGCTAATCACACCTAACCTCTGGAACTTCCAAAGGGTCCTTCACACCCTTGCTGCAACTGAAGAAGTTCCCCGACATACCCGTCTCAACTCGAGAGGAAGCAAGAGGGTCCCGCCCACATCCAGAGGAGCCCCGTTTCTGCCTCGTAGCTCGAGATGAGGGATCCTTTCCCTGCTTGGTCGGGAAAGAATTCCCGGCGTTCCCGTCCCATCTGAAGAGGAGGCACTCTCCACAGGAAAGGCGAGAGGAACTCCAGGGTCGTGCCACGATTCCAAGAGTCCCCAGATGTCTCAGTCCATTCCAGAGGAACCTGTTTTCCCTGCAGTGCCTCGACTTTCAGCCCGAGGATCGACTCACACCACGGTGGCACTTGTGACAGCCCTGTGGAAAAGCCTCGTCGGAAACCTCATGGGAAAGCATCCAGGGGAAGTCACAGATTCCTTGATCCACGCGACGGGAAGGGTGAAACTGCTGCTACAGCGGGGGATTAAAACGCACGTGCATGCCCCATTCGATACGAGGACTGACTCCCCTGGGGAGACTCCGGAAGAAACCCAAGATGAATGTCAGCACTGGAGAGGAATCATTAAGTTCCGACCCCGACTGCACACAAGGTCTTAGGCCCCGGCATCGATGGGAGAGGAATCCTGAAAGACCCCACAGCAACGGGCATGAGGACTGGTTTTTCCTGAGGCCACCAGATCGGGTCCTGAGGTACCCGTCGTAAGTCGAGAGCACCCGCTGCAACACGAGAAAATCCAGGAAGTTCTCCCCTCCAGGCGAGATGAGGCCCATTTCCACTAAGGCATCTCTAGGGTAATCACACCTAACATCTTGAACTTCGAATTTGTCCTTCACACCCTTGCTGCAACTCAAGAAGTTCCCGGACAAACCCGTCTCCACTCGAGAGGAGGCACGTGGGTCTCGACCACATCCGGAGGAGCCCCGTTTCCGCCTCGTAGCTCGAGATGAGTGATTCTTTCTTTGCTTGGTAGGCAATGAATTCCCAGCGTTCCCGTCTCATCTCAAGAGGAGGCGCTCTCCACAGGAAAGGCGAGAGAAAATTCAGGGTCGTTCCACCATTCCAAGGGTCCCCCAGATATCTCAGTCCAATCCAGAGGAACCTGTTTTCCCTGCACTGCCTCGACTTTCACGCCTGGGATCGACTCACACCACGGTGGCACCTGGGACAGCCCTGTGGGAAAGCCTCGAGGGAAAGCCTCAGATCCCTTGATCCACGGGACAGGAATCCTGACACTGCAGCTACAGCTCGGGAGGAAAGCGCACGTGCATGCCACCACTCGAGACGAGGACAGACTCCCCTGGGGAGACTCCAGATGTGCCCCAAGATCCATATCAGCACTGGAGAGGAATGCTCAGCTTCTGGCCCCGACTCCACACAAGGTCTTAGGGCCTGGCATTGACGGGAGAGGAATCCCGAGAGGACCCTAGCAACTCGCATAGGGACCGGCCTTTCCTGATGCCACCAGAGTGGGTCCCTGAGGTCCCCGTTGTGAGTGGAGAACACTTGCCGCACCTCGAGAAAATCCAGGAGGTTCTCCCCATCAGGCGAGATGAGGCCCATTTCCTCCGAGGCGTCACGAGGCTAATCACACCTAACCTCTGGAACTTCCAAAGGGTACTTCACACCCTTGCTGCAACTCAAGAAGTTCCCCGACAGACTCATCTCCACTCAAGAGGAAGCACGAGGGTCCCGCTCACATCCAGAGAAGCCCAGGTACTGCCTCCTAGCTCGAGATGAGAGATCCTTTCCCTGTTTCATCGGGAAAGAATTCCCGTCATTCCCATCGCATCTCAAGAAGAGGCGTTCTCCACAGGAAAGGCGAGAGGAACTTCAGGGTCGTGCCACCATTCCAAGAGTCCCCCAGATGTCTCAGTCCATTCCAGAGGAATCTGTTTTCCCTGCACTGCCTCGACTTTCACGTCGAGGATCGACTCACACCACGGTGGCACGTGGGACAGCGCTGTGGGAAAGCCTCATTGTAAAAATTCATGGGAAAGCCTCGAGGGAATGCCACAGATCCCTTGATCCACACTATGGGAAGCGTGACACTGCTACTACAGCTCGGGAGGAAAGCGCACGTGGAAGCCACCACTCAAGACGAGGACTGACTCCCCTGAGGATACTCCAGAAGTACCCCAAAATCCATGTCAGCACGGGAGAGGAATTCTCAGGTTCCGGCCCGGACTCTACACAAGGTCTTAGGCCCCGGCATCGAGGGGAGAGGGAACCCGAGAGGCCCCCTAGCAACTCGTATGAGGACTAGCCTTTCCTGAGGCCAACAGACAAGGTCCCTGAAGTTCCCCTTGTAACTCGAGAGCACCTGCCCCAACTCGAGAAAATCCAGGACGTTCTCCCCTTCAGGTGTGATGAGGCCCATTTCCCCTGAGGCGTCTCAAAGCTAATCACACCTAACCTCTGAAACTTCGAAGGCTCGTTCACACCCTTGCTGCAACTCAAGTAGTTCCCCGACATACCCGCCTCCACTAGAGAAGAAGCACGAGGGTCACGCCCACATCCAGAGGAACCCCCTTTCCCCCTCGTAGCTCGAGATGAGGGATCGTTTCCCTGTTTCATCGGGAAAGAATTCCCGGCATTCCCGTCACATCTCAAGAGGAGGCCTTCTCAACAGGAAAGGCGAGAGTAACTCCAGGGTCGTGCCATCATTCCAAGAATCCCCCAGATGTCTCAGTCCATTCCAGAGGAAACTGTTTTTCATGCACTGCCTCAACTTTCACGCCGAGGATCGACTCCCACCATGGTGGCACATGGAACAGCCCTGTGGGAGAGCCTCGAGGGAAAGACTAGAGGGAAAGCCACATATCCCTTGACCAACGCGACGGGAAGCATGACACTGCTGCTACATCTCGGGAGGAAAGTGCACATTCATGTCCCCACTGGAGAAGAGGACTGACTCCCCCGGGGAGTTTCCAGAAATACCCCAAGAACCAAGTCAGCACTGGAGAGGAATCCTCAGGTTCCGGCCCCGAATCCACACAAGGTCTTACGCCCTGGCATCGAGTTAGAGGAATCCCGAGAGACCACCTAGCAACTCGCATGGGGAATGGCCTTTCCTGAGGCCACCAGAGCGGGTCCCTGAGGTCCCCGTCTTAAGTCGAGAGCACCTGCTGCAACTCGAGAAAATCCAGGAGGTTTTCCCCTCCAGGCGAGATGAGGCCCATTTCCGCTGAGGCGTCTCAAGGCTAATCACAGCTAACCTCTGGAACTTCCAAAGGGTCCTTCACACCCTTGCTGCAACTCAAGAAGGTCCCCGACATACCCGTCTCCACTAGAGAGGAAGCACGAGGGTCCCGCCCACATCTAGAGGAGCCCCGGTTCAGCCTCATAGCTCTAGAGGAGGGATCCTTTCCCTGCTTGTTCGGGAAAGAATTCCCGGCATCCCGTCGCATCTCAAGAGGAGGTGCTCTCCACAGGAAAGGCGAGAGGAAGTCCAGGGTCGTGCCACCATTCCCAGAGTCCCCCGATGTCTCAGTCCATTCCTGAGGAACCTGTTTTCCCTGCACTGCCTCGACTTTCACGCCGAGGTTCGACTCACACAACTGTGGCACGTGGGACAGCGCTGTGGGAAAGCCTCGTGGGTAAGCCTCGAGGGATAGCCACAGATCCCTTGATCGACATACCGGAAGCGTGACACAGCTGCTACAGCTCGGGAGGATGGAGAACGTGCATGCTCCCACTCGAGACGAGGACTGACTCCCCTGCGGAGGCTCCAGAAGTACCCCAAGATCCACGTCAGCACTGGAGAGGAATCCTCAAGTTCCGGCCCCGAATCCACACAAGGTCTTAGGCCCTGGCATCGAATATAGAGGAATCCCGAGAGACCACCTAGCAACTCCCATGGGGACTGGCCTTTCCTGAGGCCACCAGAGCGGGTCCCTGAGGTCCCCGTCATAAGTCGAGAGCACCTGCCGCAACTCGAGAAAATACAGGAGGTTCTCCCCTCCAGGCTAGATGAGGCCCATTTCCAATGAGGTGTCTCGAGGCTAATCACACCTAACCTCTGGAAATTCCAAAGGGTCCTTCACACCGTGGCTGCAACTCAAGACGTTCCCCGACATACCCGTCTCCACTGGAGAGGAAGCCCGAGGGACCCGCCCACATCCGGAGGAGCCCGGTTTCCGCCTTGTAGCTCGAGATGAGGGATCCTTTCCCTGCTTGGTCGGGAATGAATTCCCGGTGTTCCCGTCGCATCTCAAGTGGAGGTGCTCTCCCCAGGAAAGGCGAGAGGAACTCCAGGGTCGTGCCACCATTCCCAGAGTCCCCCAGATGTCTCAGTCTATTCCAGAGGAACCTGTTTACCCTGCACTGCCTCGACTTTCACGCGTAGGATTGACACACACCACGGTGGCACGTGGGACAGCCCTGTTGGAAAGCCTCGTGGGAAAGCCTCGTGGGAAAGTCTGGAGGGAAAGCCACATATCCCTTGATCGACTCGACGGGAATGGTGAAACTGCTGCTACAGCTGGGGAGGACAGGGCACGTGCATGCCCCCACTCGAGACGAGGAATGACTCCCCTGGGGAGACTCCAGAAGTACCCCAAGATCCATGTCAGCACTGGAGAGGAAACCTCAGCTTCCAGCCCCACCCCACACAAGGTCTTAGGACGAGGCTTTCACTGGAAAAGAATCCCGAGAGGCCCCCTAGCAACTCGCATGGGGACAGGCCTTTCCTGAGGCCATCAGAGCGGATCCCTGAGGTCCCTGTCGTAAGTCGAGAGCACCTGCCGCAACTCGAGAAAATCCAGGAGGTTCTCTTCTCCAGGCGAGATGAGGCCCATTTCTGCTGAGGTGTCTGGAGGCTAATCACACCTAACCTCTGGAACTTCCAAAGGGTCCTTCACACCCTTGCTGCAACTCAAGAAGTTCTCCGACATACCCGTCTCCACTCGACAGGAAGCACGAGGGTCCCGCCCACATCCAGAGGATCCCAGTTTCTGCCTCGAAGCTCGAGATGAGGGATCCTTTCCCTGCTTGATCGGGAAAGAATTCCCGGCATTCCTGTCGCATCTCAAGAGGAGGCACTCTCCACAGGAAAGGCGAGAGGAACTCCAGGGTCGTGCCACCATTCCAAGAGTCCCCCAGATGTCTCAGTCTATTCCAGAGGAACCTGTTTACCCTGCACTGCCTCGACTTTCTCGCCGAGGATCGACTCACACCACTGTGGCACATGGGACATCCATGTGGGAAAGCCTCGTGGGAAAGCCTCATGGGAAAGCCACAGATCCCTTGATCGATGGGTCGGGAAGCGGGACACTGCTGCTACAGCTTGGGAGGAAAACGCACATGCATGCTCCCACTGGAGACCAGGACTGACTCCCCTGGGGAGACTCCAGAATTACCCCAAGATCCATGTCAGCAGTGGAGAGGAATCCTCAGGTTTCTGCCTCGACTCCACACAAAGTCTTAGGCCCCTGCATCGACGGGAGAGCAATCCCGAGAGGACCCCTAGCAACTCACATGGGGACTGGAATTTTCTGAGTCCAAAAGAGCGGGTCCCTGAAGTCCCTGTCCTAAGTCGAGAGCACCTGCCACAACTCGAGAAAATCCAGGAGGTTATCCCCTCCAGGCGAGATGAGGCCCATTTCTGCTGAGGCATCTCGAGGTTAATCACAGCAAACATCTGGAACTTCCAAAGGGTCCTTCACACCCTTGCTGCAACTCAAGAAGTTCCCCGACATACCTTGTCTTCACTTGCGAGGAAGCAGGAGGGTCCCGCCCACATCCAGAGGAGCCCCTTTTCTGCCTGGTAGCTCGAAATGAGGGATCCTTTCCCAGCTTGGTTGGGAAAGAATTCCCGGCGTTCCCGTCGCATCTCGAGAGGAGGCGCTCTCCACAGGAAAGGCGAGAGGAACTCCAGGGTCGTGCCACCATTCCAAGAGTCCCCTAGATGTCTCAGTCCATTCCAGAGGAACCTGCTTTCCCTGCACTGCCTCGACTTTCACGCTGAGGACGGACTCACACCACGGTGGCACGTGGGACAGCCCTGTGGGAAAACCTCGAGGGAAAGCCTCGTGGGAAAGCGTCGTGGGAAAGACACAGATCCCTTGATCCAGGCGATGGGAAGCGTGACACTGCTGCTACAGCTCTGGTGGAAAGCGCACGTGCATGCCCCCGTTGGAGACGAGGCCTTAATCCCCTGGAAAGGCTCCAGAAGTACCCCAAGAACCATGTCATCACCTGAGAGGAATCCTCAGGTTTCGGGCCTGACTCCACACAAGGTCTTAGGCCCCTGCATCGAAGGGAGAGGAATCCCGAGAGGCCCCCGAGCAACTCGCATGGGGACTGGCCTTTCCTGAGGCCAGCAGAGCGGCTCCATGTGGTCCTCGATGTAAGTCGAGAGCACCTGCCACAACTCGAGAAAATCCATGAGGTTTTGCCCTCCAGGCGAGATGAGGCCGATTTCCGCTGAGGATTCTCGAACTAATCACACCTAACGTCTGGAACTTCCAAAAGGTCCTTCACACCCTTGCTGCAACTCTAGAAGTTCCCCGACATCCCCGTGTCCACTCTAGAGGAAGCAAGAGGGTCCTGCCCACATCCAGAGGAGCCCGTTTCCGGCTCGTTCCTCGAGATGAGGGACATTTCCTTGCTTAATCGGGAAAGTATTCCCGGCTTTCCCCTCTCACCTCACTAGGAGGCGCTCTCCACAGGAAAGGCGAGAGGAACTCCAGCGTCGTGCCACCATTCCAAGTGTCTCCCAGATGTCTCAGTCCATTCCAGCGGATCCTGATTTCCCTGCACTGCCTCGACTTTCACGCTGAGGATCGACTCCCACCACGGTGGCACGTGGGACAGCCCTGTGGGCAAACCTCGTGGGAAAGCCTCGAGGGAAAGCCACAGATCCCTTGATCCACGCGATGGGAAGCTTGACACTGCTGCTACCGCTCTGGAGGAAAGCGCACGTGCATGCCCACATTCGAGACGAGGACTTACTCCCTGGGGAGACTCCAGAAGTACCCCAAGATCCATGTCAGCACTGGAGAGGAATCCTCAGGTTCCGGCCCCGCCTCCACACAAGGTCTTAGGCACCGGCATCGAAGGGAGAGGAATCCCGAGAGGCCCGCGAGCAACTCGCATGGGGACTGGCCTTTCCTGAGGCCATCAGAGCGGGTCCCTGAGGTCCCCGTCGTAAGTCGAGAGCACCTGCCGCAACTCGAGGAAATCCAGGATGTTTTGCCCTCCTGGCGAGATGAGGCCCATTTCCACTGAGGCTTCTCAAGGCTAATCACATCTAAGCTCTGGAATTTCCAAAAGGTCCTTCACACCCTTGCTGCAACTGAAGAAGTTCCCCGACATCCCGTCTCCACTCTAGAGGAAACACGAGGGTCCCGCCCACATCCAGAGGAGCCCCATTTCCGCCTCGCCGCTCGAGATGAGGGATCCTTTCCCTGCTTGGTCGGGAAAGAATTCCCGTCGTTCCCGTTGCATCTCAAGAGGAGGCGCTCTCCACAGGAAAGGCGAGAGGAACTCCAGCGTCATGCCACCATTCCAAGAGTCCCCAGATGTCTCAGTCCATTCCAGAGGAACCTGTTTTCCCTGCACTGCCTCGACTTTCACGCCGAGGATCGAAGCCCACCACGGTGGCACGTGGGAGAACCCTGTGGAAAGCCTCGTGGGAAAGCCTCGAGGGAAAGCCACAGATCCCTTGATCCGCGGGACAGGAAGCTTGACATTGCTGCTACCGCTCTGGAGGAAAGCGCACGTGCATGCCCCCATTCGAGACGAGGACTTACTCCCTGGGGAGACTCCAAAAGTACCCCAAGATCCATGTCAGCACTTGAGAGGAATCCTCAGGTTCAGGCCGCGACTCCACACAAGGTCTTAGGCCCAGGCATCGACTTGAGAGGAATCCCAGGAGGCCCCTGAGCAACTCCAATGGGGACGGGCCTTTCCTGAGGCCACCAGAGCGGGTCCCAGAGGTCCCCGTCATAAGTCGAGAGCACCTGCCGCAACTCGAGAAAATCCAGGAGGTTCTTCCCTCCAGGCGAGATGAGGCCCATTTCCGCTGAGGTGTCTCGAGGCTAATTACACCTAACTTCTGGATCTTCCAAAGGATCCTTCACACCCTTGCTGCAACTCAAGAAGTTAACCCACATACCTGTCTCCACTGGAGAGGAAGCACGATGGTCCCGCCCACATCCAGAGGATCCCCGTTTCCGCCTTGAAGCTCTAGAGGAGGGATAGTTTCCCTGCTTGGTAGGGAAAGAATTCCCGGCGTTCCCGTCGCATCTCAAGAGGAGGCGCTCTCCACAGGAAAGGCGAGAGGAACTCCAGGGTGGTGCCACCATTCCAAGAGTCCCCAGATGTCTCAGTCCATTCCAGAGGAACCTGTTTTTCCTGCATTGCCTCGACTTTCACCCCGAGGATTGACTCACACCATAGTGGCACGTGGGACAGCCCTGTGGGAAAGCCACGAGGGAATGCCACAGATCCCTTGATCCACGCGAAGTGAAGAGTGACACTGCTGCTAGCGATTGGGAGGAAAGCCCACGTGCAAGCCCCCACTCGAGACGAGTACGGATTCCCCTTGGGAGACTCCAGAAGTATCCCAAGATCCATGACAGCACTGGACAGGAATCCTTAGTTCCGGCCCCAACTCCACACAATGTCTTAGGCTCCGGCATCGACGGGAGAGGAATCGTGAGAGGACCCATAGCAACTCGCATGGGGACTGGCCTTTCCTGAGGCCACCAGATCGGGTCCAGGACGTCCCGGTCGTGAGTCGAGAGCACCTGCCGCAACTCGAGAAAATCCAGGATGTTCTCCCTTCCAGGCAAGTAGAGCCCCATTTCCGCTGAGGCGTCTCGAGGCTAATCACACCTTACTTTGGAAATTCCTAAGGGTCCTTCACACCCTTGCTGCACCTCAAGAAGTTCCCTGACATACCCGTCTCCACCCCAGAGGAAGCACGAGGGTCCCGCCCACATCCAGAGGTGCCCCGTTTGCGCCTCATAGCTGGAGATGTGGAATCCCTTCCCTGCTTGTTCGAGAAAAAATTCCCGGCGTTTCTGTCGCATCTCAAGAGGAGGCGCGCTCCACCGGAAACGCGAGAGGGACTCCAGGGCCCTACCTCCATCCCAAAAGTCCCCCTGATGTCTCAGTCCATTCCAGAGGAAACTGTTTTCCCTCCCTTGCCTCGATTTCACGCCGAGGATAGACTCCCACCACGGTGGCACGTGGGACAGCCCTGTGGGCAAGCCTCGTGGGAAAGCCTTGAGGGAAAGCCACAGATCCCTTGATCCACGGGAAGGGAAGCGTGACACTCCTGCTACCGCTCTGGAGGAAAGCGCACGTGGATGCCCCCATTCGAGACGAGGACTTACTCCCCTGGGGAGACTCCAGAAGTACCCCAAGATACATGTCAGCACTGGAGAGGAATCCTCAGTTTCCGGCGCCTCCTCAACACAAGGTCTTAGGCCCCGGCATCAAAGGGAGAGGAATCCAGAGAGGCCGGCGAGCAACTCGCATGGGGATTGGCCTTTCCTGAGGCCACCAGAGCGGGTCCCTGTGGTCCCCGTCTCAAGTCGAGAGCACCTGCCGCAACTCGAGAAAATCCAGGAGGTTTTGCCCTCCAGGCCAGATAAGGCCCATTTCCGCTGAGGCTTCTCAAGGCTAATCACATCTAAGCTCTGGAATTTCCAAAAGGTCCTTCAAACGCTTGTTGCAACTCAAGAAGTTACCCGACATCCCCGTCTCCACTCTAGAGAATGTACGAGGGTCCCACCCACATCCAGAGGAGCTCCGTTTCCGCCTTGTAGCTCGAGATGAGGGATTTCCCTGTTTGTTTCCCTGTTTGTTCGGGAAAGAATTCCCGGCGTTCCCGTCGCATCTCAAGAGGAGGCGCTCTCCACAGGAAAGGCGAGAGGAACTCCAGCGTCGTGCCACCATTCCAAGAGTCCCCCAGGTGTCTCGGTCGATACCAGAGGAACCCGTTTTCCCTGCACTGCCTCGACTTTCACGCCGAGGATCGACTCACACCACGGTGGCACGTGGGACAGCCCCGTGGGAAAGCCTCGAGGGAAAGCCTCGAGGGAAAGCCACATATCCCACGATCGACACGAAGGGAAGTGTGACACTGCTGCTACAGGTCGGAAGAAAAACGCACGTGCATGCCCCCTCTCGAGACGAGGACTTACTCCCCTGGGGAGACTCTTGAAATACCCCAAGATCCATGTCAGCACTGGAGAGGAATCCTCAGGTTTCGGTCCCGACTGCACACAAGGTCATAGGCCCCGGCATCGAAGGGAGAGGAATCGAGAGGCCACCCAGCAACTCTCAGGGGGACTGGCCTTTCCTGAGGCCACCAGAGCGGGTCCCTGAGATCCCCGTCGTAAGTCGAGAGCACCTGCTGCAACTCGAGAAAATCCAGGAGGCTTTGCCCTCCTGGCGAGATGAGGCCCATTTCCACTGAGGCTTCTCAAGGCTAATCACACCTAACCTTTGGAACTTCGAAAAGGTCCTTCACACCCTTGCTGCAATTCAAGAAGTTCCCCGACATCCCCGTCTCCACTCTAGAGGAAGCACGAGAGTCCCGCCCACATCCAGGGGATCCCCGTTTCTGCCTCGTAGCTCGAGATGTGGGATCCTTTCGCTGCTTTGTCGGGAGAGAATTCTGGGCATTCCCATCGCATCTCAAGATGATTCCCTCTCCACGGGAAAGCCGAGAGGAACTCCATGGTCCTGCCACCGTTCCCAGAGTCCCCCAGATGTCTCAGTCCATTTCAGAGGAACATTTTTTTCCTTCACTGCCTCGACTTTCACGTCGAGGATCGACTCACACGACGGTTGCAAGTGGGACAGCCCTGTGGGAAAGCCTCATGGGAAAGCCTCGTGGGAAAGGCTCGAGGGAAAGCCACAGATCCCATGATCGACGCGATGGGAGCTTGACACTGCTGCTACCCATCTGGAGGAAAGCGCACGTGCATGCCCCCATTCGAGACGAGGACTGACTCCCCTGGGGAGACTCCTGAAGTACCCCAAGATACATGTCAGCACTGGAGAGGAATCCTCAGGTTCCTTCCTCGACTCCACACAAGGTCTTAGGCCTCGGCATCGAAAGGAGAGGAATCCCGAAAGGCCCTTGAACACCTCGCATGGGGACTGGCCTTTCCTGAGTCCACCAGAGCGGGTCCCTGAGGTCCCCGTCGTAAGTCGAGAGCACCTGCTGCAACTCGAGAAAATCCAGGAGGTTTTGCCCTCCAGGCGAGATGAGGCCCATTTCCGCTGAGACTTCTCGAGGCTAATCACACCTAACCTCTGGAACTTCCAAATGGTCTTTCACACCCTTGCTGCAACTCAAGAAGTACCCCGACATCCCCGTCTCCACTCTAGAGGAAGCACGAGGGTCCCGCCCACAACCAGACGAACCCCGTTTCCGCCTCGTAGCTCAAGATGAGGGATCCTTTCCCTGGTGTTCTGGAAAAAATCCCGGCGTTCCCGTCGCAACTCAAGAGGAGGTGCTCTCCACAGAAAAGACGAGAGGAACTCCAGGGTCGTGCCACGATCCCCAGAGTCCCCCAGATGTCTCAGTCGATTCCAGAGGAACATGTTTTCCCTGCACTGCCTCGACTTTCACGCTGAAGACCGACTCCCACCACGTTGGCACGTGGGACAGCCCTGCGGGAAAGCCTCTTGGTAAAGCCTCGTGGGAAAGCCACAGATCCCTTGATGCAGGTGACGGGAAGGGTGACACTGCTGCTACAGCTCTGCAGGAAAGCGTACGTGCATGCCCCCATTCGAGACTAAGACTTACTCCCCTGGGGAGACTTCAGAAGTACCCCAAGATCCTTGTCAGCACTGGAGAGGAATCCTCAGGTTCCGGACCTGACTCTACACAAGGTCTTAGGCCCCGGGATCGAAGGGAGAGGAATCCGAGAAGGCCCGCGAGCAACTCGCATGGGGACTGGCCTTTCCTGATGCCACCAGAGCGGGTCCCTGAGGTCCCCATCATAAGTCGAGAGCACCTGTCGCAACTCGAGAAAATCCAGGAGGTTTTGCCCTCCAGGCGAATTGAGGCCCATTTCCGCTGAGGCTTCTCGAGGCTAATCACACCTAAACTCTGGAACTTCCAAAATGTCTTTCAAACCATTGCTGCAACTCAAGAAGTTCACTGACATACCCGCCTGCACTCTGAAGGTATCACGAGGGTCCCGGCCACATCTAGAGGAGCCCCGTTTCCGCCTCCTAGCTCGAGATGAGGGATCCTTTTGCTGCTTTGTCGGGAAAGAATTCCCAGCGATCCCGTCGCATCTCAAGAGGTGGCGCTCTCCACAGGAAAGGCGAGAGGAACTCCAGCGTCGTACCACCATTCCAAGAGACCCCCAGATGTCTCAGTCCCTTCCAGAGGAACCTGTTTTCCCTGCACTGCCTCGACTTTCACGCCGCGGATCGACTCACACCATGGTGGCACGTGGGACAGCCCTGTGGGAAAGCCTCGTGGGAAAGCCTCGTCGTAAAGCCTCGAGGGAAAGCCACAGATCCCTTGATCCAGGCGATGGGAAGCGTGACACTGCTGCTACAGCTCTTGAGGAAAGCTCACGTGCATGCCCCAATGCCAGACGTGGACTTACTCCCCTGGGGAGACTCCAGAAGTACCCCGACATCCATGTCAGCACGGACAGGAATCCTCAGGTTCCGGGCCCGACCCCACGCAAGGTCTTAGGACCTGGCATCGAAGGCAGAGGAATCCCGAGAGGCCCCCAAGCAACTCGCATGGTGACTGTCCTTTCCTGAGGCCACCAGAGCGGGTCGCTGAGGTCCCCATCGTAAGTTGAGAGCACCTGCCACAACTCGAGAAAATCCAGGAGATTTTGCCCTCCAGGCGAGATGAGGCCCATTTCCACTGAGACTTCTCGAGGCTAATCACACCTAATCTCTGGAATTTCCAAAAGGTCCTTCACACCCTTGCTGCAACTCAAGAAGTTCCCTGACATACCCGTCTCCACTCTAGAGGAAGGACGAGGGTCCCGGCCACATCCAGAGGAGCCCCGTTTCCGCCTCCTAACTCCAGATGAGGGATCCTTTGGCTGCTTGGTGGGGGAAGAATTCTGGGCATTCCCGTCCCATCTGAAGAGGAGGCGCTCTCCACAGGAAAGGCGAGAGGAACTCCAGCATCGTGCCGCAATTCCAAGAGTCCCCCAGATATCTCAGTCCATTCCAGAGGAACCTGTTTTCCCTGCACTGCCTCGACTTTCACGCCGAGGATCGCCTCCCACCACGGTGGCACGTGGGACAGCCCTGTGGGAAAGCCTTGAGGGAAAGACATAGATCCCTTGATCCAGGCGATGGGAAGAGTAACACTGCTGCTACAGCTCTTGAGGAAAGCGCACGTGCATGCCCCCATTGGAGACGAGGCCGTACTCCCCTGGGGAGACTCCAGAAGTACCCCAAGATCCATGTCAGCACTGGAGAGGAATCCTCAGGTTCTGGGCCCAACTCCACACAAGGTCTTAGGCCCCGGCATCCAAGGGAGAGGAATCCTGAGAGGCCCCCGAGCAACTCGCATGGGGACTGGCCTTTCCTGAGGCCACCAGAGCGGGTCCCTGAGGTCCCCGTCGTAAGTCGAGAGCACCTGCCACAACTCGAGAAAATTCAGGAGGTTTTGCCCTCCAGGCGAGTTGAGGCCCATTTCCGATGAGGCTTCTCTTGGCTAATCACACCTAAACTCTGGATCTTCTAAAAGGTCTTTCACACCCTTGCTGCAACTCAAGAAGTTCCCCGACATACCGGTCTCCCCTCGGTAGGAAGCACGAGGGTAGCGCCCACATCCAGAGGAGCCCCGTTTCCGCCTCGTAGCTCGAGATGAGGGATCCTTTCGCTGCTTTTTCGGGAAAGAATTCTGGGCATTCCCGTCGCATCTGAAGAGGAGGCGCTCTCCACAGGAAACACGAGAGGAATTCCAGGGTCGTGCCACCATTCCCAGAGTCCCCCAGACGTCTCCGTCCATTCCTGAGGAACCTGTTCTCCTTGCACTGCCTCGACTTTCACGCTGAGTATCGACTCCCACCACGGTGGCACTTGGGACAGCCCTGTTGGAAAGCCTCGTGGGAAAGCCTCGTGGGAAAGGCTCGAGGGAAAGCCGCAGATCCCTTGATCCACGCGACGGGATTCGTGACATTGCTGCTACCGCTCTGGAGAAAAGCGCACCTGCATGCCGCCATTCGAGACCAGGACTTACTCCCCTGGGGAGACTCTAAATGTACCCCAAGGTCCATGTCAGCACTGGAGAGGAATCCTCAGGTTCCGGGCCCGACTCCACACAAGGTCTTAGGCCCCGGCATCAACGGGTGAGGAATCCCGAGAGGCCCCCGAGCAACTCGAATGGGGAATGGCCAGTCCTGAGGCCACCAGGCTGGGTCCCTTAGGTCACCGTCCTAAAAAGAGAGCACCTGCCGCAACTCGAGAAATCCAGGAGGTTCTCTCTTTTAGGCTAGATGAGGCCCATTTCCGCTGAGGCATCTCAGGCTAATCACATCTAACCTCTGGATCTTCCAAAGGGTTCTTCACACTCTTGCGGCAACTCAAGAAGTTCCCCGACATACCCGACTCCACTCTAGAGGAAGCACGAGGGTCCCGCCCACATCCAGAGGAGCCCCGTTACCGCCTCGTAGCTCGAGATGAGGGATCCTTTCCCTCCTTAGTCGTGTAAGAATTCTGGCGTTCCTGTCGCATCTCAGGTGGAGGCGCTCTCCACAGGAAAGGCGAGAGGATCTCCAGGGAGGTGCCTTCATTCCAAGAGTCCCCCAGATATCTCAGTCCATTCCAGAGGAACCTGTTGTCCCTGCACTGACTCGACTTTCACGCTGAGGATCTACTCCCACCACGGTGGCACGTGGGACAGCCCTGTGGGAAAGCCTCGTGGGAAAGCCTGGTGGGAAATCCTCGAGGGAAAGCCACATATCCCTTGATCCTCGCGCCGGGAAGCGTGACACTGCTGCTACCGCTCTGGAGGAAAGCGCACGTGCCTGCCCCCATTCGAGACGAGGACTGACTCCCCTGGTGAGACTCCAGCAGTACCCCAGGATCCATGTCAGCACTGGAGAGGAATCCTCAGGTTCTGGCCCAGACTCCACAGAAGGTCTTAGGCACCAGCTTCAACGGGAGAGGTATCCCGAGAGGCCCTCGAGCAACTCGAATGGGGACTGGCCTTTCCTGAGGCCACCAGAGCGGGTCCCTTAGGTCGTAAGACGAGAGCACCTGCCGGAACTCGAGAAAATCAAGGAGGTTATCCTCTCCAGGCCAGATGAGGCCCATTTCCGCTGAGGCGTCTCGAGGCTAATCACATCTAACCTCTGGAAATTTCAAACGGTCCTTCACACCCTTGCTGCAACTCAAGAAGTTCCCCGACATCCCCGTCTCAATTTCAGAGGAAGCACGAGGTTCCCGCCCACATACAGAGGAGCCCCGTTTCCGCCTCGTAGCTCGAGATGAAGGATCCTTTCCCTGCTTGTTTGAGAAAGAATTCTGGGCTTTCCCGTCGCAACTAAAGAGGAGGCGCTCTCCACCGGAAAGGCAAGAGGTTCTCCAGGATCGTGCCACCATTCCAAGAGTCCCCCAGATGTCTCAGTCCATTCCAGAGGAACCTGTTTTCCCTGCACAGCCTCGACTTTCACGCCGAGGACCGACTCCCACCACGGTGGCACGTGGGACAGCCCTTTGGGAAAGACTCGAGGGAAAGCCACAGATCCCTTGGTCCAGGCGACGGGAAGCGTGACATTGCTGCTACCACTCGGGAGGAAAGCGCACGTGCATTCCCCCATTCGAGACGAGGACTTACTCCCCTGGGGAGACTCCAGAAGTACCCCAAGATCCAAGTCAGCACTGGAGAGGAATCCTCAGGTTCCGGCCCCGGCTCCACACAAGGACTTAGGCCCCGGCATCGACGGGAGAGCAATCCCGAGAGGCCCCCGAGCAATTGGAATGGGGACTGGCCAGTACTGAGGCCACCAGAGCGGGTCCCTGAGGTCCCCGTCGTAATTCGAGAGCATCTGGGCTACTCGAGAAAATCCAGGAGGTTTTGCCCTCCAGGCGAGATGAGGCCCATTTTCGCTGAGGCTTCTCGAGGATAATCACACCTAGGCTCTGGAATTTCCAAAAGGTCCTTCACACCCTTGCTGCAACTCAAGAAGTTCCCCGACATACCCGTCTCCACTCGAGAGGAAGCACGAGGGTCCCGCACACATCCAGAGGAGCCCCGTTTCCACCTCGTATCTCGAGCTGTTGGTTCCTTTCGTTCCTTGTTGGGGAAAGAATTCTGGGCATTCCCGTCGCATCTCAAGAGGAGGCGCTCTCCACAGGAAAGGCGAGAGGAACTCCAGCGTCGTGCCACCATTCCAAGAGTCCCCCAGATGTCTCAGTCCATTCCAGAGGAACCTGTTTTCCCTGCACTGCCTCGACTTTCACGCCGAGGATCGACTCCCACCACAGTGGCACGTGGGACAGCACTGTGGGAAAGCCTCATGGGAAAGCCTCGTGGGAAAGCCTCGAGGGAAAGCCACAGATCCCTTGATCCACGCGACCGGAAGCGTGCATTGCTGCTACCGCTCTGGAGTAAAGCGCACGTGCATGCCCCCATTCGAGACGAGGACTTACTCCCTTGGGGTAACTCCAGAAGGACCCCAAGATCCATGTTAGCCCTGGAGACGAATCCTCAGGTTCAGGACCTGCTTCCACACAAGGTCTTAGGCCCCGGCATCGAAGGAAGAGGAATCCCGAGAGGTCCCCAAGCAACTCGCATGGGGACTGGCCTTTCCTGAGGCCACCAGAGCGGGTCCCTGTGGTCCCCGTCGTAAGTCGAGAGCACCTGCCGCACCTCGAGAAAATCCAGGAGGTTTTGCCCTCCAGGCGAGATGAGGCCCATTTCCGCTGAGGCTTCTCAAGGCTAATCACATCTAACCTCTGGAACTTCCAAAAGGTCCTTCATACCCTTGCTGCAACTCAAGAAGTTCCCCGACATCCCCGTCTCCACTCAAGAGGAAGCACGAGTGTCCCGCCCACATTCAGCGTAGACCCGATTCCGCCTCGTAGCTCGAGATGAGGGATCCTTTCCCTGCTTGGTCGGGAAAGAATTCTGGGCATTCCCTTCGCATCTCAAGAGGAGGCGCTCTCCACAGGAAAGGCGAGAGGAACTCCAGCGTCGTGCCACCATTCGAAGAGTTCCCCAGATGTCTCAGTCCATTCAGAGGAAAGTGTTTTCCCTGCACTGCCTCGACTTTCACGCCGAGGATCGACTCCCACCTCGGTGGCACTTGGGACAGCCCTGTGGGAAAGCCTCGTGGGAAAGACACAGATCCCTTGATCCACGGGACGGGAAGCGTGACACTGCTGCTACCACTCTGGAGGAAAGCGCACGTGCATGCCCCCATTCGAGACGAGGACTTACTCCCCTGGGGAGACCCCAGAAGTACCCCAAGATACATGTCAGCACAGGAGAGGAATCCTCAGGTTCCAGCCCCGCCTCCACACAAGGTCTTAGGCCCCGGCATCGAAGGGAGAGGCACCCGGAGAGGCAGCCAAGCAACTCGCATGGGGACTGGCCTTTCCTGAGGCCACCAGAGCGGGTCCCTGAGGTCCCCGTCGTAAGTCGAGAGCACCTGCCACAACTCGAGAAAATTCAGGAGTTTTTGCCCTCCAGGGGAGATGAGGCCCATTTCCGATGAGATTTCTCTTGGCTAATCACACCTAAACTCTGGATCTTCTAAAAGGTCTTTAACACCCTTGCTGCAACTCAAGAAGTTCCCCGACATACCGGTCTCCCCTCGATAGGAAGTACGAGGGTAGCGCCCACATCCAGAGGAGCCAGGTGTCCGCCTCGTACATCGAGATGAAGGATCCTTTTGCTGCTTGGTGGGGAAAGAATTCTGGGCATTCCCGTCCCATCTCAAGAGGAGGCGCTCTCCACAGGAAAGGCGAGAGGAACTCCAGCGTCGTGCCACCATTCCCAGAGTCCCCCAGATGCCTCAGTCCTTTCCACAGGAACCTGTTTTCCCTGCACTGACTCGACTTTCATGCCGAGGATGGACTCCCACCACGGTGGCACGTGGGACAGCCCTGTGGGAACGCCTCGAGGGAAAGCCACAGATCCCTTGCTCCACGCGATGGGAAGCGTGAAATTGCTGCTAACGCTCTGGAGGAAAGCGCACGTGCATGCCCCCATTCGAGACGAGGACTTACTCCCCTGGGGAGACTCCAGAATTACCCCAAGATCCATGTCAGCACTGGACAGGAATCCTCAGGTTCTGGACTTGACAACACTCAAGGCCTTAGGCCCCGTCATCAACGGGAGAGGAATCCCGAGCGACCCCCGAGCAACTCGCATGGGGACTGGCCTTTCATGAGGCCACCAGAGCGGTTCCATGAGGTCCCCGTGGTAAGTCAATAGCAACTGCTGCAACTCGAGAAAATCCACGAGTTTTGCCCTCCAGGCGAGATGAGGCCCATTTCGCTGAGACTTCTGGAGGCTAATCACACCTAACATCTGGAACTGTCAAAAGGTCCTACACACCCTTGCTGCAACTCAAGAAGTTGCCTGACATACCCGTCTCCACTCTAGAGGAAGCACGAGGGTCCCGCCCACATCCAGAGGAGCCCCGTTTCTGCCTCGTAGCTCGAGATGAGGGATCCTTTCCCTGCTTGGTCAGGAAAGAATTTCGGGCGTTCCCGTCGCATCTCAAGAGGAGGCGCTCTCCACAGGAAAGGCGAGAGGAACTCCAGAGTTGTGCCACCATTCCCAGAGTCACCCAGATGCCTCAGTCCATTCCAGAGGAACCTGTTTTCCCTGCACTGCCTCGACTTTCACACCGAGGATCGACTCCCACCACAGTGGCACATGGGACAGCCCTGTGGGAAGGCCTCGCGGGAAAGCCTCATGGGAAAGCCTTGAGGGAAAACCACAGATCCCTTGATCTAGTCGATGGGAAGCGTGACACTGCTGCTACAGCTCTTGAGGAAAGCTCACCTGTATGCCCCCATTCGAGACGAGGACTTCCTCCCCTGGGGAGACTCCAGAAGTACCCCAATATCCATGTCAGCACAGGAGAGGAATCCTCTGGTTCCGGGCCCGACTCCACACAAGGTCTTAGGCCCCAGCATCGAAGGGAGAGGAATCCCGAGTGACCCCCGAGCAACTCGCATGGGGACTGGCCTTTCCTGAGGCCACCAGAGTGGGTCCCTGAGGTCCCCAAGGTAAGTCGAGAGCACCTGCGGCAACTCGAGAAAATCCAGGAGGTTTTGCCCTCGAGGCGAGATGAGGCCCATTTCGGCTGAGGCTTCTCAAGGCTAATCACATCTAAGCTCTGGAACTTCCAAAAGGTCCTTCACACCCTTGCTGCAACTCAAGAAGTTCCCCGACATCCCCGTCTCCACTCTAGAGGAAGCACGAGGGGCCCGTCCACATCCAGAGAAGCCCCGTTTCCGCATCGTAGCTCGAGATGAGGGATCCTTTCCCTGCTTGGTTGGGAAAGTATTCTGGGCATTCCCGTCCCATCTCAAGAGGAGGCGCTCTCCACAGGAAAGGGGAGAGGAACTCCAGCATCGTGCCACCAATCCAAGAGTCCCCCAGTATTCTCAGCCCATTCCAGAGGAACCTGTTTTCCCTGCACTGCCTGACTTTCACGTCGAGGATCGACTCCCACCGCGGTGGCAGGTAGAACAGCCCTGTGGGCAAGCCTCCTGGGAAAGCCTCGAGGAAAGCCACAGATCCCTTGATCCAGGCGATGGGAAGCGTGACAGTGCTGCTACAGCTCTGGAGGAAAGCACACGTGCATGCCCCCATTGGAGACGAGGACTTACTCCCTGGGGAGACTCCAGAAGTATCGACTCCCACCACGGTGGCATGTGGGACAGCCCTGTGGCAAAGCCTCGTGGGACAGCCCTGTGGGAAAGCCTCGTGGGAAAGCCTCGTCGAAAATCCTCGAGTGAAAGCCACACATCCCATGACTCACGCGATGGGAAGCGTGACACTGCTGCTACAGGTCGTTAGGAATGCGCACGTGCATGCCCCCTCTCGAGACGAGGACTGACTCAACTGGGGAGACTCCAGAATTACCCCAAGATCCATGTCAGCACTGAAGAGGAATCCTCAGGTTCAGGCCCCGAATACAAACAACGTTTTAGGCCCGGCATCGACGGGAGAGTAATCCCAGGAGGCCACCGAACAAGTCGAATGGGGACTGGCAAGTCCTGAGGACACCAGAGCAGGTCCCTTAGGTCACCGTCTTTGGACGAGACCACCTGCCCCAACTCGAGGAAATTCAGGAAGTTCTCCCATCCAGGCTAGATGGGGCTCATTTCCGCTGAGCCGTCTCGAAGCTAATCACACCTAACCTCTGGAATTTCCAAAAGGTCCTTCACACCCTTGCTGCCACTCAAGAAGTTGCCTGACCTACCCTTCTCCCATTTAGAGGAAGCACGAGGATCCCGGCCACATCCAGAGGAGCCCCGTTTCCGCCTCGTAATTCGAGATGAGGGATCCTTTGGCTGCTTGGTCCGGGAAGAATTCTGGGCATTCCCGTCGCATCTCAAGAGGAGGCACTTTCCACAGGAAAGGCGAGAGGAACTCCAGGGTCGTGCCACCATGCCCAGAGTCAGCCAGATATCTCAGTCCATTCCAGAGAAACCTGTATTCCCTGCACTGCCTCGACTTTCACGCCACGGATCGACTCCCACCACGGTGGCACGTGGGACAGCCCTGTGGGAAAGCCTCGTGGGAAAGCCTCGTGGGAAAGCCTCGAGGGAAAGCCACAGATCCCTTGATCCACTCGACGGGAAGCGTGACACTGCTGCTACCGCTCTGGAGGAAAGCACACGTGCATGCCCCCATTCGAGACGAGGACTTACTCCCGTGGGGAGACTCCATAAGTATCCCAAGATCCATGTCAGCTCTGGAGAGGAATCCTCAGGTTCTGGCCCCGCCTCCACACAAGATCTTAGGCTCCGGCATCCAAGGGAGAGGAATCCCGAGAGGCCCCCGAGCAACTCGCATGGGGACTGGCATTTCCTGAGGCCACCAGAGCGGGTCGCTGAAGTCCCCGTCGTAAGTGGAGAGCACCTGCCGCATCTAGAGAAAATCCAGGAGGTTTTGCCCTCGAGGCGAGATGAGGAAAATTTCCGCTAAGGCTTCTCAAGGCTCATCTTACCTAAGCTCTGGAACTTCCAAAAGGTCCTTCAAACCCTTGCTGCAACTCAAGAAGTTTCCCGACATCCCCGTCTCCACTCTAGAGGAAGCATGAGGGTCCCGCCCACATTCAGAGGAGTCCCGTTTCCGACCCGTAGCTCCAGATGAGGTATCCTTTCTCTGCTTGGTCGGGAGAGAATTCTCGGCATTTCCGTCTCATCTCAAGAGGAGGCGCTCTCTACAAGAAAGGCAAGAGGAACTCCAGCGTCGTGCCACCATTCCAAGAGTCCCCAGATGTCTCAGTCCATTCCAGAGGAGCCTGTTTTCCCTGCACTGCCTCGACTTTCACGCCGAGGATAGACTCACACCACGGTGGCACGTGGGAGAGCCTTGTGGGAAAGCCTCTTGGGAAAGCCTCGTGGGAAAGCCTCGACGGAAAATAACAGATCCCTTGATACAGGCGATGGGAAGCGTGACACTGCTGCTACAGCTCTGGAGGAAAGCGCACGTGCATGACCCCATTCGAGACGAGCACTTACTCCACTGGGGAGACTCCAGAAGTACCCCACGATCCATGTCAGCACTGGAGAGGAATCCTCACGTTCCGGACCTGACTCCACACAAGGTCTTAGGCCCCGGCATCAAAGGGAGAGGAACCCCGAGAAGCCCCCGAGCAACTCGCATCAGGACTGGCCTTTCCTGAGGCCACCAGAGCAGGTCCCTGAGGACACCGTCATAAGTCGAGAGCACCTGCCCCAACTCGAGAATACCCAGGAGGTTTTGCCCTCCAGGCGAGATGAGGACCATTTCCGCTAAGGCTTCTCTAGGCTAATCACACCTAACATCTGGAACTTTCAAAAGGTCCTTCACACCCTTGTTGTAACTCAAGAAGATCCCTGACATACCCGTCTCCAATGTAGAGGTAACACGAGGGTCCCTGCCACATCCAGTGGAGCCCCGTTTCCGCCTCGTAGATCGAGATGAGGGATTCTTTCGCTGCTTGTTCGGGAAAGAATTCTGGGCATTCCCGTCGTATCTCAAGAGGAGGCGCTCTCCACAGGAAAGGCGAGAGGAACTCCAGCGTCATGCCACCATTCCAAGAGTCTCCCAGATGTCTCAGTCCATTCCAGAGGAACCTGTTTTCCCTGCACTGCCTCGACTTTCACGCCGAGGATCGACTCACACCACGGTGGCACGTGGGACAGCCCTGTGGGAAAGCCTCGTGGGAAAGCCTCCAGGGAAAGCCACAGATCCCTTGATCCAGGCGATGGAAGCGTGACACTGCTCCTACAGCTTTGGAGGAAGGCGAACGTGCATGCCCCCATTCGAGACGAGGACTTACTCCCTGGGGAGACTCCAAAAGTACCCGAAGATCCATGTCAGCAATTGAGAGGAATCCTCACGTTCCAGACCTGACTCCACTCAAGGTCTTAGGCTCCGGCATCCAAGAGAGAGGAATCCCGAGAGGCCCCCAAGCAACTCGCATGGGGACTGGCCATTCATGAGGCCACCAGAGCGGGTCCCTGAGGTCCCCGTCGTAAGGCGAGAGCACCTGCTGCAACTCGAGAAAATCCAGGAGGTTTTGCCCTCCAGGCGAGATGAGGCCCATTTCCGCTAAGGCTTCTCAAGGCTAATCACACCTAAGCTCTGGAACTTCCAAAAGGTCCTTCACACCCTTGCTGCAACTCAAGAAGTTCCCTGACATACCCGTCTCCACTATAGAGGAAGCACGAGGGTCCCGGCCACATCCAGTGGAGCCCCGTTTCCGCCTCGTAGATCGAGATGAGGGATTCTTTCGCTGCTTGTTCGGGAAAGAATTCTGGGCATTCCCGTCGTATCTCAAGAGGAGGCGCTCTCCACAGGAAAGGCGAGAGGAACTCCAGCGTCGTGCCACCATTCCAAGAGTCCCCCAGATGTCTCAGTCCATTCCAGAGGAACCTGTTTTCCTGCACTGCCTCGACTTTCACGCCGAGGATCGACTCCCACCACGGTGGCACCTGGGACAGCCCTGTGGGAAAGCCTCGTGGGAAAGCCTTGTGGGAAAGCCTCGTGGGAAAGCCTTCTGGGAAAGCCACAGATCACTTGATCCAGGCAATGGGAAGCGTGAAACTGCTGCTACAGCTCTGGAGGAAAGCGCACGTGCATGCCCCCATTTGTGACGAGGATTTACTCACCTGGAAAATTCCAGAAGTACCCTAAGATCCATGTCAGCACAGGAGAGGAATACTCATGTTCCGGCCCCGACCCCACACAAGGCCTTAGGCCCCGGCATCGCAGGGAGATGAATCCCGAGAGGCCCCCGTGCAACTCGCATGTGGACTGGCCTTTCCTGAGGCCACCATAGCGGGTCCCTGAGGTCCCCATCGTACGTCGAGAGCACATGCTGCAACTCGAGAAAATCCAGGAGGTTTTGCCCTCCAGGCGAGATGAGGCCCATTTCCGCTGAGGCTTCTCTTAGCTAATCACACCTAGCCTCTGGAATTTCCAAAAAGTCCTTCACACCCTTGCGGCAACTCAAGAAGTTCCACGACATCCCCGTCTCCACTTGGGAGGAAGCACGAGGGTCCCGCCACATCCAGAGGAGCCCCGTTTCCGCCTCTTAGCTCGAGATGAGGGATCCTTTCGCTACTTGGTCGGGAAAGAATTCTGGGCATCCCGTCGCATCTCAAGAGGAGGTGCTCTCCACAGGAAAGGCGAGAATTACAGCGTCGTGCCACCATTCCCAGAGACCCCCAGATGTCTCAGTCCATTCCAGAGGAACCTGTTTTCCCTGCACTGCCTCGACTTTCACGCCGAGGATCGACTCCCACCAGGGTGGCACGTGGGACAGCCCTGTGGGAAAGCCTCGTGGGAAAGCCTCGTGGGTAAGCCTCGAGGGGAAGCAACAGATCCCTTGATCCACGCGACAGGAAGCGTGACACTGCTGCTACCGCTCTGGAGGAAAGCGCACGTGCATGCCCCCATTCGAGACGAGGACTTACACCCCTGGGGAGACTCCAGAAGTACCCCAAGATCCATGTCAGCACAGGAGAGGAATCCCAGGTTCCGGACCTGACTTCACAAAAGGTCTTAGGCCCCGACATCGAAGGGAGAGGAACCCCGAGACGCCCCCGAGTAACTCGCATGGGGACTGGCCTTTCCTGAGGACACACGAGCGGGTCCCTGAGGTCGCCAACGTAAGTCGAGAGCACCTGCCGCAACTCGAGAAAATCCAGGAGGTTTTACCCTCCAGGCGAGATGAGGCCCATTTCCGCTGAGGCTTTTCGAAGCTATTCACACCTAACCTCTGGAACTTCCAAAGGTCCTTCATACCCTTGCTGCAACTCAAGAAATTGCCTGACATACCTGTCTCCCCTCTAGAGGAAGCATGAAGGTCCGCCCTCATCCAGAGGAGCCCCGTTTCCGCCTCGTAGCTCGAGATGAGGGATCCTTTCCCTGCTTTGTTGGGAAAGAATTCCCGGCATTCCCGTCGCATCTCAAGAGGAGGCGCTCTCCACAGGAAAGGCGAGAGGAACTCCAGCGTCGTGCCACCATTCCAAGAGTTCCCCAGATGTCTCAGTCGATTCCAGAGGAACCTGTTTTCCCTGCATGCCTCGACTTTCACGCCGAGGATCGACTCCCACCACGGTGGCACGTGGGACAGCCCTGTGGGAAAGCCTCGTGGGAAAGCCTCGAGGGGTAGCCTCGAGGGAAAGCCACAGATCCCTTGAACCAGGCGATGGGAAGCGTGACACTGCTGCTACCGCTCCGGAGGAAAGTGCACGTGCATGCCCCCATTCGAGACGAGGACTTACACCCCTGGGGAGACTCCAGAAGTACCCCAAGATCCATGTCAGCACAGGAGAGGAATCCCAGGTTCCGGACCTGACTCCACAAAAGGTCTTAGGCCCCGACATCGAAGGGAGAGGAACCCCGAGACGCCCCCGAGTAACTCGCATGGGGACTGGCCTTTCCTGAGGCCACCAGAAAGGGTCCCTGAGGTCCCCGTTGTAAGTCGAGAGCACCTGCCGCAACTCGAGAAAATCCAGGAGGTTTTGCCGTCCAGGCGAGATCAGGCCCATTTCCGTTGAGGCTTCTCGAAGCTAATCAAACCTAACCTCTGGTACTTCCAAAAGATCCTTCACACCCTTGCTGCAACTCAAGAAGTTTCCTGACAAACCCGTCTCCACTCTAGATTAAGCACGAGGGTCCCAGCCACATCCAGAGGAGCCCCGTTTCCGCCTCGTAGCTCGAGATGAGGGACATTCCCTGCTTGTCGGGAAAGAATTCCCGGCGTTCCCCTCTCACCTCAAGAGGAGGTGTTCTCCACTGGAAAGGCGAGAGGAACTCCAGCGTCGTGCCACCATTCCAAGAGTCCCCCAGATGTCTCAGTCGATTCCAGAGGAACCTGTTTTCCCTGCATGCCTCGACTTTCACGCCGAGGATCGACTCCCACCACGGTGGCACGTGGGACAGCCCTGTGGGAAAGCCTCGTGGGAAAGCCTCGAGGGATAGCCTCGAGGGAAAGCCACAGATCCCTTGAACCAGGCGATGGGAAGCGTGACACTGCTGCTACAGCTCCGGAGGAAAGTGCACGTGCATGCTCCCATTCGAGACGAGGACTTACACCACTGGGGAGACTCCAGAAGCACCCCAAGATCCATGTCAGCACAGGAGAGGAATCCCAGGTTCCGGACCTGACTCCACAAAAGGTCTTAGGCCCCGACATCGAAGGGAGAGGAACCCCGGACGCCCCCGAGTAACTCGCATGGGGACTGGCCTTTCCTGAGGCCACACGAGCGGGTCCCTGAGGTCGCCAACGTAAGTCGAGAGCACCTGCCGCAACTCGAGAAAATCCAGGAGGTTTTACCCTCCAGGCGAGATGAGGCCCATTTCCGCTGAGGCTTTTCGAAGCTATTCACACCTAACCTCTGGAACTTCCAAAAGGTCCTTCACATCCTTGCTGCAACTCAAGACATTGCCTGACATACCCGTCTCCCCTCTAGAGGAAGCATGAAGGTCCGCCCTCATCCAGAGGAGACCCGTTTCCGCCTAGTAGCTCGAGATGAGGGATCCTTTCCCTGCTTTGTCGGGAAAGAATTCCCGGTGTACCCGTCGCATCTCAAGAGGAGGCGCTCTCCACAGGAAAGGCGAGAGGAACTCCAGCGTCGTGCCACCATTCCAAGAGTCCCACAGATGTCTCAGTCCATTTCAGAGGAACCTGTTTTCCCTGCATTGCCTCGACTTTCACGCCGAGGATCTACTCCCTCCACTGTGGCACATGGGACAGCCCTGTGGGAAAGCCTCGTGGGAACGCCTCGTGGGAAAGCCTCGAGGGAAAGCCACAGATCCCTTGATCCATGCGACAGGAAGCGTGACACTGCTGCTACAGCTCGGGAGGAGAGCGCAGGTGCATGCACCCATTCGAGACGAGGACTTACTCCCCTGTAGAGACTCCAGAAGTACCCCACGATCCATGTCAGCACTGGAGAGGAATCCTCGAGTTCCGGGCCCAACTCCACACAAGGTCTTAGGATCCGACATCCAAGAGAGACGAATCCCAGAAGGTCCCCGAGCAACTCCCATGGGGACTGGCCTTTCGTGAGGCCACCACAGCGGGTTCCTGAGGTCCCCGTCGTAAGTCGAGAGCAACTGCCACAACTCAAGAAAATTCAGGAAGATTTGCCCTCCAGGCGAGATGAGGCCCATTTCCGCTGAGGCTTCTCAAGGCTAATCACATCTAAGCTCTGGAACTTCCAAAAGGTCCTTCACACCCTTGCTGCCACTCAAGAAGTTCCCTGACATCCCCGTCTCCACTCTACAGGAAGCACGAGGGTCCCGCCCATATCCAGAGGAGCCCCGTTTCTCCCTCGTAGCTCGAGATGAGGGATCCTTTCCCTGCTTGGTCGGGAAAGAATTCCAGGCCTTCCCCTCTCACCCCAAGAGGAGGCTCTCTCCACAGGAAAGTCTAGAGGAACTCTAGCATCGTGCCACCATTCCAAGAGTCCCCAGATGTCTCAGTCCATTCCAGCGGAACCTGTTTTCCCTGCACTGCCTCGACTTTCACGCCGAGGATCGACTCACATCACGGTGGCACGTGGGACAGTCCTGTGGGAAAGCCTCGTGGGAAAGCCTCGAGGGAAAGCCACAGATCCCTTGATCCACGCGACGGGAAGCGTGACACTGCTGTTACCGCTCTGGAGGAAAGCGCACGTGCATGCCCCCATTCGAGACGAGGACTTACTCCCCTGGGGAGACTCCAGAATTACCCCCATGATGCATGTCAGCACTGGGGAGGAATCCTCAGGTTCCAGCCCCGCATCCACACAAGGTCTTAGGCCCCGGCATCGAAGGGAGAGGATTCCCGAGAGGCCCCCGAGCAACTCGCATGGGGACTGGTCTTTCGTGAGGCCACCAGAGCGGGTCCCTGAGGTCCCCGTCGTAAGTCGAGAGCACCTGCCGCAACTCGAGAAAATCCAGGAGGTTTTGCCCTCCAGGCGAGATCAGGACCATTTCCGCTGAGGCTTGTCAAGGCTAATCACAACTAACCTCTGGAACTTCAAAAATGTCCTTCACACCCTAGCTGCATCTCAAGAAGTTCCCCGACATCCCGTCTCCACTCTAGAGGAAGCACGAGGTCCCGCCCACATCCAGAGGAGACCCGTTTCCGCCTCCTAGCTCCAGATGAGGGTTCCTTTGAATGCTTTGTCGGGAAAGAATTCTGGGCATTCCCGTCGCATCTCAAGAGGACGCGCTCTCCACAGGAAAGGCGAGAGGAACTCCAGCGTTGTGCCACCATTCCCAGAGTGCCCCAGATATCTCAATCCATTCCAGAGGAAACTGTTTTCCCTGCACTGCTACGACTTTCATGCTGAGGATCGACACACTCCACGGTGGCACGTGGGACCCCTGTGGGAAAGACTCGTGGAAAGCCTCGTGGAAAGACTCGAGGGAAACCATAGATCCTTGATCCACGCGGCGGGCGTGACACTGCTGCTACAGCTCTGGAGGAAAGCGCACGTGCATGCCCCCATTCGAGACGAGGACTTACTCCTCTGGGGAGACTCCAGAAGTACCCCGAGATCCATATCAGCACTGGAGAGGAATCCTCAGGTTCCGGACCTGACTCCACAGAAGGTCTTAGGCCCCAGTATCGAAGGAAGAGGAACCCCGAGAGGCCCCCGAGGAACTCGCATGGTGACTGACCTTTCCTGAGGCCACCTGAGCGGGTCCCTGAGGTCACCGTCATAATTCGAGAGCACCAGCCGCAACTCGAGAAAATCCAGGAGGTTTTGCCCTCCAGGCGAGATGAGGCCCATTTCCGCTGAGGCTTCTCAAGGCTAATCACATCTAACCTCTGCAACTTCCAAAAGGTCCTTCACACCCTTGCTGCAACTCAAAAAGTTCCCCGACATCCCTGTCTCCACTCGAGTGGATGCACGAGGGTCCCGGCCACATCCAGAGGAGCCCGGTTTCCGCCTCGTAGCTCGAGATGAGGGATCCTTTCTCTGCTTTGTCTGGAAAGAATTACCGGCGTTCCCCTCTCACCTCAAGAGGAGGCGCTCTCCACAGGAAAGGCGAGAGGAACTCCAGGGTCGTGCCACCATTCCCAGAGACCCCCAGATGTCACAGTCCATTCCAGAGGAACCTGTTTTTTCTGCACTGCTTCGACTTTCACGCCAGGATCGACACCTACCACGGTGGCACTTGGGACAGCCCTGTGTGAAAGCCTCATGGGAAAGCCTCATGGGAAAGCTACAGATCCCATGATTGATGCTACAGAAAGCATTACACTGCTGCTACAGCTTGGGAGAAACGCGCACGTGCATGCCCCCTCTTGAGAAGAGGACTTACTCCACTGGGGAGACTCCAGAAGTACCCCAAGATCCATTTCAGCACTGGAGAGGAATCCTCATGTCCCGGGCCCGACTCCACACAAGGTCTTAAGCTCCGGCATCAAAGGAAGAGGAATCCCGAGAGGCTTCGAGCAACTCGAATGGGTACTGACCTGTCCTGAGGACACCAGAGAGGGTCCCTTTCGTCACTGTTGTAAGACGAGAGGTCCTGCGGCAACTCGAGAAAATCCAGGAGGTTTTACCCTCCAGGCTAGATGAGGCCCATTTCCGCTGAGGCGTCTGGAGGTTAATCACATCTAACCTTGGAACTTCCAAAGTGCCCTACACACCCTTGCTGCAACTCAAGAAGTTGCCTGACATACCCGTCTCCACGCTAGAGGAAGCACGAGGGTCCCGACTCCCACCACGGTGGCACGTGGGACAGCCCTGTGGGAAAGCCTCGGGGGAAAGCCTGGAGGGAAAGCGACAGATCCCTTGATCCAGGTGATGGGAAGCGTGACAATGCTGCTCCCGCTCTAGAGGAAAGCGCAGGTGCATGCCCCCATTCAAGACGAGGACTTACTCCCCTGGGGAGACTCTAGAAGTAACCCACGATTCATGTCAGCACTGAAGAGGAATCCTCAGGTTCCCGAAGTGACTCCACAAAAGGTCTTAGTCCCCGGCATCGATGAAAGAGGAACCTCGAGAAGTCCTCTAGCAACTCCCATGGGGACTGGCCTTTCCTGAAGCCACCAGAGCGCGTCCCTGAGGTCCCCGTCGTAAGTCGAGAGCACCTGCCGCAACTCGAGAAAATCCAGCAGGTTTTTCCCTCCAGGCGAGATGAGGCCCATTTCCGCTGAAGCTTCTCGAGGATAATCACACCTAACCTCTGGAACTTCCAAAAGGTCCTTCACACCCTTGCTGCAACTCAAGACGTTCCCCGACATACCCGTCTCCACCCTAGAGGAAGCACGAGGGTCTCGGCCACATCCAGAGGAGCCCCGTTTCCGCCTCCTACCTCGAGATGAGGGATTCTTTCCTTGCTTGGTTGGGAAAGCATTGTGGTCATTCCCGTCGCATCTCAAGAGGAGGCGCTCCACAGGAAAGGCGAGAGGAACTCCAGGGTCGTGCCACCATTCCAAGAGTCCCCAGATGTCTCAGTCCATTCCAGAGGAACCTGTTTTCCTGCACTGCCTCGACTTTCACGCCGGGGATCGACTCCCACCACGGTGGCACGAGGGACAGCCCTGTGGGAAAGCCCCGTGGGAAAGCCTCGTGGGAAAGCCTCGATGGAAAGCCACAGATCCCTTGATCCAGGCGATGGGAAGCCTGACACGGCTGCTACCGCTCTGGAGGAAAGAGCACGTGCATGCCCCCATTCGAGACGAGGACTTACTCCCTTCGGAGACTCCAGAAGTACCCCAAGATCCATGTCAGTACTGGAGAGGAAACCTCAGGTTCCGCGCCCGACTCCACACAAGATCTTAGGCTCCGGCATCCAAGGGAGAGGAATCCCGAGAGGCCCCCGAGCAACTCGAATGGGGACTGACCAGTCCTGAGGCCACCAGAGTCCCTTGGCCCCGTTGTAAGACGAGAGCACCTGCCGCAACTCGAGAAAATCCAGGAGGTTCTCACATCCAGGATAGATGAGGCCCATTTCCGCTGAGGCGTCTCGAACCTAATCACATCTAAACTCTGGACAGTAAGGGGCCTTCACACCTTTGCTGCAACTCAAGAAGTTACCCGACATCCCCCTCTCCACTCTAGAGGAAGCACGAGGGTTCCGCCCACATCCAGAGGATCCCCGTTTCTGCCTCATAGCTCGAGATGGGGGATCCTTTCCCTGCTTGGTTGAGAAAGAATTCCCAGCGTTCAAGTCGCATCTCAAGAGGAGGCACTGTCCACAGGAAAGGTGAGAAGAACTCCAGCGTCGTGCCACCATTCCAAGAGTCCCCAGATGTCTCAGTCCATTCCAGAGGAACCTGTTTTCCCTGCACTGCCTCGACTTCACGCCGAGGATCGACTCCCACCACGGTGGCACTTGGGACAGCCCTGTGGGAAAGCCTGGTGGGAAAGCCTGGAGGGAAAGTAATAGATTCCTTGATCGACGCAACGGGAAGGGTGACAATTCTGCTACCGCTCTGGAGGAAAGCACACGTGCATGCCCCCATTCGAGACGAGGACTGACTCCCCTGGGGAGACTCCAGAAGAACCCCAAGATCCATGTAAGCACTGGAGAGGATCCTCAGGTTCCGGCCCGACTCACACAAGGTCTTAGGCCCCGACATCGAAGGCAGAGGAATCCCGAGAGGCCCCGAGAAACTCGCATGCGGACTGGCCTTTCCTGAGGCCACCTGAGCGGGTCCATGAAACCCCGACTTAAGTGGAGAGCACCTGCCGAAACTCGAGAAAATCCAGGCGGTTTTGCCCTCCATGCGAGATAAGGCCCATTTCTGCTGAGGCTTCTCGAGGCTAATCACACCTAAACTCTGGAACTTCCAAAGGTCCTTCACACCTTTGCTGCAACTCAAGAAGTTCCCTGACATACCCGTCTCCACTCTAGAGGAAGCACGAGGGTCCCGGCCACACCCAGAGGAGCCCCGTTTCAGCCTCTTAGCTCGAGATGAGGGATCCTTTACCTGCTTGGTCGGAAAACAATTCTTGGCATTCTCGGCGCATCTCAAGAGGAGGCGCTCCACAGGAAAGGCGAGAGGAACTCCAGCATCGTGCCACCATTCCAAGAGTCCCCAGATGTCTCAGTCCATTCTAGAGGAACCTGTTTTCCCTGAACTGCCTCGACTTTCACGCCAAGGATCGACTCCCACCACGGTGGCACGTGGGACAGCCCTGTGGGAAAGACTCGTGGGAAAGCCTCGAGGGAAAGCCACAGATCCCTTGATCCACGCGAAGGAAGTGTGACACTGCTGCTACCGTCTGGAGGAAAGCGCACGTGCATGCCCCCATTCGAGACCAGGACTTACTCCCCTGGGGAGACTCCAGAAATACCCCAAGATCCATGTTAGCACTGGAGAGGAATCCTCAGGTTCCGGCCCCACTCCACACAAGGTCTTAGGCCCCTGCATCCAAGGGAGAGGAATCCTGAGAGGCCCTGAGAACTCGCATGGGGACTGGCCTTTCCTGAGGCCACCAGAGCGGGTCCCTGAGGTCCCCGTCGTAACTCGAGAGCACCTGCCGCAACTCGAGAAAATCCAGGAAGTTTTACCCTCAGGTCGAGATGAGGCCCATTTCCGCTGAGGCTTCGAGGCTAATCACATCTAACCTCTGGACCTTCCAAAGGTCCTTCACACCCTTGCTGCAACTCAAGAAGTTCCCATACCCGTCTCCACTCTAGAGGAAGCACGAGGGTCCCGCCACATCCAGAGGAGCCCCGTTCCTGCCTCGTAGATCGAGATGAGGGATCCTTTCCTGCTTGGTCGGGAAAGAATTCTGGGCATTCCCGGCGCATCTCAAGAGGAGGCGCTCTCCACACGAAAGGCGAGAGGAACTCCAGCGTCGTGCGACCATTCCAAGAGTCCCCAGATGTCTCAGTCCATTCCAGAGGAACCTGTTTTCCTGCACTGCCTCGACTTTCACGCCGAGGATCCACTCCCACCTCGGTGGCACGTGGGACAGCCCTGTGGGAAAGCCTCGTGGGAAAGCCCCGTGGGAAAGCCACAGATCCCTTGATCCAGGCGATAGAAAGCGTGACACTGCTGCTACCGCTCTGGAGGAAAGCGCACGTTCATGCCCCCATTCGAGACGAGGACTTACTCCCCTGGGGAGATTCCAGAAGTACCACCAATCCATGTCGGCACTGGAGAGGAATCCTCAGGTTCCGGCCCCGATTCCACACAAGGTCTTAGGCCCCGACATCGAAGTGAGAGGAATCCTGAGAAGCCCCCAAGCAACTCGCATGTGGACTGGCCTTTCCTGAGGCCACCAGAGAGGGTCCTTGAGGTCCCTGTCGTAAGTCGAGAGCACCTGCCACAACTCGAGAAAATCCAGGAGGTATTGCCCTCCAGGCGAGAAGAGGCCCATTTCCGCTGAGGCTTCTCGAGGCTAATCACACCTAACCTCTGAAACTTCCAAAAGGTCCTTCATAACTTTGCTGAAATTCAAGAAGTTACCCGACATACCCGTCTCCACTCTAGAGGAAGCACGGGGGTCCCGCCCATATCCAGGGGAGCCCCGTTTCTGCCTCGTAGCTCGAGATGAAGGATCCTTTTCCTGCTTTGTCGGGAAAGAATTTCCGGAGTTCCCGTGGCATACCAAGAGGTTGCGATTTCCACAGGAAAGGTGAGAGGAACTCCTGGGTCGTGCCACCATTCCCAGAGTCCCCCAGATGTCTCAGTCCATTCCAGAATAAACTGTTTTCCCTGCACTGCCTCGACTTTCACTTCGAGGATCGACTCCAACCATGGTGGCACGTTGGACAGCCCTGTGGGAAAGCCTCGTGGGAAAGCCTCGTGGGAAAGCCACAGATCCCCTGATCCACATGACGGGAAGCATGACACTGCTGCTACAGGTCGGAAGGAAAATGCACGTGCATGCCCCCATTCGATAGGAGGCCTTACTCCCCTGGGGAGACTCCAGAAGTACCCCAAGGTCCATGTCAGCACTGGAGAGGAATCCTCAGGTTCCGGCCCCGCCACCACACAAGGTCTTAGGCACCGGCATGGAAGGGAGAGGAATCCCGAGAGGCCCCTAAGCAACTCGCATGGGGACTGGAATTTCCTGAGGCCACCAGAGCGGGTCCCTGAGGTAACCGTCGTAAGTCGAGAGCACCTGCCACAACTCGAGAAAATCCAGGAGGTTTTGCCCTCCAGGCGAGATGAGGCCCATTTCCGCTGAGGCTTCTCAAGGCTAATCACATCTAACCTCTGGAACTTCCAAAACGTCCTTCACACCCTTGCTGCATCTCAAGAAGTTCCCTGAAATTCCCGGCTCCACTCTAGAGGAAGCACGAGGTTCCCGCCTACATCCAGAGGAGTCCCGTTTCTGCCTCGTAGCTCGAGATGAGGGATCCTTTCCCTGCTTGGTCGGGAAAGATTTCCTGGCGTTCCCGTCGCATCTCAAGAAGAGGCGGTCTTCACAGGAAAGGCGAGAGGAACTCCAGCGTCGTGCCACCATTCCAAGAGTCCCCCAGATGTGGCAGTCCATTCCAGAGGAAACTGTTTTGCCTGCACTGCCTCGACTTCCACGCCGCGGATAGACTCCCACCACAGTTGCACGTGGGACAGCCCTGTGGGAAAGCCTCGTGGGAAAGCCTCGTGATAAAGCCTCGAGGGAAAGCCACAGATCCCTTGATCCAGGCGATGGGCAGGGTGACACTGCTGCTACAGCTCTGGAGGAAAGCGCACGTGCATGGCCCCGTTCGAGACGAGGACCTACTCACTGGGGAGACTCCAGACGTACCCCAAGGTCCATGTCAGCAATGGAGAGGAATCCTCAGGTTCCGGGCCCGACTCCAAACAAGATCTTAGGCCCCTGCATCGAAGGGAGAGGAATCCCCAGAGGCCCTCGAGCAACTCACTTGGGGACTGGGCGTTCCTGAAGCCACCAGAGCGGGTCCCTGAGGTTCCCGCCTTAAGTGGAGAGCACCTGCCACAACTCGAGAAAATCCAGGAGATTTTGCCCTCCAGACGAGATGAGGCTCATTTCCGCGGAGGCTTCTCGAGGCTAATCAAACCTAACCTCTACAACTTCCAAAAGGTCCTTCACACCTTGCTGCAACTCAAGAAGTTCCCCGACATACCCGTCTCCACTCGAGAGGAAGCAGGAGGGTCCCGAACACATCCAGAGGAGCCCCGTTTCCGCCTCTAGCTCGAGATGAGGATCCTTTCCTGCTTGGTCGGGAAAGAATTCCCATGCCCGCCCATCTCAAGAGTAGGCGCTCTCCACAGGAAAGGCGAGAGGAACTGTTTTCCTGCACTGCCTCGACTTTCACGCCAGGATCGACTCACACCACGGTGGCACGTGGGAGAGCCCTGTGGTAAAGCCTCGTGGGAAATCCTCAAGGGAAAGCCACAGATCCCATGATTGACGCGACGGAAAGCATGACACTGCTGCTACAGCTTGGGAGAAAAGCGCACGTGCATGCCCCTCTCGAGACGAGGACTTACTCCCTGGGGAGACTCCAGAAGCCCAAGATCCATGTCAGCACTGGAGAGGAATCTCATGTTCCGGGCCCGACTCCACACAAGATCTTAGGCCCCGGCATCAAAGGAGAGGAATCCCGAGAGGCCCCGAGCACTGCATGGGGACTGGCCATTCCTGAGGCCAGTATTGCGGGTCCCTGAGGTCCCCGTCGTAGGTCGAGAGCACCTGCCGCAACTAGAGAAAATCCAGGAGCTTTTGCCCTCCAGGCGAGATGAGGCCCATTTCCGCTGAGGCTTCTCAAGGCTAATCAAATCTAACCTCTGGAACTTCCAAAAGGTCCTTCACACCCTTGCTGCAAGTCAAGAAGTTCCCCGACATACCCGTCTCCACTATAGAGGAAGCAGGATGAGTCCCACCCACATTCAGGGGAGCCCAGGTTCTGCCTCATAGCTCGAGATGAGGGATCCTTTCCCTGCTTGTTTAGGAAAGAATTCCTGGCGTTTCCGTCGCATCTCAAGAGGAGGCGCTCTCCACAGGAAAGGCGAGAGGAACTCCAGGGTCGTGCCACCATCCCAAGAGTCCCCAGATGTCTCAGTCCCTTCCAGAGCAACCTGTTTTCCCTGCACTGCCTTGACTTTCATGCCGAGGATCGACTCACACCACTGGGACACGTGGGACAGCCCTGTGGGAAAGCCTTGCGGGAAATCCTCGAGGGAAAGCCACAGATCCCATGATCGACCCGCCGGGAAGCCTGACACTGCTGCTACAGCTCTGGAGGAAAGCGCACTTGCATGCCCACTCTCGAAGCGAGGACTGATTTCCCTGGCGAGACTCCAGCAGTACCCCAAGATCCATGTCAGCACTGGAGAGGAATCCTCCGTTTCCATCGCTGACTCCGCACAAGGTCTTAGGACCCGGCATTGAAGGGAGAGGAATCCCGAGAGGCCCCCGAGCAATTCGAATGGGGACTGGCCAGTACTGAGGCCACCCGAGCGGGTCCTTGAGGTCCCCGTCTTAAGTCGAGAGCACCTGCCGCATTTCGAGAAAATCCAGGAGGTTTTGACCTACAGGCGAGATGAGGCCCATTTCCAATGAGTCTTCTCGAGGTTAATCACTCCTAACATCTGGAACTTCAAAAAGGTCTTCCACACCCTTGCTGCTAATCAAGAAGTTCCCCGACCTACCCATCTCCACCCGAGAGGAAGCACTAGGGTCCCGCCCACATCCAGGGGAGCCCCGATTCCTCCTCGTAGCTCTAGATGAGGGATCCTTTCGCTGCTTTTTCTGGAAAGAATTCTGGGAATTCCCATCGCATCTCAAAAGGAGTCGCTCTCCACAGGAAAGACGAGAGGACCTCCAGTGTCCTGCCACCATTCCCAGAGTCCCGCAGATGTCTCAGTCCATTCCAGAGGAAACTGTTTTCCCTGCACTGCCTTGACTTTCACACCGAGGATCGACTCCCACCACGGTGGCACCTGGGACAGCCCTGTGGGAAAGCCTCGTGGGAAAAGCCACCTCAGATCCCTTGATCCACGCGACGGGAAGCGTGACACTGCTGCTACAGCTCGGAGGAAAGCGCACGTGCATGCCCCCTCTCGAGACGAGGACCTACTCCCCTGGGGAGACTCCGAAACTACCCCAAGATCCATGTCAGCACTGGAGAGGAATCCTCAGGTTCCAGCCCCGACTCCACACAAGGTCTTAGGCCCTGGCATCGAAGGGAGAGGAATCCTGAGAGGCCCCGAGCAACTCGCATGGGACTGGCCTTTCCTGAGGCCACCAGAGGGGTCCCTGAGGTCCCTGTTGTAAGTCGAGAGCACCTGCCGCAACTCGAGAAAATCCAGGAGGTTTTGCCCTCCAGGCGAGATGAGGCCCATTTCCGCTAGGCTTCGAGGCTAATCACATCTAACTCTGGAACTTCCAAAAGGTCCTTCACACCCTTGCTGCAACTCAAGAAGTTTCCGACATACCTGTCTCCACTCGAGAGGAAGCAGGGTCCCGCCCACATCCAGAGGAGCCCCGTTTCCCTCCTAGCTCGAGATGAGGGATCCTTTCCTGCTTGGTTGGGAAAGAATTTCTGCATTCTGTCGCATCTCAAGAGGAGGCGCTCTCCACAGGAAAGGCGAGAGGAACTCCAGGTCGTGCCACCATTCCAAGAGTTCCCCAGATGTCTCAGTCCATTCCAGAGGAACCTGTTTTCCTGCACTGCCTCGACTTTCACGCCGAGGATCGACTCCCACCACGGTGGCACGGGACAGCCCTGTGGGAAAGCCATCGAGGAAGCGTGACTGCTGCTACAGCTCTGGAGGAAAGCGCACGTGCATGCCCCTCTCGAGACGAGGACTGACTCCCCTGGGGAGACTTGAGAAGTACCCCAAGATCCATGTCAGCACTGGAGAGGAATCCTCAGGATCCGGCCCGGATTCGACACAAGGTCTTAGGCCCCGGCATCGAAGGGAGAGGAATCCCCAGAGGCCCCCGAGCAGCTCGCATGGGGACTGGCCTTCCTGAGGCCACCAGAGCGGGTCCCTGAGGTCCCCGTCAAGTCTAGAGCACCTGCCGCAACTCGAGAAAATCCAGGAGGTTTTGCCCTCCAGGCGAGATGAGGCCCATTTCCTGAGGCTTCTCGAGGCTAATCACACCTAACCTCCGGAACTTCCAAAAGGTCCTTCACACCTTGCTGCAACTCAAGAAGTTCCCGACATACCCGTCTCCACTCGAGGAAGCACGAGGGGTCCCGCCCACATCCAGAGGAGCCCCGTTTCGCCTCGTAGCTCGAGATGAGGGATCCTTTCCTGCTTGGTCGGGAAAGAATTCTGAGTTCCCGCTGCATCTCAAGAGGAGGCGATCTCCACAGGAAAGGCGAGAGGAACTCCAGGGTGGTGCCACCATTCCAAGAGTCCCCAGATGTCTCAGTCCATTCCAGAGGAACCTGTTTTCCTGCACTGCCTCGACTTTCACGCCAAGGATCGACCACCACGGTGGCACGTAGGACAGCCCTGTGGGAAAGCCTCGTGGGAAAGCCTCGTGGGAAAGCCTCGAGGAAAGCCACAGATCCCTTGATCCACGACGGGAAGCGTGACACTGCTGCTACAGCCTGGAGGAAAGCGCACGTGCATGCCCCTCTCGAGACGAGGACTGACTCCCTGGGAGACTCCAGTACCCCAAGATCCATGTCAGCACTGGAGAGGAATCTCAGGTTCCGGCCACGACTCACACAAGGTCTTAGGCCCCGGCATGGACGGGAGAGGAATCCTGAGAGGCCCCGAGCACTCGCATGGGGACTGGCCTTCCTGAGGCCACCAGAGGTCCCTGAGGTCCCCGTCGTAAGTCGAGAGCACCTGCCGCCACTCGAGAAAATCCACGAGGTTTTACCTCCAGGCGAGATGAGGCCCATTTCCGCTGAGGCTTCTCGAGGCTAATCACATCTAACCTCTGGAACTTCCAAAGGTCCCACACCCTTGCTGCAACTCAAGAAGTTCCCGACATACCTGTCTCCACTCAAGAGGAAGCACGAGGGTCCCGCCCACATCCAGAGGAGCCCTGCTCGCCTCGTAGCTCGAGATGAGGGATCCTTTCGCTGCTTGGTCGGGAAAGAATTCTGGGCTTCCCACGCATCTCAAGAGGAGGCGCTCTCCACAGGAAAGGCGAGAGGAACTCCAGGTCGTGCCACCATTCCAAGAGTCCCCAGATGTCTCAGTCCATTCCAGAGGAACCTGTTTTCCTGCACTGCCTCGACTTTCACACCGAGGATCGACTCCCACCACGGTGGCACGGGACAGCCTCGTGGGAAAGCCTGGAAAGCCTCGTGGGAAAGCCTGGGAAAGCCGAGGAAAGCCTTAGATCCATGATCGACGGATGGGAAGCGGACACTGCTGCTACCGCTCGGAGGAAAGCGCACGTGCATGCCCCCATTCGAGACGAGGACTTACACCCTGGGGAGACTCCAGAAGTACCCCACGATCCATGTCAGCACTGGAGAGGAATCCTCAGGTTCCGGCCCCGCTCCACAAGGTCTTAGGCCCCGCATCAAGGAGAGGAATCCCGAGAGGCCCCCGAGGAACTCGCATGGGACTGGCCTTTCCTGAGGCCACCAGAGCGGGTCCCTGAGGTCCCCGTCATAAGTCGAGAGCACCTGCCGCAACTCGAGAAAATCCAGGAGGTTTTGCCCTCCAGGCGAGATGAGGCCCATTTCTGCTGAGGCTTCTCGAGGCTAATCAAACCTAACCTCTGGAACTTCCAAAAGGTCCTTCACACCCTTGCTGCACCTCAAGAAGTTCCCGACATACCCGTCTCCACTAGAGGAAGCACGAGGGTCCCGCCCACATCCAGAGGGAGCCTTGCTCGCCTCGTAACTCGAGATGAGGGATCCTTTCTGCTTGTCCGGAAAGAATTTGGCGTTCCGTCGCATCTCAAGAGGAGGCGCTTGCCAAAGGAAAGGCGAGAGGAACTCCAGCGTCGTGCCACCATTCCACGAGTCACCCAGATGTCTCAGTCCATTCCAGAGGAACCTGTTTTCCTGCACTGCCTCGACTTTCACCCCGAGGATCGACTCACACCACGGTGGCAGTTGGGACACCTGTGGGGAAGCCTCGTGGGAAAGCCTTGTGGGAAAGCCTGAGGGAAAGCCACAGATCCTTGATCCAGGCGATGGGAAGCGTGACACTGCTACAGCTCTGGAGGAAAGCGCACGTCCATGCCCCATTCGAGACGAGGACTTACTCCCTGGGAGACTCCCGAAGTACCCCAAGATCCATGTCAGCACTGGAGAGGAATCTCAGGTTCCGGCCCCGACTCACACAAGGTCTTAGGCCCCTGCATCGAAGGGAGAGGAATCCAGAGGCCCCGAGCAACTCGCATGGGACTGGCCTTTCCTGAGGCCACAGAGCGGGTCCCTGAGGTCCCCGTCAAGTCGAGAGCACCTGCCGCAACTCGAGAAAATCCAGGAGGTTTTGCCCTCCAGGCGAGATGAGGCCCATTTCCGCTGAGGCTTCGAGGCTAATCACATCTAACCTCTGGAACTTCCAAAGGTCCTTCCCACCCTTGCTGCAACTCAAGAAGTTCCCCGACATCCCCGTCTCCACTCTAGAGGAAGCACGAGGTCCCCGCCACATCCAGAGGAGCCCCTGCCTCTCGTAGCTCGAGATGAGGGATCCTTTCCTGCTTGGTCGGAAAGAATTCTGGGCATTCCCGTCGCATCTCAAGAGAAGGCGCTCTCCACAGGAAAGGCGAGAGGACCTCCCGCGTCGAGCCACCATTCCAAGAGTCCCCCAGATGTGTCAGTCCATTCCATAGGAACCTGTTTTCCTGCACTGCCTCGACTTTCACGCCGAGGATCGACTCACCACGGTGGCACGTGGGACAGCCCTGTGGGAAAGCCTCGGAAAGCCTCGAGGGAAAGCCACAGATCCTTGATCCAGGCGATGGAAAGCGTGACACTGCTTCTACAGCTCTGAGGAAGCGCGTGCATGCCCCCATTCAAGACGAGGACTTACTCCCTGGGAGACTCCAGAAGTACCCCAAGATCCATGTCAGCACTGGAGAGGAATCCTCAGGTTCCTGACCTGACAGCACTCAAGGCCTTAGGCCCCTTCATCAAAGTGAGAGGAATCCCGAGAGGCCCCCGAGCAACTCACATGGTGACTGGCCATTCCTGAGGCCACCAGAGCGGTTCCCTGAGGGCCTGGTTGTAAGTCGAGAGCACCTGCTGCAACTCGAGAAAATCCAGGAGGTTTTGCCCTCCAGGCGAGATGACGTCCATTTCCGCTAAGGCATTTCGAAGCTAATCACACCTAACCTATGGAACTTCCAAAAGGTCATTCACACCCTTACTGCAACTCAAGAAGTTGTCTGACATGCCAGTCTCCCCTCTAGAGAAAGCACGTGGGTCCCGCCCACATCCAGAGGAGCCCCATTTCCCCCTCGTAGCACGAGATGTGGGACATTTCGCTGCTTTGTCGGGAAAGAATTCCCGGCGTTCCCCTCTCACCTCAAGAGGAGGCGCTCTCCACAGGAAAGGCGAGGAACTCCAGGGTCGTGCCACCATTCCGAGAGTCCCCCTGATGTCTCAGTCCATTCCAGAGGAACCTGTGTTCCCTGCACTGCCTTGACTTTCACGCCAAGGATCGACTCCCACCACGGTGGCACGTGGGTTAGCCCTGTGGGAAAGCCTCGTGGGAAAGCCTCATGGGAAAGCCTCGAGGGAAAGCCACAGATTCCTTGATCCAGGCGATGGGAAGCGAGACACTGCTGATACCGCTCTGGAGGAAAGCGCACGAGCATGACCCCATTCGAGACGAGGACTCACTCCCCTGGGGAGACTCCAGAAGTACCCCAAGATCCATGTCAGCACTGGAGAGGAATCCTCAGGTTCGGCCCGACTCCACACAAGGTCTTATGCTCCGGAATCCAAGAGAGAGGAATCCCGAGAGGCCCCCGAGAACTCGCATGGGGACTGGCGTTTCCTGAGGCCACCAGAGCGGGTCCCTGAGGTCCCCGTAGTAAGTCGAGAGTACCTGCCGCAACTCGAGAAAATCCACGAGGTTTTGCCCTCCAGGCGAGATGAGGCCCATTTCCGCTGAGGCTCTCAAGGCTAATCACATCTAAGCTCTGGAACTTCCAAAAGGTCCTTCACACCTTGCTGCAACTCAAGAAGTTCCCCGACATACCTGTCTCCACTCTGAGGAAGCACGAGGTCCTGCCCACATCCAGAGGAGCCCTGCTTCCGCCTCGTAGCTCGAGATGAGGGATCCTTCCTGCTTGGTCGGGAAAGAATTCACGCGTCTGCCGCATCTCAAGAGGAGGCGCTCTCCACAGGAAAAGGCGAGAGGAACTCCAGGGTCGTGCCACCATTCCAAGAGTCCCCAGATGTCTCAGTCCATTCCAGAGGAACCTGTTTTCCTGCACTGCCTCGACTTTCACGCCGAGGATCGACTCCACCACGGTGGCACGTGGGAGCTCCAGGAAAGCCTCGTGGGAAAGCCTCGGGAAAGCCTCGAGGGAAAGCACAGATCCCTTGATCCACGCGACGGGAAGCGTGACACTGCTGCTACAGCTCGGAGGAAAGCGCACGTGCATGCCCCTCTTGAGACGAGGACTGACTCCCTGGGGAGACTCCAGAAGTACCCCAAGATCCATGTCAGCACTGGAGAGGAATCCTCAGGTTCCGGCCCCACCCACACAAGGTCTTAGGCCCCGGCATCGAAGGGAGAGGAATCCGAGAGGCCCCTGAGCAACTGCATGGGGACTGGCCTTCCTGAGGCCACCAGAGCGGGTCCCTGAGGTCCCCGTCGTAAGTCGAGAGCACCTGCCGCAACTCGAGAAAATCCAGGAGGTTTTGCCTCCAGGCGAGATGAGGCCCATTTCCGCTGAGGCTTCTGAGGCTAATCACATCTAAGCTCTGGAACTTCCAAAGGTCCTTCACACCTTGCTGCAACTCAAGAAGTTCCCTGACATACCCGTCTCCAGAGGAAGCACGAGGTCCCCACCACATCCAGAGGAGCCCCGTTTCCGCCTCGTAGCTCGAGATGAGGGATCCTTTCCTGCTTGGTCCGGAAAGAATTCCCGGCGCTCCCGCATCTCAAGAGGAGGCGCTCCACAGGAAAGGCGAGAGGAACTCCAGCGTCGTGCCACCATTCCAAGAGTCCTGAGATGTCTCAGTCCATTCCAGAGGAACCTGTTTTCCTGCACTGCCTCGACTTTCACGCCGAGGATCGACTCCACCACGGTGGCACGGACAGCCCTGGGGAAAGCCTCGGGGAAAGCCTCGAGGGAAAGCCACAGATCCCTTGATCCACGCGACGGAAGCGTGACACCTGCTACCGCTCTGGAGGAAAGCGCACGTGCATGCCCCATTCGAGACGAGGACTTACTCCCTGGGGAGACTCCAGAAGTACCCCAAGATCCATGTCAGCACTGAGAGGAATCTCAGGTTCCGGCCCGACTCCACACAAGGTCTTAGGCCCCGCATCAGCGGAGAGGAACTCAGAGGCCCCGAGCAACTCGCATGGGGACTGGCCTTTCTGAGGCCACCAGAGCGGGTCCCTGAGGTCCCCGCTGTCGAGAGCACCTGCCGCAACTCGAGAAAATCCAGGAGGTTTTGCCCTCCAGGCGAGATGAGGCCCATTTCCGCTGAGGCTTCGAGGCTAATCACACCTAACCTCTGGAACTTCCAAAGGTCCTTCACACCCTTGCTGCAACTCAAGAAGTTCCCGACATACCCGTCTCGCACTTAGAGGAAGCACGAGGGTCCCGCCACATCCAGAGGAGCCCTTTTCCGCCTCGTAGCTCGAGATGAGGGATCCATTCCCTGCTTGGTCGCGAAAGAATTCCCGGCGTTCCTGCCGCATCTCAAGAGGAGGCGCTCTCCACAGGAAAGGCGAGAGGAACTCCAGCGTGCCACCATTCCAAGAGTCCCCAGATGTCTCAGTCCATTCCAGAGGAACCTGTTTTCCTGCACTGCCTCGACTTCTCACGTCGAGGATCGACTCACACCACGGGTGGCACCTGGGACTTCTGTGGGAAAGCCTCCGTGGAGCCACATCCCTTTGATCCAGGCGATGGAAGCGTGACACTGCTACAGCTCTGGAGGAAAGCGAGGTGCATGCCCCTACCGAGACGAGGACTGACTCCCCTGGGGAGACTCCAGAAGTACCCCAAGATCCATGTCAGCACTGGAGAGAATCCTCACTGTTCGGCCCGATCACACAAGGTCTTAGGCCCCGGCATCAAGGGAGAGGAACCCGAGAGCCCCGAGCAACTCGTGATGGGACTGGCCTTCCTGAGGCCACCAGAGCGGTCCCTGAGGTCCTGGCCGTAAGTCGAGA